>NC_140590.1:377432599-378632599 GCF_964204655.1 Triturus cristatus | reverse complement strand
TTTGCATGCATTAGACACACATTCTGGAGAACAACTTTTCCAGGTGCAGAGCAAAGCTGATCCTGTGATGTGATTCACCTAAGCTGATCTTTATGGTATGGGGTTCCCCATTCAAACCTAGAGACCTTCTAATAGTATAATAATACTAGCTCACTAGCGAAGGGAGGGTGGTTGTATTCCACTGTCATTTGTAATATGATTTCTCCCTTCATTTTCTATGGTATTGTAACAATGCAGATGGTTTTAATTTTAATAATTTGTCTGCTTATGTTAGCCAAAGTACTGCATCTTAGGACACGTTGTTTATAAAATAAACATTTTAAACTTTACCATGTCTCTGATTACTCTTGTTGTGGACTGATATGAGAATAATAACGAACAGGTATTTCTGATTCCCACCATTCCTGAGAGTACTCTACGTCGCTTGTTCTGGGTTGTCTATACATTGGGAGCTCCGAGAGGATACGGATAACGAATGGGACACTGATGCTAGTCGGATTGGGGTTCTGGGTACTGAGGTGAGTTTTTGGTACACCGCAATTCACTGAGGTCCTGGTTTCCTGCGCATAGTTCTGTGCATGAGCAGAATCCCTGCAACATGGTGCACCTAACGTTTGGTCTTCTGATTTGAGACGCCTTAGTAGTGCTTATATTAGTCCACGACACCCTCACTCTTGTTTCCGGATAGAGGGAGTGACGGCTTTAACCTACCTGTTTGTACGATAGGTTCCCTCAAGCTTGTTAATTAAAAAGGTTTTTAGATTTCTGAACCCTTGTGCTACTGTAATATCCATTGTTGTTCTTCTCTGTGTCCTTATGGTGGTCGATATTGCAGCGCATAGCCGGACACCTCTGCGACGTCATTTGACGCAGTTTGGGGTGCCGGACGATGGGATGGCTGTTATTTTTGTGGTGAGTGCCGATGCATCATATCCTTACGAGTTGTTTTAGTCTTGGGTGACTATTCCAGCGGTGAATGCAGATGATGATACGTTTCACTCCTATACTCTCTCAGCAAACTCAGCAAACTACACGCCATATAGGACGCAAGAAATTCCTATTTCAGCTTGGCAGCATCGCATTTGGTTTAATGGCGCCCTTCCCCATGCGGTTACACCGGTTAGAATGGGCCCTTTGTCAATTCTGGGGGCTACTTGGCCGGTGCTGGACGGATTTACACCTCATCCTCGTTATTTGAATGTCGCGGTAGATGAGTTACGTGTCCTCCATACAGCCCTGATTACTGTATATAGGGCTTTAGTGCAATACGTTTCACGCAACGTGCAGGTGGGGGCACCTGCTGTTGCGGGACAGACAGCTGGCCAGACAGGGGTTGTTATTAGTCCCGTCATGGTTAATTCGGTAATGGGCAAGCGCCCCCAGAATAAGGACGATTTGCCTTATTGGCTTGCTGAGAAATGTGACCAGCTGGAAGCAGTATTTCCGCACTCTACTCCTGTGGAAAAACACAGGATCCTCACCATTAGTTTGCAGAAGAACTTAGTCCCAGAGGTGTCCGATTGTGACAACTGGGGTAAGGTTTTTGCACCGGTCTACTCGAAGTGCTTCGGCACCCCGTCTATGGCTGTGCTTCCCTCTGTCATCAAACGTGTTCAAGATCAACACGGTCCGGGGGTGGCAGTCGAGTTGGGTATGCGGCTTGTCGGATTGTTCGACGTAGTTGCCACTCTCGTCCTTGGTAATCTCAACGGAGATGCGGTACAATTTCAAGTGGCTAATTAATGGCTTGGCCCGCGTCGATGAGCTCGATAAGCCCCGAGAATTACCTAAAATTATTGCGGAAGCTTATAGAACTATTGGCCGCAGTAGTTTAGGGATTAAGCCAACTATTGTCATTCCAGACTTAATACAGCAGACTAAGGTGAGTTCGTCTGTCAAAGACGATCGTC
The DNA here is from genome assembly GCF_964204655.1 of Triturus cristatus. NCBI lineage: Eukaryota > Metazoa > Chordata > Amphibia > Caudata > Salamandridae > Triturus > Triturus cristatus. The sequence continues at coordinate 378,630,689 of NC_140590.1, read as the reverse complement.
CAACTTTTCGTCCTGCGTCTCCAGTACAGGCGAGTGGTGAACGCACATACGATTTGCGCTATCGCACTAATATTAGGTCACCTGATAGATTTCAGGTTACTGAACAACGTTCTCCTCGTTCTTCACAGGAAACATCGGTCTCACAGTCCGGTGGCGGAGAACGTGGTAAAAGTCGAGGTGCCCAAGAAGGACGTGAGCAGCCCCGTCAGCCTGACGGTAAAGGCAAACAGGACGAGTTTGCACGTCAACGTCCCCCGTTTCAGAAGAAGAAAGTTGCTGCGCTAACAGCAAGGTATGCCACCGATAGTGAGAACGCAGCTTCAGAACCTGACATGGGCACTAACACTGCTCGACAGGGCAGCGGAGGTTACAGTAGTGCGGCAAGCACAGCGGCCATATCTGGGGGCGACAGCAACTGACACGTTCATTACTGTAGAAACTGCGGACACTAGAGTGGCTCCCCTTGATAGACTATATGACATAGTCCTTTTAATTGAAGGTGACATACAACGTACAATACAAGGGATTTTTTGGGATAATCTGACCTCTTCCTATGGGGGAGGAGGTAATCCTCCCGTCCTTTGCGCACAGTGCCAAAGGAATACACTGAAAGGTTTGCCGAAGAGTGGGCTAAGGTGCTTGCTCCGGCGTTGTACCGTACTCAGGTTGGGTGGGATAAATTGTCTCCAAGCCATGAGATTCCTTTACGGTCCATGCCCCAGGTCCATGCCCCAGCGGCAGCCCCAATATCCCATGTGCCGCGAAGCTAGATCTCACGTCGCGGAAATCCTTGAACAATTGGAATATCAGGGTGTTATTGAAACGTGTGTGTCACCAATGAATAATACTTTATTCACTGTAACGAAGCCTGATGGGTCGTACCGCCTAGTTTTGGATTACCGCCATTTGAACTCTCTTTGTCGGACGTGTGCTGTACAAAATACCAACAGTTCTGCCCTCGTTGATAGTCTCATGCGTAAAAGGTTTAAGACCACACTTGACATATCCAATGGCTTTTACAGCCATAACCTGTCCTCTATTAGTAGTCAGTAAACAGCGTTTACTTCTGGCGGCAAACAAAAACAGTTTAGGAGATTAGCCATGGGCTATAAAAACAGCCCTGGCGTCTTTGCCGCACGTGTTGTCTCTCTGTTAGAGAGCATTGACCCTGATGCTTAGTCGTATGTCGATGATATCTATCACACAGATGACGAGTTATGGCCGCATCTGTGTCGCGTTGATCGCATCATTGTTATGTTTGCAGACTTCGGTTACAAATTCAACTTTGCAAAGTGTCACATTGCAGAGTATACAGTGTTGTTTTTGGGCTACGAGCTCAACAATGAGGGTCGAGGGTTAGCTCCTCACTTTCCGGAGAAGTGCGCATGCTTGCGTGCTCCTACAACACTGAAAAAATTACAGTCTTTGCTGGGCTTTCTGAATTTCGGTTGTACCTACATTCCCGATTATGCCCAGCGTATCAAGCCGCTATATGCCTTGGTACAACCTACTTTTTCCAAATCGAGCTGGCTGCCAGAGCATTCAGCTATTTTGCAATCCTTGCAAGCTGATCTTCTTGCTTTGAAATACTTACTGACACGTGATAACCACACTAACCTGGTAATAAGAATAGTGCCGGGCGCAGTGGGTTTCACGTACTTAACGTTCAATGAGGGCGACACCGGCCCCATTGCCTACAAATCACACCTGCACACTTCGGCTGAACTGCGCTTTTCCACAGTCTAAAAAGTTTTGACTGCGGTGCAGATGGCGATTCTTAAAGAACGAGCACTGTCGCAAGGAAAACGCATGTTGGTGACAAAAGCCAGTGTACCTAATTCTAAAGCTTTGCATCTGCGTTGGATACAATGGGCCACTTCTTTGACATCGCCAGATGTCACCTATATCTTTGATGCCTCATTGCAGACTCAGGAGCACTTGCAGTATGAATTCGTTCATCCAGCTCCTCTGTCTTTGCGCCCGCTTGAAGATTACCATTGAGTCATTTACAGTGACGGTTCGGCGCAACCGGCGACGGAATCGAAGCATGCCTATTCCGCAGCCTGCGCAATTGTGGCGGGTACTTTTGTGAATGGAGAATTCAAATCTGATGTCGTGCATACGCAGTCATTGGGTGATTGTACCGAACAGTTGGCAGAGCTCTGTGCTCTGGTGCTTGCACTGGAGTTTGCTGATCCTCGGGTTACTACTCTTATAGTGAGTGACTCGTTTTACTGTGTTCAGTCTTTCAATGACAATCTATTCTTTTGGTCTCAGAATGAATATCGTGACTCCAATTAGGCATAAAATGCTTTGGGTTTGAGTGGCAGAACTTAAACAGCATCTGCCTCTCGTGAATGTAATTCACACTCTTGGTCACCAACGAGTTGGTGTCCACGCTGTCAGCAACAGCTTAGCTGACGAGGCAGCGAAAACAGCAGTGGCGACATATCTAGTAGCAGCAGTTACAAGATCCAAAAGTAAGATCGATGATGACATCTTGGCAGCTATTGCTGCTACAGAGAAGGGAAGTAATTACCCGAGAGGTTTCCCTTCTCGGTACCAATATCACTTAAGTCCTGATAACGTTCCGTATGTGAGAATTAACAACGTTGGTGACAGAATAATTCCCAACGCAGACTGCAGACCGTCCTTGATAACAGCGGCTCATGAGAGTATGGCCTCTGCCCATGCCGGCGTGTCTGCTACTGTTACTCAATTACAACAGCGTTACTGGTGGTGCGGATTGTATAAACAAGCTCGCACTTCTGTTCTTGATTGTGACATTTGCCAGCAGACTAAGCCTTCAACTGCTGTGCGCCCACCACAAACTCAGTTGTACATATCTAATAAACCACTTGGATGTGTTTATTTAGATCACTGCGGTCCTTTCTCCTCTGATACTGCGTATAAGTACATCTTAGTTGCAGTGGATTCGTGCACACGTTTTGTTTGGGTATGGCCTCAAAGGAGTGCTTATGCTCGTACTGTCATAAGGGATTTGCGTGTCTTTGTGGGATTTTTTGCGTGTGGTACCTTTCATTCTGATCAAGGCCCCGCGTTCGCCTCTAAGGCGTACAAAGAAGCCATGAAATCCTTGGGGGTCCAAGTCAAATTTTCGTCTCCATACCGACCTGAGGGTAATAGTGTAGTGGAGCGAATGAACCGTGACTTAAAGCAATCCTTGACAGCCAGGGTTTTAGGCACTGGCCGGAACTGGTTAGCCCACCTGTATAACATTCAACGTGTACTTAATAATCTTCCTAGAAGGTCTCTGGGTCGGCGGACCCCATACATGATGCTCTTTGGCATAAAAATGTTTGTCCCGGACCTTGATGGTCTAGACATGGCGGCATCAGCCGCACCCTTTGACGTAGATGATCACTGTGCTGTATTACAGAATCTACAAGAGACAGTCTCGCAAAAGAACACTTGCCCTCCACATCTGATGCTGCGCTTCAGATTCCGGTAGTCGGCTGGCTACCTCGAGTTGGAGACCTGGTCCGTGAGAAGGTGGAGAACAAGAAGGAGTTTGGCCCCTCTTATCGTGCCCCGGTTCCAGTGCTTGGAGTGCAGGGTACACAGTAATTTTACCTCCACTTCCTGGTCGCAAGAATAACAGGTACATCTCCATTGACAATGTCAAACTACAGCGAGTGGCCGCTTCTTTCTTAGTATGACTCCAGCGGTTTCTTGCCCTGCGATGCTGAAAAATTCTGTTTTGGCTCCGGCTTCTACCACCATGCCTGATATTGCCATCGAGATGCATACAGTTATTAATCCTTTGTTGCCACCACCGGCTGGTGGTCCGCCTGAAGATACTGAGTATGTTTATCCCACAGAAGTGTCATTGCCTGTTTTACAATCTACCGCAGTTAACCAGTCACGTTTCTCCTTTGACACTAACTCTATGACTTCTGGTGCCCCGTCAAAAGTCTCTATTTTTGCTGTTTGGTTTAAAAGACATTTTTTAATTCCCCCTTGGACTTACATTTGGCTGGTGCTCATATGTGTTTTTTTGTTTATGTCCATTGGATTTGTGGTGGTATTTTTTCGTCTTGTAAATGGACACTACCTAAAGGAAAGATCTGCAATTAGGCTAATTGATGGAACTTTGGCCCCCCATTCCTCATCACACATTATGAAGAGGGACCAGACTTTTGTGAATATTACTGCCTGGCCTGTGTTAGATGGGATTGTGTGGGATGCTGTTAAATTTCAAATTCATGGACCCACTGAGGTTATTAATATTCCGAATGTTCTTCGTGTTTCTATGGGTGATGTTGTGAAAAAAAACATCCGCTCTGATGATTGGGACATTCAGGCCATAGAGGCACTGTTTTCTGATTTGAAATTTTATGCTGCCTTTGATGCTGAAGATTTGTATTTAGACACTGCTAATTATGGGGGAACTGTTTTGCTATCAACACTATGGCAATCATTTCCTACATAAAGCCAATACGTTTCGGAATTTTGTAAATTATACACAATGGGAACATTGTCCGACGCCAATGCAAGGCAGCTCCAACACATTGGTGAACAAATTTGCTTATTTTACTGATATCAGTGTTTCAAAACCTGCCGCCTTTTATTTTAAAGTGGCAGCAGAAGCTTCCTCGAAGGTTAGGCTGACACACACTAAATTGTTGTATTCCAAGTCCTTTATGGATGAATTGGCTATCGAGGGGTATGACCTGTGGAAAAGTACTGTTGATCTTAAATCTGTTTGGGGTTCCAAGAAATGGCAGGTGCAAGGGACTGAGGCTTTGCATCGTGCTTGCCTTATCCCAAACCACATGTTATTTTTGAATTCTACTATTTTTCAGACCACCTGCTTTGGATTGGCTACTTCTATAAAGCTGAATTCCCCCTCTCCAGATCTGGGTGCTTATCCAAATTGGGATAATCATACAGATCTGTCCCTTGATTCGTTGCAGTCATACATTACTAATACATCCTTCAATATTTCCGAATTACATTCTGAAGGATGGTTAACTTGGCAGACAAGCTCAGATTCCTGTCAACATCGTTTTCTGGGTCTACAACCTGGGTATACGCAGGTTCGCGTAGACCCCCGCTTTCAATCTTCTCATTCTGTTACTACCTACTCTGTAGGGAAGTTATGTCAATCTTGGATGCAACATTCCACCTTGGCATCTGTTAAACTTCATTTATCTAAATTAAATGACAAAATAGATTTGAATGATTGTGTTAAGGGTCCTGTAGGTGGCAGGTCCAAAAGGTTGGTGTATGCTGTTCATAACGAAGTTTGGAAATTATCTCAAATTGAAGCGGCTTCCAGATTGAGAGCCATTGACCAGGCCAATTTGGAAAAAGTTCTGGCTGTTATCGATAATAGCATTAACACCCTTTCTTCCAGAATTTACACATTAGATAATATTGTTTCGTCTGTTGTTGATATTGTGCAGGATGATATGTCTGTTTTGTATCATGGTCAAAATCAATTACGTTCTATAATGCAGTTTGCATGGACTTTGCAAACGTTAAAGGCTGGGAAGGTCCCCTGGGACTACATGAATACTTCATCTTTATTCCTTCCCTTTAATCTAACTGCGAAACAACAATTCATGTCCATGAAAGATGCAACATACTCATTACTGCATATTGAAAAGTTAGAACCTTTGCCTTTCTCCGTGGCCGAATTGAACTCCGCTGTGTGGCTTATACACGGGTTAATCACATTACCATTTCCTTTGTTTGAATTCAGTTTGTGCATGAAACATTATGCCCTAGGCAGATATAAACCGTTGGGTACTGCTTTCCTGCATGAAGTTTGGTCACTCCCATTTACATACAGGTGCATGAGAGAAGGTAAAGAAGTTTATTTGAAGGGTGAGGAATGCACTTCCACACCTGATCACTCTGTAGTCTGTAGGCACATCCAATTGCATGGAGCGTGCAATGTGCTAGCACCTAATTTGGCATGCATCCTGAAAGGTATTCCGGTGCCAGCTATTACACCCTTTTTCACGTTGCTGGCTAACGGTAGTTATTTGCTTGTAAATAACGAGGCTTGCTGCGGGATGCTAGTGGGGATACCCTACATTGTGACTGTATCACAGAGAGTAGTCTGCTGTGAAAATGTCCTTTTTCCACCCCCGCATGGGCAGCTGGATGTATCCATCTGGCCTTCCATTCCAACCTTGAAAGCAGAGTTCAACAAGATGAGCAGAATAAGGGCTCTATTGTCTCAAAAAGAAGTCGCTCTGACTTCTTCCCCTGAAACATTTGTCCTTCACGTAGCGAACACCCTCACAGAGGTGCATTCGCTTTTAAATACTGATCTCCCACTGCATTTCGGTGCCCTGATTCAAACTATATTCAATGCCTTGTCCACAACTGGCTTGGCTCATTTTTTCAAAATTGTGGGCTCCGGCCTCGTGACCTCCTTCCAAACTATTTTTGGTGTGATACCGGTATTTTTTAATTCTATTTTTTCCAGTGTCTTTGGCGGGCTCCCGTTGATTCTCGCCCTCACGGCTGGTGTGCTGTTGTTGATCTGCTTACTGCGCAATGGCTGCACAATTTGTGTCACACGACAGCCTGTCCCGGCTGCTCCATCTTCGTAACCAGATGCTTGAATATTATGGAACATTACTACTGGCAACCCTGAGCATAGCCTATGGATTGTCCTTCCGGTTTTCCTATTTTACTTGCGTACAACCTGTTTTTCATGGCTTAGATTGTCCTTTCGAATGGGCTCTGGATTTGTGCTTGTCAAACTCTGTGTCTCCTGCCCCGGATTATGATCGACTGATGAGTCCCTTAGTGGCACATGAGTTGGACTGTTCTGGTGTCAGGATCCTGGCCTGTGGAGCAGCACATGGAGTCCTAGGGAATTGGGACATCGGTACGGCAGCGTATGACTTGTTGGCAAGAAGTTATCTTGAAGAACATGCCAGTTGTCCTCTGATTGTGCTAGAGGCCCCAGTTGTCGAGGAACATGTATGTTCGTTTACCTTGGTAGACTGGATGGCGGAAACTTTTACAGAGCTGTCGCTACTTACTGTGCTTACACGTTGATGGATTAATTTGGATATTGTCCAACTTTCCTTGAACGACCCACACACATTCGACATTTGGGCTCGCTGCGCCTTTGCAAGACGTTGCGATTTTACTTTTACTTTTTTTCCCCTTCAGTTTTTTTGGTGATTTTTTTCTATTTTTTTTTTCTTTTCGAACTTTCACTCCCCTTTATTTGGATTTCCAATACATGCACTTGGTTCCACTCCGTCGAACTTGAACTCTGCTTTCTTTTAATTGTATCCCTAATAGTTTGTGGTCCGATCAAGGGAGGGTGTAGTGGAGGCCGCGTTTTAGATAGATACATTGCTATGTTAGCATAAGCGTCTTCGATGTTAGATGCGCCATCTTGCCGCGTTTGCTGCTTTCTGCACACGACACTGCAGGTACATGTTATTATTTGAAAACTGCTTGCTTGCCTTTTCTTCACATGAGAACTGTCTGTTGTTCACATCCCTAGACGTGCACTGCGACCTTGGTCTGAACATTGCGTGCAGAAACAGTCTGAGCCACCAAACATTGTATGTTTTTGAGTTCAGGTTGATCGGCCCACGCTCTAGCCATAACACGCACACAGCTGCAAATATCTGAAAGTCGAGAGCCTTTAATATTGCAGTTAGCATGCATTAGACACACATTCTGGAGAAGAACTTTTCCAGGCGCAGAGCAAAGCTGATCCTGTGATGTGATTCACCTAAGCTGATCTTTACGGTATGGGTTTCCCCATTCAAACCTAGAGACCTTCTATTAGTATAATAATACTAGCTCACTAGCGAAGGGAGGGTGGTTGTATTCCACTGTAATTTGTAATATGATTTCTTCCTTCATTTTCTAGGGTATTGTAACAATGCTGATGGTTTTAATTTTAATCATTTGTCTGCTTATGTTAGCCAAAGTACTGCATCTTAGGACACGTAGTTTATAAAATAAATATTTTAAACTTTACCGTGTCTCTGATTACTCTTGTTGTGGACTGATATGAGAATAATAACGAACAGGTATTTCTGATTCCCACCATTCCTGAGAGTACTCTAAGTCGCTTGTTCTGGGTTGTCTATACATTGGGAGCTCTGAGAGGATACAGATAACGTGTGGGACACTGATGCTAGTTGGATTGGGGTTCTAGGTACTGAGGTGTGTTTTTGGTACACCGCAATTCACTGAGGTCCTGGTTACCTGCACATAGTTCTGTGCATGAGCAGAATCCCTGCAACAGTGCATGGCAGCTAATTGTTCACCAGCAAAGGGCAAAGCACACGGATGCGTCATATTGTTCTTAATACAAGCCATCCCTGTGCTTTGAAAATGATGCAGCACCACGCAGCTAAATGGCTTGCTGCGCCGCTCTGCATAATTTTCTTGTAGATGAGGCCCTATGACTTTATTGAGGGGTGAGATTGTATTTTGGGAATCCCATGTGTTGGCTGTTGGAGTATTACATTCTGCTCGAGACAAGGCTATTAAGTAAGTGGGATGTTTGAAAGTTCTCTTTACATCCATGGCAGGGGGTTTCAGTGCAGGGGGACAAGCAGGTTGGCTGAAAAAAATCTAAATGGAGTGCACATGGTTTTGGGGTAACCAAAGTTATGTTGGATGACTGAGGTTGCAAGAGGCAGTGTATTTGGCCAATGTGTGTGATAGGTAAGGAGGGCAGAAACCAATACTGATTTGACAACTGAAATGTGTCGTTTGTCGGGGCCTGGGGTTTCTTGGATAACCAGCGGGCTTGGACTCTGTAAGGCAGCAGTGCGCCTTGGAAAACTAAATAATGTGCGTGTGGAAAACATTATGGTGCTTATTTACAAGCCTATAGCGCCGCCGGTGCGTCACTCATTTTGAAGCACCAGCAGCGCAATGGGCTTTCCCATATTTACAAGGCCATGTAAAGTCCTCCTGTGTCACTTTTCATGGACTTTTAAATATAAGCCCCTTTCACGCATTACTGTGTGTGAAAGAGCATTCCATAGGTGTTACTGTGAGGGTTCCCAAACAACATCCATGGAATTTGACGCATTCCCAAATTTACAACATTTTGTAAAACTGGCAATGCGTCAGAATCCCACGCCTCCCCTGGGGAGGCATAGGAATGATGCAACGAGGAAAAATACTTTTATTTCTCCTAGGTTATTCCTCTTTCTATGTGTGTCGTGGAATGCAGAAAGAGGAGAATGCCATTAATGATTGGTTTTGTGCAAGAAGGTGTTCCTTCCTGCATAAAAACAATCCTCCCTGCAATGCAGGCACCCTTGCAAAAGGACGAATATGTGGGTGCGCTGGTGCCGCTGGTGCATGGTTGCCATTTGTGCGCCAGAGCTGGGGAAAGCAAAGGGATGCGTTGTATTGTTGTTAACAAAACACATCCCTGTGCTTTGAAAATGACCGAGCACGGTGCAGCTAAATGGCTTGCGCAGCCACGCTGCATCATTTTCTTGTAGCTAAGGCCCTATGACTTTATCGAGGGGTGAGAGAGTATTTTGGGAATCCCATCTGTTGGCTGTTGAAGAATTACATTCTTTTTGAGACAAGGCTATTAAGGAAGTGGGATGTTTGAAAGGGTCTCTTTACATCCATGGCAGGGGGTTTCAGTGCAGGGGGCCAAGCAGGTTGGCTGACCAAAATCTAAATGAAGTGCACATGGTTTTGGGGTAACCAAAGTTATGTTGGATGACTGAGGTTGCAAGAGGGAGTGTATTTGGCCAATGTGTGTGATAGGTAAGGAGGGCAGAAACCAATACTGATTTGACAACTGAAATGTGTCGTTTGTCGGGGCCTGGGGTTTCTTGGATAACCAGCGGGCTTGGACTCTGTAAGGCAGCAGTGCGCCTTGGAAAATTAAATAATGTCCGTGTGGCAAACATTAGGGGGCTTATTTACAACCCTATAGCGCCGCCGGTGTGTCACTCATTTTGACGCATCAGCAGCGCAATGGGCTTGCCCATATTTACAAGGCCATGTAAAGTCCTCCTGTGTCACTTTTCATGGACTTGTAAATATGGGCCCCTTTCACCAATACTGTGCGTGAAAGAGGCATTCCATGGATGTTACTGTGATGGTTCCCAAGCAACATCCATGGAATTTGACGCATTCCCAAATTTACAACATTTTGTAAAACCAGGAATACGTCAAAATCTGACGCCTCCCCAAGGGAGGCGTAGGAATGGTGCAACGAGGAGAAATACTTTTATTTCTCCTAGGTTTTTCCTCTTTCTATGTGTGTCGCAGAATGCAGAAAGAAGAAAATGCCATTAATGATTGGTTTTGTACAAGAAGGTGTTCCTTCCTGCACAAAAACAATCCTCCCCGCAGCGCAGGCACCTATGCCAAATGACACATGTGTGGGTGCGCTGGTGTATGGTTATCAATTGTGCACCAGCGCAGGGGAAAGCAAAGGGATGCATTGTATTGTTGTTAACAAAACGCATCCCTGTGCTTTGAAAATGACGCAGCACGGCACAGCTTAATGGCTTGCGGCGCCGCGCTGCATCATTTTCTTGTAGATGAGGCCCTATGTCTTTATCGAGGGGTGAGAGAGTATTTTGGGAATCCCATGTGTTGGTTGTTTGAGTATTACATTCTGCTCGAGACAAGGCTATTAAGGAAGTGAGATGTTTGAAATGTTCAATAATTCAAAGAGCACACCAGGTACTGAACGGATCTAGATCAGTCCAAGTGCATGTTGGAGTTAAAGTCCATGCCAGTGGTTCTGGAGGTAGAAGATAGAGTTAAGGTATAAGGAGGAAGTGGGTATGCCCAGGTAAAGAGGTGCATGCTGATGGTGCTGGGAAGTAGATTATCTCAACATGAGTGGGTAGCCTTCAGACATCTAGCAGCAGGGAACAGGAGGGAAGGAGTGATAAAAAATGACCAAGCTGTCATCAGACAATAAATAATAAGAAAAACCGGAGGAGGATAGTGTCCCCAAAGGTTATGGCGTATAGGAAGAAAAGGTGGGGGCTTAGGACTGAGCCTTGGAGGATGTACATAGACATGAATCTAGTAGGAGGCAATAATGCCAAGGAGAGAGAGAAAGAACAGAAGGAGCCATTCCAAGGCTGGAAATTACAAAACCAGACCAATGAGAAACCTTCAGGTTTTTACATTTAACAATCTATTTTTAAATATTTTATTGAAGAATAGAGTGCATTAAATAATAGCATTAATAGACAATACAATAGTGTTAATATGCAATTGAAAATCTTTTTTATTTAACTGAAGCACCATTTATTTAAACATTATCAATTTCCTTTCATTATGGAAACCCTCCACATTTTCTTTCAAATATCTAACAATTATTTTCATGCTTCCCTAACTCTCTCCTCTTATTTTAGGTGAAACTCTCTTAGATGCCCTTGTAAGCCTCAGGGGATCCCTTATTCGACTACTGGAGACAGGTCTGAAAGCTTACAAGTCTAAAGGTACTGTAATTTATCTCATTTCTGAGTTGGTGTCTTTTTGTCCTTTTTCATTCCAGTTTTTTCTTTGCTTCACTCTTTTGTGCCTTTTTGGAAGTTTTTACTTTTGTGTTTGTTGCTGTAAAAATATTGACGCCCATATTTACAAACGATTTGCATCGGGTTTCCATTACTTTTCTAACGTAAACTTGTGTTTCCAACTTTCGATAAGAAAGAATGCTTGTTTGCCTGCCTTTTTCTTCATTTTCAAATGCACCTCTCTCAGTAAGGTCCAATAATATCTTCTTTTTCTTTGCAGCCTGTTCTCCAGCAAAGTGTGGTAAGTGACCGCCTTTACAACACTTTAAAATAACACAAGTTACAGGAAACATAGGGAAGCTGTGAGCATCTCTGTTGTCTGACTACTTAAGCTGCTACAGTTAAAACATGTAAGAATAAAGGCATCGTTTTACATGGTATCTGAAAATGTATTAAAGCTATGTGTAGTGAGGTCGATGGTTCAACTGATTCCGATCCATACCCCCTTCCAACATATAGAAGCATACCTTGCATGCATCACCACTCAGTTTCTTAAACATTATCAACTAGCACCTGTCTTTAACTTGGCCAGGTCTGTGAGGATACACAATGGCTCACTGTTTAAAAAAAACAAAATTAGGACAAACCGAATTGAGGGATATATATTTTTCCAAGGAATGCGATATCCTTGGGGGTTGCAAGGCCAGCCCAATCCTTAAGTCAGGTTTACCTGATGAAAACGTTTTTATTCCCTAGGCTGTAGTAATTTTTCCTTCTGATATTATCTCTCTTTACCTCCCTTCCTGTGTCACACCTCGGCTGCCCCTATTAACTTCTGGTGGGGACTCTCCTTTTTAAGCGCCAGGATACCCGTCGGGTGATAGAGCGCTATATAAGCACCTCAGTACATTACAATACATTACCAAGTGACACCAGGACACCTTGCGTGGCCCTGCGTCGTTTGGTAAATCTGGAGTAATGCAAGGCAGCGTAAGTTAGAGTAGTTACATGGATGGAGCGTGGGTGTTCCCACACATCCACTCATGCTTCTTGCCTCATTCACAGATTTACCACAACCGGTAAACCTGGGAATGTGTCAAAATGGTGCACCTTCCCGATAGAGGCGCAACAAGGAGACATTTCTTTATTTCGCCTTGTTGTTTCCTCTTTCTAGGTGTGCTGCTTTCTGCAACACTCTTAAAAAGACGAAAAAGACTCTAAGGATTGTTATTGTGCAGGAAGGTGCCCCATCCTGCACAGAAACAATCCTGCCGGCAACGCATGCACCCTTGCTCCATGGCATAAGAGTGCCTGCGTTGGCGCTAGGCAGCACATTGTGAGACAGCAGGAATTCGCCATATCTTGGTAAATATGGCGCATTTCTGCCCTCGCCATTTGATGCAGCGCAGCAATTTATCTTGCTGCATTGTGCTATGTTAAATAATGATAAATCTGGAATTTCTTACCCACCTGAGTTCTCCCCATTCATAATATGTGAAAAGATTTTAAATCAAAACCCAAATGAGAGGCTAGCAGCAGGGACCCATGCAAAACAAATCCTGATAATTAATTGGCCACAATTCTTGCTTGGCTTGTAATTTCCATTCTAGGAAGTGAACCGGTCAGGAATGAAAGCAAGGGAAACCTGCATCCATTCCCATAGTAGCCATTCCATCCACGAGCAACAACTGCCTGATGCCTTAGTGTCCTAGCATGATTAATGTAAAACGTATGGATTTTTTCTGTGACAAAATAGCTTGGACCAGATATACATATTTTTTATTTGTAAAAAGTAGTCGCAAATTGCAAACTGACTTTTTACGATCGTAAAGGAATTTTGACAACTGATCTATGTACTAATAGGTCAGTTCACAAACCTCTGAATCGTAGTGGGTAGCAATTTTACCTACCTCAATAATATGCATGTGGCAGGTCGGAAATTGTGACCTACTACCATTGGCTAGTGTCACAGGCATGGTGGTCTGTTGAGGTCAACAGACCACGATGTCTGTGATTGTTTTTAATTAAAACATTTTTTTAAGGCAGCTCGTTTTTCAAAAAGGAAAGAAGGATGCATAAAAACAAAAAATTAGAAGTTAGAAGGTAGAAGGTAGCGGTCCCAGGGACCACTGCCTAATCCTAAAAAACAGTTTTGTCAACAGTCTCAAAGAGGAAGGGCTCCCTTTGGGACCCCTCCCTGTTTCCGAATGACTTACCATCAACTTTGAGTTGGTGATAAAAAAGACATTTTTTGCAACCGGGTTTTGGTTGCAAAATATGAACACGTCTCTTAAGAAATCGTTATTCGGAAAGGATGCCCTTAATACACCTCTTCCAAATAGTGATTCCCTAATGTTTACTTACGTGATGTAACAATTCAGAAAACCTTTTCTGAATCCTTAATTCAGTTTAGTAAATTAAAAAAAGCATTTTAGTGGGCGCAAACCCTCAGATTTACTGACTCCGAGGGTTTGCGACCATAAAAACATTTTGTAAATCAGACACATTGAGTGGTAAATTACCCCTCTGTCAGGTGGTACATTAGGCTTTATTAATATTAGGGTGGTGTCCATTTTCCTCTGTCAAACCCTGAATGTATAATGATAATACCTAGTCTACAGTTCAGGTACTGGAAGCTGGTACTTGTTTCAGCACAATTTAAGAACAGCTCAGATCTATCCTTTTTATGGCATATACTGTAATTTATAAACAATCTTAGGGCCTATTTTCATTTGCAAACCAAGGACATGCAATTTGCACACAGTCTAACTGGTGAATGGGAATGCTATATGGCCTATGTCATGTGACCTATGTTCTAGTAAGTCTCACTGTTATTAACTGAGATTGCGGGAATGAGAGCTCCAAGGACAGCAGGATTCAATGACTGACTGGACTGATATTCAGAAACGGGAACGATTTTTAAAAAAAGTATCCCATAACAAGGACTCTACCCCACTCTACAACACTCTACTCTGTAACCCTTCACTCCACTTTATGCCCAACCACTCTATGACACTCTGCTCCACTCTACTCCACTCTATGCTATGACACTCTACCACACTCTACTCCACTCTGTCCCTCCACTCTATGCTTCTCCACTCTACACCTCTCCATTCTGCACCCCTCCACTCTACATCACTTCACCCTACTCAACAAAACTCCACTTTCCGGCACTCCACTGTACGAGACTACATGCCACTGCATACTACGCCACTACACTCTAAACCACTGCACTCTACACCACTCCCCGCTATTCTTTGCCAAACCCTGCCACTCCTCTTCACTTTCCTCCCCTCTGAGCCACTCCACTCCATGCCACTCTCATCTACACCACTAACTTTTAACAATGCTGAACTGAAGCCACACTGGTGTACAACATAGCTACAACCCATTGGCAAAGCCAATAGTTCTTGCATAGGTGATCCAGCGGTAATTTCACGGTAATTTCTCAATGCAAAACCTCATTTACTTCTAATTTATCGCTGTAAAGGTGTTTGACCCTTGCCACCGTGTATTACCTTCAGGAGACTTTACATAAACATGAAACATCTAAAATGCTATTAATATTTAAGCCAATAAAAAGAGTTGTGAGTATTTTAAAGGGTTTTATTTTCTAGTTAAAAGTTAAGGTTCTCTGACCCTTTATTCTTTAGTCAGATATCAATCAGGTTACAGAATTGAAAATAGGAAAAATAGAATTAATACAAAACATATTATAGGTTGCATACAAAGCACTCCATAAAGGAAGAAAAAACCCTAATTCTATGTCAGTCAGAACTCTTTAAAGAGTTTCAGGAAAAATATAATGCAAGAGCGAGTTTGCAAGGCTAATCTATAATTAATAATTGGCAAACATCTCCCATAAAGAGAAATAAATGCATCTGACAAATAAATCTTTTTCAAAATAGTTAATTAGTCAAAGCATACACTTAGAGTTTTAGCATCTAAATGTAAACCTGTTTCATCAGCTGTACTCTCTGCCCTGGTCTGTTCAATCTGCCTCACTGTGCTTCACAGATAGAGAGACAGCCCACCCTTCACAAGACCACAGAGGAATGTGATCCGCCTTGCCAAAAATATGACGTGCAAGGACTCTCTGAAAAAAATATGAGAAAGAACCCCCAGCTCCCTCTGTCTCTCCTCGGACGCAATCTCCTCCCAAGCTGCACCCGCGACGTTTACGTACCTAACCCATATGATGTCTTTTCTCATCTGCTCCCTCTCCTCTCTCCTCCTATTTATTTATTTATTTATTTATTTATGGGTTTGTATCGCGCTAGAATCGACTCTTGCATAAGAGTATCTCTGCGCACAGAAAAAGAAGAAGAGAGTGAAAAGTTGGCAGCTACAGGAGACAGAAGGAACAGCTCAGCACAATACAGCGT
The DNA here is from genome assembly GCF_964204655.1 of Triturus cristatus. NCBI lineage: Eukaryota > Metazoa > Chordata > Amphibia > Caudata > Salamandridae > Triturus > Triturus cristatus. The sequence goes on along the minus strand of NC_140590.1, from coordinate 378,614,830 downwards.
ATAGAACTGAAACGGTTGATGAATTATTAAAATAGAAACGTTTTGAGTTTTTTCCTAAAAATCAAGAATTCAGAACATTGCCTGAGCTCAAGAGGAAGTTTATTCCATAGTGTCGGGCCTACCACGGACAAGGCTTTCCCACCTTGTCTCCTCCTCTTGATGGTAGGTACTTTAAGTCGAAGTTGGCTACTGGACCTAAGAAGCCGAGTGGGATTGTAGGGAGTGAATTTGTCTTTCCAATAGGAGGGTCCAGAACCATGTATGGTTCTATGAATAAGACAACATGTCTTAAACGTAATCCTTTTACAAACTGGGAGCCAGTGTAATTTGTCAAGGAGTGGTTTAGAAGGTGTTCTTGGGGTGGCATTCAGCACGAGTCTTGCCGCGGTGTTTTGTATCACCTGGAGTTTTGCTAGGACTCCCTGGTTGGCTGACAGCAGGAGTCCATTGCAGTAATCCAGGCGACTCAACACTAGTGCCTGAACCAAAGTTTTTCTAGTGGAATCAGGTAATAGTGGAAACACTTTGCGTAAGATTCCAATAACATGAAAGCATTGGCCGATAACCCAGTTGCCATGTTGTTTATAGGTGAGCTCACGATCAAGACGGACCCCTAGGTTTTTTACGACCAATTTGGGTTCAGGTACTTGACCAAGCTCACATGGCCACCACTCTGAAGTCCACAGATTTCTAACCTCCCCAAAAAGCATTACTTCGGTCTTATTTACGTTGCATTGGAGGTAGTTAGATTTCATCCAATTTGCAACAGCTTTCATGCCATCTGAGAAAGCCACCCTCACTTCGTCGGTAAGATGTTTAAAAGGGAATAGGAGCTGCGTATCGTCAGCATAGGAGACAGGGACAAACCCAAAGTCTCTCAATATGTTGGCCAGGGGTGCCACATAGATGTTGAACAAGGTAGGGCTTAGACAAGAGCCCTTTGGCACCCCCTTGGTGATATGAGTTTCTGTCGACCGAAATGTGCCCATGCTGACAGTTTGGGTGCGGTCAGACAGAAAACTCTTTAGCCAGGTTAACGCTGTGCTCTCAATTCCAATTGCGGTCAGACGTTCGATTAAGATATTGTGAGATATTGTATCGAACGCCGCCGATAAATCCAACAGTACCAGGATCGCCGAATACCCTCGATCTTGATACATGTGAAGGTCATCTGTCACCGATAGCAGAGCGGATTCAGTACTGTGGTTGGGTCTGAAGCCAAACTGAGAACTGTCAAGCTTGCCAAACTGTTCAATGTACTGTGAAACCTGCTTGTTAACATGTTTCTCTATAACCTTCCCTAAAAAAGGGAGTAGTGAGATAGGCCTCAGAATGGATAAGTCAGTCCAGGGAATGGAAGAGTTTTTCCTAATGGGCCTTACCAGCGCTTTTTTCCATTCCCTGGGAACTTGCCCCTCAGTCAGGGAAAGGTTAATGAGACTTTGAATCTGTGGACTCATACTTTTTCCTACAATCGGGATGATTCTGGCTGGAATAATATCTGAGGGACTTCCGCTTTTAATCTGACCCAGATAACATTCTGTATCAATCAAGGAGATAGGGGAAAAGGATTGCAGATGCGTGATTCCTATCTCTTTTTCCTTTTCCACAAGTGATAAAGTGTCATCAATGATGGGTAGATAGGAATTTAAAATATCGTCATGAATCTTATTTATTTTATTTGTAAAAAACTGAGCAACTTCATTACAGAGTTGTTGTGAAGCTAATTCAAGAGTTTCACACGCTGCTGGTTTCACAAATGAGTGTAAAGTTTGATATAAGATCCTGGGGGTATTTCCTGCAGCTAAAAGAAGGGCCTGTATGTGGGATTTCCGGGCATTACGAATTTCCTTGTGATATTTAGAAAGAGCTGCCCAAAAATGATTCTTATCCATGTTGTCATGGGTCAATCTCCACACCTTTTCTAGTTTCCTCGCCTGCTGTTTAAGAGATCTCAGGTGTTCCGTAAACCATACCTCTTGTTCACGGGCTAGACAAGGTTTATAGGTTTTCATAGGAGCAATCCTGTTTACCACCTGGAGTATCGCCCGATTATAACGGTCCAATGCTTTATCAACATTCTCTCCAGGAAAAATGGGGCATCCAGCAAAGTGTTCCTGAAATATTTCTGGAGTAATCTTGTGCCATGGTCTACGCCTAGTAGGAAGGGCTTGTGCCTGAGGGGGGGCTTTACCTGAATGTAAGGTAAAAAATTCCAGGACAAAGTGATCTGTCCAATTGACCTGAGTGGAAGAGACACATTGCAGGGTATTAGGTTTGTTGGAGAAGATGAGATCCAAAGTACGTCCTGCCAAATGAGTAGGACCAGTATTCATTAAAGTTAATCCCAACACGGACATGTCAGTTAGTAAAGATTGTGCCTCTGCATTATCCTTGAGGTCACAGTGCATGTTAAAGTCTCCTAAAAGTAAAAACTCGTTCTCAGTGTCAATGTGTCTGGCCAGTATCTCCAGCAACAAGATGTTAAAGCTGGTATAAGGTCCGGGAGGTCGATAAACCAGTGCCCCTTTATAGCAAATTTTCTTGGAAAAGCTGATTTTAAATACAAGAATTTCTAAATCCGGGGTACTCATTTCCTCTAAGATGGTTACTAATAGATTATTTTTATACACAATGGCAATGCCTCCTCCTGTCTTGGCAGGCCGGTCAAGTCTGGCTATTTTATAGCCCTCTGGGATCCCTAATGTGATGGCTGGGACAGAGTGCGGTTTTAGCCATGTTTCTGTCAGATAACAAAGTTCAGGTTGAGTTGAAGCAATCATATCCCACACTTCACTATGATGTTTAGACAGCGATCTAATATTGCAGAGAAGATTGCGACTCTTACGGGAGTCATGTGGGAGAGTAGTTATAAATGGTGTTTCATGCGGTACGATCTGCAAGTGATCAGCAGAAGCTTGATATTGACATTTCCGACATGAAAAAGGACCCTCCAGTAGGCATCCTTCCCCTCCCGTGCAGCCCTGAAGTACAGGCTTACGGATACGCAACAGCTCTACTGAGGAGTATTTTACCAAAGGTTTCACGAAAGCAGTCAGCTGGGCAACACTCGTGGCCATGACCTCTAGCCCCTAGCCTCGTCCTGTCGCGGACGGGCGCAGACGGGCTTCTCTTTGGCTTGACTTAGGCGCGTTCTTAGGCACACCCCTGCGCGCAACCGTTGCGCGCTTAGAGTGACGAGCACCCTTTGCAGTCCTGAGATGCCGAAGCTAGAGCGCTAACCGCTCCTAAAGCGGAAGTGACTGGGTCTGCCTGTCCGCCCTCCGCTCAACGGTGATAGTCACCGAGTCGGACCGAGGCGTGCAGGCTGTCAGCTGAGCCCAGACTTCCTATCGGCCAATACGGGTAAGTAGAGGGGGGATTAACAATATTGCGCTGCCCTGTGGCTTATTTTAAAATGAGAATTAGTGCTATTAAAATTGATGATTCCTCAGCAGTAAGAAACGTGTCGCGCAAATTCACTCACGCCTCCTGTAACGCATCAAACAGCTTGGGTAGACGCTGCCACCGTCCACACCAAACCGTCAGAGCCAGTCGTTCCTCGCTCCCTTTGTAGTCCTGAGACGCCGAAGCTAGAGCGCTAACCGCTCCTAAAGCGGAAGTGACTGGGTCTGCCTGTCCGCCCTCCACTCAACGGTGATAGTCACCGAGTCGGACCGAGGCGTGGAGGCTGTCAGCTGAGCCCAGACTTCCTATCGGCCAATACGGGTAAGTAGAGGGGGGATTAACAATATTGCGCTGTCCTGTGGCTTATTTTAAAATTAGAATTAGTGCTCTTAAAATTGATGATTCCTCAGCAGTAAGAAACGTGTCGCGCAAATTCACTCACGCCTCCTGTAACGCATCAAACAGCTTGGGCAGACGCTACCACCGTCCACACCAAACCGTCAGAGCCAGTCGTTCCTCGCTCCCTTTGTAGTTCTGAGACTTCGAAGCTAGAGCGCTAACCGCTCCTAAAGCGGAAGTGACTGGGTCTGCCTGTCCGCCCTCCGCTCAACGGTGATAGTCACCGAGTCGGACCGAGGCGTGCAGGCTGTCAGCTGAGCCCAGACTTCCTATCGGCCAATACGGGTAAGTAGAGGGGGGATTAACAATATTGCGCTGCCCTGTGGCTTATTTTAAAATTAGAATTAGTGCTATTAAAATTGATGATTCCTCAGCAGTAAGAAACGTGTCGCGCAAATTCACTCACGCCTCCTGTAACGCATCAAACAGCTTGGGTAGACGCTGCCACCGTCCACACCAAACCGGCAGAGCCAGTCGTTCCTCGCTCCCTTTGTAGTCCTGAGACGCCGAAGCTAGAGCGCTAACCGCTCCTAAAGCGGAAGTGACTGGGTCTGCCTGTCCGCCCTCCGCTCAACGGTGATAGTCACCGAGTCGGACCGAGGCGTGCAGGCTGTCAGCTGAGCCCAGACTTCCTATCGGCCAATACGGGTAAGTAGAGGGGGGATTAACAATATTGCGCTGCCCTGTGGCTTATTTTAAAATTAGAATTAGTGCTATTAAAATTGATGATTCCTCAGCAGTAAGAAACGTGTCGCGCAAATTCACTCACGCCTCCTGTAACGCATCAAACAGCTTGGGTAGACGCTGCCACCGTCCACACCAAACCGTCAGAGCCAGTCGTTCCTCGCTCCCTTTGTAGTCCTGAGACACCGAAGCTAGAGCGCTAACCGCTCCTAAAGCGGAAGTGACTGGGTCTGCCTGTCCGCCCTCCGCTCAACGGTGATAGTCACCGAGTCGGACCGAGGCGTGCAGGCTGTCAGCTGAGCCCAGACTTCCTATCGGCCAATACGGGTAAGTAGAGGGGGGATTAACAATATTGCGCTGCCCTGTGGCTTATTTTAAAATTAGAATTAGTGCTATTAAAATTGATGATTCCTCAGCAGTAAGAAACGTGTCGCGCAAATTCACTCACGCCTCCTGTAACGCATCAAACAGCTTGGGTAGACGCTGCCACCGTCCACACCAAACCGTCAGAGCCAGTCGTTCCTCGCTCCCTTTGTAGTCCTGAGACACCGAAGCTAGAGCGCTAACCGCTCCTAAAGCGGAAGTGACTGGGTCTGCCTGTCCGCCCTCCGCTCAACGGTGATAGTCACCGAGTCGGACCGAGGCGTGCAGGCTGTCAGCTGAGCCCAGACTTCCTATCGGCCAATACGGGTAAGTAGAGGGGGGATTAACAATATTGCGCTGCCCTGTGGCTTATTTTAAAATTAGAATTAGTGCTATTAAAATTGATGATTCCTCAGCAGTAAGAAACGTGTCGCGCAAATTCACTCACGCCTCCTGTAACGCATCAAACAGCTTGGGTAGACGCTGCCACCGTCCACACCAAAAATCTCTTCTAGTCTGACACGACCCCTAAGGGGTCATAATTTATACTCTAATTCTTGGCTGACTACACTAATAAAGTTGCAGTTTCAGTAGAAACTCGCACTGTGATTGGTTAGCATAGATGACATGAGGACCTCACGATCCTGTTCTCATTGCAAATCCAACCCATACCAGTTTTAACAAAGGAAGCGTTAATGCTTATGTTTCACCATCAATAATTATACAAATATGCAACATTAAGGCAGAAAAATGTATCAGTCCATTTCCTTCTTGCTTTCACATTGCATGCAGGAATGACACTCTCCCACAACCACTGGTACATTGGCACAATGACAAGAATGTACAGTTCACGGGCGTGGCTTGGATGCCGAAGGGAATGGCGGCGTGAGCTCAGAGCTCCGCTCCCGATCCCCACGAGTATCCTGAAAACCGCACGGAATCCGGCGCGAACCGGGCCCCTGCAGCGGCGCTGAGTGCGGGGCAAGCAGCGGCGATCCACAGGACGTCCTCCGGTGCAACTTCTGGGGCGATTGGCCTGCTGAGGAGAGTGACGGGCCTGGCGAGCGGCGCGGCCTAAAATGGCGGCCGCAATTACGGACCCGCACAACTGACGGAGGTCTGGGTCGTGGAGCCCCTGTGGGACCAAGAACAGCGCGTGGAGACCCAGCCGGGCTGGCCCTGACTGCGGGGAAAGACTGGAGCTGAGATCCTGAACCCTGCTGGCAGGCGCTGTGCGGGCGGATGATCGGCCGTTGGAGGGCGTGGATTGCCCCGGCGAAAACCCTGAGGCCCGTTGACTGCCGGTGCTGCGGGACGAGGCAGCGGGGTGCTGCCCTGGGAAGGCGGGGATTGGTAGACCCCAGCTGCAGCTCCGGAGAAGGACTGACACCCCGGCCGACCCCGCGCTGGGACAGCGGACCCGCGACCCAGGCAGCGGAGGCACTAACGGAGCTGGCGTGGGAGACTGGCGGCTGCGCGGTGGGAGAGGTGGCCGGTGCTGCTAGCAACACGAAGGAGGTGAGCGGCCGGGGGCCCCGACGACTGTGTCTCCTACCCTGGGAGGAGCCTGCAGAGTTCGAGGGGGGCACTGCCTAACGGAAGCCTGAGTGGGGGCGAGACCTGGGGCACTTAAGGCGCTGCAGCTACTGGGCCAACACTCGACCGGCGCGGGAACGGCTGAGGACGACGGCGGGGGGGCGCCGGATTGCGCCTCTCTTGAGTGGTGGGGCCCCCGGCGAGGGGTGAAGTGGTGGACTGCAAGGGGGTTCTGCTGGAAGGAGGACGGGCACCCTGACGGTGGAGTTCTGCGTCCTGCGGCCTTTAAAGAGTCGGCTGGCTGTAGCAGGTGCGGCCAGCGCCGGGGGTGCAAGAGGAGGCACCCGCCGGGGAGCGGGCCCTGAGGAGGTGAGTTGCTGGGCTGCGCTTGCCCACGTGCTTGGAGGGCACCCTGCGCGAGGAAGCTGAGCGGCCAACGAAGCGGTGGAGTCCCTGGGACAGAGGCGATCAGCATTGCGACGGACCTGGAGGTTGGCGACTGGCGCCCGGGCGCACCCCTGTGAGCTCTGAGGGAGACCTGCCTGGAGGAAGGCACCTGAGCTGCGGGAGAACCGCGATCGGCGGAAGCGCCTGCATGATGGGCAAGCCCAGGGTTAAAGGAGGGGAAGTGGTGCCTGAATCGGAGGCGCAAGACGGAGCCACCCAGAGCCCCGCAGACTTGCAGCAGATGCGGGACTGTATCCTGGAGGCCATAGCGGCCACAAAAGATGCATTGCAGCAGGACATAGCTCAAGTGGCATCCGGCTTGGGGATCCTGCGAGCAGACCACGGCAAACTAAAGGACAGAGTCACAGCCATAGAAGACACGCTGCAGTAGCTGGTGCCGGCACGCAAGTCCCTGGAGGGGAGGTTGGTTCAGGCGTTAGATCGCATACAAGTCCTGGAGCGGCGGGCGGAGGATGCTGAAAACCGCAGCAGGCGTAACAATATTCGCTTGGTGGGTCTGCCGGAAAAAACAGAAGGGAACGACATGGTGGGGTACCTAGACGCCTGGCTGCGATCAGAAGTGGCTCCGGACGGACTCTCGCCCTTCTTTACACTGGAGCGGGCACACCGTGTGCCGGCAAGACCCCCCAAACCAGGCCAACTACCGCGCCCAGTGGTGATGAAGCTGCTGCATTACAAGGACAGGGACTGGCTGCTGCAGCGAGCTAGGGATGTGGGCCCATTCCGAGTGGATAACAGTAGCGTCACAATGTTCCCGGATTACACATTCGAAACCCAGAAATTGCGTGCCTCCTTCTTGCCGCTCAAACGAGAGCTGAGGGCTGAGGGAATCCAGTACTCGCTCCTTTTCCCGGCCAAGTTGCGAGTTGTGGTCGACAACAAGACGGTCTTCTTCCCCACAGCGGAGGACGCCTGGGTGTGGTGGGACGTTTACAAGGCAGGGACAGATGGGGCGAGATTCAGAGTGGCAGAGGAGCAACGATTGCAGCCAGTGCGGAAATCGCGGAGGCTCCGGCAGCGGAGGCAGAGAGCTGGAAGACCCACAGACTCGCAAACAGAAGAAGAGAGAAGAGAGGGTCTGCAAGCGGTGGTGGGCCTATCGGGAACGGCAGCGACCCAGTCGACCCGCGGGTCGGGCTCGGAAAGCCGTGTCACGAGCTCGGACACGGACCAGTCGGAACTTAATTGGGCCAAAGGCCCGGTGGTGACCCCGCAGTCCTCGGGAGAAATTGTTGAAGGCTGAGGGGGAAGCCCGCCCATGCGGCCGGTGCGAAGGGGCCGGGGATCCGGCTCTTCCCGAGGATGAGACAGGCTGCGGAACTGTTCGGATTTTCGTGAGTGATAATGGGGGATTGGGGGGCGGGGGGACGGGATTGTGGTTGCCGCCTTTGGTGCCGGGTCGCACCCTAGAGGCCCATAAGGCCGCCGCAGTGCAGACTGCGGCTTAGGTGGGCGGTTGAGCAAGGTTGCTCTTCCTTAAGTTTGGATGGGAGCTGCTTTCTCGAAGTTAGGTCCTGTTCTGGGGGGGTGGGGCCGAGAGAAGTTGGGGGGACTCGAGGCGGGGGGGTTGGAGGGGGGGTAAAGGGTTCTTCAGGGGCGGGGGGGACAGTGTCACTGACTGCGACTGGACATGGAGGGGTGTTGCAACCTGGCCTTTGACATGGGACTATGGCTAATACTGGAATGGTGAAATGTGTGACATGGAATGTGCGGGGACTCCACACCATGGTACGGAGGCATAAGATTCACGCTTATTTGGTGCGCAGGGGTGTTCAGATCGCGCTCTTGCAGGAGACGCACTTAACGAAGCAAGAGGGCATTGCGCTGCAGCGTAGATGGCGAGGGCAATTATTTAACACCACGTACTCCGCTTTTGCGAGAGGCACTCTGATCTGGATACGAGCGGGGACCCCCTTCCAGGTAGTTAGGCACACGATAGACCCAGAGGGTAGATACGTGGCTGTTGAGGGTAAACTTAGGGGCCGGGACATAGTGCTATGTAGCGTATATGCACCTAATATGGATCAAGGGCCGTACTTCACGAAATCTTCTGGAATGCTGCCCGGTTATTTGACGGGTCCTATCCTGCTGGGAGGGGACTTTAATTCAATAGCAGACCCTGCACTTGATAGGTCCCACCCGCCTCTGGAGGCTTCCCCGGTACACCGGCTAGCGAAGCGTAGGCTCGAATGGCAGGGGAGGTGGGGCCTGGAGGATGCTTGGAGGGCTCAGCACCCAACAACAAGGGACTATTCATATTACTCCTCACTGCATGACCTCCATGTTAGGCTGGACGCTTGTTTGGGCTCCCTGACCGTGCTACAGTCAGTCGCGCACACAGAGTACTTAAACCGAACACTTTCCGACCATAATCCTTTGCTGCTGATGTTGGACTGGATGACTGAGATCTCGAGGGTCCCAACGTGGCAGCTAAGGCCTGATACACTAGACGACCCACCATACCGGGTGGCACTCGGTGAAAAGATTACCCAATACTTTAACGAGAATAGCGGGTCCACGGCGTCCAGAGCGATGGAGTGGGACGCTTTCAAGATAGTTGTTAGAGGACATTGCATAGGGAAGTATGCCGGGGTGCGGAGGACTCTGTTGGAGGACTTGGACAAGGTGGAGGGGAAGTTGAGGGCGGTTGAGGTGGCGCGGCCTGGTCACCCCGAGCTCCAGGAGGTGGTGAGTGAGGCTAGAGAGGCGGTGGCGGTTGAAGTGGAGAGGCTCCGCAGCTTTGACTACAAGAATTATATGGTGAGGGCACACGCGGAGGGGGACAAAGCGGGAACGCTGCTGGCTTGGCTGGCCAATCCCGCCAAACGTAACCAACCGATCTTGGCCCTAGAAAGGGGGGGAGGCGGAGTGGTCACGGCCCAGATGGACATATTGGATAGTTTCTGCTCGTACTATGGGACGCTCTACAAAAGCGCGCTGGAGGGGCTGGAGGAGGACATTGACGGCTTTCTAGAGGGGCTGCAACTGCTGCGACTCGACCGGGAAGACGCGGAGGCCTTTGGCGGAGATATAGACCTTGCGGAAATCAGGGGGGCAGTGAACCGAATGGCGCGGAATAAAACCCCGGGCCTGGACGGCTTGCCCATAGAATTTTATGGTAGATATTTGGACCAACTGGCCCCAAGGCTCCAGGAGGTTTATAGGGAGGCCAAGACAAGGGGTAGACTGCCACAATCCATGTGCGAGGCCCTGATGATCCCACTGCTGAATCCGGGAAGGGAGGGAACGGACCCCGCTTCTTATAGGCCACTGTCGATGCTGACGACGGATTATAAAATCCTGAGCACCATACTGGTGACCAGGCTGCTGCGGCACATGCCGAGACTGGTTCATAGTGACCAGTCGGGGTTCATTCCCGCGAGGAGCACCACTGCCAACATCCGACGACTTATCCGTTTGCTGGGGGACCCACAGGAGGACGCACGAACGCCACTCGTCTTCTCCGTAGATATAGAGAAGGCTTTCGATAGCCTGGAGTGGGGTTACCTGTACAAAGCCATGAAGCGTTTCGGCCTCGGGGAAGGATACATCGGTTGGACGAAGGTCCTGTATGCCTCAGCGGTGGCAAGGGTGCGGGTGGGATCTCTGGTATCGCGTCAGTACCGCGTGTGCCGGGGCACCAGACAGGGGTGCTCGCTTTCCCCGCTTTTGTTTGCGCTGGCAATAGAGCCCCTCGCGGCGGAGGCTAGAACAGGCCGTTGCTACAGGGGGTTGGTCTACAGAGGGTCCCCGCAACTCATCTCATTATACGCAGATGATCTGCTCCTGTTCTTGGAAAATGCGGCGGGGGCGCTCGATGGAGCGGAGAGGCTTCTTGCGAGGTTTGGCAGGTTCTCTGGACTACGGGTGAACTGGTCCAAGACCTGTTTGTTCCCGTTGCGCCAAGGCGAACCGCGACCGGCGGTCCGACCACTACTCGATTGGGAGCCTGGTTGCCTTAAATACCTCGGAGTACATATATACCATTCTGCCGTAGATATGCTGGAGGGCAACGTGGGGCGCTGTATACGAGCACTGAAAGGTGGCATGTCCTTCTGGACCACACTCCCGCTCTCGGTAACGGGGCGAATCTCGTTACTGAAAATGATAGCGTTGCCACGTCTCCTGTATTATTTCCGCACGCTACCGGTGTGGATACCGGGCTCTATTTTCCGACAGTTGCGATCGTTATTAGTCTCGTTCCTATGGGGCACGGGAAGGCGCAGAGTTGCGATGGCGACTCTGACCTGGCCAAAAGATGAGGGAGGCCTGGCGGTGCCTGACTTTGAGCTTTACTATCTGGCAGCGCAGCTACAGATCTTTACACAAGAGGTGGCACGGGTGTACCGGGGGCCGGAGCAGGACAGGGAGGGAGGCACCCCTCGCCATGTGCTGGCGTATATTACGCTACAGCAGAGGCTGGTTGTTGGAGACTTATCCCTGGAGGAGCAGACGTTCCGGCATTGCTGGAATCGATCGCAGCGTCGGGCGGGAGTGCGACGCCCGTATGCGCCGGAGATTCCGCTGGGAATGGTGACGGCGCTCCCGCACGGTGGAGACTGGTCGGGATTGCAGGTGTGGGAGGAGGCGGGCCTCCAAATGTTGGGCGACTTATACGAAGAGGGGACGCTGATCCCTTATCAAACTCTGCAGGAGCGGTTCGATCTTCCGAGGGGAGATTACCTGATGCACGCGGCGGTGACGGGAGCGATGCAGGCGCACTGGGGAGGGGGGCTCCTAGAGCCTACTACATCCGCGGCTTGCCAGTATACCATGATGTCTGCCGGCACTTATAAAGCGGTGACTTGTCTGTACTCCAGAATTTTGTGCGAAACCTTGCAGCCGCTGGCGGCGCTGAAGGCAAAATGGGAGCTGGATATACAAGCTGAGATCCCTGACACCACGTGGGCGGGTATAGTGCGGAGGGCCAGGAAAAGTACCAGGAACGCACGCTTCCAGCTGATACACTTTTATATCCTCCACAGGGCCTACCTCACACCGGGTAAACTTGGGATGTATTTCGGGGTGGCAGATGCGGCGTGCCCTAGATGCAGTGTTGTAGGAGCGGAGCTCGGACATATGTTATGGGACTGCCCTCACCTGCGCGAATACTGGAGGGAAGTGGGCGAAACACTGGCTGAGGTGACGGACAGGGACTTGCAATACGCCAAGGCGGTGTGTGTCCTGCACTGGTTTCCTCATATACCCAAGAACAAGACCACAAGTAAATTTATTGATATGGGCCTCCTCTTGGCAAAGAGAGAGGTGACGAGACTCTGGAAGTCGAAGGCGGGCCCCACACATGGGAGGTGGATTAAGGAACTACAAAAATGGGCGGCGAGTGAAAGCACGCTTAGATACCAACTAGCGATTCGTAGGGCTTACGATAGGGCACTGGCGGCGGCCACAGCGTGGGAGGGGTTGGTGCAGGCCCTGCGCAGCAGCGTGGCGGAGGAGGATGAGGCGCCCTCTGAGCCTGATGTGGCTCCCCGGAGCATTCAAACCACACAAACACAGTAAATGTTATTTACCTCTGAGATGTACCCCAGACTATACATTAAGACCGGGAACAGTCACAGTCGTAGGCGTGGGCACTGGAGGGTGGAGAGGGAGAGGGCTGGGGGATAGGTACTGGGGAGGGGAAGTGATGGGGTGGGGGAGAAGGGGGGAGGAAACTTCAAAGCGGAACGCAGACACCCTACTATGTTTGCGGCAAATGTACAGATTGAAATATGGTTCAGTACAATGATATACTTGCCACAGCTGCCCGGCCTCTGGGATGTGGGCTCACAAGCTGTGTACGACTGCCTAAATGGCCACGTAAGATATGGCACTGGCAATAGCGGTGCAGGACTATTATGAATGTACGCTGCTTATTATATTGTTCTGCAATAAAAACAGTTTTACAAAAAAAAAAAAACAACAAGAATGTACAGTTCACTGTGGCCTTGACCCATGTGTCTTAACTTGAGGCAAGCTGGTTCTGCACATGCGTCTCTCATTCAGTACAATTCTCAGCCATGCTGGATTCCCAGGCAGCCATTTTATGGTAGGCCAAAAACAAAACAAACACAAAATAGTATTAATTTATGAAATAAAACCCAATATGTTTACCTACCCCCATACTAGTACCCTTTATTAGTTATTACCTAGCAAAAGCTATTAGTTTAAAGCAGCTTTTCTATTATTTGTGCACAACATGAAAAAATGTACAATGTACAACATAGCATAAACATGCACCAGTGCAAATTTTCAAAGCGCAAGCAGTTAATTCATACTCATAGCAACATGCTCTAATGTTTTAGATCGCTTTTCATGCAAAATGCTTTTGCCCCACGTGTAGTGTTGGTGCATGGTTGATTAATTAATCCACATTATAAAAAGATGTGTTATGAACTGAATATGCATTGTCTAAATATGCAACAAACCCAGAGTCTCTTGAGATGGGAACAGGGAGTGTAGATTATAAGGGAAAGGAGCTGGGAGGAGAGAACACATTCCATTTTATCTTCCAAGCTAAAAAGGAAAACTACAATCACGAGTTTCTATATACTGCAAAAACGTATGTTAATTCAGCACAAGTATTTCAGACTGAAAGCATTTTGACCAGGCCTCATTTTATGTCTTTCACTTTGCATGCACCAAAAGTGCCCCTTTTAAAAGGCATTTGACTAGGCCTCATTTCATATTTCATGTGCCATTTCATTGCACCAAATCTGTGTGCCAATTTAAATGCAGTCTGTCTGAAACACAAACAGAGCAATGCTTAATCTTGAGAAATCTAGCTCTATCAACTCACCCTTTGATTATAACAAATCATGATACCTCAAATGATTTGTAAATCATCACACTTATTTATTTTCACAAGTGACATTTTTATTGCAAAAGCTGAGCATATAACAATTTTACCTCTATTTCTAAGGCAATACAAGTTTTGTCTGTATTCAGATCATATATAGCCAAGCTCAAATTTTTAGTGCAGAGTTCTGTAAGTAGCTTATTTGAACTGTTAGTCTTAAATAACTAAAATAATAAAAGAAAAAATCAACAGGACAGTTCTCTTTTCTATTTTCTTTTCTTCTTTTCTTCTTTTTCTTTCATCATTCAAAGATTCTTTTCTTTTCAGCTCTTGACAATTCTCAGTTATTGTTTCAGCCTTTCTTTTTCTCTTTGTCACCAGCTTGCCATCAGGGTGGCTCAAAGAGTGTGGCATTCTGTACTTTGTCCATGCAATTTGACCACTCAGGTGCTGAGAAACTCTGACAGAGCACCATCAATTCTTTGCACTTTTTCAATCCAAGCCTTTCACTTTTATTTTCACTTTGATCAGATTCAGATGTTTCAGTTATTGGTGCAAATGAGTTTTTCAAGGGGCCACTGCAAACGTTTTGATACCCTTTCAGCCAGCTTTTTCCTACATCCACTTGTAGGCCCATAGCACTAATTTTTTCTTCAGAGGCTGCATCTGACTCTTTCACCCTTTGGACACCGCTTTCATCTGAGTCAGTTTCCACTTTTTGCTTTTCCAGTGCCACTTCAGTTTTCTCTAGTGCTGATTCAGGCTCTGTGTGCTCCCTTACAGCTTGACTGGCCCTCTTCTGTGGGCTTTTGACCACTGCTGGCATCTCTTCTTGAAGAGGAGCTGTTTTATCATGCATGCACCCAATTTGGAAGGCCACCACATTTCACAACAGTCTTTGCCAGGATCCTTTGGAACAGGCCTTTCCATTTCACAGCATCTCTCAGATCAAAGTTTTGGCATCATTCATTATGTAAATCTTGTGTAGCAGCTGCAATTTGGTGAGAAACTGCACGCTCCACATCAGTCAGACCTTCACAGCAATGGTTAGTCTTTTCATCTGTGTTTTTCACAAGTGTATTTGCATGTCCATTTTCAAGCCACTTCGGTGATGCTGAAGCACAGTCTTTTACAAAGTGTAACTCTGTACTGTCTTTGTGTTGCTTTATTATGCTTGAAATATCAGGGAGATAGATACAATCCAATCCTTGTCTAATCTGTGGTTCTGCACATATCAATTCAAGTCAAGTAAAAAAAAACGTTATTTCGGTTATACAGCCATAAAAGCACAGTACATGTTACAATCCATAAAATATAGTTAATTATTTTTACAAAAATGATGAAGTCAAGTAGAATTATTAAAAAACTTCAGTGAATTAATAAAGAATAGTATAATACATTCTTATTATAATATTGGCTATCACCGCCTATCTACCCAACCCCCCAAAATTGACATACATAGTTATCAGGATATTTCAGGTCACCTTGATGGGAATTATAAAACTATTAAAACCTAATTCCAATTTTTTCGCTTTTAAAAAAAAGTACAATAAAAAATTCTCTAAATGAAGCTATATGAAAACATAGGACAGTTATTTTATTAGCGGGTAAACAGCATCTAGTTACGACCCAGCTCTTTCCCCTTTAAGATACCAAAACGTATACACCACATTGCAAATAGAAATTTTGAGTTGGCGAGTACAAATAATGAAAGTGTTTCATATTTAAGTAGCCTAAAGACCTCGTCATAGTTTCTAAGCCCCAGATTCCTACAAAGTTGGAGGATCCACTTCGATCTGGGCCTAATGTAAGCAGGACAAAAAAGCGTTACGTGGAGTTCTGTTTCTTCGGAGACAGAGCAACCAGGGCAATCAGCCTTGGTTGCACCCTTCCATTTATTTGTAAATGCACGGAGCGGTAACGTACCGTGCCTAAATTGTAAATACAATTTTTTTTGCCATAAACGGATGGATGCTATCCAGGGCCAATTCTAGTTTATACTGCTGCTTGGCATCCAGAAACCTTGATGTCAGGCAGCATGAATTCATACTCTGGGTCAACAAGGCTAGTTTGTATTCTTTAAAAGCAAGGACTAGGGACTTTTTCGGGATGCTGGGGCATGTCTCTTCCGGAGTAAGCCACATATTTGCCCACCCCAAAGAATGGCATACATTCCTAACATAAGACAGCCATGGTAGATTGGCTGCTCCCAGTATGGACATAACATCCCTCGATTCCTCCCTATAGATGACTAACTTGGGCATGCTCTATATGTGACGCCAGAAGAGGAGGGGACGCAAGGCAATTATATCGGCAATAGGGCCAATACCCAGGTCCATCCTCAGTGGGATTAGGGGAGTACTTCTTGGAAGTCCCAGCAACTGCCTAATAAAAATATTCTCTGTGACCGACAGAGTATAAGATGGGCTGTGTCCCCAGAGTTCAGCTCCATATAAAGAGGCTCCCCTCACTTGGGTTTTATAGATTTCTGACGGGGAACCAACCACTTTCTGGGTGCAGTTTTTGTAAACTTTCAGTATACCACCCATTGACTGTGTTAATTTCAGATTGGCCTTCTTGATTTGAGTCCCCCAATCCATCTTGTGATTAAGTGTGATACCCAGGTAATCGAATATGGGCACTCTCTCTAGGGACCTACCCTCCATTTGGGGATGCGGGCAATTAGGGGTTTTGGCGTGGAAAACCATGTATTTAGTTTTCTGGACATTTATCTCCAAATTCCTATTCCTGCAAAATGCACTAAACTCATCCAATACACGCTGCATACCCATTAATGATTTAGACAGGAGCAGCGTGTCATCAGCAAACATTAATGCCGGTATTTTACGATTTGCTAACCTTGGTGAGTCTATATCCTTTACTGCCAAGAGGGTCTCGATGAAGCCATTTAGAAAGAGGGAAAAAAGGGTTGGCGCTAACACGCATCCCTGCCTTACCCCCTTCTCCACAGGAAAAGGAGCAGTCAATTCTCCTTTCTTGCCATATCTTACCCTCGCATAAGTGCCTTCATGTAAGCGCTTCAATAATTGGCAAAGATAGACCGGTGCTCCCATGTCATGGAGAAGACCCCATAACTGGTCACGCCGAAGCATATCAAAGGCGGACTTTAGGTCCACGAAGGTTAGATAAAGGCTACCCCCATCCAAAATTACTGTTTTTCAATGGATTCATTGCAATCTAAAAATCTGATCGATGGTCGAGGTTTTATACCTAAATGCCGCTTGTAGCGGAGTTAAAACATTCATCTCGTCCATCCAAGATTGCAATCGCCCCAGGAGAACACGTGCAAATATCTTTTGTGAAACATCAATGAGGCTTATTGGCCGATAATTTGCTGGATTAAGTGGGGAGCCTTTTTTAAAAATTGGGATAATTTCCGCATTAGCCCAAGTCGAAGGAAGTGCCATACCCTGAATGATAGCATTGAATAGTATCTGTAGATAAGGAGCCCACACCACCTGTTCATTTCTGAACAGGTCACCAGGAATTCTATCCAATCCCGGTGCCTTGTTAGGAAGTAATTTGCCCAACGCCATGGTAACTTTCAGAATTGTACAAGGTGGTGGGTCCATATTTAGGGAAATTTGATCTATATCTATTGACCCATGTGCTACAGCTTCATCTAGAGGCATAGAATATAAAACTTTAAAATGTGATCTCCACGCTTCTTCCCCCAGATTTGGTTCAATGGCTGAGTTGCCTTCGGAGTGGACAGTTTTAACCAAGTTCCAAAAGCCTCTCATATCTCTAGCGTCCAAAGCTATCTTAATTCCTTCCCATTTTTCTTTCTCCCAAGCTGCTTTAGCTTCAGCAATGGTATCTGTCGATTCTGGTACGTATAGGGTCCTTGTTCTTAACCCCAAGTACTAGTGTATGTTTTGCTTCCCTACACGCTTTATTAAACCAGGGGTGTTTGGTTTTGGGGTCGTAATTGTTATTATTTCCATGATTATAAAAGAACTCTGCCAACTTTAAAACCATATCCCGATGATTCATATTTATCAACAACAAAGATTCCTGGCCTTGGTGGTTTTCAGACAGACAAAAAGCAGTTTCTAAATAAGGAATGGATTGTGTGTACAAAGAGGCAATTTTTTCATGAGATACAGCAAAACTCCCCCAGCGTACTCTTCTACCCCCTTCTATTGCAATTAGGTTTGTGGGAGGTTGTGTTAACAAACCCTGGACTCCCTTACATTCGGGGTAGGCTATCACAAGTACCAATGGATTGTGGTCACTTTCACATCGAGGATGGACCATAAAATCCTTGATTCTAGACCAATTCTCAACATCTACCAAAATATAATCAATTGTGGAGGCCTGCCCCAATTTGTTAAAAGTTGGGTTTCCCGGACTGTCTGAAGAAAATCTACCATTACAAGCCCTTAGCGAATAGGTAAGGATAAGTGAAGTCACTTGAAGAACAAGGGGGGTCCACCCCCTTGTTGGGTAGATATTGCAGTCCGGAATTGACCACACAGAATCTTCTTCGCTTGTGATGTTAACATTTAAGCCATTAAGAGGTTCAAAGTGACAATTGAAGTCCCCCCCCAACTATTGTCTGGACAAACTCTGGTAAAGTGAGAAGGAAAGAGGCCAATGAATCTATGGTCTGTGAAGTTTGCCCCATCCTCACTGGGCGAGAATATACATTGATAACGGCCAACTTAAATATGTCATCAAAGGAAAGGAGAATACACAAGATATCCAAAGATTCCGTATCTAGGACTTTAATGGTACAACCCAGATGAGTAGCCACCCAAGTGCAGAGGCCCCCCGAGGGTCTCCCTCTAGGCCCCTGCAAGGCTGGAATACAATATGTGGCATATCCTGTCCTATACAGTGGTGCAGTGGACCACGTCTCTTGAAAGAGACATAGCTCATGGATGTCAATGTATTCCCCCCAATCAGGAAGGTCCAGCTTGGAAGTGAGACCTGCTATATTCCAAGATAGAACCCTTATGTTCTGCGGGTCTTTTATTTTATCAATCTGTATGTGCGGGGGTTCCAGCTCCTGCTGCAGCACCTGGCACGGTGTCCTCTTCCATTCCTGTTCGTTTCCCATGGCCTCCCCAGATGTTTTTGGTGGAGCACACGAGCTTCCAGGGGCCACTACAACCTCAAAAGTTTTCCTAAGAGGGTAGTCCCCAACCTCAGAACTATCGCAATTTTGGGGCACAACTGGCTGGGTGTCTATATCTTCAATTAATACAGCTGGAGGATCCAGTCAATCGACTATATCTAAACTGCTATATTTATTACTGACTGGAATATTAAAGGACTGGATTGTTTCTGAGTCCCGGCCCATATTTGGCAGGTTACCAGTCTGGGCTCTCATTTCCCATTTTTTATATACGCCTCCCATTCTTTCTATGAGGGGACTAGGGGGATAAAAATAACCCAGAGAGAGCGCCTAAATGCCGCTAATCTCCCCGGATTGACCACAATTCAAAATATATTGGACCACCCTAGTGTCCCTAAAATTAATCAGGACACAATCCCCCGGAATGTATTTTCGCCTCTGTCCCAGCCAGCTAATCCGCCTAACGAATAGAATTTCGCACTGTATTGAGGGTGGAAGCGGTCTGTTTGTTTAGCCAAAAGGTAACTTTATTTTTTAATTCTGATTGAGTCTCCCCTCTACCTTTTTCTAGCTCTGGTACTCCAGATAGGATTACAGTGTAGGGGGTCGAGGCCGGGGGTAGGTCAATGCATGTCAGGCTAGGTTTTATTGAACTTCTATTGGGTTGCCAATTGTTCCCTAGATCTCTTCTACAATTACTGGAAGGATTTTGTTCCACTTGCGGTCCTAAGATTGTTGGCAAGGTCATAGGGCCACGGACAATGTCCCCCTCCTTAGATGCCCGATGATGTGACACAACTGGATCTACAGTTTGTTGGGTGGGGGGGTTAGGTTCTATTAAGATTTTAGAAGCTGGAAGGGCAGTGGAGGCAAGTACAATCGCATGATTGCTTTGGTGTGTGGGAGCCTGATCAGAAATTTTAAAGTTATCCAAGAGGTTAGAAATACTGACTATTTTACTCCCCCATATATCAACCAGCGATGTAAGCTTCTCAATATGACTCTTAACCACCTCTAACTCAGTTCGTACAAGGGTTTCAAAATGAGTTTTAAGTTCTTTAGCCAAATTTGAAGCCCACATTGGGGGCTCCGCTACAGCTAAGCTATTTCCACCAGTAGTATATCCCTCTGTCTGGGCCTTTGATGTTATTCTTGAAGGGCTATTCGCTTGCTTCCCCCCTTTATGAGCTTTTTGCTTCTTCTGGCCACCTTTCCTGGTTGTCCCCCCGTGTCATATTTATTTAGATTTTCAGAAATTACTTTTTCAGGTGAGGGCCTTAAATCAGGAGTGGTCGAAAGATTTACTATTTGAGAGGAATCAAGATCTTCAATTTCCAAGGTTATTAGGGAGTTTGGAATCCTAGGACTTAGAGACAGCCGTCTTTCAGTGCGTTCTATCTCATTAGAGACTGCCCCAATTGCCTGCCGTAACATTTTATCAATGGCAGTTGGTTTCAAAGTGGGCGTACGCGCAGTGGCTTTCTGACGAGTATTAGGCCTTGTAGGTGGAGAAGTACTGTCCCCCATACTAAATTATAGCGATACCTCCTTAATATGGGAGCAGTACGAAAATAATTATTGAAGTGAGTCGAAATAACACACTCCCTACAGTTATGTTAATACTATAAACCCAGACCTTCACTCTTTCCAAAACCCCCCGACAAAACTCCAGAGTTCAACAGCGATAACCCAATGCCCAAACATTTAACATGAGAACTCACGTAACCCAACTTATCAAAGGAATGGCCCAGCCCAGCCTCGATCAGTCTCAGACGGGCTCAGAAGGGCCCGCCCTTGGCTCAGGCTTCGCCCGGCACGTCCCGCGCTGCGGGTGTAGAGGCTGCGCTTTATGCGCTGAGGTGGAGCGGTGCCTCCCCCTCGTCAGCGGGTCCTGGAGCAGCTGTGCGAGGCCGTGTTGCACCCTGGGAGATGGAGTTCATAGGGTGGTTTGAACAGTTGAGCAGCGAGCAACAGCAGAGTGGCACCTCCAGAAGAAGCGTAGGCAGGTATCAGAACCCGCAGCCAGATTCAGCACAGACACCGGTAAGAGGGCAAAGAGTCAGTTGCAGGGACCCACGCTGCGGGGGTAGAGGCTGCGCTTTATGCGCTGAGGTGGAGAGGTGCCTCCCCCTCGTCAGCGGGTCCCGGAGCAGCTGTGCGAGGCCGCGTTGCACCCTGGGAGATGGAGTCCATAGGGTGGTTTGAACAGAACAGTTGAGCAGCGAGCAACAGCAGAGCGGCACCTCCAGAAGAAGCGTTGGCAGGTATCAGAACCCGCAGCCAGATTCAGCACAGACACCGGTAAGAGGGCAAAGAGTCAGTTGCAGGGACCCTCATGTGCCCGGCTGATGTCTCCTTGGTCTGCTGCATATCCGGAAGGTCGCAAAAGTCATCTTTGAAACCTCATTATAATCTGATTTCAGAGAAACTGGCAACTATACCTGGGCATCAGTTATTGCAATAACACATTTTCTACTATGCAGTTGTCACTTTTCTCAAAAACAGTTCTGATACAACCCTGTTGTTCTGCTTCTGAAAGAATTTCTTTAGCCTCTATTAATTCACCTGTGAAGATTCAATTGAATATATATGCTAACAGAACACAATTTTGTGCAACTGAATTAGCATTTCTCTCTACCATGACAACAGTGACTCCCATTTGAGCAGATGTACTGCATTTTTATGGTAAGGGCAATCAATTTTGAATTTTGGGCTGAGGTAACTACTGAAAGCCATGACGCTTTGACAACACAATGTATAAGGAGCTCAACATGTGCTGCTCTTAATGTGTCATTATTACCTTTCGAATATGGGCCATCTACAAAATGGATATTGTTGGGCTGAATCAGACGTTCATCCTTAAAGTCTTATCTTGGCTTTATGCATATTTTCATGACATCTAGACACTCATATTCAGTTGTATCACAAACCAATTCATTTGCTGGCATTTCTGTGACATTAGGGTCAAAGATCATTGGGAAATACATCACAGACCTTTGAACACATTAATGTTTTTAAACAGGCCCTGAGAGAGCGCAGCCCTCCCACTCACTGCAAATGGGTGTATTAATCTGTTCTTTTCATTTAGTTTCTCTGAACCTGTGATCAGACAGTTTCATAAGCTTCCAATCATTTCCATCAAAAATACTTTACTCACTTTAACTCCAATTATGGGAAAAATTTCGCAACTGATGGTGTTCTTGGATACATGTCACCTGATTCTAATTTGAATAAGACATGTTCTGCACATTTTATTAATCTGACATCCTTCTCTGTGAACTCCCTTATTTCTGTGTGTATTATTTCTTTCAAATCAGAAGGTAATTTTTCAACTGTCCTTTCTGAAAACAATGCTACAGCTGTCTCTTGTTGGGCGATTTTAAAATGTACATCCTCATCAGGAATCTGATAATTAACATTATCTGGTGTACAGTAATTTGTGCGGTTTAACATGCAAAACAATTGCTTTCCTGCCAGGCCTGAGTCACAAACAATAAAATGGTAACTTTCCTCAAATGGGCCTGTTTTTGGTGCAAATTCATCTAAAACTTGGGGGCAGATTTATGAGCCCCTTGCGCCACTTTTGCGCCACTTTTCCCATTTATTTTTTTTTTTTATTTTTTTTTTAAGTTTTTGAAAACCTTTATTGAAACATTACGGTACACAGCAAAGAGCCTACAACCCAGCGGGCCGGCAGCGAGAAACACATTTGGATGTATATCTGATCACACAGCCCCATGCCGTCAACCCGGAGGCACGGCGGCGTTAAGGAGTGTACACGTACCGTGAGGTAGAGAAGAATGTCACTTGTCTCAGACTTAAGCAAACAATCACAAATTAGGTCAGGTTGCCCAGGATGCATAAAGTGCCGAAACTTCCAACTCCCCCCCCCCCCTCCCCCTCCCGAAACATCGGTCAGCACTGCGTTGTCATGTGTGCCCTTGGCTAGCCAGCACCCTCCTCCCCCTCTCCCAGCTCCCCGAGTCGCGATAACACGGGTCTAATCATCTCCGGGGTCATCTTGCACAATGGAAGGAGGTTCGCAGATTCCCCCCCTAAAATCATTCCACTTGGACCACACCTCAACCCACTTGCGCGGGCACCCTCTGGCCACATATACTGTCTTTTCCTGCAGCATGCACCAGTCCATGTCGCTGGTCCAGTCTGAGAGTTTCGGTGGAACAGCGCTGCCCCAGAGCCTGGCAATGTTCCTTTTTGCTACCATTTGCCCGAGTGTCACCCAGATCCTCCCTTTTGGCGGCAGGTCAGTTGGTTCCCATATGTTGAGGAGGCACCTCTTGGCTTCCAGGCGAATCTCCACCTCCCATACCTCTTCCATCTCCCGCACCACCCTCCTCCAGTACCTCTGAACCTTCGGGCAGTCCCACAGCACGTGAAAAAAGGTTCCCTCACCTCCGCACCCCCTCCTACATAACGTTGTGTCAGCCCTACCCATCATATGTAATCTTGTGCAGGAAATATAAACTCTGTGTAGGATCTTCAATTGGATGAGCCGCAATCTGGCCGATATCGCGACCTCACGTGGAGAAGCCAAAGCGTGCATCCACTCCTCGTCATCTATTTCCAGCCCTTCGGCGACCCACTTGTCTCTGAGGGGAAGGAGCAAGTCTGGGGGTTTGTTAACAAGTTTTTTGTAGGTGAGGGATATGGCATGTTCCGCGAGGAGTCCGTCAAGCAGTCTATCCTCGAGCGGGGAGGCTGCCGGCAGCTTGACCTCCGGTGGGATGTTCGCCTGCAAGGAGTGGCGCACCTGCAAGTATCTGTAATATTCGGCATCTGCCAGTTCGTAGGCTTCCTGCATTTGGGAGAATGAGCGGACCCCGGCAGTTCCCCACATGTCTTTGATTTGAGAGATGCCGATAAGATCCCAATTACGGAATCCTTTGGTGCGTCGCAGATTTCCCAACGCTTCTGAGGCCCATAGTGGCGTGGCCATCGTGAGGACTCCGGACCATCCGAGCTTTTTCTGTGCGATGTGCCACAGCTGTACCGAATGCAGTGTCGGGCCGGTGAGTTTGCGCGCCCCCCGTCTAGAGTAGAGTGCTATTTCATAGTTCCCTCCGGGCAGCAGCCATCTATCCATGCCGTAAGCCGGGTCATTCCCGTCCCCGTATGTCCCTTGGTTGATTGCGGATAGGTGGGCCGCCCAGTAGTACTTGTGAATATCGGGGAGAGCGATTCCGCCATCGTACCACCCCAGTGTTAGTTTGGCCAGTGAGATTCGGGGCTGCCCGGCCCAGAGGAGGTCGCGTAGCGCAGCTTCGATTGCTAGGAAGTAGCTGTTTGGGACCAGGTGCGGGTAGTTTTGAAGTGCGTATAGAAACCGCGGGAGCGAGAGCATCTTAAATAGGGCTGCCCTGCCCAGCAATGACAGGGGCAGATGCTGCCAGGATTTCGCCTCCCGTTGAAGCCGAAGGAGCGGCGGCTTGAGATTGTGCTCGTATAGCAGAGCCTTATCAACAGTAATATACACTCCGAGATATTTAAACCCGTCCTCTGCCACCCGAATAGGGCAAGAATCAGGGAGCCTGGGAGGGTCCCCACGGAGGACGTATAGATGCGATTTGGCCCAGTTGACTCGGAAGCCAGAATTGCGACCGAAACTGTCCAATATATTCAGCGCCGCGATCAGTGACCCACGCGGCTTCGAGAGGTAGAGAAGTATGTCGTCGGCATATAAAGATATCTTATCCTCCCATCCCTCCGCCCATGTTATGCCCTGCACGGTGGCCACATGTCTTATCCAGGCCGCGAGCGGTTCGAGGGAAAGGGCGAATAGAAGGGGGGACAGGGGACAGCCCTGTCGAGTTCCTCTGGCCAGCGTGAATACTTCAGCACTTTTCCCATGTTAAAAGTGACGCAAAAGTGGCGCACGGGGCTCATAAATCTGCCCCTTGGTTTGTAATTTCTTTGTTTAAAACTCCTACAACTAAGTCTGGATCTTCCACTGCTCTCACAATGGACTTGGTAAATTCAGAATTGTTAGGGTTAAAACTCTCATTTTCAAATACAGCAACCTGTTGAACTGGGTTCTGATTTTGTGTCTGGAAATAATTCACATTTGCTCTGGACAACTTATTTAAATTAATTTTAGCATTTTCCATATTTTGTGGGAACTTTTGGGCTTGAAAAACTCCTGCCATTGGTACCTGTTTCTGAACTGACATTTGCATTTGCTTGGCTGACACATCTTGCACCTGCATTTCTCTCTGTTCTTGCACATTTCCAACTGCTGCATCATGTTTAAATTAAAATTTCTTCTTCCAATGCTCAAATCTGTTATAAAGATGGCAAAAGAATACTTCTTCCAGCAGTGCAACATCCATACCTGAATTTGCACAAAGCAAAACACCTTTACTTCCATCCTGTGTTCTTTTAATCTGTACCCAATCAACAGCCTTTGCTGGCACTCTGCCCTTCAGGAAAGTAATCACTGCTACATTTTTCTCCATAACAACAGAAAATGATGGTGCATTCTTGCAAACCCTTGTCATTGTCTCCTCACCTGGCCTTTTCACAACAACTTTAGATTCAAACCACAATTCAGTCTGCATGGCAATGGCAAAGAACATTTCCAAATTAATGCACAACTCTTTTAAATTTTCAACAAATCCATCAATTTGTGGGTACCACAGCATACGTTTGTCTCTCAATTGTGGGAATGTGTTCAGAAATGCTGCAAGTTCACCTTTGTTCCGTGGCACATGAACATGCACTTCTCTCACCTTTTCTGTCAATGAGTAAGCAAAAGCTTCTCCCTCATCCTGTTTATTATGTTCCCTAACAAGGTCTGGTGGTTTATTTTTCTTCTCATGTTTTCTTGCCCACTTGTCTCCTAATTTCTCAAACCCATTGCATTTGAAAATATATTTTATTATTTCTGCAATGTGCAACTGCATTCCTGAAGAAAACATTTTCTCATTTGTTTCATCATCCATATGTACCCTGAAACTTTTCTGAAATGGAAAACTTCCTGAAACATCAATGTAATATTTTTTAGCCAAATCAGTCAGTCTATCATGTGTAGTTACTGCACATGTAGCTGTTTCCTTACTCAGGGAAATTAATTATTTTTCCTGACACTGGTTCACATTTTCATGATTTAAACAGCAGGGACTGCGAATGTCTTCATGTTCAAATGTTGAATTTAAAACACTGGTTCTCTTTTCCAGGGTCTGGGTTAATTTGTTCCCCCATGCTTTCTATCTTTTTACTTCCTGCTGCTTCCTCAAAGCAGGTTTGAAAAATCCCATCTTCAAATATATTGGTCCTGATTCACAGAACTAATCTGAGACAAAGTCCTAAACTTACTACGTTTGGTATTCACAGAAGGCATTTAGTAGTAGTAAAGTTAGGATTTTGTCTTAAGTCTGTCTTAAGTCTGTCTTAAGTTTGTCTTAAGTCTGTCTTAAGTTTGTCTTAAGTTTGTCTTAAGTCTGTCTTAAGTCTGTCTTAAGTCGGTCTTAAGTCGATCTTCAGTCGGTCTTCAGTCTGTCTTAAGTTTGTCTTAAGTCAAATTTAAGACAAAATCCTAACTTTACTACTACTAAATGTCTTTTGTGAATACAAAAAGTAGTAAGTTTAGGATTTTGTCTCAGATTAGTTCTGTGAATCAGGCTCCTGCATTTTATCCTGGGCTGCAGATGTTGTAAAGACCATTATTCCCCCACCCTTCAGTGCTTGGACTGTTTGGGTAGTTTCTGTTCAATAATCTGTGAATTCTGAGTTTCTGAAATAAACCCTGACATAATTACTCCTTCTGCAGCTCTTTGAACCTTTTGAGTAGGGATCATATTAATTGGGACAGTCATAATTTTTCTAGGCAGAAAATGATCTGCAGTTTGTAATATTTGTCACACTTGAAGCAGTAACACCTGAAGATATCACTGTCAGTGCTGAATCAACAGGTAATGGGTCAATCTGAAATGCCTGCACAGTTCTCTCAATCTGTGTTTCTCTCTGTTTAACAGAAGCAGTAGCCACTTTAGTACTTACCAGCCGTGGTCGGTAGTAGGAGTAACTGCAGGGCGGTGACGTGGGGAGGGGGAGGGGCAGGGTGGGGGGTAGTAAACTATGGATTACGGAGGTTTACAGGTAAATTAACATATAAATTAATAAAACGAATTTCATTGCATGCACTGCATCGCATTTGGGGATGCAGGGCACGCAACAAAATTCGTTTTATTAATTTATATGTTAACTTACCTGTAAACCTCCATAATCCATAGTTTACAACCCGTCACCCTGCCCCTCCCCCTCCCCACGTCACCGCCCTGCAGTTACTCCTACTACCGACTGTGGCTGGTACTTACTGGTACACTATGTTCAGTATTTTTAGTGGGAACCACATAAAGTGGCAGACACTCAGTTAACAATGCATCCATTATTTCATCCCCTGAAGCTTTTTATCATCATTAATTCCCTTCTCCTGTATTTGGTGCTTTACCTTTTTATCCTCACTTGCTTTGTAAGTAAGTAAGTACTAGTTTATTGTCCGGTCAATTAAAACCTTTACCATTTCTCTTTAAAAAGAACGTGGCAAAAACTTACAGCAACAAAGTTCATGGTTTAAAACTTCTCGATAATTTAATTTCATAAAACATCCGTGCATTGAATTAACATCATTAGTGAAATTGTCCGCGATTGTGACTATTACAGTACATTGATAAGAGGTTTGACCGTCCAATATCTTGACGGGTTTTCTGGTCCTGAGCATTTTTAGGAGGGAAGTAAGATTCTAAAAGATTAAAATTTTAATAAAACATGTGCTCAGTTCGATTAGAGGAGTAATTATACAATAGACCAGTTACTTTCTAACAGCGGTAGAGGTAGGTTACAGTTGACAGTTGTACTGGGGCATGTGTTGCCCGGAAGAGAGGCAATCTGAGTGCCTGTTGTTTGCTATGCAAGCAAAAACTAAAGAATGATGCAGTGATGGAGGATACCAGTGGTTTATCGGCCGAGTTTCACCCCGGCCGCTTCCATGAATTGTACGAAGCGACACAGAAGCTGGACGTTCCCTCCTCCAAGGCATGCCATTACTGCTTGCTTACAAGTTCCTATCCCCTCGCTTATGGAGTGTGGCTTCAGTAATTGGAGTCATTCAGCTTGTAATTCTCTGCAAATGCACAAAAGGTGTATTATTTTCATTAGCTTCCTTGCATAAACGGCACGTTGTCTGGCCCGGTGATCATTTCCAAGGGGGAAGGTGGTAAAATACCCATTTGGAGATGAAGATTTTTTTCTTTCTTCCTCCTGTTGAAGCCTTCGCCTAGGTAGGATTGCGGGGAGGGCTTGACGTAGCTTTGCACAACAAACCATCCATGGGTTCTTTCTGTGAGGGCCGCCTTGTCTTCTAGTAGTGATCAGTGGCGTAGCTAGGGGGGGGGCGGTGGGGGCGGACCGCCCCAGGTGGCACTATTAGGAGGCGGCACACTGGTGGCCCGTTGCGGTGGTCTTTATAATTTAATTGGGGACACTCACTGACACTACTGTGAGTCATTACAGTAGTGTCAGTGTCCCCAAATAAATTATGAACGCCGCCACAACGGGCCACTAGTTCCGCTCGGCCCCAATTTTTCAAGTGCAAGCGCATGGTCGCAACTCCTGTGCGCACCGCGCCCCCAGTGTCGTGCACTGCGTGAGCTGTGAGGTCAGGAACTACTGGCAGCCTGAACTCACTCAACTGCACTATTGTAATCATTCACCCGCGGTGCGGCTCTGACGAAAGCCTGACGTCATGATCCAATGACTAGAATGCCAGGTTGTGCTACTTTGCATCCTACTGCTGGAGCGGGCCGGGAGATTTGAGGAAGGTGAACGCCTCCGTGCTGGCCATTTTGCTGGTGGTGCCGCAAATTGAATGATGGCGCCGGAGTTCACAACGCTGCTGCAGGCACCTCGCACCGACCCGAGCTGTCACCGTGCCTGTAGCTCAGCTGTTAATTTACTCCCGGGACTGCCGAAATTATTGCAGCCACCTTCACTATTTCTAAATAATTGTGGCCTCATTCAGACTTGCCAAGCTACTGGAGTGTCGAGTTAGAGTACCTGTCACCGCTGATCCTGCAGCCTCGTGCCCAACTTGGACTTCACCTCTCAAACGACGTGAGTACTTTTATTGACATTTTTAAGTGTTCCCTAATCTACGGTGGCACGCGGTGGAGATTTGTATTTTGAAAGTACACCATCACCCGCCAGGGTATCCTGGTGATTCAGTTGGCTTTTTCACGAGACCCCCAAAGTGAAGGAGGTTTCAGGGGGGGCCTTATTTAGTTGACAGTATTCAGCTAGATTTGCAAACACACTGGGACTTCACTTTTCTCCCAGAGCATGTTTTATTTTGCAGTTTTATATGGAGCGAACGCGACCCGATGTTATTGGAGGGCTTTACTTGCCCCACAGTTACATTACAAGGACACATTCATTTGTTGTTTGGCACGTGAAAATTAACTTCCCAGATTTTTCCAGAATCACAAGATTTTGGGCCGGTTCGCCGAGACTCGAACCTGGCTCCCAGTGCCAAAGTCAGCAGCCGTTAATAATTTTTCCATAATCAGCACCCCCATGTTCTGCATCGTGAATGAAGAAAAATAACACAGCAGATTTGGTTTGCCCTCTTATGTAATGCCATACCAAATTGTAGCAGCTGACGCCCCACACCACTCCTGCAAGGCTTCTATGAGGATGGAGCTACTGTACAATTCAGAATCGGACACACCGATGTATGCAACCTCTGAATGAGGAGTTGCGGTACTGTGGGGGTGCTTAGAGGTAAGACATATTTTTTAGCCATTAGTTTTCGGTAGATGTACCCTTATCCTGCCATCTCTACAGGACAGCTTTCTGTTGTTTGGAGTCCTCCTCTAATTGCACCATAGGCAAGCAATCACCAGTCAGTTCCACTGAGCTCAAATATCACTTCAGGTTGCAAAGGCACTAGGTTAGTGCCTTTCCATTTCTGGTACTTTGCAGCAGTTAACGTCTTAAGAGTTTCTCGTTGCTCAGATGGGTGTAATTTCTGATATTTATATGTTTTAGCTTGTCTTCATTGCTTGGTTTTAATCGAGAGAAAGTGTCACTCACAGTCTTTCAAATGTCACTCATAATTACACTGAAATTATGAATATGTCACACACAGCAATCTGAAACCTTGGCAGGTATGTGCCTGTATTGCACTCACCACCACCTAGCGTAGTTGTGGTGGTGTGGTCGTGCGCACGCCGCGACCAAGGTCAGAGGGGAAAGTCTAATGAGCTTTCTCAGCTCAGGGTCCGGGATCCAGCCGACGAGCCCTCCGCTTCATAGGCCGGTGTACATGTGTGCAGGCAATCAAACAGAGGCGCGCAAGGGTCTGTGTTGTGGTACGTACAGGCTTTGAAGTTTGAATTTATGTCTGTGATATTTACCGCGTTTGTGGGTGCTTGTGAGTCCGTCCCAGCTATATACAATCAGAGGATTTAAAAAAATGTTTTTATGGCAATTCATTGGGACACAATACTCTAAAGAGAAAACCAGAGGGCATGTTTTTAATTATCAAGCTGTTTGCTTTGCAATTAACGTTTCCAGTAGAAGGTTATGTGAATATGATGAAACTAAGGAGACTGGCTTGCCTTCGTTTTCAAGCCTGCTGGTTTGTTTAAACCATACGGGCGTGTCGATTAGGTAACAGCTACTAGCACAATGTGGGGCAACAACGTGTGCTTTGTTGCTTTACTGGACATACGATCCAACATGTAACATTCGAAGAACAAAGGTTTGTTTGTTTTTAAAATTTATTTTAGCCATAGAAATTGAAAATGTGCAAGGCTACCTTGGGCTCCCGAGTTGAAAGAATTTAAAGGTTACTTCTTCAGATCGCAAACTCTGGGGTTCGCTAATGATCCAGATTTCGATGCGCAAGGCCTGCAAAACACTTCCCTCCAATATTAATAATTAGATCTGGTGTTAGTCAAAACCTTTTGACTTCACTAAAATGAATGTATCACATACTTACTTACAATGGGTCATCCTACTTAAGCTACTGGTTAACTTCACTTTGAGTAACTGCATTTTGCTCTTTCACAATGAGCACATCCACACATAAGAGAGTTCTCTTCAGTGCTAGTGTTTTTGTTCTTACTTTATAATCACTTCAGTGTTGCATTTGTTTTTAGAGCCTGATGTGATAGCAGGACGCTTTTAATGTAAGAAAGGCACAGTCCGGTCTCATCAGTTCCGTTATCCTGCCAATGGTGTTGAAAATAGCTGTTGGAGTGCGCTTTGTTTATCTGACTTAACCTACTTCGCAGCATAATAGGTTGTGTAGATTTCTATATAAAGTTATGCCTTCTTTCTTTCTTGCAGTCTTGCCTTTCTTTCCTTTTTCCTTCTTTCTGGCTTTCATTCTTTCTTGCTTTTGTTCTTGCTTTCTTTCTTTTTTACTTTCTGTCTTGCTATCTTCCTTTTTCTTTCTTGGCTTCTTTCTTTCCTTTCTTTTTACTTTCTCCTTTTTGGTTCCTTTTTGAGCCTTCGTTATTTCTTTCCTTTTTGCTTTCTTTTTACCTTTTTGCTTTCTTTTTTTCCTTCCTTTTTCTTGCTTTTGTTATATCTTTGTTTCCATCTTTCTTTCCTATTTCCTTCCTTTTGGTCTTTTCTTCTTTCTTTCCTTCCTTCTTGCCTTATTTCTTTTCTTCCATCCTCCCTTCTTCCTTTCTTTTCTTCTGTCCTGCCCAACTCACCCAACAAATAAACTGGGAAAACCCAGCCAATGCTCTGGCTTGGCTCTGTGAGCCCTTTAATTAATGAGCAGAGCTATCAAAATATTTCCAAGTGTGCAGAATCCCTTCAATGTTGTTCTAACATCTTCGAACAAAGGTTGATGAAGTTCCCAAAAAGCAGGTGTACAATGCTTTATTAAAAACAAGCACTTGCTAAACCACTAGGTCTGTAGTTGGCTACCAGCTTTTGACTTTGTCAGTGCTGGCCAACCCCTACCATATATACCCTGGCTGCTGGAGTACAGGGGGCTGAGTGAGGTAAGAGCTAAACGGTTTTCAGAGGGGAGGAAAGGATCTTTAGTGAGTGGCAGAGTGGCAGACAGTTCACAGACAAGTCCTATAAAACAAGCATTTGCAATGCAGTAGGTCTCGCATTTACGCAAGTTTGAGCTATTGACATTGCAAATAACAAAGCCTTTTATTTGTTTTAGTTTTTAAAACAGAAATAAAAGGCATTGTCATTTACAATGCCAATAGCTTAAACTTGCGTAAATGCGAGACCTATTGTATTGCAAATGCTTGTTTATATAATTTACCAGAAACTGAAGCCATTTTGTGTTGAGTCTAAAGCAGAACTAGTTTGGGCTCTGGAGCAGAAGAGAACGGTTGCCTAAGTGCGTATTCACAATAGGCAACAGATTTCATATAAATACCAATCAATAGCAGTATATTGATGTGCATTTGTGCTTGTGATGTGTACATATGTATGTGTATAAGTAAAGAGAAAGGGTATTTCGGTATATATCTATGGGCATCTATGTTAGTGGAACAATATATAGATCTATGCTATGACAGCTATGACAGTGAACATTAATGTGGCTAAATTAAATATGCTACTGGGGAGAATGTATACTAATACATGTATGCCCTCCCCCCACTCCCATTTTATACCACAGAACAAATGTCAGATTTTATGTTATTGCCATAGAGCAACCCATTTAATGTGGAAAAAGCACTCTTCTTCCTCAGAGATTATTTGCTACTATGTCTTTAGAGTATACTATCTCTGCTGATGCTCACAAGGCCTATTCAGTGTGCCTGCATCTCACTGTACGGATGTAATCCACTATCTCCTTTGAAATTTTATTATATAGAAATGTATTTGTTTATAACTACTAAACAAGCCATACATAAATATGCAAAGGGTAACGTATTATGTACTACCAATCTTGAGTTAGGGAATAGTCCTCATGATACACTTGAGGCTTTGCTTCTTGTAAATCACTTCCCCTCCCATCCAGAACATTGCTGACAAATAATAGATGACAAATTGCACATAGATAGATCAATAATTAGATAGATAGATAGATATATTGCTTTTGCTCGTTGTTTTCTTTCCTGCAATTGAAAAGCTTTCTATTAACTAATAGATACAGAAGCTAAAATGAAGCCAGTTAATTGGGGAGACTATGATATTTGGTAATTTAATGTCAGCTGTAGATGATGGATCCCCGAACAGTGTCATGTATGTGCATGTTTGCATTGTGCTGAGGGGATTACCAGGTATTCGTTCATGCAGCTCTCTGATGGATGTCACATGCGGTTTTTCTGAGTCCCTAGATAGATCATGCAGTCTGTGTCTTTTCCATTGTACTGCCAGTCACCGGTGTATTCAACTGTGTAGCCTTGGACCGTGTTATGTATGTGCATGTAACTTGCATGATCGAGGTAACTATTAGTGGCGATACTACGTGTCTCTTGGACCTCTTTCAAGTGCTCGCCGTCCTTTTTCCCAGCCAACCCCCCAGGTGGGGAGCAATCTGAGGGATAGCCCCGGGCGCCACAAGCTCTAGATACACCTCTGGTAGTGATAGTTTTTTCACTGTCTTGTTTATGATTTGTGTAACACAATGGTAAGACCCTGATGCTGCCCAAAATTCCTCCAGTCCCAGACGGTCTTTTGATGCGGTCAGATAGCTCATGGCTGCACAGTCCCTCTTTTGTTGTATTTCGATTCATAGGTAAGAGTTCAGTGTTTCTGCTTCAGCACTTTTAAATCTGTACCAACTCTTAGCATAGGCTCCTTTACAAGCTAATTCTTGGCTTTGCAGGCCAAATTCCAACCTTTTTTGTGCCGGCGAAACATACTTCGGTAGACTGAAAATCATTCTGGCCGGCTCTTGAGACAGTGCTGTCTAGTGTTGCTGCATCTCTTCTCCTCATACACTCGCTCCCATAAGTGATTGCCGGAATTAGCTTTGCTTGCCAGACTTGTAATAGTGGAGTAAGATTTGGGCCGGTAGTTATATGCTTAATGAATTTTATTGCTGCTTCTTCTTTTAGTAACATCTTTTTGTGCGTTAAATGTGCCTTTATTGTCTAAAATCACTCCTAAGTATTTGTATTGGTCCACCCCTGCGATTGTCGAGTTGGCCAGGTGCCAGCGGAACTTGGAATTATCCTTTCTTGGATGAATACCTTTGTTTTGTCATAGTTGATAGATAGACCGTTGCTTGCTGAATATCTGTTAGTTGTATCTAGTAGATGTTGAAGGCCAATGGGGGTTCGACTCAGCAGCACTAGGTCGTCTGCGTACAGGAGATTAGAAAGTGGCAGCCCTCCTATATTTGGCGCATGCGAATTACAAGTGTCTAGTTTTGACGATAAATCAGACATGTACAAGTTGTCGGCACCAGAACGCACCCCTGTTTGAGCCCCATGGTTGTTGGAATTTTCCGGGACACAAACCTGCCATCTCCTAGTTTGACTTGAACCCACGTTTTTGTGTGGAGGAGTATTAGTTGGTTTAGGAGAGCAGATGGTATTTTTTTTTCCATTAGCTTATGCCAGAGTATGCTCCTTTCAATTTTGTCAAATGCTGCTGATTAGTCAATAAAACATAAAAATAGAGGTTGTTTTGCTGATTTCATCCTATCTATCATAAGGGACAGAGCAAGTATGTTTGTGGTTGTTTCCATGCCCTTGCAAAACTATTTTTGATTGATGGGAATGATTGATTTATCCTCTGTCCAGGCGATGAGATCTTCCAGAATTAGTCCAGCGTAGTATTTCGCTTCAATGTCAATTAAAGCCACCAGCCTGTAACTGTTTGCTGAGTTCTTCTCCCCTTTCTTATATATTGGGGATATGATTGACCCTCTCCAGGAGTCTGGGATGATGTTTCCTCCTGCAATTTGTGCCAACAGCAGTGACAGTTTGGAAGCCCAGTAATCCGGGTCTTTTTTAAATAAGCTTGGAGGAATCCCATTGGTACCCGGAGCGGCCTCCCGTTTACCTTTGGCTATCCTGACCTTTACCTGGTCAATTGTAAACGATAGATGCTTGTTTCCTAGGTTAACTTTGTGATTGATAGGGATTTCCTCTGGAGTACGGCATGTGCTCTGATACTGATCAGAATTAAAGTGTTGAAGCAAATGGGAGGCCCAAGCTTCCTCTGTTAGGTGTGAGTTAGTTCTTAGGGCATTTGGGTTCGCTAGACTGTTTATTGTGCGCCAAAATCTCGCGCTGTTGTTTGATTTTGAGTCATGTAACAGTCTAGCCCACAGATTTTTGTCCGAACCCTTTTTGCTTGCCAGATTATTTTTTCATTTTCGGCTTTGAGTTTCGCGAACTCCCTTTGTAAACTCGAGTCATGCCCTGTACGCTGAATTTCCCGCAATATTTTGTTTATTGCTTTTTTGAGACTTCGGAGATGTGGAGTTTTAGCGATGAGAAGGTGGTTGTCTTGATGGTCTGAGTTCCTGTTTGTCGTTGAGGCTGGAAGAGCGCTAGCCGCGTGCTTTGCTCCAAATGTTTTGGTAAATTCTACCCAGTGCGTTATCTCGTTTTTGTCGGCCTCCTCCCTTTGTTCCCATAATAACTTCGCTGAGCCCAGTAGATCATCAAGTTGGTTAGTTTTGAATTTGATTCTTCTAAAATTGTCCATGTAAATAGACTCGGGGTCCTCAGCAGGTTGGTCTGTTGGGGATCCAGTTATTCTTGTGGAAATTTCTTGCGGGAGGTGGTCACTTTGATCTTGGATCCCTACCTGGAAACCGGTGATCCAACTGAAGAGTGGTAGGGATGCAAAAGTGTAATCTATTAGCGTGCTTGATTTTGAGCTGTGGATTGTTGCCGCCGGGGGCTGATCTCCTGCAAAATGCCTGTTTAGGGCCACAAAGCCTAGATGTTCCAGATCTTTTACAAAGTTCCTGACGAATGCAGATTGTTGCCTCTTGGAACTCAGCTCCTGACAAGGGATATTCCAGGCTGAGTGTTGTTCCCCGAGTAGGTCGTCCCTTGACTGTGGCCCCATTAGGTGCATGTTGAAGTCACCTGTAAGCAGTAGTTCTGAAGTTGATTCTTCCGAGAGGAGCCTAATAATTTCTGCCTCCACCATTTTGGCACCTTTAGTTTTGTCACGGGGATGTATATAGGAGTTTAAGAGTAGTATTTGTTGTATGGTGTTCCTGCCTCGTATGCTCACTCTAAGTGCTTTAAGTGCATTGGTGGAAGATATGAAAGTGTCGACGTCTTCAGTCGCAATTACTGTTTTTATTGATGAGTAGATTGTTAGACCACCCTTTAGATATCCACATTTTTCACCTCTCACTGCTGGAGTTTGGTGGGTTCTGAAGCCAAATAGATGGAAGGGTTCCTCTAAGCAAGTTTCTTGTAGTAGGATGAGATCGAAGCCTTGAAAATAATCCAAGAGGTCTTTGTCCGATGTTTTGTTGCTCAAGCCATTTATAGGTGGTGGTTGCTTGGAGGTGGTTTTTTTGTCATGCGCCAAGTGCTCTCCTCCTGTCGGTTTATTGTTCCCCAAGCCAGGTCCAGTCTTCCAACCTAATTGCTCGATATTGATCGTTCCTTCCTGGTGTTCAAGCGTCCATGCTGCGTGCTCCTTTAAGTACTGAGTGCGGTTGCTAGCCTGCTGATGAGGTAGCTGCATTTTCGTCTTTACTTTTATTTAGAGTCAGTGGTTCCGGGTAGCTGGGCCTTCGATAGAGTAGTATTTTTATTCCCCATACTTTTAGTTGGGGTTCCTCGTCCAGGATTCTCTTCACTATTTCTTCGGAGGACCAGGTTGTTTTTGTTATTTCTCTATCAGAGATTTCTTTGATGTTTTTGAATGCAATTCTTTCCAGATCGTGTGTACTTATGTCCTCCAAGTTTCTAATTACTTGAATTAGATGTAGAATGTTCCCTCTGTTGAGGATACCCCCACAACCTCTGGATTTGTATTCAGGAATGAATAAAATTGAGTTGTTTTTAAGTTGTGATTGACTGTCAGTTGGAAATTTTGCCTGTTTGGGAAGTTCCTCGAGATCTACTCGAAGTCTGCAATCTTCCATGGTGGTAGTAATTACTTTCCTTAACATGATTGACTGACCAGGTTTTTGCTTGATGGAGTCCTCTGAAGCTCTCATACTTTCATGTTTTCTAGTTTCATCTGATCTGGTTATAGGTGGCTCTATTGAATCATCCACAGTCGTAACCAGTTTAATATCTGAATTCTCTGGTGATGAAGTGATCGAAGGGCTTGGTTTATTGTCTCTTTCTGTTTTCCCAGAGGTAGCTACCTCTACGAATCTTTTTTCCTTAAAGAATGCGGAAGCTCTGGTGCTTGCGTTCTTTTTGCTTCCATCTGTTGTTTTTTTAAGTGGCCTTGATGGTTCATCCTCAATTGTATCCAGATTGGTTTCTGAATCCCCTAATGTTAAAGTAATCAAATTGCTCGATTTGTTGTCTCTTTCTTGGGGCAATAGTTCCTTTAATTTGCTAATG
Source organism: Triturus cristatus (assembly GCF_964204655.1). Classification (NCBI taxonomy): domain Eukaryota; kingdom Metazoa; phylum Chordata; class Amphibia; order Caudata; family Salamandridae; genus Triturus; species Triturus cristatus. The sequence continues at coordinate 378,577,563 of NC_140590.1, read as the reverse complement.
GCTTGTCCTTTTGTCCCAGGTCGAATGCCACCTGAGTGGAAGTTATCCGCTATGTTATTTTTCTTCTTTCTTCCCTTCCTCCTTTGCTTGCGGCTATGTGCTTGATCTTCTTTCCCCCAACGAAGTGCTTTCCTAAAGCTTCTAATTCGAGCTTTATTTGTGTTGGTTCTTCCAGGTGAAAGTCGTGGGTTTGTTCTGGGTTCCATCTGTACTCTGGTCTGTTGGGACAGTCAAGCTCCTAGTTTTTTTCCTTAGCTGTCTCTTCAGAGGTACAGAATGATTTAGTGATTGGGTCCTGAGCTGATCTTGTATCCTTGTAAGAGTCCTTTGGGAGACCTTTTGCCCGGTTGATTTTTGCTGTGACCTCCTGACTGCAAGATGAGCCTATTGAGGACCATTGTGTTGGGGTCTTTTGCGGTGGTGCATTGTTTTTTTGGGTTATTTTCCTGATTTCTGCCAGGATATTCCCCATTGCCTCTGAAAGGGTGGATAGTTTATCGACAGTGGAAAAGCAGGTGCAGTGCGTTGGAAGTAGCTGCGTGTTTGCCTGGGCCCTTTTGATCAAGTTATTCATGTCGGCTAATCTGCTGTCAATGTTTGAGATGTGGATGGCCACTGAGTTCAGGATCGATAGTTGAACGTCCATCTTGTCCGAATGATATTGCATTGACTTGACTGAAAGCTGCATGGTGTATAATAAGGATTCCCAGAGCTTGTTTGGGTCCAGTTGGCTAAGTCCTTTGCTATTAATAACCTCTGCGGTTCCTGGTTCCCTGTCCCTAAGTTGTTCGTCAGAATTACTAAAAGGATTGTTGAATTGTGAGTTAAGCTGGGGGTGGCAGTCGGTACTGGAGCAGTTGGTGACGGTTGAGTTGTCCCCTGTCGGTGTTCCTCTGCCCTTTCTCCCTGAGCTTGTTAGGTGCCATACTTCCCTACCTATCTCTGGGCTGGTTTGATTTGAGTCCTTGAGTCCTAGGGGTTTTTGCAACTGTGGCACTGGAGAGTTAATGTTATTATCTACCTCAATGTTCGTGACTTCGATAAATGTTGGCATGGATCCACAGGCCATGCTTTCTGGGCGCTCTTTAGGTGCCTCATTGTGGGATGAGGATGGTGGGGATGTATTTGGGGCAACTATTGGCGCTTTTTCAGTATTTTGTGGAATGATGTCCTCAATGAAATGTGTTTTCCCCGGGAAGATTTGAATAGTTGGTTCTAGGGGTATACCTGTGCCGGGCTTAATTCCAGCAGAAAGTGCTCTTGTTCTTGTTGCCTGGTTTGCCTCAAAAGACTTTTCCATTATTTGTGCTTGGCCAAATCCTATGTGATTCCTCTTTGTTGGGACGCTGGTTATTTGGGTGGACACTAGCTCCCCTTGCTGTCTTTCCCTATGTGGGGTGCTTGTGACTATGGAATTTCCCCTTTTGTCTGCTATGCCTTTGCTCCCTTGTTCAGATGTGGTTGCTTTAGGACCTTGATGGTCCGTTTTCTCCGGGTACAAGGTAGAGGGGAGGCCGTTTAAACTTTTATTACTCATGCAGAGGGCAGCCCCTGCGTCTCTCAAAAATGCAAATTTTGTGTAGATTTTTGGCTGATAGCTAATTGTTGTTGTGGATTTTGTGTTCAAGTCGGAACCTACAATATCTACCAGGATCTGGGTGGAGTTTTCCTCCACCAATAAGTTCTTCTTGCTGGGTGTTTCGGTTGATCCTTTGCTCTTTTTTTCCGTTTATTCAGTGTGGATGTGACAGTTCTCTCCCTGCCTGATATCATCTCGTCCAAAGCCCTTGTGCACGTGTTATTCCCGTGATTCTTATGATTTCTGTTTTTCTTGGATCCTTAAAGCTCTTTTGGTATTGCAGGTTTGTTGAAGTAAAGGTCCCCATTTTTTGGAGTTTTCGCGTTTTGAATAGTTTTTTGAATTTTTCCTGACCTTTTTGGTGTTTAGTTTACGTCCCTTTTTTGTTTGTCTTTTGATTTGTTAGTTGATTATTGTTGTTGTTTTCTTTTTGGTTTGTTTGGTTTATTGGTTGTTATTGGTGGTTATTTGTTATTTGCTTGTTGTTGTTTACTTGTTTGATTTGGCTGGCTTCGGCTGGCTTTGACTTTGGCTTTTTAAAATTTTTTTAACTTTATTTATATTGTTATTTATAGTCAGTTTATAATCAGTTTGTGTTGGTTGTCTCTGGTTTTTCCTGGAACGATTCTCTTCCCCTTTGAGTTTCTTTAGATTTTCCTTTAGATTTTCCTTTATTTTCCCTTTGATTTCCTTGCTTCCTTGTTAGTTGTTAGTTATTGTTTTTGTTGAGTTGAGTTCTAGTCTTTGACTTAGCCGTTTTGTTTTTCCTTTGCGTTCCTTTGGTTCCCTTATTTTTTCCTTGGTTTTTCTTGCCTTTTCTTGGCTTCCTTTGCCATTATATAGTACCGTAACTGGTGGAATGCTGGTCCTTGCTAGTAGCGGCGGAAAGATGCTGATAAGTGGAGTTTGGGGGTTTTGTAGTCAGCGGTCTATCTAGCTTGGCAAGCTCCGGCAAGCTCCAGCAATTTCTTGGCGATTTCTTGGCAATGTGGAAATTTAGCAGTTTGTTTTAGGTCTAGTGGGCTTTCACTGCCCCTCACTCCTTGGAACCCACTGTGAGGCAGCTTCTGTGGTCAGCTGGGGCTCTCGCCAAACAGACTTGGGGCACTGGAACTGCAGACCAGCCTGTGTTCCCTAGCACGACCCTACCACTGCGCACTGCCCACCCCCGCCCCTGACCAGCCTTCTGAGACTCCAAAGCTCTGAGGTTCAGGGGCAGGTTCAGGCACGGAGGTTCAGGCACTGAGCACAGAAGCGCTGAGGTTCAGGGGCGAGGCAGGTTCAGTGGCAGGTTCAGAGGCAGATTCAGGCACGGAGCACAGAAGCATGGGACAGGCAGCAGAGCAGCAGCGGGAAGCAGAGAAGCAGGGAAGTGGTAGCTGGAGGCTGGGTTGGAGGCGAGACAGAGGGAAGGAATCTCGCCGCGGAAGCAAACTGAGGGAGCAAGCCGAGGGAGCTTTCCCGGGTTGCTCACGCTTACCCTCTGCCTTCCTCTGCCGTCTGCCGTCCTCTGCCGCCACTTCTCCTCCGTCACTGTCGCTGCGGACCGTGACCATGACCTGGAGCTGCCTTTGCCTATGTCCACTTGCCACTGCCGTCTATGCCCGGGGGAAGAGCACTTCAACGTAGTGTCTTAGTTTCGACCACGGCAATCACTGTAGTCCTCTGTCAGTTTCCAGTCGAGCACCCCGAAAGAGCACTTGCTTTGTCTCTTGCTGTCTTTTCCCACATGCTTAAGGCCTCAAATTGTGTAGGTCTAGATGGTGTCTTTATTTGACATAACACTTCCCTTAATTTGTCAATAATTTGCAATTCAAAAGTACCATCTTTTGGAAACCTCAAAGGACCTTCTTTTTCAGTAATCTTGCACCATTGGTGAACCCACAAACATGACTTTTGTCCCAAATTGGTAGACATAAAATGAACGGGTGTTTCTTCAGGAACATCACCAATTAAAAACTAATTTTTCACTTTACCTCCCAACAGTTTCTTTAAACATTCAAACCTTTTCATTTCTGCATTAGTTCAATGCAATTTATTTTCTCCAATGCTGTTGGTTTCATTTTCAGTCAGTTTAACTCCTACTACTGACCCTCCACAAAATCTTACTGAAATATTTTTCTGAGCTTACTTAATCAAAATTCTGTTAATAACAACATAAAAACATTTGCTACTTTGTCTGTTCCACTAAACAAAGGATAGATTTCTTTTCACTGCGAGTAACACATTCTGCTTACTCTTCACAAAGTAAAAACTTCCGTTTACTCTTCAAACACTGCGAGTAAATCCCTTCTGCTTACCCTTCACTTAAGCTTAGGAGAACCTGCTACTCCTTTGGTGTTACCCTTTCTAGGTGATATAACACCAAAGTTTCACCAGCGAACTCTTTGCTATCAATCACTCTCCCTTTTACACAGAAAATAGTCCCTAATTTAACACTGCCAGCCCTGCATAGCTTCTCAGTGTTATTCAGACAAGTAACCTCAGAGCAGTGTGGCTTTCATTTACCACCTGCTATTCCTTTCCCGGGAATTTCCAGGTATCACTGTACCTGTGCTTCCAGACAACATAAAACAAGACAATAACTTTTCATGTTAAGAACATATAGTCAATAATCAAAATTCTGTCCTATGAAATTACCAATATAATCAGTCAAACCATCGAGTCAGAAATGAGCAAAATTTTCACCAACAGTCCAAACCCTTATTATTTCCAACACTTCAAAAATACATCCTAGCACATTAACAACATTTCACAACCCTATTGATACTCACACCACTCCAGCAATCATCTTCTTGCATCACCTTCCAGTACTGCTTTGCCAGTCTTCAGGTTCCGAGCATTGGAATCAGGACTTTCTTTAGAGAATCTGGACATTTATCTAACTTTGGCAATTATTTTCTAGCTCTATTTAGGCTTTGAAACTAAACTATGCTACTTTTGGTGATGGTGTTAACCTTACCTCTACTACCAGAAACTGATCTAGCGGGTTGTGGTTTTTCTTCACTTTGTTCTGTATTAGTCAATATCTAAACCAATTTTCACAGACCAACTTTCCTCCTAAGGTCAATGGTCTATTAGTCGAATAGTTGATGGTGATATTAATAATCCTTAATCACCAAACTAATCGATAATGACCCTCCTCTTGCTACCAGAAACTGATCCAGCGGTAATTTCACGGTAATTTCTCAATGCAAAACCTCATTTACTTCTAATTTACCCTTGTAAAGGTGTTTGACCCTTGCCACCGTGTATTACCTTCAGGAGACTTTACATAAACATGAAAAATCAAAAATGCAATTAATATTTAAGCCAATAAAGAGAGTTGTGAGTATTTTAAAGGGTTTTATTTTCTAGTTAAAAGTTAAGGTTCTCTGACCCTTTATTCATTAGTCAAATATCAATCAGGTTACAGAATTGAAAATAGGAAAAATAGAATTAATCCAAAACATATAATAGGTTGCATACAACGCACTCCATAAAGTTGGACAAAACCCTAATTCTTTGTCAGTCAGAACTCTTTAAAGAGTTTTAGGAAAAATATAATTCAAGAGTGAGTTTGCAAGGCTAATCAATAATTAATAATTGGCGAAAATCTCCCATAAAGAGAAATAAATGCATAAGACAAATAAATCTTTTTCAAACTAGTTAATTAGTCAAAGCATAAACTTAGAGTTTTAGCATCTAAATCTAAACCTGTTCCATCAGCTGTACTCTCTGCCCTGGTCTGTTCAATCTGCCTCTCTATGCTTCACAGAGAGAAACAGCCCGCCCTTCACAAGGCCACAGAGGAATGTGATCTGCCTTGCCAAAAATATGATGTGCAAGGACTCTCTGGAAAAAATATGAGCAAGAACCCCCACCTCCCTCTGTCTCTCCTCGGACGCAATCTCCTCCCAGGCTGCACCTGCGACGTTCACGTACCTAACCCATATGATGTCTGGTCTCATCTGCTCCCTCTCCTCTCTCCTCCTATCTCTTCTAGTCCGACACGCCCCCAAAGGGGTCATTATTTATACTCTAATTCTTGGCTGACTACACTAATAATGTTGCAGTTTCAGTAGAAACTCGCACTGTGATTGGTTAGCATAGATGACATGAGGGTCTCACCATCCTGTTCTCATTGCAAATCCAACTCATACCAGTTTTAACAAAGGAAGTGTTAATGCTTAATACAGTCTTATGTTTCACCATCAATAATTATACAAAAATGCAACATTAAGGCAGAAAAATGTATCAGTCCATTTCCTCCTTGCTTTTACATCGCATGCAGGAATGACACTCTCCCACAACCACGGGTACATTGGTACGATGACAAGAATGTACAGTTCACTGTGGCCTTGACCCGTGTGTCTTAACTTGAGGCAAGCTGGTTCTGCGCGTGCGTCTCTCATTCTGTACAATTCTCAGCCATGCTGGATTCCAAGGGCAGCCATTTTATGGTAGGCCAAAAACAAAACAAACACAAAAGAGTATTAATTTACTAAATAAAACCCATTATTTTTACCTCCCCCATACTAGTACCCTGTATTAGTTATTACCTAGCAAAAGTTATAGGTTTAAAGCAGCTTTTCTATTATTTGTGCACAACATGCAAAAATGTACAATGTACAACATAGCATAAACATGCACCAATGCAAATTTTCAAAGCGCAAGCAGTTAATTCATACTTATAGCAACATGCTCTAATGTTTTAGATAGCTTTTCATGCAAAATGCTTTTGCCCCTGTGTAGTGTTGGTGCATGGTTGATTAATTAATACACATTATAAAAAGATGTGTTATGAACTGAATATGCGTTGTCTAAATATGCAACAAAGCCAGAGTCTGTTGAGAAGGGAACAGGGAGTGTAGATTATAAGGGGAAGGAGCTGGGAGGAGAGAACACATTCCATTTTATCTTCAAAGCTAAAAAGGAAAACTGCAATCACGAGTTTCTCTACACTGCAAAAACACATGTTAATTCAGCAGAAGCATTTCAGACTGAAAGTATTTTGACCAGGCCTCATTTTATGTCTTTCACTTTGCATGCACCAAAAGTGCCCCTTCTAAAAAACATTTGACTAGGCCTCATTTCATATTTCATGTGGCATTTCATTGCACCAAAATCTGCGTGCCAATTTAAATGCAGTCTGTCTGAAACACAAACAGAGCAATGCTTAATCTTGAGAAATCTAGCTCTATCATAGGCGAAAACTACTGACTTTGCCAATGCTTGTTTACGTTTGGTCTGCAGTTCCTTTAATAATGTTAATGGTAATTACTTTACTGCTAGCTGTTATTTTACTGCAGATGGTAACCTTGTAAAGTGTTTTAACAGCAGGCAGTACCTTCGCCTTCTGCTATGGCCATTATTCTACTGTTGTCAGTATTTACTATTTACTACCTGGAGAACTTTTATCACTATTTATAGAATGATGCTCTTGAACTCTTCAGATGTCTGAGTTGTGAAATATCTCTTAGGCCCTTAGTGCATGAGGTTGAGGGAAAAAGATCGGGGGTTTATCTCTTTGTTAAATTGTAAATCAGAAAGAATGCTCAAGCTAACAAAGGGTTTCAAGTACCATGTTACCTTTAATGAAAGTACTCCATATGGCTCAAATGTCAAAAGAAAATACAGAGCATCGCCTTATCAAGCTGTGGTATTTATATAATTAAGCAAATGTTTCCCGTGTAATCGATTCAATGTTGTTGATTGCTACTGTTTTTATTTTTAATTTTTTTATTTTGCTTTTACAATAAAAACAATGTCTGAAATTCACTGTCTGTGGTTCCCTTATGGGTAAATAGTTAAAAGAATGATATTAAGTGATTTTTTGGCCATTTCAGATAAAGCAATCCTGCTGCAACAAGTTGATTTCATATGATTTACCTTGTATGTTGGTAAAAAAAAAATATATACACATGAAAGAATATTAATAACTAGGCACCAAGTTGGTAATGTCCCTCCCATTTAACATAAGCAAATCCACTAGCCCCCCCATCCCTTCCCTGATGGAGTTTTATCTGGTCGCTCTGATAACAGCAATGTTGACATTGTTTAGCTGTAAAATAGTATCTTTGGAAATAATGGCTTGAATTCTGCAATTGAGATGAAAGATAGGGTATTCAATTGTATTGAAATTGAATTTATATATCGCTTACTGCCTCTGATGAGGCATTGAAGCACTTTATGGCAAGTAACACACTACTCCAGAGTCTAAAGTTAGTGGTCAGTCCCATGGTTAAGCCGGGTCTGGTGGCTCAGTGGACTAATGCATCCACTGCAGGGGCCTGTGTTCGACCTCATGGTCACAGGTTCAAATCCCGGCGGGTCCACTCAGCCTTTCATCCATTTGAGGTCGATAAAATGAGTACCATTGAGTTGGGTAACATATACATCTGTTATTTCAGCGCCAAGAAGCCCTGTTGCTGGGATGAACGTGCGCTTTACAAATACACCTGTTATGTTATTGTTTACTGGGATTCGTCTTGTGCTCTCTACATTTCATGCCTTACCCCTATTTGTGTAATTAATACACTAAAATAGTTAGGTGTGATCAGTAGCGGGGGTATGTGAGGTGAGAATCAGATGTTTGACGGAATTAATAGTTTTTTTAAAAGAGTTCTATATAGCGCGAACTAGACCCGAGTCATCGGGTATCAGAGTGCTTTACATGGGCACCAGTTTCGTTACAGAAGTACACTTTCATTTTTTTTGTTAGGCACCGGGAGATTAAGTGATTTGCTCAGAATCACAGGATGTTGAGCTTTGTTGCCGAGACTCGAACCCAGTTCTTGAGCTTCGAGGTCCACGGCTCTAGCCGTAAGGCTACATCCTCTCCCCAAGAGATACATTGTTAGGTTGCAGGGATATGGTTTAGAAAAGGAGATATTAAGACAGACAGTAATCCGATTTAGAGAAGTCTATATACTAAGGAGGCACGCAGAAGGTGGAAGGAAAGGAAAGGATGATTTAAAAGAAATAAAGTTGTCAAAATGGAAACTGTTTGTCAAGGTCAATATTTTCATATAGGGTTTTAGCTCGCAGAGGCTTTTTGAGATATCATACAATCTGTGGATGTAAGCCTGTAGAAAAATCAACAAACCAGCAATTGCGAGACCCGGCTACAGTTTAAAGATTGAAGGAACGAATGTGACTTGTAACAGTCGTACAAAAGACAATTTATCTTTCAAAGAGGTGTCAGATACTTATCTCGTCACAAAATGCAACCCCATTGCTTGTTGACAAATCCCTTTATGAGCGACCAACAAGAAGTGTGACATTTGAGCATATCCCGGTCCCTGTCATTATCATTTGCCAACACCACTGAGATAGTTAAGGTTTGAAGTAACTCAAGGCGTGTGGCATGTTGCTTGTAGTCCTTGTGCACATGGTCCCACTAAATAGAAAGCAATCTATACTTGAAGGCCCACAAAGGACCCCTGTGTGTACATACTAGAGCAGCACATTCAATACTATGAAGTTTATGTATGGTGCAATTTTATTTGGATAAACTAAACATAGAAAAATGAAAAAAAAAAAAATGAACACCACCAACTTAAAATATATCAAAGCAATTGATATATACATCACAGTGATTATCATTAGTAAATTCAGGGCATGGCCGGAAGGGTGCCGGTCAGTACAGCCAGGCGGCGTCTTTTGTCTCTGCCTGAAGAGCACCGGTTCCCACAGAACAAACACCACATCTGCAAAATAGATGTGTCTGAGTTCACCCTCACCCTACGGTATCCGCACTATCTCGCTGTGGTAGATGGATGGTACATGTGCATGAGGTAAGAGATACATATGTCCACTAGTTGTAGGACATAGAGTCTGCCCGGCTGGCCATAAAGTTGTTGCTCCTCACTGACCCCTTCTCAGGTGAAATGCACATAAGGGTGGTTTCATTCATGTAACATGGTGAAGAGTTTGATTTTTGGGGCACCCAAAGTGTGGATAATCTAGATTGGATATCAGGATATCTGTTCCCGTTCTCAAGGAGTCTTCTGGGTTTGTCTGCTGGCAGGAGATGCAATCCAGCAGGTAGGTGGCCTCATGGCTAGCCAAAAGAGACAGAATCGGTTGCCCCATGATTCTATAGTAGGACTTTGCATTAGTGTTGTTGATGTTAATGGTATACATAGAGCTGACACAGATTTTTGAAGGGTAACATTGGATGAGGTCTCATGGGACTGCTGATTAACAGTACTCTCCCTCCATGTTCCTGTTCCTTTTGCATTGAGCTGTAGACTGACGTCTACGTAGTTGTAGGGTGCAGTTATGGATGTTTTAGCTTTGCCTACTTGATACTTCATTTCTTTCATCCATATAGGTGTTATTGCTCTTGTCATAATGTGATAATGCACACTAATTACAGGTCAGTTTTGCTCTCTGACAGATTGCTTGATGTGTTGATTATGTCAAGAGGATTTTCTGTTTATTAAAGAAGGGATACCGATTATACTACATTACCTGGGGTCAAATCAGAGTCATTTACACTTGTGATAATCTATCAATGATAATTACACTTACTGCTGCATGATCACAGTACAGCGTAATATTAAGCAGGAGTAAATGCCAGCCAAGAGGTGGGGAGTGGGAGGGTAAAGGCATGTTCATCTTTGAACAGTGGACACAGAAAAAACAAACGTCCCAAAGAAAAAGCGTATATGCAAGCGGAGGCTTGTCCCTGGCCTACTCATTCATTGATCGCATTTAGAAAAGTCACTATTTCATTGAGAGTTACAACATAAACACAATGCAACATGTAGTTTCAAAAGACATACTATTCAATACAATCATAGTTAAAAAAAAAATTATTAAAAAACATTTTGCATACTCAATAGAATACTATATGTAGCCTTTCTCCCACTAAAGGTTACAATCTAATACTGATAATTAAAAAACAGTCGACGCAGCGTTTCGGTGTTCAATTCAATGGTTTCACCTTCTTCAGGACCAAGAATTTTCATAAAATCTTAATTGTGCGATAGATTATGTTTTATCAATTGCATAATCCTGTTGGGGCACCTTTTTCGACAACTTTATGGTCTCGGTATAGGGTGCTATTAAAGGGTAGTTGTTTTGCTCAGTATCCGTTGACGCCACCGTTTTGTGGTTAAGGGTGGAGAAATAATATCAGCCAGAATCCCTTTACATATGGAATTCTATTAAAATAGCAGGGTAGGCGCTTTATGTATTTTTAAAATATCTTCTTTTTAGGATGCTTGTACTGTTACATTCATGGTATCAGGCTTGTTTTGCTCTGAAAGTGTGTTAGCGGCCTCCCTGCATCAACGGATATCCGGGATTCTGGTGAACAGTGGCATAGCCAGATGTGCAGGGAGGGCGGTCCAACCCCGGGCGGCACTCTTTTTGGGAGTTGCGGACTTGAACAAGCCATTTGTCAACTACCACCACCCCTCCCCTGAGAACAAGTCGTATGTCGACTGCCAACTCCCCTGCCCCCAGGAACGAGTTGTCTGTCGACCGACACACCCACCCTCGCGCTTTGACCTGCACCTGGAGGCAAACTCAGGGATCTCCCCGGGCAGCAACAAGAGGTCTAGCTATGCCACTGGCTTTGGAAGTTTTTGAAAGCTAACAAACATGTTGGTTTGGGGCAAATCACAACCCTTTCTCCAATACTTTCCTGCCATGGAAATGGTTGGTTGGGATTTGCTCCTTTCCACAGTCGGAAGGGGAATGGAGTATTCCTACATAAATTGCAGCATTGCACACAAGTGCAGACCTTTGGCAGTGCACAGCTAAACCCTGTGCACCAACTGTTCTAATGACAGCATCTCCGATCAAAACAGAATTCAAAATCATTCCCAGAACTAGGCCAGTCACAGGCTGGAAAAGTTTTATCTCTACTAAAAAAGTGTGAACGTTAATGGGAAAGCTAAAAGCTCCACATACAGTGTTATTATTGTCTTTGTGAATTGAATCCACTGCAGATTGGAAAGGGGGGAAATCATGCAACACTACTGCTCAGTAGCGTAACAAAACATGAGGGGGCCCCCCTGCAAGATATGCTGCAGGGGTCCCTCATGTTCATATCAGTAGGGGCTGAGGGGGTCCCCTCCAGTATGTGTAAGCCTGGGGACCCCCTCACAAGAGTCCCTCAAACCCAATTCAATTAATAGACCTTTCTGATTGGCCCAAGGAACTTTTTTGTCCTGGGACCAGTTTGCTCTCATGGGACACACTACCACTGGAGCAAGCTCTATCATTGGCTGCCAGCTACATGGAGGAAATGTTGGTGACAGCCATAGCAGGACTTGGGGACCCAGTTCCCTATCTGTTGTTTAAAAATAAAAATATTATAAGGTAACAGAGTAGGGATACCCTGCCCCCCTTCGCCCTAGTTGTTGGGGGGCGAGGGGGGAGGAGGGGGTTGGCACACCGAGGCCAAAATAAAATAAGCATTTGCAATACAATAGGTCTTGCATTTAAGCTAGTTTGAGCTATCAGCACTGTAAATGACAATGCCTTTTATTTATGTTTTGGTTTTTAAAACATAAATAAAATGTATTGTCAATTACAATGCCAACAGCTTAAACACGCGTAAATGCGAGACCTATTGCATTACAATTTGCTTTTTTAAAGCAGTGATGAGACGCAGGAAATCCATGGATGGTTACGTGTTATTTTAGCTTCTTTTATATATCTGGGTGTGGGTTATAGATTTATGACTTTGATTGTGGGAGGAGATAGGAGTTGATTGTTATCATTGGGAGACGTAGTGGGAAGATGTAACTCACTAAGTGCATTTGGTGGATTCCCATTGTTGATTCTTTTAAATGCTGATTTGTTATCGAAATTATTTTTTGTATGTATTTTATGAATGTTTTTTGTATTTATGTACATTTTATGGCTATTTACGTTCCAATTAAAGTGTTATGAACTGAATTGAGTGCTTTGTGTGATTTGGTGTAGAATTGTTCCGTGGTTTTTGAGATAATAAGTTACAAAAATATTTGTGTATCTAGATGGTTGGGTTCGAAGGACTCTTGCGAGAGTTCCTTGAACTCAATTTAAAAAAAATTGAGTGTTCTGATTGGCCCAGCGGGCATTTTTCTCCTTAGGCCAATTACTCCTGCAGGAGCGAGCACTCTAATTGGCTGCCTGCAACATGAAAAAAAATGTTGCAGGCAGACATTACAGACCTCAGGGCTTAGTCCTGTGTCTTGAGTTTAAAAAATAAAAGAAATATAGGGAGAGATGGTAAGAATACCCGGACAGCTGAGCCCTTGTCACCTATTATAGTTATCTCTAATTACTATAACTCGTGCCCTAAGTTAGTTATAACTTGCGCCCTCCTCGCCATGCATAGCTAGTTACCGCACATATTACATCACTCGTGGGTACGAGTTATAATTATCAGAGATAAATATAACTGGGAAACTTCAGTAGTTTATTTGAGTTCAAAACATCACATTATCGCTCAAATGTTCACCTAACTATCTTGTCACTTTCACTTTTTTTGGGTGAATGAATATATATATATAGAGATACATATAGAGAGATAAAGAGGGAGAAAGAGATAGATAGATAGATAGATAGATAGATAGATAGATAGATAAAGATGGATAGAGATACATATAGATAGAGAGATAGATAGAGATACATATAGATAGAGAGAGAGATAGAGAGATAGATAGATAGATAGATAGAGATACATATAGATAGAGAGAGAAATAGAGAGATAGATAGAGAGATAGATAGTGATACATATATAGAGAGATCTAGAGAGATAGAGATACATATATATAGATAGATAGATAGTGATACATATATTACCTACTGGCGGTCGCCAGTAGGTAGTTATAGTTAGGACCACGTTTCCATAGGAAAACCTCAACATTCTATTTTGAATAACTTTGGCGCCGGTAGACGAATCCTCGCGAATTTCTCAAAATAGGTGGGGCGCTACGCTCCGCTCCTACCCTGAAAGTCTCGGGGGGATTCGTCAAGCGGGGGCTGAGATAAAAGGGGGGTCCCAAAACGCGTTTTTCCCATGCATTTTTCCATAGGACCTTTAGAACGAGCTACAGCCCGAACGGCTGAACAGAATTACTAGAAATTTGGCAGAGAGGTAGTCCCTAGGTCAAGGAAGTGCCTTTTGTAGGTTTGGTGTAAATCTGTTCAGTAGATTCTGAGAAAATAGCCTTTAAATCAATATATATATCTGAGCCCGCTTACGGTACGCTTACCGTACACTTACCGTACGCTTACCGTAAGCTTACGGTGGCGTGCGCGAGCGCGATTCTGATTGGCTCTTAGATCTTAGTAAACATTCGAATCGGCCGAAACCAGGAAGCGGCGTCCGCCATTTTGTCTCTCGCACTGAGTGTTGTTTATCAAACATGATGGCCAAAAACATGTTACGGGGCTGTTTTGACAACTCCCTCCCACATAGTCATGTTGAGGGAGTCCCCAAACATCCTCCAAGAGCAAAAACGGTTTTATTTTTTTTTCGGCAATTTCGCGGGGTACGCTTACCGTACGCTTACCGTACGCTTACCGTAAGCTTACCGTACGCTTACGGTAAAAAAATAAAAATAAAAAAAACACTATCCACACTTACCCCACCCCCTGTGCTTTTGGTGGCCGCAGGCCACCAAATGTGCAGGGCTTATTAATAGAGAAAAAAAACGTAATTTTGGCAACATGAAATTATAAAATCGAAATAAAAAAAACACTATCCACATTGACCTCACCCCCTGTGCTTTTGGTGGCCGAAGGCCACCAAATGTACAGGGCTTATTAAAGTTGATAAAAACCGTGCACGGAACGAACTGCGTTAAGTGGGCGCGCACGCAACAAATGGCGTAAAGTAACTTAGCATTTAAAAAACCGTACAAATTCACTGAAAAAACCATAGGTTTCACACACGTTATAGTTAGGAAATAGCATTTAAAAAACCTTGCTAATTCACTGAAAAAACCATAGGTTTCACACATGTTATAGTTAGCTGGACATTTGACTGATAAAAAACCAATGAAATTCCCCCGTTATAGTTACTGTAGGCAACTATAACTCACGCGACCGTAATCCTCTGCTGATGACATATGTGTCTTTATGAAAAAAAAATATTTGTAATATATGTATAGCTAAAATTTAATGGAAGAAGATATGGGCAAATAAGTGTCTAAATACAGTATTAGCATCAGCAGAGGATTGCGGTCGCGTGAGTTATAGTTGCCTACAGTAACTATAACGGGGGAATTTCATTGGTTTTTTATCAGTAAAATGTCCAGCTAACTATAACATGTGTGAAACCTATGGTTTTTTCAGTGAATAGAGAGATATAGATAGATAGAGATACATATATATAGAGAGAGGGATAGAGAGAGAGATAGAGAGATAAATAGAGATACATATATATATAGAGAGAGAGTGATAGAGATACATATAGAGAGAGAGATAGATTGAGATACATATAGAGAGAGATAAAGATAGATAGAGATACAGATAGATTGATAGATTAGATAGATAGATAGATAGATAGATAGATAGATAGATAGATAGATAGATAGATAGGTAGGTAGGTAGGTAGGTAGGTAGGTAGGTAGGTAGGTAGGTAGATAGATAGATAGATAGATAGGTAGGTAGGTAGGTAGGTAGGTAGGTAGGTAGGTAGGTAGGTAGAGCAGAAACAATATTACTGAAAAACTGTGGAATGCACAAATCTCATTACTGGATTTACTTAATGAAGTGACAATGTAGCCTGGGCTAGATGGAGAAAACCACAAGAAAAACAAAGGCTAAGTGGATTAGGTGGTTGGAATTTAAGAGCAAATTCATACTAAAACACACGAAAGCACCAGTAGACGCACACTTTGTAGAATCCAGACATAATATCTGTAAAATACTTTTTGCAGAATACAGAAACTATAATATTTTCTTAATTGTCAAATGGGAAATGCCCGTACTTTACTGGGGTGGTTTGTGTTCACTCTGCAGAGTCTGACCTATTGGAATATTTTAAGTGTTCGGTTCAGAAATGTCTGCACAATCAATGACTTCAACGAATTTTGGGATGACATTTTTCCATAAAAATGTATAATTCGGCCCCTTTTTAAAACAAAACCTGAAGGAGGACCGTGGCTAATCCCCATGGGAGGGTGTTGTGCTTTTTGATTGCTGCTGTACAGGGTGAGCGTGCATGCCCCCCCCCCCCCCTAATTTGAAAGTTTAACAACCATCACAAGTTGCTAGCAGCACAGAAAAAGATATTAATTATCCTAACTGTAGACATATTATCTACAGTATGAGTTGATCACATTTCTCAGATAACAATTATTGAGAATAACAAATTTATCAGCATCATTTCATAATATGTATGTTACAATGCCACACACCTTTCATTTTGTCCCTTCTTGCTTCAGGTCTAGAATTTCATTTTAAAACTTAATAAGGATGGTTGTTTGTATCTTGTTTCACAAACCATGATGGCATCGCATCAAGTTAGACAATTTTAACACGTGTGTGTTGTCAGTAAAATCTAACAAAGAACCAGACAGCTCACTCTGAACAAACCTGCATCGGTACTAAATGAATAGCGTTGAACCTGAACCGGTCCTTCTGCAAAAAATAAAACGTTCCCAAACCACCGAATTCATAACCACACAAGCTACTGCAAAAACTGGTGACCAGACACCGAGAAGTATTAAACCAAACAGGCTTGTGAATAAATCATCGCCATTGTCGAAGGGCTGTGCAGCTGCGGGGTGGGGGGGGGGGGGGGCGGAGCTTGGGGGCCCCCACGCACCACGGGGGCTGCGGGGGCCTGTGCTACGCCCCTGCTACTGCATTTCCCTTAATTCTGAGGCCCGGTTTTCAGGATAGGGAGGTAATATTGCAATTTGTAAATACCAACCCCGTTGTTATTGGTGCATTCCTGGCTTGGTATTACCTCTATCCACAAAATGAACAGGGGGGGGGCGTAAGGGCGTTTTTTTGAAGGAGGTCCAGCTATGTGTGCCCTAAGAAGATACAACAACAAAAACAACAAAAACAAGGCTGTTCCTGACAGGAAGATATGAGAAAGGGGAGGGAAAAATGTGTTCACGGACACTTAAAATACTGGATTTTGAGGCCCTCACACAAACTCAGGGCTATCGTAATTTACGTTACCCCCTTGAATGTATTGCATCATCATCGGGCTGCTCCTGCGTCGAGTCGGCTGGTGCAATACCCGACGGGCTCTTGTTCAAGGAGCACTTTTATGGAGATCTTTTAAATCCAATGAAGCCGGTGGATGCGTGCGTGTGTGGGGCTCTGAAGTGATGTAGATGAAAGATGTGTGGGTTTTAAAATAGGGGTCGAAGTACTTACTCAACTAATTTATTAGGAAGTCTTCTCCCCTAGTTAAAAGATTCTGAGGTCTAGTGTTATTAACTCGGAGTTATTAACTAAGTTATATACACTGCCTCAGTTAGGTCGACATGTTTCTCGCTCCATTTAGAGAAGTTCTCTGGCGATTCTTCAGGACCAATAAAAATGTTAGTCTATCTACATCTAAACTAATATTTAAATAAACAGTGTGCAATCTCTGTCACAAAATGGTATTACCTGCAGCTCGGTCTACCCTAGCAATTCTTAAGGATATTCCACTGCAGTTCCTGGTAGATGAACGCAAGGAGTTCCTCGCGTTTGACACGCCGAGTCCGTGTCTCGTACACACCTACCCCGTTCTACCAGGACTAGAGGTATTACCTCTAAAATATATTGATACTTGGAATTAGACCTGTAGACACTTTGGGTAAATTACTATCGTACAATGGTCTCATCATCCCAGAGGCATAGTTTTGTCTGTAAAATTCGGCGGGGTGTGAATCTCAAATTTCTTAACTAAAAAAGCAATGGGCCACAGAGTGCATGTGTGAGGGGACTACGGTTCTGGATGGGTTGTTGCCATGAGGAACCGTGTCAGTGCTGATGGTAAACATCGGTTACATCGCGGTCTTCACACCGCAATACCTTTACAATGCGGGCATTACAACCCGCCAAGTCATTACAATGACTTGCGCTGTATGGCGCTCTAAGCTAAGGAATTGTATGATTTACTATTCCAACACCTTCCCTACTGTTACGTAGGCTGTAGTTGGAATAGTAAATCATACTATTCCTAAGTCCAGCGCCCTCCAGCGCAAGTCGTGGTAACGACTTGCATTGTAATGGCTGCGTTGTAAAGGTATCGCGGTGTGAAGACCGCGATGTAACATCGTATATTCGTGCTGATTTGCATTAGGTGGGCTTCTTGGGCTGATTCAGAGTTTCGTGGACAGGCACTCTGTTACAATGACAACAGAGTACCTGATTCCCAAACTCAAAGTCCCTCCGCCCCATTTTGGGTCAGGCAGACCTCAAGTTTTACGCTGATGGTGTAAAATTGACTCAGTGAGTGTAAAACTTCCTTCAACGGTCCCACGGAGTTGCTGCCATTGGAAGTACGCCATCCAACTGTCCGCCCTATTTAGAGTAGAAGGTCAGATGTCTTTTTATTTTTACTATCTATCACCCTCAGGTATATCCTGGCAGTGAGGAACAGTAGCAATAAGAACAAGCATTTGCAATGCAATAGGTCTCGCATTTACGCAAGTTTGAGCTATTGACATTGCAAGTAACAATGCGTTTTAGTTTTGTTTTCGTTTTTAAAACATAAATAAAAGGCATTGTCATTTACAATGCCAATAGCTTAAACTTGCGTAAATGCGAGACCTATTCCATTGCAAATGCTTGTCTAGAAGGCTGGCTTGTGTGTTGTGTGTATGTGATGCTTAATTTCCAGCTACAGTACTGTAACCTTAGATCTATTGCGTATCTTTTGGGTAGCCATCTTGGTAAACCTATCAATTCAGAGAAAGTCCCTAACAAATATAACGTCCTAGAGGCATTGGAAGCAGCAAGTTATTCTAATTTGTAAAAAAGCTATTTATTTTTAACGAAACCAGGTAAAATTATGAAGAAATTCAAAATAAATTTGGTTTTGTGTGAACTAACGAGAATCGCCACCTGTTCTAAACTCACCCTGGATACTTTGTTTAAAAAATGTTTGCTTGCAGTAAGTTTAATGTTCTTTTACCAACCGGTTTAATAACCCATTAGCACAACAATTGTCGTTTCTAATAGAAAACACAGAGAGCGTGTTTTTAATAAGCAGGCACAGTCTTTAACGGCGGCCACGTAGTACTGCCATCTTTAAACGGGTTTATCGTTATGGCGGCTGTAGCCTGTTAGTCTCAGAGAATTGACTGGTTTAAGAGTTCGTTACGTCATTAGGCTGCGACAGCCAAGTTTTCCTGCTGGCTTTCCTCCTACACGTGCGTAGATCTCCAGCAACTACCGAGACGGAAGCTTATCTGTCACCATGCCCTCGGCACTGGACCGTGTAGTGTAAGTACTATGGACA
Organism: Triturus cristatus; assembly: GCF_964204655.1. Classification (NCBI taxonomy): domain Eukaryota; kingdom Metazoa; phylum Chordata; class Amphibia; order Caudata; family Salamandridae; genus Triturus; species Triturus cristatus. Next base: position 378,558,577 of record NC_140590.1, on the reverse strand, counting down.
CTGAACAACTGACCACTGACTGATTGAGGTGGTCCGGTGGGGGAAAACACAGTTGCTCCTGTTATGGCGTTTACATACCTTGGGGCTTATTTACAAGGCCCTTGCGCTACTTTTGCGTTATTTTTAACACGGGAAACGTGACGCAAAAGTGGCGCAAGGGTTTGTAAATCTGCCCCCTTCTCTTTTGGAGGGCTGGGTCTGCTTTGGGTAGCAAAATGTGTCACTCGTGTTCTCTGGGAGGGGCACTGCCTGTAAGGGTTATACATCATATTTTTCGGAGTAACCTGGAGCATTTAATGTATCCGCTTGAAGCAGTCTGGTGTATTTTTTGCATTCTGAGACTTGGTCTTTGTTCTTTAAATGCAGTACTACAAATTCCAAAATTAAATAAAAAATAGAAGAATGGATGTATTACTTAGGTCTGAGATGGAACATTTTTGGGAAATGTGTAATACTCCTTATTTCAGGAAGACTCCTTTTTTGTCACGTAGATTTTTCTGTATCAGTTGGATGCCCCCTTTTTTTGTGTCCTTTCCCCCTCCTCTGACACCCCAAAGATTTGTTTTACTAAGTACTTGTGGCGCGGAAATTAAAGTTGTGCGAGAGTGTTACTTCTAATGTTGGCACCCTCGAGTGAGTTTTTTTCCACTTCTTTTTACCGGGTGACTTCCTTTGAAGCTGCACATTGTTTGGTATAACTGAATTAAGCGTTTGTTAGGTGAGCCCATCTGTGCATGCCTTGGATTTGTGCGCAGTGATTCAGACATTGACTTGACTATTCCTACATGTGTCAATTCCTTTAGTTGGATCCTTTCAGACTCCTAGTTACTACTTTGTGCTCCCTTTCCAAAGAAGATCCAGTTGCTTCACCACTAACCATTTACCCACAAAATTCTGTACAGGTCAACTGTATTACACGGTACATTAGGCCATTAGCAGGTTTGGGTGGAGTTAATTAAACATGTAAAGGTTAGATGGATGGTAGTTCCTGAGCAGTAACAGGACAATGTATACATTCATCATTTAGAGTTATTTTGGTATATTGAGGTTAAGAGAAATTGCAGTAAAATGATCTATGTCTTGCAGCCTTAGCGCAATCTTCTAAAAAGCTCTGATGGAGCGCGCGTGCGCATTTAAAAAAAAAAAAATGAAATAGCATGAGGCTGCCTAGGACGTGCTTGTTAACGAAAGTGAAGGAAGGGAGACCACTAAGAAATTCATGAAAAAAGTATATTGTAAGTAGTTAGAACAGCACTACGGTACAATAAAAGTACAAATGACCAAAACACACAAGTGAGCACTGGGCGTGCTAGTGATGGTGAACGGCGCAGTGAACACAATAGGTGAAGACAGCGTGAACGGCGATGAAATAATAGTTACAATGTGGTCATAAGAATATAATTATATACAAACTAATTTAAATAATTTTACAAGTGACCACAGAAAAGCCAAAGTTCTTTGCTGAGGGTTGTCGACGGCGTTTCAGCCTGATTGATTTCAGGCCATCATCAGGACAATGGTCATAAATAAACGTGTGCTGGACGTAGTACAGGTAAATACGGAGAGTCCAATAAAGATAAATCTGGATGCAAATCAGTGTGTCATCAGTAGTTTAGTACTCAGGGGTAAACATCACTGGGGTCTGCAAACGGAAACCACTCGAAATCCGGGAGCCAGGTGTAGGCATCAAAGGGTACGTGCCTCGGGGGAAGAATCGAGTAAATCGAAGGGCTGGACCAAATCTTCAGAAGAAAAACGGGACGGAGCGGGCGAATCAAGCGTCCATGCCGGTAGCCGCGTGGCTGTGGGCGCGTACACCAACTCAAATCCGCCGAGATCATGCGCGTGCCCATCTCCTGTCCCACTTCCGAGGCAAGTCAGCAACAATAGATCTCGCTGGCGACAGCGCTTCGCGCTGCGTTCGCCAGGCGAGACCTAAAAATGACCCGCACACTATAGGAGAAAACTGGTGATAGGGTCATTAGTTTTTGTATTTTTCAAAAACAATCTACCGCTTTAGAAAATTTTCATGCAAGCTGTCATGTTTGACAGAGCAATCCATTAACCTTTTCCTGCAATGACAGGAACCACCATGATGGTGTTCCTGCCAATGAATATAGAGGCCTGCTGGGTTGACGGACATCTCTAAATATGGCAGCTGAAGTTAAGGCCGTCAAGAGCTTAGCCAGCTTGTCTACCTTTACTACATCTGCTAAAACATGCCCTCTGTCTAGAGTGGCACCGTTGGCTAATAACAATGGTTTGGAATAATACCAGAAAGAATTGCAAGTGGTTAAACTATTTGCAAGCATTCGTCAGTAGTATGCCTGGAAATCTGGGACTGGTGTACCTTTCAAAGCCTACAACAGCCAATATTTGTAAATTCTAAAAAGTAGAAAATTTGCAACCATTCAAGGATTACTTCTCTGGGTGCAGATTTGCTACTTTTTTGGTAAATAGGCCGCTAAGGGACATATTTACAAATAAGTGGGTCAATGCAACGCAGGAAGAAGAGTTGATGCACTGCAATGGGCCACCTGAAGAGAGCAGAACTGCACCGTCTCTTCAAAGAAATGGTGTTATTCTTCTCACCCCGTGTGCTGGTGCAATTCAGGATGTCTATCGCCATCTCAGGCACCCTTGTGCCACAGTCATTATCCTTAGAGGCTTTTTTCTCTTTGTATGTGTACTTCAGAAAGGAGTACTCATGCAAAGAGGCAATATCAAGAAGGGAAACAAATATTTCTCCTTGTTATGCGTTCCTCAGGCAAGCAAACCATTGTTGCACAAACCCATGTCTACAACTCTATATAAATATGGGTTTGCGTCAAAATCCTATGCACCACATATGGAATACCTAGCTAACGCAAAGTGACTCAAGGCATCACATTGTGCTCCAGTGGCTGCTGGTAATTTTAACAGATGTACACTCACTCCCATGCATTCACAAACACGCGCACACACACACACACACACATACACACTCACAACAAATTCAGACATTTATACATACATACACAAAACATTCAAAAACAGAAAGCGTACCTGTTTTGCAGCGCTTGTAGAGGAAAGCCTCAGAGGTCTCAGGAGAGTTCGGACTGCTGCCTTAGGTCAGCCAATAAGGGAAGGCAGCATTCCATCACTCATCACAGACTGGGATGGGTTCAGTGAGAGTTGCTGACCCCACGCCACTCTGTAATGAGGTGTCACTGATTGACACTCGGCCCTGGGCACTTCCGGGCTTAAAACTGAAGAGCCCAGGTCCGAGATAATCAGTGACGTTCGCCCTTATCATGATGGGGAGAGCATGCAGGCACTTTTGCCAGGCTGGAGCGGTCACGACCACAGGGCTGTGAAATTCTCAGCCTGGCAAAGTTCAGCTCAGGCAACCAGGAGCCTGGCTGCCTGACCTGAACAAGCAGAGTGTCTGTCAAGCTGACCTTCTCTCAGCCTGACAGACATTTTTGCTCTCTGGAAGAAGGTGAGGGGGCGTGGCCCCTTTGCTCATATGGGCAGGCTGCGGCTGATGTGCTTGTTGCATTACTTTTTCTTACAAAGCAACGGAAATTGACATTTGTGTGACTTTGCAAATAACAGAAATGATTTTGCATTGGAGCTGCGTCAAAAAAGTGGTACAATCTAGACGCAAAATCATAGTAAATCGGGGCCTATGTAAAAACACAATTTTTGCGCTAACCCATGTCTATAATAAATATGGGTTTGCGTCGAAATCCATCACTGGATGCACAGGACAGGCCATGCACCATCCATGGAACCTGACGCAAAGTAATACAAGGCAGCGCAATGCTCTGTATTGCATTGTTTTTTCTTACAAAGTCACGCAAATCAACAGTTTGCTTGGCTTTATAAATACCAAAAAGGATTGTACATTGTGGCTGTGTTAAAATAGTGATGCAACCCAGACTCAAAATCTTTGTCAATCTGGGCCTAAATATATTTAAGTTCCTGATCCAAAAAAATGATCAAGTTCAAGCAACACAGAAGTAGCAGACCCGACTCAGATCTCCGAGGCCCAAATACCAAGTCAAAAATGTATTTATTATTGAGGAGTGTCACATCATGAGCACCGCCTACCGCCCCAAACCCCATCCCAAAGGTAAGCCCCTGCACCATACAGCTGTACATACTTCATCCCTGTGGAGACCGGAATATAAGATCTGACCACCAAACGAAGAAACAATTTAAAGTCATACTTGTGATGAATCCACCCTACAAAAAAACACAGAGGCAGACCTGAAAAAAACTGCTACCCACTGCAAATGCAATATTTCTGAAAAAGTGGAAAAATGAAATTGATGAGATAATGTGTGTAGGGTAAATGGCAGGTTGATGCAATGTGGAAAGAATGCAAATGTGCCCTCAGCCTTATATAGTGCTTCCGTTACCGAATGGCACAGATTTTCAGGAGTACCCTAGGAAAGCCCGGTACTGAAATCATGTCACCTCACCACAAATGTGACTCTTCAGCTTTAGTCCCCATGCCAGATAGGATCTGTGGCAGCCTTTGTTACAACATGTGCAGTCTGCAGTAATTTATGTATTAATAAAACAAATTAAAACTGTGTGCCAGCCATGACGAGCCTTAATTCAGTTTTCCTCCTTTCTCCTTAGCCTCACTGCCCCCAAAAGTATACGACTGCGTTAAGTGCATAGAGGTGGCCTCAGGGTGCATGGATTCGAAGCTTTGCAAGGGTGAGAATAAACAGGAAGTGCGAGTACATGGTAAAAGAAGCAGGGCTGTAACTTGGTCAGTAAGATTCAGGGTTGGGGGGAGCTTCACTTTTCCCGCCAATCATGCTGGCATATAATGTTAAAATACATTATAGAACAAGCAGGGTGCTTGAAAGAGGCTGAAGGGGCAGTGAAAAGAGAGACAAAAGCGGATTGGTAGGGGTGCTAAGTGAGAGAAAGCACATTTTGTAAAATAATCAACATTTTCTAAGATTTTTAAAACAGACGCGAGAGTGTGTGTGTGTTCTTGTCAGTGTGTGCATGCAAAAATCCCGGGCGAAATCCAACAGACACCTCATCCTACCCAACTGAAAGCACCTGTACTCAACTATTCATCAGAAAACACATTTATTAGGGGAGTAAAACACCCCAAACACCGCCCCTCCGAATTTACGCCCCTGAAAAGAAGGCCCATGCATGGATCGAACATGCTGCCCAACTGGTTATGACCTGGGCTCACACAAAGCCAGAATGCACCATCTGCTGGTTGTTCTCTTCTCGTCCTCTTCTGCTTCTCAGACTCCCCCTAGTGGATAACTGGGGGTTCTCTCATTTTCACGCCTGTGCACTCATCCTCATTGATTAGCCGTCGTTCGTGACAGTCAATGATTCTTTTCTTTGCTTATTTCTTAGAAAAACAGGTGGAGCGAGTTTCTGTGAACGATGCCTCAGTGACCAATGCTTCAGTGACCGATGCTTCCGTGACCGATACTTCAATGACCGATACTTCAGTGAGCCATGCTTCAGTGGCCGATGCTTCAGTGCCCGATACTTCAGTGACCGATGCTTCGGTGAATGATGCTTCGGTGACCGATGCTTCAGTGACCGATACCTCAGTGAGCGATACTTCAGTGAACGATGCTTCGGTTAACGATGCTTTGGCGAACCATGCGCCCCTGGACAGTGATAAGGTGACCCATGCCCCCATGCACAGTGATGAGGCGGAAGAGGACCATAGCTGGCTGCTGACGGCAGGCTTGATAGCTGTGGGTGCAGCAGGGCTCGTGCTGTTATTGGTGATGGTCATAAGGTGAGTAACAAAGCATCCCTGGGGCGCTACAGAAGAGTCCGGGCTGCTTAAAGCAATGGGCACTTCTGTTGTGTGTGCGTGTGCTACTAACACGTCCATTATTTATGTTTTTGTCTGGCTCACGTTTTATTCTTTTCCGTACTTTGAAAGATGGACTCTCCTCTTCATTGTTTCCCAGGGGTAAAGTGCGCTATCATTGCATGCTGTCCTATTTAGGCAAAATGTATTGTCAGAATGCACAGCAAGACTTTCAGTCACAGTCAGAAGATTTCCGCCAAATGGCCGTGTTCTGGGGGGCTCGGGTGCTCCTGCGGCCCCGGGACCATGATCTCCTGTTCTCTTCTGTTCCAGCCCATTCAATTGCACGTGGCTCTGCCACGATAAGTGACTTTTTCTTAACATGGCAATGCAGAGACCCCATAAATTTCACTGGTATATTTGGTATTTTGGCTACAAGGCATAAGATGAGGCCCCCTTGTCTCCCAGAGAAAGCTGTATCATTAACCCACCCCATTCTAGCTCCTCTCTGGCCTTCAAGGGGTTTTCTTGCTTCCCAGTGCAGCTGCACGCTTGTCTGCCCCCGTCCAGTATCTGCTATACAATGGTGTCAAGTCCTTGTCCATTGCCCTTTCTTTCCCATTCCTGACACATCCCGGTCTCATCTCGCTGACTCATGCAACTTTATGGACCAGAAACCACAGACGCAGTTTTGGGTTCGCTAAAGTTTTGTATTTTTGCGAAAGCAGGATAAAATCTAGCAAAGTGAAGCCTTGACCCAATTTGCCACAAACACTATTAGATGCTTACCATCAAACTAATCAATAATACCTATACCTTCTTCCACATCCCTCTAAATAAATTATTGTATTCCTAAATATCGCGTACAAGGCAACCGTGGCACACTGGTATCGTGGTCAAACAATTGAGGGACAAAATTTCGAAAGGTAAGGGCACAGCGAGCGTGAAATATAGTATTATTATTCATAACTACTGTATAATTTGTAAAAGAATGAGTGCTGGTGCCCAAAGCTCTGTTTAGAAGCCCGCTGTCAGTGCAATTAATTGTCAATGCTGCATAGCCCTAAATCCACCTCATGCCTCTTTAATCCACTACCAGTCTCTTCCTGCCCCTTTATCGCACTCTTGCAGGTTCCTGCTTTCTCCACTTTTGCCATTTCTCTTTCTTCGTCTTTCCGCTTTTTCTTTTTCCCTCTCATACATATCGTCGAGGTACATAGATGTGGAGTCATGTATCTACACATACTTACTTACCGTATAGTACTTTGTCCCTCATTTTTTTGCCCATGATATCAGTGTGCCACGATATTCTGGACTTAATATTCAGGAGCCACACCTAAATAAATCAACCCACCACCTTATTGTGTCCAACGCCTCCACCCTGACTCCTGGTCTTTCAGTTTTCCCGACCTACTGGTCATGTGCCATGCATTGTGACCTACCTGTCGCTTGGCGCCTGCTCATACTTGGACCAGGGTTGATGATCCACACCAATCTCTCTGCACTTCTACCCATTTAATTGACATCACATCAGTGGCGGCTCCTCCTCTATAGCGGAGGAGCATCGCCCTCCCACCCCCACCAGCAGCAGCGAAAATTGAAAAATAAAATCATAATAAACCTGGTATATTAACATTTTATTTTTCTCTCCCGAGCGAGTCTTTGGGGCGTGGCCATCACGGGGGGGGGGCAGTCACGGAGTGAGAGTGGTGGGCACTGTGATCAGTGCGCATGACAGTTTGGCTGGCCGTCTCAGCCTGTCTAAAGCGTCATGCGCACTGAAGCTCCCTCCAACCCAAGCCAATCCAATCTTGGCACTGCTCTCTTGAATTAGAGCAGCATCAGGATAGGCTGCAGGAGATTCTGGCAGTCTGTGTTCGTGAGGAAGATAAAACCGGCGATGTGGCAGGCTGGACAGGTACGTTATTTTCTAATTGTGTTATTTTTTTGTTGTACTCTTAGTACCCCCGCTCCCTTCCCTTCCCCCTGCCACTGCATTACATAACTTTTAATAAACAAGAACATTTTATGTCCTCCTCAGAATTATATTGTCCCCAGATAAACCCTCCTCTGATGGCATTCTTTCAGCGCCCTTTTCCATTCCAGCAATCCACCCTTTCAACACATCCATGCTTTCATGAGATATGTCTCAGTGTTCCACAATAACAGAGTACCCCATCCTGCTTAAACAACGCATGATGTGTAGTGCCTTCCGCCCATCTTTATTATCTCCTCTTTCCATTGACCATCCTTTCAGAATTTGGTACTTTCCTTCTTCTCCAGAAGACTGAAAAATCCAAAAGCATTTTTAATAAAAAATAATATATTCTAGTTTCACAGAAATGGAAGCAAATGCGAGCACTTTCCATATCAACTTTAACTGGGAATTGGCATCATTTCCAGTCTTTTTTTTCCAATCCTTCCAGATAAGTTTCTATTTTTTTCCGCTCTGTCTGTACATATTTTTTATTGATGGTACCGGTGATCCTTCAACTAGTCATGGTGCCACCATTCTCTGCTATTACCTGTGTCTCATGCTCTTTTTCAGGAATGCTCAGAGGCATTCAATACTGTTGACGATCCTTCAGACACCAATGTCCATCCCATTACAACCCAAATCCACCGGTCCCTCTCACTTTCAAGAGTATCTCAAGCTTCCATATCACTGGGTTATCAGGAAGGCACATGGTCTCACTGGTGTAGCCTTCCAAGAGTGTCTCCCTTGCTGCCATATCTCGCCTTACCCTGTGCTTAACTCTTATTCCATAGTGAGATTTTATCGCATCTGTCATTGACATTCCCTTTCGCTTGCTGAACGCCCAGCTTGGTGCTACCACTCTGCTTGCAGTTCAAATGTTCAAATTCAGTCCACGGGGCACATCTGATGCTCCCCGTCAATTTCTGAACTAGATTAACCATTAATATGGATTTCTTTGCTACAGACTCTATTTCAATCTCCTCCAATAAGAAATCGGTGTGGCTTGAGCATTTCCAGGTGCAGGTTGTACCACAAAACCATTCTCTCAAATTCCTCCAACAGTCTCATGCATTTCCATTTTCACAACCCTGCCTTCAGATGAGATGGATCAGCATTTCATGTTCTCTGCCCATTCCTGAGATATCAATAATGTTTCAAAATGCCAAGGTGTAACACAAGGACATGGCACTGTCCATGTAAATTTGCCCTTCTAATTGTATACCCAACAGATAGGCATTCCAGGTGTGCTGGCACTTACCAAAGGCTGACATTATGTCACATTTTGCCAGTCCTTGACCAATAACACATCTCAACCATCTCAACTGAATTATCATGGTTGGATCACGTCACAGAGTATTCCTTTTCAATATGATTATTCACTGACCATCCGGCTGACTGTGATAAGTGGAGAAGGAGCCTAAAATCAGCTTTTATTGAAGAATACATTATCAGATCTGGCAATGGGCCACTTCTGGACCAGGACTGCCATCTTTGTTTTTTACATCTCTTTTCTTTTAGGTTAAATTTCACTACCTTCCCCCCCTCCCCCCCTTGCCAATCCGATCTCTTGTTTTTTTGCTCTAGGTAAGTCATATTAAATTCCAAATTGAAGCATTTCATCATTCACATAGCTCCGTTTCTGTCAGGGTGGTGTACTCGTTACCCTCCATCCTTTCTAGCCTAGCCAGTGTAACAGCAGTTACAGCTTTTGCTCAAGACCCTTCTTCCATTTCTCCTTCCTCTGCCTGATTTTGGGAGTGCTTCGCTTTGCACACTGAAGCACTGTACGAGATAATGATTTCTCCAGCACTCAGTACACTTGTTAGGTCGAGCTTTCGAGACCTATTGTAACTTATCTTGTGACGTTAAAGCCATCCCCCTGCTGGCCATTTGTTTGTTTCAGTGTCCTTTAAAAAATCCTCTCTTACTAGTGGTCAATCCTTCTCTTTGTCCCTCCTGTTTGTCTTTCTGTTCCTCCCAGGCAGCGGGGACTAAGTACTGTATTATTACGCTTTAGTTGTTTATTTGTAGTATGGGGACTTTTTTATTTCTCCTTTCCTGCTTGTGTTAGTGTTTGCCTGTGTTCAGCTCGGCACCCCTAACTGTTCACATTTTAATGGAGCTTTCCTCCCTCTCATGTGGCTGCATGCCCCTGCCACTCCCCCTTGTCTGTTTCAGAGTTAGTTCCGTTCTTTAAATTATGCCCGGCACCCTTGTGCGGCACAGCAGAATGCTACTTGCATTTTTATTTTCAACGCGGACCTGTGTGCAGGGCGCCGACGCTTCAGGGGCGGCTGGTGGAATTTGAAACTGGTGGGCGTATGCAGAACTAATCAACGTATGCGAGCGAGAGAGAGAGCCTGACAGCAAACAGGGAGGTGCGGGGGATTCTCCCCCGGGAATTTCTTTTTTTTTAAATTGTCATCCTTTTGGTGCGATTTTCAGCCCTAGTTCTGTGATATATGGACTAAAAATTCAGTTCTTCTAGGCATTAATAAAATAAAACTCACATTATTTCAGAGAATTTCGGGTTGCCAAGCAAGTCTGACTTCTGAAGAGGGCTAGGGTACTAAGCAAGACTGCTTTGGCTCTACCCTTTCCAATAGAAAACACTAGTTTGCGATATGAACAAGTTCAATGGACAAACTTGGGGTCTAGAGAGAGTACCTCTCCTGAGAAAGAAATGTAAATAAAATTGGCAAATGGTGCATTGTAAAGCAAATGAATGCAGCGATAAAGCAAGGCTTATTAAGTAGTGGGAACCTATAGTCTTGAAATATTAAACACATTAAAAACTGCCCCGTATCTTCTTGCATTAATTTGTTCAACAGTTACTGTAATATGTAAATTGTTCTGCATGACAACTTTAGCCCTTTAAAATCTATGCTTGCCCAGTGTCTTGCACTGCATGCAGCATTAACTTTGGAAAAATATGCTCTAACCAGACTTCGGGAAGCACCCACAGCTGCTGACTGTAACCTGTCATGTAGAAATATGTGCAGACAGGTCTTTAAGTGAGATTAAAAAAAAGTGGGTGCTCCCTATAAAGGAACATGCCAAATACATTTCTGTGAGTCCCATAGTGTGCCATCAGACCGGTATTTTGGTTTCTCTCAGAGATGTAATTTTATCCTGATAAATGGCACAACAACTGACATACTCCTAAAGCCTGTCAGTATGATTGGCTTCGTCACTGGGTGTTAGCTGTTTAAGATAAATGAGGCAGAGGAAAATGAAGAAGTCACACCCTCAGAGGTTCAGGACATTCCAAGTGGCATTGAACATATGTAGATAATAGGAAACACATTAGACCCAACAAAACAGCATGTATTAAACAAACATCAGCAAATAAACAAACAAAACCAGGCAGAAGAAATAATGTACGTAACACAAATACACAGAACTAAAAAACAACAGAATAAGGGAAACTGTGGGTACATCACAGACAGAAAAACTCACAGAAGCAGCAGGGGACAGAGAAGTGTGTGTGTATAACACAGACATCAGCAAAAATCAACAAACCCTGGCAGGAGGGACTGTGTCCACTATCAGGAGCTAACAAAAAAACAACGGAACTTTGGGAATTGTGCTTGTAGCACAAAGAACAGGATAAGTAGCTTCCTAGTGTAAACGAGGCCGACAAGCAAGTGAAGCAGCAACAAAAAAAACCCCACTTAATATACATCTTTAAAAACAAAACGAATCCCAATGTCAGGGAACTGATGTACCAAACATATATTCTGCTCCCTAATTTTCACAAGTGTGGAAATTTAACCCATTCTGGGACGTTTTCTGCTGAAATAAATTGTTGCTAGCATCTATCAAAGCTGATAGTAATACAATGAAAAGACTGTCTCTTGATGGGGTGAAAAGAATAGATGAATTAAGATCAGATGAAGTGCTCGTGTATTTCATTAAATTGAAATCCTAATGTGTGTGACAGATAATCATTAATCTGATACAGTAACAGAACTTACAAAAGCAATTTCCCCCACGAAACATATTCATGAAATTAATGTTAGAAGTTTTTGAGATATCTTCTGAGACAAATTATTGACGACGTTGTTGGATTCTTTAAGATCTGGAATATTTCCATCAGCATCACACACTTCTCATGTAATTAGAGTTCAGATCAAGCTGTCCAGTGCCTGCAGGCATTGTCGCTATGCGGCCATTTCTGTGAAATACCCATGTAACCTTGCTCTTAACGAAGCATTGTTTAATAGGTCTGCAGGGGCCTTGTTTCTTTAACCCCTTCAGCGCTGCGCGGATTCCCCCGCGGTGCTGAAGGGTTCGAGCGCGGGCGGGGCCATGACGGAACGGTTCCGTCATGAGCACAGCTCAACCGATGCTCATGACGGAATCGTTCCGTCATGAGCATGGAAGGGGTTAAGGATTCCACGACCACGGACACTACTTTTACAAAACAATAACATAAAGCAGAGAGCGTTCATTTGAGCTTGCGGAGGGAAGTTACAGCAATTAAATCTCATTTGAAATGTCTCGAGGAACGTGGTTGTTCGTGTTTAGTGCTAAATGTATACTTCCATTGCACCTGTGTGAATATTAGTTATCGAATGCGTGTAATGGAATTGTTTTTTGTTCATATTTTAACAATGCACACATCATATGTTGTCACCCTCTGTGTACAGGTTAGCAATGTCACCTATCACCTTTCTTTGCAATTAACATAAAGGGTTAGTTAAATGCTAGGTCTGCTTTTTTTACTATTATATTCACTGGCTCGGCTGAATCAGCAGTGATTAATGTTTCTTCACTTTTGTATTAAATGAAAAATGATGATATAAATGCATGCAATAATTTCCCATCACAAGTGACATACACAAACTAGCAGGTAGGTCGAGAGCAGGGTCGCTAAACGGCACCGGTCTACCTCTCCAGACCCTCAGCTGCTTCTGCCTGACACCCGCCCTCTCATTGGTCCTCTTTATGTATGACATAACATCCGGACCACTAACATCAGAAACGGCATTTACTAAAGTTCGACCACATCCTTTCCACAGAGCACAGGACTTCACCAATACCGTAGAAATGGGCAGAATGAATTATTATAATAGCCTCGTAGCTGGTCTGTGCACTCCCTCACTCTGAGTATGGTTTGCCAGACAAACTCCTTCCAATCTACCCAAAAAGACACCCACCTCTCAATCCTGACACAAGCGAGAGGCATTCCAGAAAATGTATGGTACTATTTAAAATGCACTCAGAACCATTCTGGGGACAACGCCATTAATCCTTACACATACAATTCTCCCGTCACACACCTAGAAAGAATCTATGCTCCACCAATTGTAACCTAGAGAGCACTCTCAAACTATCCCACACACTACATCCAGTTTCCAACGGTTATCCTCTGTGCCAAGGCACTGGAAAATCCTGCCTAACTCCAGGCAAGTGCCACTGTTTTCTATTTAAGACTGCCATAAAAACAAGTACTACAAATGGAGAACCACAACGCAACGGACAGTCCTCCTACCACAGGAGTAGCTGCACTTACCATTGTAACACGAAAGAAGCTCAGTCGTTACACCCGACTTATCCATCATGTGTACATGTAAATCGCCATTTCTAACAATGCTGTTATGTCATCTTTTGTTGTTAGTAACATCTGAGCAGAGACAGCGCGAAATTCATCACCGCGATACTCCGAGCAGCGCCAACAAAAACACAAAGCCAGGCTTTCATGCAACACCCTACATTTCATCACGACTCCATTGCCTGTCTGAGGGAGGGAACTTAGTAACTAACATACCACATAGTCAAACAAAAACAAGCACTCCGAAATTAAAATATATAAATGTATTGCTAAGGATTTGCGTGATTTAAATTGTGCTTTAGTTCCATTTTAAACATCTTTTCCTCAAAGTGGTCATAGCCGAATATGAATAATATCTGTGCATGCCTTCAGAACGTGGTCTCAGTCTCTCCTCTTCCCAGCCTCGCCCCCCCCCACACACACACTCACCCCCAATCCCTGCCAGCCTTTTTCTTGTTCCAGAAATAATCAAAGTAATGACTCCCTCTTCAAGCCTCATAGCTTCTGCCTCCCTTGCAGAGTAGAATCCATTCCTCGCTTTGCTGTGCCTACCAGGCATGCCTCCCTTTCTGCTCCCCTCCCGGTCTCTGGAGATGATGTCATCCGTTTGTGTGTGTGGGTCTTCTAAATCTACTAGGCACAGCTATCACGCGATTACACAATCTAGGGGACCCTAGTCGCAGCTCGCAGTACTCGTGGGGGTGGGGGGCCGAGGGAGAATAAAATTTAGAAAAAACTTACCTGACCGCCTCTGCTCCTAATGCGCATGACTGGGCGCGGGCGAAAAATTCCCTCCCCTTCCCCACTCATGCGCACTTGTGCTGCTGCCTGTCCCTGGCTGGTCTGACAATGCATGTCAGTCAACTTGACGCCGGACCGCCCACCCCCTTCAGACTCTGAAGGGGGTGGGCGGTCCGACGTCATGCTGACTGACATGATTGTCAGTTCTCCCTCGGCGTCTGCCGAGGGAGCTGCGGGTGCGGGCAGGCGGGGGGCAACACTCCAATGGATGCACCACGTCTGGTCACAACTAACCCCCTACATTTCAGGAGCAGAGCCCCGCCTCCAGCACCACAAGCTATGTGTGCGCGGCTTGCCAACATTAGGATCGGTGGCTCCCATCTCAGGTACTGGGTGCCACTCACTGTGCTGAGATTCTCTAGAACCACTGAAGCACACATTAGCTACTTGCACCCCCCACCCCTCTTAGGTCGCTGCTTGAACAACCTCACTCGCATCACTGCTTTTCTCTATCCACCCACCCACCCGCTCCCCCGGCATCGCTTCTTTCAATGCACCTTGACAACATTGCTAGTTTCCCCATCCCTCTCACCCTCTTGAGCCAGGAGGCAGCGTCAGAGATGCAGTGACTCACAACCACACCCACAACCACACACACACAACCACACACACAACCACACACACAACCCCTAACACAACCACACACACACACAACCACACCAACACACACAACCACACGCACAACCACACACACACACACAACCACACCCAACCACACAACCACACACAATGACACACAACCACACAACCACACCCACAACCACAACCACATACAAGCACAAACACAAGCACACCCACAACCACACACACACAACCACACACACACAACCACACACACAACCACACACCCACACACAATGACACACAACCACACAACCACACCCACAACCACAACCACATACAAGCACAAACACAAGCACACACACAACCACACACAACCACAACCATACACACAACCACACACAACCACAACCACACGCACAACCACACACACAACCACACACACACAACCACACAAACACAACCACACACAACCACACACACATGACCACAACCACACTCAACCACACCCACAACCACACACACACACAACCACACACACAACCAAAACCACACACACAACCACACACACAACCACACACACACAACCACACACAACCACACACAACCACAAGCACACACACAGGCACACACACAACACCAACACACAAACACACACAACCCCAACCAAACACACACAACCACACACACACAACCACACACACAACCACACACACATAACCACAATCACCTAACCACACCCAACCACACACCCATCCACACCCACAACCACACACACAACCACACACAACCATACACAAACACACACACAACCACACATACACAACCACAACCACACACACAAGCACACACAACCACACACAAGCACACACACAACCATACACACAACCACACACACAACCATACACAACCACACACACACAACCACATACACAACCACACACACAACCACAACCACACACACACACAGCCACAAACACACACACACAACCACACACACGACCACACACAACCACAACCACACACACAACCACACACACACACACAACCACAACCACACACACAACCACACACACAACCACACACAACCACACACAACCACACACACATGCACAACCACACACACACACAACCACACCCCCAACCACACACACACAACCCCACACACAACCATACACACACAACCACAACCACACATTCACACACACAACCCCACACACAACCATAACCACACACACAACCACACGCACAACCACACACACAACCACACACACAACCACACACACAACCACACACAAACACACACACAACCACATACAACCACACAACCACACACAACCACACTCAACCACACCCTCAACCCCACACACACACAACCACACAACACACACAACCATACGCACAACCACACACACACAACCACACCCAACCACACAACCACACACAACAACACACAACCACACAACCACACCCACAACCACATACAAGCACAAACACAAGCAAACACACAACCACACACAACCATACACACACACGCACAACCACACACACAACCACATACAACCACACACACAACCACACACACACACAACCACACACTTCAGACACACAACCACACCCACAACCACACAACCACACACACAACCACACACACACAACCACACAAACACAACCACACACAACCACACACAACCACACACACACAACCACAACCACACTCAACCACATCCACAACCACACAACCACAACCACACACACACAACCACACACAACCACACACACAACCACACACGCACAACCACACACAAGCACACACACACACAACCACACACACACAACCACACACAACCATAAGCACACACAACACCAACACACAAACACACACAACCCCAACCAAACACACACAACCACACACACACACAACCACACACACATAACCACAATCACCTAACCATACCCAACCACACACCCATCCACACCCACACAACCACACCCACAACCACACACACAACCACACACAACCATACACAAACACACACACAACCACACACACACAACCACAACCACACAAGCACACACAACCACACACAAGCACACACACAACCATACACACAACCACACACACAACCACACACACAACCATACACAACCACACACACAACCACATACACACAACCACATACACAACCACACACACAACCACAACCACACACACACACACGACCACACACAACCACACACACAACCACACACACACAACCACAACCACACACACAACCACACACACAACCACACACACAACCACACACACAACCACACACAACCACACACATACGCACAACCACACACACACACACAACCACACCCCAACCACACACACACAACCCCACACACAACCACACACACAACCACACCCACAACCACACAACCACACACACAACCCCACACACAACCATAACCACACACACAACCACACGCCCACACGCACAACCACAACCACACACACAACCACACACACACAACCACACACACAACCACACACAAACACACACACACACAACCACAAACACACACACACAACCACACGCACAACCACACACAACCACAACCACACACACAACCACAACCACACACACACACACACAACCACACACACAACCACACACAACCACAACCACACACAACCACACACACACACAACCACACCCCCAACCACACACACACAACCCCACACACAACCACACACACAACCCCACACACAACCACACACACAACCACACACACACACACAACCACACACACAACCACATACACACAACCACAACCACACACACAACCACACACACAACCACACACACAACCACACATACACACACAACCACACACACAACCACACACACAACCACAACCACACACACAACCACACCCACAACCACACACACACACACAACCACACCCTCACACACCACCACACACACAACCACACACACAACCACTACCACACACACAACCACACACACACAACCACAACCACACACACAACCACACACACACAACCCCACACACAACAACAACACACAACCACACACACAACCACACACACACACAACCACACCCAAGCACACACAACCACACACACACAACCACACACACAACCACAACCACCCACAACCACACACACATAACCACAATCACCCAACCACACACCCAACCACAGCCACACAACCACAACCACACACACACACAACCACAACCATGCTCAACCACACAACTACACCCACAACCACACACACAACCACAACCACACACAAAACCACACACACAAGCACACACACGACCACAACCATACACACAACCACACACACAACCACACACACAACCACACACACAACCACACACAACCACACACTTACAACCACACACACACACACACAACCACAACCACACAACCACACACATGACCACACACACGACCACACACACAACCACACACATAACCACACACACAGACAACCACACACACACAACCACACACACAACCACACACAACCACACACACACAACCACACACACACACAACCACACACACTCACACACAACCACACCCACAACCACACACACAACCACATCCACACACAACCACACACACAACCACACCCAAACACACACACCCAACCACACACAACAACACACACAACCACAACCACACACAACCACACACACATAACCACAATCACCCAACCACACCCAACCACACACACACAACCACAACCAAACACACACAATCATAGCCAACCACACCCACAACCACACACACACAAGCACACACAAGCACACACACAAGCACACACAACCATACCCACAAGCACACACAAGCACACACACAACCACGAACACAACCACACACACACACAACCACACACACAACCACAACCACACACACAACCACACACACAACCACACACACACAACCACACACACAACCACACACACAACCACAACCACACAAACAAACACACACACACACAACCACACACACACAACCACACACAACACCACACACACAACCACACATACAACCACATACACCGCACACACCACCACATACACAACCACACACACAGAACCACACACACAACCACACACACAACCACAACCACACACACAACCACACATACAACCACACATACAACCACACACACAACCACACACACAACCACACACACACACAACCACACACAACCACACGCACAACCACACAACCACACCCACAACCACACACACACAACCACACCCAACCACACCCACACACAACCACACACACACAACCACGCACACACGACACACAACCACACACACAACCACACCCAACCACACATCCACACACACACCCACAACCGCACCCGCACCCACAACCACAACCACACCCACAACCGCACCCACACCCACAACCACACACACACACACACAACCACACACAACCACACACAACCACACCAAGCATTGGCATAGCCAATAGGTCTCGCCTTTGGGACCTTATAAGTGTTAAGCCACGCAACAGTTGATGTGGTTGCACCAAGGATATTGTGCTGCATAACTAAATACTTAGAAGGTCCCAAAAGCGAGACCTATTGGCTGTCAATGCTTGTTTTTTTTAGGCATTGCGAGAGTAAGTGATTTTCCCAGAATCACAGGATGTGGGGAGGGGGGGGAGGGTGCTGCGTCCCGGTTGTGACCTCCTTCCAGCTCTTCATCCGTCTGACACCACACCCCTATCTTAAAGACAATTGCTCTCCAAGGGATTGGACGCCACCCTTATCCACAAAAGAGCGCTGAGGCACAGATCTCCATATAAAAGGCAACTGTCACGCATGCACAGCCACAACAGGTCGATCCCCAAAAACACAAATTGTGGGGGATACACAAATTCAGCTGAAAATAATAGTTTTACATAACACATCGCCTCCTAAGAGGGCAGGGGTTTCCCGTCACTGTCTCCTGGGCACCGTTCAGTTTCAGGCTCTCAGTCTCAGGGTGAAGATGCCCATTGAGTGTCTCCCTGGCAGCGCAGTAGCGTCCCTGTTAATGTTTAAGACACTTCTGGAAGAGGAGCTGAGAACCCAAAAGTAATAATGCGGGACAGCGAGCTTCCTCCCTGACATTTACAGTCTGGGATTCCTCAACGATTTGTTGTGCCCAAACCCAAAGGCTGTAGAGAACATGCCAGAGCCCTCCTTGCATTGCAGCTGTTGCCTGAAAGAAGCTTCCCCGTGAACGTTTTCTTCCCGGCCCTCCAGGCTCCTAGACAGACGTCTGCAACTTGAATGACAGGGTCCAAGCTCTGGCAGCTTTTAAAAGATGCAACATTCAACAAAGCCCCCTCCCCACCCTTTCAGAGAGGAATTCTGGTAAGTCACGGACCCTGCCCCAGCCCTACAGACAGCAGTCTAACATTTGATAGATTCCACCGAATCACTGTCTTTCAGCGAAGAATCTGAAGTGATTGACCCAGCATCACCCTTCAGTGTCAAGACTGATGCGTTAAAATATCCTGTTTCTTACAAAGTGCCTGATATTGTACCAGCGCTTTTTCTAAGCACTGTGAAAATGGGTGGTATTCTTTCCCTATTTAAGGGTATTTAATTACCCAACTTCGTAAAGATGGAAAGCAGAAGTGGCCTTGTGAGGATTGTCATGGGGGACTCCCAGAAGACTAGATGTCAGCGGCGAGTGTTTAACTTGCTGAGCCATCTTGGGAAGACTTGTTCCAATCCCATCTCTGCGGCTAATGCTGTTGAAATGCAGTGGAGAGGTGGAATTCTGGGGTGAGGGGAGCATTACCATGACTAACTTTCCTGAGGGAGATACTTAGGGGGTGGGGGAGCCAGGACAGCATAGAGTGCCTTATGGAGAGAGCAGGGTTAGCACGGGTTTAACCCCTCTCACCCCTTCCAGAGTCTGTCAGATTAAGACCCCTCAAGGACAACCCTGTCCACAGGAGCAAGGTTTGAGGGGTAGTAATAATTGTATGCATTTTCATGACTCCAGCTGATAAGCTCTCCTGGGGGGCATTTATATGATTAAATGGGCATTAAGAGGCTCAAACTGCAAAATGATCTAGGTAGCTTTCTACTATAACAAAGACTGATAAAAAGGGAGTCCCTTGCAATAGAAAACACTTATCTCTGGTTAAAGAAATAAACTGTACACATCGTTTATGTCAATTTGGAAATGTTATTATTTTGTCTTGAATCGTGTCATTTGTAGCACAGCCCTTCCTAGTAGAACAGTTTGTGCAAAACCTGTGCAATTTCACTAAGCTTAAAAGCACCGCTGCCCCCTTTTTGTAATAAAATGAAAACACATGTATCTGTTTTATTGCTTGTTTCACACTTCTGTTTCCAGACATGTCTTCAGGCCCACTTTCATCCTGTTTCACATGATGGTGTCCCTCGAAGCACCAAAAACCAGCCCCCTCCAGAACAGCATTGCATGTGTCAAAGGAGGCGCTTTGAATAACATCAAACTGTACAAAAAGCATCACACCAGTGCCGTAACAAAACATTAAATGGCTCCTCCTACAAGAAAAGGAGAGGGGGGCCCTCACAGAACCCAAACCTCAAAGTACTTCACCTCTGCGCCTCATGCATGTGACGTCAGCGGGAGTTTCTGTGATATGGTGAGTGTGAAAGAGAATAGCTTATGCACAGCCTCTGTGTTGATGTTTATTCCAAAGAGTTGTTATGTTGTTAGACATGCTCCTGGGGTATCGCTCTCAGACCTGGAGCGTAATCCATACTGAATAAATTTGTTCAATCCCTACGTCACGGGATGAATCCTCCTAGGCACAGTCAAAAAGCCCTCAACTGGTGTAGTAGGTTAGACCAGGTAATGAAACAAGTAGTCCTCGAGTGGTTTTCAATCTTTATGTTTTTGGCTTTTCTTTCAATTCATATTTGTTGTAAGACAAATCGATATGTGGTGTGTATATACTTGATCAATTTGTTTTTCATGACCCAATTCAGAAATCAATCCAATGCATTTCGGGCATTGCGCCCTTCATCAGGGATATATCTATAAGAAAATTAAACATGTCGTGAGGAAACCATCCTATGTATTTCATAACATTACGTTTTTGCAACAGTTAAAAAATTGACAAAACGCGAATCAATAAATTCCCATATTAGCATGATAAGAAAACCATGATTTTTGATGAATACAAATAAAGACAGTAAGTGATAAAAACCATAATTTGATAAGTGCAATCGGTCAATTGACCCTGATCAAACTTCAATGCAATTGTATATGTTTCACTGTGGGGCGTCAACCTGCATGTATTTGTAGCCTCCTGTGTGTAGCTCATTTACACAGTGATGTTAATATTAACGCTATATATCAGCATACGTTAAATCGAGATTAACCATGAAAATCAGACTTTGATGAGTCTCTGTGGTCGCCGTAAATGAAAGTTGCTCATACTCAAGTTTCTACTATCGCCATGGATAGCACGCGGTCAGCCATGCGAATTGTTAAATAGCCTTTTTTTTAAAAAACTTTTGTGCGCACATTGGTGCCTTTCATTCGTGAATAACGGTCTCTAATGGGTCTCTGTGGGTTAACGGGTCACGATCGGTGAAGAGTGCTATTGCACACGTTTCTGCTGTTGTCGTGTATTGCACGCGGCTAGCTATATGGTGTAAATGTTACGCTGTGAATTAACAAATTGCTATGATTTCGAAGTGCTCTGACACGCTTTAGTACCTTATTTCCCGATGCTCTACAGTTGTTTCTCCAGGTTGCATTGGTGAATGTAAGCTGATGTCTTGTCGGCATGAAATGTGCCGCCATTGTGTTACGTGGTTCAATGTGCCTTGATGACGGTGTAATCAACAATGTTGTAGGACTACTGTAGTATGCTAGAAACGGCAGTGGCCTTTTTGTGATGGTGCAATATGCATGGTGCTTGCTTTAATGTTTTAGTCTTATGGTTTATAACCTGTTTGATCTGGGATGACAATTTCTCAGGCGTTATAAGTCACAGCGCAATGTTGAATCTTATGAACATGGTTAAAGCATGTGTGAATGTATTGATCAAAAGGTGGTAACCTGGAAATTAAAATGTTAAATAACACGAATATTCATCTCTTTCAATGGCATTAACTGCAAGGGTGTACATACTCATTATATTTATCATCAATGTTATAAGTAACATAAAAATTCCATTCTTTCATTAAGTCCATGAGGTTTGAGGGATTCAAGATATGATATTTTATCCAAAAGTTCTCTCTTTGTAACAAGAAGTTACTGTTGTTTCTTCCTTCTGTCCTGGTGATAGTTTCCAAGACTAAAAATTTTAGTTGACTGATGTTGTGTCTTTCTTCTATAAAGTGACATGCTACGACGGACTTGGTGTTTTTAATTCGTATACTGCTTTTATGTTCATTCATTCTCGTTTTTATTTTTATTTCTGTCTTGCCGGCGTATACTTTGCCACACGGGCATTTCAAAAGGTAGATTAAATTCATAGAGTCACACGTTGCTGTTACTTTCAATTTGATGTTAGTGTCCTTTCTGGGATGTGTTATCACTGTTCCTGGGATGATGTTGTGGCAGTTGTTACAGTTGCAACATGGAAGTGTACCTTTGGCTGGGCTAGTTTGAGTGTTATCTGCTTTAGTCTTGAGGATTTCTCCTATATTTTTGCTTCTTTCTAAGCAAAAATAGGTTCCTGGACGAATAAGTTCTTAAAGTCTGGTTCCATCCTGAGAATTGACCAATGTTTTTTAACAACCTTTTTGTAGGCTTGACTCAAGGTTAAAAATTTAGTGACTACCATTATTCGATTCACAATGGCGGCACATTTCATGCCGACAAGACATCAGCTTTCATTCACCAATGCAACCTGGAGAAACAACCATAGAGCATCGGGAAATAAGGTACTAAAGCACGTCAGAGCACTTCGAAATCATAGCAATTTGTTAATTCAAAGCGTAACATTTACACATAGCCGCTTGCAATACATGACAACACCAGAAACGTGTGCAATAGCACTCTTCACCAATCGTGACCCGTTAACCTACAGAGACCCATTAGACACCGTTGTTCACAAATGAAAGGCACCAATGCGCGCACAAAGGTTTTTTAAAAAAAAGAGGCGATTTAACAATTTGTATAGCTGACCGCGTGCTATCCATGGCGATAGTAGAAACTTGAGCATGAGCAACTTTCATTTACGGCGACCTGCTAACCCACACAGAGTCATCAGAGTCCGATTTTCATGGTTAATCTCGATTAAACGTATGCTGATATATAGCATTAACATTAACACCACTGGGTAAAAGAGCTACACACAGGAGGCTACAAATACATGCAGGTTGACGTCCCGCAGTGAAACACATACAATTGCATTAAAATTTGATCAAGGTCAATTGACCGATTGCACTTATCAAATTATGGTTTTTATCACTTACTGTCTTTGTTTGTATTCATCAAAAATCATGGTTTTCTTATCATGCTAGTATGGGAATTTATCGATTGATTAGCGTTTTTTCAATGTTTTAACTGTTGCAAAAACTAAATGTTATGAAATACATAGGATCCCTGATGAAGGGTGCAATGCCCGAAATGCATTGGATTGATTTGTGAATTGGGTCATGAAAAACAGATTGACCAAGTATATACACACCATATATCGATTTGTCTTACAACAAATATGAATTGAAAGAGAAGCCAAAAATATAAAGATTGAAAAACACTCAAGGACTACCTGTTTTTATTACCTGGTCTAACCTACTACACCC
This sequence comes from Triturus cristatus, assembly GCF_964204655.1. Classification (NCBI taxonomy): domain Eukaryota; kingdom Metazoa; phylum Chordata; class Amphibia; order Caudata; family Salamandridae; genus Triturus; species Triturus cristatus. The sequence goes on along the minus strand of NC_140590.1, from coordinate 378,534,080 downwards.
CTTAAGGGCTTTTTGACTGTGCCTAGGAGGATTCATCCCATGATGTCGGGATTGAACAAATTTATTCAGAGAGTGTGAAAGAGACACCATGTCAGAGCAGCGTGTTCATACTTATAACATTAATCAGTGTGATGTACAGGGGCTGACTGTAGGTGCCCCTCACTGACACTTAACTAAGGTGTAGTTGACCAAAGGAGAGCACCAAAGGGGTCATTTATAGTTCCGCAAGTTGCTCCAACATAAATTGTTGAATCCTGTACAGCTCTTTTGGCCCTTCCCACGCCCACCTAAGGCCCCGGTTTTAATGCCTATCATAACACATGGTAATTTCACCTTCGAAGCTCCTGATGCCAATGGTGGCAGTAACTCTGTGTCTGAGTCAATGGGCACTACCAGGGGACCCAATGAGCACTACCAGGGTGTCCTATGGGCATTACCAGGAGGCACTTTATTCACCCTCTGTTTGATCTATCTTGTGTCTCTCTCCTTAATTTACTTAATCGGTTTTCAGTTAACCTTTCTCTTTATATCTCCACATACCACTATGTCTGTTTCACCCCCACTTTGTGAACCCTCTAAATCACCTACATATATCTACCTGTCTTAGTACACTTCTTTCCAGAATCCTCTCATGAACATACCTCTTGCCACCGTTTTTCAGTCTTTTTATCATTTATACCCCTCTCGATGCTCTCAAATGTCTACTCTCTATGCCACTCTCTCGTCTTACCTTTACATCTTTTAAACCCTTCTAGACACTCTCTAAACCTCAACTCTCTATTGCTACTCTGTAAACCTTTATATCTTTTATACCTCTCTCGACGCTCTCCAAATCTGGACTGTCTCTCCAACACACTCTAGTCTTACCTTTACATCTGTTATCACTGTCTCTAAACCTCAACTTTCTCTCTACCTTTCTCTAGTCTTACCTTTGCCTCTTTTATACCTCACTAGACGCTCTATGAACCTCGACTCTCTCTCTATCACTCTTTAGTCTTACCTTTACATCTTTAATACCTCTCTAAACCTTGACGCACTCCACCACTCTCTAAACATACCTTTACATCTTTTATACCTCTGACACTCTCTGCACCTCAGCTCTATCCCTGCCACTCTTTAGTCTTGCCTTTAAATTGATTATACTCCTCTAAATGCTATCTAATCCTCAACTTTCTCTCCACCACGCTCTAGTTTTACTTTTACATCTTTTATACCTCAACTCTCCCTGTACCTTACTTTCTCTGTGCACCTTGCTTACTGTTTCCACTTTCCATTCCGGCTGCCTGGATCGTTCCTCTGTATGTTTCACTTCAACCATATGTTTGATTTCTTTATTCTTTACCGGATATATTATCAAAACTATCTCTTGCCCTCATCCTCTCTACTTTTTCTGAACTAGCCTCATCTCTCATTCTCTACCTCATCCCTTTGTCTCTACTTCACCTTTCACTTTCTTCACCTCACCTCTTTCTACCCTTCACCCCTCTTTACTTTTCCATCTGCCTTACCAATCTCTCAACATGACTTGTCTTTCTATACATCTTCTCATGTTCTTGGTCTATCTGCCTCACTGCTATCTCTATACTTCTCTAAATATCTGACCTCTCTACCTGTGTCTTCCTCTAGCTGTTTCTAACTCACTTCTAGTTCTAGCCTGCCTCACCCATGCTCTGCCTCATCAACTGATGCATAACACGCTTCTCCTCCTTTCTACACTTTCTTGACTCCATCAGTATTTCTCTACCTCTCTCATAAAGCTCTTTTTTACGTGCCAAAAAGAGAGCACTGCATTTGGGTTACTTTACTATGACTATAGAACAAACACTGAACTGCTACTTTGGAGCAGGGTCAATCTGTTTTTTGGTTAAGCCTAGGCAGCAAATGTGCTGTCTCTTTGAGACATGCTGTATTTATTCGCTCTGTGAGATTACAGCCCACCCATTGCCTTTTTATCCATTACTTCAATTGTCCTTTAAAAATGCTTGCTTGCTAGGGATCTTTCCTCTTTGTCCCACCCTGTGCTCATTTGTTTCCTCCCACGGTGCAGCGCCTAACTTCTGGCATTGTTCCACTTTAGTGCTTAACTATTCATTTCAGGGCACTGTTTTTTTTTGTTTGTGTCTTGTTGGTGTTCCGGGCTCCGCTCCATATAGACAACCACCGTTTCTTAATTTATTTATTTTATTAGCCCGTTCCGCTTTTCATTCGCTATCTCCATCATTGGCTGCGCATGGGGAAGGATGGGGGCAACAGGTCACGGCCACAGCTTAAAAAACAACTTTCTAAATAATTTCTCATGCTAATTTAATACAATTCAGATTCGTTTTAACTACTATACCTTTCCGCATCCACGATCATAGAAATCAAGGCTAGCACTTCTCCATAATCATCGCTTTTATCGTCCGAAATCCAAAAGTACATTCTCACCATGGTGCACAACAGCTTTGTCCATACTGAAATAACCCAGCCACTCTTTTGCTACTACAGCTCACACACTGCAGTACCAAGTCCCCAGAGTCAGACAACTTTAAGTCAGGCAAATTGTTCCTTTCCACACCATTTTCATAGTCCGCGCATGCGCAATATTCACGCAGCAAAATAACAGGGGCTTATAGGGTTCTATTTCACCAAAAAACATGGATGCCATTTTGGAACAAAGTCCTAAAATAAAATAGTAATGCTCTAGTTGGGAACCATCACAAATTACACAAGTTTAGAAAGCACTGCGCGTAATACATTTGTAATGTGTGTTATCAATCAAGCCTAGAGCGGAAGCATTAGCGTTGAGTTTTAGGAAACATACTGTGACTCAATAAAAATATAAAGTACAATTGAACAGTTAACACAAGAAGATGTTTTAATGAGCTGGTTGTTTTGCAGTGGCTACGGAAGGACCAAGATGGTCACCACAGTGGCTCTCACCGCCAACTAACTCTCTTCTAATCTCCGCAACCTCCTCCACACCTCTTCCTGTTTGCAACACCTATGCCCAAGCTCTGCCTCTGCCGGCCCAACCCCTCCTCCCACCACCGCTACCTGTAGGCCTCACCTCTACTGTATGTCTGGGCTCATGGGTTTGTTTAGTCTGTGGGTGATTGTTGCTTTTAGGCAATAAACGGGAATCTGAACTGCTCATTAGACCGGGAGGAGCACAGACTGCACCTGGGCGAAATCTTTGAGAAAAGGCAGAGTGCGGCCTTCCGTATCCTCCAATGTGAGTATCGGGATAGCTTGAGTATAGCTGAAAGTAGAGGGTGCAAACAAATGATCCCTCATAAGCGAGGGCCACAGCATACTGTGCTTTTTGTTGGTTGCTTGACATGGAGCATAAAGTGTAAGTTGTGTGTGACCACCATGTTGCTCTCACGTTGCATGAACATAACTTACAACACATGCTTTTCATTGTTGGAAGTGTGCCACAAGCTCATTGCGTGCTTCAGGCTTTCTCCGGAAGGCTGTTGATGATTATCAGATTGTTTTCATTGAATTATTTTAGGTTTTGTTACGCATTGGGTCTTATAATGTGCTGCATGGCGAAACACTTATACGTCCCAAAGGCGAGCCCTATTGGCTATGCCAATGCTTGTTTTTAAATTTACAGTAGTATCTGAGACACAAATCCTTGTTAAGCACCCAGCAGGTTCTTCCTCCTGCAGTTGTTTTCTTCTGTTGTACCACCCACAACCTTAGACATGGGATGCCCTGAAAAGCATAGACAAGCAGTGGCCTGTGGTGGTGGCTGGTATTGATCTTTTTTAAGGCCCTCTACTGGAACCACAGATCAGTGTCCACCTCTCCACATACCACTGCCTGATCTTCACTATAGATCTACATCCTTCATCATAAGGAAGCCATGACATTCTCCACCCAAAACTGAAACCACACTTAGGTACTTGAATAGTATCAAATCAACATGCTGACTTTTCATTCATTAAAATACTGAATTGGCATTTTAAAAATATACTTACAATATTGACAATTTAGAAAAAAAAAATAATATATAAAAACAAGTCGCTTCACATAACTAAAACTGATAGGAATCCTTTAAAAACACGAACCGTTGCCTATCTATTTCTAGTGTGTCTACTGTCTGCTGAGTATGCGTACTCCGACAGACACTGTCAGAGACTGGTATCCACACCATCCTTAACATTCCTTTTTAAATTACGGTGGTCAAATATAATCTTTATTATTTTTAACAAGCATAAAATAATGTAATTTTAAAATAGTTACAGGACTTTTAGATTAACGTGACACAAACTACAAGCAGGCATCAAACAACCCTCCCAAGATGGTGGTCAAAATCTATGCTAACCAATACTAGTCCCATTTCGACTACGATTAATTACACTCTCCTTAGTAACTTGAAATAAAAAGAGACGGTTGTCAATCAACTCCTACACACATACCACACTAAGAATGACAGAGAAATCTCAAAACGACCACACGCCACTGAGTTAACAGAGAAAGGTTTTGCAATAGTCCAATACTCCGGCCAAAACTTTCCCTCATTTCATCCCAATCCCCGCTTCATGTACTGTTTGCCTCTCAAAATATGCAGCTGAAAGCTAACTCTATGCAGACTAAGATCAGACTCTATTTCTAATACTAAGACACTAAAACTGCCTTTCCTAAACTGTGGGTCGTGACCCACAGGTGGGTGATGAGAAGATATTTGGTGGGTGGGAAAGTCCGAGCACTAAATTAAGACGCCCTTAAATGTTTTATTTATCTTAACACATTTGCTGCAATTCAGAGACAGAGGTCAGAGGTCAAGCTATGTCTTCTGACAAATTGCTGCTTATTTTTTAATCTAGGGATTGGTGTTTGCAAACTCCTCTCATTTGCAGTCAGAGAAAGAAGGAAAGGCAGTGAAATGTCATTTTTGTAACGCAAAACAAAATGTAACTTCCTTTTAAATAAACTTTATAAATTCAGCATTTAGGACAGCAAAAATGAAACACATTTTCTTTTTGTAATTCTGAAGTGTGATGGAAATAAAGATTTTAATAGAATCAAAAACAAATCAAGACACTTTATTAGGTGATGCACAAATGATAAATATTCACTGAAACTCGATTTTCACATATCATTTGTGTGCACTATAGTTTTATCAGTAAAAATGCATCTCTATGCAACTTTAGTGGCCATTTCAATGGAAAATGTGCTGTCTGAAAATGACAGTGCTCTACCACAATATGCTTTAGTTACATTAAAAAAATCACACGCCTCGTGTCCATAAAAGCTAGGCGGCTCGTAAAAGATTGTCATTCTAAAGATGTGGTTGTGTTCTGAAAAGTTTAGAAAGCACTGCACTAAAAGCAAAGCGATTAGCAAAAAGAAATTTTTGTATAAATCCTTAAAATAGAATGGATTTATGACTATATAAAACAATCATTTGCAGAGCTGTCATTGATTGCATATTACCACTGTGTAGCAATAGGACAATCAGCACAAATAGGTCCTACCTTAGTCCACAGGGACAACATAATTGAGTTACTGGTTTATATCAGCACTTAGTGCCTTTTGTGCCATGCCTCATAGAGACTCAAAGCCAGTAAATATATGATAATAATGGCTGTGTTAGGTAGCTGTTTTGTTTTATTTTACCTTTATTTCGTACCCTTGCAAAAAGTTCCCAGAGCTATTTGCCAAGGGTACAACACATTTTGCCTAAGCAGAATATGCAATATTTGTTACGATAAAAGAAAGCGAATAAAATACCCTACCACTACGCACAAGGAAGATGATTAGATTTGCTTTTTTGACTGACAAGATCAATGAACCTTAAGAAATGGAAATAAAAGTGAAATTGTCACGTAAGCACCAAACTTTCAGGGTAAAGAGATATACACAACATAATATCCTTAATCAAAAGAATATAAAAACACTTGTGCCTTCCTATAACCTGCAACTTTCACAGGTGGATAGTAACATGATCAGCTCAGGAAACGTTTCACAAATCACACTGGCAAACATTTGTATGTCCAAGTCTTGATGTTCGTAGGAAAGCATGCCTTTCTACCCAAGTCCATTTTCTCTTCCAAATTCCTTTGCAACTCATATTCCTGGGCAATCATTCATCACGAGTGATCCATGTAAGGTACATTTTTCCTTTCACTCTGCTTTGTCATTTTCCATCATTTTGATCTGAGTATTTTCATCAGATCCGTCTCTGTAACCTGTACCTGTTCCTTTACAACTTGTACCACTGTACTTTCCACATTTGTTCAGTGTACCTCTTTGTCTTTCCTCTTTCGTTCCATCCCGATGCCCTACCACTCCCTTCTGTTAGCTCCTTGCCCTTATCGTGCCCTAACGTTTGCTATCCAGTTGTTTCTCCTCAGTGTTTCACCAGACTTTCTGGTAACTGGTAATCAAATCTGGTGTCACTGCTGCTCTCACCTCATCAGGTATGGGCTCCATCAGAGACTCCATCTATTGACCTCCATTTTTAAGTCTGGTCTCACAAATGACGTCCATTGGTCTATTAAATTGTCATAGTATACAGAAGGGGACAATGGGTCAGCCCACTTTGCCCATTGGCTTCTTTCACTTTGACCGGCTGCACACATCCTGTGCACATTGTTTACATAGACTTAAAAATAGTTTCTTTCTCTTGAGTGACACATCTGGTTAAAAGAGTGTTTTGTTTTAGCTATTATTTATGTCACCATTAAATAATAACTATTTATTTTTCTTGTACTTTGGATTCCCAGTTAAATTATGGTGTATTTGTTATTTCCTTAAAGCACTTGCCACCTCTCTCCATCATATATCCTTTGACCTGCCTTTGAAGTTGCACATCCTCAGAGATCTATTCTTTTTATTGCCATTCACATTTACCTTTTCAATTGCTCCCTTTCCTTCTGTCACTGTGATCTCTCTCAAGGCCCCAAATTCCCTCTGTTCTGCACACGTCTCATAGAGATCGCAAGCCAACAGTGCTGCTGGTACTTTTACTGACTGGTAGGATCAATAATACACTCTTGCCTTGACTAAACAAAGAGTTCATATGGTCCACACTGCCAAGAAATTAAAGATCACCTGGTACCTACTCTCTCTCTCTTCTGCTAATGCAAAACCATTGACCCAGGAAACCAAATTCAGAACTACTGTTCAAACCCTTGTACTCTTGCATCTGGATATTGGACACGCCCTGCTCCATGGCCTCCCAGACTCCACACTGGTCACGACCAGCAGCCTCACTTATCTGGCAAACAAACTCAACACCTTTGGTGTCTCTTGGCACACCCAAAGGCAGGACACTATCAGGTATAAGGCAAATTTAAAAAAAAGGAAAAAACAGTGCAACATGCACTCTAGATCTATGCACTGAGGATCTGCAACAACATTCTGATATACACAGGGACCCCCTCCTCCCACCCCAACCCTGCACAAAATCAGGAAAGAGTTGAAAGTGCACCTCTTTAAAGAACACTTTAACATGCTGGAAGAACACTACCTCTCAAATCATGTGTTGACTGTTTCTTGCCTTTGACCCTATACACAGCAGTCCATGCCTTTGGCAAGCTTTGGGCTAATACCACATACATACATACGAATATGTGTAGGTGGTGCAGATCTCTAATGTAAGACTCATTATGAAATTATGAAGGCAGGATCATGTCCTAGTTACCTGTCATAGCTTTTGTGGCTAAAGATGGATAGGATTAAATGTAAATGTTTGTACCCCTGCTCATCTGCTGCTAAACAAATTCACCATCTCCACTTCCAGAATCTTGAAGTACAGCCCCATCAATATGAACTCGGCCACTTCGTTCCATCAAACAAAGTACGCTGGAGGGCTTATACACTTTTACGTCTCAGAGTGCACTGGATTTTATTCATAGACTACCGGAGTATGATTTCTGCATATTTTTTTTTTTTTTAAAGTTTAAGTTTATTAAGAAAAACTGAATAAACACAATAAAACTTCATATATAAAGTACAACATAATAAGATTATAATCTTTAACAAATAATAATTTATAAATGAGGGAAAAGGCAAGGAAATAAGGGGGAGGGAATCAGGAAAGAAGGATGAACAAGGGAAGGAATATACTATATGATATTATGACATTAAAAGATGAAATAACACCTGAACTCAATCTCTATATGCATAAAGAAGGCATTTAAAATATACAGAGTAACTGTAATAAGCAATACAACGAAAGTAGTAACCGTAAGAGCATATGCGAGTGAAATATAGAGACAACACGTGCGTCAAGGAGGTTTCCGGACTTCATCAGAAAAGTTAACCTGCACAGCATTAGTTGAGGTAATGCAAGTTATTTCAGCATATTTTTAATGACTTAATTTATTTCATTTGTTAGTTGTATGTAAATATTCTTAGTCTTTTCTTTATCAACCAAGGCTTTTACCTTTATCTCTTTTGTGGATATTTGTTGCAGCACACGACCATATATTATCATTAATGCTTTTTTCAGCGTCTTTGCTCCTTTACGACATAGTGTATTAAGTGTCTTTTAGAAATAGACGGCAAAAATGTGACAAAATATCTTAATACTATTTGGCCAATTAATATACATTTCTTTCTTTCTATGCTACATTTTCACTTCTTCGCACAACAATATTTTACCTGTTGGTTCTGCTTCTCTGAGTGGACGTAGTCCTTAATGTTAACCTGTGAAAAAATATTTTCTAAATTACTATTTACACCTAAGTAATCGCCAGGGCCACTGGAATTATGCGATTGTGGCATTTTCTGCATAATTATGGATTTACCATATTTGCCACATAATCCATTGTTTGCTGCATAATCTTCAGACTTCAACAATAAAAAATGTCTAGGTCATTCAGATCAAATATTACTAAACATGCGGTCACAAGTGTTGCTGCGCAGCGGAAGGACATTTGCAAAGGTTGAGTGGTCTCCTTTCTCTTGCTTATTGCTGTTAAACTGGTACTAATGAAGTGAAGCCTTTGTCCAGACAGTGTTAACCTTTGTAAAAATTACAAAATTAGGAAGTAGAACTATCACAAACTGTGCAGCACTACACTGCATAATTGACTTTTTCAACCCTGCAGCATAATTTAGACCTCCTATGGCATACAATTCTAGTGGACTTGGTAAACATATGTTGTTAAAAAGGTGTAGAACCTTGAATCCTGTTCCCTAAGCATATTACTGTTGCCACTTACTGCAACTTTCATGGCCTTGCTGCCCAGCATGTGGCCCTTCCACCTACAACATGTGTTCTCAACACCGCGTATTTGCACTTCCACTGGTGAAAAGAAAAAGCTGCCATTATTCCGGCAGCATCATTCTTAAGTCTCCAGTGCTATGGAAACTTTGGGACATATTTATTATTATATCACGCAGAGCAGCAAGTCACCTTGCTGCGCTGCGCGATAGGGAAAGGGCAGCAATGCGCGGTAATTAACATCGTATGGCGCATTCCTGTCTTTTTCAAGTGCTCGCGCACAATGTGCTGTCTAGCGCCTATGCAGGCACTCTTGCAACGCCCCTACACAAATGTGATGGCTATCCCGTCTGCCTTATTACAAATGCATTGTATCCCATGCCACTTGTAACATACATGCCAATAGACCTGATTCAACGGGGGACTCCCAACTTTTGAAGCCAAAAATTGCTTTATTTTGGCTGTCTCCCGACGGAAATTGCCTTGTCCTCAATAGAGGTCAATGGGGGAAATACATTCTCTCTACTATTCTTTTTTAAATCTCCCACTCTCCTCTTCTAAAATGTTTGCACGTCAGTTGTAATAAGGCGGATGGGATATCTGTCAGATTTGTGAGGCGCATGCCTTCTGATAAACTCCAAGGGGCGCATTTACAAGGCCCTCGCGCCGCAGGTACGTCACATTTTACCATTTTAAAAGTGACGCACCTGGAGCGAAAGGGGCTTGTAAATAAGCCCCTAAATCAAGAGCTTAGACAATTTTCCCTTTCTATAATGTTAATCTTTCTCTGGTGTATTATGTGCTCACGATTCGTGTTTCCTTCTCTAGCGCTGTAGCATACAAGAGAAACACAAAGCGCCTACTGAGCACCAAGAAGCCACCTGTGGGGAAGAGAAGCAAGCGTGAGCGCTGAGCACAGACGAAAAAAGACATTCAGAGGGAGCACCTTCAAGTGAGCGCACCGAGGAGAGGGCGAAAGAAAGAACAGAGAGAGGGTATCTAAGCGAGCACACGGAGGGCAGGGAGAAAGAAAAGATGGCGAAAGAGAGTCTCGTCACGCAAGAGCACCAACTACAGATTGAACGAAAAGGTGGAGTCTCTTCATGCGATCACGCCAAGGACAGGGGGGAAGAAAATACAGAAACTCTCCTCACGCAGGCGCACTGACGGGAGACTGAAAGAAAGGTGAGGCAGTCTCTACACGCAGGCGCACTGACGAGAGAGTGAAAGAAAGGAGAGACAGTCTCTTCAAGTGAGCGCATTGAAGAGCAGGTGAACGAAGAGATAGAGAAAGAGTCTCTTCACACAAACGCATGAGAGAGTCAAAGAAAATACATGGATAGGGTCTCTTCTGAAAGAGAAGGGAGAGAGAATCTCCTCCTCTAGTGGGCACACTGATAACCGGGTGAAAAAAGAGTGAGACTCTTCAAGCGAGGGCCCAGAGGACAGGGTCAAAGGAAGACAGAGGGTAATGAAGGGAGGAGAGCACAGAGACAAGAGTGCAAACAGGTAGCTGACGACCAGTTAAACAAGCAAGACATGAGTGCAAGTACAACAATGATTGTTGTAAAAGGAGCAGCGATTTAGGAGGTATAGAATATAAGAACGGAGTAGACAAAGAAAGGATGAGAGCGAGAATAGAAGAAGAATGGAGAAGACAGCAGTAGGTGGAGAGGAAGTGATTAAAGAGAAATTGTGGAAGACAACAGGCTCCGTAGAGAACGAATGGAACTGGGAACAGAGAAGGAGAAATGTAAGAGGGAAGGCGCCAGTGTGGAAAAAAGGATGAGAGAGAATGGACTGAAGACAGGCTAGGACAGGAGCGATGGTCAGGGAATAAAGGATAAGGGAGAAAAACTGCAGAGTGAGAAAATAGGAGATGAGTTACTGGCCATTAAGAAAGCATGAAAGACAGGGAAAGAACAGGAACAAAGGTTTAAAGAGGAGCGATTTGAAAGAAAGAGATAATAGGGGAGCAGGTAGTTGAGCGTAAGAAAAGAAAAACTCAGCATGGATAGCAGAGGAAGAAAGTTACTGAGGGAGGATTGGAGATTGAGAAGTTAAAAGGACAGCAACTGAAGAGAGGAAGAAAAGATGTATTGGGAATACAGGAGAAGAAGACAGGCATTAGAGAAGGCAGTGGGACCTGGAAAGGAGATAAGTATAAGAGAGAAAGAGGGACTGTAGAGAAAGAAGGCTGAGTGTGAGTGGATATACAACTGGTACACGAGACGCACCGTGGCTCATCGGTATCCTTCTGTACAAAGAATGAGTTTGGAGGGCACTCTTGAGAGGGCACCATGTCTGGCAGGTTCTTATCCCACTAACATACTAACTTCCGGAAACTGAGATGTTATAAGTGCCTCTAAATACCAATTTTCCTTTAAAAGTACAAACCTAGAGCTAGGACAATGATGAATACTATGGAAACTGCAAGCAAACCAGTTTTGACCAATTAAAATGTTTTTCATTATGCACGACCCATTAATAATCACAATTTGGATACCTTGTATAGGTTGATTCAGAAGAACTAGATATAACTGCTAATCACAGAACCCTGGCTAGAGGAGGCTAGTGGATCAGTTCTAGTCTCTGCCTAAACTTTTGTGCAATAACCATTCCTCTGGGTAGGGGTGGCTATTACTTCCTGGACGGTTTACAAAAAGCATCATTCATAAGGTTTCTAATTCAACTCTTGGGGCAAGTTTTACTTTGTTTTCTCTCCCTCCATCTACTTTAATTGCTGTGATCTGGCGCCCTCATGGTAATCATTCCGCATTAAGTGACGATCTCGTCAATTGGACACTGCAGTTGTCAATCAAATCTAGCAGACCAATCATTTAGACTAATCAGCTGCCTCTGCCGCTCAGCCCTCCTTGCCTCGTTCTTTCTTTTGCTCTGATACAGCTACAGACAGGCGATATGCTATAGAGTAGGAGTGTCCAACACGTGTACAATGAAGCATACAGACTGCATCATAAATAAAATACATTGGAATACAATTTAATGCTATAATAATTCCCTTAGTTAAATCGACTGAACTTTATTTGGCTTCAAATCCAATTAGATCTTGGTCTAGGGTTGAAAAGCAGTTCATTTAGACTAAACACTTCAATCGTGTATTCTTCATGTTATTCAAGAGAAACATACAGATGCTGTGGGGACTTCGTCTTTGGAGCGTATGGAAATTACATAAATTAGTGGAATCACAAGAAAGTATCAATGCTTGATTCCATGAATTTGTATGTAGCTTCTCGGATAGATCAGGCCATTAGCAGACATTAAGAGAGCTTCAGGCTTTTCAGTGGTAATCTTTCGACAAGTTATATTAACATTTTGTAATGGACTTGCTGGTTTCTTTCATGACATAGTTCAGGCCTTTTCAAATATGATTCTTGAGATGCCCTCGGGGAGAAATGAATTCTCCTGAGTTATTGTCAGACTCTGTAACTAAAACACTATCTGTTTTCATACGCTTAGCAGCTGATAGACACAAGTGAAGAGCATCATTCTCCAATAGGCTCCATTTCTACAAAAATAAATAAAATCTCAGTAGTGGATGCCCAAATGTGTGGAGAGTTTAGGAAAACAGTTGTCATCCCTCTGTTGAAAAATCAGTCACTCGATCCACCTGGTTTTGCCAGTTACTGCCTGTTCTACAACCCACATCATCTTAGAAAGAGCAGTGACTTCTCAGATCTTACAATACCCAAAGGAAAGAATCTGGGTTTAGGGCAGGCGAGGGAACAGCTCGGTGGCCATGCCAGACCTAGATGAGCACAGACAGTCCTGGTACATGGTTCTTCTCGCCCTATCACTTTAGCACCGTTAGCCACAATATCTATCTACACAACTGAGAAGTCAGCATACCAAATCTCCCCTTGGACTTGATTCTGTCCTTTTTCCCAGACAGGATGAATATCTAGTTTTATCATCTGTCTCCCACCCTCTCCACTCTGGGTTCATGCAAGTCTCTTCCTTGAGTCAGCTATTATTTAAGTGCCATGGTTTAAGCTTTGGCCAACCTCATCTCAGCATTTGGTCTGCATTTCTTTACTTATACTGATGATGCTTGAATTCTGGTCCAGCTGGATGACAGTGCTGCCGATAAAGTTTGTCTCAAAGCAAGCCTTGAACTCATGGACACAGATGAATATATGTCTGAAGGTGAACAATGAGGAGTTGGAAGTTAATGAATAACTCCCCTGACTCTCTCCGGTCCCTGCAAGAAGCATGGGAAGGGGACATAGGACTTATTGAAGATGACGATTGGGTGGAGGCACTCCAGAGAGGTTGCCTTAAGAGCCCACTTCTGGCTAATACACCTACGGATATTGCATAGATCATATTACTCCAGGTCTGTTACATCAACTGGGGCGCTATGACATGGCCCTCTGCGCTAGAGGGTGTGGAATGGTTGTTTAATTTTTTCTGGGAATGGCTAGCAATACTGAAAGGGAGTGGTACAAACTATGGCTAAAGTCACGGATCTCATGGTCCCACTGGAGGCCAGATAACATTTATTACACATACCAGGAGATGACGCCTGGCCCAGATATTTGAGGATTTGGTTGATGTTTGCGGCCAGGGTGGCTAAAATGAACAATGCAAGGGCATGAGGAGTGAGTAGACCACCCACGCCTCCAGGATTGGGAAAATGACTTGGCCTGGTGCAAACAAGTGGAGCGGGAGATTTATCAAAGTGGGGGAAGTCTGAAAAAAATTTAAGGAAAGTTTGGAACCAATGGTGCACGTACTGGGAAACATCAATCAATAAAAAGTAAAGTTTATTTAGACCGTAGATCTATAAACCACATAAAACATACAATTTTTAAAATTATACAAATTCGTAAAAAATCTTCTCATTCCATTATAAATTACAATTTTTCATAGTGGTCATCATAATTTGTTAGGAACACGTCCCACCGAGAATATTAAACTCATCGGTATCAAATATTTGATCCGTATGTACTAAGATCCAATTTTAAAACATTAAAAGGATAAAACTTAAAATCTGAAATCTTCTTTACTCAGTCTATCCCTCAGTTCCCTCTCCCAAAAACAACCTCTTGACAGCCTGAGCATACTTTGCCACTGCTATTGTGATATCAAAGTGATGCATGTCCATAAGGAGCTCAATTGCTTGTGCACAAGACCTAGTACCATATTTTAAGAAAATCGGTCTAAGAAACATTCTTCTCTGGGCTATCTTTTTTTGACAGTCCATTAAAATATGTAAGCAATTGCATTTCATGCCAATCCTGCATGTGCATCTACCATCTGGATACATCAGTTCCCTTTTCAATTTGTCATTTGACCACACAGGATTGATGCCAATTATCATCCTTAATAATTCTATTCTAAACCATGAATTTGGTAGAATGTCTAAGTAGGGGTACCACTTCTCTTTCCTCCAGCTATTTATCATAAATCGCACAGACTCTTTATTTATCAGGTACTCCATCTCATTCAATCTAGATAATTCCTTCCCTAAGGCTTTGAGTTCACTTTTCGATTCATCAATATGCAGGGACTGCGGATCAATAGTCGCCTTTAACTTATCACAAATGGTATATAGTTTCTTTCTTGTTAATTTAGCCCACTTTTGTTCACTCGTCTGGATCTCATTCTTACACCATTGTGACACTTTTTATTCTTCACCTGCCCCCAGCCTTTTCCAGAATCTAAGTAGGCTCACTTGCACCTGGACATTCCATGAGGTCATGTCTAGCTCCCGTCTAATTGCCTGTATCATTGCTGAGCTAGGCAATGACATCAATGCCTTTAAACATTTCCCTTCCTCGCTGTCCCAGGTACCGTGCCCCCCTAAGCATATGATTTCCACTCCGTACTGCAGTTGTGGGGGTATCATTGCATTGTAAGCCTTCAGCAATGGTCTGTGGGACATAGAGCCATAGCTGCGATTAAACTTTTTCAGCCCACAAATTGAGGCTAAGGCTTTTACTTTCTGGGCCGCCAGGTGCGTGCCCCATTTTAGAGATTTGTCAAACCATATTCCGAGATATTTATATTCGTTAACTATCTCTAATTTCGTTTGCTCCAGAAACCAATTGAACTTTTGGTTTCTTTTCCCAAAGCACAGGATTTTTGTTTTGTCCATGTTCACTGTGAGACGTTTGGTTGTGCAGTAAATGCTAAACGCATTCAACTTCCTTTGCAGGCCCAACTCTGTCTGGTCCAGGATCACCAGATTGTCTGCGTACAGAAGGCAAGACACATGCTTCCCATTTACTTTTGGACTTGCACTTCTTTCAGTCATCAGAAAAGAAGGTAGGTCAGCAAGAAAGATTGAAAAAAGCAGCGGGGCTAGTACGCAACCCTGTCTTAGGCCATTGTTGATCGTATCTTTAATAACCTGTGCCCAGTTCTGACTATGCAACTCCTGAATTACCTCTACGAGTACACTCCCTGTTGACTAAATCAAAAGCTGCACGAAAATCAACAAAACAGCAGTATAGTTTTCTTTGCTGCTCCATGGATTTCCGAGCTAAAGCCTATTGTTGAGTGCCCCTCCTTAAAACCACCTTGTTCTGCTGGCACTATTGAGTGTTGCTCCACCCAGTCCTTCAATCTACCAAGGACTATTTTAGAGAACACTTTCACTCCAATATCAAGCAGATTGATTAATCTATACTTCTTAGGGTCCTTCCTGTTGCCTTTCTTGTGAATGGGCCTGATCACTGCCCCTCTCCAGGATTTCGGGATAATTCCTGAATCCAAGATCGCTAAAAACATCTGGGAGAAAAATTGTGCCCACCAGTCTATCTGTGTTTTTATTATAACAGCTGGTAGGTTATCTGGCCCTGCGGCTCGGGTTAGGTTTAACTTCCTAATAGTTTCCTTTACTATTTCTGAGGAGAAGGATGGCTTTAACTCTTTTGCTACCCTTCCTCTGAAGGCTCTCTCCTTACTTATTACAGGCGCATCAGTTGACTTATATAATTGGCCTAAGTAATCCTCCCAGGATGCCTCTTCGACTACACAGCTCAAGGTTCCTGGGGTTCGGCCTGAGGCATCCTGGATCAACTTCCAGAAACCTTTAACATTTTTTGTTTCTATTGTTTCTATTGTTTCCAGTAGATTCTTCCAACATTTTTCTTTAAAAATTCTCCTCTTGGACCTTCCTAATGTTTTATATTCTTTCCTTAGTTTAAGTAACTTATTAAGACCCCCCCCTGCTCGTACCTTAGCCGCAAGGATCTTTCATCTCTCCTTATTATCCTTTTTTTCTCTACACATAGAATCGAACCAACTTACTTGCTTTCTTCAACTAAACTGTATATTTTTAGTACTCTTTTCCTTCTTTTTTAGGTCATCTCTAAGGCATTGCACAACCTGATTAATTTTGACCACAAACCAAGAAACCTTGTGATCCCTTACTTCCTCCATGGTTACATTCTGTTGGAAACTAGCTAGTTTCTTCAGACATTCATCCGTTAATTTTGTAGACAAACGTTTGGGGTATGACATAGTTTGAGGAAGGACTCTTTCACAATGTCTTATGGGTCCCCATGTTAGTTCATAATACAGAGCATTATGGTCGCTTTCTTTACTGTATTACCTTAAACATGTTTACCGTGGCATAATTCCAAACATGTACAAACACATAGTCTATAGGGCAGTGTTGGTTACCTTTTCTAAATGTCTGATTTGCTGGGCGGTCAGATTCCATCCTGCCATTTAAACTAATTAGCCCCTTTGATCCCAGGAATTTTCCTAGGACGTCATCTCGTTTGTTTGTTTTACAAGTGGGGAACCAAGCTGGCATTACGTTGTATGATTTTTCAATCTCATTGAGCCAAGGGTCTAATTTTTTGGGATTAAATTTATGATTAAAATGCCCCATAATAAGCAACAAATCATTTCCATACTTATCGCTCAAGGAGTTAATTACATGCTTATATAACCCCATTTCCCTTTCATACTCCTCTTGAGAGCCCCATTGTATATAGATGTTTACCAGAATCAGTCGTTCATTTGACCTTTCTGAAACCAGTGTGGTTAATTCGCTAACCAACACCCATTTACAGGATGTTGTTATTGACTTCACTTTTTTTACAATCCTAGTGGAGACAAGAGTCATAATCCCCCCAGCTGGTCGACCAATCTCTTTTTAGTGGCAGGTTTATGGTGTTGTACAAACCCCTCGATTACCGGGGTGTTGTCGCATAGCCAAGTTTCCTGCAGGCAAATAATGTCTGCCTGCAGTGAGACAAGATTTATGCTTTTGATCTTTGTTTGCCCTATAAACCCATTTATATTCCATGAGATTATTTTTAGGCAATGCTACAGCCCACATCCCTAATCAATCGCACTCAGACAGCTGGGCTCATTCAAGGCCCACGAGGGTGTGCTTGTAAAGCTATCTCCTGGGCTCCAATTACCCCATCTATTGATGGGCCCTGGGTTCTCTATAACTATGTTTACATTTGCTCTTTCTCCACACGTCCCAGCTATCAGATTTACTTGCCTTTCTCCAAGGCCAGCATGGCAATTCAAGAAGGCGCTGACAGGCTGATTTATCCTTTCCAATTCAGCTTCTGATATTAGCCTAATTCCTTCCTTTAATAATTCTTTTTCTGCTTTTAAGATCGCCGTTTTTACCAGCCCTGAGTAGACTTCAACTTTTGTATATTGCTTGCCTCTATTGTTATTACAGAATCCTACCTGCCTCAGGTCTTTCGACTCAATTTCTCTCAGACTTGGACATTTTGAAAAGGAAAATAAAAGTTGAGAACGATTTAAGGTTACAATTTTTCTCAACTTTTTCCTCCCCTTCTCTACTTAAGCGGTTCAAGGTATAACCACTTTTTAACACTTGATTCTATTGCTTTGTATCCCAGATTTTTCTTTTTCCTTGTATCTTTTTTTATGGATGGAGTTTTTGTTATTTTTGGAATATTTCCACCCTTCCCTTGACCCTTTGAAATTTCTTTCGCCTCCTGCAAATTTACCCATTCTCACAGCATTTTCTCCTGTCTTTCTGCTTTACCAGTGAATCTTTGTTGGGTCATCGTGGGGAGGATGTTTTTTTTTTGGGGCTAGGTGGGTGAATGATGACGATAGTACTTACATTGAATTAGAAGCGTACCTATGTGATCTATACTGTTGTTTGTTATTGATTGGGACTGCAATGATATGCCTTTTCTTCATAAAGTGTCACGCTATTCATACAGGATTGTATCAATTTCTGTGTAAAGTGCAACTGTTTGATAAAAATATATGTTTTTTAAAAGTCTAAGTTTGGACTTCATCAGTGCCACATGTTTAGTTGATGTAAGTCGCAGGGAGGCCTGACGACCTAGAACAGCCTTACCCAACCTGATGGCAACTGGCGAGGTCAGGAGGACTGGGGCGCTTTTTCACTGGCTCCAACCCCTCGATGTTGGAGGACTGTGATCTATTGTGGGTTTTTTTATGCATTGGGCCGCCACAGTCTCTGGACGGCCTCCATCACTGGTGGACGTCTTCTCTGGCTCCTTCGGCTGTTAGTAGGTGTTACCACGGTATTGATTTTCTAGATCATTTCCCTCATAGCTGATCCCTTGGCTGGGATCCTCTTGACACGAAGTGCCACAGTGATGGATCTGACTTCATGATGGCCCTCCCAAGGGATCCAGGGGGTGCTGACTTCACATAGCAAGGATGAGAGCCCTAACTTCACTGGACCCCATTTGCCAAATGGAGGTCACCGACTTCATGCAGCAAGAGCGGCAGCTCTAACTTTACAATGGTCCGCTGACTTCCATAAGATGGGGCGGACAGCCCGTACTCTTGCAATGGTCCTAAATGGACCAGAGGGCTCACACTTCTATTTCAAGGATGCACTTAACAGGATCCCTACTGAGCCTTGTTTCCTACAGGCATTCTTCTCCTCACATGGTCCGCTAGTCTTGGCAGACAGACAGAGAGAGAGCTGGTACTCCAGGCTCAGAGCAAGTGGTCTTGACTTACCGGGTGATGTTCCCTAATCCAACAGAGAGGCTAGCTGGTTCTTCGTCCCTAGTTCTGGTTACGGCAATATTAAGTCTTGATGATCTTCTTTCCACGCTGGTGTGTAGAGCTTTTGAACCACTTGTGGGGCACACACTCCCATCTTTATAGTCCATGTTACGTTAGTGTCTGGTCCTTTGAAATTTGTGTGGTTGTCAACTCCTCTGACGTACCCTCTCCTCTGTTCTGTACTTTGTCAAAGAGACAGTCAGTGACAGCAGGTGCCTCTGCAGTTCCAATTGACCCACCACACAGGCCAACAGAGTAAACAAAGGATCACACCTGAGGGTCAGCCTCCGCTGAAATATTCCTCACAAAGTTTCAAAGGCCTAACCTCCTATTATGATTCTTGGTGCTACAGTGACAAGCCTATCAAACCCACCATCTCACCTGACAATGAGATCAGGCCCCAATGGCCAGGAACTCTTTCTTAAATCATTTAGACCTTTGATTTGTACTGAGGAAACACTGCTCCCCCTCTTCCAGTGTGTGTCCCCCAAATGAGTCTAAAGGAATTTCAGCAATCCATATGTCCTGTTTCGGAGGTTGCAATCCTCACCGCCAACTAGACTTTCCAAGCTGTGGGCTTCCAAAATGGAATCGATAGGAGGCCGCCATGTCATGTGCAAACCACAGGCACATATACGTCCCATCGCTCACATGAAAGCATCACACGCTGAACAGAGCAACATACCAACTTAGGCCCATATTTCCGTACATTTTTTGTCCTTGTTTTCCCACTTTTTTTTGGTACAGCCACAACCCAAAATGTTAGTTGTGATTTACAAAGCTGTGGAATTTCTCCCAAAAAGTAACGCAATGCAGCGTATGGTGTTTCCTTGCATTAGTTTGCAACATAGAGGCGTTCCATGGGTGGAGAATGGGCATTCCCATGCATCTACCTATGGATTTAGATGCAATCCCAAATTTACTAAAGTGAGTAAAACTGGAATTGCTCCAACATGCTATGCCTCCCTGAGCCAGGCGTAACAAGGATAAATACCTTTCTTTCGCCTCATTACTTCCTCTTTCTATATGTGCTGCATTCTGCGGCATGCCTAAACAAATGAAAATGCCTTTAAGGATTGTTTTTGTACAGGAAGGTATGCCTTCCTGCACAAAAACAATCCTGCCTGTAACGCAGGCACCCTTTCACCAAGGTTGTCTTTTTTGGTCCTAGGCAGCACACAGTACGACATCTCTAGGAGATTGCAGAAATTTGCCATAAATTTATATATAAGGTGCATTGCTGCTGTCTCCCTTTTAAGCAATGCAGGGCAGCAACTTTACTTGCTGCCCTGCATTGCACAAAAAAATTTGTAAATATCTCCCTTCATCTAGGCCAAGAGCAGCTTAAGTAAACAGCTGCGGAACTTCACATAAGTGGGCCAGTAAGCACCACTCCTGTGACACAGGTGACAAGGCATATTCACAACACTGATTACTATATAACATAAAACGGATATGCTGCCACCACCGTGCTTGTGTTATTTGATTCCTGGGAAGGGCTGTAGCCCTCTGCCACAATGAGGTTAGCGCCTGTGGCTCCAGCTCTAACAAGACCGCATTACAGTGAGGCAGGCGTAGGGGATGGCACACACACATGATCCGTGTTTGCCTATGACCAAAAATCAGTACCAGGGGTCTAGAGATACCTGGAGATGTGGGGCACCTGGGCAGGGCTACACATCTGTCATCATGAAGTGGACGTACCAGTCCCAACAGTGCTCCGCAGTACATTGTAGCTCCTGAAGAGCTTACAGAATCCGCAATTCACTAGCAGATGGGTCGCTCTTTTTTTCAGTAGAGGTGGCTATATCAGCCCTGGCTTCTCTCACCACAAGAAGGACGCATCTTCTAAATTAAAAATCCCCCTGTCTCTCTTTTTCTTAGTTCTATTGCCTTTATTCAGCGTCTCTTCACTTTGCAGAAGTGCCACCAGTACCTCTTGGCATGACACTAACCTGGAGAAACTTGGGTTCAAGGTCACCCTTCTCTTTTCACCATGGTAATAACAATACAGGGACTCACATCACTTGAGTCTCTGTAGCTCCTCCTGGTCCCTGTGCCACAGCCCATTCAGCAAGTGCAGCAGTTCCCTGCACATCCTCTGGATGCATGGATGTGGAATTCCAATAGACCAACGCCCGGGACATATTGTTTGGGGTCAAGGGCAACAAGTTTTCTTGTGTGTTTTGTCCTTGGGACAAGTAGGCCCAACCCCCTACAGCACAAACCCTTTGGCTGCGAGTTTACAATACCACGTTATAGATAAGGGAAGAGTAATGTCTGCAATGAAGGTAATATTTGTGTCCGTGTGTTAATGCTGTTCAAACTTGTATTTATGGTTCATTAATGCAAAGTTTTTATTATGAGGGTGAGAGCTGTAGGATCGGACTGCACTACTGACAGTTGTTCCAGTATAAAAATGTTTACAGACGTGTTCAAAGTTTAGCAGTATGAGGCTATGTATAATGCTCCCAGAATGCTCTCTGATTAGATGCAAATATTTGCAGAAGCTTGAAAGCAAGATCGATGGTTCTTTGCTTTCAAAATAAAATGTTCTAAAAAAATCAAGCAGGAAAAAAACATTTATCTAACTTACTGTAAAATTTTACGTTCCATTTCTTTGCAGTATCATTTAGTAAAATGTGTTGTTGATATAGACTAGTATTTCCCCAAAATATTCATAATGGAAATTCAGTGTAACCAGTTTCAATAAGATATGGGAAACAAAAATAAACTAGCATTGGCAAAGCCAGTAGGTTGGAAATTGGTGGTCAGCCTTTTGATTTTTTCAATGCGTGACCTGTTTTGGCGTGGTTTTTGTAAAACCTTATTGGTGTGGGAGCTGCCTGGCCCATACCAATATAACAAACATTCGCAATGCTAAAAATAGTTTTTGCTCTCAAAAAGTGCCTATTGCCACAGTAGTTCCTGGCACTGTACAAAACTACTTTTTGTGCCGGTATGCTCCTTATGAAAGAGCAGAATGCTGTCAGTCACAGTGAAGCCAGCCGATAGATAGAGAGAGAAAAATAATTTTATAAACACAAAAGGTCATGATTAACTCCAGACCTAATTAGAGGCCCAATTAAAAAAGAAAGTCTCAAAAGTGCTCCATGGTATATGTCCTTGCATTAAATGTAGATATATGGCTTTCGTGAATTCACAAGAATTTACAGAAGTAGGCCAAGAAATCGTATTCCTTGAAAATATTTTTAATCCGCATTTTAGCATTAGCAATTAGGCATGTGCAGAATTGCTCATGCGAAAATCTGAGTGCTTGCAAGTTCACTTTCCCTCCAACCACTTTTTTCCCAACCCTGGAAGAAGTTTTACGTCTACCGTTGTCAGGAGTAAATTTCTCACCTTTCTCAGTATGGGAAAAGATTAGAGAACAGTTGGTAACAAACCTTAAAACATGCAAGCTGGTAGGTTTGCACAGACTCAAAAGGGCATTCCAACCCTGAAATTATTGCTTACCTCTAACTTTAGCCCCAGTATGTAGATCTGCAAAAACGTGGCAACATAAGGGAATTGCGAGTATTCAAACCCTACTATGGTATGAACCCTGGCATAACCAGAGAGGCTACATCAGAGCTCTTATGTAATGAAATTGCTGCCACAATTTGTCGCCGCATTACATGGCACAAAAGGGACAAGTAGATTAATGAAACATCCTGCCCCATGGACAAGTAAATATTTTATTAAATTCCACACCCCTGTGGATATCTCTCCTGGCCTCTGCTTTGGTGTTCAGAGCCTTAAAATCACTTCTTCACCACCCACCTGCAGCCCTCACTTCTGTAGGGCTATGTGTCGGTGATCACTATCTTGGATTCATCAGCCACCAAGTCCAGGTCCGAATTCACCGTTCAAATTGACTGACAAGACTTTTCTTCCATTGTCAGTGTTCTAGGTGAAGCACCAGGGGCTCCCACCACCCTGACATGGACTTACTAGCTGCAAGTCCTTTAGTATCGCCTTCCGGGACCCCAAGGAATTGAGCCACGCCACAGCACCGTAGGAGCACGTCAGGTCCACTGCCCAACCAGCTGCGCCCTCGCTAATATACCTCTAAGAAACAGTGCTCATGCCAATCATTTTATAATTCATGATTAGAGATATGTAAAAAATCTAACACACTTCTATGTGTTACACATGGAGGTGACTCAGAATCAGCGTAATCCCTTCACCATTAGACCAATAAGCCCCCATACCCTCCACCATGCCTCACAACTACCCATCATCGATTGCATTTGTTCATGTCATAAATGCACGGATATGTGTCTGTGAACAACTTCCATGTAGATATGAGAAAGGCCATATAAAAAAGATATAAGTGCAAGATTTTTATGACAATTCCATCAGTAGCCTTGCATGCTGTAAACTAAAATGAACACACTGTAGGGTGGCATTGGGTAAAAAGTAGGGGTGTGCAAAATGTACGTAATTTGCATGTGTGTTATTGTGCACATTTTTTTTAATTATGAAGAATTAAGTGTGATTACACGAAAGTGTCATTTTACGAGGCTGCTTTTCACCATTAAACATAGTGCAAAGACATGCAGCAAACAGCAGCCACTCGTTTTCTGACCATTTGTGTTATTCCTGTGTACTCGCGCTAAATTTGTTCTGTGAAGGCACGCAGTTACACACTGTGGTGTAACAGCATTACTGGGAATTTCGCATAACAAGTGTAAGAAAATTACAGAAATTATGAGAGATTAAACCGGTGGAATTGACATTTTGCCCATGCCTACTAAAAAGCCAGGACTGACTGAAGGTATCTGCAAAGGGAGTTAGGAAAATGTATTTAGGGGCAGATTTATAATTCTTTCACGCAGGGCCACGCAGCAATCCACCTTGCTGTGCTGCGTGAAAGGACAGGAATGCACTGTATTTACCATTATACAGCGCATTGTGTCGTTTCCTAGCACTGGCGCACTTTTAGCTGCCTAGCACCAACGCAGGGACCCCTGCGTCATGGTGCACGGGTGCCTGCATAGTATACAGGATTGTTATTGTGTTTTTTTTTTTTAATTATTCTTTGTAAAGCAATTTAAGGCTGTTGGTCATCATTCGTGCAAAAGAAAAGTGCATAACTAACTATGCAAATAAATAAATAAAACAAAACAGGTTGTGAATTAGAACACAGACATAAGGGCAAAGAAGGAGGAAAGAGAATTCTTTATTTACTTTGGAATAATATAAAATGAGTTGGCAAAGTTAAACTATGTTTCCCTTGGAAAGCAATGGAAAGATTCTAGTTTGTAATGGGCAGAACTATTACCAATATCTGTTGTTCGTATTAATATAATAAGGATGGTCCTTCTGCCAAAATCTTTTGTGTGTCCAATAATTTTGAATGGATTATAATAGTGGTAAAAGAACTCAAGTGGTTAACATAATTCCAGGAGCGTTAAATGTTTGTCCAGTCACAATTTTGAGTCTTAAAGTATCATACGGGGTTAATGTGCCTCCTGCAAGTTACATTGTGTAACATGCAAATCAAAGATTTGTATTTTATTGTATTTTATGTAAATATGTATGTGGGCTGCTGCTTTTGACAATGAGATGATTTTGCTACTTCCAGTTCAAAAGTTGCAATACTTCTAATATAGAACAGTGGTCTATTTACAGACATCAAGGAGTTGCATGTAAACTGTCCGTCAGAGTTTAGATCGTTATTGTTTTCTTTCGCAATCTGTTGTTATTCTAAGGGTTCCTTTGGGATGTAATAAAGTATTTTAGTATAGACAACCCCAATCACTGCGTTACGTTTTCTGACTTTGTGTTTCTCCTGAAAATTCAAACTTAACATATGATGTCTACAAGTATGGACAATATGTGATTCCTACACTTTATAACCCTCATTGTGTTACGTTATATTTCCCGGTCATTGATTTACACACTTGCATGATTTATTGTGTCTATGTGAGTGATATAAAGCGCTCTCACATTGTACACGAGGACGAGTAGGGCTATAAAATAAATATTTAAAAAATAGTAGCGGTCTTTTAAATCGTCCTTTGTGTAATTACTCATAAACAGAGAAAAATCTTGCCTTCTTACAGTGCATGAACATCTTTTACATAGGTGGTTGAACAAAGTCAAAAACCTGCACTAAATTCATAGTTTATCCAAGGTACTTTTGAATTGGCAAGATGTGGGACAGTTTTCTTGGTTGTCTAGATGTTGGGCTCCAGCTGGCTCCCAGCCCGTGAGGGTATCCAGGCGCTGAGTAGGGCAGGCCTGAGGGGGGAGGAGGAGATCATGCCTGTTTCATCTGGTGGCTATGCTTTGTGTATAGTCAGAACACTTCTAATTGTTGTCGCCATCCGAGGAGTTGCCATATCTTGGATATGCTTCAGTTAAATATCTCAGGACCAGATGGAGATGTCAGGGGTATGGTGGCTTCAACTAAGAGAGGATGGATATTCCTGGCATGTAATTGCGATACATTAGCATGTGAGTCAGACTGTGTCTTTATGGATCCGCAGTACATATGGATTCTTAATGAAAGTGAAAAGAAAGTACTTGGGGACAAAACTAGTGGATTTATTAAAATGAGAAGTTGGTACTTTAGTGACAAAACGTTACTCTAGAAACATTTACAACGTTTTATTTTGGTGAATTTGGTTTATTTAGCAAATGAAAAAGATTGGATTTTGGAAAAAAATGTGATTTTGTTTTCAGCAAATGTCAACCTGGTGTTTGAGGAGTCCTTGTTGTTCCATTTAATGTTAGAAGTGGATATGTGATGGATCATTCCTGAGCTGGTAAAATTTACTGTTGAAGGTAATTTTCATTAGATGGTTTATGCAAAGTTATTTCATAATTGATAGTGATAAGATTTTCAATGATATTTCCATGAGTACAACCTTAGACAAATGTCCGAACCCGAGTAGTAGGTCTGGTATCTGAAGATGGGAGATCTGTACAACCTGTTTTCTACTGACCAGAAGTACCAGATCTGTCTACATTTTCCTTTCGCAAACCTGCTGCTTCAAAGAAATTCAGAATTGGGATGTGACTGAAAATCTACCTTAACCAACAGGATCTAAATATGAAGGCAGATTGAATGTAGAAGTGAGGGATGAGGCTATATAGGATTTACGACAGGAGTCCATGGCAAATTGTGTAATAGATGAGATGAACTCCCCTCAAATCCTATTTTCATTCATCATGGTGGAGGAAATCCCACCTGAGTATTCTCCTCAAGATTCAGTTCTTCCTCACAAATCAACACATTTTCTGTTAACATCCAACTCTAAATCAGTCATTTATTCATACAACGTTGTTGGTTTACCAGAGGCACAGGCAGGCAGTTACTGTGCAATAGGACCTTTATTCATGGCTTCTCTGTACAAGCTTCTTTTAGCAAAATTAGGCACTATCTTTGGGAAATAGGGGAATGCTGAATACAAGGGTGTTGAATGACACCTGATGAAGGCTCAGTCATTCCTGAACTAACATCTACTTAGAATGGATGCTCATGGTGGCTCCTTGTTGGTGAGTGCTTCTGCTTTCTTCAGCTTCTTTGTCAGCACTTTCCTTCTGTGCAGCATTGCCTCTACCTTCTTCTTGTGATACACACAGACATACCACCTGGGGGAAAGAGCAGCAGACGGGGAAAGGTGAAATGACAAGAAGTTATGTTAGAAAGCCATTCCTGGTGTAGGTCCTTTTTACCTGAGCTGCACAGGCCGTAGCAGGCACCGGGCGTTTCCCCGGTGGGCTGGAAGGGTGGGGGCCGTTTTTGGACCGGTGGGGGGCGTTTTTGTTACTGGGGGCCGGGTTTGCAGCAGTGCTACAAAATCAGCCCCTTGTAACAAAATCACAGCAGCAATGTTCCTGCTACCCATTCTCCCCAGGGACTGGTCAGACGTAATTGCCAGCTCCCAGTCCGGCCTTGCTTTTCACATGACCTTGGACGTCGGTGGCTACCAGGCAGTATTGTGGTGGGTATTGTTGTGTTTACCACTGTATACCACTGATAACCAACTTACACACTGGGTTACCACCATATGAACTGCATTATCCAAGCTGTCTTATGAAACTGAGGTATTGTGTTCTTTATTAGAGCTTGCTTTACAATGATCAGTCCATCCGGCAAGGGTCATGCTTTGGTCTACATATTCGGTGTATACTGCACACGTTACAGCATATTCAGTAAATGACTTCCATTTTGGAGAAAAGTTTCCTTATTGGGTGTGGGTTTCATGCATTGGTCTTACTCATTCGGTGTGACTCACCAACTTGTGGAGTGCTGTCTTTCTCCTTTGATGTGAATCACACTTCTTGGAGAAAAGCCTCAACCATGGCCATTCTCAGTGGTCTGATTGACTTTAACAAAGTAGTGCTCCAGGGAGTTTAATGTCAAACTCCTCAAATCTCACTCTAATGTACTCTTGGCCTGGAGATCTCTGTTGAAGCCTAACTTAGATCTTGAGGTCCATTATTGTACCTGTTGAGAAAATGTGCATAAACATGCCTTTTGGTGGTGCCTATCTCCAGGGTGAGAACTGTCGACTACAGCGAGACAGAAGATGGAATAATGAAAATAGAGCTAATGTGGGCAGTAGGGGAGGCGGGCTGGATAGTGGAACTCTGAGGGAATCAAAGCCTTTATGAGGGAACATTGAATGAATAAGAATGAGTAAAGACTGAAGGAGGCACAGGAAAGGGAAGAATGAAGAGACAGTGAAGTAGACCTAAGGGAAAGAGACTCAAAAGGGCCAGTGGGGAGCATAGATTGGGTAGGAATGATGACTATGATAAAGATTATTATGGTGTTAACTGCCTCTAGACATAACCAAAAATACAAAGTAAAGCAGGAGCCCCCAGGCCTGTATTTCACCAGCCTCAATAAGAGCCCAGTAGCCAGCAGCGAAGCATACATGGAGACGGCCCGGGTTAGGTGTATGGAAGAAGAGGGAAGGTTGAGAAGTGGCACTGATACAACATGGTGACAGCTGCAGCTTGCAGGAAGGAAATGGAAGGAACAATGAAGAGAGTGAGTAGTAGTGGGAAACTGATGAAAAAAACAGGCACAAATGAAAGAAAACCTTTAACTGCGGACATAACGTGGTATTCAGGGCAGTAGCAAAACAAATTGCATTTGGTAGACCATGGCAAAGAGGGAACAAGGCTATGGCATGGTTAAAGAAAGCAGCCCGCAGGCTGTGACGTGGAATCTCGTGCTAGGATTATATGGCAGTGCCCCACGTCACTGGTTGCCGGGGAGCCCAGGAAGACGGGCCAATGGGCAGAGCAAAGCAGGGTAAATAGGCTCTTGCTGGGTGGGGCTAGCATCTGCACGCACTATGCTGACCAGTCTGCCCTTACCATCTACTAACAACCTGTGGGGGCACGTTGATTCTTGTTCTGGCTGATCAACAATGCCCCCTGATTTTGCACTATAACTCTACCAAGCAATTATGTGACTGGGGTAGGACGAAGACAGGTGTGTGAGCCTTTGCAATAAATGAAAAGATGTGATCTTGACCTAATTTTTGAATGACCACTCACTATATGCTCTATTATTTTTTGGAAACTTAATAAAGAAATGACTCAAAATGTTGTAGGCCTAATGTGGTTGGATATGGTTCAGTTGAAGACAGAATGTAAAAGGTGCCGGTGCTTAGCGGAGCCCTCGTGAATCGTACTGGCAAAACCACTGAGTAACGGGATATTTTGACACAATTCATAATTTCATCCTTTCCAATCACGTCTCTGCCTCAAGCTCATTCTATCATTAGACTGCAGCCAGCTGTCAGTATCTTTAAGGTGAATGCCAACTCACCTGCAAGCCATGCCAAGGGGACCTGTGCTGTCTATGCCATCCTCAGCCCTCGCCTTTCTACGACCTTCCAGAAGTCATCCTCAGCCTTATGCTCTGGCGAGTCAACAACCAGCCCTAGAGCAACAGCACGAAACCTCTATACTACTCTCACTTTCCCTTTCCCCTCTACGGACGCTTCTGGAAACTCCAGCCCACCCTTCCTTATAGGGTGCCTGCCCCCCGTCCTACTTAGTCACTATGCCATACGCCACATCAGCCTACTCCTACCCCGCCTCTGCGAACCACTTAAAACCGCACGGCCTGAACTCCTTCACGATCAGCTTCCCTCCTAACCTCTCACCCAAAGCGAAAAAAAACTTCAAACATCCTGAATCACTATTCGTGGACATCTGTCACTGCGCCTCCAAAGGACAAGTAATAATGGATCTCATCTTCCACACTGAAAGACCCGAAACATGGAACTCCATCCTCAGATCGCAACTCAATATCTCCAAAATGACTAACACGTCCCATAGCTGCAAACTGACTTTCTCAGCCCCTAACCACACTAGGCGAAATGGGAACACCACTGCAACCATCTATTCCAATGGCACAGTCCTGAAACAAGCCAACAATGACAACCTAGAAATCTTTGATGCTCTCTTCCCATCCCTCCGGACTTCCCCCTCCCACGCACTCCTCCCCTGCCCACCCATCCTCCTCTCCCTGAAAAACCCGACCCGCCAACAGAACTCACCCTCCATCCCGGGGCACCCTAGTAATAACACCTGCCTCCCACCGCGAGACACCATCTCCAAAACTACCAGAGAGAACAAGACCCCTCTACCCCCCCCCTCTGGCAACCTCCCTCTCCCGCCCCCCTCCCTCTCTCCCAACCCACTTCGAACGACCTAAACACACAGTACGTGACTCCCAACCCCCTCCCCAGTCACTCATGCAATTTAACATCCACGTCCCAACATGGACCCCGCCCAGATCCCACACGGACTCATCACCCACTAAAGGGCAACCTAACAACGTCAGGTTCCCCCCCCCCCAGGTTTAACTTTCCTGCACAGAACACCCACACTGACATAGTAGACTGGGCAGCGGCTCACCCTGCTTGAAAGCCAAATTACCACCATAATCCATGGTCTTAGTGAAATCCTTACCAACCTCGCCGCACCATAAAGCCTCACCACTACCCTTACTTCCCTTCTCTCTCTCAACAGAGGCTTCCCAATGCTCCCCATCCGGAAGGGATCTCTACCCCCCCTCTCTCATCAGACACAGCGACCGAAAAGAACTAGAGATGTCACTTCTGCGAGTGAAGCGGCAGCTCTCGCTTCCTCGTACGACAATCTTATTACTGCCACACCCCAATCCAAAATACAAGTGATCACCGGACTGGGAAGAGAACAGGCCCCCCCAAAATCCCCTAGACCCCAAGCCACATGCACTATCCTCCCCACGGTCCCCCGAACAATAAAACACACAACAGAGACGTCCCCCACAAACTGCATGCTCATAAACTGCAGATCAGCCACCAAGCATGCCACAGAGCTAGCGGAATCCATACTCACCCATGACATAGACATAGCATTCATCACTGAGACATGACTAAATGACTCCTCTTTTTCACTCATGGATACTCTTGTCCCCCCTGGATTTGTTATCACCAACAAAGATAGAAAAGATCAAAGAGGTGGAGGCATAGCAATCATCCACAAAAACAATATTTCCTTGACGGAAATAGACTCCTTCACCTACAACACCTTTGAGTGCCTAACCGCCAACATCAACACTAGCAACAATGAAACACTCATCTGTCACCTCATTTATCACCCCCCAGGCAACACCACCACATTCACCGAACACCTGTCCGACCTGATTGCCCACTGCTCTCTCCAAGATATGAACAACCTTATTCTGGGCGACCTCAATCCTCACTGGAATGAAGAAAGCAACCTTCTAATCCAGAACCTGAAGGAGCTGCTTCACAGCAACAACCTCACCCAACACTGCTTAGAGGAAACCCATAACAAAGGAGCAATCCTAGACGCTATTATTGCCCAACACGACACTGTCATGTCAGACCACATCCTGCCTGTGGACTGGTCCGACCACCACTTAATCCTTTTCCACCTCACTCAGCCTATCACACCTAAACCCCCCACCCAAGACCCTCCGAAATGGACTAGAAACTTCACCCAGATTAACATAACTGACCTAGAGAGAAGGGTTAACTCTCTCCTCTCTGCCTCCACGGACGATCTAGCCACAAAAGAACACACCACCTACTACAACACAAACATGACATCCATTCTAGATCAAGTATCCCCCTTAAAACTAAAAAAAAACCAGGAACATCCCATCCAGATCTTGCTTCAACACGGACATTAACAACGAAAGACTATGGAGGAGCAACCCCTCCTCAAGCCTACTCGAACAACTTAAAGCAGCCCGAAGGAAATACAAAAAACACATCAGCAGCGAAAAATCCACCTTCTTCTGCGCTGCCCTGGACAACGCAAAAAACAGGCCCAACGAACTGTTCAAAATCATCAAACAACAAACCTCCAAACCCCCAGAATCCTCCCTACAGGCCTCCAAAGACTTGTGTGAAAACTTCGAAGAAAAAATCACCAAGATTGAGCTCTCACTGGACGTCAACCTAGTCTGCAAAAACCTGCCTCCAGTGACAGTAGATAGCTTGCCCAAGCACCCCACAAAAACCTGGGAGTCCTTCAACCCCATTCCGGAAACCGAGATCCTCAAACTGATCTCCACCTCCAATCCAGTCTCCCACGTCCTTGACCCTATTCCCACGGAACTGACCAAAAAACGGAGTCTCTTCATAGCCCCGTTCTGGTGCAAGATCAGTAACAGCTCCCTGAGAACCGGCATCATACCTGAATGCCCCAAAGTTGGCCAAGTCACACCTCTACTAAAAAAAAAAGGCCTTGACTCCAAGGAACTGAATAACTTCAGACCCGTCTCCAATCTCCCCCTCCTATCTAAAATCCTTGAAAAATGCGACCTCCAACAACTGACTCAGCACATGGATAACACCAACCAAACAATCGGGTTTCAGAAAAGACTATAGCACCGAGACCGCGATCCTTAACATCACAGACGACATCCACAAATCCCTGGATACCGACCAATGCTGCCTCCTCATTCTCCTAGACCTATCGGCAGCCTTTGTCACAGTTGATCACCAACTTCTCTTCGAGGCGCTACAAGAAAGGGTGGGAGCTGATGACGTGGTCCTACGCTCGTTCTCCTCCTTCTTACACAGCTGCTCACAAAGGAAAAAAATAAAAACCTTTACCTCCGACCTACACCCAGGCATCCCCCAAGGTTCAGTGCTCTCACTTCAACTGTTCAACATATACATGGAACCCCTCACCACCCTACTCAAAAAGGCTAACATCCCTTTCCACCTCAATGCAGATGACACCCAAATCTATCTTGAAACCTCCTCCATTGATGACATTCACAGACTAAATGTCATTCTAAAAGAAATCCAACATTGGCTGTCGCTTAATCACTTAAAACTCAACCAAGACAAAACCGAAATACTCCTCATCTCCAACAAAGAGGAGAACCCTCATATTTCAGAATGGCTAAAAGCTTTGGATGCTCTTAACGGCAATCACACTCTGACCCACTCCATTAAATCATTAGAAATTACCCTAAACTCAAAACTCGATGTGGCCAATCACATCAAGAACTCCGCAAAGTGTGCCTTCGTCAACCTGAAGTTACTTCCACCCAACGACCTCTAACAAGCCACCCAATCACTGGTGCTATCCAGACTCGACTATGGGAATGCCACCCTCACTGGTACAACAAAATCACACCTAGCCCTCCTCAAAACTACTCTCAACGCAGCAGCTAGAATGGTCACTGAAATCAGGAAATACGATCACATCTCACCAGCACTCAGAGAACTAAAATAACTCCCAATCGAACTGCGTGCCAGATACAGAACTGCCTGCCTCACACATAAAGCCCTGCACACAGGAAAACCTGAGAATTTGGCTGCCAAACTCAAGAGGGCTGGTCAGACAAGGAAACTCAGGAGCTCCAGTACCCTACTACTCATCCCCATGAAAACACGCAACCAAAAAACTGCTGCACGGTCCTTCGCCGGAAACGCACCCAAAATCTGGAACGCCATTCCAGTCGGTATCAGGACTATCCCGTCCTTCACAAAATTAAAAAAACAACTTAAAGTCCTTTTCCTCAACCGCTCCCTCCCGAATGGATAGCCGCCATCAATACGCTAATCCCTGCTCGTCGTCTCTTCCTGACATTGTAGCTCTAAGACTTTCCTCGTCCCGGTTATTCGACCCCCAACTGCTCCTCCCCCCCCCTTAATTGGTTCAACCCCAAGACAACGTGCACTCTATGAGGTTATCTTAGGACTCACGGACTACCTCAATGCTGCTCAGCACACTTGGATTTCTGAACCTATTATGTAGAATCCTGCTTTATTGTATCAACCCCAAACAACGTGCAATCTATGAGGTTATCTCAGGACTCATGTACTACCTCAATGCTGCTCAGCACACTTGGACTGCCGAACTTATATGCAGAATACTGCTTATTGTATGGATCTTGCTCAAAAACTGTTGTGAGGCGCTCAGATACCCTCGGGTCAGGCTAGCGCTATATAAAACTCTTAATATGCCAACCTGTGTCGCCCCGCCCCACCCCATCCTAACCCACTCACAGGATAATGACTGACAACAGCATCACGATTTCACCAATCAAGAAGAGGAACAAGATGATCTCTTTTCTTTCTTGGGGCTGTATGTCTGTAAGAAAAAGAAAAGGGTGGGTGAGAGACAGCTGTGTTTTTTTTCTTCGAAACATGCTCGCATCTGTGACATATTGAGTGTACTGGTGAGCAATGGAGACTAGATGCTACTGCACCTCCCAAAGCGTTCTTTGCTCATTTTTAGTTCTGGTGTACCCAAACATGGCAGAGGGCCTTTGGGTCATGCCCATTCAACCATTGGTTGTTCGAAGAATCTTTCACACTTAGATTAGCCACAGAAATTTTGGACAGGTTTACATTTAATTCAGCAGTGGGGATTGGGTAAAAAGTAGTCAATCTCTGGGATGCTCTCCGTGCCCTCACATAAGAGTGCAAATGTAACATCCCTTGACGCCACTGCGTCCCGTCAACAAAATTCTGTGATTTACTTTGCCATGTGCTGTCCTTCTCAAGATCAAAACACACAAGATGATGGACGGAATGTTGCACATTGGCAAAACATTCACCCCCAGTTACAGATCTGGGTTTAATCCATCGTTAATTTGCTCACCACGCCACCCCAGTTCAGACATGGCCATATGCAAATCAGTCTTGACCCTGTGCCCCATGGGAACAGTCCAGCCCGAACTGCCAAGCTATGTCCTCCCTGGACCGTAATCCAGCATCCTAGGACCGGTTTCGGGGTTTCACCCCTCTTCAGCCAGGATAGCTTGACTCCAGTGGCGTAGTGAGCACGGGACCCACGTCTGGGCATACCCTTCCCACATAGGGCGAACAGCAAAACACAAGATGATGGACGGAATGTTGCACATTGGCAAAACATTCACCCCCAGTCACAGATCTGGGTTTAATCCATCGTTATTTTGCTCACCATGCCACCCCAGTTCAGACATGGCCATATGGACAGGGTCAAGACTGATTTGCATATGGCTGGGTCCAAACTGGAATGGCGTGGTGAGCAATAAAACGATGGATTTAGGCCCAGATCCCTGTACTGGGGTGAATGTATGACATTGTTCTGCATTCTGTCCATCAATAGTTCTTTTTGCGTCCTTCTCAAGATGGCAGACCCCCACTGGACTGTGACGGGAATTCCCTCATGTAAGGTGACCACTTTGTAGTAGATTGCCTATCTTGCATTAGGTGATTCTCCCCGCAGTTCCATTGGGTACCATTATTTTATTGCTGGGCCTAATGGGTTTTATTTGGGGATTGTGTTTTGTTTTGACAGTGCTGTGATTTACTTTTCTGTGATTTTGTTTGGCATGAGGAATGTGTTATTATTCCTCTATTGTTTTGCCACTATGCTTTCTCTTTTCTTTGTTCCGGGCCTCCTCTCATACAAGCAGACACTTGCGGAGTCAACCTTTGACTGAGTCTCACATTCACTCACACAGCAACACAACTACATGCTTGCCAACTAAAAAATAACCAATTTCACTAATAAAGTAGACAGAGCTACTAGCTTCGCCAATGCTTGTTTTCTATATTCCGGTGGCAATGGCAAGTTCCCACTCCAAAGCCCCCTCATAGAGACTGAGGAATGCAGGGACTCTCTGAGTTTCTGTATGTTGAAGGTCAGGATTGATATGCGTTGTGCAGTGTGTATGTAATATGCATGGGAAGAAGAACATGCGAGACCGGCACCGTGCTGGAGTATGAAAAATCACCCAAAAATAATTAAGATTCCAGCCCTTGTACCTGTGCACATGGGCCAGGAGGGCCAAACAAAGGTTTTTCCTTCCATCATCAAAAATATATGAGGCGGCCCTGAATGCAGCAACTAAGAGACTGATATTGTTTAGCTTACTTTGACTGGGGTTTAACATGAATTGCTTGTGGCTCCCACCTATCATTTCAATCACGAATGGTTTACCATTACATAAAAGGGTTTTCATCAAGAAAATGTGCAGAAGCATTTATTTGTTTATCAGAGTTTATTGATTAACCTTCAGGTTACTAGATGACTCCAAGGATGTAGTAGTCCTGCTCTGGGTTTTTGTTCAACAACCCTATGCAGTTTGCGGCTTGTAGTCCCAGTTCACTTCAGTTGATTCATCCATTTCAACCAACACTCCTGGAAACACTGATTTGTAAAGAAAAACCCATGTATGAAGTATTGCATCCTTGGCGGAATGGAGTCATCTGGTAACCTTACAAGCAATTCACCAATGAGACTCACATAATTGGGGGTGGCGGCCCTCATATAGATGTACAGGATTTTTTTTACCTTCCACTCAAGAATATTTATTGGTTGTCCTAAAATTGGCAAAGGGATAGCGGTAAAATTACAGCCTTGATGCACGGACGTCGTTTGAGGGTAGACGGCGTCGCAGCTGTGACCTCTAGCTTGCTCCCTGCTACTCCTGGCACTTCCTTGCGACCCCTGACTACCCCCAAATGATTTCCAAGCCTGGATGTCAAGGTTACTTATCAGGTAAAATTAAAACATTATAACAAGAAAATAACAAGTTTGCATCATATATTTTGTGACTAGTATTTATGACGCCAAACATTCCACATAGGAGGTTTTCACAATTTATACAAACCTGTGAAATACCCCTCATTTAACTACCACATTTATTCCTTCTCAATGACCATGTGATGACCTTTCAAGGTTTTTTAAAGAAAAGATAGCTAAACTCTCCATTCATGTTTCTAATATAGATATTGTTGGAAATTACAATCTTTTGCATGATATTCTCCAGATGTTTGCCTTCACAACCCTATTTTTGTTGACCCATTTATGTTGGCTTTAGTACTATATGCAATTTACTCCTAATAAAAAGTGGTGGAAAACTTGTGCTCTCCCTTCCAAACAATGTAAAATGTCTACACACCTGATTGTTACATTTAATTTATTTATAAGTCCCTAGTATATGGCACTGCATGTACCCATGGCCTGTAAATTAAATGCTACCAGCGGGCTCAAGCACTCTTCGTGGCTCCCACTCAAGTAGTGCTGAAAAAAATATCACCGGCCTGCCACGGCAGCCCATAGTCCAGTTGTAAAGTGCCATTTCAACCTGGCAAGATAAATCTTTTGTATCACACTAGGGGGTTCAAGTGGTTGGAGTGAATCAAAGCATCCAACATCACTTACTCCTAACAATATGTAACTCTCAAAGAATGATGAGATGCTACTACACAAAGAAGAAAGAAGGGTGTGTGTAAAGACGGGAATCTATTCTTATAAAGACGAGAACCCTCAATCACCCAAGGGTGACATGCTTCATCATTGGGTCCCCTCTTACACACTGCAACCGCAAGGTATACAGTGTGGGCTACAACTCTCAAAGAGAGGAGCGTGAGGTGTTTTGGGAGGATGCCAACTTAGGCAAGGGGAGTGAGGGGCAGAGTGTAAATCAGGAAAAGAATGTGTATTTAAAACTAGCTACTGGGTGACAAAATTCAATTTACTGTTAGTCCCCATCGGCTAGGGTTAAAACGAGGTGATATAGGATTGAAATAATATCCTAGTTATTAATGGTCGACATGTTTCTGCCAGATGACTACGAGTTCGTGGCATTCATCAGGACCTCTCAATATTATCACTCTGCTTCAAAGACAATAAACAAATGTAGTAAAAACCATACTCAATATTATGGTGGTTTATGACAACAGAACCAGCAACAGTCCGGTCCAGTGTCTTTAAAAATAAGAAGTAAACATGATTAATAGATTCTTTATCATATTCACAACATATTAGACTCCCTTCACAAAACACCACACAGGTGATCTTATACCACACACGTGATATAGACACCAAAAATGTCGTGGTAATTATCACATAACTCACCTATAAGGTAATGTTAATTTACCTCCACCTTTAAGGGAATGATGCCTCAGATCACAAACTGCTAAAAATAAACAGAATAAAAAGAAAACAAGAAGACTCAGACTGGATCTCCCAAAAAGCACAGAGCTAGACAAAAACAGTAAAAGCCTAGCGTAGCCACAAAAGCGTCAGGTAGATAGTATTCAGTTGGGACCAAGGCGATCTATCCTATTCCTAAGTTGAATTTATCAAAAGAAGACAGATTAATAAAAACCAAGCGAAGCTCAACTCAGCTATGGCTGGTAACTATAGATCTCACGCGTCCTAAAAAGACGAGTGACTCGCCGTCCCTACATTCAGATGTCAAATATTAGGATTGGGGAGCGTGTTGTTAGTAATATGAGAACGACATAATGAAGTCCTCTACAATATCGTTGTACAATCACGCTCGACATATCGTATTCAGAAGTGCATACATTGATAAAAACAACAACCGCCCTCAGCTCAAATACCTTAAGTATTTTGGGGCAGATTTATGTTGCCTGGCGCATCCCTGCAAATCAGCAAGGATGCGCCAGGAATGATGCGTCACGCAAGTTTCATGGCGCAGGAATAAACAGATGCGTGACGCATCCAATGGCGTAAGGTTGGCGCAGTGCTTCAGTTGCGTCGCAAGCGCGACGCAACTCCAGCACTGTTCCAACCAACCCTATCCCTAACATGGTGCGTCAAGCCTTACGCCTGCTTCAAGCAGGCGCAGGGTTTTGGCGCATCAGCGTTGGGAAAGTGACTCAGTCAAATCTTATAGATTTGACTGAGTCACTTTTCAGGGGCGTTCCTGCGACGGAACGCCCCCCCCTATGTCGACACGCCCACGTGAAACCTGACGCAGGTTTTACGTGGCGCAGGGCTTTACATCGTGACGCATCTCCATAGATGCGTCACGATGTAAATATGGCGCAACGTGGCGCAGGGTTTACACCGCCACTGCGTCACAAAAGTGACGCAACGGCGGCGTAAAAGTGGCGCATCTCCGACATAGATCTGCCCCAATGTGTCCTTCCATTCGTGGCACCAAACAAAGGGGAAAGAGAGCGTGTATCCAAGTGTTTTTATCCCCGGTGGACAGCCCCATGAATGTGTCTGACCCGGAAGTAGTGCTATTAACATCCGGGTTTGGGGGAATCATGGGAATTGAAGTTCTAGAGCCGGAGCACAATAAACACGCTACTGAGAGAACCGTAAAGAGTGGCATTGTTTCCAGTTCTCGCGTATGTGTAAACCAACCCAAATTTCATTATAATGCTCTCACAACGCGTCGACATCCCTAAGTCCAAAAATTGGACGGTATTAGTGCACAATAAAATTACTCGTGCACGACACAAAATTAGTATTTATAAAAATGGGGATCAATACATTCAGCACCCAAAATTAGGTCGGGTCATAACCAACATGCCTAATTGCACATAAAATGTACAGTGCATAATTATAAAGGGTTTCTTTAAAACATATAGCGACATTGATCAAATCATCAATTGTAACAGGGGCAAAAAGCAACACAGACCTGGCACTTTCTACATTATAAATGTCAAGTTGTGTACCCTGGTAATAGTAATCTAAGAACATCCCACAATGTGTAAATATGTAATAGGTCGCACTTTACAATTCGACCTCGTCTGATAATCAAGAGATGTAGCTGATTCAGATGAGATACATCTTGACAGAGGTCCATAAAGACAGTACAAAATTAGTACAAAATTAGACCGAACCCCAGGGAATGTCCTCATTTAGACCCAGCACGTGACTCTTGGTACGGAAAACCCACCGCTATATGTTTTAAAGAAACCCTTTATAATTATGCACTGTACATTTTATGTGCAATTAGGCATGTTGGTTATGACCCGACCTAATTTTGGGTGCTGAATGTATTGATCCCCATTTTTATAAATACTAATTTTGTGTCGTGCACGAGTCATTTTATTGTGCACTAATCCCGTCCAATTTTTGGACTTAGGGATGTCGACACGTTGTGAGAGCATTATAATGAAATTTGGGTTGGTTTACACATACGCGAGAACTGGAAACAATGCCACTCTTTACGGTTCTCTCAGTAGCGTGTTTATTGTGCTCCGGCTCTAGAACTTCAATTCCCATGATTCCCCCAAACCCGGATGTTAATAGCACTACTTCCGGGTCAGACACATTCATGGGGCTGTCCACCGGGGATAAAAACACTTGGATACACGCTCTCTTTCCCCTTTGTTTGGTGCCACGAATGGAAGGACACAAAATACTTAAGGTATTTGAGCTGAGGGCGGTTGTTGTTTTTATCAATGTACGCACTTCTGAATACAATATGTCGAGCGTGATTGTACAACGATATGGTAGAGGACTTCATTATGTCGTTCTCATATTACTAACAACACGCTCTACAATCCTAATATTTGACATCTGAATGTAAGGACGGCGAGTCACTCGTCTTTTTAGGACGCGTGAGATCTATAGTTACCAGCCATAGCTGAGTTGAGCTTCGCTTGGTTTTTATTAATCTGTCTTCTTTTGATAAATTCAACTTAGGAATAGGATAGATCGCCTTGGTCCCAACTGAATACGATCTACCTGACGCTTTTGTGGCTACGCTAGGCTTTTACTGTTTTTGTCTAGCTCTGTGCTTTTTGGGAGATCCAGTCTGAGTCTTCTTGTTTTCTTTTTATTATGTTTATTTTTAGCAGTTTGTGATCTGAGGCATCATTCCCTTAAAGGTGGAGGTAAATTAACATTACCTTATAGGTGAGTTATGTGATACTTACCACAACATTTTTGGTGTCTATATCACGTGTGTGATATAAGATCACGTGTGTGGTGTTTTGTGAAGGGAGTCTAATATGTTGTGAATATGATAATGAATCTATTAATCATGTTTACTTCTTATTTTTATAGACACTTGACCGGACTGTTGCTGGTTCTGTTGTCATAAACCACCATAATATTGAGTATGGTGTTTATTGTTTTTGAAGCAGAGTGATAATATTGAGAGGTCCTGATGAATGCCGCAAACTCGTAGTCATCTGGCAGAAACATGTCGACCATTAATAACTAGGATATTATTTCAATCCTATATCACCTTGTTTTAACCCTAGCCGATGGGTACTAACAGTAAATTGAATTTTGTCACCCAGTAGCTAGTTTTAAATACACATTTTTTTCCTGATTTACACTCTGCCCCTCACTCCCCTTGCCTAAGTTGGCATCCTCCCAAAACACCTCACGCTCCTCTCTTTGAGAGTTGTAGCCCACACTGTATACCTTGCGGTTGCAGTGTGTAAGAGGGGACCCAATGATGAAGCATGTCACCCTTGGGTGAGTGAGGGTTCTTGTCTTTATAAGAATAGATTCCCGTCTTTACACACACCCTTCTTTCTTCTTTGTGTAGTAGCATCTCATCATTCTTTGTGAGTTACAAGATAAATCTTTTGCCAGGCCTAAAACTTCCCTTTTAATACTTATAAGTCACCAATAAGTTAGGCCCTAAAGGCTAATACGGCAGGGTGCATGGTATTTATAAAGTAAGAAATGTTTAATTAAGTTTTACATGTCCTGGCAGTGAAAAACCTCCAAAGCCATTATTTCACTGAAGCAAGGCAGGCCTCCCATTGACTAACACTGGTTTACCTTATTACATTTAATAAATGCTACATTCAGGTTGGGAAATGCTAGAGAAGTCCTTCTTCCATTCATTCCAATTGTAATTTAAAATCCTCTTTAATGTTAAAGTTGGATTTTAAATTACTATTTTGAAAATGCCTCTTTTAGAAAATTGTCATTTTCCTGCCTGAGCCAAAATATGCATTTTTGCCAGTGCTCAGTGTGCCAATGGCTGTCCTGTGGTGAGATGTGAATCCCCCAAGACAGTCGACAAAAAGACCCTGGATGTGGGGAAGGGTGTTCCTTCCCTCTGCAGGATGGCTTGGGGGTTGTACCCACCCCCTTCCTGACTTTGGACGATGACTACCCTGCCCCTGCCAAATACAGCTCA
This sequence comes from Triturus cristatus, assembly GCF_964204655.1. Classification (NCBI taxonomy): domain Eukaryota; kingdom Metazoa; phylum Chordata; class Amphibia; order Caudata; family Salamandridae; genus Triturus; species Triturus cristatus. The sequence goes on along the minus strand of NC_140590.1, from coordinate 378,492,507 downwards.
CATCTTACCCTACCTACCCTTTGTTTTACCAGGCAGACTGAAGCCAAACCCAGGGGAAAAGGAGCAGAACCAGTTTTTTAATTAGACAAATGGGTGTCCCCAACCAACAGGCTGGCCCTGGGAATAGAAGTGGCACCATCAGAACCTAAAATTAGAACACTCCTGCACCTGAGAAGATTCAGAGGAAGCCCTGCCTACTTTTCTTGAACTCAGGACCCAAAAGGGACTCCAAAGGTCAGTTGGCAGACTTTCTGTTTGAGCTACTGGGACACAAGGGCTGAGTCTTGTTATGTTACTGCAGTTTGTAAAGCACACATACCCCAAACTGTCTCTTGGCGCTAGGTAACTGTCCACACATGGCTCAGGATACTTATTAATAGGCTTAAATAAAGAGACAAGTTTTCAGCATCTGTCTGAGTCTTGAAACCCAAGTGCCACCCTATGGATGTCGGCAAACTCTCAAAAGCTGAACAAAGATAAAACTGGGTGTTGATTCTTGGTGTTTTGGTTTCTTTTCAGTCTTCTGGCTAGTTGCATGCTAAACAGGGGCCACCGCCTACTTCTGCTGACATGGCTAAAAGACTTGGGAGGATTTTCAACAGCAAGCTATCATTTCGGACTCAAATCAATAAACTCAACCTCTTTTTACTATGTACACCAGAGATCTTCAACTTTTTCTCTAACAAGGGCTACTTCTGTTCCATAAAAATAATTTTGAGCTACTAATATTATTAGAGTTGTAATAGTGACCCCATTAGACAAGATTGTAAGGTGGCCCTCCTGAAGATGGTGGCGCTGCCGCGCCTGCTATGCATATTCGGAACACTTCCGCTATGGGTACCCAGTGTGACATTCAGTGACTTGATTTCACAGATTATAGCATTCCTGTGGGGGTCGGGCCACAGGCGAGTGGCCCTCAGTACAATGCAGCGCTACACATCTACGGGGGGCTGGCAGTACCTGACTTTGAGGCATACTACCTATCAGCACAGCTGCAGTGGTTGGCGGACAGCAGAAACCCCGACAGGACACAATCACCGTTTGCCCCGGAACCCCCAGTTCTAACAAAAATACTATTAAGACTGAAGCAGGGCCCACGCAGGAAGACGGAAGAAGAGACAGTAATCATGAGGTGCTGGGCGAGATGGCTACAGAGGACGGGCTGCAGAGACCCTTACTCCCCAGACATACCTATCGAAATGCTCCGACTGCTACCACATGGGGGGAACTGGGCTGGACTGGATGACTGGAAGGCAGCGGGACTACAATTGATCGGGGACCTCTTTAGGGGATCCCAAATGCTCCAGTTTGAGGACCTCCGTGATGAGTTTGACCTTCCGTAGGGACATTTCCTACTACATAGAGCCATTACGGTGGCATTACGAAAGCACTGGGTAAGAGGGATGACAGAACCTAGGGCATTGGAGTGCTGCAGATATGTGGTTCTTTCAGCAGGTAGGATAAAAACGATCTCCTGCATCTATAGAGCCATCAGACGGGACGTTCAGAAACCTATGGAGCGCCTGAGAGCACAATGGGAAGAGGACTTAGGAGTACTGATCATAGAAAAAGACTGGGACACCAATGTTGAGCATACCTTGAAGATCTCCAGAAATGCTAGGTTCAAGCTCATAAACTATTATATGCTTCATAGGGCGTACCTCACGCCAGCCAGAATCAGGGGCTACTTCCAAACGGAGGAAGCTGCTTGCCCTAGATGCGGAGATAGAGAGGCGCATATCCTCCACATGCTGTGGAACTGCCCGGGCCGGAGGGGTTTCTGGGAGGAGGTAGTAACGACAGTCGAGAACATAATAGATAAGGAAGTTCAGCACACTCCAAGCCGATGCATACTACACTGGTACCCACACACAGCCAAGACAAAGGTCACAGGGAGGTTCCAAGACTTAGCATTTGTACTAGCAAAAAGGGAAATCACGAGGAAATGGAGGTCCGCAAGAGGCCCGCGAATAGAGAACTGGAAAAGGGAATTGGAGAAGTGGGCAGACACAGAAAACAGAATATTATTGCGTGCAGCGCACAGAGGCATAGGGAACTTAGACACAGCGAGAGCTTGCGGGAGCCTAGTGGACAATAAACGTATATCAGACATAGATGACACAACAGACGATCCACCAAATTCGCCACCGCAAGAAAGGGACGATGAGATGGTGGCACAGCGGGCCTAAGGTACAATAAGCAATGGGATGACAGTCACCCCCCCCTTTTTAGCCACACAGAAGACCCCGAACAAAGCTAGCATAGAAAGACGAAGAAGCATCACACACTGCGGACACATATATATATAAAATGGAACTCTAGCGACTCTTTCAGGGGGGATGGAGGGAGGGCTAAGTGTTAGAGCTGGTTGAACACGTTGAACAGGCTACTCTATAAAGACATTAAAACAGTAAAGAAGAGCAATGTAACATAAACATGTGAAAGAAAACTGCTCAATTGTATGTTATGTGTACCAAATGCCAATAAAATCTGTTTAAAAAAAAAAAACTAGACAAGATTGTAATAGCAGTCTCTGTGTGTAAGATTACCAGCAGTTATCACCTCGGTTCATCAGGCATGGTTGCTAGCAGTAATGTAAAAAGTTCTTGGTCAATGTGGAATTCTTCTGCATCCGTAAAACAGAACAACCATAGCCACAATGCAACTGGCATAAAGTTAATAATATTAGTAATACGTTTCTTCAAAGCCACATGATTTAGCACTGAAATATCTGCTTTAAATATATTCTGGAAATGCATCCATTTTTCTTCAAACATAAATAATAATCTGGCATTTGTAAAGCGTGCACCTACCTACCAACGGAGGTGTCCCGGCGCTGTACTTATACCGCAGAGGAACCCATCCTGGCTTTCCCTGTGAAGTCTCCACTCCTGGGCACCCCCAAGGTGCAGCCAGGCATCCCCTGCGCTGTTGGGGCCGTTGTGGAGATTAAGCAAGCTATTGCCCAGAGTTGCAGAGTGGGACCCATGATTAGAACAGGCACCGAGGCGAGAAATATCAGGTCCGAGGAAATTAAGCCCAAGACCCGCCGAAGCGGGAATTGAACCCTGGTCCCGGGCCGGACCTCTGCATCAGGGTCTGCCGCTCTAACCATTGAGCCACACTTCTCCACCAACATCAACGTCAGCATATGATTTCTGAAATACACACGTTTTCACCTCAAACGCCCGCTTTACAATTTTTCTCAAATATATTGAATTTTCAAGTACACCCTCTTGGTAATTGTTCTTGCATTTGCAATGTATAACTATGCAAAAAAATGACGAGACAAATAGTAACTCTTCCATGTTTACTACAAAATGTAATTAGCACTAGCACTTTAAATTGAGGGTTTGTCAATGCGTGTGGTCAGGTGATCAAGGCCGCTTGGACGGCCGAAACGCGTCTGGACATCGAACATGGGAAATAAATAAAGCAAACTGTTCTGGTATTCCAGTGGTCTGTGCCCGTAATTTTCCTTCAGGAAATTGAATTGCGAGTTGCTTCAATATATATATATATATATATATATATATATATATATATATATATATATTCACTGAAAAAACCATAGGTTTCACACATGTTATAGTTAGCTGGACATTTTACTGATAAAAAACCAATGAAATTCCCCCGTTATAGTTACTGTAGGCAACTATAACTCACGCGACCGCAATCCTCTGCTGATGCTAATACTGTATTTAGACACTTATTTGCCCATGTCTTCTTCCATTAAATTTTAGCTATACATATATTACAAATATTTTTTTTTCATAAAGACACATATGTCATCAGCAGAGGATTACGGTCGCGTGAGTTATAGTTGCCTACAGTAACTATAACGGGGGAATTTCATTGGTTTTTTATCAGTAAAATGTCCAGCTAACTATAACATGTGTGAAACCTATGGTTTTTTCAGTGAATTTGTACGGTTTTTTAAATGCTAAGTTACTTTACGCCATTTGTGGCGTGCGCGCCCACTTAACGCAGTTCGTTCCATGCGCGCACGGTGCGCTTCGCGCACCGTGCGCGCACAGTGAGCACGCGGTGCGCTTCGCGCACCGCGTGCCCACATTACGCTAGATGGGCCATGAACGCACGATGCGCTTCGCGCACCGTGCGCACATGGAGGACATATGATGAGCAAACTCTTAAATCTGCTTTTCATTTATTTATTTTTATTTTTTTTACCGTACGCTTACCGTAAGCTTACGGTACGCGTACCCCGTGATTTTTTTTAAAATCAATAAATGTTTTTTTTGTACTTTTCTGTCCTTCTTTGACCCCCTTACAAATGTTAGGGGGTCTGTAACTCTCCTCATTGCCCCCTTTCCTTGTTTTCTCAGTTTTTTTTCTGAGTGAAACACACAAAATGGCGGCCGCCGCTTCCTGGTTTCGGCCGATTCGAATGTTTACTAAGATCTATGGGCCAATCAGAATCTCCTTCGCGCACGCCATGTTTCTTCCGTACGCTTACCGTAAGCTTACCGTACGCGTACCCCGTGATTTTTTTTAAAAATCAATAAATGTTTGTTTTGTACTTTACAGTCCTTCTTTGACCCCCTCACAAATGTAAGGGGGTCTGTAACTCTCCTCATTGCCCCCTTTTCTTGTTTTCACTCTTTTTTTTTCAGAGTGAAACACAGAAAATGGCGGCCGCCGCTTCCTGGTTTCGGCCGATTCGAATGTTTACTAAGATCTAAGAGCCAATCAGAATCGCGCTCGCGCACGCCACCGTACGCTTACCGTAAGCGTACGGTAAGCGTACCGTAAGCGGGCTCAGATATATATATTGATTTAAAGGCTATTTTCTCAGAATCTACTGAACAGATTTACACCAAACCTACAAAAGGCACTTCCTTGACCTAGGGACTACCTCTCTGCCAAATTTTGAGTAATTCTGTTCAGCCGTTCGGGCTGTAGCTCGTTCTAAAGGTCCTATGGAAAAATGCATGGGAAAAACGCGTTTTGGGACCCCCCTTTTATCTCAGCCCCCGCTTGACGGATCCCCCCGAGACTTTCAGGGTAGGAGCGGAGCGTAGCGCCCCACCTATTTTGAGAAATTCGTGAGGATTCGTCGACCGGCGCCAAAGTTATTCAAAATAGAATGTTGAGGTTTTCCTATGGAAACGTGGTCCTAACTATAACTACCTACTGGCGACCGCCAGTAGGTAATATATATATATATATATATATATATATATATATATATATATATAATATATTATATATATATATATATATGTTTACACAACGATGCCCTTGATGAAAACGCACTCGTCTGCTGCTGGATTTGGAAATCCCTTTATTCATGAAGAAACCGGCAGCTTACACACAGAGAATGTTTCCATTGCCTAACGCGTTTCGAAGCCAGCTGGCTTCTTGTTCACAGGCTGTTTGGAAGTGTAGCAGAGCGCAGGGAGCATAGTTATCCACAAGCTGATTGCACATCAAATGTCCTCAGGTGGGCCTCTTAGGTGAGTGTTACCTTGATGCATCTTGGGACTTGTGGTGTCCTGCGAAAAATTTCATCACCTTTGGTGGGGTCTGCGCCATCTCCAAACAATATTAATACTGGCCGTCCTGCCAGGGAAAACTGCACCACCTCCATCAATCAAAGGAGGGGCGGCGGGTTTAGAACTACTCTGCCTACGAAGCTGTGACTGCTGCTTAACAAGAAACTGGAAAATAAACTGTGCTAAATTACATCCGGAGGCCCACTGGAGGGAAATAAATAATGAAAATATCTGCTACACTTCCAAACAGCCTGTGAACAAGAAGCCAGCTGGCTTCGAAACGCGTTAGGCAATGGAAACATTCTCTGTGTGTAAGCTGCCGGTTTCTTCATGAATAAAGGGATTTCCAAATCCAGCAGCAGACGAGTGCGTTTTCATCAAGGGCATCGTTGTGTAAACACAAATATATATATATATATATATATATATATATATATATATATATATATATATATATATATATATATATTAATTCAGCCACGCAAAAGCTTCTAATTTAGTAGGCTGGACTGCACACAGGAGAGCTACTTACATAGCTGGAGAGCTACCAGTGGCTCACGAGCTACTGGTGGAGTAGCCAGAATCTGCACTTACAGTGTAAGATCCTGCCCTTCTTGTATCTGGACCAAAGCAAGAATGTACTTCACTTAGTGATTCCGTTTAGATTGGATTACTGCAATTCTTTGTATGTAGGTCTCTCTGTGACTCTTATGAATAGACTTCAATACATTCAGAATATTGAAGCTCAACTTCGTTTAGGCATACAGTGAAGTGACATACACCCCTCTCTTCACATTTATGCCGTCTACGTTGGCTTCCAGTGCACAGAAAAGTGAACTTCAAAGCATAGTGTACCTGGTGCAAGGCGTGCTCTGAGAACTGTCCGAAGGACATCAGAGCTGATATCACACATTTCCTCTTCAAGTTCACTACTTACTGTTCCCAGAACTAAGAAAGCACAGATTAGAATATGGTTTTTATCCTTTCGCTCCACAAATCTCTGAACTTTCAGGAAGAAAATGAAAACGTGGCTGTTCAATTAAATCTACAATCTGGCTTTTTCTGCACAAATGCCATTCTAATTCAAATCTGCTGCAGTGCATAGGCAGCAAGGCGGGAGCTAAGCATCTCCACGCCTGTGCATACTACCCTGTCACCTCTGCTCTGTAAATTAGGATGTTGGAACAGTGTGTCCTGCTTCACACACCATACCCAGATCTGCCATCATGAGGATTGATATATGATCATATCTAGTTATAAATTATTACCTGGTCCCTTATATAAGCGGACCCTTTTTCCGTTCCCACAGGGGGATCATGTGTTTAGCAGTTATTTCTTCATTCCCTGCAATTTTTTCCAAGTGAATTTTGAGAGGTCAAACCTGCCAATATTTACCAGAGGAAAAAGCCCAGTAAATACAGGTACATGCAGATTTGTTTGCAGAAAATGCCCAAATTTGCAAATCATTTTCCATTTGAATGAGGAAACCATGCGGTACCAGTTATGTATCGGCCCAATAAATATTGATCCCAAGACTAACTCATACCACACCAGGCCATTTGTAAGTCATGATGAGGGATTCATGAAGATCTGTAGAACCTACCATTTTATTGACTCTGCCCTATTTTTTGATTATCGATGTCTATGTATGAATAAATTGTCCTTAGGAAAGTCCAAAGACCGAAAATGATAATAATAACATTAAAAATGGGACTTTGCCCTATTGTTCATTCATTCCAATTACTTTTGATCAGGGGTGCCTAACGTTGGTCCAGGAGTACTTAGTCCATGCCAGATTTTAAGGATAACCACAAACTTTGCAATCTTGTTCCATGCAGTTCTATTGCATGTCACATCTTAGTATTTAAAAATATGGTCTGGATCCTGCCCTCCAAGACAGCCCGATTTTAAATAGTTATAATCCCAAAGCCATATTATAAACTTTGAATGGCCATTAAGCTGTTATCGATGCACAGAAAAATTATTTTCATTTTGATCTCTAACACAACCAACAACCAGCAGACTATGCATTAAATATGCACAATTTCACTCCATATTTAAAAAATGGGCGCGCCCTTTGTTCATATGAAATCTCTCTCAATTTGACACATCAACTAATCAATGTATTGATTTCAAATGCCCAATTTTACAAACTATTTGAAAGGCGTTTTTCACTGGGCCCCAATGTTAAACATGACATAAAATACTATGGAAAAGGTTGGTCTGGTATTAGCACTACCAGGTGTTTTGGGGGCAAAAACTGTCAGAATATTTCTGTCTGTCATTACAACATTACTACAAAACTCCCCCAGCAGCAAAGGTTTTATTGAGATACCACAGATGTTTCCGTAAATAAGCAGGAGGTGTGCAGCAGTTGTGTGATGTTACCGGCCTACCTCCTGGAAATGTTTCTAATGCTCCAGATAGGGAAACATTGCTGGTCATCTGATTATTGCACATCTTTGCCATTCCCTGAGCATTATCAGCCTGTTGGAAAAGTTGTCCAAAGAAAGAAGGGTAGGATTCCTGAGAGTGAAGAACATACCTCCACACGCTTTACCTTTGTAGCAATTCGCCTTCATGGTGGAACATGTCCGTGCGTTGATTACAGTTCCCTCTATTATAGCTGTGTGGAGAAGAGAACATCTTGTCACCGCACTAGACAATTCCAAGAGTTTACTTTAGAGTTCAGGGATCCAGCACTAACCCTAAGGTAAGATGGTTCTATGTAATCTAAGAAGCAGACAAGACCCCCCACTTCCCTCCATCATACTTTGATTATTAGTATATATCTGCTTCTGTTTACTGGCAACAGCATGTATGTGTATGTATGTATATAGTTCAAACCTAGCCAAAAGGCAGTGGAGCGCTATACATGGTCAAAGACAAGCCTAAAGTCACAGAGTAATGGGAGAGGAAGCTGTGCTGGGGATGGCGACTGCACTATGATATAGGGTTCTTTGAAGATGTGATTCTTCAACTCTTTCCTACATTGAAGCAGCATTGTCGTGATCCTGGAGGATAAACCTCTAACTCCAGCCAAACATTTACACCTGGTTATTTAAGGAAAGGGGAAGTGGCTGGAGTGCCCAAGTTACGTCTTTGATCCACCTTCACCAGAATTTTGTACATTTATATTCCTTGGTGTGTGGAGTGGTGATTCAGGCAGACGCCGCCTTGGGGAAAGAACTGTAGTATGTGGTTCTCTGCAGTATCTGAATCACCATGGTTTGTGGCTCATACAGATGTTCCCTGAGTTGGGCTTTGGTTAGAGTTGGGATGTCCATAACATCATCTCAATGCCAGGGAACCTGGGCCATCAGATGGAGTTAGGCAGCATTTCTGCTATCACCTGTTAATAACTAAGTACCAAGGGGAAAGCAACCAACATAGCACTGCTTGAGCAATCATGGAAGCAAACAACAACACTCATCTTGCAACAGTGGGAGATTCCACTTACAGCAGTCCTCGGAACAAGCTGCAAGAGAAACGAGAGTTATATGAGAGGAGTTCTTCTGTCTTCCTAGTTTGTGTAACAGGATAAGCAGCTGAGGTAGATGAAGACCCCTCGTGGACAGTCTGTACAGCCCATCTTACCTAGTTCTACAAATGCTTCTAAAGACCTTCCCATGGCTGATTTCACTTTGTCTTGAATCTGGTACATTTCCAGTAAGTGTATGTTGACGCCTACAGCAAAGAAGAAGTGTGAAAAGAGCTTTGCAAAGGATGTATGTTAAAAGCAGCCAATGACATAACAATGGAGGGTTCAGGAAAACATATTGGTGCACTCCTCAATAAATGTTATGGAGCTCTTTACCCACCAAAGGCCATCCACAAGCAAATTTGTGTGTTTTGAGGTCATGTGGCAAAAATATCGCCCTCAACATACTCCAACTGAAGTAGGAGACTATAAGGTCTAAACTGTAGCAACTGTTTCTACCTCACCCCCATGGTTTTAGAATCTAACCGCGTGGACCCTGAAGCCACCACGCTCAACCACTGTGTAAAAAAGAAGTTTGAAATTAACAAGATTGTTTTGGGATCAAAAATAAATCTAGAGTGCAACCTCTAGTGAGAGAGGTAGTGCACCCTAATGCCACAGGTGCCCTAGGATAGACATCAGGCCATGGATATACCATTGGCATGGGAAATTATGAATGTGCCATTGGCCGTAAGCGAGAGTCAGTGCCCCCTGGGAGCTAAAGCAGAGCTGTAAACAAGCGTAAAATTTCTGTGCTGCACTGAACATGCAAGTCCAACACTATCTATGGCAGGCTGGGGGGGCGAGGAAAGGGGCGGAGGTTCTTCTCCAATGTTTGATTTAAATATAAGTGATCCATGTAAACATAGAAAGTTAACTTTCAATTGCTCTCTTTGTCAGCAAGGCGGCCATCTTATAATGTGCATTTCAACAGTCAATATTTATAATAAAACAAACGCCCACTAATACAATTCATAATATAATCATAATAAAGAAAATGTGTGATTTTAAATCTTTTCAGCATTAATAAAAATAATACGTTGTATCAAATTCATTCATAATACCATATATAAAGTGACATGCTCGAAATTCATTAGTCTCATATAATAATCAGTTCTACCTAACTGTAGAAAACTGTAAAGAAAGAGTGGGGTCTGGAGAGAGAAATAACTAAAGTTAAAGCATCTAGGAGGCATTATATGTAGGTAACATTTTAGCTCAACACGTTGCCCAAAAGCTTAGGACATCTAGCTCAGTCAGGGAGAAGCGAGCTGTACAGAGTACTGCAGGTTAGAATCACATGACACAGTGCACAAAGAGTCACCAAATGTTGCACACATCCGGAGTATTAGTCTGGGAGACCTCCAGCCTCCCCTAAAAGCACGATTTACGTATTCCATTAGTTATTTTGCAGCTGAGGTGCGTGACCCTTAATGTTAGAGGATTTACGGAGTGAGAAGGCCTTTTCTAGCTCACCAATGCTGGAAAAAGCATGCAACATCAGTATAAGTTATCTGAAGGCTAGAGTAGCCAGGGTAAATATACAGAACAGGCATCGGACCTGCATGAGAAACCTGTGGGTGAATCATGCGCTAGTCTAGTACTGCTCCTTCTACAGACATATATTGACCAAAGGTAGAAACTGTGGGAACTTCTTAGTAAATGGACACTAACATGCACACCGAACCCAATGTGTCCAGGTCAAGTCAAACCACAACGAATCATTTTGTTGCGGTTTTAGCTGTGATCGACGAAGAGTCCGCTGAATTTGCTGAGGTCTTGGAATGTATTCTACTAAGACGACAGCTAAAGTTTACTACCACAGTTGTGACAGATTATCATCTGAAGATGATGATGTAATGTATCCTGCTAAAACGAATGTTTGCTACGTCAACTGTGGCTAATTCTCCTCTGACGATGCTGCAATGTATTGTACTGATAAAGCAGCTATTGGTTTCTACTATGACTTATTACTGTTCATCTTCTAGTGTTATAATATAATGCTCATCCAATGGTACTTGAATGATTCTGTTTTGTTGCTAGAAGGAATATGATTCAGTTCCCTTACACTCATCATTATGTCCGACACGGTCTTTATACTACTGGCACAACCTTTTTATCGCAATTTCACCCTCTCACCTTTCCAAGTGGTCTTCTGGTATCTGCTGGTGCTCAGATCAGAAAGCAGTGTTTTCTTCAGCTCATCAACTTTGCGAACATCTAAAGAGACCTACAGTCAGACAGGATCAGGGAAGGGGTCAATACACTTGAAAAAGACATCATGCAAACTGCAGTGCTGTCAGCAGAGTCAAGCTGGCCCACAGACAACTGACAAAATAAAAGGACCTTTTGCTCGATGGGTGCCTACCGGTGTCACCTAAAGTTGTTTTTACAAACTCATCACCAGCACTGCTGAATGTAGAAGTTGCTGAATACCAAGGCTGGTTAGTCTTAGCTCCCATTCATGGGTCTTCCTTCCAACTCCATACAATTACTATCCTTAATCACACTATTCCAGATTCTTTTTCATCCCTGCTTTTCCACCAGTGACTTTTTCCTGTCCTTTTCTTCCTCTGAATTGTTGCTCTTTCATTTGCCTTACTATAACACTGATTGATCAAACTAGCACTGACTATGGAGACTACTGGCCCATCGACTGTGTTCAGCTGTATCAATTTTCACTCAAAAGGGTGGAGAGATCCTCCAGACCTATTCTTCTGTCTTCCCTACCAATAGGTATACACGCAATGCTAGAAGGATAGGACTATTCATATCAGAAAGTGCCAATTATGGACAGACGTGATACAAGGAATTGGAAGGGCCTCACCCACAAGAGTGGTCAATACCCCACTTAAACTCATATAAGTAAAGTGGCCTACAACCACCAGTGACAACAGTGATGAATGTGGGCTATTAGTACCTGCTATATGGCAGGAAGAAGCAGTGGTGTAGCTAGACCTACTGCCACCCGGTGCGGCCCCTAAGTTTGCTGCCCGGTGCAGGTAAGAGCTTGTATGGCAGCCGACAGATGACTTGTTCTTGGGGGGGCGATGAACAACTTGTTCACGGGGGATGGTGGTAGCCGACAGAAAAAGCTTGCTCAACTCCACCCCCCCTAAAAAGTGTGCCTCCCAGGGCAGATCGCCCCACCCCCAGCTACGCCACTGGAAAGGAGGAAGCAAGTGTGGTGTGGTCCTACCCTTGAGGACTGTGGAACTGCAGGGTAAGACCCCTTTCTCTTTCCCAAGGTAAGAGTGAATAGCATAATCTGTTGAAAATATATACAAAGGATTTTTTTCAATTTTTGAGAAGATGCCCTCAATCTCTGAAGACCAGGCATGTATTGTGCACATATTCATGTCTAATAGGTGTCACTCATAGACACTATCTATTCAAGTAAGCAGAGACTTATGGAAGTCTGTGCTTCACCCCCGATCCTCTTCTCCAGCGCCTTTCTCCTCCACGGTAAGCTCAACTACCACGTGGAGGACCTCATCTAGACGACCAACCTGCTTGAGGATCTGACCAACCTCAGAATCACCCTGCAAGTGGAGGTCCCTACACATACTGCCGGACACCTACCTACTGGACCCCATCTTCAGCAGCATCACAATAGACAAGCCCACACCGATCACCTGCTCCACCACAGCCTCATCAATTCAGCATTCCCATCCCACACCACTACAGAAACACCATCATAAAATCTTCACAACCAGACTGGAACAAGATTTCAGAAGTATCATGGCCTTCTGAACTCCTACACTGCCTGCCTCGACACAACAATTTCTCCCCAAATCCATCTCCAACTTCAACTCCTGGATCATTGACTGAGCATATAACCTGGCTCCTCTCAAAGCCAACAAAGCTCACCAAACGCCACTGCAGGCAACTTGGAAGCAGATGGAGACAAAGTCAGAATGACACCAACAAAAGTTCCTACAAATATGCCCTCAGACGATATCAGCAAATCAGAGCCACCAAACACTCTGTGTTCATTGACTGCATCGAAAGCAGCACCAACAGCACCAAGGAAATCTGTTGCATAGTGAAATACTTCACCTCTCTGCCAGCAAGATCCACCAGCGAACCCTCTCTCAGGACCTCTGCACCCAGCAGTCCCTATTCTACAGCAACACAATCATCAGCGTCTATTAAAACCTCAAGCCTCAACCGAGCCCTCCTACTTTTGCAGCCCTTCTGTCCATCTCTACGAATACCTAGAGGACTGCCCTGAGCCCCTGGCCCGCCATTCTCTTTACAATCCAGTCAAGGCAACCAGTAATAAATCATTAGGTTTGAAATACCGAAGGCTGTTTTTGTTTTTGAATTTCTCTGCCAACAGGAGATTTTATGTCCTTAACAATATGTATAAAAAACCATTGCTCCCCCAAGTGGTGGTGATAGCCCACTTTACTTGTATAAATTTAAGTGTTGGAATTCCATATGATGAAGCATGCCACCATTCTTATGGGTGAGGGCCTTGCAATTCCCAGTATCATGTCTGTCCCTCGTTTGGCAAGCTGTACCCTATGAACCTAGTGGATCTTGGCAATTTGTTACATCATTCGACATTTTCCACCCACCCTAAAATGTTCCAGAGTCCACAGTTCCAAGTGGGTTCTCGCTCGCCTCTTCACTGCTCGAATGGCCAGGCCAAATCAGAACCTAACAAAAATATTCATTTTCTGCACTCTCAGTTATGGTTTAACTTCGTCTATTACTATGGTCTTCATTGGCTGGCTATGAGAATCACATTTTACACCTCTGTACTCATTCTGAATACAGTCGTCTGTCTTCACCTAGATCTTTCCAGAGTGCATTCCGTGGGTGGAATCTGGCCATTTGCAGAACTGATTACAGTACACCACTTTCCTTACTTACTGTCTTTCTAGCACAAAAGTATTACTGCAAAATGTTTACACCTTTTTAGAAATAAATAGTCATTGGCTATATCTCAGTATTATTGGTGTGTTATTGCATTATTGTTTATATTTAACCAAGTCTGGTGGATTGGTGGGCTGATGCATCCACTGTAGGTGCCTGTGTTTGACCTCATAGTCACAGGTTCAAATCCTGATGGGTCCACTCAGCCTTTCATCCTTCTGAGGCCGATAAAATGAGTACCATTGAGTTGGGTAAAAATAAATATCCCCTATTCAGCACCAGGATACCCTTCTGGGTGAACGTGTGCTTCACATGACACGTTATGTTGCTTTATCCCATGCTATGAAAGAGGGGAATTGTTGTCACCTATCTGACATATTCCCCATATAGGATCTTGCCTTATGGCCCATCTTCCATTCTTAAAAAGGTCTGCCACAAAATGTTGAGACCCACTCACTCCCACCCTGGAGTGGGGATCCACAGATAAAATTTCCATTGACGACACTATTATTTTATGTATATTATTCGAAGGCCTCACATCAGTTCAGGTCAGCTAACAGTCTCTTGGCAGGCAGACCCCAGAGAGGACAGAATAAGGGCCTCCTTTTATTGTCAGCGGTTACTGCAGAAGCACCAACCATCTGCTTCAAAACTGGAACAAGTCTTCAAATTTTTCACATTTCCCTTTATATTTTGAGCATGCAAACATGCAACAATGGGGGCAAATAAATACCACTGGATGTGGTAAGTCTACGAGTTGTGTCTGGGTGCATGAGAAGGAAGCAGCTGGGCATAAAGCTCTTCAACGCCTCGTCAAGGGTAGTAAGTGCTCTATAAATGCAAATACAATATATAGCCCTCTTGGCCCACAATACCATAACACTCTGAGGTTGAGCAGTGAATTGCAGTTCATACAGGCTGCATAAAAATCCTCTTATACTGCATGTCGTGGAATCCCAACAATCGCTCAGGACAAGCGTGGCATGGGTGGGATTCCTCGGCAGTTCCTTGGGGCATTGTGGGTTCGTGTTACAGATTCAACTTCTTCATTTGAACCGGATTGCCTCCATGTGACTTACTTCACAGACACTCTCACACTCACATAAGACAGATGGGCAATCTTTTGTCCATCAACCAGTACTGTACCAGCCCATAAACCAGTCATTACCAACCAAAAAGGTGGGGGCCACAGGACTCTATTCTAGCCCAACACTGCAGATCCCAGCAAGCTACATTCTATGACCGCTTCCTAACATTACACTATGATGACAATCAGATATGAGATGATTCTAACAAAGTCCATGACAGCAGATTTTACCACCCTGTCTCCCTCCAACCTATGCCTACTCAGGACCTTAAACTTTAAACAAAATAACTCAGCACAGGGTGCATGCAGAGGCATACTGGGTGGATTGCCTTATTACAGGGACGAGTGCAGTGATGTATGTTTTACTGAGTGCTGTATGACATGGAATGAGTGAAGATGCCAATAGGCCTCAACTTACAACGGTTGTGGCTAGTTCTGTTCATAGTATGGTTATGTTGATTTTCGGGGAGGGTGTTTGGCTCTTGGGTCAAGTATTAACTAGTTTTGCGAATGTCTAAATATGCAGACACATCAGAGTTTTGTAATTGTTTCACAGGAGGGAGATGTGTGGGCTCTGCTTTTTCTCTGCCCTTCATGGTCTGCTGCTGTCCAGTCTGAAATATGTTCTGTTTGAAATTCTGTTTAAGCATCGTGTGTATGTGGAGATCAGTAGTAGGAGGAGGAGGATACCAAACTACTGGTGGGGCACTGAGACATATACTTATCATTATCATTATCTACTTGGACACCAGAACCCAGGTTATTTGTACATCAATACTTCTAATACATACTGTTAAAATCTCTAGTTCCATGTACCCTTATACTGCCACCATCCACACTGCTTGCTTTTAAATATATACTCACCCAAAATCCTTAGAAATGTCCAAGTAAAAAAACGTTGGTAAATATCTAAGAACATATTTGTGATCTTAGTGGTCATGGCATCTCGGTGAGCAATATCAGGTGGAAGTGTCTCAGACACAGCAGTATGTAGGATTTTCACAAATGCAGGGTCACAGCTTAACAAGCCACAGGCACCCGGGAAGGATAATCCACAAAGTGTCAGGAGCTGACAGGGCCACTGCATGCCCGCCCTCGCTTCATAAGTCTTCTTCACTGGGTCAGTGCTTCTGTAGACTGAAGAGTAACCTCTGTAATGATCAAGCATTATTCTCATCGTTTGAGTGACATCACAGAAGGATGGTGGAGGGGGAGGAGAATCATAGAACGGGCAGCATTGTGACATGTCTGTGGACATTCACTAGATCCTGGGCAGAGGGATCCCCCAGTCACTGTAGAGACCTTTGTGCCTGAAGGTGAAGTCATGTTTACCTGTAGAATAGTGCGGGGAGACTGGATTAGCATCAGGGGTCAAGTGCCTAGGTACCCTGTAGGTGAAGGAAAATGTAGACACAAACATATGTTACTTTGATGGGTAAAGAACAATAAGCGTAGATAGTTTCAGTTCATGTCTTCCTATTCATAGCCTCGAGAAGTTACAGATTTGCTTTTTTTTACAGTAATTCTTTACAGAGTTTCCAACATTATAAAAGGGTAATCATGGTGTTCAGGGCCCTGGTGATGATTCAAGCTGTTGCTGGCTTCCTGAACCTTGTCCAGCTTCTTCATTAGTAGAGTCTAGTTTCACTCTCCCGAAGCGCCATTGGCTCATGGCAAGGAGTGGGTGAGTGTAGTAATCTCCAGTGAAGCAAATTAGATTAAATCCAAGAAAGTAAGTTTATTCCAATAAATGAGCACGTCTAACTCGATCAGCTGTCAGGAGGAAACTGACTCACTGCAGAGCGTACAACATTCCAATACAACTCTAAGATTGAACATAGAATGGCAAACACATTTAAAAGGCTACAGAATATTAAAAGATGCAGATGCATTTAAAGAGACACACTTACCAATAATAGTACATACCACACATCTTCCCCTTTATGGAAAAAGAAAAAGAAAACTAATAAAAAATTAATTCATTGTATTTTACAGGTCTTTTGACACATCTGCCAAAAGAGGATTCCACATCGGAAGAGATAATCTCAGTGTTTAACATATCTGTATTGACATTATCACTGTTAGAAACATTAGGAGAAGAATCAAGAAGTGAATTTTCTTCTTCAACATTCTCATAACACCAAAAATGACTACGAGATTTATTATTAGGAACACTGTCCTGTTCATTGGATATATGCATATCTTTTGAATGTGCTAAAGCTAAATGACTCATGTGCCATTTTTCTCCATTATCCAAAGTCACAGAATTATGATGGATTTTTGCAATCTTCTTTGGGGTACTAAATTTGCTGTGACCCTTTGGAACCTTCTTAGCACTTTTGATACAAACCGATTGACCCACTATTACATTTGTAGGTTTAGAACCATGTTTAGTATCATAATAAACTTTGTTCTTGATTTGTGAAGTAGCAAGATTAGATCTAATTTCATTCAAGTCATTGAAAGGCATTTCATTTCTTTTCATCCAACCTGGATTAGTCTTAGATAATGGAACTCTACATCTCATCAAAGAAAATGGACTTTTTCCTAACGAAGAATGTGACGTTACTCTATAACTCCATATCATTTTTTTAATTTCGTTTCCCTAAGGAAGTTTTGAATTAACACACAATTCTAAAGTATTTTTTATGACTCTATTTAGCCTTTCTACAGTACCATTACCGGAAGGATGGTAAAGAGGTGTTAATTTATGTTTAATACCATTGGATGTAAGAAAAGTTAGCATTTCATTGGATTTGAACTGTACTCCATTGTCAATTAAGATGGAAGATGGACAACCTTCATGTAGAAAAATGCATTCTAAAAAAATAATTACACTCTTAGTGTCAACTTTGTCAACAACTTTCAATTCAAACCATTTAGAAAATAAATCAACAAGTACTATTATGTACTTTAAAGTATTGTCAAACCAGTTAATTGGACCCATGATGTCTAAAGCTAATTCTTCCCATGGAAGATTTGGAGAAGTAACTATCCCTAAAGGTGGATTAAATGTTTTTTTTGATTTATCAGACAACTCACAATTAATGCAGGACCTAACTATTCTCTCAATATTATTGTCCATTCCAGGCCACCAATATTGGTCTCTAACTCTAGATTTAGTGTGAGAAATACCTGGATGACCCTCATGAGACAAATGTACAATTTGATCTCTTAAAGATACAGGGGGAACAATTTTGTTCCCTCTAAGAAGTAAATGGTCAGAAATTGAAAGTTCATCTCAGACTTCCCAAAAACCTCTTCACTCATCATTAAGGTTTTTTTTACATAAATTGTCCCAACCATTTATAACTTTTGATTTAACATCAGATAAAATCTTATCTTGGGAGTCAGCTTCTAACCATTGGTCCTGAGAAATACTATTCATGAATTTGTCATTAGAAATTACATTAGCAACTGAAAAATCATTCCAAGAATTACGGTCAGACTCAACAATGGGTAAAGAAAACCTACTGAGAAAGTCTGCAATAACATTTTTTGCTCCTGGAACACACTGAATTTCAAACAAGAAATCTTGCAAGCGCATGGACAATTTTAATTGAGAAACATACTCTTCCACAGATTCGTGTTGAAGTTGTTTCCTTTTGAAGAAAGCGCGTCTAGTCACTCCAATACATACTGTGGGGGAATAATGTTCAGTTATATCTGAAATAGCTGTTTTAAAAATGTCAAAATCACCAGACCTTTCAGGTTTTTGCATTTGATTGTATACTCTTAAACCTTCAGGGCCAAGACTGTGTAAAAGCATTCTTTTCTTTCTTTCAGGTGACAAGGTGCCAATATTGTCTTCTAAAATAGCAATGTAATTTAAGAAATACTCCTTCCATTCTGTCCATTTAACAATTGGTTCGCCTGGAGCAGTTAAGAATTCTTTAGGAGTGCTTAAATTGATAATAATACAAGATGAAGAAATTGCAGTATTTGAAGAAGTAGAGTCTGAAGTATCTGTAGCAGTATTGGTACTCATAATAATCCACTAAACAAATGGATATAAATTATCAAAAAAATAATAAATGTAGTAGAATAACCAGTAAAAGATTATTACTTGTAGTAGAAGAACAATGAAGCTGTGTTCATAGTCCAGATGTGCTCAGTGAAAGCTGTTTGAAGCGAGATGAATCTAAAAAAAAAAATGAAGGCACGTTTATCGCGTGGTTACGTTGCGTGAACCTTTTGGGCCACGTTTGATGAAAATAAACAAGCGAACGCGTGTGTTCTTTCGCATGCGTTGAGAAGCGTGCAAAGAGATTGGTTCCTATGGAAACGTTGCTATGCACGTTAGATTTTTCCTCACGGGTGAATCGCGGAGAAGGTGTAGTCCGCAACGGTGAACGGCGGTCTATAAACAACTTCAAAGGTAAACAACGGTGGTGAGTAGACAAGCGAATGCACCAGACAACAACACCCACTGTAATTACCTTCTGTTGCAAAGTCGAAATTTCGCCGTGAAGGAGGTTCCACCCAAAGGCTCAAAAGTAAACAAGCGCCGGTGAAATAGATTAAATGCGAAACGCACAGCTCAATCCGCTCACTTTCCACGCAATACACGAAAGTGAGGGAGAGGATGAATGTGCTATCAATCCACTCGCGCTCCATTGAGTTTTGCTGAATTAAGTTCATGTAGATCTTTGTGGGTGGAAAATAAGTCCAAATTGAAGTAGAATTCCAATCAAAATAAGTATGTGCAAAAAATAATCCCAAACGTTGCCAAAAGAATGTAGTAATCTCCAGTGAAGCAAATTAGATGAAATCCAAGAAAGTAAGTTTATTCCAATAAATGAGCACGTCTAACTCGAACAGCTGTCAGGAGGAAACTGACTCGCTGCAGAGCGTACAACATTCCAATACAACTCTAAGATCGAACATAGAATGGCAAACACATTTAAAAGGCTACAGAATATTAAAAGATGCACAGATGCATTTAAAGAGACACACATGCCAATAATAGTACATACTACAGTGAGTTAGGGTGAAACCTTCCCTGTCGCTGGCACATACTTGGTTTAGACTTAGACTCTAGTTCATGCTTTCCTGTCATTCTAGCACTGACGGTAACTGATTACGCATTGGTGAGAGTTAGAATTTTTACACTACTAATTTCTCCTTCTTGTGCGGGTTGATCTGGAACTCATAGACATGGCGTGGTGGAGGATGGTCCAAAATCACAAGGTCTGTTGTTTGGGAACAATTTCTTTAAGGAACTTGGAAAGAATGAAGCCACATTTACTAATCTGGACGAAGTGCAGAGGGCTATGAAAGAGGGTTTTCAGTCGGTGTTTTTTGGTCGACCTGTAGAAGGAGAGGTTGCTTCCCAGGTTGCGGTCAGTAGAGCACTTAAGTCATTTTTCAAGGACAGCAATCTTACAATAGAGAAACGGGTGCTTGGAGGTTTTGCGGCAGCCGCTAGGTTCTATGCTCAGACAGTAAGAGAGTTCAGAGCAAGAAAGAATCCTATCAGAGGACACAATTTAGATATTACCACAGGTGAGTGCACATTCCCCTTAAATGTGTTTCCTTGTAGGTGTAGGAGGCAGTTCATTTGAAAGTATGGAGAATAATAACATCAGACCATTGGGTACCAGGGGCTGAGAAGGGTTAAAGAGTAGAATTTCAGGAAGAAAGGTTCAAGTTCATTTACCACATCAGATACAATTTTCATTTTCAAAGTAGAAGTCTTTGTTATCAAAATAACAGGGGATGTTAGAGAAAGGGACTATAGAAGACATTTCCTTTCAGGGGTTGTTTTTTCTGAGCACTTTGTTCTTGGTATAAAAGAAAGTAAAGGGATTAAAGTTCCTGGTTTGAGGCCAGTGATAACTTAGTTTTTTTAGTTTGCTTTATTGATTATTGTCCAGGAACAGAGTGCAATAGCAGAAAAAAGAACAAGCAAATTCAGAGAAACAGGTAAGTACGCAAAATAGAGCAGTTATAATCAAATACATATAAAGAACCACAGCAGGGATCCAAGGAAATCAATAAGTTACAAACAGCTGCAAACCTCTCATTGGTATCAAAACAGGGTCCATAGTTGACGAAACTCGACTAAACCCAGCATCAAATGCCCCTTTATCCCTTACCCTTCGAAGTGGCTTGCAGCAGACATCACAATTCAGCCACGCCTAATAGTGCATCCCCATTCACCTCTGCCTGTTCCTTGTAGTAGGAATTCACCAGCAGGTATTGCCTCAGTGGGTCTCCTACTCAGGATATAAGCAGCACTAACGTAACATAGTTGTCCATTCTGTCTTTACAAAATGTTAGGTCAGTAAGCCATCCTTTGATTTTTGCAGTGCATTTAGAATTCCACTCCAGAGCAATCCTCCTTTTAGGTCTCATCTGAGACAATGCATCGCTGTCACCTGCAAGGCATTTTGTTTACTAATAGGGGCTTAGAGTCTGCCTATTGTGTACCATTGGTTGGCTTCATCATCACTTTTATTTCCATGCTTTTCTTATGTTGCAGAGTCCAGGGCGCCCGAAGAGAAAAGAGATTTGCTCTTTTATCAAGGGTTAGGAGATGATTTTAAAGTCTTACTACCTCAGGTTGTCAATCCCCAAGATGATTGTGATGAACTTATTGATCTAATAATTAAATGAAAACATTGATTGTTAGAAAGAAAAAGTGATTGAGGTAAATGAGATCAGAAAGTTGTGATAGACAAAGAGAAAACAAAACTGAGTCTAAAGCAATGGATGAAAGTGGCTAATGCGGATTGGAGGAAATCGTAGTCCACTTTACAAAGAGGAAAGACAGAGATATCGAGATCAGAAACTTTGTCTCTTGTTGAAAGGTGGTTCATTTTCTTTGTGAATGTGCCAGTAAAACCAAAGAAAAGCTTCCGGGTGAGCAGAGTGTAAAGGTCTTTTACATTTTCAGTAACTCTCATGTCAAAAATGTAATACAACACTTTCATTTGCCTGTACAGCTGGAATGGATGTCTTAAAATAAAGTGTCTATTGACATATTGATTGATTCTGAGGCAACAGAAAACTTCACAGACCTGGCATTTGCTATACTTGGATATTCCCATTATAGAGATGCGTACCATAGATGACAGGGACTTTTTGTCAGGACAGTTAAAACACAGACTGTTCAGTTAACCATGACGACTGACAGTGGACATCGAGAACAGGTTCAGTTTGATTTAAATTGCTTCACTTACTTTAGAGTAATTATTGTAGTTTCTTGGTCAGGTTAAGATAACCCAAGTGTTGATTGGATGTCACGAAAATTAGATTTTAAGTCTCCTTATTTCTTTTAGCATTATCCACAAAAAGTAGAAAAGTAAAAATATTTTTTTTGCATTACAGAAAATTAGGAGTTTAGGATCCCTAAAATTTACAAGGATTTGAAAAAAGTGTTTTATTAAAAAAAAGGCTAGTGTGTTACTACCTCATAGACCTTAAGATTATTGTATTGACCTCCAACCAGGAGCTCAACTGCCCTGTAGTCAGATTCATGCCTTAAGAGGGCTTGAGAATCTCCACCTTAGAGAATATCTAGACGAACTGTTGGAAACAGAATTTATTCGGCCTGCACCGTCTCCGGTTTCCTCAACTCTGTTTTTTGTCTCTTAAAAGGGGGAGAGCTCAGACCATGTATTGACTACTGAGCATTGAATCAGGTTACTATGAAAAATAGGTATCCTCTCCCTTTGATTCCATCTTTACTAGATCAAGTAAAAAAAGGCCACAAATTTCAGTAAATTAGATTTGTAAGGAGCATATCATCTGGTGCTCATTCGTGATGACTGGAGACCTGCATTCCGAATTAAGTTTCGTCTTTATGAGTATCTTGTTATGCACTTCTGACTGTGAAATGCCCCAGCTGCTTTTCAGTATTTCATAAATTAAGTGTTACATGAATTCATAGACATCTGTGTTGCAATGTATGTTGATGATATACTGATCTACTCAATTTCGCTATCTGAACACATTGGTCATGTAAGATCTATTCTACAAAAATTATAGACAATCAGCTGTTCACCAAATGAAACATGCATGTTTCACGTTACTGAAGTTGAATTCTAAGGACTTATTATGTCTCCCTCTGGCATCCATATGGATAGTCCACAAGTAAGCGTCTTCTGGAAAAAGACGTCCTCACATAGCACTCATAAATAGGCGATGAAGGCGCTTGAATATTTAATCAGTATTTGGTCATCCACGTATGATGATGCTCATACTTCTGCAATGTCCAAAAGATCAATATAGTTCACATATTAGAAGTGAATACAATTGTAGGGGTATCCTGAATTCCCCGATGCATTTCGGGTCTAACCCTTCGTCAGGGGAATTTCCTAAAACCAGCAGAAAGGGTGGATTTAAGCTAGAATCCAAGCAAAATACTATATAATTCATTCCTTTATAGAAGAAATACAGAGTGAAAGAGGCTAGTGTAGCCTTCACCAAATAGAAAGAACATTAGATCGGAAATATCCGTTCTAGATTTAATGAGAGTTAGAACGAAACTGGTGTTGGTTAGTGAAAAAGTCGTAATGATAACGGTAATGTGCACGTGAGAAAAAGCTCAATCCTAAAAAGTGTCAGATTAATTAATGTGTTAGTATGTAACGTCTATGGTAACCGAACGTTAATAAAGAACCCGTTAAGGTGAGTGCTTCACATTAGTACGAGTGAAACATAGGTTATCGCACTGACGTGAAAGACCTAAAAACGTTACGCTAGGGTGAGCAAAAATATAGACGCGTCCCTAAGAGGTCACGAAATGAGGTGTATGAATCATTAATGATTGGTGTAACAGTGCCCGTAACGTATAAAACAATATAAAAATGTAGCCACTGCTCAATGTTAGCGCATACCTGTAGACAAGATGCAACGAGTGTACACGGAACCCCATCAGGAAGTGTAAGTGCCACGTGTGTTGACACCGGATATAAAATAGGAACGAGATCCGGAAATGTTATCCCCTGTGCAATGGCAATGGAAAAAATACTGTGCGGTGAATAGGGATAGGACATAAATTGAGGCCATAGAGAATTGGAAATCCACTCAATTAGTGAAGGAAGTACAGAGTTTTTTTCACTTTGCTAATTTCTATCCACAATTTATTAACTAGTTCTCAGCCATAGCTGCTCCTATAAAGTGTAACATTTCAATGAGATTCAGAAGCTGGGGAAGCTTTTCAAATCCTTAAAAAACTATTTGTCACTGCTCCTGTGCTTAGTCACCCTGATCTCTCACACCAGTTGGTTGTGGAAGTGGATGCTTCACTTAGTACCACTGGGGTAACATTGTCACGCATGATCCAGTTTTTGGATGAATAAACCCAGTTGCATATTTTTCTCATAAATTAAGCCTCACAGAGTCAAATTACATCGTAGCAGACAGAAAAATACTAGCCATAAAAGTAGCATTTAAAGAATGGTGTCACTACTTACTGGGCAGGGCACAAATCCTAAAAAACATAAGTGGGATAGGCAGTATGCAAGTGAAATCATGATGCGTGCCATCACAACGCATGTCATGACGCGTGACATTGCACATGACATCACAGGAAGTGACCTCACTGGAAGTGACATCACAAGAAGTGACATCAGATATTAAGACCTCACACGTGTTTATAAGGTCTACCATGAGCACATTTAAGTGCTTTATCAGACTTAACAACAGATTTTGCGTCGGGCTTGAGCCAAAAACGTGGCGCAATTCCAACGCAAAATCTGGGCCTCCACTAATACATTTATTTTTTAAACCCTGCCACAAAGAAATTGGCAATAAGGAGAAGCATGGTAGTAGATCAGTTATGCTTAATTGGTTGCAAAGTCTGCATTTTAAAATATTTGATTGGGTTAAGGCAGCTGCTGTAAAGGTGCCCAGTAAATCTCAGGAAATAGTAATAATGGTGATATAATGCTGGTAGTTAATGCACTTGCTGGAGAGACCTGAGTTTTTTGAAGTCCCAGATTTGAATCAAAGTCGAAGAGAAGGTAAATGTGTCTCCTGTAAAGCACATCATCTAACACGCAGATGATACATTTTTATTTTATTTTGATAGTAAAGTGGGTTACTGCTTTAAACACAGAGATCCTTTTGTTACCTGCAGTTCATAAGTTGTAATCCTGCTGAAAGACCACAGTGAGGTATGAAGGACATGTGACTCCTACACCTTGTAACCCTCACTGTCTCATATAACTCATCTTGTACATTGATTTACTCAGATACACGATTTATTGTCAATGTATAATGTGAATGTTACGTAAAGAGCACTGACATGCTGCATTGGGTTGCATAGTGCTATAAAAGAAATAAAAAAGTGCTATCGAAATTGTGATTTGTATAAATACTGGGACAGACCAACACACCTGACATTCTTACAGTGAATGTATCTATTATATACAGGGACTGAACAAAGGCAAAAGTTGCTCTTAAATACTTGTGAAGAGATAACAATGTATGCTTTTGTTTCCCCTCCGTTGCATTTACAGTTAAGTGTGAGGTTCCAGGCCACCTCCAGTCAGGATATTCAAACAAATGGAGTCCTGATGGCCCATTAACTTCGTCCCAGCTGGATGGTGAATAAAAAGCTCTCACTGCCAGCACGTTGCTGCTGTAAATCAAAAGCGTACAATGTACAGGCACTGCTGAACGTGTCCTGGTGTCTGAAAATTACACCGGGACAAGTTCAGCCTTTTTCTTTGGGGCCCAAGTTCTTGTAAGGGGGGATGGCATCCACCCTGTGAAAATAGTGGGTGGACACCGTGTACCTTCGTGTACCCCCAACTTGTGCCCTGTTACAATACACTACCACCATTCTTACTAACCATTCAAATTTACAGTTTTTGAAGGCATCTCAAGCTCTATATTACGAGGCAGTTATGTTGGATGTAATTTTTAAGGAGTAGGTTATCATAATCACATTTCGCCCAGGTTGAACGAATGGCAAACTGATAACTTATACAAAGATCAAAAAGGGTGGTGGGGGATGCACCACTTGTACCTGTTTT
Source organism: Triturus cristatus (assembly GCF_964204655.1). Taxonomy (NCBI): domain Eukaryota; kingdom Metazoa; phylum Chordata; class Amphibia; order Caudata; family Salamandridae; genus Triturus; species Triturus cristatus. The sequence continues at coordinate 378,466,551 of NC_140590.1, read as the reverse complement.
ACCACAGTCAAAAAATAGTAGGCACCTTGTCACATTATTGATATCTTCTTGTAAAACATCCAGTTGATCCTCCTCTTATTATTCCCTTCAAAAACGTAGGGGGACTCATGACAACATGAATAAAGCACTGAGGAAAGCAAAAAAAACTACTAAAGCAACAGTCTGGTATTCAAAAAGATTATTTGTACTAGGTAAATAATGTTCCCTTTATCCTTTACAAAAGGATTACAAGAACAGGCCTTGAAATGAAGTAATTCTAGCTATTTAGTGGGGCACCCAGGGGAAAAGAAAGCTCTGGATTTAATAATGTGCTCAGGGTAAGGCTTCACATGCAGCACCTACTAGGTCACTTGGACTAATTCCCATTCCACCCCATCCATGGCATACAGTTTCCTTTGACTTCATTGAACAATTGCCTCGTATACCTGAAGGATTCAACACAGTTCTAGTAACTGATGACCATTTAAACAAACTGGCACATTAGACTCCTTTAAAAGGATTACCATTTGCAAAAGGGTTAGCTGAAGGGTTTATGCAAGCAATAATTTGGTTATATGGGGTTCCTTCACTGCATATTTTAGACAGGGGTTCAGAGTTTATTTAAAATTTCTGGAAGGCATTTTGGGATCTCAGTACTGTAGTCAGATTATCCTCTAGTCATCACCCACCGACAGATGGTTAAACTGAGTGAATAAATCAATGTCCTGAACAGTATTTACGATGTCAAATCTTGCAGGATGGTTCTGATTGGGGGTCCTTGTTGTGGAACGCTGAATTTACTTACAATAACTCCACTAGTGAATCTACAGGCATTTCATATGTTTTCTGTACTTCTGGTTTTCAACCCAAAAAGAAGAATATAGACATTCAGATACCCAACTTGGTACCGGCAGCCCATGAGTTTTATAAACATCTCCCCGACATTTACATTAACGCTCAAAAGAATTTGGAAATATCCAGGAAGAGATATGAGGAATCTGCTGATAAGTATAGGAATTCTGAGAAGTCACATAACACTGGAGATCATGTTTGGTTATCCACAAAATAGCTATGCCTTAAAAGTTGAAATAAATCTCAGCCTAAATTTATAGGATACTCAAGATAATCAAAGTAATAAACCTAGTGGCAGTAAATTTGAAACTTCAATACATCCAGCATTTCACGTCCCACTGATTAAACCTGTATTTGAGGGAACTTGTTTACCAAGCGGACCACCTCCTGTAAACACAGAAAATCATGCTGAATATTAGGGCAAGGCTATCTTGGATTCTAAGAAAGTCAGAGGACATATTTTCTGTTTGGTTGATTTGAAGGGATATAGTCCCGAGTGTAGTTCTTGGGAGCTGGTGGGTCACATTCATGCCCCTCGATTGGTAAGGAGCTTCCATTTTCAACACCCCATCAAACCTAAACCTATAGGGCGGACGTTGGTAGGGGTGTACTGTCATGGTTTCCAGGACATGTTAGCATTGAGTGCATCTATGGAGCAGTGCACCGGGAGGATTCTGCTTTTGCACTGGACACAGTCTAGTTTTTTAGTTGTCATTGACCTCGATCCTGTGGGTCGATGGCACGGCCCGATCACCGTGGAAGTGAGAGGCCCTCATGCTCTGGCTTCCGATACAGTCCAAATAAAGCCGCACTCTGAGGTCAAGGCTTTGCCTGCTACTGAGATACTTACCAGAATACTTACCATCCTGTTGAAATTCCTGTCTTCGTCTTCTTTATTTTGTCATCCTGCCATCAGTCTGCCCTAGGGTTTGAGAAGTTGCTTGAAGTCCTCGCTTCCTGGCTTGTCGCTATCCTAGCAGTGAGCTCTGGAGTAGTTCCACTGGAGCAGTAAGGTTGCTTTACTGCTCCAACAGAAGTCTTTGGAGATCTGTAAGAGAGAGGAAGAAACATTTACCACAGTGGCCCTGTAGCTACTAGTTGTGAACATACATGCATAAAGTTTCTCACAACATATACTCACAATAATGGATTACTGAATCTTGTTCCATCATTAAACTATAAAACTCTCAAAATTCCTGAAAAGTAAAGGAAAAAAGACATTGCTTGAGCATTGTTTTCATGAGGAACACTTTTGAAGATATACAGTAAAATGTCATACTTTGATTTTATCTTGAAGTTCTTGTGGAAATTACATATTAATTCTCTGGCCATAGCAGTCTGATAATTGTCCTCCCTATATGGTTCTAGAAAATAGAGGGCCTGCAAGGGAATAACATGTATTTGAATTTTTTTTATTTGACATCATGTAGTGATGATTTTGTTTCTGTTGATAGTATTCACCACTTGCATAAATTCCTTACCACTAAATCAGCATGACAATAGTGGTAAAGAGAGAAGTCACTGGTAAGCAAATATTAGGGGAGGTAGATGTTTGTAATTATACCAACATCCTTATTTACCAATTTATTTTGTATCTATTTAGGAATACATGAACACACACTATAGTGATCAGAGGATAGACCAGAGAAAATTGTCCGCACCCAGAGGAACCAATTAGCTAAGAATATTGTTCTTCTTTCTCTTTTCCATCCTATACTGGCATTGTGCAGATGTTTGTTCTGGAATTTGGCAGAGTCCTTGGTTAGGTGGTGTAGGAAACCAGTTTCTGGAATCTCATCTCGCTCCCACAGGATTACAATACCTGCAGAGGAAAACTGGAGAGCAGGTTATTGCCAAATATTACACCGCCATGGCGACGGTTCCTGCCAATGCTTTATAAATGACCATCACCTTAGCGATCATTTATAAATTAGGTGGGCAGCATTTCTGTTAGGGTGACCAGATAATTGACTCTGTCTCCCTAGTGGAAAAACAGGCCATCGGCCTATAATTAAATCAGGCCCTTGGTGTTCAAAATAATGATGATGAGAGAAAGACCAATAGTAGATACATATTGACAGTGGCATACTATGTTTGGGTATGGTGATGATTGAGGTCACACTCAATGTAGGGGGCAAAATGCTCTGCGATCTAGCTGCTTTATACATTTTGATCATTAATGGACCCAAAATATTACCATAATCCTTGTTGAAATGTGTAGCCAAGAACTGGCCTGACCACGACCGCTAGGGTTCTCCCAGATCTGTCTTCTTCGCCATATCTTTGGGTAGCTACATATTTGTCCAGGGCATTGCCTCCAATTTGGAAAAGTAAACAAAAACGATAGAAGTAGAAAAACATGAAACGTGCATTGCAAAAAAGGAGGTACATGACGCCACCCACTACCCACTGCCTCCCCAGCCCGCCCAGTTCAAACATGTCAGCAACAGTAAATCATGCTATTCTCAACAAAGGGTTCAAGCTTGATTAGCTCAGTAGACCTACACATAATTCCTATGCTGTTTTGACTAGACAGGGTTTTCAAATAATAATTGTTTACCACCATTGTCTCAGCTTGCTTCTCAATGTAAGCATCTTTGCCGTTTGAGGCGGACCCATCGATGTTGCACATCTTGTGCTATGCCATATCAATTTGAGTGGCTTGTTTATCCACTCGTTCCTTCGGATAGTTAGGGTGTCGATCTTGCCTCTTTAGTGAACAGTCTGCCATTCATCTCAAGTAATAGTTGCTTTAGCTCACCATCTGTTGCCAGGGACTGTGGTGGTGGAAGGTGCAAAGCATTCATCAGTGAATAGTCTTTAGTCAACCGGAATGCCTTTTTGCCTTTCTAACTGAGAAGTAATATCTATCAAAGCCACCACGGTGGTGTTGGATAGAATCTGCAATTTACATCCGAAATACTCTCTAGCTTTCTCACCCCTGGCCATAGCAGACCCACCCAAGGTAAATATGGAGGACAGAATGTATTCAAATGTTATACCATTGCTATAGCTACTTCCAACTCTGTTACCCCTTCCCAAAATTCTTTTGTTAGTGTCCTTTATACCCATCTTGTTTTAGGTCGGACGTGTTTACATGGAACACCTAAAGGCAGTACCATTCTGAGACCCACATCTTTAGTACCAGTGTAGACATTTGAATAAGTCTCATTGGACAGAAAGAAAAACCCTGGGTGGGCATATATAAGCCCCTCATAATCCACTGCAGCATATCTGGAATTGATTCCAGATGTGCTTGGATCTGATTTATTTACTTTTATACAGTATTGTCCCTGAACAACTGATGTACAAAGAAGTATCTGTAATGTTCACTATGGGGCAACAAGCAGCATAATAACCAGCCTCTTGGGGTACTGTCAATTGTTTATAATGCCAACATGCGAGAGTTATATTCTGTTCTTCCTTATAAAAGTTATCACAACACCTGTTATCACAGCCAGGGTAACCCTCAACCTGTGATTTTCGGTGATACAGACATGGTCCGGGGTAACCAAATCCAAACATTCCCTTTACCGCCACAAACTGTGCGGCCGAGTGTATGTGTATTTAACAAGTGAGTGTATGCAGTCCAGAGGCTAGTGACAGAGCAGATAGGATAGCAGGCGGTCCCCTTCCCAAAGAATCTCCTATGAGTTTTCACAAACACATTATTCGTGGCAGCCCTCCTATCGCGTCTCAGAGGAATGTGGCCACTCCTGTTGAGTGCGGGTACACTATGTGTATCTTCCAGGAACCATGATACCCCCATACTATTACTACCGCTGTTACCAGAGCAATGGCACCCGCAATATTACTTTGTGTAGACCAAATCGCAGTAGGGGCAATTGGCTGATCCTCCTCATTAATTCGTCTACCATAAGTATGCATAATGAAAACAAGAGAAGAAACGCAAAAATGATAAGAAATGTAAGTGTTCCTAGTGTCACTCAGAGCCTCACTGGTACAGGCTCCTATCGTCCATCAGCTGGCGCTCTTGAGCACTGGCGGTGGGGCGTGCTCCGTCCTAAGCTCTTTCCTAATCTATCCCACGTCAATAAAGGCGGTATACTTTTCAAAGTATACGTTCCTGACTAATGTTCAAACATCAAGAGCAAAACAGATAAAACTCTTTCATTTCATGTATTCCATTCCCTTGTTGGTACTGCTACTCAGTCCATCCCTAGTATTTCTTTTCCTTGGACTCGGTGGTCCTCAGCCGAGGACGTAGGTCGTACCTGGCAGCTCCAGGCGCTGTGTGATCACTAAATAGAGGCTCCTGGATAGCTCGTATTTCTGGTGGGACAACCTCATTCAAAACGTCGTCGTTCTCTTTGTCTGTTTGCATCCAAACCAACTTTGCATCACTGAAAGGCACAAATCTGGGGACCTGCTCACATTCAACATCTCCCATTCCCTCCTTGACCCACTGGTCGTAAGGCAAAGGTATTCTTTTGCAGTGGGTCACATGGACCCAATTCTTTCGACCAGCAACCTTTACTGCCGTCTGTGTACCCAGAAGGACTTGTTCAGGACCTTTCCATCTGGGCTCCAGATTTTTCCTCCTCTGGAAGTTTCAGATAAGAATGAAGTCCCCAGGCTGGATACTTGGACTGGGATCCTCTGGCTTAAGAGGTGAGGAGTCTTGCAACTGTTGGTGAATAGAACACAAACTTTCTGTCAATTGCCCAAGGTAATCAAGCAATACAGGATATTCAATATCGGAAAACTTTCTCGGCCTAGGGACCCCCAGACATTTGCTGGGCAGCCTACAACAATTGCATAAGGATACAAGCCAGTTCTAGAATGTGCTGTAGTCCTCATGGACAAAAGGGCCAAAAGAAGAGCATCTGGCCATTGCAACCCTGATGTCTCCTGATTTTTTGCCAATTTCAATTTCGGTGTGCCGTTCTACTTCTTGACCAAACCTGCTGACTGCGGGTGATTGGCGGCATGGAATTTCTGTTTAATATGCAGGCCTTCACATATTAGCTTAATCACTTTCCCATTAAAATGAGAGCCATCGTCACTCCAAATAACTCTGGGCATTCAAAAGCGTGGAAAGAACTCTTTAATAAGCACCTTCGCTGTTGTGATAGCCGTATTGTCTTTAGTGGGGTAAGCCTCCACCTATTTACTGAATGCACATATGACCACTAAAACATACTTGAGATTGTTACAACTTTCTAGCTCAATGAAATCCATTTGAAGGACTACAATAGGGAAGGTAGGTGGTGCAAAGTTACGGGATGGTGTGGGGGTATCTTTCCCAGGATTGTGCATCAAACAAATCATAACATTTTTTACAAAGTGTGTGGCTGTTTTAGAAATATTGTCATTACACCAAACTGGGGCCAATAATTTACAAATACCCTTTGCACTGATATGAGCTGGGCCATGAGCCATAGTAACCACGGGGAGTACGTATGCTTCAGGTAACATCCATTTCTGTTTTCCAGACAAATCAATCCAACATCCTTCTTCATCTAAACATGCTGTACTCAGGAGGGGGGGGGGGAGGCTGAAATGCCAGAAACCGGTCCCAGGATGCTTGTTTCCGGTCCAGGGAAGACATGGCTTGGCAGTTCGGGCTGGACTGTTCCCATGAGGCACAGGGTCAGATTGATTTGCATATGGCCATGTCTGAACTGGGGTGGCAGAGTGGGCTAAAGAACGGTGATGGATTAAACCCAGATCAGTTGACTGGGGGTGAGTGCTTGCAATGTTCAACACTCCGTCCATCATTTCCTTTGGTTTTTGCTTTGTTCGCCATAAGTTGGCAGGGTATGCTCAGACGTGAGTCCCTTGCTCACTTTGCCACTGGATTCAAGCAAGCCTGGCTGAAGACGGCTGAAATGCCAGAAACCGGTCCTAGGATGCTTGTTTCCGGTTCAGGGAAGACATGGCTTGGCAGTTCGGGCTGGACTGTTCCCATGAGGCACAGGGTCAGACTGATTTGCATATGGCCATGTCTGAACTGGGGTGGCAGAGTGGGCTAAAGAACGGTGATGGATTATACCCAGATCAGTTGACTGGGGGTGAGTGCTTGCAATGTTCAACACTCCGTCCATCATTTCCTTTGGTTTTTGCTTTGTTCGCCATAAGTTGGCAGGGTATGCTCAGACGTGAGTCCCTTGCTCACTTTGCCACTGTATTCAAGGAAGCCTGGCTGAAGACGGCTGAAATGCCAGAAACCGGTCCTAGGATGCTTGTTTCCGGTCCAGGGAAGACATGGCTTGGCAGTTCGGGCTCGACTGTTCCCATGAGGCACAGGGTCAGACTGATTTGCATATGGCCATGCCTGAACTGGGGTGGCAGAGTGGGCTAAAGAACGGTGATGGATTAAACCCAGATCAGTTGACTGGGGGTGAGTGCTTGCAATGTTCAACACTCCGTCCATCATTTCCTTTGGTTTTTGCTCAATTCTTTAGTGAGGTATGGAGACTAACAGAATCGCTCGGATCTGGAGGCATCTTGTGGGGGGGATTTCAATGTGGTTTTGGACGCGAGTAAGGATCGGTCCGGCGACACCCGTCGGCCACACCCAAGGGTGGCGGAGCAGCTACGAGCTATTATGGAAGACCACGAGCTGGTGGACGTCTGGCGACTTCGACACCCACTCAGACGGAAGGGCACTTGCGTTTCCACAGCGGGCCCAACTTGGTCCAGAATTGATTATTGGCTTGCGTCGCGTGATGTGGACACGTGGGTGCTCATGGCTGCTCACTTTTTTTTTTTTGGGCTCGGTTTTTCTCTGATCAAGCCCCAATGCTGCCGAAATTTACGCTGCCGGACGCGGTGCATAGGCTATTTAGTTGGAGGTACGTGTACGCCAATATGGAGAGGCTGACCAAGCCAGGAGGACGTTGGCGGGCCTCTTAAAAAAAGCCCTGGGCTAGTGAGTACGTGACCGAACTGCGTAGTGGCAGCAGAGAAGTGAACGCAGGCCAGGAAGTGGTGCAAGCAGAAATGTTTGCATTTTATACCTCTATGTATTCTGCACGGCAGACAGAGGTGCATCCAGATTTGCTTTCCCTCATGAAATCGATCGAACTTGCCTGGTTAAGCGACGGACAGCGCAGCTATCTTGATGAGCCCTCGCTGAGGAGGAAGCGATTGGGGTGATTCGTGCTATGCCTGGGGACAAGGCCCCTGGGCTGGATGGACTCACAGGCTCGTTGTATAAGGAATACACACCGCTCGTTGTTCTCCACCTCCTCAATATGTATGAGGAATCATTGGAACGGGGCATACTGCCCCCCTCTCTTCAGAGGTGTTGATTGTCACCATTCTCAAAACTGACAAGGACCCACAGTTATGCGATTCTTATAAGCCACTGTCAATGATAAATCTGGATAATAAGCTACTAGCTAAATTACTGGTGTCGCGTCTGCTTCCCCTGTTGCCTGCGGTGTTACGGCCCGACCAATGTGGCTTTGTGCCCGGACGGAGCACATCTCACAACCTCCGCACCTTCTTCACAACCATGCAGGAGGTGGATTGTTCTCTCCCCGCTGTGGCTGTCTTTTTAGACGCAACCAAGGCCTCTGATACCCTGGAATGGCCATATTTTTTCACACTCCTTTCCTGCATTGGCATCAGTCCCATTTTTCTAAAAAATATCGCCCTATTGTATTCGGCCCCGTTGGCGAGATTGAGAACCAATGGTCTGGTCTCGCCACCCCAATACTGGTGGCCCGGGGTATGCGGCAGGGGTACCTACTTCCCACCCTGTGTTTGCAGCGGCAACGGAGCTACTCATGGCCAGGCTTCGGCAACACCACGCATGACGTGGACTGGATTTCTCCCCTAGGGCGATTTTGGTCTCTATATATGCAGACGATGTGACCTTATATGTCCAACGCCCAGCCAAGAACCTGGACCCACTCATCCGGAAAATCATCAGTTTCTGAGGCTTATCGGGCATCACCATAGATTGGGGGAAGTCCATCATTTTTCCACTTACCCTGGGCACTATCCCATTCCAGTTGGAGTTCCCCCTTAAATAGGCGGACTCCCCGGAGAAATACCTGGGGATCTGGCTCTGCCTGAACATAGACGAACTTTGGAGCTACAGTTATGGCAAGCTCATGGACCGGCTGGAGAGAAGACTGAACAGGTGGAAGACACTCCCTCTATCTCGGGAGGGCCAGCTGGCCATCGCAAAGATGATGGTTCTCCCTAAATTTGTATACGTCTTTGTCAACCTGCCGCTTCCCCCCACAGCTGCATTTAAACTGTGATTACGCTTGAATTTGACATCTCTGGCATGGGCCGGCAGACAGCCCCTAGTCGCATGGGAGGTCCTGGCGCTGCCGTTCAAGCAAGGGGGATGGGCGCTCCAGATATGGAACTGTATTATAATTGTTCTGAGGCTCAATTTGGCTATCACTGGGCGTACCTGACCCTTTTTATGGCACATACTGCCCCGGAGAGTGACAGGGTGGAACCAATACCTCTGCACATGGTGCTATTTGGACCCAAAAAGAGACCCCGAGCCAAGGTTGATACGGTAGGCTGCACAGTGTGGACATGGCGGGAGCTTAGGCGTAGAGCATGATTAGAGACAGTATTTGCCCCCTCGATACCACTCATTAGACATCCAGAATTACCCTCCAGTGCAGAGCCAGGGGTGGGTCAAAGACTGCAGAAACTCCAACTTCATACGATGGGGCAGGGGCTTCCCAATGGGGTGTTTACTACCATAGATGAGGAGCTTGGCGAAGACCACACCAGGATGTTGGATAGACTGACATATTATCAGCTAAGAGCAGCGCTGCGCGCTCTTTTTGAATCCTTCCCTGTGGTTCCACTAACTCTTCGAGTGTTGAAGGAGTTTCTACCGAATCCCTTGCCGCGGAAGCTTATTACCCGCCTGTACTCAGGAATGCAGCGTGTGTCGCCGGCTGTACAGGTCCCCTGTCTGGCTGCACAAAGCAGGGTTGAGTGAGGATGTGAGATGCGTGCGATGCCGTGCTCCGGAGGTTTCTTTCCTGCATCTGGCCTGGGAGTGCCCGACGATGGCGAGGTATTGGTAACGAATTTTTGATGTACTGGCTTTACTGACGGATGGCGACTTTTATGGGTGCGGTGAGCCAGCTGCTGCGGCTGGCAAGAATTGGCTCCATTAGGGCCAGAGATTAGCCCCTTCACTCCCTACTTCTTTGTACCCCCCTCTTCTCTCTCTATTTTATCTTTACTCTTTTTCTTTACTGTGGTTTGTGTGGCACCCCGGAATATATCCCGGGAAGAGAGATGCTACAAAAGACAGAAGGACATTAAATGTTTTATGGGCCTGTGCCCAGCTATAGTGTACAAGATTATAGATAGCTGCTTTATACTCTTGTGTCATTCTGTCAGGGTCATCCAAATGTACGCAATGAGACATGCTGTTTTCCTGGTTTTTGTGAAATTCAATAAAAAGAAACTCTAAATTAAAATAACTTTAAAAAAACGTGCTGTACTCTTGCCACACAGCTAATTCTTCTACTGTGGCCTCGCTTTGAATCTCTTTCACACTCTCAACTGTGTTTTCAAACATGGTGTTCTCCGGAACCCATCTAGCTGGACCTGCATCAAACATTCTCTTCATCTTACACTGAGGCGTCTCTTTGGCTGTCTGATCAGCAAACGTATTCCCTCTACCTACATCATCTGTCACTTTCTTGTGGGCACTACACTTTACAATAGCCATTTTCTTAGGGAGTGTTAGTGAAGATACTAATCGTGATATCAAGTGTCCATGTTGTATCTTAGTACCATGCGAGGTAAGAAACCCTCTCTCTGCCCACAGGCGCCCAAAGTTGTGTGAAACCCCAGATGCATACGGTCTGTCTCTGTAAATATTAACAACTAACCCTTCGCTCAATTCACAAGCTTGTATAAGGGCAACAAGTTCTGCTGCCTGGGCAGATTGATAGGGGACTGTGATGTCTCTACCTAGGTGCGTAATGTAGTGATAGCAGAAGCTGCGGTGGTGGTGCCATCTGGTAATTTAAAACAAGAGCCATCGATATATAGTTCTCCTTGGGGATCAGATAAGGGAAGATCAGTCAGGTCTACCCATCCTTTCGTTTCTTCCTCTGTTTGGAAAATACAGTCATGTTTGTCAACTGCATCATTCTCGGAAGGGAGGGGTAGTAACGTGGCTTGGTTCAGAGTGGCACATCTTTTAATCGTAATATGTTTGGCAAACAATGTCAATTCATAGCCAGTAAGACGTGCACTGATGAGGTGCTGTGTCCATGTTTTATTCAAAAGTGTGTCCACAGCATGGGGTACCATGACTGTGAGGTCTGTATCGAGTATGAGTCCAGCCGATTGTATGATGGAAGTGGCCACGGCCGTGACTGCTCGCAAAAACTCGGAAGGGCCCTTGCGACAGGATCGAGCAAAGCAGAAAAATAGGCGCAAGGTCTATGTCTATCACCAAATTTTTGGGTCAAGACAGAGAAAGCACAACCAGCCATCTCGTGGACGTATAGCACAAAAGGCTTGTTATAGTCAGGCGTGCCTAGTACTGGAGCAGAGCAATGCATTGCCTAGAGAAAGTGAGAGTGAATCCAACTGACCCTTTAATGCTTGACTATAATGCTAGGACTTTCAATATAGCCTTGAGGAGCTCTACAGATCTGGAAACTGTTGCTAGACAGTGAATATACAAACAAAGACCTATTGTTTGGGTGTATGGAAATGCTAAAGAATGCATTTTTCAAATCAATGACAGGGAAAAATGTAATTGCGGGACCACTATTTTATTAACCTCATGCAAATCAATCACAAAACAATATACATCAGCAGCACTGTTGGGAGAGTCTAGAGGCGCTCTTTTACGGACCGGGAGAATAGGCATATTGCATATGTTACCGGTGATCTCTTCGACAACTCCCTCATGTATAAGGTCCTGAAAATATTAAGGAGAGCTTATTCTCCTGCCTTTGTTATTTTATTCTGGGGAATGCGTGGTAATGTGGCCTTGTCATTTACTTGTATAAAAACTGGGGGTAAGTGCAATAAGCCTACATCAGTGTCACCAGTGCTCCATAATGTGGGTGGTATTGGATAAAATTCAGGCGGAAGGGGAGCATCTTTGGATAGGCATTGTCTAGTACCCACGCCAGGACCCATGGTAGGATAAACACCATCTGCCGAACAATAAATGGTAGCATGCAACTTCTTAAGTAAGTCCAAGCCCATTAAATTTAGATGTTAATAGGAATGGGGAATCCACAGTAAAAGGGACAACAGTAAGAGCAAGAGGGCGAGAGATGGGCCTTACAGCCGGTACTCCTGAGAAACCCATGAGACATTCTTATGGCCAGACAGGGTCGCCCCAGGAACCAGATGTCGGGAAATAGAGCTCTTTGTGGCACCTGTAGCAACCAAGAATTCCAAGAATTCCTTAGGAGATCCTTGCAGATTTACTTCGACATAAGGGCCACGCTGATCTACAGGTATGTGAACTGGTCCCTTACCCTGTCCCTGGCTGTCCTAGCTGAAAGACATCCCTGTCACATCATCAACGTCGTTGTAGTACTGTCCTTCCCTGGTGTTGTCGAAACAATTGTCAGGAGGGCCTACATTGGCAGTAGTGTGTTGTTGTCTATTGGTCCCACGGCCTCTGTTTCCAGGACCCCTTCCTCTATTGTACGAAACATTGTGCAAAAGTATGGGACACTGGTTGTGCCAGTACCTTCTTCCTTGCAGTAAGCACACTGATTCTGTGCCAAAGGTGTCATGGATGGCTGTCTAGTGCGTACAAGTTGTCGTTAGGATCCCCCTCCTCTAGTGTTACCTCGATATGCCTGTTGCAATAATACCTTTGTCTTCAAATCCTTATTTCTTTTATCAGTTTTGTCTTTTTTTTCTTTATCCCTATGCTCATAATTTTGGGCTATATTTAGAATCATGGAAGGGGAAGACGTAGACCATGTGCTTTCAGCTGCTTGAAGTCTAAACATAGGAGATTAGAGACAAATAAACAGACTTCCCTATCTGTAGACATGTCCTGCCCACTATCATCCAAAAAAGTCTCTTCAAACCTGGTGAAAAAATCAGAAACACTTTTGTCTTTCTTCTGCCGGCAGACAGTCAGTCTGTCCCAACTAACCTTCTTGGGAGGAATGAGTGTTTGCATGTATGTTATTATGCGATGGGTAAGGCAAGCAACTCAGCACGTGGTTTGTCTCCTGGCTTTCTATCTCTGCCCCAACCCTTAATCGCGTCCCATGTTTGGCCCAACTCAGCAATACAATCTAGAGTATGGACCTGTCGCCAAATATCAACTGGAACTGGTAGACCAAAAAATATCTCAATATCAGAAAGAGTCATCACACTAGAAGAGGCAGCTTCTGTCAATTCTTTATGATAAGCAGTAGGATTTTTTCTAGGATCGGGCAATGTAGCCTTTAGGGACAGAACTTCACTTGTTTTCCATGGAGTATAAACCCATTGTTCCTGAAAGCGGGCTGCTAAACCCGGTCTGGCAATCACCCCATGTTGATCCGTCACTGCAGGTATTTCCGGGTGGTAAATGGGGTTGGGAACTGGGTTATTTGAGTGGGACTTTTATCATGTAGTCTGCCTCTATAAGTAAATAGAGTTGAAATGTTCCCGAACAATTGGTCCGGCTCCATGTTAATTGCATAAGCGCCTTCACTAATAAATAGTATTTGGGGTGCTGCCATTTTGATGTGTGTGCGCCAGAGGTCAATTAGTGCAATGGACATATGCTAAAGGGCATGTTGCTATACGAGAGGGTCAAAGTCTTGCATCAATAACCATATGTCCTCAAGACTGTAAATTGGGCTGCGGGCCACCGTATTGCCTGTTCCGCTATTACTTTTTTCTCTTCCTCCCCCACACCAGATCGCATTAACGAACCTAACCGTTCCCTGAATCCCGTCAAATCTCTATTGTCCGGACTGCATGCTGTTGTATCAGTAACTAGTGTTGATGAAGGATGAGGAACTACAATGGGAGTTGATGCAGTCATATGCTGTGATGGAAGGGAAGGATTAGAGGGTACGGTAACTGGGGCGGTAGGTGTGACAGCCTCAGAGACTGATGCACCTGGTGTGGGTTGTTGCTGCTGATGGGGAACAATGGGGTATATCTGTTCTGGGGCATAATGTGGCGGAGGTCGGGGATCTAATAACTTTTCCATAAAAGGATCACCATCTTCCTGAACCATATAGGACTTATCAATTTGCAAACAAAATCTTCTGTCTTCACATTCTATTCCTTTCTCCTGCTTGTCCTTATTGTAAGCTACAGCCTTTTGTGTAAGGGTCTGCATATTTCTCTTTCTATCATCTTTCTCCATTTTCAATCGCCTCTGTTTGGCCTCCTTCTGCCAAGTACGAAGGGAGTCAAACATGGACTGCCTACTGTGTCTTTAAAACAACTGTCACTGAAGAAATCCTATCTTTTGTTCCATCAAAGGAGCCTGTCAAAGGCCATTGTAACTCTGCATTGTCCCTCGCATATTTGTGCCATAACGTACTAAAGCTAATAGGGCCAAGACTATGTTTTACATACGTATTAAAATTAGGACTACCTTCAGGAGGTGCTGGCTGGGATTCTGCCAACCGTGCATCTTTAGAACAACAATGACAGCACAAACTCCAAATCTTACTGAAACCAGGCATTGCAAATAAAAGAGAAACAAAGCCCTCATTTTAAGTGGCAAAGTATTTGCAAACACTTTTCACAAAATCAGCCCTTAGACTGAAACAAAATCCATTTAGAGTGGTACCACATAAACTGAAACAGACTCACCTGGTGTCAGGCGCACCAATAGACTGATTCTCCACTGCTGACTCTTCAGACCAAACAGTCAAATCACGGGTTCGCCATTCAGGACTCCAGTCGGGATGACCGCTGCGCGAGGCCGCCCTCCGGTGAGACGGAGGCAGCAGCTGCGAGAAACGTATTTCTTCGTGCAGGGATCCCTGAGCAGTCAGTCCGACCTGTTGATGTCCTCGTCCTCCCCTCCATCTGTGGAAAATGGATGGGTCATGTCCCGATGGAGTCCCTGTTTGGGCACCAACTGAAGGAAGTGACCCACTTAGGGCCACCCGAGTCACCTTGGACCACCTCTCAGCCTTCCATGCAAAATGAAGTCAGAGAGACAGTGAAGAATATACACCAATAATCATTTAATATATACAGAGCTCCGTCTGCACAGTCTTGAGAGAGTACTACAGAGGGAACTGAATAATAGTAAGCATAAAGATACATTATATGCATTACATGGTCAACTAATAACAAGCCCACAGTGGAATTTTCCCAACAGATGTGGGTGAACAGCGTAAAGATAAAAAAAATGTTTCTACTCTCGTATCTTGTACAGCTCAGAACACTTTCAAGGCCGTTCCACCCTGGGCTGCGATCAAACTACCAGCCGGTGGGCGAGATTCTTTATCGAGGGAAAGCTATGCACTCGCATGAACAGTTACTCGTTACAGAAACGAAACTTAGCAAGTGGCATTTCTCTGAATCAAACAGGATTAGTTTTGAACAGTACATGAAATGGCATCTGAAGAAGAAAAAGACGTAGCAAATTCTAACTTTTACATGGCCTTTAAGAGCATCTACAAGCATAATCTACACCTGTAAGCCAATCACAACATTGCATCTAGAGACCTGTAGCCAAAATCCCTTACTGAGGCTGAAGTCAGGAAGCACTAATGAAGCCGGTCTTTTGCATGAAGCATCCCGGAGATCTGCTGGTACAAACTAGGGTGGCTGTGTGGCACAGAGCTCCACTACAAACGGCCATGATTGCTGGGACTAGTCACTCACGCCCGAGGCCATTGATAAATTCATGACAGAGCAGAATTGGTGGGTAATATACTGTAAATTGAAGATGGAAGGTATATACCCACTGAGGAATAGCCTCAAAGCACAGGATTTGATAGCGAACTTGGACCTCAAATTAACTTGTTTTACTACTCTATTTCACGAGTAACATCACAACTACTTGGTTTTTGGTTGGGAGGAAAAATAGCGGCAGTTACATGTTTACCCTTTGGGCTTTCTTCTGCACCACTGTGTTTTTCAATGGTATTGAGGCCTGTTATTGAGAGGCGTCAGATTGATAGTGTATTTAGATGATATTGTGTTCATGAATTGACGTGGTAGTTATGTCCGATGTAGATAACAGTTTCTATCTTGGAGAAGTTAGCGTACATTGTCAAAAGGGAAAAATCAATTTTGGAACCAATGAAGGTAGATTTTTAGGATGTATAATGGCAGTGGCGGCGCCCCATTGTTTTCTTGCAGTGCGAGAAGCAAAAACATAAAATGGTAATCACTTTTCTTGGGCCGCCCAAACCAGTCATGAGCACTCACCTGTTCTCCATGCAGGCTGTATAGCATATTACTTATTTTTATTATTATTTTTTGATGCAGCCTGCGGCTGAACCTAAGGGCGCGACTGCACCCCCACCCGCGAGCTGTGCCAGACGCCCCTGTTTAATGGATGCAGAGAGTTCTATGCTGAGTCGTTCTTTGGGAAAGGTTCGACATATAAGGAAAGATTTGAGGAAATTGTTGAGCAGAAGACAATTGCTGTTGAAGTCTTTAGCCAGAATTATAGGTCTGTTATCATCAACGATTCAAACTATTTTCCTGTGATCTTTGCATTATCGTTCTTAAAAGAGATTAGAGGCAGAGGGGCATATTCTCAAGAACGTGTGATAACTATCGCAAATTTAGCCTAATGCAACATTGCATATCGCAGTCTATCGCGGGAAAACAACGCCATGTTAATGTAGTATTCCCAAACTGGCGGCACCATGCAATAGTCCCACGATAACGCGTCAAATGACCGCGTTAAAATTAACGTGCTGCCGCAAAAATGCGAAACACGAATAAAGTTGCAATGAGTCCAACCGCTATACAAAATAAGCGATAATCAGCAACAGGCCTGCAATTCCCACGCGTCATGCGGGAAACATCCCAATAAAAGCAGAACAAGAAAAACACACCAAAAATAAACTGCGTAGCAACATGGATGCACCCGGAACGAGTGCCCAGGTCAACGCGAAACCCACAGACCACCAGCAAGGAACCTCGGGGTCGGGGAAGGCCAAGGAGAAGAGGAAGACGAAGACGGGGTACAGTCCACATGACAACCAGATCGTCATCACGAAGGTGACAGAACACTAACAACAACTGTCCGTCACCTCCACCGTGTCTTTGGCAACACAGACGGAAAAATGGCATTCCATCGTGAATGCAGTCAGAGGGTCGAGGAGGCCAAGATGCGCTGGCACGATGTGAAAAGCCAAACCAAGCAGAAACCCACTGCCAACAGGAAGGCAGCAACGGCGAATGGAGGTGGGAGTCCTGCGCCACAGGAGGAGCTAGAGCAAATGGTGGCCACAGTCACCAGTGTGGAGACGGTGCAAGGAGTCGGGAGTCCGGACACTGCTCAACATGACCTGACACAACATCAACAGGGTGAGTGACAAACAGGGACTGGGAGGACGGGGGTGACGGGCACAATGGTACACATGCACAACGACGTGTAGCACACCGCACATCCACAATGACCCTGGGTCATGTCCCTGATCCCGGTGGCACACTGCAGCACACATACAAACATCAACCCCGTCCACCATGTGCCCAAAGAGGTCCCACCCCACACATCACCAGTCCCACAACACACACATGTACCTGTGCGAAACACAGCAAAGATGCGTATTTGTGAGCTACATAGAGAATGCAAGTGACACCACATGACGAGCAGCATGGCTGGAGTACAATCACCATGACATTGTGCACGCCACGAGACTGAGGTGGCTGAGTGTGGACCACACCCGGAAAGGAGCAGGTCACACTCTGACACATCCACGTGCACAAACAACCACTGACGTCAACAATACATCTGCAGACAAACAATGCACAAGAGTACAAAAACCGTCCTAGAGCACAAATGACCCAAGTCGCCAACATCACAGCACCTTAAAAGCACAAAAGTCAAAGGCACACCGCCTCCAAGGGATAAGGGGCAGCAAAATCACAGCTGCAGGTGCCACTCTCCCACAATGCAGCACACACACATAGCAATGACAGCACATCCACATGGACGACAATGTGGTACACACTGCAGAAAAGAGGACACAACTGCGTCCGTTTGTGCATAGGAAATGGTCAATCACATCTGCCATAGCAGGAAACTGTGAGATGAAAATGTATGTGTACAACCTCACCTACGTCATGTAGTCCAAATGTCCACTGTCCCGCATCAAATAATCCGCTCCTCCCAAACAGTCACAATGTACATTGCCATGCAGTCTGTATGTAAACTTGAACAATGCGTCAACATACATGCCAACACAATGTCAACAAGCATCTCCCCTTCACATTGCAGAGGGACAAACAACACCTCCAGCAGAGCAGACCAGACAACTCTACATTGATGCTGAAGAGGACCTCCACACTTCCGACACCGACGCCCTACAACAGTTCATGGACATCTTAGGCAATCGACCTCCAGGAGCAGGTCAGCCCAGCTGCATCGAGGATACCCCATCCCCTGCTCAGACCACACAGCTGGACGCACCCACCACCACGGCTGGCTTCCAGCAGCCCACAGAAGCACACATCGCATTCCAAGGCCAGGTCTCAGACTGCCAGAAGGGGGTTGCCGAACAGGTGCGGGTGGGGTTCTACCTCATGGAAGCCGAACTAGTTCACATACGTGGGTGTACAAGACCCATCCGGGACCACCTCCCCTCCCCAACGGATACCCACACTGCAACAGAGACACATGCCTTTGCACATTTCCAGTACTGAACCACACCAGAGCCACGGGATAATCAGCCACACCCCCACGCTGGACTGGCGTACGCCGGCCCAGTTCACTCCTCTTATGTATTAAGTGGGGGACGACAAAGCTGCATGTTCAAAGTCTCACCCGCTGCCTGCAGTGACATGGCTGCGTCCGCTGTACACGGAACAATGTAATGTTGTAGGGCCCGGGGCCCTAATGCGTACATCATCAGCACACTGACACACTCAGATAGTTCGTTGAACTGGCTACGGGCACGTGTGCTCGACACCTTTATTGCCAGGGTCACATGTACAGTGACACATGTGCTGGATGTGTGTGGGGTGAGTGTAAGCCAGCCCTCATGGAGTCGTTGGTGCTGGCAACAACTTGAACAGTGATCACAATTAAAGCAGAAACAGAAAACACCAGCATAACAGAAACAACTGTGAAGCATCACGGTGGTAGCCGGAGAAAGTACAGTGTTCACCCAATATGGAACGAGAATGGTTCATGAGTTGTGGTGCACTGAGTTAGTGGCACCTGAAGAGCTGAGCAGGGTATGAAGCTGATGATGGCACCCACAACAGGTGTGAGCAACTCTGGTAGTGTGGCAGTAAGACATTTCCGACTCTGGCACCTTTTGTTTGGAGTTGGTCCTGGCGGTGGTGGCGTGTGCATCCTGCGTTGATGCAACATCCGGGCAGGCTAGGACTCGATTTGATGTGTGAGCCCAGGTGGACCGCAGTTGAGGCCAGAAGCAGTGGACAGCGCAGGGCCACAGACACATGGCCTTGATGACTCCCAGTCCATCGACCCAGAGGCCATCCAATATGCTATCAGACAGGGTCCATGACTTGAGCTGCACACAGTTAGTGGCCCCGGATGCACTGCGACCGGCACAGGCACACCGCCACAGGACGATGACTTGCGGTGCAGTGAGATAGGGCCACGCGAGCTGAGCGGGTCCTCGTCGATGTCGAAGGTGAATGTAGCGGAGGTTTGCAGGGGACAGTGGAAGGTGTCCTCCAGGGCATGATGCAGAGGGCAGAAGCCGGATGGTAGCGGTAAATGGAGGAGTGGAATGCTAAAGCCTCATTTTTGCCACAAAGTCAGCATCATCGACATGATGATGAAGACAACCCCCAGTCCATAGACTCAGTCACCACCAAAGTTCAACCAGAAAGTTTCCATGGATGTGGGGGAACAGACTTAGTGGCACCAGAGCTGAAAGGGGATGCAGTCTGCGATGAGGCCAGTACAATGATATAAAATCTGCCATAAATAAATCATGACTGAGTTCCCAATGTGTGACCTACTCGACCGCAGTGATGGCCCAAGGCAGCGGTCAGCAGGGGGCCCACAGCCACGTGTCGTTGGCTCGCGATGCACAGAGTTAGTGGCACCAGAGCAGTTGTTGGCAGTGTTCGATCACCTCCGTAACGATGATCCTTTTTCCTCCGGACTGAACCGCGTCTTTCTCTTACTCGTCTCCTTGCGTACAATGATATGAACTCCGCCATGCACAAATCAAGACTCAGTTCCAAATGTGTGACCTACTCGACCGCAGTGTAGGCCGAAGGCAGTAGTCAGCAAGGGACCACAGATAGGTGTTGTTTGAATGCTATGCACAGAGTTGGTGGCACCACATCGAAGGGAGTACAGTGATATAAAGTCAGCAATAAAGTGTGTACTCTGCCATTGCATAATTAAGACTCAGTTCCAAATGTGTGACCTACTTGACCGCAGTGTAGGACGGAGGCACCGGTAGAGTACATCAACGAGAAAGGAGTACAGCGGGCCTGTGTCGCGGAGGCCATAATGCTCTGAGGAGGGTGACAAGGTCGCAGGCCTCGGGCTTGGAGTTTGCACCGGCATCTGTTGGGACCTCCTTGACACACGCCGGTGTCAGCAGGTGAGCAGTGAGCCTGGCTGCGCAGGGGCGGGCATGACGGGTTCGGGGACCAGCGGCCCGGGGTGCAGCAGGCGCACAGGCAACACCGCTCACATTGACGGCGTCGGCCTCGTGGCGGGTGGGAGGCGCCGCCCTGGCAGACACGTTGGGCATTCCGGAAGAGAACCACGCCCATAGCTATGTGCTTTTTATTCACACCCCTACGCTGGCCTGGCGTACGCCAGGCCAGCCCAGCCCTCTCCGCACACGCTTACAGGGGGGTGATGTCACAAGCTACATTTCCGCGATCTTCCCCACTGTCTGGGGTGACATGGTTGCGTCCACTGTCCACTACACTCCAAACACCAGCAGTACATGTAGACATGGATATGTCTGTTGTCTGCATACTGCTGTCTGTCCAGCTTATCTCCGCCACACTTGGCATTGTGTACATTCTCATACATGGGTCACTTGCCTCCTTCGCACATGCCTGGTTCCCACCTCTCCCCACATTTCACAATTGTGTGGCTGAGGTGCCATGCCATTGATGGCTCATGTACATGGCTAGCCCAGGTTTCCACAGTAGGTTGTGCTGTCATGTCTGGTGGGTGGGCATGTTGTTTGGCATGTTGTATGTGATTTTGTAACATGTGCATTGCCAGAGTTGTGAATTGCATGATTGTGGAGTTGAGGTGTGTGGTGTGTTCATTTGGTACTTACCAACGAGCAATGCATTCCCGTAGGTGCCAGCCTCAAAGCGCTGGTTGAAGACGGACTGTCGGAAGATGTATGAATCATGCACACTGCCTGGGTAGTTGAGACGACATTGGTGAAGAGTCCCCGGTGGTCCACTATTGCCTGCACATTGATGGAATGCATGTGCTTTCTGTTGCGGTAAATGTGTGCAGTGTCGGCAGGGGCCACAAGTAGGACATGTGTGCAGTCGATTGCCCCCAACACGTGCGGGAAGCCAGCTATGGCGTATAGCCCTTGCTTGGTCTCCAGCTGTTCCTGCGCAATGTACTGGGGTACCAAGCTGATGCTGGTATCCAGGACAGGTGTGAGGAGCTTGGATGGGGCTGGCTGTGAGACTCCTCCGACTCTGGCGGTTGTTGGTTGGGAGGTACCAGGGGCCAACAGGTGCAGCACAGCCAGCAGCTTTGTCTGAGGTGGGATGTTGGTTGACCGCTGTGTTGGTACCATCAGCCTGTGGCCAATGATGGTCAGGATGCGGAGGGTGGTTGTCATTTTGAGCCGGTAGTGGGCATTGACATTGTCTGGTGTTAGGTCTGTGAGGCTGGTGCGTTTCCTGAAGGTCCGCTATCTTTGTCTACATTGCCTCTGTGGTGGTCTGGGCGGGGGGAGGGAGGGGATCCTGGGGGTGGTGGCGGAGGGTGTTGTTGCCCTCTCTGGGCTCCGGGATGCATGGTCAGTGGCTCCATGGCATCTGTTGTTCTTCATGTGTGGCTCTGGGCTGGGCTCCCTTTGATGGTGCAGGTTGTCGTCCGACTTTACACCAGGTCATAGCAGGTGTTAATTTCCTGCTGCTAACGCGCCTTATCGCCTGTTTTGTGGTCTTACCGTCGATCTGGCTGGTCGTTGAGAATGTTGAGGTGTGGTGTTGTCGCGGATTTTTGCTCGGGAACGTCTACTCTGCATCTCATTAGCGATAGTTGCCGGGGTAATCTGTGGCAATGTATTTTGCGAATGCTATCGCAGGTAAACTGGGGGTATCGGCTGTTAGCACCAGCTTGTGAATGGGGCGATACATTTATCGCCACTTTGGCTGCGATATAGTGCTGATAACTCAGTGATAGATCCTTGAGAATATGCTCCAGGGTGTTTTCAGAAAGTTTGTTGATATCATGATTACGTAATGTTGAATATAGAGGTGAAAAATGATATATTTTGGTAGATAAGAATATTGAAGCCTGGAATGGCAATGCAATTTTTTAGGACAGAACAGAAATTGTGATAGAATCAGATGTGTGTCTTAAAAAAGGTGGGATGCAACGGATGGACTTTGACAACTAGAGGAAAATAGAAAAGGGAAGAGCAGGTTCTGCACACCAATTGTCTGGAGTTACTGACAGGTTTCTTTGCAATAAAGAGTTTGGGAGAGGGAAGCCCCAGATCAGTTTTTTTGAGGATGGACAATGAATTCAGCAGGTCAGTGTGTGAGTTGAATGGGTGGGACAACATTTAAAAAGTTAGCATAGTTAGCCAAAGATTGTTGCTGCTATTGTCGAGATCATCAAATTTCAGTAAAAGCAAAGGGTGCACCAGGGACAATACATTAGGAAACAATTCTGAATTCAAGGTATTTGGTGGATTTGCGCTATTGGATGCTAGAAAGTGCTTTAGAGGCTGCTAGTATGGAGAGGTCCTTTGATTATAGACCTTTTTGCATCAAGGTTGATGAAACATCTCCAGAGGATTTACAGTGAGATCCAAAACCGGAAAGGTGCGATTCCTTTTTACATGATTTGGCCATTCAAAGGCAGATATGCTTTACTCGGTTTTCAATTATTCCGGGGGTCTTGTGATAGAATGGAAGAGACAAGGTCTGTTTAGTTTTGAATACTCCTTGGTGACAGACACAAGCCTGGCTTACGATTGTAATGGGAATGTCGGTGGCTGGCCTGTTATTGTTTCCACTATTTCCAACTATTTTGAAGAATACGCAAGGGGAATCAAATGAAATGTTTCAGGTGGGCAGCTTCAGTTGGTTGCATGGATGATTTTAGGAGTTGCCAAGCAGTCAGTGGTCCTTCTAGAGAAGATTCTGGTTTGGTGAAGGAGGCATGGCAGGAGGAATCAGAAGGCAAAATTGATCCGCTTAGAAGTCTTGGAATAATTGGTGTATCGAAAGAGGTTCGGAACACCTGTAGTTCAGATTGTGAATGTTTTTGCAAAACTTTTTACCAAGGGTTTAAGTTACAAGAAAGTGAATACATATAGATAGGTATTACAGCAGGACATATTTTAGTGGATTGCATCTCACGTGGTATGAAAGATTTGGTCTGCAAATTGATCAAAAGTATTTGTTTTAAAAGGCCTCCAAAACCTATTCAGTACTGTGGGATGCGAGTTTGGCGCTACATTTATTATGCAATTGGCTGGATAATGTTGATTTGATGTTGAAGCATTTGTCTTTGAAATTAGCGATTTTGTTGTGTCTAGTTTCATCTAGAAGGATTTAAGATGTTAAAACCTCGGATTTATCTAATTGACTTTATGCCTCTAAAAGGGTAGTTTTCAATATAACTAGGACAACAAAAACATTGTCAAGAGTTTAGTAGTATCAATTTACAAAGAGCACCCTAGGCTGTGTGTGATGAGATGTATGAAAGACTAGGAGCGGAGAACGAGAGAGGTGAGACTGTGTGGTACAAATCAACTTTTGATCTCTTCTTTTTGGGGGGGAATTTTATGTAGTGCTAACTTGAACGAAAGGTCTCAGAGCGCTTTACATGAGCACCAGTTGTACTACAGACGGACACATTCATTTTGTTAGGCACAGGGAGATTAAGTGATTTGCCCAGAATCACAGAATGTTGAGTGTCCCTGCAGAGACCCGAACCTGGTTCCCCAGCTCTGAGGTCGACCGCTCTAGCCGGTAGGCCACATCCTCTCACCTTCTTATGTGGAGCCTTTCAAACCTGTACCAGTGTTTGCAAGATGAGTCAAATGTATGATGAAGGAATCAAATATCGATATGGATGGGTTTGGAACCCATTTTTCAAGGGGTGCAATGGAATCAAAGGAATATGTATAATGATTGGAAGATATTTTACTATCTGCTAATTTGACTACGTTTGCAAATTCTATTTGCAGCCATCTGTACATGATTCTGTGTAGTGCAAGGCCTTTCAACTGGCACATAATCAGAGTCTCTGGTCCTGACATTAAAATTGCAGTTTTCTGACCTTGGATTAGGAATAATATTGAGATTTTATTAAACACACAGAGGCTCTGATTATCCACCCCCATTTCCTGCCCTGGTGGAACATGTGATAAGATGTTGATAAGGTGTATATAATAATATTTTTTATGACAAATTGTTTTGCTATTCCAACTAAGAAATAAATAATTTTGAAGGGAATATTGTGAAATAAGAATTTGCGGGTTTTTTTTAAGAATTCATTTTATTAAATCATTCAGAACACTATAAACTCTGTACCAATAACATTTTCAAACAGTATAGCTATCTTCACACACGCGTCATGCAACAGCAATAATTCCTTACAAAGGGACCAGTGATTACAAAGCATTACATTAGAAAGCACCATCCTGTTATCCTTCTTCCCTGATAAGTGCAAGGCTGCTAGTAGGTCCTCAAGCCTCAGACTCCTGTATATCGTCTTCAGAGACCTCCCCATTCTCCTCGAACCTTGTAAGAAGTAACCCTCAGGTTTGTAACTCTTCGTCCCTTCTACACTGATAGAGACGTATCTCTTCTGCTACCGCCCATCCTTTAACATCCTTCATCCATCCCCTTTCCATAGGTCCTGAGGGACTGATCCATGAAATGGCAACCCACCACTTCTCCAGCAGCAGGACCAGTTGCATACATTTGCACTCCATTTTCCTATCCTTTTGTTTCTTGACAGTACCCAACAGACAGGTGGCTGGGTCTACTTTCACTACCACCCTCAATACATCCCAATCTTCGTACCACTAAGTCCCAGAACACATGTACCGGGAGACAGTACCAAGCTAGATGAAGGAAGGTTGCAAGCCTGCTCTGACACCGGTGACATCTGTCCCAGCTCTTCCTCCCAAGGTTTCCTAGCCCGAAATGTGGTCCTAGGGTTATCTGCAATCATGGCTCAATCAAAGTGGAACACTAAGTGTCTACCCCGCCAAACTCTAGTAGCGTCCTAAACATGTCAGAGGAAGCAGGGACTTGCAGGTATATAATCCAGACATCCCTCACTATGTCCACTATACTTTCGTACAATAAAAACTGTCCCCGACCTACACAAAAGGTTTCCTGAGCTGCTTCAAATGTAATGAACGTCTCATTGTGGCAAAAGTCATCTACAGGCATACACCCCCCCCCCCCCAGCACTGACATCCATTGTGGAGGGCAACAGACGGAACGCTGGGAGGTCCCAAAAATTGAACTCTAATGCGAAGGGGGCACGTCCAAGAATCACTCTCACTGCGCACTACCACAGTGAGGCTGTGTGTCTGATTATATATGGCACCGCGGTGTCACTTCTCCCCCCTCACCCCCGTGAAGCAACTGCAGTAGCTCCCCTTCCCTGGAGTCATCTGCAAGTAAATCCTTTTCCCAGCTGTCCCCGTCTGACAACTAGTGTTCTGCATGCTGCAACTGAGATGCTAGGTAGCACATTACCACGTTGGGCAGTGCTAGCCCACCTTGAAGGATATCATTAATATTTCTTTGGCTTCACTGGCTCAAAAGGAAAGATTTGGAAGGTTAATACATCTCAAATGTGTGGATTTGCAGATGTTTCTAAGAAATTGTTGGCAAGTGAATCATTTTTTCAAATTCCTCAATATGAGGATTGGAAGCAATGTTATTCTTTAGAGGCAGCATTAAAGAGGATACATTCCGTTCTGTTACTGTGGTACTATTCTGCTTAAAGTTAAGTCGTTAAAAGAGATTGCACCCATCCGAGTCTCCGTGTGTTTAATAAAATCTCAATTTTCTTTCTAATCAAAGCTTGGAAAATCACAATTGTTCCTAGCATCTATCGATCACGTGGGCTGAGCATGCTTTGCCACATTTGGTGGTGCAGCTCCTCACCCATTTTTGTCTTTCTAGGTCAACCTTGGTAAATGCAGAGTCTGGAGACAGAGAAGACTGAAGTTGGGAAAGTAGGGATTTACAGAGCTTCCTCTGTGGTGTTCCAGGTTCTGAGGCGTTCTGCATGGCTGACCAGACCTCTGCTCCATAGGTGGAAATCAAGTCCATTTTTGCTTGAGCTATAACTGGCACATAGGAGAATATGCCTCTTCCAAAGCAGAGAGTAAAGCAGAGGATCCCCTTGCAATGACTTCTGTTTTCTGTACTCTCTGTATATGGTTTCCAGGAGTCTGAGGGAACAAAGTTTATGCCCAGATAAGCAAACGTCTGTACCCTTTTTATTGGGTTTCCTTCCAAGTAAAACTACTTGGATCATGCTTTTTTTGACCGGTGTCCTCAAACGATAATCTTACTGTTTCTTTTGTTGATTGTCATGCTGTTTCTTTTACAATTTGAAGGATTATTTGTTTTAGTGTCTTTGGTATACATGCAAGAATTACCGAGTAATGGATGCAAAGGAGAATGAGAACAGAAGTCTTTTGGATTTTTATTGCGTCCACTGCAAGCTTCAGGAGTTGGTCTTGAAGACCATTTCTGTATAAACCGAAAAAAGAGGCAAGGAGCCAGCCTTGTTTTACTCCAGTTTTCATGGTGAATGTTGGGATCCACTAACCATATGAGCCATACCGCACTTGTGCAGTTGTATCTGTGTAATGTTTCTTGATAAGTAACATCAGGAAAGGATTTAGATATTTTGTTTTCCAATCAACATTGTCAAATGCTTCTGAAAAGCAGCTTAGAAGCCTCCATTCTTCTATTTTGTATATTTCAAAGCTATGTGTTGAAGAACGAAGGCTTAGTCAATGGAGGAGAGACCGGGTCGGAATTGATCTTGATAAGTGGGGAGGATGCTTTCATCTTCCTCCCATTCTTCAATGTTTTTCAAGATTATGCTGGTGATGATCCCGGCTTCAGCATTAAACTGATAGGCCTGTCTGATTTTGAATCTGTCGTGATTTTTGTGTGGAGCAGGTCTATGATGCTGTGGAGCGATGAGTTTGGGAAGGAACAAGTCTCTCTGCGATGGTGGAAGAGTGTCTGGAGGATTTTTATCAACCAGGTTTTTTTTTAAAAAGAACAGTGCATTTGGGAGAAAGTTTTGTTTTGGGGCTTTTTCAGTTGTTAGACATTGCCATCAGAAGGCGATAGAACCAATTTATGATTTATTTTTGTAATTCATCCCAGTGGTAGTTTCCAGGTGGTATAAATGTTCTGTGGATGGGCCCTCACTGCTGCTCAAAATGTCTGGTGACAGTTTGTTTTGGAAGATGTACAGGAAATGGTTGACCCATTTTGCGCAGGCGACTTTGCTAAGAACCCCTAAGGGACCATCTTCCAGTAGCTTTTAGTGTCTCTGGTTGCGGCTGTCTGCTGGAGTGTTTTTCATTTCAGTTTTCTTTTTACAAAATAGGGACTTCTACTGCTTCCTGAATTCTTTTATTGCCATGAGGGATCTTTATTTAATCAATTGCCACGAGTTGCTTCTTTTTTAAGGGCACAATCTTGTTCAAACTAGGTAACATGTTTTTTTGCCTTGTGGCTCCTCAAATGTTTTGATGTCCACTGGGTGAGGATTTCTTCTATTTCCTCAAAGAGGATACTGGTGGTGTTGTCTTCCTCTTTGTTGTCTAAGCAGAGAGATTTCTGGTCGGTTCCCCCTCTGCTACAGAGCTTTCTGGTCACCTCCGATCCAATCTTTACTGAGTTGTCCTTGAATTATGGGGATGATTCTGGGACAGACATGTGAAATAGGGTCTTTGAAGGGAACTTCTTTGTGTGAGAGATCAGTGGATTATGATCACTTTCAAATATGTGTGACAATTTTGCATCTGAAAATTGTGACCACGAGTTTGGTATACGATTGTAGATCATTAGAGAGGATGTTTGTAATTGCAAGATGACATGATGGCTGAAATCATGCCATTTCTAGACGAGAATGACATTTTGTGAGCGCCTTTCTTCTGTGGAAATGTTTGGTTTAGGATTGAGGCTCCCAGTGTGTGTATATCTTCCGTAAGGGGTTTTTCGTCCCTGCCATGCTATAATGAGTGCGTTATGGTGAAGGTTTGCCCTTGAACCGACTTTCAAGTAGTGCCAACAGGTCTTCAAATTCCTCTTAGTTGGGACACTGGATATGTATTTGATATTTGTCACTTAAATAGATATCTGTTATGATTAGCACTGCGATTTGTTATCAATCAGATGTATTTTGGTGCCTTGTAACGAGCAGCGGATGAGTGTATTTACAAGCTTTCATGTATGCACTGTACTGTATTTGTATTTTTACTTCTAGGGCCTTATAGGCCAAAAGAAAGTATTTTTGATTGATTGATTAGCGCTTGGTTAATAGTTAATACTCAGGTCATCTTTTAATTGTGTTAATTCTGTAGACCTCCAGAATGTTGGCCCTGCTTGGTTTACTTTTTTTGGAAGGCTGGTAGTTTCAAATCCTTGTGGTTCCCATGAAGTTACGTGCCTTGTGGCCTGTTAAGAGGATAATGTTGTCTTCAAGAAATGCTTTAAAATCTGGGACTGAAGCCTCATCTCCAATGCAGGATATTTTCTGGGAAACAATTTTAATTGCAGGCATGATGTTCAAGCCTGATCGGGTTTGGCCATACTATGCGGGATGCCAGCCAGAGAATGGTCTATGGTGTTACTTGCAGGTTTTCTGCATGTCTTGACTGAGGACGTCTTTTGAGTCTCAGACACCTGACAATTGCCATCATCCTTGGCTCAAGTCTCTAGAGGCGTGTGGGCCTTCTCAAGGGTTGCTTTGAACAGACCATGTCTTGCATCGTGTGATGCCACTTTCTGGTCAGGCTTTGGTGGTACACTTAAGTTATTTCTACATGGCTCGTTGTTTTTTCAGCTTGCCTGGTTAGGGTCTTGTCGGTCTAGGTCCGTTCTCCTTGATTAGGGGTTTTACTTGGAGTTATCTGAATTTCATGTGCAACTTCATGGTTTTCCTTTTCTCATAAAACTCTTGAGGGGGGAGTTGTACGCCATTTTCTGATGGTATCTTTTGAGTTTTTGGTCCTGTTGTTTTTGCAGCTTTGAATCTCCTATTTCAGGCAGGGCAAATACTTCCCCTTTGGTTTGATTGTTCTGACATGCTTCCCAGTGGACTTCTCTATTTTAGGCACTTTATTAGGGAGCGTTATTAGGGAGCGACGGACGATTTCCCCACAGATGACTTCTTGAGTATTTACTTGGGTTTACGAATCTAGTCTTTTTAGGATTCTAAAATCTTCTTGTGACTATTTTTGTACCCAGTTTCTTTGATAGCCACTGGAGAACTTTGTTTCATTAAGATGCCAATGGTTCAGGGCTAGATATCAGAGGCATAGTTATAATAAAGAAGTTTTTGTTGTTACATATAATTTTGATATCCTTCTTGATGGCTAGGAATGACTCTGAATCTGTGTCAAGGATCGTGTTCTGGCTGAGATGTCGCATTATGCCACTTTGTTTCAAGAGCGGCTCCACCACCTCATACAAATGTGTCAACTGATCTGCAGTTTTAGCATTAGGCCAGGTCTTCTGGCTGGGAAAGAGGATTCCTTCGCCTTGAGCCACTCACTCCTCTAAGAAGCTTTCTTTGTTTGTAATGTCTGCTGGCGGTGTATCTCCTGAATGAGAGCTTTTTCCAGGGTTTATCCACTGAATCCCTCTTGTGGCATTTGTTTGGTCCTTGTATATTTATTTTAGCCCACACCTTGCAGTAATTTGATTTCTTCTGTTTTATCAAGGGCATGAACTCCTAAGGAGTTATCTATTATCCTCAGTCTTTTGACTTCATGTTTCATTTTACTTAAGTGGCTATAAATTGTTGGCTTCCTGTTGCTCTTTCTTTCTCTTGCTGGCAGTGTCTATATCATTAGGAAGGGTCCGTTGATTCTCCGTCCCTATGTTCTCCTGTAGTTTAATTTTTTTTATGGTCTGCTGGCGAAATCATCATTTAGTACGAGGGTTGCATGTATGGTCCCCTTTTTCCAGTTGGTTGGTACTGAGGTGAATACAAGTATGGAACCAAGGGGTTTTATAATGCATGAGCTTCTTTCTGCCTACAGTGGCTTCCTTCTATTGAGTCCACGTGTGCCAGTACCATGTGGAGAATAGACATTATACAGGATGTTCTCATTTAAATATAGAGTTCTGGTGATCATCTGTGATCTCCCTGGAGTCTTTTTCTGAGTTTTCTGTGGAGGCCAGTTCAAGTTTCTGCTCCTCGGATGGGTATGGACTTGTTTCAGGTGAACTTTCGACAATCTGCTTCTTGGTAGTGTTGATCAGATCTGCTCCTTGAATGTTTGTTCTCCTTGGTTATTTTCAGTCTATATCTGTGTAGTTTTGGTATCATTGAAGAATGATGGGAGCTTCTTCGTCCCAGATGGACTTTGGGGAAGCAAAGCTTCACATAGTGTGAGTTGGAGTCTCAAATTTGAGGGCCAGAGGCAGACTGGGGCAGTCTAACAAAGCGGAGGGTTCTGTTTTTTCAAGGTCCTTGAAGCTTTGAGTTACTCTCTTCTGCTTTCACTTTTTGGATCTGTGGAGTACGATTTTTTATCTTGTATTCTTAGTGCTTAATTTGA
This sequence comes from Triturus cristatus, assembly GCF_964204655.1. Lineage (NCBI taxonomy): Eukaryota > Metazoa > Chordata > Amphibia > Caudata > Salamandridae > Triturus > Triturus cristatus. The sequence continues at coordinate 378,435,616 of NC_140590.1, read as the reverse complement.
GCTGGCGGTTGCCTGTAGGGCCCACCAGCACGCATTTTTAGGGACCAGCACTTATTTTTCCTCATCGGACATTTCCAGAGAGCAAACAAGGAAAAAATGCACAAATGGGAATGAAGAAGAGGGAGAAAACAAAGACTGGCAAGAGTGAGACAAAGAAACAAGGAGTGTGCCTGGTAGTCGATTAAAGAGACATGAGGTGGATAACAGACTATGGATCGTGGGTATTCAATGCACTGTTGCCGGCCACGAGCTTCAGAGAGATCTTTGGGCACCGGCACACATTCTTTTACAAATCAAGCACTGCATGTCCTGCAGTTTCATTTGTTTCTGTGGTAGATGAGCATGTGCTTGCTAGCTCACTGCGCTGGCGGAAGTTTGGGAATTGTTAGTATTTACACCTCTGAGAATGCTACATCCTTCCTTGAGGGGATGGTTCTTTGCCAGGGTTTTCAAGGGAGCCATAAATAGTTTTCTCCTTACTTGTGGCTGACATTACTGTGGGTTGGAGAATGCATGTGCTGTCTTTTGTGAGATCTACTGAAGATTACTGTAGAACACGCGAGCCTTGTGCTGTCTTTGCTTAGGGCTTGCTCCTAATGGGCCTAGTGGTCCTTTTAGGTCTAGTGGGGTGGGTCATCTTCTCTGAGGCCTGCTGAAGTACCCCTGCCAGATGTTGGTCCCTCTACTTCTATCCTAGATTCAGATAGTGAAGTTGATGGCGTTCCCTCCCTCAGCCCTGCGGATGCTTTTGGTGGCTGCTGAGGGCCTGGTGCTTCTGATCAGCTGCTTTGTGCTTTCTTTTGGCTGCAGAGGGTAGCAGTAGCGGGAGGAGTCAATGGCTCACTTCACAGGGTTGCTTTTTTGTCACGCGATTCCTTTTTGCCACTCAAAATCCTCAGTATTGTCTGATTTTGTTTCCCTTTCCTGTGTATGTTTTTGGTGCCTAGGTTTTTCGCTGTTCATGGTGCCAGAGGGTTTTGTTCATGGTGGGGCTGTAGGGGAAGTTGGATACGGGTATTAGGTCGGCTCATGATGGCCACCTTTTCAGTGGTTCTTCTAGGTCCTCTTTTCTTTGTTTGCGTTTCGCGTTCTTGCTTTCTTCTATGCTTCAGCACCTGGCATGGCTGAGACATTACTTGCTCTTTTGGGTGAGGGGGGTGGGGGGTCTGTGTTTAGCAAAACTTTATGATTGGTTGGATGATGGGCACTTTTGCCCAGTGGTAGTGAAGTGAGAGAATCCGAGAAGGCGTTCATAGTGTGTGGGGGCACCAAAAATGATTGTTGCACTGGGCGCCGACAGCTCTAAAGCCGGCACTGACTAGATGGAGGACTAGTTTAAGGCTTATTTGTAGCATGTTTAGCTCAAAACCCTCCTGGTCATTCTACTGTCTTGGGTTCAAACGGAAGCGTGAAGTAAGAAAGAGGAAAGGTGTGATCCCATGCTTGCGTGGAGTTCCTGACGCGACATGGTTTGGACACTTTGGTAGCTGTAGTGGCTGTAATGGTTGAGTTCTATAAAAAATTGACTCTTAGCAGGTCATTAGCAGGACCAGCAGATGAACGAGGTACTTATGGGGGTGATTATTGCTCACTCTGGTGTGCATACAAGGTCATGGAGACGTGCCGGGGAAGTAGCAGGCAAGATAAATTGCGGGGCGCAAACACAGCAATGCAGGAAAAGCGCCGGTGCAAGCCCCCCTCCACCAAGTCAGCCCAAGGCCAATAAGATAAGGGAGACCCAGGGCCCCTTCATTACATTCTGCAAGAGTGCCCCATCATTTCGCATTACACCATAGGGCCAGGGACCAAGCGTATTGGCTTGTGGGTTTTCTGATACCAGTAGGTCGTGAGATGAGTGATCTTACCTCATTGCTGCCAGGCGGCTGACGTTCAGAGGGACTGGAAGCGTCTTAGTACCCTCTGTAGGGTCAAACTTCAGCTCCAGGCTCCAAGTTCCAGTCCGGATAATTATGTGGACCGGAGAGAAACTATACATGCATATACTCCTGACTCAGGCGGGAGACTACCAATTTCAAGGCTAGTTTTCAGTCTCGATTCGTGCATGCAGAAACCTGATTCGGAGTTCTGTAAAAATGCCAAAAATAAAAAATGTTGATGCCTGCCACCCAAGCTCCAATCTCCCCCTCCAAGAATGACCTCTGACATCAAAGGTTAACTAATACTTTGTCGAGGGGGTGGAGCTTGCCTGGCCTAAAGATGGCCGCTTCCTGAGCAAGCTCGGCAGTTGCCTAAACCATCCGTAGAGAATCTGCGACATTTGAGGGGGAATGTCGCTCAGCTACATCGGCAAACAAAGAGCATGAATAGCGCTTCCCATTTAGGTATTTATGGATTCCGGTGAGGCTTTTGGTGCTCCGATTTGTGAAGACGCAGATTCCGGCCTGGGAGTGAGGCGTGACGTGGAGAGGCCTACTGTGAGGCCCGGAGTCTCAGGTTCAGCGAGGCGGCGTTAAGCCCAGCGGAGTGTGTGTAGAATGCTTCAGTGCAGAGTGACGGCCCGATTTATGACCCTGTGTGGCTGGAGTGGGTCTCCTGAACAGACTGCCGGTGATTGCTGCAGTAAGCCAAGAGTGCGGCGAGGGTCCCTCTGCTGGCAAACTGATTGTAAGGCCTAGCGCGACTTCACGGCTGCTATTCGCTGAGACGGCTTCATCAGAGGTGAGCAGCTTGTATTTCAGCTACACTCGCGGGAAGAGGTTCCGTGAGTCTGGCTCGTTGGTGGGTGCACGCACATAAAGTTAAGTGCTGCATATAGCGCCCTTCCCTGCGACACATATACAGACAAAGCCTGGAACTCCTGGAGGAACCAGCACAACCCTGGTGGTTCGACAGTCTAGCGCACCTCATGCCTCACTAGGGACCCCCCTGGAGGATTAATTATACTCAACGCTGCACGTGGCTGTCGTAGCTTGGACTCTCATAACGGAGAGCTGTTAGAAGTACGCGCGGTGCGGAGCAGAGAGCTCCTGCCTCCTTAGTGGGAAAGCAAAGAGCAGCAGCGGACAGCCACTGCCTCAGTTGGAGTCCACCAATCACCTATACCATATTGCGGAAAGCACGACAGCTAGCGATTGTGCCATAATGGGTAAAGTAGACAAGTATCAACCCAAGCTACGGTTTGAGCAGCACAAGTCAAGACATAGGGAAGAGAGCGTTGAGACCGCGTCGTCGGGGCAATGGGAAGACTTCAAAGTTGCAGGAGATGATATACAGCAAATATTGACAGCCATGCAGAACAGCCTCACCACAATTGACTGCAAGATTGATTCACTATCTTAAACAATGGACCATATGTCTGAGCGGCTAGATAAGTACGCAGAGTGTCTCGATATGACAGAACACCGCGTTACTGAGGTGGAAGAAGCTCAAACAGAAACAGACAATGCTCAGAAACAGATGGGGAAGCTCCTGGCTGTACTTCAAGACAACGCTGAGGATCTAGAAGCTAGGTCCAGGCACAGTAACATATGCATTGTCTGTCTGGCCGAGTCTACAGCTACAGGCAACATGGAGTCGTTCGTGGAGCAGCTCCTGGTGACACTGCTTGGGCGAGACACCTTCTCTGCAATGTTCATTGTGGAGCGCACACATCGCTCTTTGGGCCCCAAACCTCCTACCGGGGCCCCCCCCCTAGACCTGTGATAGCCAAGCTGCTAAACTATAGGGACAGGGGCTCTGCTTTGAAAAAGGATAGGGAGCTGGGGGTCCTCCAGTATGAGGGCTCTGCGCTCTCGTTGTTTCCAGATTTCCCTATGAAGGTGCAGGAGGCGCAACGTCAGTTTGCCCCGATAAGACGAAAGCTGCGGGAACAAAATCTGGAATACGCCATGCTATACCCTGCCAAACTGGGAGTCACGATGAATGGCAGGATAAGGATCTTCACGGACCCCAGTCGCTACAGAATGCCCTAAAGGAGCTGGGCAGTCCAGAAGCACAAAAACAACTGCCGGATGCCGGACCTCATGGAGAACTAGACAAAAATTATTACGCTGAACTGACTGTGTCCCCTATCTAAGGCATCAGGCAAGATCACCAAGTCTCACGAACAATGTTGGTTAACTAATTAACAAAGTATTATCGTTACTTTAAGTCTGGTATGATCAGGGCTGTGGGGGGTTAAAAGTGGCATTACTATCTGGGGCATAGTAGTTAACAACAAATGCTTATCTACATAAGTGCTAGTCGTATTCAAGTATAGATTGATCTATTACTGATAGCAGGCTCCAAATGATATAGATATACCGGGTTTCAATAGTACGGCACTTCCCCTCGGAGGTTGATATATTATAGGTTGGCGTCATGGTCGCTCTGGTTGGTTACGAGAGTTGGCCGGTAACATTCGCTCCTAAGTGACAATCACCTTATGGAGAAAAGCCAATCTTATTGTTTGATCGTTATAGCAGTATTGGAAGCAATAGACAGTCATGGGTGGGAGATTTGTGTATCGTCTTCGCCCAGTTGGGGATGGCATAGCGTGGGCGGGGGGGGGGGGGTAATGTTTTTATGTTTAGAATTTACAGTTTACATATGTGCAAATTGCAAGACACTTACAATTCGACACTCATGGAGGGAGGGTTACAATCCATATCAGCAATGCCTAAATGTCGCAACACAAGGTAATACACTGCCATAGGGGCAGAATACGTTTTTTAACCTGGAATGTGCAGGGCTTAAACAATTTCCGCAAGCTGCGCAAAATTGTGGCATATCTTAAGAGGCATGAAGTAGATGTGGCGTTGCTCCAGGAGACTCATTTATCACCTAGCAGTAATAAGCATACTCGCAAGAGACTCCTTGGCCACTTTCAGGCCGCTGGGTTCACTTCACACGCCAAGGGCGTGCTCACTTGGGTGAACTCCAAATCGGGGATCTCGCTGGAGGCACAGGAGTTTGACCCTAATGGCAGATATGCACTCTCCAGATGTTATGGCAAAGGACTTGATCTACTGGTGGTTAACATCTATGGCCCAACCACAACAATCCGCAGTTCTATAACTCACATTTCGCGCAACTGCGTGGAGACACCACATTGCCACAGCTATTGGGGGGGGATCTGAATTGTGTGTTGGATCCGCAGCTGGATCGTTCTGGGGGTCCGACCCGATGCCCCTCAGCGGCAGCTAGAACTATATGTGACATTGCCATGCAGTTAGATCTAGTAAACGTATGACATGCCAGATTTCCCAGGGCAGGTGGGTTCACACACTACTCATCCCCACATGATATACATACTAGAATTGATTACTGGCTGATTTCAGGGGCTCTACTGCCCCATGTACGGGACTGTTCCTTTTTGCCGCGCTCATTTTCTGATCACTCCCCCTTAGTACTGGAGGTGGAAGCAGTCCCCACAGGCCCTGCTCCTTTTACATGGAGGTTCCCTCCGTATTCACTTTTAGACACAGTTTTTAAGGCAGAGCTGGGTACGGCAATAGAGGTATTCTTTGAAACCAATATAGGCTCAGTCTAACTTTTTTCCACAGTATGGGAGACATTTAAAGTGTACATAAGAGGAGTGGCCATATCCAAGCATTTTGGGGTTCTTCGCATGATCAGAAACAAATTGACATCGCTAGAAGGTCACTTAGGGAGATTGGAACAAGAGGCTCTCGCTGGGGATGATGCCCAATCCTCTGAGGCATTAAAGAAAACACTTGAAGAGTACCATGAGGCTGCGGATAGCGAGCTAAAGCATATGGGTAAAGATGCAATAGCTAAAACCTATGGTAAGGGGGAGAGGCTGAACTCGGTGCTCGCGGCGCTGGCACGCCATCAGAAGGAAGCTAGCCTAATAAATGAGCTCCAGGACTCCGACAGCGAGCTGCTGAGTGACCCAACGGAGATAGACAACAGGTTCAGTAGGTACTACACAGATCTATACAGCTCTAAAGTGACTGCAGATGAAACTGACATACAGGAATATCTGGAACATATAAAACTCCTATGGATTACCAACGGACACAGAGAGTATCTCATGAGACAATTGGATCCCTCTGAAATACTGACTGCTCTTACTGCGATGCGTGATGGTAGCGCCCCGGGGCAGGATGGGCTCACAGTCTGCTTTTATAAAAACTACCAAGATCTGTTGATTCCACACTTGTGTGCTCCATTTGAGGAGATGGGGCAGAAAGGTGAGAAGCCCAGGTCAATGAGGGAAGCCTTAATAGTTACTCTTCTGACGCCGGGGAAACCCTCGGTGGAATGCTCATCCTATAGGCCCCTATCACTGTTGAACGTTGACACCAAAATATTCGCTAAAGTCCTGGCTAACAGGCTGGCGCCATTAATACAGATCTTGGTGAAGCCAGAACAGGCTGGATTTGTCCCGGGTCACAACTTGTCATATAATTTGAGAACTCTGTTCGGCACTATCCAGCATGTTAGGCCCAAAATTAAGACGGCTGCGGTCTTCTTGGACACAGAGAAAGCATTCAATTCTGTTGAATGGGCCTTTATGAAACAGAAGTTTTTATGAAGCTGGTTTCAGTACTCTTTAATAGGCCACTCGCTAGGGTGAGAACAGGGGACATGGTAACATCATCTATTGAGATATCAAGGGGCACGCGACAAGGGGCTGCCCATTGTCCACGCTGTTGTATGCCATAGTTGCGGAACCATTGTTGTGCGCATTAAGAGAATGCCATGGGCACAGGCGGATCCGATTCCCGAACTACAATCTGATAGTGTCTGCTTACTCAGACGACATGCTGCTATATGTAAGAGAACCGAGGACTAACCTAACACCACTAATCATCGAGGTGATAAAGTTTGGAGTGGTCTTTGGTTTGAGAATTAACTGGTCTAAATCAATCGTATTCCCTTTGACGGCTGCCACGACAGCGGTTACCCTTGGATTTCCCTCTGTAATGGTCCACTGACCCGGTGCGATATCTAGGTGTACAGGTCCAAACGAACTCATACCTGGTGCTCAGTGAGAACTATGGCAAGGCTCTTGTCAAGCTTGAGGAAGATATAGACTGCTGGATTTGCCTCCCTCGGTCCCTGTTGGGCCGTATCTCCCTGATAAAGATGGTGGTTTTGCTCAGATTATTATTTTTCTTTTTAAACATCCCGATGGTTCTTCCGAAACACACTTTCCAGGTAATACGCTCTCTAATGGTGAAATTGACACGGGCTGGTAGGCAGCCACGGGTGAAATGGGACATTCTTACTCTTCCCTACTCTATGGGAGTTCTAGGGGGTCCAGATTTAGAGTGGTAATAGAGTAGCTCAGTGATCCCAGGCATATCCTTGGATACACTGCCCGCAGAGTCTTCCTCATGTGTATATTGAACAAATGGCAGTTGAGCCAGACCCGCTCCCTCAGAGACTGTTCCCTAATCCTATCAGACAAAATGGTGTACTGGACTCTGTCAATTCGACAGTGCATGCATGGCATGACTTAATGAAGAGGCAAGCTGGCGCATTTTTATACTCCTCCCTACTGCCAGTGGAATGGCGTCACTGGCTGCCATTGAGTGCAGATAGGGAGGTGGTGCGAGCTTTACGGTCACTCAGCATTTCTACTATGGGTGACTTGTTCTCTGAGGGCAATGCTGTGCGTGGGCCGAGATAACAGTGGAAGGACAAAACTTTACCCCACTCTCACAGTTTCATTTCTTCAGAGTATACAGGAACCCCTCAAGTTATTTTCCCTCTCTTTTCTATTGCATGCTAAATCTCCTAAAAAGTTAGGGGCATATTAACAAGGGCCGGCGATAAATATCGCAAAGCGCGCTTTGCGCTTGCATATTTATCGCCGGCTATCTCTGGAATTTATCACCCGGTGTGCACGTTATTAACAACGCGCATCGCAGAGGCAATAAAAATTCCAGAGATAGTTGGGATATCGCCGTTTTCCATGGAGTAAAAACGGCGATATCCTAGATGATAGGGCCTGTGGTCTTAGCCACAAAATCCACCCCCCATGTTAAGTATGCCTTAGTCAGGAATTTAACAGACGTTAAATTCCTGCGTTAAGGCATACTTAACGCAATTTTAAAAATTGCTACCCTCCCTTGTTAATATCGCGAAGCTGCCTTCGCGATATTTTCCCAAGGAAGTCTTGTCAGGCACGCCTCCTTTGCATCTCATTAGAGATGCGATCGGAGGTGTGCTGCAAACGGGCGCTAAGTCAGCAAGACACGCGATAGCGTGTCTTTGCTGATAAGGCGATGAAATTATCGCCGCTTTTCGCCCAAAAACGGACGCAAAAGCGGCGATAATTTCATATCGCCGCCTTGTTAATATGCCCCTTAGTATCTAACATATATGTGTTGTCTCAAGAATTCAGGAGAACACAGAATAGTAAAGCCAGGCTGGATCAGCAAAGCAATCTAGGCGTAGCTATGGATGATGCTAAGTGGAGGTATTGCTGTGAGGTCACTCAGAAAGTCTCATTAAACGGTAGACACAGACTCATACACTTTAAATTTATCAACAGGGTGTATTATACCCCGGAGAGACTGTTTCGATATAGCCTGAGAGACACGGCTCGTTGCGAGCGATGTAGGGAGGACCCGGCGGGTTTTCTACATGCTGCTTGGCCTAGGATTGCGGATTTCTGGTCTCAAATCTTTCGGGTGTTAAATTAAATCACAGGTCTCTCGCTCAAACCAGATCCCCTGCTGGCTTTGTTGGGCTACTCCAGGGCGCTGCAGAAAGATGTCAGAAGAATGATGGCAATGGGATTGCTCCTCACTAAGCGTAGAATAGATATACAATGGGCTCGGGGGCCAGCTCCAACGATAACAGAATGGACAAAAGATATGTTATATTGCAACACACAGTCCGAGTTGTATAACAAATTATTACACCCCCGACCGCCAAAGTCGCCCAAAGAGTTTCTGGGGGCTGTATAAACAATACCTTATTGGGAAAGAATCGGGAGAGTCAGATGGGGATAACTAAGATTTCACATGTAGTGATAGTTGTGGGTGATCTTGTCACTATGATACGCGCTGAGCTGAAGAGGGAGGATTCATAGTCTTGAAGCGCACTAAATGTTACGTGTATTATGTACTCTAATTGATGTACGATATTAAGAGCCAATGCTGTTCCTATCTCCGGTATAGTGATGCCTAATACCATTGTATTCTGTGATCTGTCTTGGCACAATTTTCTTTTTTACAGATAACACTGTGTACTGTCAGAATGTAATGTTTCACTGTGAAATGTTTAATAATAAAAAAATAATAATACTTTGTCTTAGTTCTTGGAGGGGGAGGTTAGAACATGTGACAAACCTCGACATTTTATTTTGGCAGTTTTACATAGTGCAAACAAAAAAAGACTTTAGAACTCTGCTTTTTTTGTGCTATGTTATTAAATACCAAAAATGAAATTATGATGGTCTGTCAACATACCAATAGGCCTGATTCCGTAAAACTGCTTTGCCTAAATATATATCAATGGAGAAAATACGATCTCCCGACTATTTTTTTTTAATCTCCCACTTGCCTGCCCTAAAATGTTGGCATGTATGAAAGAACACCTACCAACAGAGTACAAAGGGAGAAAAGATGGAACTAAAATTAAGTGTTTTTACTTTTACACGCAGGGACATAAAGATCCACAAGATGGCAGTGTTGTTTAATATTACAACAGTTACGGGTTTTCAACTCAAACAAGTTTATTTTGATGGTCACTGTTTGATTGTCCGAAGCTGTTATCAATACTTCTAGAGCGAGCTACTGCATACAGGGTCAACGTCAACAATAGTGGCAGAAAAGCATACTTGTATTCAGCTAGATAACGTTGTGTGATGTCACCAAGGTCAAGCCTCCATACACAAAGCATTCACAGCAAAATTTAGTGTTTTGCATTTTTCCTAAAATATGTAAATTGCTTTGCGCTCTTGACCAGTGGCCTAGGCCCATTTGGAGGAGAGAACTATGGCACTAGTTGGCCCAACATTTCTTTGCAGTCTTAATCGTTGGTAAAGCAGCCTTCGCCAACCCAACTAGTCTGAGAACGCTTGAACGCACAGGCATGCACACGCGCACAGACTATTTGTGTCGTGTCTCTATGGAAACTCCGTCTTTCTGAGCCCCTGCTTCTTATTCTGCAAACTTCTACTGGCGCGAGCGTGCACCAGATCTGCGAGCTTGGGGAATTAAACAAATATTAGCAGCGCGAGCCCGGATAATAAAACTCACACAAGGCACAGTTTTGTTTAGGCCAGGGGAGGCAGATAAGCTGTCTGAGGTGGTGTCACATGCGAATATATGTCGTTACTACGCATTCCGTTGCAACGCATGACTTTACCACGCATGCGTTACAAAGGAATGTGTTTTCCACGCTTTGCCGTTACCTCGATTTTACCTTTACTCCGCTTTTTCTTTTTTTGGGGGGGGAGACCCCCCCAAGCCCCCTTTTTCCGCAGGTCTCCGCCGACACTGAAAACGGACTGATGCTTTTTTTCGGATTAGGATGACGTTGTTCCGTGATGACCTGGCTTGCGTGGTGAAGATGGTCGTTGAAGCATAACGCGTTGTGAAGACATTTACGAGGTAAGTGTATCGTAAACATAATGCGTAGAAAATGCTTCGTGGTAAAGGCTGTTTCCCGTCACATGCATCCTGGACTCTGATCTGATGTGGAAATCTCGCTTTGATTAAGGTCGGTGGGCACAATAAGTTCACAAAAAGTGTGGGCTATTAAATATGAGAAGACAGATGCAGGATGGGAGAGCCTCAATATGCAGGTGAGGGTTACCACTTAGCACAGAAAGTAAATAAGGCAGTAAGAGAGAACATTACAGATGTGTATCGGTATGGTATCACATCTGGCTGACAACACACTCAGATGCAAAACCACCTTCTGCAACATCAGTTCAAGCAGAGGAAGCATTTAGGAGCAAATATCCCTTTAGGTTCCAAATCACATTTGGGTGTGAAATTACTATTAGGCAATAAATCATAATTAAGTGTCAAATCACCTTTGGTGCAAAGTAAGCAGCACTGTGTTATCACATTTATAAAACAAATTGCATACAGGTGCAACATCCCCGCTGGGGGCAGCATTAACAGGAGTGTAGAAACATTTTTAGGAACACAAACGTGTCCCCATTGCAGTGCAGGAACCCTTCGCTTCACTGTTTGTGCACGGCAATGGGACTCACTCAGGCAGCTGGAGGAACAGCCAAGAGCAATCGTGAGACTGAAAGTCTCCTGTGACTTTGTCCAAAGAGTGAATAGTACATTCAATGCCTTTGATGCAAAAAAACGAATCTTAACCATGTGAAGGTACAACTTAAAAATGTTACCAGCCTAAAACCAACAGACTGGAATAAAAAAGATAGCTGGACATAGACCAAGACATTGGTTGTGTCGTCTGGTTAGAAAGTAAGCCACTAATAAAAGATTTACATCACCTGTAACACCCAGTGGAACCCGACAGCCATTCAGTCACTGCAAACATAATACTATAAGAGGGGGGAAGACTGCCATATAATATCCACAAGAACTTCTTGACCATTCAAGGAAACCACACAAAACAATCAACCTTGGAATAGATAGTCAGAGGAAGAAATGTGTTAGAAGCGAATAATAAATCTCAAAACTTAAAGAAGAGACAATCACTAATGAAAAAGAGAGAAGTCGAAAGAAAGAATGGCAAGCTCTACTCCAAAGCGATACTGAATCCTTCGAGGACATTAGAATAAATCGTTTTCACTAAACCAACTATAACATCTAGTCAGCAAGGAAATCAATCTAGCAACCGATATACAAACAACTGCTTGAGCAGAACTCCTTCGATGACACATGGAAAGAACTCACCAACAGGCAAAAGCGTTAACAAACCCTCAGCCAAACAGTGAGAGACAGAGTTACAAAAGAACGATGAACAATAGACGGGAAAGGGAACATTGGTCATGGTGAAGGCCAGAGCTTGGTCTATCAAGGTTTTGGAACGCAAACCGTTGCGTGACATTGAGGACCACACTAGCAGTCGCGGCTGCTGACAATATGCAGGGGGGGGGGCAGGGTGCAACAGTGGTGGTGGCGGGTGTGAGGAGCAAGGTTAGGGGGGAAGGGTTTAATGAATAGAATAAAAATTACCTGATCCTGCCGGCCACCTCATGCCTCATGTTCCTCCGTCTTTCCTGCTCTCCCAGCAGTCCCTGGGACAGACTTCCCATTCAATCCAGACGCTGATCTCATACTATGAGAGCAACGCCAGGATTGGCCTCAGCGGGCTGGTTTAATGCTCGCTCAGGTACAGGGAGTCTGTACCGTTTCTCCAACCTAAATGCGCACGTCTGTTTGGCAGGACTAAGACGGCCGGCCAAACTGACATGCGCACTTATAAGTGCACTCCACTCCATTCCTCCTCCCCTTTCCATGGCTCGGCCTGCCTCTCCCTACTTATACATGGGGGAACGAGCGCCTGAAAAAACACAAAATGATAATAAAATAGCATTTTTATTTTTTAGCTGCTGATTCTGAGCCTGTGGGGTTGACCCTCCTCTGCCGTTGCGGAGTAGCCGCCGCCAGTGGCGGCTAGTCGAGGGAGTGCTGCGGGGCGGTGGGCGGGCAGGGTAGGGGGTAGTAAATTCCAGCATACGGCCGAACGGAGTTAAGTAAATAAATACATAAATAAAACAATTTAAATTGCGCGTGCTGCATCACCAAGTTGGCGTTGCAGTGCGCGCGATGTAAATTGTTTTATTTATTTAATTAATTACGTTCGGCTGTATGCCGGAATTTACTACCCTCCACCCTGCCCCACCCCACCGCCCCACAGCACTCCCTCGGCGAGCCGCCACTGGCCGCCGCTGCATACTAGGTCCATCTCAGAGATGTGAAAAGGTTAACAGCATGGAAGCCATAAACTAGAATGAAGAAAAACACATGTATGCACATGGACACAGGCACTGGCAGTCTATGAAGTAAACAACGTTATTCCATTTGAAATAAACAACAGATAAAGTTTCCTCAAAGAAGATTCTGTCAGGATTGCAGTGTCTACAGGAGCAGTCATCATAAACTTTGGTGTGATCCAGACACGCCATGTTTTCTTCGATGTATAAGGTTTGATATTCATAATCCCCCGTTCTGAACCAAGATGTCACTGTAGTTATCGAATTGTCAGCACTAGTATTCCAAAACGGTATTAATTCAGATTTTTCGAAAAATACAAAATCTTTCCTTTTTAAGTATTTTTAAATCTAAAGGTTCAAACTAACTGCTTTCCTTACTCCGTGTAAAATCATTTGGATTAATACCATAGAGAGCAAATACTTCTACAGCTAAAGGTAAGACAGCACACACATAAAGAGCGTCCTGTGAATGTATATCGATTACTATTCGAATACCAGCACGACGCATTTCAAAAAAATCTCAAAAGGGAAACCAGATTGGCATTATTTTTCACTTAAAAAGGTATTCAATCACCTCCCTGGAATACTGTGCAAACAGGAGTAAGGAGAGGGTGAAACATTCCCAGGAAGGGCTCTGCACCCTCACCAAAAGAAATGTAAAGACAGCTATTCAGAAGGGCTTTGCTGAATACTACGTGAAACATAATTGGTTAAAGCAACATCTCAAATAGGGAATTCAAAGAACCATACCAAATTTTTTTTGGGTGCAAAAAGGGAGCACCACAGTGTATCTTTACATTCTTTCTTATACACTTTATTAGTCAATGGAGGGTACATTCTCAAAAACTTAACATAGGTTTTGGAGGCTCAAAACCAAAATATTTTCTCAAATGAGGAGCAAAACCCTACATTCATCAAGCACCTTGAGCACTGTACATTAGTAAACACGATGACCCAGGATTATGGTTTATTGTTTATTCTTACAGCAGCATGAAACTATTCCAATAGCAGCATTATGTTGCCTCTATCACATACATCACATTTAGTAGTCAAGGAATATCATCTCACATCAACTTAAAATCTGAAAGAAACACCCTACATTCACCATGGCATATTTCCAGTATCATCATGAAATGTTCCCCAAACCATCTTTAAACTATGGTACGTGTAGAACTGTGCCCCAAACCTAAGGAAAAAACATACGGGAAAAAAGAATTTGACTAACGAAGTACTGTGTGAATCAAACAAACTTATGAGTTCGCTCATGAATTCAGCATTATATGTTCTCATGGTTCCGGTCCTTCCCACCAATAGATCCAATACGCCATCTTGTCTGTGGTGGTCGGAGGTGTAAAAGGGGATGTGAAATTGGGACAGAGATTCAGGTCCTGATGGTCTCACAGTGTATGGGGAGCACTGTGACAGGTGGAACCGTTGCACTTCTCACAACAGTGGTCTTCTCTGCACAATACAGAAAAGGCAAGCAGAACCCAGTGCAAGAGTCATAGGTCTCGTCGAATTTCCAGTTTCTATTGTATGGAAAACACTTTTAAGTAAGACACATCTACAAATTATAAATAATCCCTTCAGCTGTCAAAAGAAACTGCCAGACACAGCTATCAGTTTAGTTGAAGATTTAAGAAGATGCCTCTAGATAGTTGAAATTTGTCAGTGAATTAAACTTACAGAGGAATAATATGTCCTGTTGGGGTTAGTGCACGTGAAGCAGAGTCGACTGATCTGCCAATAACAATCCAGGCAAACATTGGAGTGTTGATGATAGCCCAAGAAACTTTGAACATATGATTTGTTCCCCAAGTATAAACAAGCATTTGCAATGCAATAGGTCTCGCATTTGCGAGAGTTTAAGCGTAAATGACAATGCCTTTTATTTTTCTGTTTTGATAATTAACACATGAATAAAAGTCATTGCCATATACAATGCCAATACCTCAAACTCTTGTAAAAGCAAGACCTTTTCATTTCAAAGAAGCGGCTGCCATTGTCCCAAGCTGCTTGGAAAGTGAAGGCGCGCATGGCACATTGAATGTTGCAGGAAAGTAAGTTGTGCCTGCAGTACAGGAAGCTCATTAAAGAAAATAGTGCTTACAGACTATATAAGACATCCAGTGTAACAACAGAAGAAAAAGGGACAGTCCTCATGGGAGGTTACAAATGAAGACAAGGCCGTACTGGAGAGGGACTATTAACGAATCAGAAGCCAGCATTTACAAAGGACACTGACACAAGCCAATGACAAATATGGGCCGAGAGTGGGAGGGGCTTCAAGTCCACACTCAAATGCAGTATGCCTCACAGAGCAGCGCATGTGCTGCCCAGGCTCGGCCTAAAAATGCCACTGAGGACACTACCATGGAGCAGCAACCCAAGAGAGATACCTTGGCTTCAAAGCTGATGAACAGTGAGTAAAAAAGAGAACACTGGAGGAATGCTCTGTGAACAGAGCAAAGCAAAAGCAGTATAGGTGTTGCCCACTGTTTTTGGCTCTTCACAAACACAGTCTCATGTTTTCTCCAACTTCCCCGGAAGGACATAACTCTCGATAGCAGTGGGTAGGAAGCACATTTCTCCATGATGGGTCCACAGCGGCATGGACAGTCTGCTACTCAATAATTACATAATACGATACAAAATTACAAATAATTCACCTATTCACCCTTCACCTATAATTCACCTATTGGAGTGTTTTGGACCTTTGTTCCTCACTTCTCCTTTTGTAGGATTTGCAAGAGTTTTGTGTCTACATGAGAATTGGGCAGGCCATGCTGCAGCCACAAGGAAGACACCAATGAAGGCACTGAGGAAGAGTATAGTTTAACCATGGATCACTAATTCTACATTCCTTTACCAGTACCAAGTGTGGGGTCATCTCCATGTCACAAATAAAACAGCACTATCTTCTGGTCCCTGTGGTTAGTAGTATTTGTAGAAAGGCGATGGCAAGGAACAGAGTAGCTTAACAGGGACTGGCCTTGGATCGCCTAAAAGAATATTAGTTGACTAAAGGTGTAAAGTCATTTCCAAGGTGTGTGGATGGGGAAGGCCCTGCTGGTGGGTGTGAGAAGGAGAGCTGAACGAAAGCAGGGATGCAATGTGATTTCTGCACAAAAAATGAGAGGAGTTATGAAAAGGCAGGAGCCAGAGGTGGAGTGTGATTGAAAGGGTTTATGAATGAAGACTACAGAAGCCATTAGATGGCGTCAGTTGGCACAATCCCTCTCGGCAGGAGTTAAAATGAAGAGAGCAGAGTTCCTGCTATTAAGAGGTAGCAAACATCATACAGAAACCACCATGCATAAAACAGGGTACATTATAAATAAAATTTTGACACACAGGTAACATTATGAGAAAAGATCATACAAACGAGCTGCCACAAGTGCTTACAATCAAAGTGCTATAACTTCCACTGCGTGTTTTCTTTATTGGCCAGATCGCCATCTTTCATTTTACAAGCATCCTGAGGTTTGAATTGTGCTTCATTGCAGCAGGAGATGCATTTTTAAGTCCGTTTATTAAATGTTATTATACATTGTCACACGGAGATGCGACAAGCGCCGAAGGCCCTTTCAAATGTGCTAAGGAGCAGGCCTTCTCCTTCTCCTCCCAGTGGCTTGGGCAGCAGGTCACAGGTCTGGTTAAGTTTGAACAATGATTCCCCACCCTCTTCAGATGCTGCTTCGTTCAGGCACAAACTATTGTATTTCCATGTCCTGCCCTCGCATTGCCTCTAAAATAGTCTACCTCAATATCACTGGAGAATTCCTAACGCTATACGCTCAGAATATATGGTTGAAAACATGAAAAACAAATGTTCAAGTTGATTAAGCCTACTGGACAAGTAGGCCCGACCCTCCTCCAGCACCAACCCTTTGGCTTCCAGTTTGCACTACTACTGTGAGGAGAAGTGAAAGAGGATTGCTAGCACCATTTCAAGCCATATGTACAAGGCATTCATGCTTGAGCCCATGGCTCAGTGATGACAATCTTTTCTTATTAGGGGAGCACTACATGGAAATGCTGTGAGCTCAGCTCGCAATCCTGGTAATGGTTCCAGTATAAAAACGTGTACACGCTTGTAAAATGTAACACTTTGAGACGACTTGTAATGATACACACATTTTCCTTGATTACATTATTATATTTTTGAAAGGAGTACATTTCCAATGTGGAAAGAAATTGGAAAATAGTTGGTGAATACCCTCAAACATGTAAATTGTGTGGGGGGTGCACCGTCTCACAGTGCACTCCAACCCCAAACAACTGCTTCTCACCTACTTTTACCCCTGCACATACATTTGCGGAAAGGGGAAAAAATCAAAGCCTTGGTGGAACTCAATCCGTGGCAGGACACGAGCTCCGGTATGATCAGGGGGGCTGTTCCCAGAGCTCCGAAGCAGTGAGACTTCTGCCAGAGCCACCTCAATACATGGCACCAAAAGGAACAAGCGGGTTTATTTACAGGACATGTAGATTTCTGAAGCATCATGTGGACACGCAGATCATTTATAAAATTCCACATCACTGAATCAACCTTCTGTCCTGAAAATGTTACTGTTAGTGATGCTTGGGCTGGACCTCTGATAAACCACTCTTCTGCTCCTGAACCCTTTCTCACTGTGGCTGAACTGATGCTAAAGAGGGTCGCTGATGCCATCCACAATCCGCTGCTGAAAGTGGTGCCTCGTGAGACGGTAGTCTTTCAAGTCTGGGCTCTTGGTTGGGGGAGGTGTTATAGTTGTAGGAACTATCTCCTTCATGGTGAGGACAAATTAAACTTTCCGCCTCATGGCAAAAGCTTTAATTTCACAGGCAAATGTAATCATCTTCATGGCTAGACTCAATACGATCTATCAAATTCAAAGCAAAAGCCAATTGTAAAACCAAGCCAGACGATCATGGGCCAACCCACACTGACCTGTTATCGCAGTCATTTAGAACTGAGATCTAGGGGTATGAGATGCCGAAAGAACATGGTCTCTTGGGTGAGCTGTGATACCGAAAATATAATGTCAGACGTAGCCCTTCATCAGGCCCAAGACGAATACATTCAAGCGCAGGCCTAGAATTACATTCAACACTTGAGGTACCGATGCCCAGCATGGTATCCACCACTGCACATATACGAAGGCTGCAGGTACTGAGAGTGAAGAGACCAATCCCTTTCACCCTATACACCAGGATGTGAATAATGGCCCTTGGAACCCAATACTTGACGTGCTCTTGTGCAGGTACTGAGTGAAGAGACCGCTCCCTTTCACTCTATACACCAGGATGTAAATAATGGCCCTTGGAACCCAATACTTGGCGTGCTCTTGTTTGAGCTATAAAAACACTATACCCAGTGGGGAGACCGCACTCAGTTTCCGTAGCAAAGTCCTTTCAGCAGGTCGTTGACGAGTTACTGTAGATCAGGGGTCTCCGACCAGTAGCTCATGAGCTAAAGTAGCTCTCCAGCTACCTCTGAGTAGATCACCAGTGTGCAGCCCAGCTTATTATATTAGAAAACTTCTGTTTGGGTGAATTAATATTCATATAAAAAATGAGATTATACAACACTAATAATATAAGTAGCTCTCAGTACAGACAAGGTTGGAGACCCCTGCTGTAGATGTAAGAAGTGTTCCATGTGCACACTGACATTTGGCACTGTAAACAGTGGATACTGATTAGTCAAAACACATTAGCACAAATTCCAAATTCATTAAGTCTCACTTGTGGAAGGGAACTCACAGTAAAAGCTAGGGATCCATTTGAAGTTAGCAGCAATCCACACACTAAAACACATTCACATAATGATGTTGCTGCACTGGTGTTATTCCAAGCCAGCACATTCAGCTTCCAAGGAAGGGGGAGCTCCTGTTATTTTGTTGGCTCATCCTTGGACTCTTGGACCACATCAGGTGCAGGCTTGTGTTTGACTTTGGGCAGGGCCTGAAGCAGCCTGGAGGTGACCTGGTCTATGTCCCGGTTACGGACATAGCACAGGAAGGTGGTCCACAGGAAGGCGCAGACACCGATGTAAGCTGTCCGGACTAAAGGAGGCACCAGGCTGAAGTTTACGGTCTGTGGAAGAAAAAAGATAAATCAAAACAAAATCTGATGTTCTACACAGAAGGGGAAAGAGCTGAGTAACCAATCGCTCTACAAGAATTACCAGCATGGAGGAAACTGCAATGTTAATGCTGTTTGTAAATACTTTGTGGTTGATGAGAACTCCACCCAACTATCTGAGGACACATCAACATACTGCCATTGCTCCAAATATTCACAAGCAGTTCCCAGAGTTAGAGACTCAATTCGCCAGTTATGCCCAAAGCTGCCTATACTGCATGGAATATGCACCATTTAAATCATCTCATTTACTGTGATCTCTTCAACAAAGAAATGCAGCAAGAGAAGCGATGCGTCAATCTCGCTCCACGCCCAGCCCTAAACGGTCTTCAGCTCAATTGCCAACTGAAGGCCTGACTTAGAGTAAGCACCGAAATAGCAAATTGTACTAGTAAGGGTGGTAGCGGGTAAGAGGCTAAAGACGGCAATGCAATCCCACAACATCTGCGCCACTGCAGTGCAGTGATAAAGGCTGAGCTGATGCAATGTACACAATGAGACAAACTGCACTGCTGGCATGAATGGAACCCCAAGCAAATTCTGATAACACACCCTTTATTCAGGGATATGAAGTCCCCAGTCTCATTCTCCTTCTTCCAGAGCTTGTCTAGTGGCTAAATTGCGGACCTTAGGATCTACCTGATACGGGTTTAAATCCCATCTGCACTAAGCAGATAATGGAGTGATCCCGTGCAGATTCATTCTTCTGTGTCTCAAATTTGATTACAACATAAAAGAAGGTGGTGGTAGCTATAATAAAACATTTCGCTGTTCAACCTGCCACTTCTCATTGAAGCCAAGTCGGCTCTGAAACACATTTTTTTAAAGTAAAGGGAAAATAAATAAATTAGCAGCTCAAACTTTACTTCCAAACAGATATTTGCTAGACTGGGAGCAATTCCATATTTCACATAGAAGAACTAGACGAGATGAATGAAAAGGTCAATGTGCTCCATCTACACGCTGAAAAGTCTCGAAAATGTTTTACAGAGTTCATAATATAGGTTGATGGGCGTTGTCAAAGTACAGTTCAAGTCCTTTGTACGAATGGCCTTTTGAGTCTAAAGGGGCGGCGACCGTGGTTACTGGTCCCATTGGAAAGATGAAACCTGCATAAATATCACGGATCTATTTTATTTCTTGAGGTGAAACTCTGGGGAGGAAACATGAATTACTTCGGCAATCTGACACGGAATTGCTAACTCCTCTGGTGGAACATTTCTAAGGGGAATCTCGTAGTCACACTCGGAATCTTCCCAGTAAATGAGCCCCTCCGCCCCCGAAGTCACTGGTACCCCGGTATCAGTCACTCTGGGTGAGGGGAGAACAGAGTTACTGCAGGATTACCAGGCCACTCAGTGTGCAGCCTCAGTATGAGTGAATGTAAACACTGTGGGGGCAGCTGTGTTACCTCGCACCACAATCCCCCTGGTTTCATTCGACTTTAATACCATAAATAAAACACGATTGTGTTGTGTCTTTGTACTGAAGATACAATCATATCCGGCCTTGTCCTAAAACCTCTTCTCCCAGCATCGCATCTCCCAATTGTGCACCACCTGGATTCCATGGCTTGCTCCCGCTCCTCAAAATCGAGTGTGTGTGATCTGAAACAAAAATACACCCACGCTCCAACACCACCAGAGTTACTGCAACCAGATACCACCTAAGCATCTGCAAAATAAACTTCATATCCCATTTCAAATAAGAAGTCATCAGCTTTACAACCCCTGAGCTCCTCAAGGCACCTTGACGCCAGCCACCTCCCACATTGACGACTGGTCTGGTAACTTTAGCGTAGCAACACAGCCCAGAGCAAACACCTCACCTGGTGCCCAAGATGACCCATGAGCTACCCTCTCCCTATTTGATTGACTGACCTACCCTCACCCTATTTGACTGACTGACCTACCCTCTCCCTATTTGATTGAGTGAGCTACCCTCTCCCTATTTGATTGACTGACCTATCCTCACCCTATTTGACTGACTGAGCTACCCTCTCCCTATTTGATTGACTGGGCTACCCTCCCCTTATTTGATTGACTGGGCTACCCTCACCCTATTTGACTGACTGAGCTACCCTCTCTTTATTTGATTGACTGAGCTACCCTCTCCTTATTTGATTGACTGACCAACCCTCTCCCTATTTGATTGACTGACCTACCCTCTCCCTATTTAATTGACTGACCTCCCCTCTCCCTATTTGATTGACTGAGCTACCCTCTTCCTATTTGATTGACTGACCTACCCTCTCCCTATTTGATTGACTTACCTACCCTCACCCTATTTGATTGAGTGAGCTACCCTCTCCCTATTGGATTGACTGAGCTACCCTCTCCCTATTTGATTGACTGTCCCTCCCAACCACTGTCCCTAAACGTGATATCACAATCCCTTGTCGCTCTACTCCGCTGTTATGCACTCGGTCTACTTTCAGGTTCTCTAAACTCACGTCAACTGTGAAGCAGACTTGCAGCGTACGCCTATTGTCCTCTGCCTCCTACTATAGGCGCCACCTGCACTTCTTTTGGTCTAATGTATAATGCAATGTGTGGAGTATATTGAAGTATATGCTGCCTTGTTTATGGTCTTCATTGATCATTGTCGATGGATTCATCCTCAGAACTTTATGTAACCACCCAGTTAATCACCTCTTCGCGTACACCTGGTTTATTATGTACGGCGTGTCTTGTCTCAATAGTACTGCTCCTCAAAAGATGCAGCATCTGCTTTACTGCATCTTTTCCACAAAAATGATAGTGTGTCCTGCTCTTTTCTTATAGTTAGTTCTCTTCATTTCCAAGCCTCCGCCACCACAATTAATATTTTCTTTTGACTCCTGAAATTATCCACCATCTGTGAAGAATTTCAGTGATTTTTTGTGCTTACATTATCAAGCAGTGGAACCACCTCCGAATAGGATGATACGAGGGGCAGGACCCTTGATGGCTGTCTGACTACAGGGCTACCCCAATAAGAGCTGGTTCTCCACTTGGAGTCGATACCCCTCCCAGAATGGGATGGAGTGACATGTGAGACAAATTAGTCTACGGAAATTAATAAGGAGCGTTAGTTGCCCTTATCACCAGTAGTATAGGGAAATTCCCTTCACTACCCATTCCAGGGGGCATTCATTCCCGGCCTGAAGAAAGTCCAGCACCCTTTATGGGGCTTAATAGGACTGAAACATGTTGGCTCTAGGGTCTTAGGACCATAATATCCCCATAGACCCTTAACTTTTATTTTATTATCACCCCCAGCAGGTCCAAGAATAAAAGGGAAGCTGGGATCTGTTGCCGGGCTTTTAATCTTTATCCCCCTGGCCAAAAACATCTTCTTAAGAGCTCCCTGAAAAATGGTCGAGCCCACCTCGACTTCTAGGCGTCGAGGTGTCCCAATGATGAAGCATGACACCACTAGGGTGTGTGAGGGAATATAAAACAAAAGGAGTTGCCTCCTTCCCCACTCAATAGTGGTGGTCTTTTCTGACTTCACGCAGGGACCTCCATACCTTTAGAGCTCTAGGACTGTTCAAATGCACTCAGCAACTTAGTTGCAAGTTGACAGTGGGGAGTACTTTTGGTGAAACAGTACATTATCAAAGCACATGACAAAAAACATTCAATGGCTCTTAAGGCCTTAGGGTGGCGCTTACGGGGCTGCTGCAAGGCTACAACTGGGTCTGGAGGAAGACCCTCAGACTGGAGATCCTGCCCTGCAGTCTCCAGGCTATAAGAGTACAGAGTCCACTTAGAAGAATGTAGAACTGGTCACCTGAGGAGTCACTAGAGGGACGAGGGAAGAGGCTACGTCTGGCCCGCCTCTGCAAGATGCCCACAGGGTTGATACTTTCTCAGAGAGAACTATTGATCGCTTGCACATGGTTTAAGGCTCTGGTTGGACCCAGAGATTGCACATAAACAACAATAAACAACAAAGTCCATAAAACCCTGTAAACCCCTCTTTCGTAATGCTTCATTTCGGCCTCTGTTTACTTTAAAAACATGTAGGAATAGTTTAGATAACTCTGGAATACTTTTTATAAAAATTTTTGGATTGCATTTGTAGCTCAAAAAGGGGAAAAATACCACTACAATGGTCATGATTTTTTTACGTGCCTTTTCATGACAATACTGGCCTGGATGATAAAATAATGGTCGGGTGGAAACCCTAGATGCATAATGGGTAACCATGACGTGTGTCCAGAATTGAGCCACCAGAATCACAGGGGCCTGTTTTCAAGAACCACAAGTGCTGAGAAGGGTTGAGCTGCAATCTGCACAGCTAACTTTTCTCCAGGTGGACCAATGTCTTGAGTCCTGAACTGCCTAATACCTGAGGCTGATGACTTGCAAAGCACATTTTGAATCACTTTAGCCTATTAACATTGCTTGAAATGTCAGAGGATTTTAAGACCACTTTACCGAGGGAAGGCATGGACAGGGTAAGTTAGATTGCGCAAAATCAGGATTTAAGAACAACGTGGGCTTGAGGACTGCTTTACCCCAAGGAATAATATACCAAAAATGGTTCAAAAGCATACCAAACTGGTAGGATTCAAAGACCACCTTAACTGAGGCGACGATTCTCCGAAAAATTCACAATCTAAAAACTAGCACATTTCACTATATACCTACACCAACCTAAGAGTATCATGATAAACATACTTGGGTAACACCCTGCAATAACAGAACGTTTAATCAATTTCTGCTAACTTTCAACCAGGTAAAGTTGTTAATGATTCGGGGTAGCACCAGGATTAGTGATATCCAAGCTCCATTTCAAGAGGGCACAGCAACCATAAAATGACAATTTACTCTCACCTCCTACGACAGAGCAGAGCCCTCCAGTTGGCAAGTGTCACGCAA
The DNA here is from genome assembly GCF_964204655.1 of Triturus cristatus. Classification (NCBI taxonomy): domain Eukaryota; kingdom Metazoa; phylum Chordata; class Amphibia; order Caudata; family Salamandridae; genus Triturus; species Triturus cristatus. The sequence goes on along the minus strand of NC_140590.1, from coordinate 378,411,769 downwards.
GAGTTCTTCATTCATTCCTATTTTCTCTTTGCATTATGGTGCTTGTAGTTTTGTTTTTTAAATTTTAAGTGCTGGAATACTGTACCAGAATACAAAGGAAAACTCGGACGTGTAGTGGACTGAAAAAACTGCTATAAGGTCCTGGCTATTGTATGGGCCACTAACGCTCTAACCGTCTGAGTCTGACAGGGAACTGGCTCATTTAATTCAACACTTCGGTTTCAACTTAACATCATACGCCGACGACACTCAGATTGTGATTGCGGCTCATAAAAATCAAGCATCCCCTGCAATGCAGTTCCAAAACTGCAGGAGGGAAATCAGCAGTTGGATGGGAAGGCATTGCCTCAAATTGAATTCGAACAAAACCGAAGCGGTGATCTTTGGTAATCTCCAACCAAGATGGGACGGACAATGGTGGCCGGCTGAAATCGGAGAGTTACCAAAACCGGTAGAAAAGGCAAAGAACCTCAGGGTCTTGATTGATAGTAAACTTACCTTCTCCCAACAAACCAATGCCACAGTTTCGGCTACCTTTTACCTGATAAGAAAACTGAAGAAGGTTGTGCCCTACATTCCCCCCCGACTCCAGGAGGACAGTTGTAACTACATTAGTTCTATCTAAACTAGAATATTGTAACTGCCTAAATCTTAAGATACAGAAATATCTGAAAAAACTTCAGATGGTGGAAAACGCAGCTGCCAGGCTCTTATTGAACTTACCAAAGTATCAATCAGTTGCTGAAAACATTCGGAAACTTCACTGGCTGCCAGTGGCACAACGTATTAAGTTAAAGACACTTAGCCTAGCCTATAAAGCCTTGAATAATATAGGACCGGCATCTCTGAAAAGTTGCTTCTCCTGGTACCACCCTGGCAGACAGCTAAGGTCCACCAATGCCAGGTTGATGTTGGTACCAAGGACTTGAACCTCGAGCTGGGGAGGTCGAAGCATAGGCCATGGCACGGCTAAACTATGAAATATGCTCCCTGTGGAAATGAGAGCTGCCAAAACTCTGGTTATTTTTAAATTTTTTAATTAATTTATTTCCCCTCGTTCTCCTACAGGGCTTAAGTTCAGGTTCAGCACCAAGACACCTGCGGGTATTCGTGCGCTTTAAAATTTATATTAACATAACATAACTGTTGGAAGCCGGAGTCCCAGGCCCGCAATACTGTCACAAAATGCGCGACACTGGACTTCCCACTCAACGTTAGGCCAAGTAAGGACACCGCTTGAGATAGCCCTGCTCACCCCCCTTAGTAGCATGACACGAGCAGCCAGGCCAATCTCCAAGGCACGAGTGTCTAGTATGTGCAACCACGCCCACAGCAACCCACTGGTGACACCACAAATGGACTCCACACGAGTTTGATAAAACGAGTATAAACTTTATATAAAAAGATATACGATCAGACCACACGATACAAGAATCAACATATAATACAAGGCAATATTTGTCCTGGCTGGTAGGTTCAAATCCCAACCGCCGCTTTTAAAATACTATGCTGGTCGTAATGCTAGAATCACACACGTTTCAATGGACAGACAATAGTGCACTGCATAACGATACAATCCTGTGCAGAGCACAGGAGAAATAATACAATGCGTAACGATACACCTCGGTACCTTGCAATGGGAGAAATAATGCAATGCGTACCGCTACAAACATGTACTGCACAATGAAGGAATAATGCAATGCGTCACACCCCAATCACGTACTTTGCAATGAAGAAATACTGCAATGCACCCCACTACAATCATGTACTTTGCACTTAAGGAATAATGCACTGCGTAGCTACAATCATGTACTTTACAATGAAGAAATAATGCAGTGCGGGCCGCTGCAATCCTGTACTTTGCAAGAGAGAAATAATGCAATGCGTAGCGCTACAATTGTGTACTTCGTTATGCAGAAATACTGTCGGGCGTCATAAGACAGTTCGGCAATTCGTTAGCAGCAATATTGGCAATGTGTATTACGACAGTCAGCCTCTTCCATAACAGTTGCACCCACATGGATCAACAATGACCTACATCACAGCTTCTCACTCTAGCTTCAGTACTGCCACTCCTTTGGTCAGTACGGGCTCACACTGAGTCGAAGCAAAGGCTCACGTCGCCAGAAGGACTGAGAGGCCGAGAGAGTGTCCCTCCGAGCCCGCACCCCGCCAAGGCAGTGTTCCACGATACCTGGGGGCGCGACCCTACTCTCCTCTCCTCCTTCAACAGACTGGGCCTGCCGTGTAGAACTTCCTCAATGGGCCTCAGCGGCTCGGCCTGGCAGCTCAGCTTCTCCGGGGCTGCCGGTCCGGGCCGCGGCTGTTAGGAAGGTTTCAGGCGGCAGCAGGGCACACGTACCCCACGCCCCGAAGACTGCGTTACTCCGGGTGCACGTTCACCACAGCACCCTCCGGGTCTTGTCTGGCACGAAGCCACACACACACAACGCTGACGAGACCTTATGTTGACTCCGAGTGCACATTTACCAGGCACTCCTTCCCGCGGTCTCAGTTGGCACTGAGACACGCACACTGCGCTGCAGAGACTCACTTTCTTCAGGTGCACACGATGATCCGCCGATCACCTCCACAGTCTCAGGTTGCACCAAAGCATGCACACAGCGACTTACTCAAACTCTGGTGCTCTGATATCCAGGCGCTCTTCACCAACATCTCCGGCCGCACTTCGACACACTCACCGTGTCCGAGTCTCACTTCTCCTCTAGTGCACTCGTTGACCAGTCACTCCTCACAAGTGCCTCCGGTGCACCCCGACAAGCACCCTGCGTGTCCGAGACTCACTCCTCCTTCGATGCACGCGCCGACCAGGTGCTCCTCACCAACGCCTGCGGTGCACCATGACACGCACCCTACACGTCCGAGTCTCACTCCATCACCGATGCACATGCTGACCAGGCGCTCTTCACCAACGCCTGCGGTGCACCACGACACGCCCCCTGCGCGTCCGAGACTCACTTCTCCTTCGATGCACGCGCCAACCAGGCGCTCCTCACCAACGCCTGCGGTGCACCACAACACGTACCCTGCGCGTCTGAGTCTTACTCCACCACCGATGCACACGCTGACCAGGTGCTCTTCACCAACGACAGACAGTCAATCCACACTCAGCAGAGACACACAGAAATGCTTTACAGCACAAAACTCAGCCACTTTCTAAAAGAGTGGCTTCTGAACACACAGTGACAAAACCACTTTCATAGAAAGATGTGTTATGACACTGAGTTTATACATACTAAACTTGGCCAGCCAATCACCATTACACAGGGAACACTTGTACTTTGACACTGATCAGCAGTGGCAAAGTACCCAAAGCATCTTACTTGGCAACTTTATGTGCGGAAAACGGTCTAGGGGGAAAGCAAAATGTTTAGGGAACTTTAGCCAAGAAGGCCAAGTCCTACAATAACATAACATGATAGTGCTGCTTCCAGTATTTTACCTGCGCAGACAAAAACTATCTGGTTCTTTTGGAGCGGGGAGGTGGGCTGCCGTGGCCCTTTAGCTATTACATACATGTCAACATTTTCCAATTAGAAAGTGGGAGACTTTGAAAAAAAATAAAACAGAGGCAATTAATTTTCCCCATTGACATGCTTTGAAACAGAGGCAATTTTATGCTTGAGACAGGTCTCCCGTCGGAATGGGGTCTGTTGGCATGTATGCTATCGAACAACCCGGAGAATAATGCAATGTTTGCACAATGAGTCCAGCTTTTAATTTTGAGCAAACCCAATAGGAACATAATAAATTATGACTGGCAAAACTGAGAATTCCTTAAAAATATCAACGCAGAACAAATCCCTAAATAAAATTCACATGTTCTTCTGTAGAACGGTTTATGTTAAATCATTTAAGCACAATCTTTGGAGGTATCCTTGGAGCGTATGGCATGTATTCTCGAGAGCAACAAGTAGAATTCATTTTTGTAGTTGTGTAAATCACCAAAAATGATCCGTCCATCCACGTTTACTGTAAAGTTCATACAGATAACCATTGCAGAAAAATAAGAGCATCCCTCACTGGTTAAACAATGTGTTGCATCATTAGAGCTAGTGGGCCTGTACCATTCTCCTACCTGGAAAAATGTCCAGCAAACAACGCCAGTCTGAAGAAGTCATCAACGTTCACGGAGAGGAGGGAAAAAAGAAACAGAAAATTAGCTTCACATGTGGTGAGAAAAAATATCTCCGGGAATTACCGCAGCAGAACAGCGAAAAGAATCACATTTCAGTGATATAATAATATTCAGCTAACGCTTATTTTTACTTACACTTTATCTTACTGAACTTGTAGGGTTTGATTCAAAGCAATGGAAGTCACAAGCTGATCTGTGGGTAAGGAACTCAGGATTCCATTTACAAAGCTGCATACTTACAACTTGACACCCCAAAACCAGAGCCACTGAACCCAGTTTAGAAGAGGTGCAAGGAGGGCTTGAAATGCACCATCCCATCGCAGACCCGCCGGGGAGCGTTTGTATTTCCAGGTGAGACCTTCTCATCTATTCGACTTTCATTTGTACCTCATTTTTTCTGCTACAGTTTTTTAAGTGAAGTCCATGCCTGCTGTCTAGATTTCCCGACTAAATGGCCATTTGAAGACCACCACTAATGACACTGTTGGAGCTGTTCTGGGGCCGTCCTCCATTAACATAGCAGCCAAGAAACTGGGCAGATCCAGGGGTCTCCTTACTGAGTCACGGAACCTCTCCGGTCCTGCGACTCCTCTGACGACGAGTACTCTGCGCCGCTTGCTCGTGTGATGCCCCTCAGAGATCCGGTGATCAGCGCAGATGTAGACTGGACAAGTCCACACCGGCTCATGGTCCACTCTTCACTGACGGCCCCATTCGAGCCTTCCATACCTTTCCACTGCTTCGGTTCTCCATGGAGGGCGAGTCTATTCCTTTGTTCTAGACAGCCCAAAAAACCCTGCACGTGGCCTCGCAGGCACACAACAGCATGAGATGTGTGCCTGGGAGACTACATGCGGTGTGAGTGGTGTCCTTTGGAAGACGTAAATGTTGGGGAAATGATGCCCCCCTCAGCCCCCGGAAGCTGTCATTGTCCTTTGCGTGTAAGGCAACCTACGTGTGCTACCTGAGCAACAGTACCTAGCTCTCTTAACCTTGGTGTTATGTTGTGTTAGTAATGGAGAGTATAAGCCGAGACTACCGGGGCAACCGCAGGAGCGGCTCGTGCAGATAAGAGCGGTGGGGCGGGACGGGATAGGGTGAATGAACTCGTCAGACAACGAGGAGGGAAAATGAAACGAATAATTAATTTTCCCTCATCTGTTGATTTCCCCCCCGCCACACCGCTCTTACCTGCACGAGCCGCTCCTTGGCGTCCACACGTTGGCAATTTAGCGTCTGCTCTTTTCCTTGCCCTGCCTTGGACTTTGTTTGGCCGTGGCTTCCCAACAATGCTGCCTTGAAGAAGCTTTGCTGCTCCCATACAGAGGGTCATCGGCCTGGGACATGCTTGTCGCGGTTTCCCCTGAAGTCCAGGACCAGGCTTAGGATCTGAGGAACCGCTGCTGCTCTGGCCTGCCCAGTGTGGGAAGAATGGAAAGGAGGCCAAACGGGAAAGCCCAAGGGGCTGAAGCCCGCATGGATGATGTCTTGAGGAGCTGAGAAACCATGGAGCCATTAGGGCTACTTCAGCCCCGCTGACCAGAACCAGTTCAACATCTGTGATCGGCAACTACCCAAACACAGGCACGCTAACAATCGATAAGAGCTTTAGACGCGTGCAGCGAGGGACAGTGGAGGCGATACTGAGGCTAAAATAAAGCCAGCAGATACCTCGAAATCAGAGCCGAGGGAACCAAGATATTAGACCAAGCACAAGGAAAGAGACTGGAGCGAGCCATACCGGCGAGTTGTGGAAGCAAAGTCCGATGGATGGCTGAATAATACCCTTTTAGTTCATTTTTTCAGTTCGGTGTACATGTATGTGTTTCCGGAATTTGGTTTGTGGGTTGAACAGAAGAGGAGAAGTGGAAAGGGAAGCCTGAGCTGCAGTGCTTAATTTGCAAAACAATGAGTGCCAGGGCTCTCGCCAGGAGGCCACTGCAGCTTGTACCATTCATTGCTCCGTCCATGCTGCCAATGACAGTAACCATAGTCATGTTTAAAGTATATTGAATTCAACTGTTGTGCTCATCTCGAAATTAGCCAGACAGCGCCACCTTGTGGCAGATGGTCTCAAGCGCCGGTGCCGAGCACTGCTGAGCTGACAAGAGAGGGTATCACAGGCGAGTTACTGCTTAAAAGGAGAGTATGCAGAGCAAGTAATAGGGCTCACAATTTTTGGGCCACCACACTGAAAGCAGACCAGAGTCAAGCACAAGGAGGCAGACAGGTTTGACTCATTTAATGGAGTGTTAAACTCCATCTGGACCCAAACAGTGACACATGGTGCCTCCTCCCGTCACACATTGACGTTCACCAAACTTTCCCAAATTCTGGAGGAGGAAGTGGGGTCACCGATGGGGCAGAAAATATGAGCTGCCATCAACAGTATGCCATTATAAACATCCTAGACCGAAACAGGTTTGGTGAAAAAATTCATAAAATATTTGCAACCAAACTGTCTACAATCCTGAAAGCAGTGCTTCAACCCTTCTTAACAACCAGTAGAGTAATGACGTCAGTAAAGGAAGCACACACAGAGAATACACCACAACCTGGGAAAGACCACGTGAGGTGCTCAGCATTCTGTTCCATCACACTACTCCATGTAGAAGTAAAATATGCATGAAAGCATTGGATAACAGATAGCAAGGGCTTCTACAGTCCCTGGTTCATGAAGACCTACACTGGCAAGGCAGACCTCTGATGACATTAGAAGCCTAGCTCACCTTGACGAGGAAGTACAATCCTGGTTGGGTTGCATTGTGACAACCGACATATCAGTAATACCTACAATCTTATACACATTTCAACCTCCAGAGGAGCCTTTTGGACTTTGTCTGGGAGGGAAAATCCAGAGAGTCTCTAATGAATTCCCGAAGACCCCGAAGAAGAAGGGGGGGGGGGGGGGGGGAGCTGGATTTCCAAACGTAGTTAAGTAGTAGAGCAGCCCAACTCATGGTAGTGGGAGCATGATCCAGGAAGACGCTGGATATGCTTTGGGTCCACAAGGACAGGGTTGTTGGTGGAAGAGCCTTTCTTGATTTGATCTTTTTACTGAATAACCATCGACCTCAGATTGTGCACTAAAACAAATTGTGCCTAAGTAGTTAGATGCATCGGATAAGATGGCCATGAAATAAAAAATCACTATGTTCCTATACCCCCCAACTCCTTAGCTTGATAATCCAGGTTTTTGCCTGACCATCACAGGATCAGCTCTTCAGCTATGACAATGGATAGGTTTGTCAAGGGACAAATAGAATTTTTGATTTGATAATTGCAAATGCACATTTTGTCTAGCGAAATCGGACAGGTTCCACTCCTGACAAATGCAGTACTGGATGATCCAACCCGAAATTAAAATTCATAACTCTGTTTACACTGGAGGCTGATCCCGTAACTTTGATTTTGGATTTTCACTCTGTGGAATGGAAGGAGGTCACTTTTAGAGTTTGAAGACTGATATTTCATTTGTTATTAATTGCTAAAATGACCACAGGTAGATTACGGAAACAAAAATCTAGCCCAGTGTGGCAAGATAGGTTTATGGGAAATATGGGGGACAAAGGAAGTAGAGTGATTATCAGCACATGTAAATAATGACAGAGAAGATTTCATGGCTTTATGGTTCCCTGTCCTGTAATACATAAGGAAAGATCATAGAGAAATAACTTGGCCGCCGAAGGAGACAGCCTACATTGAAAGTTTAGGGCACTAAATCTTGGAGTAGTATGGTGACCGTAAGATACTCAGACAGACAATATGTGCGAAGAGGTAACAAAATGGTCGGGGGAGGCAGACGGGAGGAACGGGAGGGATTGGTTGGAGGATTTATATTGGTTATTTATTCTAATATTGGTTTGGCTCACCAAACTATGTTTGGGGAGCTCAATATATAGCCCAGTTAAGAGGAATCGAAATAGAAATTGGGTTTCCTTTTATTGTCAAGGTGTGCCCTTCCTTTATGAAATGTACAAGTACTTTTTTGTAAAAAAAAAAAAAAATTAAAAAAAAGGGCGAATATAATTGTATATTTTGCAGAGAATGTGTCCCATTCCCAAAACTTGGCAAAACTATTGGAAACCTGCATATTCTTGGGTTTACATTTTCTTCCCATGTTTTATTTAAAGAATGAATATTTCGATTTATATTATATGTTTCACAGGCTTCCCTTCGCTTCTCTAATTCTCAGGAAGGCCAGGATAAGGGACGCCTCCTTCACAGAAGACCCCCACATTGTCATGAGATAAAACCCCACTTAGCATGCTGGTCCCTAAGAACAGCCTTTCTCACATTTTTCTTAGCTCTGTGAATCACCCAGAAAAATTAGATCAAATCCTCCTAGGAGTCTGACATTAATGAACCAACGAGATGTCCTGCTCCACTATAATCCCACAATTTGAACTGTTTGGACAATGCAAAGAAACATACTCTTGTCTCCTAAAGAGTCTAAAATGCAGAGAGAGATAAGAAGTAAGTTCTGTTTGTCCTTCAGCTTTTGGTGAGAATACTGGAACTTTTCTTCTGCTCACCAACGTTATTCTCTACATGGGTTTGATTCTCATATCTGTTTTGCTTGTACCAGGCTCCATGCATCCACAGACGTCAGCGAACTATCAAATGCACAGTGATGCATTATCACAGATGTTTACAAACCAACCACAGTTTATGGTACCTGTATTATGGAGGGACAAGGTGAGCCCACAGCCATATTCATTACTACATATATTGCCCGGCTTTCCCCACAGCCCTGTGCATTTATGGACACCGACGCCCTATCAACAGTGAGAGGGTTGGTTTTTAGCACTACCAAAGGTTGACCTCTTAAACTATCTTGAGTCTCAGGGGAGTCTTGGTTGAAGAACGGCCCAGAACTAGGTCAAAGGAGGTGGGATGAAGTTTGATTCTAGATACCAAATAACATGGACATCTTTATATATAGAGATGTGTCGGCAGTGGGTGGGACGAAGTAATATGAACCCTCCAAAATGAGCACAATAAATATGAACAATGGCTGCAAGTAGTAACACACTGGGTGATCAGTTCCAATCAACAGAATCTGACTGTGATCACTAAGATTATCACAATAACCGCACTGTTCGCAATACTGAATTCAACGAAGTTGGGTCACTAGTGATCAAGCATCCCAAGAGGTATCCTAGGTCTCCAGTGGTACTGACACATGCAATGTCCTGTTATCTTACAAGCATGTGGCCTGCGTACAGTTAGATCGGAAGGACTCGGACAACTCTCCACCTGTCAGACTGAGGAGCACCCGCCATTCTAAGGATGGGGCAGGAGAAGGACTCGTGATGGCCCAGTTGTGCCACGTCTTGTAGAAGTTGAGGTGACACAGACACAACTCATCTCAGCACCAACGTGAAGACACTTTGGTCAAAGCCTGGTCAGTACCCTTATCCTGTGCTCCATTTCATTCCAAGCTCAGGTGGATAGTTAGAAAAATATAGTTTGCTTAGAAATTGTATAGATCAAATGTATATTGGCTGATCTTTTTAGGAGAAAAGTTCTGGTAATATGAAGTCATACTGAATTTAACTCTAAAAGATTACTACATAACCACATTTTGTTTACTGTCCTGTATTAGATTCCTGAAGTGAATGCTAGAGCTCAGCGGCCACTTCTGTATTCGCAGTAGGCCAGCCCACAGCAGCAGGGTGGTACTTGTCCTGACAGCTGGCCTTCCTCTCTACACAAGGGTTTCTTTGTGAACTAGGACAGGCATGCAGAGAAAAACACTCTGGGCCCAATTCACAGAACTAACTTAAGACAAAATCCTAAACTTACTACCATTTTGGTATTCACAGAAGGCACTTACTCATTTTGGTATTCACAGAAGACACTTACTCACTTCGGTATTCACAGAAGTTAGGAGTCCTAACTTTAGGACTCCTAAATGCCTTCTATGAATACCGAAAGTCTTAAAATTAGGATTTTTCTCAGTTTAGGAGTCCTAAAGTTAGGACTCCTAACTTTACTACTACTAAACTGAGAAAAATCCTAATTTTAAGACTTTCGGTATTCACAGAAGGCATTTAGGAGTCATAAAGTTAGGACTCCTAACTATACTACTACTAAACTGAGAGAAATCCTAATTTTAAGACTTTCGGTATTCACAGAAGGCATTTAGGAGTCCTAAAGTTAGGACTCCTAACTTCTGTGAATACCGAAATGAGTAAGTGCCTTCTGTGAATACCAAAATGAGTAAGTGCCTTCTGTGAATACCAAAATGGTAGTAAGTTTAGGATTTTGTCTTAAGTTAGTTCTGTGAATCGGGCCCTCTTAATTTGCGAGGAGCAATAAGGTCCTCTCTATTGTGACAACGTTTTATAAATCAGGACCCTAAATGACTGTTCGATATACCTGATGGGATCTCAAGAGGCCTCTTTGACCCTTCGGAGGTTATATGCTGTATTTTTTATTACCTTGTAGGTGGGCCAGAACTTTTCCCTCAGGTTCTTAAAGATGTCTTCTTCACCATCCAAGATGCTCAAACCTGCATTTACAAACAGGGATACAGAGGAAGGGATACAAAGAGACGATGATAAACAAAAAGCACACGAAGCATCTATTTGACAAAACAGGCGATCATGTGGAAGCTATTGAAAAACAGATTACTGAATGTTGTGCCTCTTACTCCTCCATTTGCCCCAACCATGCAACCCCTTGACACTCCACTGGCTTACAGGATTATTAAAGCCGGCACCTAACAAATCACCATACATAATTAAATAACTTAAAAAAGATCAAAACACCTATATGACAAGAGAAGAGTATTTCTGAAGTCTGCACAACAACTACAAAGAATGCATGGCATCCAACTGACAGCAAAGCAGTACACTTATTACAGACTTAGCTGCTGGCAAGCCCAGCTGCCACATACTTGACAACGGAAAAGCATCTTTTTGACATCTACGCTACAAGCATTTCTTTCATCCAATAGCTGCTGAATGCAAATTTTTTCAATATCTTCATTTGTTCTGTGTTCTTCTGTTTGTGGAGTGCAATTGTACTGTGGGAGTCCCTAAGACTTTGGGGTGTTAGGCCATGCCATATTACAGCTAGTGGCACCAGACAGCCAGCACAACAGACTTTACACTTCAGAGTCTAAGGAGCACTCTCTGGCTACACCACCACTGTGGGGCCTGCAGACAAGTGTCTGCTGGTGGGGAACCGTGGTAGGTCAAGCGGAGGGCTGTCAGCTCAATCCACAACAGTGCACCCTTATATGAACGCATGCATGTGACCAGGCTGTGAAGGACGCACAGCCAGCAAATAGAAGCTTGTGGTGTGTGCAGTGTGTACCAACACAACCAGGATTGAAGTGCATGTCAGCGAAGTCTACTTGCTCACCGGTGGACCAACCAGGTACAGTGCAGCGCGGCATCCTCCGTTATCCCACTGGAAGATAAGAAACAGAAAGCATCCTGGAGTTTACTGCTGGGAAAGGTCAGCGGGGACTACTTCATTTACTCCACTTTATTGGGTTAACACCTGATGGCGTATCAATGGGCATCAGTGGTCACTGTTTTAATGTACAGTATTTAAAACGATTGCTACAACTGGAAGGAGAAAATAGAAGTAAGGATGAGGTTCAAAACATAAAGATAACTTTTAAGCCCTGAGGTACAGTGGAATGTATGTAGAGCAGGACCATGCCCCAGCTGGAAGACCTTGTAGTCCTACGGAAATATAGTCCCGTCAAAATGCATGTTTTTCACGAGAGTGCTTTGTATACATAAGATCTTTACTAATCACGGTGGGGCTGAGGGTGGAACTTGAAAGGTGCCAGTTTACAGGGGAGTGCTGTCGTGTAAAGAATCCTACAATAGCTACAACTTCAGATATTGTTCCAGGAGTGCAATTCACTACTAGCTGGATCAATGAATGTAAAGAGGCGGGAGGAGCAAGAGGCTTACAATGGGAGAACAAATGTGTCAAACAGAGATAAAAACCAAGGTAAGATAAAAGTGCAACAAGGCATGTGTCAACAAAAAATATAAACTGGGAGGATGCCCTGAAGATGAACTAGGATTCTCTGGCAGTGGTCACTTCAGCTTGCTGTATGACGCTACGTCACAAGAAGGGAACATCAGAAGTGTGGTAAGAAAGGATTTTAAATAGTAATGTGCTAGAAAACAAGGAAGGTTAGTGGACCAAGGAACTGAGAAGGATGCATCGAAAAGGCCAACATACAGGTTAACGGTGTGTCCTCCCCTGCACTGTGATGTATCCTGGGGTCCCACACAGTGCTGCCATTGTCTCACATCATTTTCCACCTCGGCAGACTGCGTGTGATCCGCTTCTACTGCAACAGTCCCACTGGGGAGCTCAGACTCTGGTGAGCATCCACTCTGATGGCAGCTGTCTCACGGCTCGACATGGCCAGCACCACGCCACCCCCTATCTCCTGACCGGCACTGTTATAGGGCATCAAACTAATAAATATGGAAAAGAATCCGCCAGCCATTACTACAGGTGCCCTTAAATACAGAGAACAGCTCTCAGAAGTCGCTATAACAGATGTGTGACACAAGTATATTACGCACAAAGGCACGTTTTATTTCATTAGGTCATTCTACTGCCATAGAGGACAAGGTTTGAACTAGCAACCATTTTCCATTGGGAAGCTAAGATTTCCATGTTTCCAAATGATAATTGGCATATACATCATGGCGCACTGTTACTTGCCCGTGTTACCATCCCTCCTCCACTCTCTCTTGCACCTCCCGATTCAAACTAACAACCATCTTCCATTGGGGAGCCACCCTTTCCATGTCTTCTCACTGAACACTGGCACACACCTCATGGTGCACTGTTACTTCTCTGTTACTGCTTCTTCCTCCCCTCTCTCTTGCTCAGTCAACTTAGCAGTTCTTTGCACTTTGGGTGTAGGGTTGATTGGGTTTGCGACTGACAGTTGGTGGCGGGGGGGAAACTGATAGAGGAACTACGGGATGTTCAACTTGAATAATACGCATAATGCTCCGCTGAGCATAGCCAGAGTTGCAACCTTCTCAAAAAGCATCCCAGACTAGAAGGTGTCCTAACGTTTGAAGGGGCTCAAAGACCCATCAGTACCACACGATGGAAGGCCAGGAAGCCCAATCAGTGCTCCTACTAACTGTCATGTGACTAATAATAGCTGGCCAGTGAGATGCTCCAGAGGGACTCAACACATTTGGTCAGAGCATAATGCTTAATCTCGTCCTTCTAATATTTATTTATCATACAAGTATTATTTGGAAAGTGGAATTTACAATTTAGACAAATATTTCACCTGATCTTATCATAGGTTGATCCGGGAAGACAACTCTTCAATTTTATGCCACCAAACTAATATGCACTTTACTCCAGGCAAAGCTCTCAGAGGCGGCTACCATCTGCCTGCAAGGCTTACCAAAAACAATCTTGCATCTGGTTTACAGCTGCAAAATACAAATGACATTTAAGAAGTGAGAAACACAAGTGACCAAAGTACATCTGGCACTCGCCTGACAGATGAAAAACTTTACTCAGCTGTCAAGCACATGCACCAATTATGAAATAATGTCTGTATTTTTCCATTTCCTTTAGATTAGCTGAATTTGCAAACTTCTGTTGACGAAAAGATTTGTAAACACAGTTTAGCAAGAAATATTTCTCGGTGGAGTACAACACTGACCACTTTTCAGATCCAAATTCATGGGAAATTGCAGTGAATGTAGTGTCACTGGGCTTGATTCGTAAAAGTATGCTCACGCACCCGAGTAAATGCAGGTGTGTATCCACATAAAACTGTAAAGACACGTGAATTTGCAAACATAAGTTACGTTGTTCCATGTAATATTGCACCAGCAAGGGTGGGGCGTGGGCTTCAATAGGCAGCCTGTCTATGTAGGTGAAAACCTACAAACTTCCAAGTTTGTGCTGTTCATAAACTTTTAGCAAGCATATCACACACTATTTTCTGCTGATATGGTCAGAAATTTAGTCCACAGAAGGGAGGTGAGAAAAACCTTAAAGCCCGGGGAGGTATAGCGTAAGGGCTTCCTTTTTACAAAGGGAGAATTTGTTTACTTATTGAGAAAAAAAACGTGAAAGTCCCATTGCATCTTGGTGGCGCATTTACATTAGAGGTGTTCATTTCACAACTTTCTGAATATTGCTAAGTTTTTCGCTTAGCCACATGAGTGGAAATCAACTCTTTCGTGAGAATATGTAACAAAATATTTCACAGAAAACAATTAATGTTTTTTTCCCGTGAAGTGTCATCTTGCATAGAAAAACGCAGCTAAATGTGAACTTGCAGAAAATACTCTGCATACATTTTCGGTCTCGCTGGGTTTTAATAAAGAGAAAATGTTGCTGCTAATGGTGAATATTATGTTGCCAAGCATAAACCAAACATTGCTAAGGGGAAGCATAAAGCATTGCACCTGTCGCAAAGGGCAAAAACCGCTTATATTTCTGGCCCAAAACAGCTGTGATATTTTCATTTACAAGTACATACATGTACAACCTGTTATATTCACATATGTACAAATTTACACATCAGAGAAACATAGGGTGGGAATATGAATGAATGAGCAGTTTATAAAGCACACAGCTAATCCAGGAAGATTCCCGGTGCTAAGTCTGCAGAGGAACACCTACAACCTGCCCATCTACCGGGAAGCAAAAAGTAAGGTCTGAAGAGCTTTCCTGAAAGCATATTCCTGACCAATGGCCCGCAATGAGTGGCAACAAAATCCACTTCCTATTCACAATAACTGAGCAGGAATGATCTCTTTTGCTTACTTGTGTAAATCAAGAGACCTTGACTAACATGGCTGGAGTAGATCGAAGAGATCTAGGGCCATATGTACAAAACCTTTTTTGAGGTCGCAAACCCATTTCGAACCGCAAATAAAGGTTTTTAAGATGTACAATAACCAAATTGCAATTCGGTAACCTGTCACCAAATTGCAAATTGGGTTTGCAAATCAGTATTTGAAAAGGGCGTGTTTACGACGTTCCTTCCCAATATCGATTTGCAGTGGTATGTATGAATGATTTACGACCAAATTACGGTTGCAAAACATTAATTTTTTACCAACACTTTAAGGGTGGTGGTAACCATTTGCAAATGGGAAGGGGTCCCCATTGAACCCATTCTCCTTTGTGAATGTTGATACAAATAGTCTTTAAGAGTAGGCAGTGGTCCCACGACTACTGCCTACTCTTAAAATATGAAACTTAAACGTATTCTTTTTTGGTCTTTTTAAACACATCCTGTCTTCCTTTGAGAAAAACAACCTGCTTTAAAAAAAATATTGCTTTATTGAAAAGCAATCACAGACATGGTGGTCTTCTGATGTCTGCAGGCCATCTTCCCTGTGATTGCTAAAATTCCTCATGGGTCGCTGTAACCTACCTCATTAGTATTCATGAGGTAGGTCTAGTGCGACCCTTTTAGGAATCGCTAATGAAACTCGTAAGAGTGCCATCCATTAGGAAAAGCGATTTCCTAAGTTCCATTTGCAGGAAATTGCAATTAGCAAATCGCTGTTCCTAATCTTTGTGCGTCTGGCCCCTAGATTGGAGATGTTGCACGGTCCTGTCATTTAAATATTTCGGTCCCGCTTATAAAAGGCTTTTTGCATAAGCCTAAGTGGTTTCAAAAGAATCTTCTTAATAAGAAGCCAATGGAGAATATTTTTGGAGCATTTATTTGGAAGTTTGTAGGCCTTCACTCAAGTAGATAGATGCCCACTGAAGCACACACCACACTCTTGCTGGTGAAATATTACATCTGAACTGACGTGACTTTACACTCCTGATTAGATACAGACCTGCATTCACTCGGGTGCGTGAACACACATTTGCGAATCAGGCCCAGTGACCCTACATTCACTGCTGTTTCGCATGCCTTTGAAAATCTTCAAAAAACACCAACTGAAAGGGTCGGTGTTGTACTCCGACGAGAATTATCTCCAGCTAAACTGTGTTTAGAAATCTTTTCGTCAACATTAAGATCGCAAATTCAGCTATTGGAAAGGAAATTGAAAAATGTAGATGCTATTTCATAACTGGTGCATGTGTTTCACAGCTGAGGAAAGTTTTGCAACATGTACCAAATGTACTTCGGTCACTTGTGTTTTCTTCACTTCTTCAGTAAATGTTACTTGTATTATTCAGCTGTAAACCAGATGCAAGAAATATATATATATTTTTTGTAAAAACTTGCATGCAGCTGCTGGCCGCCTGAGAGCTTTGCCTGAAGTAAAGTGCACAGAAGTTCGGTGGCACAAAATGGAGAGAGCTGCCATCCTGGATGACCCCAGTAAAAGTAGGGTGGAATCTTACCTACATTTTACCTGACACTTTCCAGATACTAATGAAATTGTAATTGAACATTAGAAAGACGAAAATGATCGAACAATTTGCACTGGCCAAATGCGTTGATCCAGTCTGGGGCAGCTATTTTAGATACACGACACTAAGCTTGCTTTACTGCCACGGAATCCCAGCGTAGGGTCAGCCTGCTCCGATGACCCTGACGTCATCGAAGCCGTGACGTGGGGCGGAAGCCGACAGACCGAAAGGCCTGAATTGGTGGTTCTTTTACAGCGACCCTCCGTCTGCTTTTCAGCTTGAGCGCACCGCTGCTAGAACTAATTTTAGAAGCACATATCTAGGTGAAAGACGAGGGCGGCTAAATTAAATCAACTGCCCTTAATTTCATCGTCACACAGAAGGAAGTCATTCCCTAGACCGATCATGCATCAGAAAGAAGCAATGGTCTTCTATTTGACTTTGAAATGCTACCAGCGGGGGCGGCTGCAGTCAGTAACTCACGCCCAGGACAGTTCTGCACTTCTGTTTCGTGCCGCATTGCAGGTTTACATTAACAGTCCACAGGACCTGTGCAAGGTCTGCAAATACTGGCCATCTATATTCTGTGCAACAATCGTGATCTTCCCAGGGGACACATGCATTGGCAAAGCCAACAGGCCTGGCGTTGTCCGCAAGCCTTTTGGCAATTCTTGTTTTGTTTTGCTTGTTACAAATCCTTATTGTTCGAGAACTACGTGCTGTTCGTCACTCTAAAAAACAAAAAAACAACAAAAAATAAAAAGGTTAAAAAAATGTTTTTGGGGCTCAAAAAAAGCAAACATTACCATGGCACCGAAGGGAACTCCTTTGTGTGTGAATGTGCTCATTGTGAAAGGGCAGCATGCCATAACTCACAGTGCGGTACAAAAGGGGGTGGTGATGGACGGAGCATCAGAACCAATCCAACACTCACACCCAGTCAACAGATCTGGGTTTGATCCATCACCGTTCTTTAGCCCACTCTGCCACCCCAGTTCAGACATGGCCATATGCAAATCAGTCTGACCCTGTGCCTCATGGGAACAGTCCAGCCCGAACTGCCAAGCCATGCCTTCCCTGGACCGGAAACAAGCTTCCTAGGACCGGTTTCTGGCATTTCAGCCGTCTTCAGCCAGGCTTGCTTGAATCCAGTGGCAAAGTGAGCAAGGGACTCACGTCTGAGCATACCCTGCCAACTTATGGCGAACAAAGCGGTTGTTGTAACGCTTTTCGCCCTAAGTGGGATGGGTATGCCCAGACGTGGGTCCCGTGCTCACTACGCCACTGGAGTCAAGCTATCCTGGCTGATGACGGCTGATAGCCAGAAACCGGTCCTAGGATGCTTGATTCCGGTACAGGGAAGACATGGCTTGGCAGTTCGGGCTGGACTGTTCCCATGAGGCACAGGGTCAAGACTGATTTGCATATGGCCATGTCTGAACTGGGGTGGCGTAGTGGGCAAAAGAACGATGGATTTAACCCAGATCTCTTGACTGGGGGAGAATGTCTGCATTGTCAGCATTCCGTCCATCATTTGTTTGTTATAACTCACAGTGCAGCTAGCCAATGGCTGAAGTGAACACCTTAATGCATGATTGAGTGGGTTGGAGCAAATGTGAATAACAACCACAGACAAAGTGTAGTTGAAAACCCCCATAAGTAACCATTTCATACATATATGTTTAGTAAAAATTAAAAGGTCTAGGCTACCTGAGACCTAAAAAGGTCCATTGTTCTGCCACTGGCTGCCAATCTCTTGCTATTGAGAAAGAAGGAAAGAAAGAAAGAAGGGAGGATAGAAGAAAGGAAATAAGAAAGGAAAGAGAAAAAAGGAGAGGAGAAAAAAGAAAGAAAAACAAAAACAAATGGCAAGAAAGGAAGGGTAAGAAGAAATAAAGTAACTTGTGTCTCTAGGTAGGTACTTACTCCACCTATGCTACTCAGTCCCTTGTTGAGGACATTGATAATCTTGCAATTGCAATTCAGCAGGGCACTGACTGCTTCCACCTGTTGGTTTCAATGGAGCAGGAAGAAAAGTTACTGGCCAATGTTTCTTTGTATATAATAAGATCAACAGCAGTGGCAGCAGGGTTAGAAGTTTCAGCAAGAAGGCAGGTCTGGACGCAAGACTAGAAGACAGATGGATGCATCTAAAAAATTGGCTCTGTTGAAGATTCCTTTTGACGGGAAGAAGTTGTTTTGGGACCAGATAGTTGTGATGATTACAAATGCTTTTAATGATAGGAAGAACACTGTCAGACCTCATATACTTCGGGTGGTAGTACCCCAAACGTTTTGCCTTCACTCCGCCTGCTTTGCTGTATTCATTTTTCTTGGTTTTAGGGCTCTGTGCACTTTATCACTGCTAATCAGTGCTAAAGTGCATGTGCCTGTGCTCTCTCCTTCAAAAATGGTAAAATTGAACGACACCTTAATGGCACATTTCAAATCAAATCAAATTTGATTATTGGCACATTTAATTTACTTGTAAGCCCCTAGTAAACGGTACTACCGGAACTTAGGGCCTGTAAATTAAATGCTACCAGTTGGCCTGCACAATTGTGTGTCTTTTGCTTTCTCGCCCTAAGTGCACCGGGTATGCCTAGACGTAGGTCCCGGGCTCACTGTGCTACTGGATTCAAGCTATCCTGGCTGAAGAGGGCTGAAACCCCGAAACCGGTCCTAGGATTCTTGTTTCCGGTCCAGGGAGGACCTGGCTTGGCAGTTCGGGCTGGACTGTTCCCATGAGGCACAGGGTCAAGACTGATTTGCATATGGCCATGTCTGAACTGGGGTGGCGTGTTGAGCAAGGGAATGCTGGATTTAACCCAGATCTCTTGACTGGGGGAGAATGTTTTGATTTGTTCTGCATTCCGTCCATCAATTGTGTGTCTTTTACCAGTTGGCCTGCAGCACTCATTATGCCGCCTATTAAAGTGAATCTTTAAAACACGCCTCAGGGCAGTTTTAAACTGCCATTTCAACCTGGCAAAATAATCCTTTCGCCATGCATAACGTTTCCTTTTTACTACTTATAAGTCACTCCTAAGGTAGGGCCTAAAGGTTCATATGGCAATATGAATTGTAATTAAAGAGTAGGCCACGTGTACATTACTTTTACATATCCTGGCACTGAAGAACTCATCATTTTGTTTTTCCACTGCTGTGAGGCCTCTCTCCCCATTACCCAACGCTCACTACATTTAATAAGTCCTAACATTAGATTGAGAGCAGGCAGAGATATTCTGATTACACTCAAATTATTTGCAATTTTAAATCTTCTTTAATGGTAAAATTAGATTCTAAGTCACAATTCTAAAAATACCACATTTTGAAAGTCGGCCTGTCATGTCCTAACCAGTTGTGCCTTCTGCCAGTGTCCTGGGTCGCATGACTGTGAATGGATCTGCTGTTGAGGTTTTTGTATTCCTTTCAGACAGTGACATACAGAGGTCATAGGTGTGGACAGAATGGGCCATCCTGGCAGGATGACTTGGGTGGGGCTATACTCAGCCCCACTTACACTTCAGAGGACTTTGCCTTCTCCACACATACACACAAAGAAATCTAACACCAGGCCTGCCATGCCCTTGGTCATCCCCAGACAGTCTGGAGCATTGACAGGGGGAGGGGAAGAACTGTCCAGAATCAGATGAGGGAAGTATAGGGAGTCCCTGCACAAAAAGGCTGACACCAGGTATAAATATTGGACCTCCAGAGCCATCATGAACACTACTGGATCTGTGGAAGTTACTGAAGAAGGACTTCCCTACTGCCAGAGGACTGCCCTGCTGCTTGAAGGACTGCCTTGCTATGTTAGACGGAAGATTGGACCTGCTTGCCTTCATCCAAGGCTACCCAGATTGACTCTAAAGATCAGTAGGTCGACCTCCTGTGGAAGCTACAGAGACACAACAAGCTTTAAAGGCCTCCCTGCAACAGCCCAACTGACCTGCTGCAACTAGACCTGCACGAGCCCTGTTGCTGGTTTCTGCTGGAATGAGTCCTGATCCCCAAAAGGGGACCCCAGGACCTCGGCTCTCAGAGAGAACTCCTCTTTGCCTAACTGAAGGTTCCATAAAATCCAACACAAGCAATGGTATTCCTCTTGAAGTCTTGCCTCACAGCTGCGATCCATATCGGTGCCAGCACCAGGCGAAGCAAAGTCCAGCCAAGCCTTGTCACACATCTGAAAACTTCATCAGAACTGATACCGAGCGACGCAAAGCCTAGCCACACAGCGGAAAGCTTTATCGGAAACGAACCGGAACCGAACTTTATCAGAACCAAAGCAGAGCAATGCAAAGTCTCACAAAGTTTCACCACGCAGACCTGGCACCAAGGACATAAGTAGGCTGTCCGGTTTTAGGTTTAAACCTATAATAACTGATAAAACCCCACCGGAAGGGAAATAGCCCTCCCCAGTGTAAACATATAAACACTGAAAAAAAACCTGCACAACCACAAACTAAATGCCATTCAAAGAAAGGAAAAGGAAAGTGAAATAGTAATTTGTATTCCTTCCTGAAGGGGCCAATACAATGTAACTTTGTTATATTAGGTAGCAGTAAGAAAGACTGGGCTAACATTATTCTGTTTGAGTTTTGATGTTTAGGGATGTCTCTAAAATATTGTTTCTTCTTCCTTTTTTCAGTTTTGTGGTCTTTGGTCTAAAGATACAGGGGTTAGTTGCATGTTTTAGGTGTTGTTTATTTATTTTATAAACTGTAGAAAATCAGGAAATATCAAAATCATATTTGATTATTTGGCTACATTTGAGTCTTTCACTGGTAGGAAACATTTAGATTTTATAAGAATCTTTACCAATATGTACCATCACATTTACCCACAGAGAATGGGTAAAAACCCTTGATACATCAGCCCCCTTTTCTAGTGAGTCAGTATTGATAGTAGGTGAAGTGCCAAACACCCAAGGCTTTAAACATTCAATGCAAGGTAAAGTGGCAGGTATACGTGAAAAGAGTGCAGTCACAAAGCATCTGGGATACTGGTGAAAACATGACACCAGACTTTTGGAAACCATGGAACCTAGTGTCACTTGGAATGCTGCTGCAAATCAATCAAGTTCAACAAAGATTGGAGTGATTTTGTTTGTATTTGCAACGATTTAACTACGTATATGAAAAGGTTGTGTGATGACCTGTCTCAATCGATACCTCAGCTGAAGTGCTTCCCTGTAAGAGATCCTTGCCACTTGTTAGATGGTATGCTGAAAGGATCTTTGCAATCTTCAGAGTTAATGAAGAATGCTATTGACTTTTAAGTCCATTCTGGTGCACTGTTTTGTTATGCACGAAAACTAAAATGCAAATATTTCTCATTTTGTGCTTTGTGTGGCATTAAAGAAAGAGTCATCCCAACTGTGTCACTTAGCTGGTGGTTCTCAGTCACAGAGGCCATGAATGCTACATTATCCATGTGACAACTGATAACAGAACTTTTGCTGAGCAATGATGCCAAAGGCAAGGCATGTGAGGATCTTTGATCACATATTGATAGTGATTTGAAAAAAAGTACACTCTACTGCATTCTTAGATTTTTACAGGGAAGAACGACTGCTGTAATGGACATAATAAAACATCTAGAGTTTGAAAACACCCTTGTCTACCAAGTGTTCAGCATAATTGGTGTAGATGTGAAACATCTCCTAGAGAGTAGGCTGGGCGACACTTTTAGTGAGTTTGACACTGCAACATATTCCATGTTAGACTGCTTGCCACTTGGTAAGCAAAGAAATGATTTGGACCTCATTTACACTGTACATACACTGTCTATATACCATGCACTATCAGTGCAGAAAGCAAGCAATAATAAAAGCAAAAAGTTCCATAAACACCGGAAAAACACTGTTTCTGTAGTTTTTAATGGCACAAAAATGTGTAACCACTGATAACCACTGTTTTTTTAAGGTATTGAAATCACTTGAAAACACTGAAAAAACCCCACGAGAATATACTAAAAATAGAAACTGAAAACAGGAAAGCCTAGACATAAGGTACAACTTAAAGTGGGCCAAACTTGGTCCTGTGCCTGGCCTGCGCTCCAAGGCACTCTGACTTAACTTGTGACATTGTCCTGATCTAGCATAACCGGATACCCTCAGGTGGAGGTTTGTGCTTTAAGGCACTATTTTTACTTAAAACTTTAATATATCTCTGGTTCTACTGATGACAAGGATTGTGGTTGGTGCCTGAGGGAGGCTATCACCCCTCTCAACCAAAACTCAATGTCTTACAGACGCATTGCCCTACAAAAGGAAATGTTCTGGATCTTATAAATCTTAATGATATTCTTATGGATTTCCCCACAGGATTGAAGGTCTTTTTAATATCATAGAAAGATGTTTTTACCCAAGAAGTCTGTTGGGAAAACTGACTCTGCAAACCAGGATGGGGTTGCAGATGGAAGGAAGCACTGACCATTGCCATCTATGGTTCAGCCCAGAGGCAGTAGGTGGAAAGATCCAAAAGTGTCTCCAGGTTTGGCAAAGAGATACCTCAGATCAGTAGGCTTCAAGCAGATTCAGGAGAGGTTATTGCATAGACTTCTTAATATGTCCTTCAAACTGGTGCCTCATCTGTTCTCCTGTACCCAAAGATCCAATCAAGCGCAAAGCTCTATGGGAGGTGATTTGCACTTTATGGCACAAGAAAACCATTATACCAGTACCCTAGTTCGATCATGGAAAGGAACTTATTCCATTCTTTTTTTAGTCAAAAAGTCTTTGGGGTCTTACAGGCCAGTGTTGGACTTAAAAATTGTAAATTTGTGGATTCTAACTATCCAAATGAAAATTGTAACAATTCAAAGCATCAATCCAGTAATAAGCAGCCAGGAATATCTTATTTCAATAGACTTTCAGAATGCTTATTTGCACATTCTGATCTATAAAGCGCATCAAAGGTTTTAAAGGTTTCAGAAGTCCTTCATTTTCAGTTCAAAATTCTACCTTTTAGGCTGCAATCGGCCCTAGAGTATTCACAAAAGTGTTAGCGCCTTTACAGGAACTACTGCATCAGAGTGGAATTTTCCATCATCCTTATGTGGATGACTGGCTATTCCACTCTATCAAGGGTTCTGCTAGAGCAGCAGATGGAGGCAGTTCTTAAGTTCTTAAAGAACATGGATTTTTGTCGGGACCGGTGCTTCTTTGGAGCAAGATTTCAAACAGATGTGGATCTAGTAACTCTGGTACAGGAGAAAGCGGTGAAGTTTCAGTATCACATTCGGACTCTCCTATCTTACTCTGCTCCACCTGCGGCTCCTTTGTTGCAGTTTCAGGAGGGCCTGACAGCCACAATAATTTGATGCCTTGTGCCAGGCTCCATCTTCACAAGGTTATGAGATATAGCCTGAGCAGTTAGAGTTTGACATCTCAAGATCTTTACCAGCAGATGCCAGGGTGCAAAGTTGTGTGGCAGGATTTGGCTTGGTGGTCGGATTCTCAATCTGTTCCGTGGGGTTCCGCTACCTCCTCCTCTTGCGACATATGCCAGCCTAACGGGTTGGGTGCGTGGCTGGGACCTCACCAGAGTCGGGGGCTTTGGTCTCTTTTTCAGAGTGACAGATCTTCCAATTGGTGGGAGCTGGAGGCAATCTTCTTGGCTCAGTTGGCTTCCCCTCACCTTCTGGAGGGAAAAACGATCCTGGTCAGAATAAACAATATGACGGCAAAGTCATATCACATGATGGGGGGGCCGAGGTATATCAATTTCAGCAATCTACCTTCAGGGAACCTGAAATACTATTGTGGACAAACTGAGCAGGGCCATTCTGACTTCTTAAGAGTTTTGTCTCCATTCCCAGATGTTCTTTATGATACCTCAGGAATGAGTTCGACCAGTGATACATTTGTTTGCCACTCCTCTCGATGCTCAGGTAGAGAGTTTTTGTTCAAGAGGGAAAGGCGATGGGGCCTGGTTTGCCAATGCTCTGGCCTGCCACTGGCCTCTGGCTTTTCTTTATGCCTTCCTTCTTTTCCCCCTCATTCTCAAATGTTTGATTGGAGTAAGGCAGGAGAAGGCTGCAGTGATTGCTCCAGCATGGCCCCAAACCTGTTGGTTTCATCTCAAGATAGCAATGAGGATCTCTCAGTAATTCCTATTCCCCACAGCTTCTCCACCCCTGCTCTTTCTGATTTTGCATCAGAAAACCTTATTGAAGCTCAGGTTAGTGGCCTGGAGATGTTACCACTGAAGATAAGAGATCCGTCAGAAAATTTGGCTTCTACTTCTCAGGCATCTAGAAGGGCATCCACTTTGAATTCTTATGCCAGACAGTGGGGATCCTTTAACAAATGGTGTGTTTTGAACCATTTGGATATCAGATTGGGGATTTGGTTCACATCTTCTCTTTCTACCAGGATGGATCCTGACTAGATCTTAAGGTAGCAAACATAACAAGAGGATGGATGCAGTGCTGCAACTTTTCAACCACTCAAGAGATCTGGGTTAAATCCATTCTTCTTTTCTTCACTATGCCACCCCATGGGGAGCAGGGTCAAGACTGATTTGCATATGCCTGGGACCAAACTAGGGTGACGTGGCTAGCAAAATAACGATGGATTAAATCCAGATCTGTGACTGGGAGTGAGTGTTTGAAAAGTTTCAATACTCCATCCATCATTTTATTTTGCTATGTTGCTATGTGCGCCATAAGTGGCATGGGTATGCCTAGACGTGGGTCCCTTGCTCGCGGGATCACTGGATTCAAGCTAGCCTGGCTGATGAGGGCGATACCCCGAAACCGGTCCTAGGACGCTTTTTTGCAGTCCTGGCTTGGCAGTTCATCCTGGTCTGTTGCCATGGGGAGCAGAGTCAAGACTAGTTTGCATAAGGCTGGGTCCAAACTAGGGTACGTAGCGAGCAAAATAAGGATGGATTCAACCCAGATCTGTGACTGGGGATGAGTGTTTAAAAGTTTCAACACTCCACAAAATAAAATGATGTATGATGTTGCTAGATCTTAAGGGTATCCTCACTGAAGATTAAATGGGCAGCAATTAGAATCTTCAGGGTTTCCTGGGGAACCCTTTCAGATAACAAAGGATAGATAGGTTCAACATCTGTTCAGGGGTCTTCTTAATATGTAAGAGAATGAGTGCTAATGACCAAAGCTTAGCTCAGAAGCCTGCATTGGGGGGCTATTAAATGTCTGCATAGTCTTCAATCAAACTCATGCCTCTTTAATCCAGTAGCAGACACCCTGCTCCTTCAACTCATTCTTGCAGGTTCCTGCTTTCTTCCTTTGTGACCACTTTTCTATCTTTCTTTACCTCCGTCTTTACTCTGTGTGGTTTTTTTTCCCTCTGTTGCTCTCAGGAAACGTCTGATAAGAGGAAAGGAGGTACCGGTCCCCAAAAAGGAGTGCCGGTAGCCCTCACTGGCAGCCACTGGCTCAAATTAATACCAAAGGGGATGATGGACGGAGCGCTTGAGCAAATCAAACACTCACCCCCAGTCTACTGATCTGGGTTTAATCCATCATCATTCTTTAGCTCACTCCACCACCCCAGTTCAGACACGGTCATATGCAAATCAGTCTGACCCTGTGCCTCATGGGAACAGGCCAGCCCGAACGGCCAAGCCATGTCTTCCCTGGACCGGAAACAAACATCCTGGGACCGGTTTCGGGTTCATAACCCTCATCAGCCAGGCTATCTTGAATCCAGTGGCAAAGTGAGCAAGGAACCCACGTCTGG
Organism: Triturus cristatus; assembly: GCF_964204655.1. NCBI lineage: Eukaryota > Metazoa > Chordata > Amphibia > Caudata > Salamandridae > Triturus > Triturus cristatus. The sequence continues at coordinate 378,385,532 of NC_140590.1, read as the reverse complement.
GCATACCCTGCCAACTTAGGGCAAACAAAGCGATACCAAAGGGGATGATGGACGGAGCGCTTGAGCAAATCAAACACTCACCCCCAGTCAACTGATCTGGGTTCAATCCATCATCATTCTTTAGCTCACTCCACCACCCCAGTTCAGACATGGTGGGACGGGTATGCTCAGACATGAGTCCAGTGCTCTCCTTGCCACTGGAATCAAGCTATCCTGGCTGAAGAGGGGTGAAACCCCGAAACCGGTTCTAGGATGCTTGGTTCCAGTCCAGGGAGGACCTAGTTTGGCAGTTCATGCTGGACTGTTCCCATGAGGCACAGGGTCAAGACTGATTTGCATATGGCTGGGTTCAAACTGCAATGGCATGGTGAGCAAAAAAACGAATCACCCCGACTGGCTCAAATTAGGCAGTAGTTTTAACAATAATTGGCCTTTAACTACTCCCGTTCTTTCTGCTTGCCATCTTTTGTTGGTTTTACAGGCTTTGAAAGATCAGCCTTTTGAGTCATGGGAATCAGTGAGTGTTAAAATCCTGACTCTTAAGGCGTTCTTTCTAGTTGCAATAATTTCTGCTAGGAAACTAGGTGACCTGGGTTCCCTTTCTTGTAAGCAACCGTTCTGTCAGATATTTAAGGATATGGTCACGCTCTGACCTGATCATTTCTTTGTGCTCAAGCTCAGTTTTACTTTTGATAGAGGGCAGGAGGCAATTTTGGCTAAATTCTTTCCTTCTGCAGGGTCGGAGAAAGAGGTTAGTCTACATAACCTTAATGTAAGAAGGGGACTCCTTAGTTATTTGGCGATGTGTCTTTTCCTTTAGGGCTCCGGATGACATTTTTGTGAATTTTGGTCCAGTCAGGAATGGTGAAAAGCTTCCTGTTTCTTTCCTAAGTAGATGAATCAGTTCTTTACTCTACTTAGTTTACAGGGCAGTGGGCCAATTCCCACCTCTTGAGGTCCAGGGCAGGTCGTGGTTGAAGCACAACCTTGTCCGGATGAATCGCCACGAAAGGAGGTTTACATGAAAGAGCCTGGAGCTCACTCACACGCCTAGCGGAGGTGATGGCCACCAGGAAGACAGTTTTCAAAGTTAATAACCACAAAGGACAGTTATGAAGAGGCTCAAAGGTAGCGCACATTAAGTATGTGAGAACCAGGTTCAAGTCCCACTGAGGCATCACAAAAGGAATAGGAGGGAAAAGGTGAGTAATGCCTTTGAAAAATCAATTGACAACAGGGGACTTGAAAAGAGAGGGCTGATCAGGCAGCCTGAGAAAGGCTGAAAGAGCAGAAAGTGATAATGCCCAGAGCAGAGCCCTGCTGGGCCAAAGAGAGAAGGAACAATAGGACCTCAGAAAGAGGGGCAGAAAGGGGATCTACAGCTTTCGCTGTGCACCATGCCACAAACTTGTTCCACCGACAGGCATACACAGATTTAGTTGAGGGACGCCTGGCTGCCAGAATCACATTACAGACCTCAGGAGGCAAGTCAAATTGAATCAACTGTCGCCGCCCAATCTCCATGCAAGGAGGTGGCAGGGGTGTAATGCAGGCCCCGCATCCCCCGCAGTGCGGGGCCCCCCAGGCTGCAGGTGGCCCCCTCAGCACTGTACTCACGCCAGAGAGCCAGCCTCTTATCCCCACCCTTGGTCAATCGCAAACACTAGCCAATGCACCAGATTGTTCGAGAAATCTTTGCTCATGCCGAATTGGGAGGCAGGACATTTTTATTACCAGAAAAGGTGTGAGTGTGAGACTTTACATGTCACAGAAGGGCACGACTTGCCAGCATTGGCTAGCACTGAGCAAAATGAGGGCTGCATCCTTTACAGTTCTGCTAAGGCATGGGTGCTCAAACATTTCCCTGGGGGCCACAAAGTACTGTTGTGGCATGCCCGAGGGGCGCACTTATGCCAGCGGGGTGAGACTTGGGATAATTAAAGGTGGGCGTGGGGGATGTGAAGCAGATGCATGGTGTGGACAACAAACTGAGTCTCGTGACTTTTGTCTGCCACCAACGCTCCATTCTCATGCACCAAGTGCGCTAAGGCAATATTTTTAAGTCCACAATCAGGATGGTAGTCAGCAAGGGACAGCAGACCTCCATTCTTGCGTTATCATAAACTTTTTTTTTTTTAAAGCAGCCCTATAAAGGGGCAAGTCCTGCTTTATAAAAAGAACATCTCCCATTTGAGAAGATATTGTAGAGGGGGGACGTTCCCTGAGGCCATCTGACATGATTCTCAAAGGGAAAGCTGTCCCTAAGATACAGCATCCTATTCGCAATCAGAAACCACCATACCTTGGGTTTCACTTTGTGATCAATGGCTGTGGTCCAAATCATTGATGCTGGTCATTACGAACCACAACTTGGAGGGTCTCGCAAGGACTTTCTTAAACGCAATTTAGAGTGGGCTGCATAACCCATTTATGAATCAGAATGGTATTTCCTATTTGCAGGTTAGTAACTAGAAAAAAATAAAATAAAACGTTAAAGTTGAAAACCCTGCGATTTTGAACAATGCAGGGTTTGTGATCACAAAGGAACTTTTTACATCAGTTCCTGCGTGCCCTACATTTGTTAAGAATGAAAGAGTAAAACTGGAGTAGCATTTTAAAATAAGAAGCGACAATTACATTTCGCGATTATACATTTATATATTTTGAATGTAATCAGAATGACTCCTGTGCTTCTGAAATTAGCGTTGTTTGCTTCATGCCTCCTATGACTACACCTTTAAGTACAAGTAATATTTGGTTAGGGTGCGGCAGCTTCTACTTGTCAGAATATATGATGAATAAACTGTTATGTGGGTTTCCAGAATGCATCTCCTTCGACCATGTGTAGGCTCAGCATGATGGAATTCCTAACTTAAACAGAAAGAGAAAGACATATTTACAAAGCGAGCCTTTCAGGAAAGCTGTGCCTTGCTAGCTTTGAATCCAACAATAAATTGGAATACAATACCAGTGTTCATCGTCAGTGCACCTGAAGGCACATTTTCAGAAGTGGTTTTATAAGGTGATGCCAAAGATGTAATGCACTCTGTGGCACAGTGTTCTTTAGGTCTCGCTTAAAGACAGCTTTAGCTGTTTGTTGTCTAGGGGGTTGTCTACAACGCAATATTAACAAAATACATTGAGTGGACTTTGGGTCAGCACCTTGCTTATTGGATGGATTTCTTGTCTGTCTCACTTCCCTGACTCTTAATCTGTAGATTTTCATCCAGGACTTTCATTTGTCCCTTCCCTGGATCATTTCATCTTTACTGTGTTTCCTACTATTTGGATGAGTTCTATCTTTCCACCGCTTAACATCTTCATATGTGTTTCAGCACTCCATGGAGGTGTCTGTCTTTATTTACTCTCACCCTCCCATCCACTCCTTTTCCTCACATCCTTGCGCCCTCACTCTCTTTAGGGACTTCCTGTCCCCCAAACTCCTGTTACCCCACCTTGCCCCTTGCCATACACCTCATTTAAAAAAACAAAAAAAAATGAATGTTGCTTTGGTGAGGGCTCGGCAGCTGCACTGTCACTGGGAGGCTTGCTTTTTTTCTTTATGCAGCATTGTATGGATACCTTTTTTTTTAATTCGCAATTTTAAATGGAAGTCAGCTGCCATGGAATTGAAAATTAACGTTTTTAAAATGGCAAAATACCTGCCAGTGCATCACAATGCTTGTGCATGTTGTGCATGCATCGTCAGTCATCACGGAATGCTCTTTGTTACAAAAACCATACAAGATGGCCAGCCATGCATCTGCATGCTTTTAAGCAGAGTGTTGGATATGTACTGTGACGCATGTGCTGCTGGTTGCTCTATAATAAGTAGCACAACGCATTGCATGGCAAATATATGGAACATCCGCCTCTAGCTGTAATTAGCATGCTTTCAGATCTAAGAACATTTGCAAACGTAATTACTTCTACCTGCGACTTTACCCAAAACCAAGTAATCTGCGATTGTTTATGTTTTCTGCCTATCTTCTCCAGTAGTCATTCAACTGAGATTTTAATTTAAAACAATGAATACAACTGAAGTGAGGAAGAGGTGCTGGAAAAGCATCAGTGAGGTAACACAAGGAAGAGGGTTCATGATTTACTTCTAGTTGACATATCAGAGAGGCGATAGATTTATAGGGTTTCACAATACACGCCACCTCACTTCCTCATCAATTCCCTGAACCACTCCCTGCCTCGCTCACTCACTCCACATCCAAGCTCCCTGCCTCGCTCACTCACTCACTCCACATCCAGACTCCCTCCCTCACAGGGGCTTAACATAGGCCCCCACAGCCCCGCAGTGCGGGGTGCCCGCGAACTGCAGGGAGCCCCCTTAGCACAGTACTCAGGCCTGAGAGCTACGGATTAAATCCAGAGCGGGTGCCTCTCCGTGTACCTTGCAGGGGGCCCCCCTCAACTTTCGTTACGCCACTGGGAGGTGGAGGCTGGACAGGTTCAGGTGGAGGACCGTCCCCTGTTGCTGCGACAGAAGATCCTCCTGAAGAGGCAGTCGGATCGGGGGATCCATGCTCATACTGAGTAGCTCGGGACACCAAACCCTTCGGGCCCAGTCCGGTGCCATAAAAATGACTTGGGCCCAGTCGCATCTGATCTTCTACAGCACTCTGGGTAGAAGTGGTATAGGCGGAAAGGTGTACAACAGACCGCAACTCCACTCGCGACGAAAAGCGTCTCTGAGCGAGTGCCGCCTTGGATACTCCAACTCTTCGGTGGCGAATAGATCTAACCAAGGTTCTCCCCACTGCTGAAAGAGACATTGTGCCACTTCCGAGTGAAGACGCCATTCGTGATCCATCAGGCACAGCCGGCTGAGTGCGTCCGCACTGGCGTTCAAAGAACCTGCCAGGTGTTGAACCGTCAAGGAAATGCCTTGACGGTCCAGCCATGTCCAGAGGCGCAGAGCCTCCTGACATAGGGTCCTCGACCCCAACCCACCTTGTTTGTTGCAATACCACATGGCGGTGGTGTTGTCTGTGAACACCTGCATTACCCTCCCCTTGACAGAGGGAAGGAATGCTTTCAGTGCAAGTAGGATCGCCCTGAGCTCCAAAAGATTGATATGGAGCTTGGACTCCGCTGGAGACCAGAGGCCTCTGATCTCCGCCTCTCCCATGTGGCCGCCCCATCCCAGGAGGGATGCATCTTCTCCACTGTGTGCTCCGGTTGGGGAAGGGAGAGGGATCTGCCGCTGACCCAACGCTGGTCCGTGAGCCACCACTGCAAGTCTTGAGCAGTGCCCTCCGAGATCTGGATGTAGTCGGACAAGATTCCCTGATGCTGCGTCCACTGGAACTTCAGGTCCCACTGCAGAGCCCGCATATGCAATCTGGCATGGTTGATCAGCAGGATGCAGGAGGCCATGATGCCCAGCAGTCTCAGGGTCTTCTTGACCGTAACCCAGGACCAGGGCTGAAAGATCGTAATCATAGCCCGAATGTCCTGGACTCGCTGTTTGGGAGGATTAATCTGAAATTACGCCGTGTGCAGAACCGCTCCAATGAAGAGGAGCTTCTGAGAGGGAATCAGATGCGACTTCGGCACGTTGATGGAGAACCCCAGCGAATGCAGGAGGTCGGCCGTAGTCTGGAGGTGGGAGACGACTGCCTGGGGCGACCCCGCCTTCAACAGCCAGTTGTCCAGTTAGGGGAAGACTGAGATCCCTGATCTGCGCAGATGAGCTGCGACCACCACCATCACTTTAGTGAACACCCGAGGGGCGCTGGTAAGGCCAAAAGGGGGCACGGTGAACTGAAAGTGCTTGTGGCCTACCGTGAACCGCAGGTAATGCCGGTGGGCCGGCAGGATGGGGATATGAAAATAAGCATCCTGCAAGTCCAACACTACCATCCAGTCTTGCGGGTCTAGGGCAGACAAGACCTGAGCAAGCGTGAGCATCTTGAACTTCTCCTTCCTGAGGAAGCGATTGACGTTCCGGAGATCTAAGATAGGACGCAGGACCTTGTCCTTCTTTGGAACCAGAAAGTAGTGGGAGTAACAACCACAACCTACTTCTGGCGCTGGAACGTGCTCGATGGCCCCCTTGGCCAAGAGGGACGCAACTTCCTGCTGGAGAAGCGCCAAGTGATCCCCCAACATGCGGTGGTACTGAAGCGGCATGGCTGGAGGGGTAGTCTTGAAAGGGAGGGAGTAGCCCCTTCGGACTATCTGCAGAACTCACCGGTCCGAAGTGATGGTGTGCCAGTGGGGGAGGTGAAGGCGAATCCTGCCGCCCACTGGCGTTTGGTGGGCCTGAAACACTGGACTAGGAAGGTTTTGAGGCAGTGGTAGCAGGGGTGGTGGTGGCCTGACCCGTCCACTTGCCCCGTGCCCCACTTCGACGGGGCCCTCGACCGCGGCTTCGCTGAGACTGTGGCTGCGCAGGCCAGCGGCTCTGAAAGGAACGCGTTTGGACGCCTCATCCCTGACCTCGAAAGGAGCAAAAGACAGACCCCAAGGGAGCGTGCATGGTGGCAAGTCCCAAGGACTGGGCTGTAGCCCGGGAGTCTTCAAAGCGTTCCAAAGTGCTATCTGGTTTGTCACCAAAGAGGCGCGTGCCATCAAAGGGTATGTCCAACATAGTGTTCTGGACATCCCCGGAGAAGCCAGTTGTCCTGAGCCAGGTATATAGGCGTAGCACCACTGTTGTGGAAATTGCTCTGCCTAGGGAGTCGACTGTGTCAAGGCCACAATGGATAGTGAATTTTGCAGCATCTCTCCTCTCGGTAATGGCTTGGGAGAGCACCGCTCGAGCTTCCACTGGAAACTGAGGCAGCACCTGTGCTAATGTGTCCCACACGGAGTGGGAATAGCGGCCCAACAGGCATGCAGTAATCACCGCTCGCAACCCGGAACTGGCAGAGGTGAGAATATTTTTCCCAAACTGCTCAAGTTTTTTTAGATTCTTTGTCCGGAGGTGCGGAAGGGAATGCGCTCGGAGAGGCAGAGGTCTGGACAACCAGACTCTCAGGCGCTGGGTGTTGCGTGAGAAAACTGGGGTCGCCCGGGGCCAGGCAATGGCGTCGTGCCACACTCCTATCCACAGGAACCCCTGTGTTAGGCTTGGTCAAGGTGCTTAACAGAATGTCTGTAAGCGCGTCATGAAAGGGCAGTAGCGGCTCTGCCGAGGAGGTCGCCGGCTGCAGCACCTCAGTCAGGAGATTGGTCCGGATAGGCACGGAAGGGAGCTCGAGGTTAAGAGCCTTAGCCGCCCTATTCAACACCACAGAAAAAGTCCCACCCTCCTCCGTAGCTACGGAACAAGGAGACAGTGTACCAGGGTGCGGAGAGAAATCCAGATCGCCTGGACCACTAAGCGAAGAGCTGACCCCATAATCCGGCAACTATCCGCACTGGTAAATATCCCTCTTCGCGATGAGAATGGCAGACACGGGTACGGGACTACTCCAGTGCAACATCAGCAGAGAAATCGCACGTGACCCGGTAAAAAGTGCTGCTGTGGGTGAGGTAACCAAGACGAGACTGAACTGTGGAAGTATGCGGCCAGAGAGGAGAAGCACAGTGCCCGGAACAAAAATACACCCCTTCTCCAGTGGTAGAGGTTTGGCTCGATACCTGCAACCGCCAGACGGACTTGAAGAAAGTACGGAGCCAGAGCAACAGTAGGAAGGCAACGCCCTTGGCAAACTAGAAGGGAGGTATTGGCTGCGGCCTGGTCCGGCCTACTGAGACTAGCGACATTCGGCTCTTAAGAAGAAAGACTTGAACACAGTACAGGTCGGTGATAAAGGGGAGAGTCTCCCTGATCTGGCACACTACATACCCCGCCTCAGGGGGAAAAACTAACTTTTGAGAGGCAGCAAGAGGGGGGCAGTGTTTGTCCCCGTCCTTATGCCCTATCGGGGATTAAACTGCGACTGCACCGTGCAGGGACTGGAGAACACTTGACCCGGTGTAGGTGGTGGTGGTGGCGCAGAAGGGGGCTCAGATATGGGGCAACCGGAGGTGCTGAAGAGGATTAAAGGAGCCGAGGGCAACAGCGCCCAGTAATACACAGGGAGGCCCACCAAGGGAAAGCAGCCAACCCATGGTCGGATCACAAGTCCATTTTCTTCTCAGTTACAACCGCAGGCAACAGAACAGATAGCACCAGCATTAATAGAACAGTCAAATACAGGCCTAGGAAGCATACTAAAGTGGCAGGACTGTGTGAGTCTATCTCAATCAGCTCCTTTGCCTGAGAGCAATTTAGATTGCGCCACTATTAGCTTCACACACTGGCTTGATGCGGCTTGTTCTAAAGTGGTGCCCGAAAAAATGCTTAGGAGTCAAAGGAAAAATCCTTCGGCTCCTTGGTTCTCACCAGCACTAAAAGCAGAACAGCTTAAATGCAGGCTGCAGGAGGCGTACATGGAGGAGAGACTATGGGTCGGAGGAAAAAAACAAATACAAGAAATGTCTCCTGGAGTATAAACAGCTAATCAAAACAGAAAAGATTAAATACTTCTCAGAAAAGATCAGGCTCGCTGTAAACTCCACCAGGGAACTCTTCAAAATGGTCAAAAACCTGTCTAATTGGAACAATAGCAACGCTTTCGTACCGGATGTACCTTTCTGTAACAAACTGGTGGAGTTTTTTCAACATAAGGTCAACACCATCTTTCCAGCATTTTCCTTAAACTCATGTAGATCCCATCTTTCCCCTCATCAGACTGAGGCTATTACCTCAGTGACATCCTCCGGGGAAGGAGCTCCTCCGCTTTTTGCGGAGTTCTCTCCTCTCTCATGGGAGAGAATTATCAGCCTTATGCGCTCCCTTAAATCTGGTGCCCCTTCGGACCCTTGTCCTCCCCTGATTTTCAACAAAGTGGCCATCACGGTGGTTGGACCACTTAATGCCCTATTGAATGATCTGATCGGCTCTGGGCACTACCCAAGCTGTTGGAAAGAAGCCTCTATTCTTCCCCTGGTGAAGAAACCCTCCATGGACCCAAAGCTTGTGGAAAGCTACAGGCCTATCTCTCGACTTCCCTTCCCGGCTAAACTGCTAGAAAAGGCTATGAACAAAGAAATTCTAACATTTCTGGACACATCAGTTGTTCGATGCAGCCCAATATGGGTGTAGAGCTAACCATTGCACAGAATCAGCTCTGGTGGCTGCAGCAGAGGAGGTAAGAATAAGAGTGGAAAAAGGTGACAGAGCGTCTCTAATCCTCCAGGATCTCTCTGCCGCCTTTGATACGGTCCATCAGGCTTTACTCATTAAGCGTCTGTCTGCTTTGGATTTCAGGAAATCTGCACTAGCGCTCCGGAGGTCCTTTCTGGCAGATAGAACTCAGTGGGTGGAGCTGGGAGATGCAAAATCAAATTCTTTCTCGCTTCCCTGTGGGGTGCCGCAGGGCTCGGCACTTAGTCCCACTCTCTTTAATGTGAATGTGACCCCCCTGATACAGTTGATCCCCAGTTTTGGTCTGACGGTACTGTCATATGCCGATGATACACAGATAGTGGTATCAATCTCATCTCAGGTTGAGAAAGACGATGAAAATCTTTGCAGCTGTATGACGGCAGTGGCGAGTTGGATGCAGACCAACTGCCTTAAATTAAACTCGGACAAAACGGAGGTACTACTATTTGGGAGAGAGACCTCCTTCTGGAATGCGTCCTGGTGGCCGGCAGAGTTGGGCAACCTCCCAAAGCCCGTGCAGAAGGCAAAAAACCTGGGAGACTTGTTTGACACAAAACTGTGTTTTTCTGCTCATATTAATGCAGTAATGTCGGGAGTTTTTTTCATGTTGCGTGTACTCCAAAAAGTCCTCCCGTACATTCCCTCTGACCTGCAAAAAACGGTGAGGATGGCCCTCATCACATCCAAAATGGACTATTGCAACTCCCTTTTTCTAGGGGCTTCCAAATATCTGCTAAAAAATTTGCAGTCTCTTCAGAACGCTGTAGCACGGACACTTCTGAAAGTTCCTAAATTCAGACCTGTATCCCATTTATTGAATGATGCACACTGGCTGCCTGTGGAGAAGAGGGTGTCTTTCAAGGCACTGTGCCATATGCACAAGGCGCTTTACAAGACTGGCCCGTCGTATTTTCAAGAACGGTTCACTTGGTACGTGTCCAGCAGGAGCCTTCGATCTAGCTCTTCATTTATGGTTACGGTCCCAAGAGTCAAACGAGCCAACTGAGGTGGCAGAACGCTAGCCTATCAGTGGGGAAACCATGGAACTCTGCAGGATTTTAGGAAGCAGCTGAAGACTTGGCTGTTTCCACAGTAAATCAGTGAGGTCACCTGGTTCTTTCTCTCCCACCCCCCAAACCTATGACTCCCTCCTTCCGGCCTGATTCTGCTTAGTGCTAAGACACCCTCGGGTAATGCGCGCTTTATAAAATCATCACATTCATTCATTCAATCTCCTGCCCCACGAGACTGAGCAGTGCGAAGGGTCCTGACCCTGTGTGACGCTGGGCGGTGGGGAGGGGGAACGAGTGCTGGACCCCCCCTCCTTTCTTGTCCCCCTTAGGGCTGCTCACAAATAAATGACTGTCCAAATAAGGGTAGGAAATTAACCAAAGGCCAGCCCAAGGGGACCCAGTCGACAACTCACAGAAGCCAGGCCCCAAAGCACTCTTGGAGAAGAGACGATGGTGAAACCCAAGGGACCATGGGCCTATCAATCCAACAAAATGGATAACTATGCGGTTCTATAACCTCCTCAGGTGGCAGAAGGAGAAGCAGCAGGGGAGCCCTAACTGGGAGAAATTATGGCAGCTATACTGGACCTCAAAGGTACGCTGGAACCAAAAATAGACTCAGTGATGGTGGAGGTTAGCATGATTAGAGCAGAACTCCAGAAATTGACCGACAAGGTCACAACGGCTGAGACCCAGATACTTCAACTCCAATCCACGACAGAACACCTATAAACGCAAGTACAACACCTGATGCAACAAGCAACAAGCAAAGATCATGGCGGCCAAACTTGAAGATCAAGAAGGACGAGCAGGAAGAAATAACATTTGCGTGGTGGGGGGTCCCTGTAGGCGTCGAGGGCCAGAGTGTAGACCCATTCGATGAAGACTTTATAGTCAACACGTTGGGGCCTAAACGACTAACCAAGTTCTCCTTGATTGAGCGGGCTCATCAGGCCCAGTGCCCCCGTCCAAACTAGGAGCCCCTCCACGAATGATAATAGCAAAAAATGTTCACCTATCATGACCATGATGCGAACCTCAAGCAGCTAGGGCTACAGGAGACATACACTTCGAAAATACAAAAATCGGTTTCTTTCCAGACTTCACCCTACAGACAAGGCCTACATTAAATTCGAAATATTACAGTATTACAGCAAGAATATGAAATGGAAATGGGTGAGTGGTTAAAATACTTACAATTAGGACACGCACTCTGGAAGCATATCGCCAAAGGAGAGGCCTTAGAAGAGGCTTCCTCCTTGGAGAACCGACTGCTGACAGACCCCTTGACCACCAAGGCGATATCACTAATATATAGAAAAATAATGAACAATTCCACAGATCTGCTTGGACTGCTGAGAGCAACATGGGAGGGTGACCTGTGAATCTTAGATGATGAAGACTGGGTGGAAGCAGTACAGAGCCCAAGAGAGGTAGCGATGCGTTCCAGGTTTAAATTGATTCAATCAAAAATGTTACATCGGACCATTTATGCCAGAAAAATACTACACCGTATGGGCAGTGCCGCGGCACAGAAGTGCCAGAGGGGATGTGGGCAAGAACAGACAAACTATATACTTGAGATTGGGTTGCCCACTGAAATGGGAAAAAGCTGGGGAAAATGGCAATCTTACAGGGACTTTTAGAGTAGGGGGGAGGCCTTTGAGCTAGGCAGATGTTATCATCATCCCTAATTTAGACTTATTCTAAGAGAATGGCCAACAGCCGGGCGATTTAGGGGTTACTCAGCAGACAGACCTACAGGAGCAGGGGAAGGGTGCTTACAATAGTGCAATTTTACTCTGTCAATTCTTAATGATGCTTGTTCTAAATGTGAACTAGTTCGAACCAAAACTTGTGGCTAGAATCTCCGTGCCTAATTGCCTTTCAGATGTAATGTATACTGAGCAGGTGTTAAAAAAAAGTGACCAAAAAAATCTGGAATCAGGTCTGCAGATTCTGTCATTCAAATGGGGCCGGAATCTGCTTTGCCACCGGACTCATCTTAACTGAGAGGGACCTCATAATCTAGGAGTGAATGGCAGTCAATTCATCAACCTTGGAAGGAAGATGGGCTAATCATCCGTGCAGGGTTTACTACTCTGGTGATGTTAGCAGCAAACATTTGACTGATTTCTTTGCTGCACCCTCCATTTTTTTCTCGGTCTTTGAACTCCTTAGTGTGACCCTTGCTAAGAGGACACAGCCTTATTATACTGGCTCACACCCTCCCATATGCAATGAAACACAATGGGTAGAAAGTCTGCTCTATGGACCCTTGAAGACTGCTGATGGAAAGGGCAAGCGAGGCCTGGTCTATTTTTCTGCTATGTCTGTGCGCAGCCATGTGCATATTTGTTTTTGCAGATGCTGAAACCAGCAGGGCAAAACCGCACTGTAGTTCTTTCTGATGCAGAGGGGGTACAAATTACACGTTTATTTGTTCAATCTTGAAACATGTGCTTAAGTGCTGTGTGCTCGCAGCCCCTGGGCTAAGACAGTCACGCTGTTCCGCAATGTGACGGTAATGCAAACTTACATCTATTCACAAGTTTCCCAAAGTCCGAGCATGGGTGGAAAGTTATATAGGATAAGTAATTCTTATTGGATTTTTACAGCATTATCTTCCAAAGACAAGGTTTATCACATTACAAAAACGTTATAATGCAATATAATTATTTGATGGTCTCTTAGTTTGGAACACCACCTCTGTTTTTTAGAAAATCCCAGAGCTCATTCACCACGTGTTCTCACTTCTCCTACAAGTTACAAAATTATAAATGTAGGAAAATAAGTATTGAAACTAAGGGGCATATGTATCAAAATCTCCACTAGCGAATCTCAAATAGCGATTTTTTGAGAATCGCTATTTGAGAATTGCAAAACGGGATGTATTTAAAAATTCGCAAATATTTTGCGAATTCTTAATATTCCTTAATTGCGATTAGTAAATTGCGAAATCGCATTAAGGAATACCTTCCCATTCATTCCTATGGGCCAGGAGGCCCATAGCAATGAATGGGGAAGTCATTCTCAAATTGCGAATCGCAATTTGCTAATCGCAAATTGAGAATAATTTCAATGGTGCAGGGTGTCATGATGACACCCTGATGCACCTCTGAAATTAGCATGTGTGCGCATATGGCGCACATACATGCCCTAAGGGCATGTATGTGCGCCACATGGCACTTTGAAAAATGCCAAAAAGTGCATTTTTCAAAGAAATCGCAAATTACCACCAACTTGAAGTTGGTGGTAATTTGCGATTTCTTAAGGAGAAATCGCACAACTTGGGTGCGTGTTACATAGCATTTAAGGAATCGCAATTTGCGATTCCTTAAATGCTTACGCAAAATTAAGAAATCGCCAAATTAGCGATTCCTTAATAATGCGATGCTAAAATGGCTCATACATCTCATTTTGCGATTTTGTATTCGCAAACGCTGTTTTTTGGCGAATCGCAGCGTTTGCGAATACAAAATCGTTTGATACATATGCCCCTAAGTGTTGACTTGCATCAGGAATACAGGGACCTGCATTGCTGTACAGAATCCCTATTGCTAGGCCAGAGATGCTCAAAGTACCACCCTCTCGACAGTCTCATGAGGCCCCAGGAGAACAGCAGCACTGGGCTGCTGTTTGCTTCACTGAGCTCTAGCATTCAGAAAGACGCTGAACAAATTGGGAAGCATGTATTTACAGGTAACCTGAAGTAAAACCAAAAGACGTAAAGAATGTGTCCTGCAAAACTTATCTTTGGGAACAACATAAATTTTTTAAACACCTTGCAATAAATTCAAATTAACATGCAGACGCGATTCACCATAATACATCAGATTTGATCAGTGAATCGATAAGTATATATTTCTTTAAATCATAGTTTTCAAATACTAACATAGAAACATTTATGCCCCTCACCCCTTGGCAGCAATGGCAATAATTAACTAAAAGGCAAGCCAGTTGTCATGCGCACGCTCTGGGTGGCCTGGGTTATTATACGTGAGCAATATTATTGTTTGCTAGATCAAACAAAAGAGAAGGTTTTGTACAGCTCACATCCACAACTCATGTATTTCAAAGTGCTCTACATGTGATAATGAAAAAGGAGACAAAATGAAATGAAACAATTGCCTAGGCTAACACAGTTTGGTCAAGTGGAGAAGCTGGGATTGAGACTAGGTTTTTTAGCTTCACATTGTGTAATTCGACCATTAGTGGGTATCTCTTTCCCTCTCTCATTTTACATCAAACGTTAATGCGGTTTCTCTTTCACTCTTGGCGCCTGAGGTTAGAGCGTGAATAGCAGACAGAAGATACATGAAGGGTCGGCACCTTTTGGGCTTGAGGATCCAACAGAACTTCGAGGTGCGCCAGGCACTTGGCTTGAACCTTCAGTCTCACCCACCTCTATCACATAAGGGCAATTAAGGGCACAAAGGCATTGGAAGGCTATGGTTTGAATATCAACAATCAATATGGTGAAGCAGGAGTACCAATGCCAAAGTGACGGACTCCTTGTTTCAAGATTCATAACATTTTCTAACTGCACTTTAGTGAGTGGAGTTTTAGACTAGGTGTTCTCACTCCCCATGGGTAAAATAAAATGATTGTTCGGTTACAGTACTGTTTTTTTAGGTCTTGCCTATGCAGCGCGCATGCACTGCTTAGGAGGACCTTTAGCCGTCGCTCTGGTCATTTTCAAGCACACACTCGTGCTTGTGGCAGCATCCACCTTGCAGGAGCGAGCAGGGGCGCGCCACAGTGCAGTGCTTGAAAATGAGCAGACTGTGCGCGCACGCACGCAGCACTCCCGGGCTCTCTCTCTCGCCTCTCGTTTTCTCTCGCTCTCTCTTCCGCTCTCTCTTTCTCTCTCTCGCTCTCTCTCTCCCCCTCTCTCTCTCCCCTCTATCTTTCTCACTCTTTCCCTTTCTCTCTCTCTCCCTCTCTCTCCCTCCGCCCTCTGCTGGCAACTGTACGTTCATGCTGCCGCTGCTGGTTAATCAGACGTCGCTGGTTGCCCTCAGAGTTCACATCTCTTGGTGAGTGCAGGGAGACGTGTTTCCTCATTTTTTCTGTGTTCCTTTCTGTTTTTCACAGGTCTACCAAGTCTTCAATTTAAACAGTTTATTATCTCTTCTTGCTTTTGGTCCGCGCTTGACAGCTCACCCGGAAACTAGTGGAGTTTGAAAATGGTGGGGTGACTTTAAATACACGAGCTCAGGTTGTGAGATATTAAAAAAACAATTCCTTTTGTACAGTGCTCATCCTGAGCTCTCCTATTTCAAGGTGCTCTCAATTGTGCTGATAACTTATTTTTTTCACGTGAAAGAGTCTTGAAATACGTGAGCTCGGGTGCGCTGTATGCAAAAAGGTTTTCCATTTGTACAGCATCAATCCTGAGCTCTCGTATTTCAAGGCGCTTTCCTATGTGCTAATGACTTCATTTGCACATGTGAGAGAGTTTTGAATACGTGAGCTGAGCTTGTGTTGAAAGGTTCCCCTGTGTTTGCGGGTATCCATCCTTGAGGCTGAAAGTGAGCACTCAACACAGCAGGTAGTCATGAGTCGCGCGTCACCGGCTTACCTGGAGGACCCCTCTCTGTGCTCCGGTCCTGAAAAACTAAAAGGCACGGCTGGGACACGCAAGCCTTAGTGGGGTGCGCCCTGTGTGCCTGTCAGATGCCAAGCTAAAGCATGCACAGTGTTTCTGTTTACATCATACATGCCTTCAATCTTAGACAGAGTGCATTCTGTAAAACAACTCTTTTTCAACTCATCACAGGCTGGGGCGGGGTCAGTGAGGCTTGTAGACCCCACTCCGCCCTGCGATGACTTCGAAAAGGGCGGGTGTTTTACACATGCTCGCAGACTATGTATGATTGACAAGCAGTCCTGGGAAATACAGGGCTGATGCCCTTGATGCCAGAGGTTGCTTTAAAATATGACGCTTCATCAGTGTGTGGTCTCTGGAGACCCCAGAGAATTGCTGGCCGGGCTGGTGCCAGTTCAGCCCAGCCTGCTGAAATAAATCAAATAAGAAAACAAGCATTGGCATAGCCAATAGGTCTTGCCTTTGGGACCTTATAAGTTTTCAGCCATGCAACAGTTGATGTTGCACCAATGATATTGTGCTGCATAACTAAATACTTATAAGGCACCAAAGGCGAGACCTATTGGCTATGCCAATGCTTGTTATCACATATGTACTACCAATGTTTATCTCGATTTAAGAGCAGAAATGTAGACTGAGAAAGTGATTAGACAAGAGCGCGCAGTTTGTCACAGGGGCAGCTGAAAATAATAAAAAGCATGGTTCATAATTTCCATTTTGCTCATTACAAGTAAACTGGGGTGTGAGTCGTTCTGATGGTGAGACTTCAGGACAACTCTCCCCAAAGGAACAACATTGTGCTGTGGAACCTGTCCAGACTTCAAATAGAGTTTACAACCAGCCTATTTTTGCAAAGTGGTTTAAGCCTGGATTAAACATCAAGTCTCCTTGGGCCATGACTAAAACCTCCCCACTCTCCCAGGCTTAGAAGTGGAGGTTGGGTGTTTGTGCCCAACGGCCACACTAAACTGCACAACTTGTTGGGGGTTCCTTGGCATGGATTTTATTTTAGGACTCGCTACCTTAACTTCGCTTGTATCTAAGCCCTTCTAATGTTTACAGATAAGAGACTAAAGGCCTAAATAAGGAGATTGGGAGGCTTAAGATTCTATTGCAGTAGAGAAATAGCACTCAGATACAGCATAACACAGTATTGTCAAATCTATGAGTCTTCTAGATACTATGGGCTTAATTTAGAGGGCAGTATGGAATGAAACCCTCAAAATAACTCACTGACTTACTTTCCATATCATGTTAATTAAATGAAATATAGCGGACGACTCACCCATGGGCATCTCGGTACTGTCAGCAGTTATAAACAAGTATCGGCACAAATTTGGTAGTAGATTTTTAAAATGAGCTTTCAACAATTTCCAAAATTTACAGTAATTCGAGCAGGTGCGAACATGCAGGGGGAGCTTATTCCAGTAGGAAGGAGTCAGGCAAGAGAAAGCTCTCACTCCGCATCTAGTTAGACAGATGCTGGGGACACACAGTAGGGTTTCATCACAGGATCTTAAGCTTCTGCTGGGTATGTGCGGTTTAATTTTCAATTGAAGGTATCTGGGGCCTTTGCCCCTTAAAGCATTATAAGTGAGTGAGCAGATCTTAAAAATGCTCCTTTTTTCCCCACTGTCAGCCACTGTAGATCCTTTAACAAAGGGGCAGAAGGAGTGCCAGGAGGAAGATTGAGAACGAGCGTGGCTGCTATGTTTTGGACTACCTGTAATTTGGCTACCAGCGTCTCATTTGCTGCCGCCAGAAGAGCATTGCCGTAGTCTAATCTCTTTACTACCAGAGCTTGTACTAGCGTTTTTCTGGCAGATATACAAAGATAAGGAAATTTTCTGTGCAGAAGACGCATATTCTGATAGCATAATACAGTGGTAGCCAAAATATGATCTTTCATCGGGAGGGCTTGGTTGATTTTTATACCAAGGTTCTTCACAGATTGTTTGGGCACCAGGATTGATCCCAGATGGGACGGGCCACCACTCATCGGACCAGATAGAGGTGGCCTTGCCAAACAGCGCACCCTCCGTATTATCTACGTTCAGTTGTAGACAATTGTCATCCATCCAGTTAGAAATGGCTAACATACCCAGAGCAAAGCGCTTTTTAGTAGCGGGCAGGTCTGATTAGAATGTGAACATCAACTGTGTGTCATCAGCATAAGAGATTATTTCAAAGCCATAACGCTCTACAATCTTAGCAAGGGGTGCCACATAAATGTTAAACAAAGTAGGGGTCAAACAAGAGCCCTGCGGGACACCCATGTCCAGTCGCATTTTTCACAAGGTATAATGGCAGAGGGTAACCGTTTGGTATTTGTCTTCCAAGAAATGATGCAACCATTTGAGAAGGGTGCCTTGTATCCCAATTTCTCGCAGCATCTCCAGCAAACTGACATGGTAGACCGTGTCAAAGGCTGTAGAGAGATCTAATAGCACGAGCATGTCCATCCTTCACTTCCCCTACGCTCAACTTACACCACCCGATCCCCACAATGCTTGCATCAATTTCTTTTGGCAAGATTAGCTTGTTTGGCTTGGCCCAAATTCAGGATCATCACTGGGGAGTTCAATCTCCTATCAGTGTCCGCTCCAGATAGTAGAGACACCGTAGAATTCAGACCCGAGCGACGCCAGGAGATGGATTATGGCACTACTGACAGGCACGTGCAAAGCTTGCAGCCTGTCTGGAGTGCAACAGTTTCCAAGGGGCCTGTCCGCTACGCAACTACCTTGGATTTGTCTTGGAGTGGCAGATGCTTGGAAGAAAACAGGGCAAAGCTCCCTACACTGATCGAAGAAAAATTCAAACGAGAAAACCCCTTTCCAAAATAATATTTCCCCGCTAATTTGTATCCAATGCGAAACAAGGGAAAGACAGTAGGTTGCAATTTGGGATTTAAATTGCAGATATAAATAAAGAATTTTGTTGAGAAAGGTGAAAATTGTGGATGGACTCATTTATATGAACCAAGAAATATTTGATATGACAAGATGTTGTTCTTGGACTTTGCTTCAAGGATTGAACTAGGCTTACTGATAAGCCTTTGTAACAGTTTGGAATGATGGAAAGTGCCTCTCTCACTTGAAAATGATTGTGCCTCTTTGAAGGGCACCAGCATTTGACCCAAGCCCTTCACATAAGTGTGAATGATGTTCCTACTAAGGCACTGATATATAGCAGATGTTGCACATACCCTTGAGGGTCCTCAACTACATTGTTTGGGGGAGGATGGGGAACCAACATTCATTACTAGTATTCACAGAGACTCAAAACAACATCCCACCATAAAAGTAAAGCTACAATATCGAGACATATATTCTTTTTACCAGTAGCCATCCTGCCACATATGCCATCAACCAGTGGAGTACAGCAAAAAATGGTCACAGTGGAATACATTTACACGAAAAGAAATTAGAGCATCACCATGACAAATCAAATAAATGCGATTTATTCTCTAATTATCGCATGATTATAGAGGACAGCATGATTGTCTGTACATTTCTAAAAATGGTGATTGAAGGGTGGGGGGAGAATGCTCAGGAAGGAATGTGTGCTTGTCAGGGTTGTAGACAAGGAAATGTGCAGTGTATACATCCGAGATAGCTGAAACCTATCTAGCCTTGTGAAGGAAAATCAATACAAAAAAAAATATCATTATCCTGACACAGATAGTTAATTTCTGTCATCTGTGCTTGAAATGTTGTGAAGGACCGTCGACGTTTCGAGCCCTATGCAAGATAAAGGTTAATTGTTCCTAAGCCTGGGGTCTTCATCAGGACGAAAAAGGCGGGAGGGGATGACACCTAGAGACAATTAGAACGATTCATATTAGTCTGGTGATAGAGAGTGCTATTCTAAACAGTGATGCGCGATATCAATAGATGTTTACCGATTGGCAACAGCAAGATGAATCAGGCTGGAAAATTAGAAATGGTAGGCCCTTAGGCTCCTGTGTCAAAGAGGGCGAGAGAGTAGAACTCACATTGAGCTGAAAAACAGAAACAGGGAGCATGCATCACCATGTGTCCTAGATGGGAATGTATGAAAATCTACCAGTGAAGGGCACGGCTAGGCGCCAATGGAATAGGTTGTGAGCCTTGCTGGCCTCCCGGCCAACCCTCACCATCCGAGACCTTCCTCGCCACTATACACACACGATCACCCCTACAACACACTGGGGAGTGGCACCCATACCATTGCCAGCCTGTTGGTTGGGTATTTGAGGGGAATTTAATTGAGGAGAGCCTCCGACAGTGAGCTGAGCGCACAAGTCTCCTAATATGACAGCGAGACTAGGCTAATCCCTGCTTGGCTGGTTACTGAGAGGATCCCAAGACTATCCGGAGTTCTACCGCCTGAGCCGTGAGTCCCGAGCTGAGATTACTGGCGGTAGGGGAGGGTGGGCCCATATGGTAGACCCACTCTGAGGCATTGCAAGCCTCGCATGACAGAATGAGGGTGTGGCCCGTGCTAAAAATCCCAGAGAGCAGTAACAGGCTACATTCAGCGAGGCACCCTGACTGCATGGTGCGGGGCATCGTAGCAGGCTGCCTGCTGACCAGCGATTTCTTCGACTGCAAATGCCAGCATGACTCGAGAGGAGCTCTGGGGATTGCATACACCCTCTGTGATTGGCATGTCCTGCAGGGCTTACCTGGTGCGGATTGAGGGGCAGGAGATGCTCCCTTTATGGCTTCAATTGCTGGCCAGTGTCCCATGACTGCCTGCACAGACGTATGATCACCTGAGTAGGGCCCGGTGTGGCGAGATCTGCAAGGGGGTGACGTGACTCACCCCATGCCTGTTGGACAGAGGTGGGGCCTAC
Organism: Triturus cristatus; assembly: GCF_964204655.1. NCBI lineage: Eukaryota > Metazoa > Chordata > Amphibia > Caudata > Salamandridae > Triturus > Triturus cristatus. Next base: position 378,364,896 of record NC_140590.1, on the reverse strand, counting down.
ATTGTGGCGGTGGTCGCACAAGGAGAGAATTTGGGTCTCCCAGAGCTGGGACTGTGCATGGCCCCTACCTACCCTGTAACTGATTGCAACCCCGTGACCTCGACTTCTTTTCTGAACTGCTTAGCACAAGGCCACACTTCATTGGGTACCGCTTGCTCCTTTACCCAGATCTGGCCTGAGTGTCCCTGTATTCTGCTCCAAAGTAGTCACCTATTTGTAACTTTGCATGCGATTTGCGGCTCCAGCTGCGTAGGCCCTTATATTAACTGAAGTGCCTCAAAATTGCCGCATGGGTGAGGAGATGTCAGGGGGGGGGTGAAGCCTGTGGCTGAGGGTCACACAAGACAGTGATGCACGTGTCTGCCCTACCAGAGAACCAGAGAGTGATGATCTTCCCTGACTTCACTAGGGAGGTTCTGAAACAACAGGCTACTTTCACGGACGCCAAGAAACGTCTCAGAGCTTTAGAACTGCCTTATGCCATGCTCTTTTCGGGCAAGCTTCGAGTGACGTACAAATATGTATCTTTCTTTTTTTACCTCTCCCCAATTACTCTGGGAGTGTCTGGACCGGGTGATGCCAGAAGGAGAGAGTTCCCAGAACTCTGACAGGAAAGTACCTCGTTGAACCCCCCAGACAAAAGTCAAAGAAATCGGCTGTGAGTGTCCCTACTCGCTCTCAGGTACTGGATGATAAACGTTGGGTAGAAGAGCTGGTAGCAGCTCTTAGTGGTCCTGGCTCCAAACCCCCCTCCTTGGTAGGCAAAGATGATCCAAAGGACACCGACTCTGACCATGTGCAACTCCAGAGACTCTCTGCCGCTGGTTAGCAATGGCAGCTCAGATGATATTAAATTTTTACCTTACTTTCTTACAGTTATGGGGGCACGACAGCCAGTACCTGGCAGACACAGCCACCACTCACCCTGCCTGGAATCTAGCCACCATCCTTCATCTATTCCACCCATTCTCCCGGCCTAGGACTCCTGAGCTCTTACTACTGAGAGTTGCTCATCTCTGCTACCGTGGGTGCCTTCAGCTCACACAACCCAAACTCCTTATGTACCTGCATTGGCCATCTTTGGCACTCCCAGAAGTAACACCTTTACCTCTGTCGCTCAGCTAACTATATGGAACGCCTCAGACATACACACACTAGGCGACCTGTACCAGGAACACGTTCTTGTTACCTAAGCATCGTTAACAGCGAACACAGGCTTGCCCCCAGGTCAATTCCTACTGTATAATTCCTTACTAGCCTCACTGGGGAATAGATGGGGTGATCGGTCTCCCATTCACCTCACTATACTGTACCTACACGTGATGGGAACCAGTTGGCACCTGATTCGCTGGTTTACTCACTAGCTACGTATCCACACTGCCTCGTACTCACGAGTCTTAGACATCAATAGTAAACAGACTTATCCCATCCTTGTACAGACAAACTATGGGCCGCCATCCAGGAAGGCCCAGTGCATGTCTCACAAAACATCCAATTCAAGTTGATACAATTCTATATCATACACAGAGCATATCTTACCCCAGCTAAAATAAACCGCATTTACCAGAGAACAGACGCAACCTGCCCTCGTTGCCATCAAAGCGATGTGGATCTTCTCCACATGTTAAGCCTTGCCCACGGCTACAAGGTTACTGGCATGGGGTCATGTCCTGCCTGACTAGCTGCACTGACTGCCAGGGCTCATACCGCAGACATAAGAAACCAAATATACCATTTGCTTTCTGGATTTAGGTTTCATATCAGCTAAACAGCTCATCAACAAGAAGTGGAAATTGCCCGACACCCCCCCCCCCCCAACAATAAACGGGTGGACTAATTACCTCCTGATCTGGGCGCAGGCGGCGAGTGTCACACTGACCAGAGAGGACTGTTAGGGGCCTCAATAGTTTGTCCAAAAGGTACAAAGTACATACCTATTTGCAGAGTAGAGGGATACATATTGCCATTTTACAAGAAACGCATTTGAAGGCGTCGGGGAGGGGGACATTGCGGAAGAGGTGGCAGGGCCAATTGTACTCAACCCCCTATTCGGCCTTTGCTACGAGTGTTCTGATTTGTATTTGCCCTGGGGTCCCTTTTCAAATGATAAGGGAAATCATTGATCCTAGTGGGACGGATGTGATAGTGCTTGGGCACCTTGCGGGATGTGACATAACAATAGCTGGGGTCAATGCCCCTAATACAGACAAGGGGAGCTTCCTGGCTGACCTCTCTCGAGTTCTAGCCCCCTATCCTATTCATAATGTTCTACTGAATGGGGATTACAATTGTGTTGCAGATCCTGACAGCAACAGATTCCATCCCCACTGAGAGACTCTGTGGTCCTTAGATTAGCGAAGACCTTCGCAACCTGGCCGCGACAATTTGACCGAATGGCAATTAAAGCTATGGCACGTGGGAAAGTTCCTGGGTCTGATGGATTTCCTGTGGAATTTCATGCAGCAGACCTAGTGCCTCAGCTTATCCTCCTCTAAGTGTCAGCTAAGGAACTGGGACGTCTTCTTATCTCGACCAGTGAGGCACTAATGGTCCCTCTGCTAAAGCCGGGCCGCCTTACATCCGATGTTAAGTGATACCGCCTCCTTTACATGTTGAACATGGATTATAAAATCCTTAGCAGAATATTAGCCTCAGCCCGCTCCCTTTCATGACTAGGCGTATTCACTCAGATCAAACTAGGTTTATACTAGGGCAAAATACTGCCCTTAACATCCGTAGGCTCTTAGTAATTCTGGAGACTGCTGGCCCTGATAATCCCGAAGCCACAATTGTGGCAATTGATATCAAGAAGGCGTTCAATAGCCTCCGTTAGGATGTTCCATTTGCTGCAAATGGGCATCGGTGTGGGATCTGTACAATGTACTTGACGCCTACTGTCAGGGTCCAAACAAGAACAGGAATCCCTTACTGAAGCTTCGAAGAGCACCTAATTAGCAGGGAAGGGAGGTTTAATTTGCAGAATAGTTGCAGCCAGAGCCTACAATTAGTAGAGGCCCAAAGTTTTAGCAGAAAGTTGTTGCAGTTTATGTGCACATCACTAGCAGGTACCAAGGGGCTGATAAGACTCAGCAAGTCATATTGCAGCACTTCTTTTGGCCTGGTACTTATGCCAAAGTAACCTATTTTTAGGTTTTGCCTGCACAGAGCATGCAAAATCTCTTGTATTTAAAAAAAAATCTTTAAAGGGACTTTGAGCCCACCTACTACTTACCTTGACTTGCCATTGGCTGGCTCCAACGTTACTCTCATTACATTACTTACTGTTGGTCAACACTTCTTCCTTGCCTCAGTCTTCCTCCTGTGCTTCGAGTCTTCTTGCCATCCTCCAATGGAGCCTGGACCAAGTATTTTCTCCTGTGGCTAGTGTACTTACACTACAGGCTCCTCTTTATTTACTTATCAACAAAAAAATAGTGCTATGACGAGGTGAGCAATGACCCTTTCATAGCACTTTTTTTATTTTACTTTTTACTTTAAGCCATACTCGTTTGCATGCAGTGGGATCACTTCTGATGGCTTTTGATTTTATGGTCCAGAAACGTTGATGGGCTTTTAAGAATTGCCAGAGAGTAGTCGTGCATTACAGTGGCCATCTCAGAATGTATTCGCTTCTATTTGAAAGGTTCAGAGTAGAGGAAATTATCAGCCAAATTTGCTAATGTTTTAACAAGTTTTAAAACAAACATTACATAAACCTGCATTACATAATATCAGAATATTACAGATGACATTTTGTAACATATGTATGAACAGTAATTATTATATACAAGGGTTATAGCTACAAAAAAACTTCAGTTCTACAAAGTCGTAAACCAGAGACATTTAGTTGACTTTGAATATGCAATTCAATTTCAATTTGGAAGTGGATGTCAGTGTCACATGCAACTATTTGAAAGGTTCAGACGATTTGCCATTTTAGTCCTACTTTGACATCTATGTAAACAATGACACTAGTGGAGACGTCTAGCGGGACAGGCCGGGTTGCTGAGCCACGGGGTTGGAAGGAAAAGCCACAAAGGACCAATTGGGCATGCAAACCTCGAGGCAGCCCGTACAGGGATCTGCCCCTCCACAAAGCTATTTCCCGACCCGATTGCGCCTGAGCTGAGGCTTCAGCACCCCTGACCCGTTGTTGCTCCTGTAGTTCTAGAGCTTTCCCGGTTCTCTCCTCCGCTGCCACCCTGTATAACCAGGACCATGGCTTCTGTCTGGAGCGTGTTGGCAAGCATGTGTCCAAGGTTTAGTTTGTGGCATTTTACCAGGAGCCGATTGTGGAGTGCATCAAAAAAATGGCGAGTGTTAAAGCGATGGGATTACCTGCGTACTGCCGCAGGCTGCTGCCACCCTTGAGAGGAGGCGGACAATACACAGTGGAATGCGCATGGTTGTGCATTCCCCTCACTGGGCAGTCCAGGCCACAGTAGCAGGCATGCCATTCATAGGTGTGAACGTTGCATCCACGATTATCTTCCCCAAGTCACCCATCTCATTACCTGCCGGAAAGAAACCTCACACACTGCACCTAGCATAGTGTAGAACGTGACAGTGTACCCTCACATCCCTGGCACAGGCTACCCTATCCACTTGTTGGCAAATGCAGGCACTCTTAAATAGGGGATGGGGCGGGAAATCATACATACTGGCCAACAAATACTGGTGCTTGTTTTCTGGCAAACTGCTTTTGCCCCCACCCTTTTGTAATTCCTTTTTCAGGGTGTTAATGTCCTCTCCCTGTGGTGATGAGGCCCAGGTTCTGGGGTTTTATGTCACTTTCATCACCCGACCACTTTAAAGGATGCCTGTATTCTCCCGCAATTGTTTCATTATGCTCTTCTAATTGGCGTGTGCAGGTGATGCTCCTGAGCCTCTCCCTGGGTTTCTCTTGTCTGGGTGGAGTGTAAACAAGAAACACTCAATAGGTGATGGGAGGCTGCTTCAAAAAGTTTTAAAACTAGCAGGAGCTCAGGGTAGCACTCCAACCCTGCTCACTATGACAACTCAGTTCGAACACAGCCATATGCAAATCAGTCTGCTCCTCATGGGAATAGTCCAGGCTGAACTGCCCAGCAAGGTCCTTCCTGAATCTGAACACAAGCAACCCAGTACCATTTTCGCCCTAGAAATAATTGAATTTGCTACTGCTTGGATCTGATCTGGTCTAGAGCAGTGTTCAACTCTCAAGGCTCTTTTGAGTATGTTGTTGCATCGAAGCCAGTCAGAATCCACTGTTCCAAATATGATGAGTACGATCCACTTATCTGATAATCTGTGCTCACCCTCTAGTAGCTCGGCACCAAGCAGTCATGCTTATCCTCAGGGCTCAAGTGTAAAGTACTGGCACAACACCACCCTCGCAACACACCTCGTACGCCACAAAAAGAGTTCACACCATATGTATAAAACACTTGTCTTCATATTACACACACACACACACTGAAATCAACCTTGTATATAATAAACATAGTTTTACGCAATTGTCAAACTTCTCTATTGAGATCAAAAAGAAACACACATTGTATATACACTTTACAGTTATATACAATTGTCTGGCTTTCCCATTAGCAGAAAAGTCAGTCGCAGGTCTTTGACTACGCCTCGTGATCCATCCCCTCATTCAACTCCACCAGCCAACAATACATGTTGCCCCGGCTGGTGCCCAATTGACTAGGCAGTCGGAACCAATTAACATGGAAAGAAACCGTTGCTTAGTATCTTATATCCGGATTAGACCTCCAGGCACATGGCGGCACCTGCACGAGTGCACGGTCGCAATTCCCCCGAATTGCGATCCTGCAATTCGGGGGAATTGGTTTGTAAATCCTTGACCCAACGACCTGTCAAGCACAGGGGCCTCAATTCACAAAGGGCCACCACATTCGTGGTGGAGGCCCGCAGTCGTGGCGGTGGCCCCGCAGTCGTGGTGCGATGTCCAAACTGCAATTACCCGTTGCGGAGGTCCCACCACGAGTGTGGGCTTCTATCACAACTGAGGGGCTTGGGCCACAAGTGCTGAGGCCCTTTGTGAATCAGCCTTAGGGTCTCTGAAAGTAGGGAAGGTCCTACCTTATGTAGGGTTGGACTAAAGCCTCTGGTTTCTTTTGCCCAAGCCTGCCATGTGAGTACTGGAGGATACGTTCATGAAAAACAAACAGTGGCTCCAACGCTAAGAGAAAAAACGTCCTGCACATACGGATCACCGATACTTTGCTTTTTTTAGGGTTGCTTCTGAAAAAAAATATAAATGCCAAGAGGACAAAAAAACATGGCGACCAGCTCAACATTAGCGTTGATAAAAGTGCATATTTCAATGAGGAGATCGATGTAGAGATCCCGGTCAAGTAGAGGGAGATCACTGAGTGTGGAAGGTGGTCCTCTGCTGAGTGCCTCCACCAGGCTCTAAATGAGCCCATTAGTCTAACATGGAGACATCTTATGTCCTATACATACTTATGTCCTATACATGATTACACAGAAAGATAACATTAAGGATCATTTACACCCTACCTAGAAGTAAATTAATTAGACAATAAAAAAGATCCAATTTTGAATTGAACTCATGGTTGTTTGTAAGGTTTTTATCTCCCACAATTACCAAATTAAACTAACTGATGTTTGTAATGCTTTATTGCTCAGTTTTTTCTCTCTGATCTGAGATGTTCACAAGTAATTATAAAATGCATATCTTATTTGCATTAATTATTTAACCAAGACAAAAGAAAAAGGCAAATGGTGTACCTGCTGGAGGAGGACCACAATTGTGCCCTGCTACCATGGGACAGTAGAGCGAGGCTGACGGTCACTACATCAGGCGGCCCGGGACAGTACTGAGGGAAGGTGGAGCCCTGTGCTGAGCACGGAGTGGAGCTGAGGATCGCTGAAGCAGGCAGGACGGTACCGAGGGCCAGCGGGAGCACTGCCCAGGGTAGGACGGGACAGCACAGCGAGGATTATGATCAGCAGAGAGTGGCAATGGAAGCACTGGCAGAGGTCCACCGAAGGAGGGCGCTGAACCATGCAGGACATTACAGAGGGGCAGGGGGAGGGCTGAACAGGGTGGGGTACAACTGGACAACATGAATGAATGGACGAGGACAGAGTGGGAAGCACGATAGCAGAGTAGAGAGGAGGAAGGCAGGCCAATAACGAACTGTCCTTAGGGGCCGATCTAACAGTTAGGGAGCAGCTGTAAGACTCTGGGGGGGGGGCTGGGATTGGGATGTTGAGGGGAAGCAGCAATGCACTGTGAATGGCCATTATTTTATAAGGACGGTGTCAAAGTGATCCTCAATCTATTAAATGGACTAGGAATCGACCGGTGTTATAAAGTAGCAGAGAAATGTATAGAATGAAACCAGCAGTGACATAACAATCCTTCTCCTTCAGGATTGAGTTGCCACCACTGGATTGACATAGGAGAGAGTGGACTTCAGCCCTCAAAAGGCAGGGCACATCTTTCTTGACCTACCTGTGTAGAATGCGCTGATCGTCACAGGCGCTGCCATCAGCTGGTCACAAGCTACCTTGCGGATAACATTCAGTGGGCTGGAGCCTGGGAATACCCTCTCAATGGCACGCAGCCAGAAGAAGTTGAAGTTGGCGTGAAAGCAGAACCCGACCAGTCCCACCTTGGCGGTCTGCCGGAAGTCGATGACCTCCCCGGGTCCCTTGCTGAGCTTCTGTTGCACCACATCAGCTGAGGCAAAGAGGGAGCCATAGATGGCCACGTTGGTCAGCCAGGGATGCCTTTTGGTGAAGTGCACAAGTGCAAGCATGGCAGATACAACCTGAAAGCTGGGGGTTGATCACTAAATGGCTGATGGGCAGCAGACTTCAAGACTGCCAGTATTTTCTTCTTACTTTAAATAGTAAACTTCAGAAAAAAGTACATTTCAAGGAGGAAAGAGGTAGATGAATTGCTCTTTGCAAAGATGCACAGAAGAAAATGTTCCACTATTGCACCTATGCAGTAGGCGGCTTGCGGTGCTCCAAACACCCGGAAAGACAAAAAGAAGAAATGGATTTGCAGCTCATCAGATAATGTCAATGTCTATCAAAGTCCCTCAGAGGCAGCAATACACAATTAAAAGGTGTGCTGCATTTGGCAGCACCAAAGTGCAAAATAAAGGGTGTGAAGAGGATTCTGTAGTGCAGAATTATTAAGTTACTTGGTTCGTGGCCCTGCGACTACTTCATAACTGGAGGAAAAAGGGGGTGGAAAGAATGACACAAAGACTAAGCATGCTTAGGAGCAGCATAGACCAAAGTTACGAAACGTATTACGATGACAATGTTTTGTCCCAGATGCCGGGTTGCAAGAAAAAGAACCGTGCTCCAGGATGAGGCTCTCCTTCAAAGTGGAGTGTTGAGAGTGGTGAAAGCCAGGAAAGATAAAATGCAGGGCCAGGTCTAGTGGACGAGTCATCGACTGTTAAGCTGGGAGACTTCAAGTGTGTCTTCCCCGTTTAACCAGATGCTGTGATGCTTTCTCAGTTTGCCTTCATTCCTTTATCTGCAAAAAGTAGGAGTGCTTTAAAGTAGCCCTGTATAAAAATTGGAATGTTGGAGGCAGAGGCAATCTCCCCAGATTACATCACTCCACGGTTACCCTTTAAGCTGGAAGAGTGTGGAGTTGGCAACAAATCATGATCCTACAATGAAGCGAAAGGCACCGGTTTAGAGGATTTCTGGATGAGTTCTTTGGTGCAGAGCAACCAAAAACAGAAAATCTTTGTGTGTCTATGCAAGAGATGAACATTTGGAGGACTAGTTATGGGGAAAAGAAACACAATAGCCTCAGAGTGCCTCCGCGTAGACACAGAGACACAATGGTGGAACAGTGGTAAGAAGAGTGTTAAATAGATGGTCACAGGTTGAAAATGCTTCTAAGCAAGAAAAGGAGAGCTCTGCTCAGGTCTCCAGGCACTGGGAATTCAGCTGCAGAATACTTCCAGAGATGGCAGATGGGCAGTGAAAACGTCTTGTTTGAGGATGGTCTCCGGAAGCTTCATCAACAGTCTCTGTATCGAGGCAGAACAATGATTGATCCCTAAACAAAAACAAAACACAAAGGAAAGACACTTGAGTCCTCAGAAGTTGGGTCAGTACTACACATTGATACAAAGAGTCTGTTTTTAAACGTGGACACTTCAGAAAAGTTCAGGCCTGATAAGAAATATGGACATCTGAGGGTTGGCGTTGTTCGGTTGTATCAACACTTCAGACTTCCAAGGACAATAAACGTGTACCATCCTACTAAAGTAGTTTAGTAACCAGTATGATTAAAGAGGAAAACAAAATTCAATTTCTCTTGTGGGCTCTGTGTTAAAAATAATCGGTGAAAAAATAAAAAGCAGTTTCTTAAGGTGCAGAAGGCATTCGTACACAGAAGGTTAATTGTGCTGGTTTACAAAGCTACATTAATCAAGCAAAGGCAGAAATACAATAACATGCATCATGAGGAAAATTGATGGGTGCAGGAACTTCAGTCCTAAATTTAACACCAGGCACAAAGGGACAGTAACCGGTTATATGCCAGACCACATTTCTTGAATTTTACACAAAAAAAACATACTTTTATTTTTATTGTCCTAGGTTTTGAAGGTTGGTACAGGTCTTCAAATATGAGCTTTGTAAGAGTGAACCCTATCCAATACTTTGGACATTCTTTGAGATCGTAATAGACGCAAAAGTCTGTCAACTTATCCCAAGAGACTCAATGAGCAATATCTCTTCAGAGGACATTCAGCTTGCCTTCGCCTTCACCACACAGCAGTATCACTAAGGCAATTGTCTTCAAATGCCCGGCAAAAGCTGCACTGATTTCTGATTTGCACCCTTCTCAAAATGAAGGAACCGGCAATAAGGGACCGAAGGCAGGACCTCATAAGCATGAACTGGGTAAAAACCTATACAACTCCAGAACCAGATTAGAGGACCAGGAAGATAAAAAATGTGTCCATAGACACCACACAATGAAATCCGTCTATCTAGAGGCAATGACATCTTCGGAGCTCTGCAACATCAAAGTCCTGCATGCTATATTGAATAGGCACTGTGAAACTAGGGCCAGTAGGACGATGGCTGGCCACCAAGTCACGTCCCCAAGTCGTGCCTCAGATGAGAATTGTAGGACAGGAACAAGGGAGACCTACTCACGCGGAACCAGGGTAATAAACTTATTATCAAAAGACAGAGGCTCCTGTGGACACTTAATGAAGTAATCTCAATGTATATGAGCACAATGGCAGTATATTGGGTTATAGTGACATTGGAGAGAGAAGGAAGCAAATTCACCTCTGATTTGTTTTTGAATCAAATATATATATATAATCCTTGAAATTAAATACTGTTACAAAGTAATACATTTGAACATATAGTTCTGAGTGAAAGGTGTTCCAGTGAAAAACGGAACCTAGAAAATTAGTGACATATATGTGAAATATATCAAAGGTTTCCAATGCTTCATATAAACGACCATTTACATATATATGTACAGTATACAGCGCTAGATACAGTGATCAGTGCTGGTGAACAATGGTTCATTTATGCAACTTGTCGATGGCGTTTCGACCCTGTGTGCAGTGTAGGGTCTCTTCAGGACCTATGATCGTAGGGACACCTGAAGGGTAACGGACCGGCTCGTGTGGAGGGTGTGGCACCGAGCAAAGGATAAGAAAGGGATACTCATATGGGTCCCAGCCGGGAACCCAAGTGTGAGGTGGGTGGTGAACAGGCTATTACGTGAATGTGCACAATGTAAGGATCCACGTGTGTGGAAGATGGCACAATCAAAGCGCTGTCAAGACGGGTCGAGTTCCGATTCTGAGCGCATGCATGGAAGCAGGCTACTTCCTTCTGTCGTCAATCACGACGAGGCCATACTTTTTTCATATGGAGGGTGAGAATAGTCTCACTTTGGTGTCTCTTATGGAGAATGAATCAACTGCAGCCTGTGGCAATCCTTCCAAGTAGCAGGATAGCTACACGCTATTTTGAAGTAGTAAAACATCAGTCAGCGCGGCTGTCTCTAAGCAAAAGTTTTGAGTCCGGTCCTCATAGAGGACATTTACTGCATCAGGGGAGCCCCGTTTTTATTAACAAAGACTGTGGTTTGTTAATTGTTCAATACATATGCTAACTTGATTTTCATCGTAGGAATACTCAGGGGGTGCGCGTCACGCTAGACAAGAAGGAGGCGAGACAGAGGGTGTCGCAGTAAGGGGACAGAGGCAGGCCTGCACTTCACTGCTTCTGTGGGCCGCTGGGCTAGAGTTCGCTCGCCTACCACCCAGGCTAGCTGGTGTGGTGCGGTCCCGGTTGCGTGGTGCTTACGGCCAGCTTGTGTACCCCCAACGTACAGGTAAGGACCTGGTTGGGTCCCAGTTCGGTGACAAATAGCGTTGTGTTTGCAGGGTAGTTACCGACCAGTGCGTGGGTTATCTGACAATTTGGGGCTCAAGTAAAAGATTCTTCACAACATGGAGCTACAGAGGGTAAGTGCCAAGCTGCCCTCCTCTCAACATTCATCAAATCAAAAAAGGCTTGGCACCAAGAGGATTCACAATCTTACTTAGGACCTACACTTCTAGTGGGAATACCTATCTCCCCCCAGTCTCTGGTATTACATCCAAATTAATGTAGTCCTAGGCCTCTTTAATTTCAGAAAAAGACCTGTAAAACATGTAAAACAGCCCTCCACTACCTGACAATCACTCCCACACAGTAAGCAAGTCAAGATAAAATCAGAAAAAATAAATGTGAAAGTGAGAGGGCACCTCACGTACGCAACACCAGAGAGGCTGCCAGCCGGTTCTCGCCAGTATGCCCACGTTTTATCATCATTGGTTGCCCACTCACAGGAGTCAGGAAACTAGTGTCCAATGAAGAAAAAAGAAACAGATCAAGAAAGAAAATTCACTGTTCCCATAGAAAGAAGAAAGAACCCAGTGTATTGCGAAGAACCAGATGTTCCAAGAAATATTTAAAATTGAGTTAGAAACTCACTTACGGTTACCCTCTTTATTCAAACTAGTGAGTCTACACAAAGTAAAAGCACTCTATGTTGCTAACCTTTATAAGGAAGGCCAACATGTTTCATTGCCACTTATCATTGTTCTGGCATATTCATCAGGGCATAGGGTTTCAATCACTCGCCTCACTGGACAAATACTTTTGTGTTGCGGAAGGGCTGTTAAAAACAGGAAAGAAAAGAAAACAGAATAGCCATTTTCTATTCTATTATCAATAAAAACGGACCAACCAGATGTATTAATAGTCAAATCTATTACACACCAATTACTCATTTCAAATGAGTGTATTTACCATGTAGAGGCCGAGGGCATTCATACCAGCCTCCACTATACCAAACGGGGTTGTGTTGAACACTCTTTCCCCGGTTTTTAGAACTGCACTGTCGCTAACTCGTGTTCCACCTGTGGAAAAAAGGAGTTTTAAACTCTTTATCAGACGCCTCCATTATTCGTACCTAGCTCTATTTTATATTGTATGTTTTATATTCTGGATATCCCTATTCTATCCACAATAATACTCACCAATTATTTTGAATCGCCTTTTTACATATTTCAAAGATCATATACCGCATTCAACCATCAGCAATGCAATGTTCATATATCGATTGTCAACCCCCACAAAGCCAGCACCCAGCACCCATATATTAATGTGCCGGTAACGTTTTCACTTCCCATGACGGCTCTGATGCAGCTATGTCTCAAGTCCTCATTCACACTGCGCATATATTCACCGCAACTGACCACGGCATTGCCCAAGATAACATAGAGCCCTTTGGTAAAAAATAAATAAACAGCACTTCAACCGCTTATGCGTTTTCTCACCGCAACCAATATCTGAATGGGCCGTATCTCATCCCCGCTTCACTTCGCAACTGAATTGTAGCTACGAATACGTTCCTTTCTGGTCCACACCCCTCTACTTCCGCCTCACGTGTTCCGGGGCCAATACTCAAAATACTTCGAGCTTTTACCCACCAGCGGCGGCCATCTTAAAATGTCTAATGATCCACACAGGGAGCATTCAATCAAGACCTCAGCCACAAAACAGGCTAAATACAAATTATGCACAGCAGCATAAACACGTGCAAAAAATGCGCAAAATTAGCAAAATGTTTTATCAAGTGTATGCCTAAACGGATTCATAATTTTTAATTTTAATCCACTCATGCACCACATTCTTTTTTTGCACCAAACAGGGGTGTATCCCCCTTTATATTAAATCAGGAGTGCCTAGATATAATCCTATTGTATATACAATTTACTCCCCACATGACTACACCCATTCTGGAAGACTTCTTGTCATTGTTACTTCTCATACACTAATGCGCTTCTCATGATCGTTTCTACAGTCAGATCTAATAAACTCTTGACATCATTATCCGAGATCCTAATGTCTATTGACTTTATTCCACTCAATGTGGTCATTTAAACCTATTTGATCCACTTTTTCGCAGAAAATCCAACTAGCTTCTTTGGTTGCCAACACTTTCTCTATACAATCATTGCTGGCCAACACCTTCTCCAAAACCACCCACTTCAGGGCCTGCAGATCATGTTTGGATTCACAAAAGTGTTGTACCAAACGGGTGGTAAGTTTCCCGGCTTTGATGGTACTCAAGTGTTCTTGAATCCGTACCTTTATTTTCCTTGTCGTAAGGCCAATATACTGTAACCCACACTGACAAGTGAGTCTATAGATCACATTTATTGTGTTGCAATTTTAAAATGTATTCAGATACCATTTTTTGCCACTATTTAGGTTTACACAATTAGTCTTCTCCGTCAAGTTACAGACAGAGCAACTGCCACAAGGATAATGTCCAGCCGGCACTGATGAAATTCTTTGTTTCGCTTGTGGTTGTGAATGCACTAACTTATCCTTTAAGTTAGTTGCACGCCTAAACGCAAATCTAGGTTGAGGCATTTTAAAATCTGCAGTGGACAGCAATGGCCGATGTTTCCTCATCGTTTGCCTTATCTTAGAGGCCAGGGGGTCATAAGTCATCACCACAGTCAGACAATCACCTGCTTCTCTTGTGTTCCTTTCTAAGAGTGCCTTCCGTGGAGTATTACTGGCCCTTTTACATGCTCTGTTAATGATCTTTTTAGGGTAAGCGCTTTGTATCAATTTACTTGAGAGCTCTTCTGCTTGCTGAGAGAAAGTCTCTAGAGTAGAGCAATTACGGCGGTACCTAAAAAATTGGCCTAACGGTAAATTATCCCGTAAAGCTCTCGGGTGATATGACTGATAGTGAAGCAATGAATTTCTATCGGACCCTTTTTGGTGAACCATTGAGTTCAGTTTGTTACCCTGCACATTAATATCAAGGTCTAGATATACCGCATGCTCATTACTCAATGTCCAGGCGAATTTTAGACAAGGGTCAAGATTATTCAGCCAATTCAGAAATTGTAAAAGGGTGTTCTCATTCCCCTTCCAAATACACAGAACATCGTCAATATACCTTTTCCAGAGGCAAATATGTCTCTGGAAGGGGTTTGACGACTGGTACAGAAAGTGTTCCTCAAACTGGCCTACTTAAATGCAGGCCAGGCTCGGCGCAAAAGTTGCGCCCATAGATGTTCCTGACACCTGTAAATACAGGTCATTCTTATAGCAGAAATAATTGCGTGTGAGGGCAAGCTCAATACACTGGAGCACAAATGACTGGGGCATGTCATAAAACCATTCCTGTTCCCCCAGGGCCCTTGCTGCTGCCACCAGCGTGGCCTCCTGGGGGACACTAGTATAAAGTGACTCGATGTCAATAGTGAGCAAGAACTGTTGCGAAGAGTCAAATTCCAAATCATTCAAAATATTCAGGATATCTGTCATATCCTGTACATATGATTGTTGTCTCAGGACTGATTCTCTTAAGAAAAAGTCCGCAAATTGAGAAAGTGGCTCGAGAATAGAAGAAATACCCGAAACTATTGGGCGTCCCGGGTGCGGCTGTTGTACTTTATGTACCTTCGGGAGTATATAGAAGGCTGGTGTTCTGGGTTTGTTATTAACTAGAAACTCTGCCTCTTTACTCGTAATCCAGTTCTTACTCCTTGCTTCCGCCACCATCTTGGTAATCAGATCCTGTAACTCATGTACAGGATCTCTAGGGAGAGGATGATAATTTTTCCGCTCACCTAGCAGTCTCAACACTTCATGATCATAATCTGAAGTGTTCATAGCCACTATGGCCCCGCCCTTATCGGCACTCTTTATGGTTATTTCAGCATTATTCTGAAGAGTCTTCACTGCCTCCCAATCCTCATGGCTCATATTGTTAAAAAACCACCCCTGCTGATCAAGTTGTTCCAATTTGGAGATCTCTTCCAATACCCTTTGTTCAAACACTATAACTTCTGGACCCACCACCGAGCTAGGGGGACAGAACTGAGATGAACGTCGTAAATTTGTTGAAAAAATAGGCTGTGGTTCTGATTCTCTATTTGCAAAAAACGTTTTCAATTTAATTTTTCTCATAGTTTCGAAAAATTCCATCCCACATTTAAAGGCATCATGTCGTGGGGTAGGGACATATCCTAGCCCTTTATTAAGGACTCGCAATTCACTCGATGTTAATACATAGTCAGACAAATTCATCACTATGTTATTCAAAGCGGGGTCCTGCCCCGGCTGCAGGTTATCCGTGGGGAGAACATAGGCCATTGCTGTCCTTGAATGTGAACTTGTCTTGCACGGCCTCTGCCCCTCTGTCCGCCCCCTCTGTTGCCCCTGTTGGTATGTCCTAAAAAAGGGCATAGCAACGCCCCCAGATCTTCGTTGGATTTGTACTGTGAATCAAACCTTACTCCCCCTTGATTAGATGGTTGTGCACTCTCTTCCTCTTCACTAGAGGTATTCTCAAAAGTCCAGTTCTGCGGAGTCCTTCTCTGTTGTTGTCTTCAACCCCTCCCTCGGTGACTGAACTGTGGTGCCACTTCACTTCCCTGCTGGTAATATTTATTATCTACATAGGGGAATAGTTGTATCTTTCTTCAGGGTTTCTTCTAATTCTAAGATCTCCACCAATAATTCATCACTCAATGTCTTTGCGGTGTTATAATTAATATCAGCCAGTCTCTCGTGCATTTGTTAGCAATAAAACTCCAATCAAGTCTGAACTTCTGATCCTCCAAGAGAGATACTCTGTCATCAGAGACCCATGAAGGGCCACTCTCACCTGACGCTTCTTGGTATTGCTCAGTTTCTCCCACTCCTCCCTTGCTGAGCTTACATTAGTCAAAGAGGAATCTGGAAACAAGGATGGACCTGATAAAATAGCGGCAATCTGGTCATCAGAAAACGCCAGACAGTTCCTGTCCATCACTATCATAAGTGATCGTGATCACAATCAATTCCACAGGTGCACACCCAGCTGAAAAGTGCCTTTTAATGACTATATACTGTACTCAAATGGTTGGTCCGACCAGTTTTCTATGACTATTAATACATGTGGTTGGTCCGTTTTTATTGATAATAGAATAGAAAATGGCTATTCTTTTTTCTTTTCTTTCCTGTTTTTAACAGCCCTTCCGCAACACAAAAGTATTTGTCCAGTGAGGCGAGTGATTGAAACCCTATGCCCTGATGAATTTGCCAGAACAATGATAAGTGGCAATGAAACATGTTGGCCTTCCTTATAAAGGTTAGCAACATAGAGTGCTTTTACTTTGAGTAGACTCACTAGTTTGAATAAAGAGGGTAACCGTAAGTGAGTTTCTAACTCAATTTTAAATATTGCTTGGAACATCTGGTTCTTCGCAATACACTGGGTTCTTTCTTCTTTCTATGGGAACAGTGAATTTTCTTTCTTGATCCGTTTCTTTTTTCTTCACTGGACACTAGTTTCCTGACTCCTGTGAGAGGGCAACCAATGATGATAAAACGTGGGCATACTGGCGAGAACCGGCTGGTAGCCTCTCTGGTGTTGCTTACGTGAGGTGCCCTCTCACTTTCACATTTATTTTTCTGATTTTTTCTTGACTTGCTTACTGTGGGGGAGTGATTGTCAGGTAGTGGAGGGCTATTTTACATGTTTTACAGGTCTTTTCTGAAATTAAAGAGGTCTAGGACTACATTAATTTGGATGTAATACCAGAGACTGGGGGGAGATAGGTATTCCCACTAGAAGTGTAGGTCCTAAGTAAGATTGTGAATCCTCTTGGTGCCAAGCCTTTTTTGGTTTGATGGCTCAAGTAAAAGATGTCTGGTAAACGGGGGCCAAGCGTTCCCGCATGGAGCATATGTTGGAAGCTATGATGCGCAGGATGGCGACAATGGATAGGAGATGGGGAAAGGTAGAGCAAATGGGGCACAGCCTGGCGGAGCTCAGACAGAAGGTGGATGACCAGAGTGGCCCATCAGGCAGGCCCAAGCGGACAATAGTGCCCCCAAAGCCCGGGGGGGAACTAGAAGCACTCCCCAAGCGGGTTAGAAACAAGAAGGGGAAGAGCCAGGACCCAAAAGCGGGGCAACCTTTAGGGGAGACCCCTTATGGGGAGGGTCCCTCAGGTCTTCCAGTTACACCGGAGAGCCCTATAGTTATTCCTGATTTAGTGCCAAATGTCCCAGTGACCCCAGTGCCTGTGCCTGCACTAAGTCCGGTGCCTCCAGCAGCTATCCCGGTGGTACCAATTGTGATCCCGGTGGTGCCCACATCATGCCCAAATGTTCCGGTCCAGAATCCTGGGGCCCCGGTCCCAGTTTTAGCCGCAGCAGAGGTTGGGCAGGTCCCGCCGGAGTTAGCTTCACAGATAGCAGCAGTCCTTCCTTGGTTAGGAAAGGGGGGAATGTTACCACTTTCCGTGGGCGCCAAAGAAGTAGGGGGGGACCCACTGGCAGAGGCACAAAGAATGGTGGCGAGGATTATGGCTGCCCCGTGCGGGGTGCCGAGCCCAGGCCCGAATAAGGCCAGTCAACCCCAACCAGCGCTGCAGGAGAGCGACAGTGGAAAAGACAAGATGGCGGAGCCAGCGGGAATTGGGGCAATAGGTAAGGAGGTGGCATTGCCATTGTTGGGCGCAGGGGTGCTACCCTCCAGGAGGGAACACTTAGCACGGCACGTAACACGCAAAGTGAGGGAATTGATATGGTCTGGTGCGTCTGTCAATATGTTGTCTTTACTTGTGGAGAACAGGGAAATAGAGTATGCCAAGAGGCAAAAAGATTGGATGCTTCCCAGTGAGTGGCGGGTAGAAATGTCAAGATTCAGGGTGGAGGAGACACTGACCAATTGAATAAGGGCTTTCTCTGTGTTTATGGCCATAATAGCTGAGCGTTCGCCTAATCTGCAAGCAGAAATGGCGTGTTACCAGAGCAGGGTAACGATGATACATGATAAATATGGTGGCGTAGGTTGGAAAGAATACGACATGAATTTCAGGAAGGCGAAAGAATTTGACCCTTCACTGACATGGGACCGGGTTGATTCTTTCTCATGGTTTGATCAGTTTGGCCCAGGGCAGCCGGGCAATGCAGGGCAAAATTGGGGCAAGGGTCACACTTCTCAGCCATCTCAGTCCTTTCGGCCCCCACAAACCGGGGGCACGGCCCCGGGTACAGGGAATGGGGGGGGGGGGGCAAAAAGGAGTATGCTGGGATTTTAATAGAAAGACATGCACCAGAGCCCAAGGCACTTGTAAATTCAGGCATGCATGCCCCATATGTAATCACCCCTCTCACCCGGAGTCGAAATGCCTCAAAAAAGGGAATGCCTTTTCAGGAAATAGAGGGAGGAAGAAACAAGAATAGGGAAAAAGAAAAAATGGTAACGCATTCACCCATTGACGTATTTGCTATGACTCCTTGGTTAAATAGATCATGCCACAGCTAGGATGTTATAGGAAGGGTTTTTGTATGGTTTCAGGATCCCAGCTGGGGACTACACAGGGACACCAGAGTGTAAAAATCAGCTGTCGGTAAGGTCAAACCCAGGGGTGGCAGCACAAAAAATTAATAAGGAATTGCGCCTGGGTAGAATAGCGGGTCCATTTGACTTCGTCCCTGTGCCAAACTTTGTCTGCTTCCCCCTGGGGGTGGTCCCAAAGAAAGAGGAGGGGGAGTTCAGGTTGATTCATAATCTATTAGCCCCTAGAGGCAATTCATTAAATGACGCCATCAACCAGGAACTCTGCAGCGTAAAATATGCTTCCTTTGACCAGGCAGTGGATATGTTAAGGGTTTTAGGACCAGGGGCCTTGCTAGCCAAATCAGATGTTGAATCTGCATTCCGGCTGCTGCCGGTTCACCCTTTAGATCACCACCTGTTAGGTTTTTCATTTCAAGGAAAATTCTACATGGATAGGTGCATGCCCATGGGTTGTTCTGTTTCCTGTGCTTACTTTGAAAAATTTTGTTCATTTTTGGAATGGGTTTTCAGGCAGGGGACTGGACACCAATTTGTCATTCATTATCTTGATGACTTTCTCTTTCTGGGGTCGGCGGGCTCCCGGGAATGCGCAGGGGCATTGGAGGAATTTTGCGTGCTCATGCGTACATTTGGGGTCCCTCTGGCACCAGGGAAGACAGTGGGTCCAGCAACCACAATTGAATTTTTAGGCATTGAATTGGACTCAGTACAAGGATGTTTTAGGTTACCTAAAGAAAAAATAATGAAATTTAGAGCAGTACTGCAAAAATGTTTGTCAAAAGATAAAGTAACCTTACACCAGCTGCAACAGGCAGTGGGCCAGTTGAACTTTACACTACGGGTAATACCTATGGCACGACCATTCTCACGTTCCATCTCACAGGCCATGACAGGCCTGCACGAAAAACATCATCACACAAGACTGTCGTCTGAGGTTCGCCAGGACATGCGGATTTGGATCGCATTTCTGGAGGGTTTCAACGGCAGAGTAGTGTGGCCCGGTCCCCCCACTACTTCCGCTGAGTTGGGTTTATGGACTGACGCTGCGGGCAGTGTGGGATTTGGTGCCATACTCGGGAACCGGTGGGTGGCGCAACAGTGGCCGGCTTGGTGGGTCGAGAGTGGTCTAACAGCCAACATAGGTTTCTTGGAACTGTTTCCCATTTGGGTGGCATTGACGGTTTGGCCCCATCCTCTGCGAAATCAATCGGTGATTTTTTGGTCAGATAACATGACAGTGGTCGAATGCATCAACTAACAGACAGCACGGTGCAAAATGATTCTCCACCTGTTGAAAGAGATAGTGCTGTTATGTATGAAGCTGAACATACAGTTTAAGGCTACACATGTCCCGGGGGTGCTGAATAATGCTGCTGACGCACTCTCTAGCTTCAAGATGCAGGTTTTCAGGGAACATCTACCATCTGCAGAGGCAGCACCAACACACTTCCCAGAAGTACTCTGGCAGATTGGTGCCCCCCGCTACAGAACCTCGTGGCAGCTAGCCTAGCACCCAGGACCAGGAAAGCTTACGAAGGGGCGTTTTGGACTTACTGCACTTTTTTGGGGCAGGACTGGGCGGATAGCTGGCATAAGTCGAGGGCATTCCTCTTGTAGTTAGACAATTTGAATAGGGAGGGGCGCTCCGCGGCGACATGTAGCAGCGGTTTCTTTCTTTGCACAGATCAGGGACACAAAAGACCCCACGAAAAGTTTAATTGTAAGAAAGGCATTGAAGGTGTGGCGTTGCATCCAGGGGACTGCTCCTGACACCAGGCAGCCGATTGGTTTGGAGCGGCTGACTGCTCTGCTAACGGCCTTGGGCGCCATCTGCAGTTCAATAGGGGAGACATTACTATTCATAGCTGCCTTTGCATTAGCTTTCTATGGGGCATTCAGGGTGGGGGAACTGGTGGCACGCAACAAGTTGGATGTACAAGGTGGGCTCCTCCTGGAGCATGTGAAGATACAGGGTGACGCTTTGCAACTAACCATTAAAAAATCTAAAACCGATCAGGAAGCTCGGGGCGAAGTGGTGGTACTTCACAGTGCACAAAGCAATCCATGTTGCCCAGTGATGCATCTAGAAGCTTACCTCAGACAGAGGAGTAGTGCGGTAGGTGGGACATTGTTACTACATGCGGACAGTACCCCACTTACCATGTTCCAGTTTAAAAGGGTATTGGCCATGGCGACCGGCAAGGCAGGTCTGAATCCAAAGGACTTTGGGACTCATTCATTCAGAATAGGGGCTGCCACAGAGGCAACGGCTAGTGGGTTGTATAGCAGTAGTGTAAAAAAGATTGGACGATGGGCTTCTAATAGTTATAAGCGCTATGTGCGGCTGCACATGTGAGGGTACAATTGTGGACTGATGCCTGTCTTGTTTTGTTTGTTTGCTTTCAGTTTCTCGAACCTGTCACGCAGGGGGGAAACTGCCGTCGCCACAACAGCAAGATTCTTCTCAACGGCGGTAACAACCACGGGACAAAGGAACACAGAATGTGTGGGTCATTGGTCATTCTTATATACGGCGTATGAAATCTGTTTTCCTTTCAGGTAATTACAGACAAAGAGCAGAGCAGGATGGTTTCAAAGTATCTTTTCATGGTAAAGGGGGCCTCTGCCTCAGTCAGTTTAGGGGTTTTGTGACGGGTCTTTTGAATAGACACAGTCCTCCGCCCACAATAGTTATTTTGCATTTAGGTGGGAATGACCTGGTAACACTGGGCAGAAGGGTCTGGATGG
Source organism: Triturus cristatus (assembly GCF_964204655.1). Classification (NCBI taxonomy): domain Eukaryota; kingdom Metazoa; phylum Chordata; class Amphibia; order Caudata; family Salamandridae; genus Triturus; species Triturus cristatus. Next base: position 378,343,229 of record NC_140590.1, on the reverse strand, counting down.
AGGACATAATCTCCGAAGTCGATTGGTTAGCTAAGGCGTGCCAGGGCTGCACCATAGTTTGGTCGCAGATGATACCCAGATTCAAATGGAGGGGGGGGGGTGGGGGGGGAATTCTGTGAAAGCGTTGAATCACTCGGTAAGGAGGGTCAACAATAAAATCGGGAAACTGTTCAGATCCCCTCAGTTACAGAACATTGCACATGGGTGTGTCAGGGGAGAATCGTGCTTCTTAAAAGACGGGGTCCATTTGACTAGGTTAGGTAATGAAATAATGTTAGAAAATTCCATACCTTTGCTAGGGAGTGTAAGGGCGGGGCATGACCTTTCAGGGCAACAGGAGGGGGGGCCAGATAGTCGGGCAACTACGCTGGCCTGTGGCGGTAAGGTCATGACTGGTGAGCAGTAAATTTAAGGTCCTTAGGGGGTGGCGCCATTCTCGGATTGGGTCGCCCAGGGGGAGGGACAAGGGGTCTCTCCTATAACTCCAGGGGCGGTACATCCGGTTGGCTGGATGGGTGCGGGGAAAGGGGGTAGTCACGCTTTATTTAGGCTGGTTGGCCACCCCGCACTGGCATGATGACGTCACTAAATGGCGCAGAGTGCATGAGCCCCCATTTTTAATGGAGTTCAGGGAACGTATGGGGGTAACCGGGGGGAGTGGGAAAGTACCCACTCGGTAAGCGGGCCCTCTGCGCATGCGCACTCCTACGGGAGGGCGTGGCTAATTGATAAGGATCTGACACCGGTTAGCGACCTTGCCGTAGGCCCAAATAGGATACGCAGAAAGTAATTATTGTATGATTATGATCCAGATGTTAGATTCGGATAGAAATACTATGTATTAGAAATATGTTAAGGTTAGCCATCTGATATCTGTGCATATGAGTTGTAATCAAATGTCATGCTACGTTTCTGCGTAAATTGTGTAAATATTGTTTAATTCAATTTTGGGTTTTTTCATATTTTAATAAATATGGCTGGGGTTGTACGACCCCCGCCTCCAAAGAAACTCCCCTCTCATGTCCATCATTAGTAAATGTGGTTTATGCACAGGGAGGGGGAAGTTCGCTAGTCCCAGGCCATAGAGAAAGGCGGGGCCGGTATCGGCCCTGCCGCAAGTATGGCGGGGCGCCGACCCCCTCCCCCCCTTGCCTGCTCTCCCGGGTGCGGCGTGCTCCACCGCGTCATTATGACACTGTGGACGCACCGTGGACGCGCCGCGGCGGGGGTTGGCTGGCAGGGGCTCCCCCTTGACCCGGAAGCGATTAAGGCGCTTCCGGGTCAAGGGTGGACAGGGGGCGGGCCGGTTAGAACCAGCTTGCCCAGTAGTGGTGATAAAAGGCCTGGGAGCGCGGGAGGCGGACTCTTTGTCCCGCGCTCCCAGGCCTGCCGCACTCAGCCTCTAGGAGGCTGCCAACCTTTGTTTGCCCACCCACCATCCCCTGTAGCAATATGGTCATTGTGTTATGAAGTTGACAGTATGGTTTTGTTCCTTAGGCGTTTTCCCGTTTACAGGTCATCAATCGTCGTATTTATTGCTATTCCTTGGTCAGGCGGTAAGGTCATGACTGGTGAGCAGTAAATTTAAGGTCCTTAGGGGGCGGCGCCATTCTCGGATGGGGTTGCCCAGGGGGAGGGACTAGGGGTCTCTCCTATAACTCCAGGGGCGGTACATCCAGTTGGCTGGATGGGTGCGGGGAAAGGGGGGAGTCACGCTTTCTTTAGGCTGGTTGGCCACCTCGCACTGGCATGATGATGTCACTAAATGGCGCAGAGTGCAAGAGCCCCCATTTTTAATGGAGTTCAGGGAACGTATGGGGGTAACCGGGGGGGGCGGGAAGTACCCTCTCGGTAAGCGGGCCCTCTGCGCATGCGCACTCCTACGGGAGGGCGTGGCTAATTGATAAGGATGACACTCGTTAGCGACCTTGCCGTAGGCCCAAATAGGATACGCAGAAAGTAATTAATGTATGATTATGATCCAGATGTTAGATTCGGATAGGAAAACTATGTATTAGAAATATGTTAAGGTTAGCCATCTGATATCTGTGCATATGAATTGTAATCAAATGTCATGCTACGTTTCAGCGTAAATTGTGTAAATATTGTTTAATTCAATTTTATTTTGTTTTCATATTTTAATAAATACGGCCGGGGGTTGTACGACCCCCGCCTCCAAAGCAACTCCCATCTCATGTCCATCATTAGTAAATGTGGTTTATGCACAGGGCGGGGGAGGGGGAAGTTCGGTAGTCCCAGGCAATATGAACTGAGCTCTTTGCTGAACTAAAATAGAAAGACTGAAAGCATTTAGACGGAGATTTGATATTTTAGCAGCACCAATAGAGAAGGGATTATCACCATACTAGACTGTCCGTGCTGCAGCATTCTGAACGAAGGGAAGGCGAGTTATGGGCTGACTGGGTGCTGATAAATAAACAGAATTCCTATAATCCAATCTTGATTAAACAAAGACATTTAGCACAGAATTGTGGAGATGCTTCTCAATAAATGTGAGCCTCCTCAGTGCTTCAACCCACAAGTGATAAAAAGGTATCTACGAAATGACTTACAACAGCCGAATGCTATGGAGGAATGTCCACCTTTCTACATGAACAGTATGGTGCATGGAGTGTTGTGCACTGTTTGCAGTGGTGACAACAGGACCATGCTGAAGCTGTCTGCAGCCAGACAACAAAAGAAGAAGGATAGAAAGGAAGAAAGAATTGAAAGAATAGGGCATAAATAACCCAAAATAAGAAGTGAGGTGATAAAGCGGAGAACAAGGAGGAATCTAGGGAAGGAGAGGCCTGGATAGCAGGAGGAAGAGAGACACAGAGGAAGGAAGACGAAGACGGAGGAAGAAAGAAAGGAAGGACAAAAGGGAGAAAGACAAAGAAAGGGGAGGGACAAGGAGTAAGTGAGAAAAGAAGGAACAAAGTAAGGGGGAGACAGAAGTAAGGAGGGAAGAAAGGAAGTAGAGAAGGAAGGGGGAGAAAGAAAGCAAAGACGAAGGGGGAAGGTTTGAGGGCAGGAAGGAGGGCGAGGAAAGGGGGTGGGAAAAGGAGAGAGAAAGAAGGAAGGAGGGGGAGGAAGGAAAGAGTGAGGGGAAGGAGGGAATAGAAGGGGAGAAAATCTTGAAGTGATCCATCCTTAGCGTCATCTGTGTCCTGTAGTATTCTGTGCACTTTATCTATGCATTCTTATATCCCTTGCATCCGCTGTACCCTCCTACAGTATGTGCTTCATCTATGCTCTCCACTATTCCCTCACACAATACCCCTCAGCACCGTGCTGCACGCTGTTCTAACAATTATCCAATGCTCCATGTATGCTTTCTTACATCCTTTGTTTCCTCCATGTCCTGATGCATGCTTTGCTTCCTCTGAGCCCCACACCATGCTGTGATTCATCTAGGCCCTCCTGTGTCCCTTGTATCCTTTGTGCTATCCTATGGGTCCACTATGTTCTCCGTTTCCCCTTGTTTCCTCTGTGCCCTCCAGCAGCCTGTGCTTGTACTATGCCCTCCTGCATCTTCTGCTCGCTCCAAGACTTGCAGCACGTTTTGATTCCTTTTACTTTCCTGCTTTTCCTCTAAACTCTTATGTATTCTGTACGTCTTCTGTGCCCTCCAGCACCTACTGCTTCCAGTACGCTCTCCAGTAACCTGCAACTCCTCTATCCATTCTGAATTCCAATGAGCTTTCCAGTACCCTGTCCTTCCTTTATGTGCTTCCTCTATGCTCTCTAAACTCTCCATTATCCTGCGCTTCCTGTGTGCTCTCCTGTACCCCTGGCTTCCACTGGGCCCTCTGCATCCTTCGCTTTCACTGTGCTCTCCTGTACCCCCGGCTTCCACTGTGCCCTCTGCATCCTTCGCTTTCGCCATACTCTCCTGTATCCTGTGTTCTATGCCTTACTGTCCTCTGCTTGCTTCAAGTCTTGCAGCATGCTTACACTCTTGTGTGTCCTCCAGCATTCTGTCCTTCCTCTCCTTTATCCCTTACTTCCTCTGTGCTCTCCATTGCCCTGTTTCCTTTATTCGTTACTGCATCCTTTGCTACCTCCCTGTCCTATGGAATTATTTGCTTCTTTGTGCTCTCCTGTATGCCCGGCTTCTTTCTTCCTGGCTTCCTCCAGCAATGGGTTCAGCTGAAGAGACCTAAAAGTATTGCTGGACCGATACAAACTCAATCACGAAGTGGGTGTTGCAACAACATGCCTAAGATGCTATGGGTCGTCCTTCTCTTTCTTTCTTCCTCTTCCCCCTTCGCCACCTCCCCATTCGAAGTACAATAGACTTGTGCAAACCTTCACAACGTTGAACTTCTCTTTAGGGTGCTTTTGTGTCTTCCACAGGTGATGTCCCCACCCCCACCATTTTTCGAGGCAGCCTTGATATGATAGTGTGGATTTCAAACAGTGAGGTTTCAGCCTTAGTTATCACTTTGTATTCGCTGGTTAAGTTCAATATCAAACAGAAAGGAGAGGAGACCACTCGCTGTTATATGGGGTGAAAAACAGACACAAGCCCATGGGTGCTCCTTACAGCAAACAGCCTTCCTGTAGAGCGACGACGGACAGGGTGATCCTGGGATCTTGCTCAGCTCAAGGTCCTCTTGGACCCTTAGGCACAAAAAGAGCTGAGCTTCCATGCGGCTTCTGCTTGCCACGCTCACTGTTACATCATGCGTCAAGAATGAAAGAGATAGGGGCATATTTACGAGCCGCACTGTGTCGCTCTTGCACCACACAATATGGTGCAAGAGTGACAACTCAAAAATGGGATTTATGAAGCCTGCAAGGCCACCTTGCATGCCCGAGTGGCTTCATAAATCTTGAAGCGCAGTGCAAATCCCTGCGTTGCCTTACTCTGCGCCAGGGAGGCATTCCATGGGTGTTGTGTGTTTGTCCCCATGTAACATACAGGATTTTGGCGCATTCCCAGATTTACCAGAAGTGGTAGACCTGAGAATGCGCCAAAAACCTAAGCCTCCTCAGGTGAGGCGTAACAAAGAGAAATATGTTTATTACTCCTCGTTTTCGATAAATGCCTGAGGGGATTGTTTTTTTTGCAGGAAGGTGGCACTATATACACAAAAACAGTCCACCTTACAACGCAGGCACCCTTGTATCATGTCGCAAGGGTGCCTGCATTAGTGCTAGGCAGACAAAATGGCACCAGCGCAGGGGAAAAGGCAGGAATGGACCGTATTCTTTTAAATATGACACATTACTGCCATTTCCCTGTCATGTAGTGCAGCGCACTGTGTGACAATCTCATAAATATGGCCCAGAGGGTTAATCCTTGATGTAAAATAGGAGAACAAGATAGCCAGACTGGCTGGATTGCACAATCTGAACCTAGAAGACCTAGACTCAATCCAGACTTCTGTGTTCTGCCCAAACATGGTGTTTGTAGTAATCTAGTTCTTTAATAGTTTGGAACTCATGTGTGGAATGTTACTACATCATTTAGAATGTATATATATTATGGAATTTAGAATGTGCAGGCTGTGATCCAGAGAGCTTAAGATAGGATGCCTGCACCCTTTACTCCTCTTATACTTGAATCTTAATAAACCAGAATTTCCACTAAATCGGTTTCCTGCAGAATACTACAAAATATGGCGACAGGATGGGCACAGTTTCTTCAAGTTTAGGAGTCTTCAAACAACCTTTTTAAGTAACAGAAGCCTATTCCCAGTGCCTCTACTCAAAAAAAAAAAAAAGAAGAAGGAAACGCAAGATTTACAACAAAAGAATCTTCTCCATCGTGAGCGACCTGAAGATACCAAGACGGAATCGAGGTGAGCCACATGGAAAAGTCACTTTACTAACGTGTGGGTGTATCGGTTACCGCTTACCGGTTTACTGACTCGTGTTTGAATCCCGCATTCTGGGATGAATTAAGTCTGGATGGAGAGTTTGTCTGTCGTGGTGAAAGAATTATTCCTCCTTTTGGCATGAGACAGAAAATTATTAGAATTGGACATGAGGGTCATCCGGGGGTCTCTAGAACTAAGAAAAACATCAAGGCATTATACTGGTGGCCCAAAGTTGACTTGGAAATTGAAAGACAGGTTCGTGATTGCATAAGTTGTGATGGTGCTGACAAGAGTCAGAAAACACTCAACCCTCCAATGTCTTCCTTAGGGTGTCCGAAATTACCTTGGGAGGATTTAGCCTTGGACATTATGGGTCCCATAATTTGGCAAGATGGTTTGTGTAAATATATTTTGGTCTTAGTAGACCTATTCTCCAGATGGATTGAGGTTAAGGTAGTGGAACGCATTAATACAGATGTTGTAATTACATTTCTTGATGAATGCTTTATTAGAGAAGGATTACCAGCCACAATTTTGACTGATAATGGGGTACAATTCAAATCAGATGCTATGAAACAGTTTATGGGTGCCACCGGTATAGTACAAAGATTTACTGCCTTGTATCATCCCAGGGGCAACTCTGTTGTAGAAAGGGTCAACAGAGTGGTTAAAGGTGCTTTACAATTGGCTAGCAAAGAAAGGAAGAACTGGGATATAGAACTTGACAAACTGTTATGGTCGTACAGGATCACTGTGCACGATACATGTGGTGAAAGTCCTTTTGGTCTTATGAGAAGGAGATTTCCCTATTGCAAAAATAACCCAACTTGGATGGGTAGAAGTAAGAAATATGTATGGGATTGCACTAAGGTCAGAAAATGTATTGTGAATTCACAAAGCAAAAACAAAGCATATTTCGATTCCAAACATGGTACCAAGAGTGTATTTTTGCAAGTGGGACAATGGGTCAGGATTAAAGAGGGAAAGAGAGTTGGAAAACTGCAGCCTCATTTTTCTGCACCCAGGAAAATCTCTAAGGTAATGCGTAATACGGTCATGTTAGAGGATGGTAGTATTCATCACATGAGCCGTGTTGTAATCGCACGACTTCAACATCCAAACAGTGACAATAATGTCGAGAAAAGGGAGATGGGTGGTGATTATTGGTGGTTAAGCCCTTAATGTAGTTCGAATTCGGGTACTATCCCTGAGTTTGCAGAAGGGTTGAAACGCCGTCAACCAGTACATAGGACGGACCATTACCCAGCCTACATCATTGTATATGTGGACTGTTGTCAAAATGCATCTAAATGGCCGTTCTTTATAAATCTATGGAAACACTGTACTAAAAAATGAGTTTGTTTCACAATGTATAGTCACTTTTTGGCTCTTTGTTTCCCTACGGGACACTATGCACATAGTTTTGCACTTTTGATTTAAAGAAGTGTATATACTAATTACTGTTTTTCTATAAAATATCATCTTGAATATACTGTGTAGAGAATTATTTTGCCCCCTGACATTATAGTCCTTACGGATTATTGTGATTGTGCAGATTTATTGCTTATATTATTCCTTATTATCCACTGGAACCGTTGTATCTACAATATGGGCTTCAAGCACCGCCCATCTTTGTAATTGGTTCCTCTTCCTGTCCTTGGTAAATTCTGACTTTTGTTTGTTGGAATAACTTACTATTCTCTCCTTTTGGACTTTTGTAACCTCCCATATGGACAAGCCCCGTTACATATGCTCTTTCTCTTCATGTTATTTACTATACTTTTGGAGCACTCTTTGTTTGGTAACTTTTCGCAGCTCGGTTGTGAGCCACAGTAACAATGCACTTCCCACTCTGTACACACACTCACACTAAGGGGGATCAACAGACGCTGTGCAGAGAAAACATCGTGTGACCCACGGCCTCCCTGCAACACACACACCTCCAATCTGGGCGCCATAACAAAGGCATTTCTTACTTTCCCTCATGTGCCGTTGCTCAGGTCTCTCTCCCCGCCTGCAAGCAGGCTCCTTCAGCAGTTAGACCTGGCATCTTTGGCATGTTTTTCTCCTGTCTTTTTTGCTTCTGACCTATTTTTGACGGTGTGCAGCATTTAGTTTTTGCTTGTTTTAGAAGTCTGCAAAAAGAACAATTGATGGATAGAATGCAGAACAATGTCATACATTCCCCCCAGTACAGAGATCTGTGCCTAAATCCATCATTTTTTTGCTCCCCATGCCATTCCGGTTTGATCCCAGCCAGATACAAATCAGTATTGACCCTGTGCCCAATGGGAGCAGTCCAGAACAAACTGCCAGCCCAAGTCCTCCCTGGACTGGAAACAAGCATCCTAGGGCCGGTTTCGGAGTTCCACCCCTCATCAGCCAGAATAGCTTGACTCCAGTGGCATTGACAGCACAAGACTCACGTCTGGGCATACCCGTCCACTCGGGGTGAAAAATGCAAAAAGAACAATTGCTGGACAGAATGCAGAACAATGCCATACATTCACCCCAGTACAGAGATCTGGGCCTAAATCCATTGTTTTTTTGCTCCCCATGCCATTCCAGTTTGAACCCAGACATATGCAAATCAGTCTTGATCCTGCACCCAATAGGAGCAGTCCAGCCCGAACTGCCAGGCCAGGCCAAGTCGGCCCTGGACTGGAAACAAGCATTCTAGGACTCTGGGCACTTTGCAACTGCTAAAGTGCAAGTGTTCCCTGTGTAAATTATGACAGTAATTGGTTATCCATGATTGGCATATTTGATTTACTGGCAAGTCCAAAGTAAAGTGCACTGCATGTGCCCAGGGCCTGTAATACAAATGCTCCTAGTGATCCTGCAGCACTGATTGTGCCACCCGCATGAGTAGTACTGCTACCATGTCTCAGGACTGCCACTGCAGTGTATGTTAAAGTAGTTATAAAATGCCATGTCGCCCTGGCAAGTGCACCCACTTGCCAGACCCAACTCCTCTCTTTTACTAAATGTAAGGCACCTCTAAGGTAGGCCCAATGTAGCCCCTTGGCTAGAGTGTAGTGTATGTGAAAGATAGGACATGTACTGGGGTGTTTTACCTGTCCTGATAGTGAAATACTGCTAATACCGTTTTTCACTATTGCTAGGCCTATTTCTCCCATAGGTTATCATTGAAGCTGCCTTGTAACATCTTACAAGTGAAACTTCCAATTAGGAAGAGATAGAGATTTGGAGTTAGGGCTCCCTGAACTCACAATTGAAAAATACATATTTCTATGAAGTTGGTGTTTAAATTGTGTGTTTCAAAATCCCACTTTTAGAAAGTGGGCATTTTTTTGCATTACCATTGTTTTGTCTCTGCCTGCCTGTGGATTCCACGTCTGGTTTAAACTGACAGTTGGGCTGTTTGGGCATTCACTCTAGACAGTCACATAAAGGGAGCTAACATGTGCCCTGCATATCCTGGTTGCCCATCACCAGGCTGATAGGTCTTCCTGAGCTAGAGTGGTGGGAGGAGTTGTCGCTGACACCTGAATAGGGATATGCCTGTCCGCACACAAAGCTGTCGCCACCCCCTGGAGTGTGTCTGGAACCAGGGCAGGGACAGGCAGGGTCTTGTACACTACAAAGACTTTTCTTTGACGTTTGCCTACTTCAAAGGCAGAGACTGGTATATGTACTGGAGCTGGGACACCATAACTTCAGAACACTTCTGGACTCAGAGGAGATTCTGCCAAGAAGAGCTGGAGAAGCTGAGGGAGGGGAACTGCCACTCTGCTTGTTGCTGTGTTGTGCTGGCCTACTGCTTGCTGCTTATGTCTTGGGCATGGAAAGGACTGGACTTTGCTTTCTGTATCCTTCTAGCCAAGGTTATCCAAGGGTTTGTGTGTGCTTGCCTACTGTTGAGAAGTCTCAGGGCCATCAAAGACTTCACCTGCAGCCCCAGGACTCCTCTGCTGGGAGTTCTGACCTGCCAAGTGGTGCCATTCCAGTGGTCAGCCCTTGGAGGTGGTTTTGCTGCGAAGGAGCCTGAAAATCCACGCATCGGCCTTCAGCGCCTGTTTTACTCGTCGCAACATCGCTGTGCTGTTGAAAAACCAACAAATTGTAGCGGTGCGGGTGAAGAATCAACGCAGCGCCTGCAGTGCGGCTGAAAGATCACCGCAGCCCGAGATCTGGGCTCCGTATCTCCGATGTCCAAGACACCCGCTCCGATGACCTGTGAGCCAACTTCTGCATTGATGCTCCCCAGCAGTAAGGAACCGAGGCCGCAAGTCTGGATTTCGATTCATCACCTTCCCTGACCGTAAGGAACCATCACATCTCCTCCCCTGGCAGTAAGAAGCTGACACGCATCACCTCCCCTGGCAGTAAGGAACCGACATATCACCTCCGCTGGGAGCAAGGAACTGACACATCGCTTAGCTTTTCCAGCACCTCACCTCTCCTGCTTTCATCTTTGATTTTGGCACATCCCAGTTACTTTGTGGAAAAAGTGACGCATCCATCGTTTCCTAAGGACTGAACTATTTTGAACCTTTAACAAGTGATAGCTTTGCTTGTTTATGTTGGATTTTTGTCATTTTGGTCTTGTTTTACGTAGATAAAGATTTGTTGTTTTTCTAAACTGGTGTGGTGTTATTTTGTAGTGTTTTCACTGTGTTACTGTGTGTTAATGTACACATTCTTTACACATTGCCTCTGAGATAAGCCGAACTGCTCATGCCAAGATACCAAGGGGGTGATCAAGGGTTATCTTGGGTGTGTACCTCCTTTACCCTGACTAGACTAAGGGTCCCTAAAATGACAGGGTGCAAGCCATTGCCAACTAGAGGCCACCATTTCTAACAAGCGGAAGCATGTGAATACCAGACTTGGTGAGCCATGGGCGCTGAAAGACGCTGCAGACACCGCCGCTGCTCAGGTGCCTCCCTCCACCCGCAAGCAGACTCTTCCAGCAGCAGCAAGGACAACGCATCGGCACTGCAGAGGCCTTGATTGTTGAGGGAGCTGCAGCCACAGCTGCTGCTTAGGCGCCTTTCCCCACCCACAAGCAAGCTCCTCCAGCAGCTCCAAGGACAGCACATCGACACTGTAGAGGCCGAGACTGCCCAGGCAGCTGGATCCACCACAGCTGCTCAGGTGCCTCTCCCCGCCCGCAAGCAGGCTCTTCCAGTAGCAGCAAGGACCATGCATCGGTGCTGCAGAGGCTGCGATTGCCAAGGCACTGGGCTTCTAAGGGCTGCGTCAAATCATCAAACGGTATTTGTGCAGTTTACCCGAGCACCAGTTATGTTACACAAGCATACATTCATTTGATGGGCACCGGGAGATTACATTATTTTCCCACAATCACAGGATATTGAGCTGACCACACAACTCAAACCTATTTCTCGTGCTACAAAGCGGACAGCTCTGTCCCTAACACCACATTCCATCCCATTATACTCCCCAAAATGCCCATATACTTTCGTTTTTGTTTCTCCCCGTTCACAAGTGTATTTTTCATTGGGTTTAAACAAATTTCTTTCCAAACATGTTTTAATGCAAAACACATTATTACCAAAACTTCAACTCACAGCATTCCACGGCTATATGCCTGCACACTGGTGCCTGCGCCATCTTTTGCATCTTAAAAGCCACAGTTAGGGAGGCTACCCGTGTTGTTGTGTGTGTCTGCAAACCACTAGCGCACCAGTTCTCCTTGGGAAGGTGGGTACGGCGCCTTGGGAAATTGGAGAAGGATCAACATGGCAGGGCAGCACCCCTCCCTTCTCACAGGCAGCTCCTTTATATCTCTGTGACCATATATGGTAAAGCTACACCTGTCATTGAAGAATGGCACCCCCTTTTGCTAGCAACCAGAAAGCTCCGTAGTCCAATGTCAGATCTGCTCGTTGGCGGGTTACCATTAACATTCTCTGATAGTCCTGCGGACCGAATACATCACCTTCCTCAGAGCCAACCTAGTGACAAACTTCTTCTGACTGACCTCCCAATTTATATACTGTTAATCATGCATAACAAATTGTCTCAGTTTCCTCACTACTCTTCTTATGATCTATTGCTGTATGTAGCGCAATACCCCCATTGCTTACCACAATCATCACGATGCTCCTGAAGTTTTTCCACTGTCTATAAATTTTGCTTTTATATTATCTTCCCCTCGCGACTTTTGCTGCTTCGCTGAGCATCCACCCTGCTCCTCCTCTCCCCCCAATATACATGCACTTCTCCGCCTTTCAGTCTATGTATTCTTCTGTAGCCTCATCCCTGATTTCTTGCCCTTTTCAACGCTGCTACCATTCACCAATGCTCTGCTCCCTAAGCAATAGGCTACTTCATCCCCAGACACTACTCATCTCTTCCTCTAGGACTGCCCCTATTATCCCTACTGCCCTGTACTGCTCTCACTCTGAGTACTGATGGAGCAAGGACTTGTATAAAAGGAGACTTTCTCTGAAGCAATTCCCTCAAATAACTCATGACTCCGTAATAATTGTGTTTGTAAGTACTAATCTGCACCAGAATTCGTAAATTTGAATCTAGGGGAAGCTTGCCTATGTGTATTACAAACAAGTAGCCTGTGTGTCTCTAAAATGGCTGCTAAACGTGGGATTCTGCATTGCGCATGCATCTACTGCATCTACGTAGTATGACGTACTATCGCTTGGAGGGAAATCTTTGCAGCTGCGCAGTTGCTCTTAAAATGGCCGCTTGAAACCCACATGAGAATGCGCATGCTTTGCTGAAACTAAACCATGTAAGTTTACTAAATTGCTTATGCGAAAGATTATTATAGGTAAATGGGAGTAGAGTAGAGATAGGTGGTATACAGTGAAACCATTTATTTTTTATTTTAATATTCTTTTCTTTGACCTCTCTATTAGTTCGTATTTGGGCCTCCAAGAGGGACTGAAGCTCGTGTATCATGTGACTAGTTCACATGCGCAGTAATGACAAACCAGGAACCGCGATGCAAAGCCTTGAATGCCATCCAAAAGAAAACAGCAACATGTCCTGGGAACCAGTATGATGTCCTGTGAACAGGAACCAAATTATATACAATGTATTGATTAAGAGGTGAATACAGGTGGGAAATAAAGCTTGGGAAAGTAAATTAAGGGGTGGGAACATTAAACAATAAGCTTTAGAAAAATATTAGAACTTAGCATGGTGTGATGATCATCCCCCCTTGCTTGTCCAATCAGAATTAAGCATTTCATGAACTTGAAACATTTAGGGTTGGTGGTTACCATTAGAAGAGTATAATTGAGGTAGTTTCGTTAGTTAGACCCGGCTCATGCTGCAGAGATGCTGAGAGATCGAGATGCTGTCCGAGAATTGAGCAGATCCTAAAGAAGAACCAAACTACAGAACTTAGAACCAAAGCTAAATTAGAAGAACATCGCGGAAGAATCGAGGAGGGAAATAGGAATGATTCAGAAGAACATCGCGGAAGAATCAAGGAGGAAGAGAGTATCAGAGAGGGGTGCGATGCAGGCGTCGAATCTAGAAGAGGTCACCTATCCGGTCCTGAATCCTGTCCTGAATCCTTTGGTCTCCTGGCCTGTCCCAGGGGACCCAGTCCTGCTCCTAGGTCAAGGGGTTGGTTTCCACACCATTCTAGGTAAATATAATTCTGTGTAGTAGGTCATTGTACTGCTCTGTCTGTTTTTCTCCTTTCTTCAGGTACTGTCATTATTATAACTTAGTCTGAAATCTGACTTACCTTGATTTTCCTTCCTTAAGAAAACGGTGTTCAAACTGTACTTTGCATCCTTTGGTTCCCATGAAACTTACTATATAAACATTTTAAAATTCTCTTGAGTCAGTGGTCATTTAAAGTATATATTTAGATGGTATTACACCTATACTGCTAACAACTAGATCCATTGATCAGAGGAAAGTATATACGGATGAAAAGTTGGTAAGAATTGGTAAGATAAATTTACCTCGCAGGTATCATCACACTAAACTGATCCGAGCAGAGCTTACTAGCATTTATATGAATGTTTATGGGCCCAGGTGAGTATGTGGATTGTGTGTATCTCTAGCTGGTAACCGCTACGCTCCTTCAGTACTACTCTCCTTTGCTCTACTTCTTCGCTGCTCTCCCCGTAAACAAAGTCTTCCTTTCTTTCTCACCCTCAGAGCACCGCTCTCCTCCACAGCCTCTACACCGCCCCTTCTCTGAAGTGCTCTCTGCCCTCTTTTTTACATTTCTCCACCTCCCTTTTCTGCACTCGTCACCAGCTTCCACTGCGTCGCCACCTACCAACATAGGTTACATGCCAGCAGCGAGCAAATCGGTAGCACTGCAAAGGTTTGAGCAGGTATATTCATGGCTAACCCCGAATAAGCAAAATACAGGCCGCTTACAAATCACTCGTCAGAACCGTCTCATTTGAAGCTCAACTGGAGTTCACAAGTTGGGAAAAGTCCATGTTTTGAAGATTGGCCCCTATACCCACTTCCTACCCTGCATGGAACAGTTCTTTAACCAGAATGCAGGAAGATAGCCATGCTATGGTCAACACTCCTGGATCTGAGCAGGGATGAGGGCGAGAGGATTCCTCGCAAGTCAGGTACAATAAACCGCTTTGCATTTGTAATGATCCCTGCCCTGCTTACTGTTGGACAGTTTGTCTATCACTCTTTGTACACTCCTACTTTTCCATCACTTTGATATTTTGTAGTGCCATCATTAAAGGTAGACTGGAGTCTCCGCTGCCTGCATGCCAAATCGATTTCGTTGAAAAGTATTCTCAGGGATGGGCTTTTGCTTTTGATGCCATATCAGAAGCTGAAGGAGTTTCCCCCTTGGCAGTGGCTACACTACCTAGTGAACTACTTTAAAAGGCACTTGTGTTCTCTTCTCAGTGACTCAATTCATTGCCTGATGTGGTAGAGCTTAGATGTTTTGTATTTGGCATTCACCGGGTGAAGTTGTTTGTTTTGGCTTGCAACATAACATTGCATTATTCAGTTTGCAATCAACAAGAAAGTATTGTAATGAAGTTTATAATAGTAAATTACTGTTGAAACTGGCAGTTGTTTTTTGTTTCATGAATTAATGTGCTTGGCTTTCAAGCTGACACCAAGTGCTTCGAAAGCGTGCGCTGTGTTCTATTCACTTATTTATTTATTTTATTTATTTATAAAGTTTTATATAGCGCGAACAAGATCACAGGGGATATCAGAGCGCTTTACATTCAAACTAGAACAGGAAACAACCACAGGAAAAGAAAAAAAAAAAAAAACACTAATTAACCATAAAGTGCACGAAAGTTCGCATTGAACTTAAGTTAAACAAAGTACAGTGTAAGGACAGCAGAACAAAGAGTCAAAGAAAAAAGAAAAAAAAAAAAAAAGTGTAGTAGATGTTGACACAATGGGGGAAGGAACAATGTCAATGGGCCAAGGTGGGTAGCCCAATTACTGAAGGAGTTTGTTCATCAGGAATCTTTTGACTTCCAGTTTGAACACCGTTGTACTGGTGATTCTGCGTAATTCTGGAGGAAGAGAGTTCCATATCCTTGGAGCCGCACCCGAGAAGGCTCTGTGAGAGGTTCTCTTTTTGTTAAAGATAGGTGGTTTCAAAAGTAAGGTAGTAGCGCTTCTAGAGACTCTTGCACCACCAGATAGCTCAAGTTTTTGCGCCAGATACCTGGGCGTCTTGAGGTGGATTGCTTTGTGGGTCATCGTGGCAATTTTTAGCTGGATTCGTGCTTCAAAGGGGAGCCAATTTAGCGTTTTTAGGACTGGCGATATGCGCTCATTGCGTTTGGCGCCTGTAACCAATCTCGCAGCAGCATTCAGTGAAGCCCTTAGCGGAGCCAGGGTGTATTTGGGCAGGCCACAGAGGATAACACTGCCGTAATCTATTCTCGGTAGGACCAGCGATTGAACCACCTGCTTGAAATCCTTCAGTGGGAGGAAAGGTTTGATGTTTCTGAGTGTCCTAATCAAGTGGTTTGCTCCTTTACATGTAGTGCTGATATGATTTTTCATATTCAGGTTATTATCCATGGTGACTCCTAGAGATTTGGCTGAGTTTACGATGAGCGGAGTACGGTTGAAAGCAGTGAGGAGGCTCATCCAGAGGTCAAGATTGGGGGTGTACTTCTGAGGGGAGACAAGCAAGAATTCTGTTTTTGAGGTGTTGAGCAGGAGATGGTTCTCAGTTAACCAGTTTTGAGTATAAGTTAAGATGGTGTTGAGTGATATGATGTTTTCCGGGGATGAGATTTTCAAATAGAGTTGCGTGTCATCGGCATACATGTGGAAATGAATATCCATGGAGGTAAGAGCATTAGCTAAAGGTTCCAAACAGAGGTTGAAGAGGATAGGAGATAAAGCAGATCCTTGGGGGACTCCCATGAGAACGGGCGAAGGTTTGGAGAGAGAGTGATTTGCCTTGACTCTTTGCGATCTGTGATGGAGGAAGGACGAGAACCACTGTAGCACCTGATCACCAAAACCCATCCTGTTTTGCAGAATGGATAAGAGAATGTCATGATTGACCGTATCAAAGGCAGAGGAAAGGTCAAGGAGGATCAGGAGGCAGGATTCATTTTGATCGAGAATCTTTAAAATGTCATCCATTACATGAGTGAGGGCCGATTCAGTGCTGTGCCCCGTCCGAAAGCCGGATTGATGTTGGTCCAAGATCTGGTAGTTTTCTATGTGGGCACAGAGTTGGGCCTGAACGCATTTTTCAAGGAGTTTCGCAAGGGTGGGTATGTTGGAGATAGGTCGGAAATTATTGAGGTCTGTCCTATCAGCATAAGGTTTTTTTTAGTATAGGGGATACTTGAGCTGCTTTTAAGCAAACGGGGATTGTACCTTGTGAAAGAGACGCATTTACAATCCTTGTCCAGGTAGGGATGAGTGTATTCTTGATTTCCTTGAAAATGGAGGGGGGGGTAGCGGGTCACTGAAGTGGTTGGACGGGTTGATATTCCGGAGAATCTTTTTGATGTCTTGTTCACTGAGCGGGGTAAAGGTGTCCCAGGCCGCGTTGTTCTTAAGGGTCAGGGGGGTGGTGTTGAACTTTTCAGAGGGGACAGGTGGAGATGCGGCTCTGGAGGAGAGGAGTTCAGCGTTCTTAGCAGCGAGGTCAGATGATATGAGTTTAGATTTCTCAATGAAGAAGGAAGCAAGATCTTCACATGAGGGTGGCCTGCTTCCAGGTTCCGATAGGTTTGGACCTACAGTGGATTGCTGTTTGACCAATTCAAAAAGTTTCTTGGGGCGGTTTGCCGCTTGATCTAATTGGTGTCTGAAATAGTTAGACTTGGCGTTCCTGATTTGTTTGTAGTACATGCTCCTAGCATCTCTTAGGAGTTTAAGTTGGTGCGAAGAGGGATTCGTTCTCCAGGAGCGTTCAATTGCCCTAAGGTTGCGACGTTCCGTGTTTAGGTTTTCATTATACCATGGTTTGGAAATTTTAGTTGAAGCATTTTTATGTTTGAGTGGAGCAATGTCATTCGTGATGTTGGAGATTGTCTCATTGTAGGAGTCAGTGAGTAATTGCACCTCCGTCAGGTCCGCTTGAGAGGAGAGGGCAGATGTGCAGTGGGCGGCTAGCTCAACAGGGTTTACTAATCTAAGGTCCCTTTTCCAAATCTTTGATTTCGTTGGTTGGGCCTTCCACCGCTGTACCTCCTTGTTGATAAAAAAAAGGATGTAGTGGTGATCAGACCAGTCACACGGGGTAATAGATTCCAAGGTGACGGTCTGCCCGTTCGAAATAATGAGGTCAAGAATTTTTCCTTTATTATGGTTTGGTTGGTCGCAATGCTGGGTCAGATCCTGATCACTTAGAAAGGTTTTGAGGCTAGAAACTGCCTTCTGTGGCACTTGCTGGCGTGTAAAGAGTGAGCATTTTTAGGTTGTATCAAGTATTCATAATTATATTTTTTGTTGTATTTTTTCTTGTGGTAATTAATTTAAGATATTACTTCGCCACACCATAATTTTCCTTCAGTTAGAATAGCAAGGAGTATGATGTATATTTTCATAAAACATGTTTATTCATTACAAAGGACACCTCATTGTCATAAAATAGCATGGAGAGTGGGGATAGAGGTGCATGATGCTCTGTTTTTTTTTAAACATTTATCAAGGAAACAGCATCAAGATGGCCGCACACAGAACGTTATAGTTTTCTTGACTTGCATCGAGGCACTTGTCTTTCTGTCTGTGCGCTAAAAAGCCCTGGAATGTGTCATTAAATGTCTCCTGAGGGAAGCATGTATTTCTAAATCAGACTGCATGACCCAGTGTGTAAGTAGCAATTGTATAGCTCTTCAATCCCTGGGAGCACAGCACCCAGGATAAAGCGCTACATGGCTAAACACTTATGAGGTGCCAAAGGCTAGACCTATTGGCTATGCCATTCCTTGTTCTTTATTATCACGAAAGCACTGTCAAATATGCGAGTTCAGGATGTAAACGTGAGTTTGATTTACTAGACTACATTGTTGCTCCACATACAATAATAAGCTAGGCCACATGACAATTTTTTGGACTGTTACATAGTGCAAACTTAGCCTGAGGGCACTAGAGCGCTTTACAAGAGAATCAGGCTAGTTACACATTTCTTTGAGGCATTGGAAGACTGGGTGATCTGTCGAGAATCACAGGATGCTGAGCTCAGGCCGGGACTCTTGCATTGCTCCCCACTTCCAGGATTGGCAGCTCTAGCCGACAGGCCACATTGACTCATCTTCTGGCTCTTAGCTCACTGATGGCATTGTCACGTGGGGGGTAGCAATGTCAGCAAAGTTCATGTTTAAATACTATAGGTCTGATGTACAGCTTGGCAGACCGGTTACTCGGTCACAAACGTGACAGATAGATATCCTGTAAGCCTTACTGCAATATATGCTATTGCACACTTGTAATAAGGTGGACGTGATATCCGTCACGTTTGTTACCGAATACCATTCTGCCAAATATTCAATCAGGCCTCATTACTTTCTAATAAATGCTTTAATGCAGTGATGTAATCGGATGTAGTAGGGTGAAAAGCTCCTGCACGTTATATACACTTTTTCGAACAGTGACATTTTACACAATATGTGTTGCACGATTAACATGCTAAATATTTTCATGGCTCGATTTGTGCACAGGCCCATGGCTGGGCTCTAGCTGTTAATTTGGTAGCTTGCCCACCACCAATACGGGGGGTTCTGAGAGGCTATGTCAGGGTACAATTCAATAAAGTCACGTTTAAGAATAAATGATGTACTGAAAAAATCTTATGTCGGTTCAAACACGCAAATCAATGACGATCATCCAGCTACAAGTGCACACAACTCCTATGTATCTGCCCAATAAATTTCCTTTAAGTATGTATTAACATCCTCACATAGCAGGGAGACATTTAACATGGAAACCATGTGACATAAAGTAACAGTGTCATACGTTGCCTGCTGTTGGGGCTGGAAAGAAGGCAGGCCCGGCTCCAGGAATTTTGATTTGGGTAGGCCAAGGGTGCATTCGGGTGGGCCACAGATGGCCCGATTTATCGCGGAAATATCTAGCCAGGCCTGCTTCTGGGCCCTCCTTTATCTCTCCTTAGTCTTACAAGGCCCAGTAAAACGCACTCTTTTCCAAGTCTCTTTCTAAATGTTATCACTCTCAAAAAGTGTTTTTCCGTGTAATGTCCCTTTGATGGGAAGAGGAGGTTTCTAAGGTGGGAGTATCAGGCAAGTGACACTACTCATGCTCCCTCTGTGCGAGCCTTCAGGGAGAAACCCTCTTCATTACTACCTCCACCTGACCCCTGATTCTTCAGCGCGCTCCCTTACAGGCTTGATTATCCACTTTTCTACCACCCCTCTCCATTGCAACTTATCTCACAGCTGACCTTGAGCCCCAGGCCAATATCAGCCACCATTCAGTTCCACTTTCATTATTCCCAGTAGAAAGCAACAGTAAAATCACCTTCAAACTTAAAACATTGAATATAGCAGTGAATGTAATTAGCACGCACTTTAAAGTATGCTCCACAGTTGTCCTAACAGAAAGGTCATGACAGGGCCGGCTTTAGTGCTGGTGTGGAAGTCTTTTTTGGCACCCCACCAATGACCTCTTTCTCTGTAGATAACTTAACTACCACCCTCCCACATTGTCCTTCATCTCTCCGTAGCCCCTCCCCCTCATGGCCTCCTCCTTAGACTCCCTAACTACCACCCTCCACTAGTGCCCCTCATCTCTCCGTAGATCCCCCCACCCCATGACCTCCTCCTCAGATTCCTTCACTGCCACCCTCCACCAGCGCCCCTCATCTCTCCGTAGTTCCCCCCCACCCCATGACCTCTTCCTCGGATTCCCTCTCTGCCACCTTCCACCAGTGCCCCTCATCTCTCTGTAGTTCCCCCACCCCATGACTCTCTCATTGGATTCCCTCACTACCACCCTCCACTAGTGCCCCTCATCTCTCTGTATTTCCCCCCACGCCATGACCTCCTCCTTGGCTTCCCTCACTGCCACCCTCCACCAGTGCCCCTCATCTCTCTGTCGTTCCCCCCCCGTGACCTCCCTCCTCGAATTCCCTCACTGCCACTCTCCGCCAGGGCCCCTCATCTCTCTGTAGTTCCCCCCCACCCCGTGAGCTCTTCTTCTGCTTCACTCAATACCACCCTCCACTAGTGCCCCTCATCTCTCTGTCGTCCCCCCCCAGTGACCTCCCTCCTCGAATTCCCTCACTGCCACTCTCCGCCAGGGCCCCTCATCTCTCTGTAGTTCCCCCCACCCCGTGAGCTCTTCCTCGGCTTCACTCAATACCACCCTCCACTAGTGCCCCTCATCTCTCTGTAGTTCCCCCCACCCGTGACCTCCTCCTCAGATTCCCTCACTGCCACCCTCCACTAGTACCCCTCATCTCTCTGTAGTTCCCCCCACCCTGTGACCTGCTCCTCGGCTTCCCTGACTGCCACCCTCCACTAGTGCCCCTCATCTCTGCGTAGCTCCACCCCCACCCCGTGACCTCCTTCTCGGATTCCCTCACTGTTACCCTCCGACAGCACCCCTCATCTCTCCGTAGCTCCACCCCCACCCTGTGACCTCCTCCTCGGATTCCCTCACTGCCACCCTCCACCAGCGCCCTTCATGTCTCCGTAGCTCCCCCCTCCGCTTGACCTCCTCCTCGGATTCCCTCACTGCCACCCTCCACCAGCGCCCCTCATCTCTCCGTAGCTCCCCCCTCCCCTTGACCTCCTCCTCGGATTCCCCACTGCCACCCTCCACCAGTGCCCCTCATCTCTCCGTTGCCCCTCTCTCATATCCATTTCATTGGTTGTATAGCGCTACTCATATCAGTGTAGGGTGTCACAGTACTTTACATAACAGCACACGTTATACAGGGACAATAAATAAGTATACAGGGAATGTCACATAAGCCAATGAGGATTGCAAGGTGTAGAAATCACATGTCATCCATACTAGTGGGCAATATATTTTACGAGGGTTGGGTCTGGAGAAGCACTAACTCAGGATTTAAAGAGTAATCCAGTGGTTGGGGGTTGGCTTTACTGATAAAAATGTATAACTTCCCAAACAAACTCTTTTTAGCAACATTAGAATAATGAAAGACTGGAGAAGTTCTAACTATATCACAACACAAAAAAATGAAGTTTGTATGAAGCTCTTTGAGGACAGTTCATAGGTCACTGTCCTATGTTAGGATAGTAACTTCTGAACTGCAAGTAACACAAGGACATCTGTGACAAAGGCAGTAACCCACTGAGCTATTCCCATAAAATTCAGTTTATCAGCATTCAAAAACTACCAACAGACAAATGGTTGATCTGCAGCAGGATCATAAATCACCAGTTATCTGATTTTTTTTTTTATTGTTGTTGTACATTGGTGGCAGATTCACTGCGAGGGCCAAGGCTCATGTTTAGGTGGGCCAGGCTTATGTTTGGGTGGGCCTGGCCCACCCAGCCCACCCTCTAGAACCAGGCCTGCTCTGAGGCACCTCTCTGCCCCAGCAAGTTACTCCGATGCTGCTGTCAGGGTGTGCGAGAATTAAGCAAGCGCAAGCCGCTGCTGCTCCGCCGCTTTCTCCAGTTTGGGAGGAAATGATCACACCACTCTGCTTGCTTTGAGTGCAAGAGGCCACTGGCAAGCAGAATACCTAGCCCTTCGGCTAAACAGCACAAGCTACCCTGACAGTTGGGCTAACAAAAGGTTGTAATCCAACCCGTCTCCCTTAAGAAACTTCCATCCCCAACATTCTACCCCGAAAACACTGCTGCACCACACACATCCTTTGAAATGCCCAGAGTCAGACCTTGACAAATCATAAAAATGTTACCAGACCTGCAGGTCTAGTAACTTAAATAATGTACTCAACCTAATTGTAATGCTCTTGACCCATAAACTGATTTCAAATTATGTGATCCTGGGCAAATATTTTAATTCACTGAACCACCATTTTCTTCGTTATTGCATATGAGAGCACCTTCAAATATGAGAGTTCAGCATACCTGCTGTACAAAAAAACTGAACATCCTACAGCCTTTTGTTTCAGAATGATTGACAGACAGCTGACTGGACAAAAACCTCTAACTGTGGTAAGATAAAGAAAAGTTAACATTTTCCGGGATAAGATAAGCAGCAATTGGTAAAAGACAAACTGACATTTGACCTTTGTCCTTGAACAGACAGCAAATGTGTCAAGATAAAAACAAGATTTAAAAGGTATCTTATTGCTCATTCACTTTTTGAATGAACAGAACACCTGTTCCTTTCCAGCTAAAGTTCACTCAGACCAGTCGGTCCTAAAAATAGCTCGGCCTGATAAAGTCTGACTGGCTATAGCGAGTGGGCGAGTAGATTTTTCGAGGCCTGAATGATTCTTTCTGGTTCTTCCACCAGAACCCACATTAACCATCTTGTCAAGCCTGCCCGCTCTTGGATCAGGCTTTCGTCCTTGACCCAAATCTTGGCTTGATTATTCTGTGCTTGTTCTTACACCCGTCCATCTTTCTGCCAATTAGCTAAACAGTTTGCCTTCCTCGGCTTGCCCTTCAGCAACAATACGAACAATAGTTACTTACCTGTAATCTGTGGTTCTCCAGTATTGGTGTCTTACATAGATTCACATGCCTGAATCATTCCCCGTCGTCGGAGTGGGAGTCCCACGGTACATAAAAAAGAAATAATTATGCATATAATAACCAAAAAACCTTGGTAACGTAAAACCAGGAAGTAAAATAGCCTAAGCTATAAGAAAAAAGCTTCCACACCTATGGACTATCACAGTCGTTATATACAGTCCAAACTGCAGCCAATCAGGCAACAGCACCCACCAGAATGTTCTCCTCAGAAGCTCAGGCTCTCAGATTTTCTCGCACAGGAGTGAACCAAGTATAACAGCCTAACCAGCCTCTGAGGGGAGGTGGGCGGGTTGCATGTGAATCTATGAAAGACACCAATACAGGAGAACCACAGATTACAGGTAAGTAACTATTGTTCTTCTCCAGTATTTAGGGTGTCTTTCATAGATTCACATGCCTGAATCAGAGTAGATAGCAGTAAGTAACATAATGCTCATAAGACGCTGTTTTTGTATCATAGTCAATACACATTATCAAAAGGTATAACTATAGATAAATACGTGTGTGTTTCAACATATGCAGAACAATTTCAAAATATAGAAACAGTATGGAAGAAGCGTCTTATAGAAAAGCATAGTGGAGGAGGGAGAACAGAGGCTCACCTTATTTGAAAAGATGTATCTGCATCGCTTGCGGCTTCCAAACAGTAGTGTCTGGTAAAAGTGTGTCTGTTGGACCATGTTGCCGCTCTACAGATCTGGTGAAGAGGCACACCGGCAAAAAGAGCTGTGGATGAAGAAATTGCTCTTGTAGAGTGCGCTCTTGGGGTTGCTTGCAATGGTCTTCCCGCTTGGTCATGGCATAAGCAAATTGCAGCAGAGATCCAACGAGCAATGGTTGGTTTTGAGACCGAATGTCCTTAGCGTGGTTTGCCATATGCCACAAACAGTTGATCTGATTTGCGTATTGTTGCTGTCCGTTGTAAGTAGAACTTGAGACATCTTTTGATGTCAAGGGAATGCAAAGCCCTTTCTGCAGATGTGAGCGGATTTGGGAAAAAAGTCTTTAAAATTATAGGTTCATTAAGTTGGAAATCCACAGGGACCTTTGGCATGAACTTTGGGTTAGTGCGCAGCATTACAGATTTCAATGTAAATTGTAGAAAAGGTGGATGAATAGTGAACGATTGAAGGTCACTTACTCTTCTGGTTGATGTTAAAGCCAGTACAAGGAAACCTTCCAAGAAAGGAACTTTAAATCCACCTTGTGAATAGGCTCGAAAGGGTGCCGCATTAGTTGTGTAAGCACTATATTAAGGTGCCAAGAAGGAGGTGGACGTCGAATAGGGGGGGAACATCCGGGACAACCCCTTGAAGAATTGTTGAATGACTATTTGAATAAAGAGAGTTAATACCATCCTGCCGAAACCTTGAAGAAAGAATGGTAGAATTTGTTCTGGTCTTGCCAGAATAGGGTGGATATTGGCAGATTGACACCACATGCAAAATCTCTTCCATTTCAGTTTGTAAGTTTTAATCGTAGCAGGTGCTCGGGCATTAGCTAAAACCTCCTGACAGTCCGGAGGAATATCTAGGTGTGCGAATTTAAGGTGTTGAGGAGCCATGCTGCTAATCTCAGCGATGCTGGGTCCGGATGACAAATGTGTCCGTTCTGGATGGACAGAAGGTTCGGAATTGTCCGGAACTGGATGGGCTCGCACTCTGAGAGGAGGAGAAGTTCCGTAAACCAGTACTGGCGAGGCTGCCTGGGAGCGATGAGTATCATGCGGCAAGGTTGTTTCTTGATCTTGCGCAGAACTCGTGGAACCAACGGAATCGGTGGAAAAACATAGGCATATATTTGTGACCAATTCATCAAAAACGCATTTCCGAGTGAGTCTTTGTGGGGAACCCAACTTGCAAAGGATGGGCATTTGCGGTGCTGGCTGGTGGCAAACAGGTCTAGATCGGGATGCCCCCATTCTCGAAACACTTTGTCTAGGGATGGTTGATGTAGTTCCCACTCGTGGTTTGATGTTGTGGACCTGCTGAGGGAATCCGCCAGAACATTGGTGACTCCTGGGACATGAATGGCTTTGAGGCTGATTTTGTGACGAATCGCCCAATCCCAAATCTCTTGTGCTTGCTGAGATAATAGGGCTGACTTTGTCCCGCCTTGTTTGTTCAAGTTATGCATACTTGTCGTATTGTCCGTTCGTATTAGTATGGATGTTCCTTTGATGACGGTTCGAAACTATTTTAGAGCCAAGAATATGGCTCGTAACTCTAGAAGGTTGATATGCCACCTTTTTTGTTCCAAAGTCCACCTGCCGTTGACTGTCATCCCTTGAAGGTGCACCCCCATCCCTCGAGGGAAGCATCTGTGGTTATGGTGAAATCCGGCATTTCGACTAGAAATGCACATCCTTCTCTTAAGTTCTCCATCTTGCTCGACCAATGAAAGGCTTCCAGCATCCGAAGAGTGATGCGAATGATGTCCTCGAACGATCCCGAAATCTGGAGCCATTGAAGGTTGAGCTCCTCCTGCAGTGGCCTCATTCTGTAACGGCAGTTGGGAATCAGAGGAATGCAAGAAGAAATCATTCCTAGGAAGGACTTGTACAAACGGACTGAAACGCACTCTTTTGACAGCAAGGAGCGCGCGAGGTTGCATATTTTGACTTGTCTTTCTTTTGAGACAAAGGCATGGGTCAGTTTTGTGTCCAGTGTTGCGCCTAGAAAGGTCTTTCTCGGTGATGGAGTCAGATGAGACTTTTAGAATTTATGGAAAGACCCAGAGACTGGAAAAGTAGCAGACACTTTTGAACATGTTCGGATATTGTCTGGAAAGAATTCGCCTTGATAAGGCAGTCGTCCAAGTACGGGAAAATTTGAATGCCCTGCAGGCGAAGGTGTGCGGTCACTGGTCACCTTTGTAAATACCCGGGGTGCTGAACGGAGTCCAAATGGAAGCACTCTGAATTGAAAGTCTCTGCCAGCCACTCTGAACCATAGAAATTTTCTGTGTCTGGGAAGGATCAGCACATGAAAATAAGCGTCTTGGAGGTCGAGGGTGGCCATGTGATCCCCCGTCTAAAGCATTCGGAAGGATAGCTTCTTTAAGAATTTGTTGAGGGTGCGAAGGTCGAGAATAGGGTGCTATTCTCCCGACTTTTTTCGGATGAGGAAAAATCTTGAATAAAATCCTGTTCCTCTTTGTAACAGAGGGACTTTTTCGATTGCTCCCTTCCGGATCACCAGATTTATTTGGGAAAAAAGCTCCTTGAGATGAGCAGGAGGTGGTCCTTTGGGAGGAGAGTTTGGGGGAATCTTTGTGAATTCCAGAGCATGGCCTCTGGCTACTATATCCAAAATTCACTTGCCTGTAGTAATTCTGGACCAGTTTGAGTAGAAGTGGGATATTCTTCCTCCAATTCTTGTATGAGGCAACGGCAGAAATGGTGGCAGTTGGCTGACCTCATTGTTTTTTATTGGACTCCCGTCCACGAAAGGATTGCTTCCTTCTTGACTGCGAATAAGAGTTACTTCGCTGTCCATAAGATGGCTGCCTGTCGTTTTGGAATCTTTGATTAGTTTGGGAGGTTTGATAAGAACGTGGTTGATTATATCCTCCCCTGTTGGTGAAGGATCCACGTCCTTTGGCACCACGAAAAGACGACTTACGAAACTGCAGGATACCAAGAGACCTCGCCGTCTCTGTATCTTTTTTAATAGCCTGAAGGGCCTCATCAACATGTTGCCCGAACAGAGACTCTCCATCGAACGGCATAACAATGATCTTTGTTTGGACCTCTTGACGGAAAGATGTTGACTTCAGCCAACCTGGTCTCCTCAATACTGCTGCACCCGCCAATTGTCTAAAACCAGTAGATGCCACGGCTGCGTCGATGATTTCAGCCGAGGTATATTCTCCCTCCTGTAAAATCTTCAAGGCCTCGGACTTGGAAGGCTCCGACAGCATATTAATGTAGGGGGAGATGTCTGACCACATTTGTCGATCATATCTCCCTAATATGGCTAGGGAATTTGCAGCCCGAACCGTCATCGCAGCCATCGTGGAGACCTTTTTTCCAATTGAATCCAACCGCCTGCCATCCCTGTCAGGCGGAGCTGATATAGGAGACGAGGGGTTCCTGGCCCGTCTCTGAGCCGCTTGGGCGATGACAGAGTCAGCTTTAGGCTGTCTGATGAGGCATGCCGGTGAATCGCTTGGTGCCTTATATTTTTTGTCCAACCGAGGAAAGACTGCTGGAAGAGAATTTGGTGTCGCCATAATTTTTAAGCCTTCATTTTAGATAAAATCTATTATTGGAATTGTCCTGATCTGTTTTCGCGGTTGGTCCTTAAAATCGTATAGAGAGCAGTCATCTTTCTTTGCCTCCATAGGGATGAGAAATCTCTTTGTTGCCCTCTCCATAAGGAGATGAAAACTTCCGATATCCACCGGAGGAGAGTCCACAGGGGCCGGAGCGGACGGTGTCGGAGTTTGGATTTGGTATTCGCCCCACTCCGACAGCACTGAATGGTCATCCACCTCTCCCTCTTCCCTGTCATCATCAGTTGTATTTGCATCATGGGAATTACGAGATGGCAGTGGAGAAGGTGGTCTGGGAGATTGGAAAGAGGGTTTGGGAACCCTTGGCATAGGCGTAGATGGAAGAGACTCCGCCAATTCCGATGGAGGAAAGCGCCGATAATAGTCCTGCAACAAATATTGTAAATTGTTCAGCAATTCTAAAGGCATTTGTGCTGAAGGTACTGTGACAGGAGGTGAAGCTTGAGGCTCAGTACCTGGTTCTTCCTCCTGGTCGTCATTCTGGTATTTAATAAATAGTTCTGATGGACTCCTTGCAGTGTGGAATCTGTCATCCTCTCCAGATTCGTCCTCCTCATCCTCCTCTTCAGAATCTAATAACTGAAAAAATGAGGAGCCACGTTGTTGTAGTAGAGAAGCCGCCGTCGAAGGCTGGATGGATGAAGCAGAAGCCGTTGTTGCAGTCCAAACCTGTTAATCTGTACAGGAAGACAAGAGAGGCATCGACGAGTGCGCCGTCGACGGGACCGTCGACGATGGCGGCAATAAGATGTGCGCTGATGAGGAAGCCGTCTTCGACGACGAGGCAACTTGCGTCGACGAAATGTGAGCCGTCGCCGAGGCAATCTTCGTCAACGAGGAGGTAGACGACGACAAGGTAATCTTCGTCGACGAGGTGGCCGTCGACGAGGAAGTCTTCGTCGACGAGGTGGCCATCGACGCTACAGTTGCTGACGAGATCTTCTTTGTCCTTACCGTCGACGGAGCGGAGACGAGAGATGAAATCTCCTTCGTCGACGAGATGGGTCTAACAGCCACGGAGACCAGCGTCGACGGAGACGAAGCAGAGGTCATAATCATCTTCGGTCTCGGAGATGAGAATGTAACCGTTCGACGTTGATGTAGCGTCGATGACGATAATCGTCGACGAAGGGGCCGTCGGCTACGGCATTTTTTGCTGAGGTAATTGCTTGCCAGGAAGTCGTTTAGGTGCCAGAAACTTTCCTGACTTCCTCGGAGGCGTAGCAGGCTTAGACTTGGAAGATGGAGAAGCCTTCTTTGAAGAAGTAGAAGAAAACAAGCCAGAGCCTTTAGCAGGCTGAACTTTTCTCAACACCTTTGCCCCAGGAGAAGTTAAGTCTTCTTCAGCCATCCTCTCTCTGGAGGATACACGTAGAAGAAAACAAGCCAGAGCCTTTAGCAGGCTGACATTTTCTCAACACCTTTGCCCCAGGAGAAGTTAAGTCTTCTTCAGCCATCCTCTCTCTGGAGGATACAGACGACCCAGAGGCTGCACTTTCTACCTCAGATAAAGGATTATCCTGGTCCTTAATCTTTTGTAGCCACAGAAGTAGGCGTCCTTCTCTAGCCCTGAGAGTTTTCTGAGGGAAGGTCCTGCAGATCTTACAATCCCTCACCTCATGTTCCGGATAGAGGCAGTAGATACACTTCTTGTGAGGATCTTCAGAGAAAAGCCGGAGCTTCCCACAGGCTTCACAAGGCCTAAAGAGAGACCTCTTAGAAGTTGACATCATGAAGTAAGCAAAAAAACCAGAAAAAACTGTGAAGTACTGAGCAGAGCTCAGGGAGACTCCCTTCACACGACGTGCGGTAGAAAATCTGAGAGCCTGAGCCTCTGAGGAGAACATTCTGGTGGGTGCTGTTGCCTGATTGGCTGCAGTTTGGACTTTATATAATGACTGTGATAGTCATAGGTGTGGAAGCTTTTTTCTTATAGCTTAGGCTATTTTACTTCCTGTTTTTACGTTACCAAGGTTTTGTGGTAATTATATGCATAATTATTGCTTTTTTAGGTACCGCGGGACTCCCACTCCGACAACGGGGAATGATTCAGGCATGTGAGTCTATGAAAGACACCCTAAATACTGGAGAAACACCAATTACAGCTTCACAACAATACAACACCCACCCCAACCAACATGTACCAGGGTGGGCGGCAGGCGCAAATGAAAGTGCGATCGCTGCCGTACGCACGGCTGCTGCTTCTTGGGTGGCCCTACGGCCGTCATGTTAGTGTTGCTCTCTCCCATTCCTCCCAAACGTCCTGAGTGCGTAGCGCACTGTGCTGCCCACGCTCAGGGCCCTGACTGGGAGGAAATCATCTCACCACTTTGCTTGCTTTAAGTGCACAAGGAAGCTTTAATTATTCCACTGGTAAGCAGAGTACCTAGCCCTTCGGTTGAGCCACACAAGCTACCCTGACAACTAGGCCAACAAAAGGTTCTACACCAACCTGCCTCGCCTAACCAACTCCCACCCCCAAACACTTCCGAACTGCAGACAACCTTTGAAATGCCATGAGTCCTTGTGGTCCTCGCACGGGAACCCACAGTAACCATCTTGTTGACCCCGCCCGCTGTTGGACCAGGTTCTTTTCCTTGCCCCAAATCTTGACTCTATTCTTTGCGCTTTCTTACACCCTCCAACTTTCCTCCAATCAGCTGAACAGTATGCCTTCCTCCAACACCAGAAAAACCCTCCTTTAACCTTTAACGTGTCATTTCTGCCCCCCCCCCCCAACTCAGAACCTTTTACGGTCTTTCACTCACCTTTCCAGTGACCTTGTCAACCCTTCTAAATACATGTAATTGCCCTGCTCATACAAGTGCACCCCATGGTGCCTAAACAAATGTGGAGACTCAAATAGAATGCTCTGATGTGCTTTGACCTGCAACCTTCTCACCTTGCAGAAACCAGTCATGTCTTAAAAGAAACAGATAGCGCAAGTTAAGATTATGGCCGACATTCCATGAAAGAAAACCACAACAAATCTCAACAATACCATATAATATACAGCCTTATTTCTGTGCCAGAGATTAATTTAGATTTATCTGCACTCTCTCAAAATAGCTCCTTGCAATTCAGCTAATGCATTAATTGAGATCAAGGGAATATATGGAGGGAAAAAATGGACAATGGATTTCTTATATGTTTTAGCTATGTTGAAGAGTTGCTGTTTTGAGTTGTAATTACTATGTGCGTACTTATTTTTGCATGAGTCTAAAGGAGGTCGTCTGATGAATGATGTCAAAATTGATTTAAAAAAAAAAAACTCTGACATCATCAAAAACCAAACATTCTACCATACATATTGTTGGAAATTGTTAGAGGTGCTGGATTGGGCAAAGAGAACTGTTTTCTTCCTCTACGATTGATGGCCACATGTAACTCAATATTTCATTTTACTATTAGATATTGTGAAAGGAAGAAATTATACTTAAGTAGAAGCAATATAAAATACCATTCAACTAGTAAAAATCTTGTTGTGTATGACCAGCATGCTTCTGATTCAACAGCGTTTGAAGCCGTTCGCGCCCTGAGACATAGTGGCTAGATACTCACACACTGGGAAAGAGTCAATAGGTAGTAAGAACTTGTTTTTCAACGGTTTATGGAAAAGCAAGAAAACGATGTGTTGCAACCAGACGTCCAGGTCTATTATGGACCACAAGAGACGTCGGATCTCTTGTGCTTGCGAGAAACGACATGCAAGGTGTCTGCATTTTCTTATAGAGAGAGTGAGAACATGACCTCTGGAGCCAAGGGGGGAGATCAAGAGAGGTTTGAGAGGATTGTGGACACCTGGCATTTTTGAAAGATGTGTAAAGATGTGGGAAAGCCAGATATTCACTTTTTGAAAAGGTATTAAAGGAAGGATAAAGGGCAACAACCTCAAACAATATGGCATTATAAAATCCATAATAAATAACATTTTACATCAATACATTTTCCGCAGTCTCATTTATTATTTTAGTATATAAATATGCAGTTACAGACAGAATTAGCTGCTCATTCAAACAATTGATCACATAAAGAAAAGAACTTGCATTAAAATGCAAGACCTTAAACTTGAGTCTCAGAGGTTAACATCTAAGACGCAGACAAATAACTCAATATCTAAGCCGCACATACTACACAACAGCCTTCTGGGAGAGATACTAGCCCAAGTAGGTGTTGAGTTTGGAAAACGAAGATAGTCAAAGCTAAATGTGTTTATGCCTTCTAATTAGGATTGGACAGCATAATATTGCACAATATGCATGATGAGAGCTGTTGTACCACAAATATTAAAGGATTCTTTCAAAATGATTACACATATATCACACTTTACAGAGTTGGGAAAACAGATTTTTCAGGGTGCAACTAAATAATGACATTTTAATACATTCTTAACTATCAATAGGTCTTAGCAATGAAAATAAAAATATACATAATCCTTATATTTACACGTTTTGCCTTTATGTAACTCAGTTCATAGACCATGAGACAGCGGCCTCATGTGGGCTCTACTTTTAACAAAAGTGCACTAACGTGTAAGGAGCAGGGCAATGACCCAGCTGGACTTGAGGCCACTTCTTTCCTCATTGCCTCCAATGAAGTAGAATTCCACAGTCCCTGAAGCCTTCGCCAAAGATGACCTTCTGATAGAGAGGCTAGGATGTAAGGAGGACCCACACTGGGGCACCATGGGTAAGGAGCAAGGTAACTTTGCTTGGTATACCTGAACCAAAGAACATATTAAGACCTCCCCCCCCAGGGTAATAATTAAGCCACATAGAGGGTTATATTTAATGGCAATATTAGGGTTCCAAGTCAGTTTATTTTCCGAATAGAAATTAAGTATTGTGAATTCTTCCACTTGCTCTAATGTGGGATGTTAGGGGTCGTGCTTCCTGTACCCTATTTATCCGTAAATCGGATGTTACACTAGAAAACTCCAACTCCCAGAATGCCTTGCTAGAGGGAGTATCTTGTATGCCTTCCCATGCTGCACCACAATAGATCACATGACTGCTACCGGCATATAGGCTGCTGGCTCACAACCACGAGTGCTTGGCCTTGCTTCCTACTTTAGGACCACGCCCCCTTGACTGTTTGGATTCTACCCGGACCCGTTCCTCGTCTTTTCCTTGTTTCCTGCGTATTAGAGGAACCTCAAAACCAACGGAACAACACGATTCAAGTCCTCGGTACCGTGAGTTGGGTTGAGTGTTGAAGTCTCTAACTACGAGCCTCTGTATTGATTAGCGCGTTGGAAGCGCGCTCTGAGAACATTTCCTGTATCGCTAGCGCGAGGAAGCGCTGTGGAGGTTTTTGTCTGCTTTTGTTTATTTAGCGCTGGAAGCGCACTTTTGAGAACATTATTTGTATCGCTAGCGCGAGGAAGCGCTGTGGAGGTTTTTGCCTGCTTTTGTTTATGTAGCGCTGGAAGCGCGCTCTTGGGAACCTTACCTGTGTAGCTAGCGCGAGGAAGCGCTGTGGTAATCCCTGCCTGCTCCTTTTGGTTAGTGCGATTATCGCGCTAGATCCCTTGCCAGTTGTTCCTCCCCCCAGCGCTGGGACGCGTTGGTGCCTCACAATGTCAGTGAGCTTGTGATTGAAGGCTCAAATCTTTATTGGGACAAACAGTCTTCTTTTAGTAACAAAGACATTCAGTACAGTCAAATCAACGGCATCAAGAAAGGACTATTGCTGAAACCAAGGTGGATACACTACTCTCTGCGAATTGTAAAACATTGTATTTCCTCTTCGTGAAGTGTGCTTGATTCCTCCAACAACCCTCCTTCTTATGTGAAGTCTGCCTTCTTTCCACTGGTGTTGTATAGAGGCACCGTTTCCTGTTTTAAGAAAAGTCCTTAAAGCCACGTCCCCAGGTCTGATTGTGTGAGTATGAGAAGGCATAGAATGTACAGAAAGTAGCGGGGAAGCTCATGAGGGATTAAGACTTACGGCTACCTTGTTGTTTGTGTCTCCTTGTAGGAATCCTTACTTCCCTGCCTGACATCCCCGACAGAAGACCTGGTGGTCCTTTCTGGTCTCTTCGCCCTCTAGGGGGTCCATGTCTTCCTCTAGTGTGTATACACCTATAGGGGTCTGGACCCTGTGAGAGCGTAAAGACATTATCTTCGCTCCCGTGGATCTTGGATTCTATGTCGTCGGACCCAGAACCGGACATGGGATAACCAAGGTGCCAGCTGACGCTAAAATTGCTTTTGCCATTGTCCAACGGCATCATTGCGTTCCTGACCTGCCCGCTGACCTGCTTTCCTGGTGTCTCTCCCCTTGGGGAGGCCCTGCGCCTGCGTCCCCCCTGGTTTTGCTGCTAGGTGCGCGCTCTAAAGATGCCCCCCTTCCGCGTGCACTGGGTGCCCCTGCTTGGGGCTATGGCTGACACTACCATTCCTAAGGCCGCCATGCGTATTTTGTCGTGGAATGTCAACGGCCTTTTGGACCGTTTCAAACGCATGGCGGTCCTTAAGTACGCGCAGCGTATGGGGATTGATGAACTTCTCCTGCAGGAGACCCATCTTCTTGGCAATAACTGTCCCTTTCTTGGCCGTTACGGGTACGATAGGGTGTGGCACTCAGGCTTTGCTAGGGGTTCCCGGGGAGTGGCTATCCTGTTCAGGCGGACTTTTCCCTTTGTTCTAGCCCAGGTGCATTTCGACTCCCAAGGTATGGCTGTTGCCGTATGTGGTACTCTCGAGGGGCGGCCACTCACCCTTATATCCTTGTATGCGGCGCCGTCCCGGTTGCAAGCCGTCCTTTCATACACTGCAGCTTTACTTCCAACACTCCCGGCGGGTGCGCTCGTTTTGGGGGGGGATTTTAACGCGGTCTACACGCCTAGCATGGATGCGACGGGCCCGATCTCCCTTGCCAGAGCCGCCCGCGCGAAGCAGCTGTCGGGCTGGGCCGAGGCCCAGGGCCTATGTGATGTGTGGAGGGTCTGGCACCCTCAGGCTCGCCAATACACCCACACCTCGGCGGCGCCCCACTCGCACACTCGGATTGATTTAATCGCTGTCCCGTCTACCGAATGCGCGGGGGTTCAGGATGCCCGCATTCTTCCTAGGGGCCTCTCGGACCACTCTCCGCTGCTTCTGGCCCTCGGCCCGCCTCCCTTTTCCGCCCGCCCGGTGTGGCGCCTGAACGCTTGGTTCCTTCAGGATAAGGACTTTCGGAAGTCGGTAGGAAACGAGATCTCTAGCTACTATCACCACAATGTGGGCTCTGTTTCTTCCGTGGCCGTCCTCTGGGAGGCTGGTAAGACGACTATTAGGGGAGCGGCCAAGGGACTTGTACAGCAACAGCGCCGGAGACACCTCCAGCAGCTTACGGAGTGTGAAGCGCAGGCCTTGGAGCTTGAGCTTGACCAGGAGGCATTGAGTGATGCTGGGCGGGCGCGGCGGCTGGCCTTTCTGCGGGAGGAGATTCGTATGCACTCCATGGAGGCAGCGAAAACTCTATGGCGCTCCTCAGTGGCTCGGGTATACGGCTGGGGGGAAAAGAACGGTGCACTTCTCCACCGGCTGGCCACGTACCCCCGGGCAAACAGGATTATCCCTGCCATTGTGGGCCCTACCGGCGAAACTCACACAGTCTCCGTGGCGGTGGCTCAGTCCTTTGCCGATTATTATTCCATGCTGTACCGGGCTCGGGCACCGGGGATCCCCCTTACGGAGCTGATGGGAACGAGTGGAGCGGGCCTGAAGTGATTGGGGCGGGAGGCCGGTGAGACCCTGGACTCGCCCGTTACGTTGCAAGAAATTGACGAAGCCATCAGCCATCTGGCTCCTGGGAAAACTCCGGGTCCGGACGGCTTCCCACAGGAATATTACACCCACTACCGTGAAGCCCTCGCTCCGCAGCTTTTGGGCCTCTATGCAGAGGTGATAGAGAAAGGCTCGTTCCCATCGGAGACGGACACGGCTATGATAGTCGTTCTCCCCAAGACGCAGCCCCCATCACAGTCCTGCTCGGACTATCGGCCGATATCTCTCATTAATACTGAAATTAAGATATACGCTACCATCCTGGCGCAACGGTTGCGCCCGCACCTTACTTCACTGGTCCATCCGGACCAATGTGGATTCATGCCGAACCGAGGGGCTCGGCGCTGCCTGCGGCGCCTGCATCTCGCCATGGCTCACCGGGGGCGCCTCTCTCCTTACCTGGCCCTGTTGCTGGTCAACTTTGAGAAGGCCTTTGACTCGGTGGGGTGGGTCTACCTTGGAGAGGTACTGGAGAGGATGGGGTTCGGTCCTCAATTTCGCGCCATGGTCCGGGTCTTGTACGCGGCTCCACGGATCAGAGTATTGGTGAATGGGGCTCTATCCCGCCCGTTTCCCATCGGGCGGGGGACGCGTCAGGGTTGCCCACTCTCGCCCCTCCTCTTCGCCTTGGCAATGGAACCCCTGGCCGTTCTGGTCCGGTCGGATCCTGCTCTTCGTGGGTGGGGCTGGCCGGGCATGGCTCCTGATAAAATAGCTCTGTACGCGGACGATGTCCTCCTTTACCTCTCAGACCCAGCAATCTCCAGTCCTCCTGTTCGTCAGATTCTTCGCCGGTTCGGTCAGGCATCGGGTCTCCTTCTCAACCCCAGGAAATCGATCTTGGTTCCGCTGCATCCGTCTAGAGATTGCTTCGACTGGCAGTCCGATATTCCCCTCCGGAGACTCTCTTTTAAGTATCTGGGTCACCCTTCTACCGGAGCTCTGCTGGGCCCTCAATGTGGCCCCCGTGGTCTATAAAGCCAGATCAGACCTGGCGAGGTGGCAATCGCTCCCATAGAACCCACTGGGGAGGATTGCACTCTACAAGATGATGATCCTTCCCAAGTTCCTGTACATGCTGCAGAACACGCCATGCTCTTTTTCTCGTCCTTGGTTCCGGGACTTGGATAGGATGGCGACCAAGTTTCTCTGGGGAGGCGGTAGAGCCCGTCTGGCCTTGAGCCGGTGCCGGATTCCGTCATATGACGGAGGTCTGAGCATGACCAACCTTTATTTGTATTATCTTGCAACTCGGCTCCTGGTGGTCCATGATTGGTTTTCGGGCGGGTGGGACGACCCGGCCTACAGGCTGGAGGTACAGCTGTTGGGGTTCCCCTCCATTCAAAATATGCTCTACGGGGCAACGGTTCCTCGGTCGCTCCCGGACGTTGTACGGGCCCCTTTCTTGGCATGGCGTGCCGCTCTACGACATACCCGGTGGTCGGGGAAACTTACTCGTGTTACACCGCTCTGGCATGGCACTAGGCTGCGGAGGTCGCGGGTTTGGGAGGGTTTCGAGCGTGGGATCTCCTTGGGATTTCTTGTTTAGGCATTGTGTGGCGGGGGAGTCACATGTGCTCCTTCCAGGAGCTCCGGGATCGGTTCTCGTTGTGCCCCTCGCAG
The DNA here is from genome assembly GCF_964204655.1 of Triturus cristatus. Classification (NCBI taxonomy): domain Eukaryota; kingdom Metazoa; phylum Chordata; class Amphibia; order Caudata; family Salamandridae; genus Triturus; species Triturus cristatus. The sequence continues at coordinate 378,306,590 of NC_140590.1, read as the reverse complement.
TTTTATAAATATCTCCAGTTGCGTCACGCGATTCAGTCTCATGTACCTCTGGATTCAAGGATCCCCGATCATAGCCCACCCGAAGCACAGGTGATGTTGGGGTTTCTGGGGAAGGGGGGACTCTCCCGTATTTACCGGATCCTGGTCAATAACACCCCGACGGACTGGGACGACATGAAGCTGCGCTGGGAGGCCTGGGTGGGACCATTGGACGAAGCTGATTGGAGGGACGCCCTTATGGCACCCAGGACGATTACCTCATCAGCCAGGTTGCGGCTCATCCAGCTTTATTACCTGCATACCGCCTATCTGACCCCGGAACGCCTCTACTGTGCGGGTCTTTCTCCAGATGCCTCATGTGCACGCTGTAGGGCAGACCCGGCGGACTTCTTCCACATGGTGTGGACCTGCCCGCGTCTGGGAGCCTACTGGGGCGAGATTGAAACTGAACTAACTGAGTTACTGGGTTGGGAAGTTCCCCATGATCACAAATTGGCCCTGCTGGGGATAACGGACGGTCTGGACGGTACCCGTAATGATAAATTCTTCCTAGCTACTGCTCTGGTGGTGGCTAAAAGGGACATCGCGGCCGCCTGGAAGCGGACTGATCCACCCAAATGCGCTACATGGAGAAGGGGGGTGGACTGGTGCGCGACACAGGAGCGCATGATGTATTCGGCGCTGGGTTGTCCCAAAAGGTTTAGCAGAATATGGGGGAAGTGGCTAGGGGATATAATCTAGGGGTGTTGAGGCGGGTGGAGGGAGTGAGGGGGTCGGGGAGGGGGTGGGAGGTCTTGCTATTGAGTGTCTATGAACCCAGGAGATGTCATTTTGATGCCAGTTCATTTGGACGGTTGTATGTGCATTTATGTGTGTTCTTTTGCAAAAATAAAAAATTTGCTTATCAAAAAAAATTGCTTTTGCCAAAGGTCATGGTCCGGGCTATCAGTAAAGTAATTTTGTAAAACATTTGCAAAGACTGCTGCTGTCCAATAAATGCTGAATCACATATTAACAAGTCAATGCCACAGACAAGCCCCACAAGTTTATACTTTCCCAAAGCTTGGGGGAAATTGGGTGCCGGCTTAAACAAGCATTGGCATAGCCAATAGGTCTCGCCTTTGGGACCTTATAAGTGTTCAGCCATGCAACAGTTGCATAACTAAATACTTCTAAGGTCCCAAAAGCGAGACCTATTGGCTATGCCAAGCGGCCGTGCGGCCGCGAAAGTGAAAGTAATCGCGGTAAAGCATGGCGTGCGCGCCCGCACACATGCACTGTAGATCTAGGCTGGCTTGGTAGCACTTTTTTGAGCCCTCTCAATAAGTCTCGCCAGACCAGCGCATGCGCTGGGTCAGGCGAGACCTAAAAAGGAATCAAGGACGCTTACATAAAAGTTTAAAGGGTGTGGGTTAAAACACTGGTGCATCGTACCCCAGTTTTAATTAGCATATTACATCTATGACCAGTATGAAAAGGTATTGTGTGCATATTACAGAGTGCAGAGTAACGGCAAGGACATGGCATGCTATTTCAGCCCATAAAAGTGACCCAACAACGCTGTCAAATACTTTGGAGAAGTCCACAAATACACAATGCAGCAGCTTCGTCCAGTGATGTGCTGGCCTCGACAGCGAATGCCATTGCACTGTGCATTGTGGTGTACCCATTGCAAAAAGCATGTCTTGATGAAGGTCAGGATGCTTTCACACTTCATCTAGTCAATCACGTAGCTTCATAGTGTCTTGGCAAGAAGACATTACAGTGCAAGGATTCTGTAGTCAGAAGGATCAGTTTGTCTAAATATATGGGATCAGATAAGAGAGCTTCAGTAAGGGGCAGCGGTGAGAAATGCCATGTTGTTTGGGGCCAGGAAACTGCTTATATGAGAGAACTTCTAATGGGTGGTCCATATACAATATATAATTGTACATTTATTAAGTGCCACTAATGGGGAGTTGACCATTTCTGGGGTTCCAAGTGACATCAAAGCCAAACCATGTATTCACCCCCTGAACATCTAAATTCCATATGTTACATTGAGAGTGCTGGATACTGACATTTAGCCCATTTCTAATCACCTTTAATCTGTGGCCAATACCTTGAACTCAGCTGATGAAGCAAATGATTTGCCAAGCGTCATGCAATTTTAGACAACTAGAAGTCCAGACTGGAGCGCAGATAACTTGGTCCAGCGGTCAATAAGTTAACCTGCAGGGCACAACTCCTCCCTAGCTCTGCGTTACAGCTCCTCACACTTCTACAACAGAGAAATAACATAGTGTAGCTAGTGGGAGTTGATTAACCACTTCAAAAGCTGAAAACCACATCATAATCTATCACTTGACTACTCACTAACAGATATGATGCTTTTATTTCAAAATAAAATAGCCCAAATTATAATAGTAGAACTAGACAGTTGAAACGAGGGTACATGTAGTAGGTGAGAGACGGTTATATCTGTCTCATGGCCATACCTAAATAAGCACTGGCAATGCCAACAGGGCTCACAAAAGGAAGAAGGTACCCCCTAGTTACTTTAAGGTCCAAGAGGAGGGGGAAACAACGAATTAGGAGAAGGAACCTCTAAACTGACCTATATTACTTTTTAGTATGGCCTCCTGAGGCTCAGACAACACAACCCCAAAATCAATGTCATTCATCAGTGTTAATTCCAAAAATATGTATTTTTTTAATATTATTTTCTTCATACAAAAATATGTTATGCTTTTTTTTATATGTTTTATCATTTTGCTGCTATACATTGCTTAAAAAAGACGAGACTCATCATTGTCTGCTTAGGAGGCAATACTAACAAGCATTGGCATAGCCAATAGGTCTCGCCTTTGGGACCTTATAAGTGTTTAGCCATGCAACAGTTGCACAACTAAATACTTATAAGGTCCCAAAAGCGAGACCTATTGGCTATGCAAAGCGGCCTTGCGGCGCGAAAGTTAAAGTGATCGCGATCACGATGAAACATCAAAGCGGCCGTGCAGTCGCGAAAGTGAAAGTAATTGCGGTACAGCACAGCGCGCGCGCCCGTGCACATACACTGTAGCTCTAGGCTGCTCTGGTAGCACTTTTTGAAGCCCTCTCAATAAGTCTCGCCAGACCAGCGCATGCACTGGGTCAGGCGAGACCTAAAAAGTAATATAGGTCAGTTTAGAGGTTCCTTCTCCTAATGCCAAAAGGGCTGGCATATATATAAAAGTCAAAAGTCACAGTTTATTCCCTTAGCACTCTCTAGGTGTGATTATAATTTTCTTAACACGGTGCTTTCAAAGTTGTTATGTAAGTCTGTCTGTTTTTGTGTTTAACAGCGTTTTAGTCCCACTGCTCCCTGGGCTCCAATCAATGGTCTAGTCAAGCGTATCATTACACGCTAACGGACAGAGTTGTGTGACATGGAAGAAAATTAGGACAGAAACTAGTAAACTAGAAAGGATTTTGACAGGCTACATAAGTGGGTCAAGTCTTCACATAAAGCAGCTTCCGATGAGTTAGCAAGACTACAACGCAAATCATATACCCCAAGGGGCTGGCAAAGTGGGTAATCAACACCATCCTTCCCTACAAAGGTACTCTGTGAAATTTCATGTAACAAGATACATGTCTGCAGGCTTTAAAACAGTATAGTAACAATCCACCCTTAAATGCCTATTGGTTTTTACATAGGAATTTCGTAATAAATAAATTAGCCTGAAGTCTTTGTTGTAACTTTTCATAACAAACAGATCACACCCATGGCATCTGAAATGACTTTTTCCACTGAACTAATCAGGAATATAGCCATTATCATTGGCTTATTGTCATAACCAACTCAGACCTTTTGAGCATAAGCTTTACCACAAGGTAACTATTAGGTTTACCATAATAAAAGTACTGATATGTTCAACATTCTAAGTATTAAAACAATATAAATTCCCCCCGACAAGGTCTAATAAGGATTATCAAAGTGCAAATCTTGTATAACCACGATTTGTTGGGGTGGGCGACCAACGCTAAAACTCTTACCTACTACAGTATTTGGTGGGATTCCATGTATCAAAATACCTACTAACAGGTTTTAGCACAGTGTAATATCAATTCAATCTAAAGCCTGTTACCTTCAGGACATGCTTTTCACAACAGTCTTTATCATACCTTTTCATAAAAAACAGAACAAAACTACGAAACCGGACATAACTGTTTCCATTGAACCAACACAGTCTATAACCTTTGCCACTGGCTTGACACTGTAATCAACACAGATCTACTGAAATGTGGCTAAACAAGAAACCATCATACATACAGCTATAAACCTAAAATTATAGTTGGCAAAAGGAATACACAACCCCTCTTAAAATGGCCTGACAGAGATTAACACAGTGAAAAACTTCTACCACCAGGGTTTGTCAGAAGGGTTGACCAACTCCAAATCTCTTGGCTACTATGGTAACCATGCAGCAAACTGCATGTCTACAGTGTGATAATCTACTATTAAAGGCCTGTTGGCTTTAACAAATGCTTTTTACTAGCAATAAGCCAGACATGGTGCTATTGTCATTCTTTTTCATAATAAACAAATCAGGCCAATGGTATCATACATAACCTTTCCACAGTGAACAAATCAAGCCTACAGCCTTTATCATTGGTTTATCACCATAACACACTCATGCCTACTGTACAAAGTGTATGCTTTCCCATATATGAACCAACCGGCATACATACAGTCAAAACTACAAATGTATACAAAATACACTTGAAAAAGGAAAAAGAAAACCTCTCTTAAAACGACCTAACAAGGATTATCATAGTTGAAATCTTCTATCCCCACGATTTATCAGAGGGGGAAATAAAAACCTTGCCTGCAAGGGTAACTTGTGAAATTCCATGTCACAATATGCCTCACTACAAGCTTTAATACAGCGTATGAACACCAGTGCTTTAAATGAGGGAAAAATAGTGCAGGTACTCATTTAAATGTGGCGAGTGGGCGGGGCTTGGGGCGGGGCTTAGGAGAAGTCATGCCGATAGTTCTTGACTTCTATACTACTTGCAGCACATACCAAAACACATGAGAAATGTCTTTCAATAAACAAAGAAGGTTTGTTTACTCAGTACACAACGAAAGCCAAACGCAGTGATATTTTAACATTTCCTTGTTTTTTTATATTTGCAACATCAATACTGTTCATTGCTGTTGCTTGGCACAATACTATATATTCTCAAGGGACACGGAAACAAGCAGACGTGCACACACAAACATTCCACACATTTCCTTTAATATACCTTCCATGAGTGTCTCTATTCTCTCCCCCTTTCTCTCGTATTTCTCTCACACAAAAACAATCACAGGCAAGCAGACAAACATAAGCAGACTCTTACACAAAAGAATCAGGTGGGATTAAAGCCATTTGAACCTGGTTACCTCCCACGGCTTTCTTAATAGCGCTGTCACTGGGCTGCCTCAAGTTCTGTGTTTGCAACACAACATGATGGGGAACACCCCGACGGTATGCAGATGGGCCCAAGCTGAATAGTTCAGCGGGGACTCGGCTCAGGTCTACAGAAGTGCCTTGTCAGAGTCAGGCCGCCAGCACCAGCGTTTAATGAGTACTGGTACTCTCCTCGGCAGTAGAGAAGTGCCGGGACTCAGAGAGATTAAACCAAGAAGTGCCGGTACTCAGTACCTGTGAGTACCGGCCCATTTAAAGCACTGAACACACCCTTAAATACCAAATGACTTTAAGTATGCTTTCACAATAAATGTGTCAGACCTACTCCCTTTATTGTAACTTCACATACTAAACAGATCAGGCTTATACCCATGTACATTGGCTTGCCACCATACCCAACTTAGTCCCTCTGTATTGAGCAGAAGCTTTCCAACAAGGCAAAAATGGCAATACTGGCACTCTTTTTCAAAGGAAGCAAACAACTTCTGCCAGATCAAATGCTGTGCTCAAGGCAATCAACATGTGGGCGGAGCATAAGCCCCTCTCGTACTGCTTCTAAAAGCTATTTTTCTGTTGATCACTTAAGGTCAGGCGATAGCTGCGCTATCAGGCCACACCCAAAGCTGGTGCTCTTTACTTGCTCTGGCTCTGCATGCCTTTTAACTTGAAGTGGCTGCTAGGTAAAGCACTGCTACCAACTCGGGCATCCGAAGACAACTGTAAACAGGACCTGTCAGAGATGCCGTTGAAGCGTGTGACAGCAAGGCGGCCCGCGCGCACCTGGTAACACGTGCAGCCGCTCGCCAAGACCCGGGGCTGCACTCTCAATGGACCCTCATGAGGGCTGCTGCGGGTCAATGGAGGGTGCAGGAACCGGCAAGTGCTTGTCAAAAGACCCTCACGACAGCGCTGATGCGCGGAGAGCAAGGATGGAGCCTCCGGCAAACTGACGGTTTCTGTGTTTGCCCATAAATGGCAGCTACATCACAAATGTAACTGAATATTTCATTTAAAAAAAATCTACCAGCTGTCAAAGGAGTAATTTGTCTGAGTAAATTCCAGGTGAAATAAACCCGGGGCGGACCAAACGGCACAAGGGGCTCTGATATGCCACAAACAGTGGCGTAACGAAACTTGAGCCCCCCCTCCCTGCAAAGAACCTAGCGGGTGAGGGTCCCCCCTGCGGAGTCACTCAGGAGAGCTCAGGCCAGGGAGGGTACAGTGCTGAGGGGCTCCCCTGGTCCTCAACCCACCCCCCTCCAACTGCGGGGGCTTTTGTTACGCCACTGCACATACAATAAAATGACATAAAATCCTTTGCCCGCGGCCTGCACAAGAACGTCACAGACTTCTTTCGACAGCGCGATCTGCGCCCAAACTAGGCACGCAGTTTGCTCTCGATGCTTAGAAACATTTTGATAAAATATGAAAGGCATTTCCTCTGGTTAATTATGAATGCTCACATTCTAAGGTACAATGTTCCAAAGGACGGCATGAGTTTCCTATGCATTGGCACGGTCTGCCTCATGTTTTGAGGTACGGCCTTCCTCAAACCCCGAAGTGCACTCAGAGTCGTGTCATAAAGTAAGGCCAGCCTGCCATATGTTCCAAAGCACGACCAGCCTCGTGCTCGGAGGTACCTCTAACCGAGCTGCAATGTCTTCTTTGGTACGGTCCGACCTGCCATCATCCGGCCGTGTGATGCGAGACACTGCTTAATGTTCCTAGTCCTGTATTAAAATATTCTATTTTATTAGAAGCACTCATTTACAAACCTATTGCGAAAGACCTTCGAAAACGGACAAACTATCGTAATGTTGTGCGTTACGTTAATTTTTATGTTAACTGCCATGGGTTATTTTAATATTTTCTGACAGCCCGCATTAAAACGCTGCGATCCAGCGCGCGCCTCCCCTCGCGCCTGCCGGCTTAGATTCCCTTCTACGTTCCATGATGGCGGGAGAAGCTTGGATGTTGCCATAGTGCGCAGCTGTAGTATCAGGTCCGGTATAGCCGCATGTTCTGCCGGAGGGTTTCTGGTGCATGGAGTGCTGCTGTCAGTGTGTAGAATGCTCCTTCCCTCCGGAGTCTACTAGAGATCAGTGAAGATCTGGAGGCGGAGCAGGCACGTCAATATACAGCTCTTGGAGGGTTAATATATTATTCCAAGTACTTGAAACTATATGTGTAACCTACACGAGAATATCCCTCCTTATGTTGTACCCGCACGCTTGGAGAAGACTGTTGCGAGTCTTCTATATAAGCCGTCTTGGCATTTCTGCTATCTCTAACTGCTAACATGACGGATTCAGCACCCACAAGCGGTGGCCACGTTTGGGCAGACGTGATTCACTGCAATGCCCAGTTATCACGTGATTATGCGCATGCACGAAGTGTTATACTGTAATAGCTGCAAAATGCATACAACTCGTCTACATGTTTTGATCTGGTATTTGATTTCACAGCGATACCCACACAACAAACGTTTATGTACACACAGGAATTTCCGTACTGAAAAATGAGGGATGTGCGTGCACACATCTCATTTATATGCACTGGCAGTACAATTCTTAACTTCAAGCAGAAGGATGTGAGGAGAAGGAAGAATGCCTCATTACGGTTGTTGCTTCGGATACTAGGATATAAGTGTTGTAAACACAAGGATACCTCCAATCCACAGAAACAGAAAATAACTGTTAAATTGATCTAGCTACCTGGAAAGTGGAAACATCTGCAAACTAACATCTGCAAACTACAAGTGGAGAGTAAATAGCTAATATGAAGTTCAAGGAAGATGGCTGGTTCTCCAGATTTGAGATTGCCCCCCTGCCAAAATGGTATTCACTCCCACCTTTTGGGGATATATTGGAGTGTAATGTTTACTGGAGTGAAAGGAGGCTCCTTTAATTGGCCAGTGGCATGGACAGCTAGAATATCGCCAACCCCAATCAAATGGCAGTAATAAATGCAATCCAATACCTTGCAGTGACGCTCATAAGAAACTTGAAAAACGTTTTCAAGCTCAACTTTGTGGTTCTAAGGTAACAGATTGAGAAGAACCGTAACAGATTGAAGAAACATTCAAATCTCCTGATGAATCCAACCAGTGTCTTTAAAAGAGTTACCAGGGGACACAATAAGTATCTTTTCAGAAACATAATATCGCCACGTTCTGCTGGATAGATAAAGAGACTTCTCAAGACACTTGTCGACTTGCTCTATGTAGACCAGAAACCGAAGGCAGGACCTGACAGCCTGCAAAAAAATGGACAGGGTAGGGTGGGTCACAAGATCGCAGGGTCATCCCTCTTTAGACTTGCATGTGGGCAACAATACCACCACAGGTGTGGTGGAGCCAAACAACCAGAGATGAAGTCTCAGTGCACATTACACCTAATCATTACCTTGAAATGGGTAGATCATAAAGCTAGTCCCTTAACATATAATCCCGTCCGTTTCGCTTCCAGAGAGATCTGGTCCCAATTTCAAAAGAAGATAGCTGATAATGCAACAGTACACAAAGACGTAGCAACAGCTCAATCAGATAGCAGGAAAACCAATATGTTTTTATCACAGTTGTCTGTCTTTGATAATTTGATATACTTTAGTGAGATAACTTTGTAGAGTTGGTAAAAAGTTATTCTTGATTCAAAGTAACACTATTGCAGGACATTCCATCTTTATTATGGTTACTATGACAGTTGTGCTTTGTCTTCACTCACTCATCTACCATGCAAGCCATAGTCTTGCTGCCCGGGGACAGATTTATCCCCCAGAAAAAGCAAATCCCTGCCCACACATAAATCTTCATTTGTTTTCCAAAATAGTTGCAACGCCATGTTTAAATGTTTCCACTTTAGCAAATCATTATTGAACTTACTAAAAATACTTCAGACAGGAATCCACATCTATGGCTTCCAGCTACTCCCGTTGACGGCTGCTGTACGCCTAGCAAGGCATCATCCAATGCCACAACACATCCATATCTGCTTTCAGAGATATCCATAACCTTAGGCATAGGACACCTGGAGAGAAAATCTGCCCTTACATACTTCCCCTGAAATATGATGCTTCCCCTTATATTTATGATGCTTTCCATCAGCCCGCAGTAACGATCAACTGTGGTTGATGCGCAGAAGAGACTCCTTTTTGACATAGTGACCTATACTATATCTGACAAACAAGATTGATGGTTGACTTTCAAATATATAGAAAAGCTCAAAAGGACAACAAAAGAGAAACTAAAAGGCTTGTGCAGTATAATATGCCAACAGAATTATTAATTCCTCTATGCCAACAAGGAAATATTGAGCATCATAAAAGAACTATCTGTTCCTGCTTCACTAAATCTTAGCCGGCAGCTCTCAAATGTGATTTGATACAATCAACAAAACACACTTATTAGAAATTACCATCTCTTGCGTGATATCCCAGCAAACATTTGCCTTCTTTAACAGAACTTGCTTTTGTTACCTATAGGACCATGACTACTTTAATTTTGCTAACCAGCTAACAAGTGGTTGTGCTCTCCCTTTAAACAACGTGCAATTGCATTGACACATTTAATTTACTCATACATCCCTAGTATATGGTACTATAAGTAGACAGGGCCTTAAATTAAATGCCACGAGTGGTCTGCAGCACTGATTGTGCCACTCACTATAGTAGCACTATAAAGCATGTCTCCAGGCCTGCAGTTATAGGCTGGGTGCGCAGTATTATATTGCTATTTCGACCTGGCCAAATAAAACTTGCCTAAGGGGCCTTTCTACCAGAATCCAGTGTCATCTGAATGTGCTTTGATGTGAATTGCACCCAGACAGTGGACAAACGGCTTGGGTGTAGACAGATGTTTTTCCTTCTTTAGCATGGTTGCTTGGGGTGGCTGTGCCGCCCAGCCCCTTCCAGAGTTTAAAAGGGTGCCTACACTGTCACTGCCAGTCAGCTCAGCTCCAAAGCCAGTGGGAGTCAGGTGCTACTCCAGACCTGGTTTTGACTGACCAGAGGAATTACCCATTTCCACAGTCACACCTTTGGGTAGGCACCAAGAGCTCGAGCCAGGGGAAGAAAGGTCAGGACCCTTGGCTGGTGTCAAAGCGTACTCCTCCTCAAAGCCTCCTGAAATCTGGAACGTAAAAACTTTTTGCCACCTTTTTACTCTGAGAACCAACAGAGGACCGGAACCAATCTGCCAAACCAATCTAACAAAGGTGCATCCCTACTGGACCAAAGAGTCAGGTTGCTCCTGCTACATTTTTCTCTGAAGCAGAAAATCCAATCCAGTTGGACTTTGCGGAGGAGTCCAGCCTTGAGGAGCAATCTTTGGCCACAACCTGCAGCCTTGCCCCGCTGGAACAATCCGAGTTCTTAAAATGTGACTATGTCCAAAACTAAAAATCTTCACTGGGCAAAAGCGCGAAAAGCATCTAGCTGGTGAGGTACCTTATCTGGGAGAGAAATTCAAATTTCTCTTGCTCAGGGCTTTCACGTCAAAAGTCAACAGCATCAACAAGATTTTGTTCTGTGGTAATCCAATGACATGAAGCCCTCTTCAGCCACAGCCTGCTGCCTTGCCCAGCTCAACATTTTTTAATTCCATTCCAAAGACTTAGAGATCTATTAGGATGGCACCCTAGCGGTGCAGGGACTGGCCGCCAGTGGTGCGGCGGTCCCGCAATGGCAATTAGGATGCCACCGCCACTGTGGCGGTGGCATCCTCTTTTCCCAGCATTGTGGCGGGCGGTGCTCACAGTACCGCCCGCCACAAGGCTGGGAATGCACGTTGAGCATTGTCATGCACAAGGTGACAGGCACCGCGCGTTGCCTGCCACCTTGACCGTGACAATGTAGGGGGGTACCATAGGCAGTGCTTTAAATGGGCCGGTACTCACCGGTACGGAGTACCGGCACTTTTTATTTTTCTCCCTTTGAGTACCGGAACTTTTCCTTCGCCAAGGACAGTACCGGTACTCAGGGGAAAGTCAGGCAGTGCAGGCTCGATGGCACTGGAGACTGTGCTGCGCAGAAAGTGCTCTGCTTGGCAAAAAAGAGAAGGCAGAATGGAGAGAGGGGCAGTGTATGCCACTGAATGGAGCCGCTGCTGAGCAATCCAGCATCGGCTCATTAGCATCACTTAAGGGCTGTTTAGGGTGGTGAATGCCCTGCGGCCCTCTGTGAATAAAAGTGAAGGGTCCAATCAGACCCTGGCCAGTCAATCACACTGTAGGTGTGGGACTCTGAGCCTATCCCCCACCCCACAAATCTAATTACAGAGTGACACCCGAGATGAATGCACCTCTCAACACGAGTCTGCGAAGGGGGTGTGTGTGTGGGGGGGGGGGGGGTATTACACGCTACCCAGCATCAGATTGGGAAGGCGGACATTGGGCGATGGGATGGTGCCTAAGGGTCTCTCTGCTTTTCTTCCCTGCTCCCTGTCCAGGCTAGCGCCCTGAAGCTATAGTTTGCTGGGAAAGGGGGAGAGTTAGTGAATTGGCCTTGATGTGTGCCTGTTGTTAGCACCTTGGCTCCAGTGTCTTTCAGGCCTTGGTGGGGGGGGTTATGTTTTCATAGGCTGTGAGGCATCTTTCCCAGATAGAAATATTGAGAGAATGTAATGTTAGGGCCGGTCAGAGCTGCCTAACAAGGAACTATGAAAATAATTTTGAGTCCCAGCTTCAGCTTAACATCCTGTGATTCTGAGCAAATGACTTAATTGTCCTAGGCCTAAAAAAAAATTAATGTGACTTTCTGTAATGTAACTGGTGCTCAAGTAATCTCTGCCCTTGTGTGTCTGCTATGTTTGTGTGTTTGCCTGCATTTGTATGCCTTTTTTTGTAAGAAAAAAGTGAGAGAAAGAGAGAGAATCAAGACACTCTCAGGAGGTATTTTAAAGAAAATGGGTGGCACTTTGTGTGTACATGTCTGCTCGGCGACAAAGATTCATAAATAACTAAAAAAAGGGATGGTGGGTGGGTGAGTGAGTGGATGGATGAGTGAGCAAGGGTGGATGGATGAATAGATGGATGGATGAGTGAAAGCATGCATGGGTGAAAGAGGGTGGATGATTGGCTAAAAGGCGGATGATGGGTGGATAAGTGAAAGATTGGATAGATAAAGGAAAGGGTGGGTGATGGATGAGTGAAAGGAGGGATTGAGTGAAAGGGTGGATGGAATGAAAGGGTGGATGGAATAAAAGAGTGAAAGGGTTGATGGATGGATGAGCGAATGGATTGATGGATGAGGGAAAAGGTGGAGAAAGAGATGGATGAGTGAAAGGATGAATGGATAGGTTTGGAGATGGATGGATAGGTTTGGATATGAAGGGTGGATAGACGGAATGGTGAAAAACTGAATGATTGATGAAAGACTGAATAGACAATAGAATGTAAAGGTTAAATGGTGGGCATCAGCAGGTAAATGGTAGGATGAAAGGATGAATGGATAGATCGATGGAAGAGACAAGAGATTTCTTCTGGGGAGGGTCATGATTGTTTGCTTCATTTGCTTGGTGCCATAAGATCTTTTGTTCGAAGTGGGGGTATTTTCAGTTTCTTCCTACTCGTATGCTTAAAAATATATAGTATTGTGCAAACAGCAATTAACAGTATGACATTAAAAAAGGTGCAACTATTGCAAAAAAAAAAAAAAAAAGGAAATGTGAACATATTATCGCATTTCTCTTTCATTTTGTGTAATAAGTTAACTTGCTTTGTGTATATCACATTTCTCCTGTTTTGGTGTGTGCTGCAACTAATACAGAAGTCGTTAAGTATCATCATGTCTGGCCTTTAGCCCCGCCCCTAGCCCCGCCCCCTCACTAAACCTGTAGCTCATTTTAATGAGTACCTGCACTTATTTTTTCCCATTTAAAGCACTGACCATAGGTACCCCGCATGTGCAACCCCCAATATCCTGGGGGCCCGCAACAGGCCCCCGAAAGCAGCATCCGCATGGCTTTCCATGGCGGGGTCTCCACCATGGAAAGCCCTGCACCGCTGCCCATGCTAATATGGATGGCGGTGTCTAGCAGACACCGCCACCATATCCAGCCCTTTTTCCGCCCGGTCGACCAGCAGAAAACTTGCGGTCTTTCCGTCCGCCGGGGTCCCCCCGCCATACTAATATGGCAGGGGGAAATGGGTGACGGGCGGGGTATGATGTAGGACGGATTGCCACCGCCATGAGGGCGGTGACGATCCGCCCTACATCATAATAGACCCCTAAGTCTGAACGTAAAACTTTTCACAGGGACGTACATGGTTAGGCTATCCGACCGTGGTCAGCTCCTGACTTTGTCCATGAGAAGGACAACTAAATGATCACGGTTGGCACTAAATACTTTTCAACACTAGTTTGAACCTTAAACTTTAAAAATTCATAACAGTTTCTATGTATGGGATTTCTACTGTTTTGGTGTCATTTTAGATATTAAAATTTACTCTAGTTTTCTGAAAAAGCCATGAAAGCTAGATGGTTTACTACCAAACTTCGAGAGCCCAGACGCACTTGCCGCCGCCTCCAGAAGGACTGGAGGAACACCAAATCCACAGAAGCCCACAACAACTTCAGAGCCGCCACCAATGTCCACCACCAACAAAACAAGGAAAAAAGCGATCGAAGACAGAATCTCCACCTACGCACACAACAGCAAAGAACTCTTCAACATCATCAAGGAGTTCCCCCAACCTACCAGCAAGTCCACCGACATGCCACCCGCACAAGACCTTTGCGACAAACTCAGCACCTTTTTCCACCACAAAATCAAGAGCATCTATGACAACTTCGATGAAGACAACCAACACACTGAACCCTCACCAACCACCCCCGACACCATGAAGCCAACGATCGACAACTGGACAGCCCTCACCACTGAAGACACACTGAAGACGATGAACTAAATCCACTCCGGGGCCCCCACGGACCCCTGCCCCCACCACATTTCCAATAGAGCCGCCGACACCATCGCACCCATGCTCCGCAACACCATCAACCGCTCCCTTGCAACCGCATTGTTCCCCGATGACTGGAAACATGCCGAGATCAACCCCCTCCTCAAGAAACCCTCGGCGGACCCCACCGACCACAAAAACTACAGACCCATCTCCCTGCTCCTCTTCCCAGCGAAAGTCATCAAGAAAGCCATCAACAGCCAACTCGCCACATTCATCGAAGAGCACAACATCCTCGACTCCTCCCCATCCGGCTTCAGAAAAAAAAACACAGCACGGAAACCACCCTCCTCGCTGCAACAGACGATATCCACACCCTACTGGACAAAGGAGAAACAGCAGCCCTCATCCTCCTTGTCCTCTCAGCGGCGTTCGACACAGTCTCTCAACGCACCCTAATACGCAGACTCCACGACGCAGGGATTCAAGATAAGCCACTCGACTGGATCTGCTCCTTCCTTTCCGGCAGAACGCAGCGGGTCAGACTCCCTCTTTTCCTCTCGGACCCTACACCAACCACCTGCGGAGTCCCCCAGGGGTCATCCCTCAGCCCTACCCTCTTCGACGTCTACATGGCTCCGCTCGCCCCCATCGTCAGAACCTACGGACTCAACATTGTGTCATACGCAGAGGACACCCAACTCATCCACTCCCTATCCAACGAACCCAACATCGCCAGACACAATTTTCGAGAAGGCATGGAAGTCGTCGCAAAATGGATGAAAAACAGCTGCCTTAAACCATACACCAACAAAACAGAAGTACTCATCATGGGTCCACACCTCGACGCCTGGGACGACACCTGGTGGCCCCCCCGCCCTCGGAAGTCCGCCCACCCCCACGGACCACGCACGCAACCTGAGAATCATCCTGGACTCCGAACTCAAAATGGACCGCCAGATCAACGCCGTGTCGTCCTCCTGCTTCCACACACTCCGCCTCCTACGCAAGACCTTCAAATGGATCCCCCTCGAACACCGAAAGACCGTCACTCACGCCCTGGTCACCAGCAGACTTGACTACAGCAACGCACTCTACGCCGGAATAAACAAAAACCTCACACGGAAGCAACAGAACATCCAGAACGCTGCCGCAAGACTGGTCCTCAACCTGCCAAGGCACTGCCACATCTCCCAGCACCTGCGCATACTCCACTGGCTCCCCATCGAAGCTAGAGTCACCTTCAAGATGCTCACCCACGCTCACAAGGCCCTCCACAACACCGGACCAGAATACCTGAACAGCCGACTCAAATTCCATGCACCCCAAACGACCCTACGATCAGCCCAGCTCTCCTATGCCGTGGTCCCCAGCACCAGAAAGACCAGATCAGGCGACCGCTCCTTCTCTTTCCTCGCAGCCGGAGCCTGGAACGCCCTCCCTCTCTATCTCAGACACACATCTCTCCCCATCTTCACAAGAAACCTCAAAACCTGGCTCTTTGACAGACCACCTCCTTGATGGACTGGAACCTGCGAAACCCCCCTCCCCCAGCGCCTTGAGACCCTCACAGATGAGTAGCAGCGCTTAACAAACGCGTGATTGATTGATTGATTGAAATTGGTTTGGAGTTTTTCTTATTTTGTGATTTTGCTTTACTGCTGTGAGTATTGCAAAAATACTTGACATACTGCCTCTAAGATAAGTCTGACTGTTTCTGTAGCAAGGTACTAGCGGGATAAGCACAAGTTTATTTGGTGTTTTTTTGTGGTTCACCCTGAGAAGGATTCTGACTATTACTTGACATGAGTTCTCAATTCCGGAACTAATACTCCATATTCTTCAACAGCCAATGTGTTCGTTTTATGCTGGTCACAGTTGAGCAAGTGGAGCAAAATTCACTATTAAATCTGGGTCACGGACAGACCCTTGCAAAATGACCAAAATTATTTTGGCCAAAGAATAAATAAGTAACAGGTTGGAAAAGTTATTGATGGATTTGGTCCTCTCTGCAGGGTCATCCTCCAACATTTTGCCTTCACCTTACTGTTTTCTGAACCTGTTTTATTGGCTTTTAGGACTCTGTGCACTTTACCACTGCTAAATAGTGCTAATGTGCTTGTGCTTCCCCTTTAAACATGGTGAAATTGTCTCACACCCAACTGGCACATTTCATTTACTAGCAAAAGTCCCTAGTAAAATAGTACTTCTGGTAACCAGGGCCTGTACATTCAATGCTACTAGTGGGCCTGCAGGACTGATTGCGCCGCCCACTTAAGCAGTTCTTTAAACATGTCTCAGGCCTGCCATTGTAGCCTGTGTATGCAGTTTTTAAACTGACATATCGAGCTGACAAAATAACCCTTCTACCAGGCCTAAACCTACCTTTTTAATACCTATACGTCATACTTAGGGTAGGGCCTAAACAGCCCATTGGGCAAGGTGCAGTGTATTTAAAAAGCTGGACACATACTTTTAACTTTTACATGTGCTGGTAGTGAAAAACTCTTAAATTTGTTTTTCATTACTGCAAAATAGGATAATATTGGGTTACCTTATTACATTCAATAAGTGATAGCTTCAGTTGGGAGCAGGTAGAAAGACCGAGTTTGGTCTCTAAAGAATTGTTATGTTTCAAACCTTTGGCCAAAAGATTACACAGATTTCTATTTTAATAGTATCATACCCTAGGGGGTGAGGGGGCATGGCTAGCCAGCCAAGATGGCAGTCGCACTCGAATGAGGCTCCACATCTCGGCCCTATTATCCGCCACAATAGCCCAGACTGCGGCGCTGTCCACTCACCTAGCGAGCCCCTTACGTGGCAAGCACTAACACCCTGCGGAGGGACGAATAGCTGAGAGCCGTGCGGCGATTTGGTACCTGGGTCGGCCGCCTCCGTGTCCGCACGTATTGCGGGCCGCGATGGGGTTCGCACGGAGCAGGACCCAGAGAGACAGATCCCACAATCCTTTGGAGACATCCACGACCGCGCCTGGCGATAGAGCCCAGCACTCCGGGGCAGACAGCAGAAGTAACGCACGCCAGGGAGGAAGAAGTGACACAGGCCTAGTGGCGGGTCCTGAGGCTGTGGGGCTTGGCTGAGCAATCAACAGCACGAGCATCAGAGAGTCGAGCCTCCGTGCCGGAGCTGGAAGCAGTCAGCACCTTAATCGAGGTGTGGCAGAGAGAAGAGCTACATGCTGAGTGACGCTTACAGGGCT
The DNA here is from genome assembly GCF_964204655.1 of Triturus cristatus. NCBI lineage: Eukaryota > Metazoa > Chordata > Amphibia > Caudata > Salamandridae > Triturus > Triturus cristatus. Next base: position 378,289,035 of record NC_140590.1, on the reverse strand, counting down.
CCCCAAGATGTAGGCGCCAGGGTGGCGATGCACTTATAGCCGCCGCCACGAGAGAGACCCTGTAGTGTTCCCCGCGCCCCTACGAGTACTCGAACAAGGTCAGAGCTCCATCTCGCAGGCTGGATGAAACAGGAGTGGATTGCACTCATCCGAGTCCATCTGCCTTGTTGAGCCCAGGCCCGCGACAGTGGTGACACGCAAAACAACAAGCTCGAAGAAGTGCGGAGCGTTCCGCGGTCAATGGAGTCAATGGAGGCCTTCAACAGAAGATGCCGCCTGAATCTCCAGGAGCGGTGAGAGCAGTGGAATGGTGAGGGGGCCCGGGGATTCTGTTGGTCCCAGGCCTGCGACGGCACCAAGATATCATTGCCACACCGGAGGAACAAGGTGCGATCCTGCGAGCATGAATTGGCACTGGTGACCAACGGTCGAATCAGGTGAGATGGGGGTGCTGTGACAACACTGGAGGCCGGGGGCTGTATTGAGCCGAGGCTCGCACTCTCCACGGAGCGCTGGATCCCCGAGAGGGGACTGGACTACTAGGCACCACTGCCTTATGAAGTGCACATAGGCTGCTGCCCTGCCTGAGACTGACATGGTAGTGGGTTTGAACACGGTGGCCACCCCCCGCCCGCAGCGCAGCATAGCTCTAGAGTCTGGGCTGGGAGGGTGAGGAAGCAGGAAGCCCGAGATAGCCCCCATTGCTGCATAGCCTGCCACTAAATGTCCAGGTGGAACGTGCAGGTCCATCTCCAGCGCCACACTTCCCTCACGTAACTGTGCCACGACAATTAAGTGAGACGTGGGGAAGGGTCCAGATGACTGACTAATAATGAAGAGACAAGCAGCAGCATATGGCGAGGTTCTCGGGTCACACCGGGCCAAAGACCTATCGTCTACTGCCACACACGCAAAAACAAAACAGCCAGTGCCACTCTCTGAACTACAGCGGCACCCACGCGTAGGGGACTGATCAAGCTTACCCTCCCCTAGTAAGCTTCTTAGGGCACTCACCCCCACCTGAACGCCTGGCAGTACCAATCTCTCAATGCAGACACAGTTACGGATTACATGACCTGTGAGACTCCCCTCCTACTATACAGCCAAGCGTGGATCCACCGTATCCCAACTTTGAGAAAGGCATGTTCAGAAACTGTTTTCGTAAAGATTAAAATATCACCCGCAAGGGCAGTAGACTCCTTAAACCTCTTAAATATTGTCTTAATTAATTTCTGAAATATTACAGAGGAAAGGCCAAAGAGCAAATATAGATACTAAAATGCACCATCTGGTGTGATTCAAAAAACCTGGTTAGAGATTGACTGATGAGCCTATTCAATCTGATGGAAAGCCACTCTTAAATCCAAGAAGAAATACACATTTGGCCATGTTGAATTCTGGCTATAATTGCCCGTACTTATTTCTGCTTAATGGCTTTATATCTATATATTTACACAAACCTCCTACTTTCTTTTTGGCTACTACCACAGGAGAAACCAATACAAAATGAACAAGTACAATAACATAGTCCTTGCACATTTAGTCCAGAAACTATGCTATATTCTCTTACATTTAAACATGCATTGCTTGCTCTATCCATAAGGGATTTTGCGGTTTTGTTCAATATTATTTTATGCACAAACTCTTTCACACATCCTAAGTGTTCTCAATATGTTCATGTGATAGGTATCTTAAACTGATAGTCGGCAGTGATGTAGACAGGTTGTCATGGGCTTACATTTAAGTAGAATAGTCTTCCTTTACACCTCGTTGGGTAGGAAACAAAACTCATAATATTGAGGCAGTGCCCCCCTCACATTTATGTGCCCTGTGCCACTACACCATAGATAGCTATGTCCCTGATTATCAGCACAAAGCCCATGCTCTTGATATTCAACTTTCCTCGGTGCCACACACCCAATGCATGCTGACCATTCCGTTCAACATATTAGTTTTCTATGATCATGAAATTTTAAAAGCAATCCTGCCAATCAGATATCCCGGTATATCAGTACAATCACCTACATGTACACCAGGAGATGCTTTATGCAAATCTTGTGTTATCCAATTCTTGCGTTACCTCAAATAAGACAAATGCATACGGTGAACAGGTATCAGCCATTGCATCTATCAGAATACTATATTTTACTACAAAGAACATGGGTGACTTACAGGAGCCCTCTTCGTGACGCATAATTTCAGTACACTGGAAAACCAGGTTAAACTTCATTTCTTGAGATGTGACAGAAACTTGCACCTCATCCATACTTTAACTAAAGTTCACCAAACCATAGCAAAGGCAGGCAGCCATGATGAGGACATCATATGCTGGGTGCTCTCATAGTGCATCTTTACACTACTTAGATGTCCCACAGTTCTGCCATTTATGCTAGAGCCCTGATCTAACATCCAAGGATATGGCTAATAGCATGGCTCAGCCTACCATAGCGTGCTGCTTCAATGGGCTAGAGAGCTGCTTCAACATGCCATGCCACTGCACAAATATACCAGATTTCCTTAATCTTACTGTCTGCTATGGAAGGCCCTCGAACATGAAACTTTTATCCATGCCTTCAACTCTAAAAGGGCTGCTTGTTATGCTGATAAATTTGCTCAGATATGTTGAGGGTTGCTCACTGTGCCAAATGAGCTGCTCAAACAGGCACCAACATCACCAGGAACAAAGCCAGAACAAGTCTACAGACCACAGAAGCATAAGCTTTCTGGAACCAAATAACCAGCTCTTTGACACTAGAGGATCAGCCTCAATGTGAAAGAGGGCGCCTTTGGCACAACAGCTCCGGAGAGCAAGAACCCTGGTCCAGTGTGTCAGCACTGTTCACTGTACCATGGAGATGACCTGTGTGCCAAGGCAGCAGCTCACTGTGCTAGGACGACTGCTTGTTGTGCCAGGGTTGTTGCTCTCTAGTGCAAGGGCCGGGGATCTCTGGTGTGGTTATTGCTGTCTAGTGCAAGGGCTCTGTGGTGTCCTGTGCTACGATTGTGTTCTTGTCAATGCTATTGCATAGGGGACTGATGCTTTCTTGCCTGGAGACTAGTAATTCAGTTTTAGGAAGCTGGTGCTAGGTTGCAAGGATGATGGCCTTATTGAAGGGTAGTGTTGCAAGCAATACATCGGCTTGATTCCAATCGATTTAAGTAACTGTATTACTGAGAAGAAGTAGAGTGGTAATAAGGCAGCACAGGTAAGCTATAAAACTAGGGCTTGTATAATTTTAATTATTTATATAGCGCTTACTACCCCTGACGAGGTGTTGGAAGTGCTTTTCAGAGAGTAGAACGCTACTCCGGATCCCGAAGGATTAGTATAAGGAAATTTAAGTTGTTAATTTGAGCAGGGGACATGTGAGTCTGTTAGTTTGACTGAAAAGGATAAAGGAGCGATAGAGGAGGGAAGAGTCTAGATAGTGTTATTTGGGAGATCGTATTAGTTAGATGAACCAGCATTGACATCTACAAGTGACCAAGCGCCTTTGAGGGAATGGGTCTCATGCTTCTATGCCAGTCTCTAATCTTAAGAACGATTGCCAGTGACCTAGTGCCCTCCTAACATTCATTGTTTTACCCACCCTTCACTAGGGGCACGGTGCTTGTGTGCTGCGGTTGAAAAAGATCCCCTTTCCTCAACTCACTTCTCTGGCTTCAGCCCTCGTATGGCTGGGAAGGGGAGACCCAGACTGATTCAGCTTCACTTAATTATACAGGGAAGTGACCCCCCTTTTATTCTCATGGCCAAGTCCTATCCAGCGGCCAGACTCAACTTCCAGTTCTAACACTCGACAGACTCCATTTTCAACCCTAGGAAACAATTTCATTAGGGTTTTCATACCGTAACATGGCTCATCAAAGTCCAGTCTGAGAACATAGGACTCCGATCCCAGACGAGAAGACCATACCCAGTACTAATTCTGGCGATGCGAAAAGGAGACGCAACTTCACTTTCAGCCCTATAGGCAGGGAAAGGAAGCTCTCGCTCACAGCACGCTAAATGTCACACCTGATAAGAATGGCTAGAACTTTAACTCTACTTCTGTTCTCAAGGCTATGCTGTGCTCAGAGCAGCTCATAGATGCTATGCATGCTGCAGAAACAACACGTCCGGCGACACACAACTTGATTCCGAGTAACTAAACTATTGTGACAATTTAGCTCGAAAACCTAAAATTACAGCGATGGCAATAAAAGATTGCACCAGAATGTATTGCTCCCTTTTCAATGGATAGAAAGTACCTCTTCCACAAGGGAGACCGCCAGCTACTCCACCCTTAGTACCTCAAACTGCAAGGACTATTTTTACACAACACAATAGTGGTCATGTGTTATCGATGTTGGAGGTAGAGACACCAAGACGACCCTGACGTATTAGAAACTGTAACCGGCACGTGGAGCACGTCACGACAAACCTTGCCTGAACACAATGAACAATTATATATACTTCGGAACCCGTGAACAACTCTTTAGACATGCTATACTGCAACAGATATACCGACACTCAGAGCCACGTGCGGATTTATGAAAAAAATACTCCTGCTCAAGATCCCCGAGGAAGAATTCAATTTTTTTCCATTTGCATGCTACATTTGACTGAAGTCCGCAAACACATGGGAATGCAAATAGGACCGTGCAGGCGCTGTACACGCCATGCCTAGATTGCAGCAGTTCTCCATCCCTACTCCCTCCCGCGATTATACCACACAAAGGGGGCATTATGATCTCACCTTCAGCCGGTTAATGTGTCTAGCCAGGGCACAATGCAGGCCATTCAGGGCTTCGGCTTCCCGTACACGTAACGTCGGACGCTACAACGCTCTCAAGCTTCCATAGGCTGTGGTATCTGTCAATCTACAGAGCAGGAAGAGGGAGGGTCTTCCCGAACCATGCTCCCCCCTTGAGGTTATAAACGTGCTTTGGTGGCAGGCTGGTTTGTCTAGAAATTCCTGGGATGCAGTGATCAGAACCTCCGCACCCAACTAGGTGCGTGGATTAATACTCTGTCAAGGATGAGGATGTCCAGTATTCTACCAAAGCTGCAAAATTCTGGGTATCTATAATTATAGGGCAATTACCAACTAGCCAGAATGCCTCAGTCCAGCACACCACGAAAGGGGATCAAATATATTTTACTAGTTTCAATTTACAATTTAGCAGTTTTCAACTAGAGCAAATGGTGATACGCAATTGTTTCAGTACCTTATAATATAATAACTGGTTATAAGTCAAATTGCAACTCGTACTTTATTCTGCTTGGTGTAAATATGCTTTTATGGTAAATAGTCTAATAGAGCAGACTGGGCCCTAATAATTATTTATAAGGCTCCCTGTATTCGGTTTTTACTGATTTTTACGGATAAATATAGACAGCAAATGTATTTTCTTGTCTGTATTTATTTTTAAATGTGGATAAAAACGGAAATTGGGTTGCTTTTTGTGTAATTTCAAATACTGTCTGCCATGACAATAGCTGTGTGGATTATTGGTAAGGGGGCTAAAAAGAAAGGACATTTTAGTAAAGAGGCTTTAACAGCAGTAGATATGCACAAGGTTGATACTGAAATGTGCATATTTTCTTATAAGTGCATTGATTTATTGATTTATCTTCTGTGTGTGTTTACAGCATTGAAACCTAGTAGGTATTCAAGCACGAGTGCATATTTATCGGTTAAATAAATGTGGAAATATACCAATTTCAGCTTAATTTTTCCACAAAACCCAAAATAAATATGGATAAATACAGATACAATTAGCAAACAATAAATATGGATAAATAAAGACTGAAATGTCAAAAAAATATATATACCATAAAACCGGGAGCCCTAATTAGTTAGTATTATTACAAATTAACATCATGTACAGGGTTAAGCCCAATTTTCTAAACCCTTTATTCTCATTAAGAGATTAATGCAATGTTTCATTTTTGTTGTTTTCATTTCGTTTAGTCCATATTTCAAATAAGTTTACAGAAATCTCATCAAAAGAATGGTTAGAGCATAGCATCAAATATAAAGAGCAGTAAGCGCGTTCCAAAAAGGAATAATTCCCTATTCTAAGATCAGAATTTTAGGAACCCATGAAAAGTCTTGGTTAAAGCTAAAAGAGTGAGATTAGATGAGAATAAAGCTTCAAAGCCAAATTAGAACAGCAGAACTTCCCATAAGGAGTAGTTCATAGGAATCAGTCAGGTCTCACTAAATTCAAGCTAATTGGCATACAGTTGCAGTAGCAATCTGTTGAAAATCCAAGTAGAAAAGTCAGGCAAAAGGGAAGCAGTAGCCACAACCTCAGGGGTCTGGGATGGAAAGTAAAAGTGTGTGTGTTGCATCTACCTGGGAACACACACTCAAATAAAAGGAAAACATGTTAAAATATTATATCAGGTTTCTTCTACCATGAACCAATAGGATGGCAGCATTCTTCAGTAAGCAGGTTCAGCTCCTCTGTTCCTGCGAAAATACATGCAGCTTGTACACTTTATCACAAGGTTAGCTACAGTCATTCTAGCGTAGTTAAATTCTGGAAACATTGGGCTTGGTTTCTATGAGCCTTAAAACATAGATTGACCTTCTACATTTAAATTTGTTTCACTGCACGAACAATGAACTATTAACTAAAAGAAAAAATCGCTGTTAGGTAATGCATTCCTTTAACTACGAATCAAGCATCATTGTTTAAAATGCACAACTTATACTATTCAAACGTTATATGTAACATGAGAAAGCAGGAAGTTCATGACATTTAATTATTAAAATGTTGTTTATAAGATAATGCATTTGTTAAACTGGATCATTCTGCAGTTATGACAACATTTCTAAGCATGTCATTTTAAGGTCAGGCTTCTGATTCACGCTCTGCACATTTCAGCAATATTGCGTTTGCTTCTAGTTAAAGGAAAATTGCTTCATAGCTTTTCTATGGCCTGCCTGGGTTTCTATGACTGCCTTTTGTAAATCAGCACATTTCAAATGTGTATCTTCTTCTGCATTAAACTGTACTTTTATCATTGCGCATTCAACTACTAGATTAATTCATGTTCATGTTAATTAATTTGCTTTCACAGCCCATTCTTGAGGCATTTGTACAGACATGATCAATTCTCTATAAAGTGCAGTGCTCCCCCGGAACTAGCCCATGCTATAAAAAGCTAGCCCACAATACAAAAACAAGCATTGGCAGCTATAGCATGCAGTGTAAAACTGACTCAGCACATACATGTGCATATATGATGTTATGCATGCATTTTTTCCTCGAGTAATATGTTCTTATCCAGGTATTGGGAAGGTAGGCTGACCCACCTACTCACGCTTTAACTGTTCTTGGTACTTCACTAGGGGATGTAGTTGTGCTTCCATTGGAATCCTCATGGAGGAGTGGTATTATGAGGATGTGCTGATATTAAGAGATGCATAGCTGTATGAGAAAATATAATTTGCACAGCCAAGATGGGACCCTACATCTAGGAATAAGTTAGTACTTATTCCAAATGAAAAACAAACATTTCCAAAGACAATAGGTCTGGTATTAGCTGTCATACTTGTTGTGGCTTTGTCGCTGCTTGTTTTGTCATGTATGTTTGTTATGTTTTGTAAAACATTGCTTTTGGGGGAGATGCCAGGCCCTTGTCACTATAAACAAATAAAACTAGTTAAAAGCAAAAATATCTCAAAAAGTGCACTTTTCCAAAGTAGTCCCTGGCACTGAAAAGAACTATTTTGCATGCAGATGAGCTGCAAATATGTGCTCACAATGAAGTTACCCAATAGCGCTGCCTATTGTGCTTCTGAACTGCAATCTTCCTGAGAGACTTCAGGAACAGTTTGCAGTTCTTATTTTTCCCTGATCTAGTTGTTAGATGCGTTTGCACTGAACTTTGCTTCTCTTTCTAACAACATAGCTTTCGATAGTGAGCAGTGTATATCTCCAGTCATGTTTATTTGTCAGCACTCCCAGCTAGGACCATTAACCCGAAGCACAGGTTAACTGTTTTGACAATTCTTACTGAATGCACGTTTTCTTGTTTTTGAGCTTCTGTCTCTCCCGAATTCACCACCTCTAACATTTATTTCAACACTCAACTACTGCATTAATCGATTGTCATTGGACTGTGTGGATAGTATCAATATGACTGCAGCCAAGACTTGCCTGGTATTTTTCAGATATCTTTCATTATATTACTGTCTTAATCTGCCTCACTCTCTGCTTTGAAGGCATCTGTTTGGAGACCAACACTGCTGAAGTAATTGGAATTCGGGGACAGGTGTCTCTTCTCAGGATTCACATAGCCAACATAGTGTGAGAAGTGTTTCAATTTTCACTACAACAATATGAGGCTTCCATCTCAGGCGAGGTGCATTTCTGGGAAGGGGATCAGATCTGTCTTAGAGTGCTTCCTTCCATTACAACACAAATTTCAGGCCTTGGCTGTCTCACCTTCCTATTGTGGCGTACCCTACAAACAAAATTAGCTCGAGTGCTTATCTCCTGTTATGGTATACCCCATACAAATGTTGTAGCCTTCAAAAGTGAAGATGGACGTTCTAATCATCACACGGCTATGCTTGATCAAAATATTAACCTCGGGGCAAACTGTTACTGGCCTGCACCTCAATTCCTGTGTTTGCCAAAATTGTAATCACCTTGAGTGGACTGAACACCCACTCAAAACACTATAAGAAAACTGTTCATTTAGATTTACACATGACTAGGTGCATTCTACTCTTCTATTCTTAAGGTTGTCTTCTCATTTATACCAACAAGACCTTGGTTTCATCTAAATTGCCTCCATCTTGCACTCTTACTCTTAGCTCTGCCTGAAACCATCCCTACTCATCCCCTACTGACCTCCGCGGGGCCCATTCCAATATCAGGGCATCGAACCCATGGTGCACATTGTATTTACCTTTCAGCCCCCATTCTATTGCACCTATTATGTCAAGTTCTGTTCTGCTTCAGTAAACTCTTCAAATGACTCCTTTATTACTGGCTCCTACCCAACCTGCTTTAAGTCTGCAAGCGGATCCCTTGCCATATGCACACATTTGACCTGTCATCCATGATCCCTTTCTTCTTAAAAATCCTTGAATGGTTCATCTTTAAAAGCCACACTGTATGTCGCTCATCTCAGTGACAGTTTAACCCAGCTCCTCACTGCCAACAAGAAGGAGCTAACTCCGAACTTTATAATCTTTGCACACTGTCCTACTACCGTCATTCGGGACCTAAGTCAAAGGAGGTGCAATGACTGGGACAGTTGGCACACTTCCCCACATAAATCAGATAAAGTCTGAAAGTCTTATTCCCTTTGGTGTCCAAATATTTCCTGGTGCTCAGGAGGAGGGAGAGCCATCCATTCTTCCTCAACTGGAGAGGTCCAGAAATTAGCAACAAAGTTCTCCAGGCACACACAAATTAGAATTGAGATTGTGGCTTCAATAGTTCTTTAAATTCCTTGTAGTCGTGTATGCTCTTTGTCAACACGTGTTTCATCTCTGGCTGTTCCTGTTACAGCAGATTTCATTGGGGCTTCACATTTAGTATCAATTGTCTATTCCCGAGTTGTATTGGCGAGGCATTAACCAGTCAATTCTGTTGTATATCTTTTGTGGTTCCAATTCAGTATATGGGGCTCTAGTATGAAATTGTAGGTAGTGTATCACTACCTCAAAAACATCTAGTCCTTTGATTTCTCCCATCACCTTCACTCTGATACCGAAATGAGATTCTGTTTCCTTTCTTTCGCCTCCTACCACCAGTCTTGGACCAATGGTTGACTTAAAGCCATGTAAAACTGGATAGCCATTGAATGGCATGCACGTAAGTCCTTCAAAACAGAAGTCATCAACTTCTCTGTATCGCCAGCTCTACTATTCGGCTCTGTCTCATTCTGTTTCCTCCTGACATTTTCTCCCGACATACTACATCTCTATCCCCAAGCTACAAACCTCTGAGAGAATGAAGCAGCCCAGCCCTGAGTCGAATACCTTTTGTTTACATGGTGCCTGACTGGATAACAGTTTGATGTCAGAAGCTGGAAAAGAAGACCTTGCCACCACATCCAGCAGCCCATCGAGAGAAACTAAGCAAGCCCCTGCAGTTTACTTCAATGGTTGCTAAGTTAGACAGAGAGAATGTCTGTAAAGAGTTGTGAACTTTCTCCTGCTCTAGGTATATATACGTTATGCAGATATGTTCGTGTTTTGTTAAAAATAACAGGTTTGGCTTTTTATATGTGTAAGTGTACTGAAAATAATCATGTATATAGTCCTTAATGCATACATGTATTCAGCACTTAAAACTACCCTTTGGAGTCTGCTTTATCAACCTTAGAATACAGGTTAAGCTAAACCTGCAAATTTCAAAAATATGACTTGCAGGTCACATGGAGTTGTCTGAATCAGGTGCCTGTGCAACTGGACAGGCAGAATTGTAACTTGCTACCTGCAGCCAACACAAGTCTTCACTACAAAAGCAATGAGCTATCTTACATAATACATACAGTGCTTTAAATGGGCAGGTACTGTCCAGTACCGAGTACCTGCACTTCTTTATTTTGGAAGAGAGAGTGCCTTCACTTCTAAGCACTAATGCAATACTTAAATGGGAAAGTACCAGCACTTCTCATGCGCAAACAGGTACTCGAGTGAGTACGTGTACTTCAAAATTTCTATTTAAAATGACTGAATATGTGACATACAAATATGAGACTACACTAACAGATTCTGCTCAGGCACATTAACAGTCTGAACTCTTTTATCGTGATTGGAAACAGCGATGACAGACTGCTCGTCCATCTCTCCAAAAAATGCATTTACAGTAATCGTGAATAGAATCATAGTAGCACCTCACATTCATTGTATACGATTTCGGAGAATGCGGCATGGTTAAAGGGAGAATCAGAATGTTACCTGATTGACCGTAACTCTGGGACGGAATTCCGGTTGCCGTTCACCGTTATTGCTCTTTTATATATGTTGTCCCATAGCAGCCCGGGGCTGCGGCTGACAAAGGAGACAGCCTCTCAGGTGGGCAAAGCACAGTGGCCAAGGTGGGCTGGGACAGCTCTTGCTATCGGATTGGCTGCAGGATCTCCTGTCAGTCCAAGATTGGCTAGGTATGGCACTCCCACACATCACAGCGTCCCGGGATTGGCGGCAGCGGCTATTGACGGCTGTTTATTGACTCTGGGGCCCTGGGCACTGTACCGTGTTCTAGGATTGGCCGAGAACCGTTCGGTAGTTGTGTTCATTCGCGGCGAGGCACCGGCGACTGCACGTGCCCGTGGTCCTGTATTTAGCTGCTGCACGCCCCGCCCTCTCTCGGTGGGCGGGATCCAGCGACAAGTGCAGTGATGCCGACTCCGCACTGAATGACTGTGCAGCCAGCCTGCGCGCCAGCCCGGTGCCAACTCCACGCCGCCGGCGGCAGACACCGGAAGGACCGCTCTGGTAAGTAGGTTCTGCACTACGACAAGCGCAGCCTGCTACCCTTGAGCCTCTCGACCTGTTCCACGGGCATGTCATGTCCAGGTCGCCGCCCGCTCCCCTCTGTCACGCTACCTTTCTCGGACTCCGCATTCAGCTTCGGCCGCCGTGGGCTGTCCTGTGCGGGAAGATGGGCCCTCCGGCACACCGATCTCTCCGCCGCAGTGAGTGCGCAGGGCACAGTCCTACCCCTGCAGCTGCCGTGCCCCCTCTCGTGCACGCCGTCTCTAGCACACACACAATGCACTCACACACCCATCAGGCCTGCGCCGCCCTTCTGCTAGCACCTGCAGAAAGGGCTGGGCAGCGCCCCAGCAGTGCACACCACACCTGTCAAATTCCATTGGTGGCCGCTATTTATGCAGAAAATGTCAAATTTTTATTTTACGTACTTGACATTTCAACAGCAAAATGGATGCCTGCTGTGAGTGGCAGTGTGTATGTATTTCTGAAACAACACTGCTTTGCAAATCTGTGGGCTGCAGCATTCTGAAACTGGATTTATCAGAACAGTATGATGTGAATTCTGATTGTATGGCTGCAGCACAGACAGGGCTGTGTGGTGCTGAGATCTATGAGGGCACAGTACCTCGAGGAGGCAGAGGCTCAGAGACCTGGTTATGGTGTTTGGGGTGATGAGCACTGCCCATGTGAATTTCATGACCATTCCCCTTCCCCCTCAAGTGACTCAATTTGTACTCGGACTAGGAGCTGAGCCATCGCTTCCTGGATAGCTGTGGAACTTAACTCTGATGAGGACTTATGGGCGGGGAGTTAAAGGGGAGGGGCGATTCAGGGGTGACAGCCTGTCAGAGAAGTGACAGCCAGATGGTGCTGTGTATCAGCATCCTCTACCTAGTGACACTGAGGGATCTTCGTGGAAGAAGCCACACGGAACTGACTGGCATGCGCCAGGGAGGCCGTGGCTCCGGCGGGACATGAGGTGCTTCTGTCTGACACGGTTCTGTTTGGGCGATGGGCACTATGGCCGAGCCAACGCACCCATGACATCCATTAGCCAAATAACTTCTGGTCACGGCAGCGCCTTATAACTTTCCTGTCCACCCCCACTTTTAGATGTCTGCCAGCATATGGCCCCCCTACACCGGCCCAGCTTCGTTGCCCTTCGCCCCCTATTGCTCAAGTAAAACTTACAGTTCGGAGGCAGCTCTAGCACTCGGTCGGAGCCCCGAGGGCGGCAGTACTGCAGGGTCAGCTCCTCTGGCAGCCGCTTGCTGAAGTCGGAGCAGTCGGCACCGGCTCCTGTCGCGTTGCTATGAGGCTCTGGCTACGTACGGCCACGCTGGGGGCGGTGCCAGCCACTGCTGGGCACCTGTTACCCTGCTGCCGTCCGCTTGTCCCAGGCTGCCGATTTGACAGGGCCGCCAATCTGGTAGCGACTCGTGTCATATACCGCCCTCATTCTGAGAGGATCTGCCAACATTCCTGCAGAGTGGTATCAATCATGCAAACATAGGGGAGTCAGAGCTGTCTTAACTTCTCTTAGCTCCCGAGTCCCCGGCCTAGTGAAATTACTTAACTAATTTGTTGGCAGCCTACCTCTTTCGACACACGTGTAGCGTTCCCTTCATCTGGCTCTAGAACAGTAGTATTCAAACTTCTACCCCCCCCCCCCCCCCACCATAAAAAAAAATATTGCCCCCCTCAATTTTTTACAGTTATTCTGTTAAATTGCCAATGTCTAAACATACTTAAACATTGCAGTTACATTCTGTGACCCCTTTTACACATACATTTAGTGACGGCCCATTACAAAGTGGCTTACTGCTGCTCATTTTTAATCACTTCAAACAAAGCATGATGCTTCTCTTGGCCAGAGCCTGGCATCCCCCCTGCCCCCCTGGGATCACTTAAGGTCTCCCTCCGCCCCCTGCTCAACCCCCAGTTTGAAGACCTCTGCTCTAGAGTGACACTTCCCACAAGGTGGGGCTGAGAGTGCGCGGCATAGGCGACCACCAATGTAGCCTATATATGGAATCTGATCTGTGGAATGAACCAAAGTACGGTTGCTATCATTCCCAGAGAAAAATACCGCCCATCTGGTCACGTTTTAACATTCTGCAAAGGCCTGGACATGATACTTTTCTAGCACTTTATGCAAAATCGTCCGTATTCACTTCAAATAGGGCCTTTCTCTCTCTGTTTACTTTAGTTATCAGTCAGGGGTCATTAGGGCAGCTGTAGAACACATTTAAAGTGTTTCCTTCTTGGATTTACTGTTTAAAAAAATACTGTTTAAAGTATGTTTAAAGTATGTACTGATAAGAGGAAAAATATCAGCTTTAGGTGATTTTTCAAATTTGTATACAGGGCAGTAATCGTATTTATATATTATATTGCATGACTGTTCTCCATAATTGTAAATATTTAAGTATATGGCTTTAATCACATAAGATGTTCACACTTCAATTGCAAGCAAAGGATTAACAGTAGAAACTATGTCCCCATAGGCTGTCCCATAGGGTCCAAACCCAAATACGGACACTACTTGAAACAGAAATGTAAACATTTTATATAAACACTTTGTCAGACTACCCGTTTGTTACTGACAAGTGCTAGTGCTCTCCCTTTCATGTCAAAGAATTGCATGTACTCAGTACCAGACAGTATATAGCCATTGAAAGCCATGAAGGCAGCTATGTATTAGAGGTGGGCAAGCCACTGAAAGTTCTAGTCCAGCTCGAGCCTGAAGCCTGGCTCTGGCTTAGCTTGATGTCCTGCTGGAATCTTGAATCCATAACGAGCCAAGCCTTCAAGCAGGGGCGGCTCCTCCTTGTGGGCGGAGGAGCATAGCAGTGTGAGAAGCAGAAACATAAAATTGTATTATAAATACCATTTTATGTTTCTGCATCTTGCACTGCGAGAATGCAGAAGGGTTTGGTTGGGGACAGGCGGGTGGGCGGTCCTGCTGTTGGGCAGGGGAGAAGTGGCTTGCCCACTCTGAAGTTGCTGACTGTTTGGTCGGCCCCAGGGCCATCCAAACCAGTCATGCGCACTCTGCATTTTCTCCTTGTAGGCAGCCTATATGGAGAATATGGTCCCCGAGTAGGCGCCTGTGTGGTCGGCATCCAAGCCAATCACAACACTGCCATTGCAGCGTTGTGATTGGCTTAGGGGAGGGGAGGAAGGCTGTCTGCTTCCTGTTCCGCAGGACACGTCCAGAAGTAGAGGTGGCTCAAGGCCCGGGAAGGTACATTTATTTTATATTTTCTAAATTAACCTCCCTCCCCCCAGCGCGAACCCATGTGCGACCACCCCCCCACACCCTCGAGTCATGCCGGCCCCAACTGCTTTCAAGTGGCGTCTGCCTGCCTTATGCTCTCGCACCCACTATCCAGGATGTAGAGTTCGGGACAGAGCTGCAAAGTTTGTAACTGGGAAACCAGGTTTGTGTATCCGTGTTGGCTAAACATCCTGTGATGCTATAAAAATCACATACTCTCCCTATCGCTATAAAAATGAAAGCAACCTTGTGTAATGTAACTGGTGCTCATGTGAAGTGCTCCAACACCTCTGGGTCGAGTGTGCACTTTATAAAAATTGCACCAAAAGCGGTAAAATAAAAGAAAAAGTACACATAGGTACCCATTTAGTGGTTAATTTGTATAATGTGACACCAGAAAAGATGAATAAATTGCGTTTTCCTGTTCAGATTGGGTGATCTTATGCAAATATTTTATTTCACCAAAACAGTTTTTTCTTCATTATATTGTATGAAAGCACTTTCAAATATGTGAGTTCAGAATACTAGTTGTACAAAAACCTATGTGTTTGATTCAATAGACTACAATGTGGCTCTGTAATAATCTGGGCCACGAACAAGGTTTACATGACAACTGTCTTGCCTCTTAGTTCACTAGTGGTTTATGTTCAACACCAATAACTTTTAAAAAGTGCAGGATTTATTAATGCCAACATTTCCACATGTTAAATATTATTTTTTTTAAATTTTGAAGAGACTTTACCATATTTGATATGAGGTTTGCTCTATGATTTTCATGGCAAACTTTTTCAGGGCTCTAATCGTGCACGAGCTCTAAGAACCAAGCCAGACCCTTCACTTAGCTCTGGCTCGGCTCTTCCTGTTAACTTGTTGGCTCACCCATTTCTACAATGGATAGGGTTCAACTGCTTGGGCCACTGGCTGGCACAGTTCCTCAGCATCATTCCAAATTATGGGGTTTGATTGTTTTGCATATAAAGCTTTTTCACCGCTTTTGTATCTTAAATGCTAAATTATTGCAGTGGCGGCTTCTGCACAACAAGTGGGGGGAAGGGGCAGGCCGAGAAGGGGGAGGGGCGGGTTTGAGGGTAGAAATATTATGTGAAAAAAAACTTTACCTGCCGCTGCCTCAACGCCGATGGCCTCCTCGGTGCTTCTCTCCTGATAGTCTTTTGGAAAGCACAGGCTCCCCACCCAATACCGACGCTGCTCTCATGCTATGCGAGCAGCACCAGGATTGGACTGAGTAGCCTGGTCTGCTGCTCAGACAGTGCCTGGGAGCCTGTGGCTTTTCTCCAATTCAGCGGGGTTGGAGAAATAGAAGTGCGCATGTCTGTCTGGCCAGCCTAAGACAGCTGGCCAAACTGACATGTGCACTTCTAAAAGCCTGCCACTCCTCCCTGTCATGGCCCGGCCCGCTCTGCATACACGCCAGAGCGAGTCATGATATTACTGTTTACATATTGTGACGAAGTCCCCCCTCGCGAGCGGCGCAGACCAATCCAATATGGCTGCCGTCGACGCGAGAACCAGAAGGGGGGTTGACGCTCTAGCGTCTGAGAGAGGACGCGCGATTGAGACGGCTGGAAGTCTCGAGAGGCCTGTGGGACAGCGTTCAGGAGGACCGGAGCAAGACTCGACTGAAGCCAGACAGGACAAACAGAGGGACACGTCCGCGAGGAGAACGGAGGAAGACACAGAGGAGCTGGACACCAGAGGAGCCAAACAAGAGCCACGCGCCAGGGAGACAACGAGGGAAAACCTCTCCAGGAGCACCGCCCCCGGGATCACTAAAAGTCACCACTTGTTTTCCCCCCTCACATTAGGCACATAACACTAGAGACTGGTGACGGTACACTTGCCCCCCCCCCCCCCCTCTCTCCATGTGCTTCATGAGTATAGAAGCCTAAAGCCAGTCTTGTTTACTCTGTTTTGTTTTGGGTCCACGCTCGCCTACCTCAACCCGGAGCTGGGAGCAGAGAGAGAGAGAGAGACGAGGACTCTGACGTGGAGGACCCCACACCTGTGTTGTTTATGTGTCTCATTGACTTCCTACTACTCATACATGTGCCAAAGACCAAACTCTAGAGCCTGTAGAATAAAATAGAACGCTAAAACCTACATAGTTTGAGGACTACTTTAAATCCACAGAAGGGAGGGAGTGACTGACGGCTGAGAGTTCCCAATCACACATATAAAAAAAAAATTGTGACTGACCCTGACCAGTGGGGCGATGCTCCACCGCCATTACGACGGAGCTGCCCCTGGATTATTGTAAGAACCTATTATGAGCTGCAGATGAAGTGAGATTTACATGCTGAATGTGATCATTATATATTTTCATAGAAAGAAGTGCTATTCTCTCTTGTCCCACTCAAGCCAAGCATGGGAAAGTGATTTCTCTGGGGAAATGCAGACTTGAGGCTCCATGTTTCTCTGTGCTGGACACAGGCACCACAGAATTGTACAGTGTGCAATAAAAGAAAAGCTATGAAGCAGAGATTTTTCCTCAGTACAGTCAAGCGCACAGATCTTGTGTCTGTCACTTCTCTATGGTGAAAAGCCCTAGAAGTTCTTCAGGTATTAATAAAAAGTGAGACTTTTTGAAAGCGCACAAAAACATGATCAAATATAGCACATGGGAACATTGGTGATTTGAGTTGTTATATAGCGAAATTATTATATTATTGTATGTGATCTGGAATCAGACACATAGTAAAATCAAAGAGATAATATATATGTATATATCAAACACCAACGATGCTAAAAAGAAACTGGTAGGGTAAATTAAGATTTGAGTGGGTTAATTTTTGCTGGCATATCGTTGGTTGCTCAATGGTTGGTTTAGAAGTTTGTCTGTGATGAGGCTTGATGGGGAGGAGCCACAGATCAATTACAATGCGGAGTGGTGAGCCATTTGAACAGACCTCTATATTTTGTAGCTAGCTGGTCGTTTGCTACTGGTAGTGGGCGTCCAGGGGAGTAGCACAAAAACTAAAATAATTCCCACCTGAACCATACCTCTAATCATGCAGAGCACCAGAAGTGAGCAAATCCTATTTTACTTAGAAAAGTTCCCTTAACCCCTTTATGCTCTCACCATCCACCCCTTCTGTCCATCCATCCATCACTTCACCTTTCACCACTCCATCGTTCCTTTCACCATTTCATACATACATCCCCCCTCTCACCCATCCGTCATTTCTGTCTTGCTTCATCCATCCTTTCACCCATATGTCCATTTTCCATCAATTGATCTTTTCACCCCTCCTTCTACCCTTTCACCATTGAATCTTGCCTTTCACCTATTATTCCTTCTTTCCTTTCACGTTTACTAACTTTTAGCATTTCTTCCTCCTCTGTCTTTCTTTCCCCTCCCTAACTATCCATCTTTTTTATTCTATCATTATTTTTCTTTCTCACCTTTCTGTTACAAGGTCACTTCTCCTATTTGCCTCTCTCTGTATTTTCACCCTGTTTTTACCATTTTGCTTTCTCTGGTTCCATCACTGTGCATTGACCCAGTTCACTCACACTCCTCTGCCATGGTACTTCCTAATTGTTATTTATGAGCTTTTGTCTGCAGACCAGAAGGCGAGTAAAAAGAAGACCTATTGAGATAAGACACGCGGGATACTGTTGCAGTGATCAATTTTATTCATGTCTAGTGTGTTCGTTAGGGCTTTATGCTGCGTGGAATGGGAAGAGTGAGTGAATCCTGCTGATGTTTCGTATTTGGAATATGGCAGCCAGGGGAATGTACTGTGTGTTGCAACTTGCCTAGTGCTCCTCATCGATTACTTTATGTGGTTTTTTTTTTTTAATGTTGATCGGTCCATGAAATCATTGATTTCATTAACCTTTGTCTGTTTTTTTCATTGTACAACTTTGTTTGCTATTTGTGTGCAGAAGAAAGAATTATGAACTGAAAATGCCTGCCATGGAGGTGGTGGAAGTTATTTTGTAATTAAAGAATCATGCAGAGGTCGCATGTGGAGGTTGAAGGTACAAGCGTTTTAGGTGGGAAAATTACAGGGGGATAAGTTTTGAAGACATCAATATTTGGAAACCTATGGTTATCTAAAGATAGCAGTCAGGAATGGAGGTGGGAAGAGATAGGAACCTGAAGATGATTTCATTGTTGTCTGGTCAAAGGTATTATCAAAAGGAGGAAAATATATACATGGTGGTGGTATATAGTGAGAAAAGAAAGGGGCGTGATAGAGAGTTTTAAGGGTTGTTGCAGGGTAGGGGAATCTATGAGGAAAGCACCAGGAGACTAAATATAGTAATCAAAGACTGCAGAAAATTCAGATGAGTGGTTTGCCAGAGATGCCCAATTGTGCTTCATGTTGAGTGGGTTGGTGGAAGATGTCGGATACAGCAGAGGCAAGTGGAAAAAAGGTTTTGCAGATGTGATGAGCTGGGCCACTTTTTTTGTCCATTGGAGCATCCCGAAGCTTGATTGGAAAGACTTTAGTACGTGTTTGCCCGTGTGGGATGGTCCACATTATAGAAGTAAACATTCAGACATATTCTGAGTAAATGTAAATGTGTTGTACTTGTATAGCGCACTGTTACCCTAGGGTGTCCTTGCGCTGTACTCAAACCGCTGTGGAACCCTTCCTGGCTTTTCCCTGTGAAATGTCCACTCCTGGGCACCCCCCAAGGTGAAGCCAGGCATCCCAGCGCTGCTGGGGCCGTTGTGGAGATTAAGCAAGCTATTGCCCAGAGTTGCAGAGTGGGACCCATGATTAGAATAGGCACCGAGGCGAGAATTGACAGGTCCGAGGAAATTGAGCCCAAGACCTGCCGAGGTGGGAATTGAACCCTGGTCCCGGGCCAGACCTCTGCATCAGGGTCTGCCGCTCTGACCATTGAGCCACACTTCTCTGAGTGAAAGGATTCTTACAGTCTATCTGGCATATCAACATCGCTGTGCTCTGACTCTGTGAGATTTTGATAAATATGCATTTTTTGTGCTCCTTAGTTAGAAACCATGATCTAAGGGAAATGTCAGTGCTTACCTATTCAATCTCTTCCTCTTAAGAGTAACGTTATCTGAACATCAAGATTTAACAAATTGTTCCAAAACCCCTAGCATGTAAGCAGACTGTGTTCTTGGTTAGTAGACTTACAGATATTCTTGGAGCTCTTGGATTGGAAAATATTGTTGTGCTCTCCCCCGCCCCCCTTTCATTAATGGGGTCGCAACAGATGGAGCACCTTAGTCCCAAAGAGAAATTCAGCCTTTTTATAGAAAAGGAGAACTGGCAAATCACCCCATCTCCCTCCTCTACCTTGTTATGCTCTTGCACAGGGAGGTTTTGTTGATGGATAGACATGCATGTTAGAGAATCTCTTTAACTGCAGGTGGTTGGTGATGAAATGGAGCCCAGCCGTTCTACCCCCAAACACACAGTAATGTTTGATATTTCACTATCATATGATTACATAATTTGGAGTACTTGTCTACAAATCGTGCATCAGAATGATCATAATTGTTATAAAATGTTCACAGATAATGAGCTACTTAGGCTGAAGGTCAAAACTGCTCATCCATACTTCATTTCATATCCCTAACTTGTTAGTCTTTTTCCTAACCAAGGTGTCTAGATATTGTCAGCCATCCAATTTATATGACTTTTTTCGTAAAATATGCCACAACATGTACAGTTTACCCTCACATCAAGTGTCTAGCCATACCCATGCATCAGTACCTTATAAACCTTTACCACCAATGCTGTTTTGTGGTTCAGGGAAGGGTCATTTATGCTCGGCTCCTGCTTTTCTACAAAATGTAGCTTTGTAGAAGCATGCAGAACCGAATGCTACTTTTTTTTCCCTCTGCCGTCTAAGATGGGTCTCTATGAGGTCATTTCATGCTGTTGCGATTACAGTCCTTGGAACAGCGAAGTAGAACGTTTTCCTTTTCTGTCTTGTTAGTTCGACCAGTGTTAGGAAGCATGGGGTTTTTAAACTGAAAACATGGTGATCGAGCACACGTTGCTTAGCACTACCATTCAGAAAGTCTGCATGTAACAGACCTTATTCCTATTACATGCATTCTCTAAAATTAAACGCAATCATATTTACGTACAGTCAGGCCAGTCTTGTATGTAACATGCATTATTGCCACACAAATGCTTTATCCCACATGACAATAACGTGAGGATCAACTTCGCTTCTGCATCATAGCTTGTTCTGCGATTAATGCAATAGAAAATTGTGTTCAGAAAACATAGAACTCCACTGTTGATGTAGAAATGGAAATTGTCTGGTTGCCGATTTATGTTGAGGGTGTAGCAAATATTCTGGCTCTCTAATTGACGTGTTATTATGTGAGTTTCTTTATTTTGGACCAACATGTTTGTGAGGCTAAAGAATATCATTGTATTTGAACTTTATTCATCAGCTGCTTTGTTACTTATCCGTTATGATTCCCAGTTTCTAGTGAGGGGTTCGACTTTCAAGGTATTCTAGTATGACCTTCAGTAGTGTTGAAGAAACGCATTCTTTGGCAATGGAGGTCAAAAACTAAACCAAGTGTGGAAGTCTGGTTGCAGTAACTTTCAAGACTTTATCAGAAAACTCTTCAACATCGCCAAAGAATTCCCCATCCCCCTCAGCTGCAACAAACAGCATTATCCCCTCACAGGAACAACTCAAGACAAACTTGCAAACTTATTCAGGAAGATCGCCAACACCTTTAGAAACTTCAAACCCCACCCCAAGGCCACCGACCTATACAAGCAACACAATGACCTGCTACCACCACAGACATCCAACTAATTGAATGGAGCCAGCTCGCACCACAGGACACCCCCTACATCATGAACATAGTCCATCCAGGGGCCCCAATTGACCAATGCCTTCACCACTTCTTAAACCTAGACAACGCCAGAATTGGCCACATGCTCACCAACTTGTTCATCACCTCAATTGCTACACCCACTTTCCCGGAGTATAGCAAATACACAGAAGTCCATGCCCTACTAAAGAACCCAAAGCGATACCAAAGGGGATGATGGACGGAGCGTTTGAGCAAATCAAACACTCACCCCCAGTCAAATGATCTGGGTTTAATCCATCATCATTCTTTAGCTCACTCTACCACCCCAGTTCAGACATGGCCATATGCAAATTAGTCTGACCCTGTGCCTCATGGGAACAGTCCAGCCTGAACTGCCAAGCCATGTCTTCCCTGGACCGGAAACCAGCATCCTGGGACCGGTTTCGGGTTCGTAACCCTCATCAGCCAGGCTATCTTGAATCCAGTGGCAAAGTGAGCAAGGGACCCACGTCTGGGCATACCCTGCCAACTTAGGGCGAACAAAGCGATACCAAAGGGGATGATGGACGGAGCGTTTGAGCAAATCAAACACTCGCCCCCAGTCAAATGATCTGGGTTTAATCCATCATCTAAAGAACCCATCGGCAGACTCTAGCGAACTCAACAACTTCCGACCAGTCTCTCTGTTCCTGGCCAAAGTATCAGACAACGTCCTCCACCAACAACTCTCCTCACATCTAGAACGAAACCTCCTACTCGACTCCTCCCAATTTTGGATTCCACAGCACCGGGACAGCCCTCATCGTGGCTACTGACGACAACTGAGCCCTACTCAACTGAGGAGAGACTGCGACTCTGATCCTCCTACACCTGTCGGCAGCCTTCGATGCGGTCTCCTACCACACACATTATAAGACTGCACAATATAGGCATCCAAGGATCTGCTCTCAGATGGATCGCCTCCTTCCTCACCTGAAGAACACAAGAAAATCCGCCTTTCCCCCGTCACCTCCGAACCCAAGGAAATCATCTGTGGAGTACCCCAAGGATCCTCTCTGTCCCATCCTCTTCAAAATCTATATGAAACCACTGTCCAGCATTGCCAAAACCCATGAACTCAACATCATATCCTACGCCGACAACTCACAACTCATCCTTTCCCTTCTGAAAACAGCACCAAGACCAACTTCCAGAACTGCATGACAGACGTCGCCAGCTGGATGAAGGACAACTGCCTGAAGCTCGACACAGACAAGATGGAGGTACGACTTTTGGAAACAAAAGCTCCCCATGAGATGCATCCTGGTGCCCCTCATAACTCAGACCTACTCCTACCTCCACTGACCACGCTAGGAACCTAGACCTCTTTCTGGACGATAAGCTAATCACGACGACTGAGGTCAACTGTCTCCTCCTCCTGCTTTTTCATCCTCTGCATGCTTTGTAAGATATTCAAATGTCTACCCCAAAGCTCAAAACGCACCATCCTCCAGGCCCTTATCTCCAGCCAACTGGACTACGGCAACGCTCTCTATGCAGGAATCGCAGCTCATCTTCTCCAACGACTGCAGACCATACATTACGATGCAGCCAGACTCGTCCTGGATCTCCCAAGCCGAACCCACATCATCCCAACCTCGGAGAAGTCCCCTGGTTCCCTGTACGGAAAAGATGCCAGTTCAAGCTCCTGACCCATGCATACAAGGCCTCACACAACTGAGGACCCACCTACGTAAACTACTGTCTGAACTTCCATCAGCCCACCAGACACCTCCACTATGCATCACTTTCTCTAACCCTCACCCTTTACATCTGACATAGAAGATGTGGAGATCGCTCCTTGGAGAGCTCTCCTTCTACCTAGCAGCAAAGACACTGAACAAGCTACCCTTCCATCTACGGACCTCCCACTCTCTTCCAGACTACTGAAAGTCCCTGAAGACCTGGTTATTTTTCTAATCAACTGGACCCAGCCAGCACCTGGATATCTTCACGGGTGACAAATAGCGCTCTACAAATCTACTGATTGATTGATTGAGAAAAAGAGATACTCCATTGTTATTTAACAGTATGTAAATATAGTTGTGTACCAAGTGCTTTAGAAGTATTTGTGCTTAAAAAATAACTCATCTGTTCTATTAATTCATCTGTATCTGTCTATCGTATTACTTTTTTTCATTTATTTTTATTTTTTCTTCTTGTGTGTCCGAGTTGGAGGTTGTATTTAGCACCAAAAGTTCACATTGCAGCCATTGGCCAAAGTAATACTACCACCCCATTTGACATGGACCGTTACAATATGTTGTTGAAAAAAAAGTAAAGACCTCGGGCTATACAAATGGATTTACTTTTCCCAGAGTTTACTTAATTTAAATGAAAGGTCCAGTTTGACCACAATTATAATGCCGAAGACCCTTTTAAAATTTTAGGTATCTAAAATGCATAAATATGTGTGGACCATTTATCTCTCCTTGACATCACTCCATTACAATGGGCACACTAGTCCATTTGCACCTTAGCTAGGGCAACACCCTTGATCTCTCTCCCTAAAATGAAATGACCACAAAAGATCCAAATATTAAACCAGCCTCTTGTTTTCTTTTCGCGACGGGGAAGAACAAAATGGAAAGCTTATAAGAAGCCCCACTGGCTGCCAGACATCCCACTCAAAATTCTGTGCCTTCTGTTAAAATGCATTGTAAATTCAGCCCTGTTAGACGGACCGGGAGGGTCGGCCGAGGACAAGGGGAGAGGTCTCCGGGGAGAGCCGTCTCCAGCGATCGTACAGATGAGTAACTTCCCCCCCACAGATGTACACCACACAAGGATAAGGTTTAACGTTCTTTATAAGCGATTTCTTAGGTATGATGGAATGGTAAAAGGAGGTCTGGACTCAGGGGTCCCCTCGATTCTAGTCTCTTGGTTTGGGAAAGGGGGTAGCGGGACAGTCTGGTTACCACTCTGGTAGATACGATGATGGATAGCTCACAATCCTCGAGCTCGGTGTTCTAGCTTGGACGGGCCGCGGCAGCGCCAGCAGGTCCCGGGGAAGGTGGTCGTTACACGGTCCGCGGCAGCGCCAGCAGGTCCCGATGAAGGTGGTCGTTACACGGTCCGCGGCAGCGCCAGCAGGTCCCGATGAAGGTGGTCGTTACAAAGGTCCGCGGCAGCGCCAGCAGGTCCCGACAAAGGTAGTAGTTGCAACGGTCCGCGGCAGCGCCAGCAGGTCCCGACGAGGATGGAGGATGCAGAAGGCCGCGGCAGCGCCAGCAGGCAGGACGATAGTTCACAAGGCAGGGCTACGGCAGCGCCGGTAGTCCGTCAAGGATGAGTTCTTCTCGGTGTCTCTCGACTCCAGGATACAACTGCCTTCCTGCTCTGGAGCTGCCCTAGTTATAGGTCTGGCCCCCTTTGATGTCCGGACCCTCGCACTTGGAGGTCGGGAGGTCCGGGATGAGGGAGTCCAGACACCCAGCAGGGGGGTGGAGCCAGCGCCCGGGGGAGCTGGGGGGCGATCGGCACCTGGCGGGCGAGAGCCATCGACACTTCTTTCTCCCATCAACCTGCCAAGTGGTCCGTTCACCTCCTGGGTGGATGGTGGTGCCGGGATGTCGGGGCCTGGCCAGGCCCAGGGTTAGGGTCGAGCTGAGGCCACGCGGCCTTGTGGTGCAGTGTCCAAGATGGCGGCCGGTCCGGCCGGGGGAGCCGGTAGTGGTTCGGCCCCATGATACATAGATGTCCGAGGGCAGGAGTTCCGTCTGGAGACGGGGTGCAGGTTGTTTCTGTGGGTAACACCTGGAGGGCCGGGGCTTGGGCCCTGTCATGCGGGGAGGGAGCAAGCCCTTCATGTGGCCTGTCCAACAAGCCCCTAATCTCCACCTGGTCACTTTCTCAGTAGGTGTCTTTCGATCCTTTATTTATCCACCACTTTCTTCATCGTTCGTGATCATGTCGGAGCAATCTACCATCTTAACCCCACCTCATTATCCTCTCTCCTAAGCACCTAGAAGCAGTTCAGTTTTGCAGTGCTCCCTATAAAACTTACATACATGCCATATCTGGAGATTCAAACTAAACATCTTATTCCCAGTACAGCTGGAACATGTGTGAGGTGGCTTGCCTTCTGTTTCAGGGGAGACATACCTAGCATTTCAGACTGGATAGTCCTTTTAGTAGAGAGTGAACAGATCAGAATTTAGATCGTTCCATGTCTGCAATGGAATGAGGCTCAAAGTAATCTCTTATGACTAACTTTAAAACAAAATATTTCTATCCATCACTTTATTTAAAAAAACCAAAAACGTGATGCTTTGGGGCCTAAAATAATGCGGGGCCTTTTTACATTGACTCCTGTATACGTCCTTATCACAAGACATTTGGAGTTGAATTAAAAGCAAATACGGACAGGCTTCTTCACCACAGCTTCAAGCATGTTCGTCAAGGAAATTCAGATGACAGTGGATAGTTTAGGCTCTAGTAGTCTGGTCTTACCATTAAAACAACGGTCTCCTTATGTGACTGGAGTAAACTGCTTGGTGCAGGCAGAGCACCACTGCATCACCAAGTCTTTTGATTTTGTCAAGACTACGCTAACTGCAGCACCTGTTTCTGGTTGGTACAGTAGCAGACTAGTAGGCATCCTGGGGAAAGCCTTTGGGCCACTGCTGGGTTGGTCTTATCCAGCTCTTTTATTCTTGTAGGCTGTTTTTTGCCTTCCATGATTATGTGTCAGTGGCCGGCCCCCACCACCCCTACCCTCTATCATGTCAGCAAAAAGGGGTGAAACCTGATAAGATATTAACTCGTGTGTATCATTAGACAGCCAGGTTTTAAAAGTAGAAAGTCCAGAAAAGTGTGTGATCATTCGTTGACTCTCTGGTCCATGCCCTTGTAATAAAATCCCTGGTCCAGTCTTGAATGGACTATGGAAACTATGTTGCTGTGCCAGTAAAGCTCTCACAATCTCTTCACTTGGAGTATCATTTACAAAGCCATCGCAACCAGCACCTCCCTCCTTATCATGTAGACATGGTCACCATCTCTGGTGGTTCTCAACACATTAGCCGCCAGGACACCATCAGACTGCAGACAGAAGTGTAAAAAAGCAAAAAAAACAAGACCACGGGCCCTTCCCATCTATGCACGAAGTATTCTGTAACAGCATCTCCATATCCATAAGGACTGCACGAACACTACTCCAATTTAGGAAATAGTTGGAGACTTACCTGTTTAAAGACAACTACATCACAATCCATTAACCTTCCACTACCTCTCCTATCATTCATTAACTTTATGCTTACCTTTGACCCTGTACAGTACTCCACTGCCGTTTGGTTAGGTTCACGCTCTAGAAATACTGTGTGTGTGTATATATGTGTGTGTGTGTGTGTGTGTGTGTGTGTATATATAATATATAATATATATATATATATATACTGTTTAGTCCATGATAATGCTTCATTAATGAATTGTATTTCAAGGTCATCTGGAGGCAAAATGCACAGTTGCCTACCTATTACCACATGCTTCCCCCAGTGCTTGTTGTATTTACTTGTGATGTGTTTATGAGTTTGTCCACTTCAGGGTCACTGCATTTGTGCAGATTGTTCTCAAGTTCTGCCGTGATATGGACACATGTGCCGCACAGTAATGCAGCAAACAATATTATTCACAAAGGGAAGTTGCTGCTGCTGCAACAAGGCATATGTGACCAAAATCAAGTGTGCAGAAGTGTGTAAAATTGTTAAACTATGATTTGGCTTGGCAGTTCGGGCTGGACTGTTCCAATGAGGCACAGGGTCAAGATTGATTTGCATATAGTTTGATCTGCACTGGGGTGGCGAAGTGAGCTAAAGAATGATGATGAATTCAACCCAGATCTCTGACTGGGGGGAGTGTCTGAAAGGTTTTAGTGCTCCGTCCATCATCTCCTTGTGTTTTCTTTGTTCGCCCTAAGTTGGCAGGGTATCCCCCAGACGTGGGTCCCTTGCTCACTTTGCCACTGTATTGAAGCTAGCCTGGCTGATGAGGGGTGTTACCCTGGACCTAGTCCCAGGATGCTTGTTTCCAGTCTAGGGAAGACCTGGCTTGGCAGTTGGGCTGGACTATTCCCATGAGGTACAGGGTCAAGACTGATTTGCATATAGCTGGGTCTGAACTGGGGGGGCGAAATGAGCTAAAGAATGATGATGGATTCAACCCAGATCTCTGACTGGGGTGAGTGTTTAAAGTTTCAGTGCTCCGTCCAGCATCTCCTTCTCTTTGCTTTGTTCTCACTAAGTTGGCAGGGTATGCCTAGACGAGGATCCCTTGCTCACTTTGCCACTCGATTCAAGCTAGCCTGGCTGATGAGGTGTGTTACCCCGAAACCGGTCCCAGGATGCTTGTATCCTGTCTAGGGAAAACCTGGCTTGGCAGTTGAGGCTGGACTGTTCCCATGAGGCACAGGATCAAGACTGATTTGCATATAGCTGGGTCTGAACTGGGGTGGCGAAGTGAGCTAAAGAATGATGATGGATTCAGCCCAGATCTCTGACTGGGGCTAAGTGTCTGACAAGTTTCAGTGCTCTGTCTATCATCTCCTTGTGTTTGCTTTGTTCGCCCTAAGTTTGCAGGGCAATGCCCAAACATGGGTCCTTTGCTCACTTTGCCACTGGATTCAAGCTATCCTGGCTGATGAGGGTGTGTTACCCCGAAACCGGTCCCAGGATGCTTGTTTCTGGTCTAGGGAAGACCTGGCTTGGCAGTTCAGGCTGGACTGTTCCCATGAGGCACAGGGTCAATACTGATTTGCATATAGGGGTGGCGAAGTGAGCTAAAGAATGATGATGCATTCAACCCAGCTCTCTGACTGGGGGTGAGTGTGAAAAGTTTTGGTGCTCCGTCCATCATCTCCTTGTGTTTGCAATGGTTTACTTTAGGCACAACGCCTCTGGATGGAGCAGAGGTTGCCAGTAAAGGCTTACTTTGCAGCTAGGCTAAGACACCTTACAGCAAATTAAACCAAAAAAGCCATCCCTTGTTACTGCTGTCAATCTATCCAGCAATGCATTAAACCTGCACATTGGCCCCACAATAAGTAGTCTGAGGGCTTAAGATAATCGAAGAGTACTACAAATCTGCATTCACCTAGTAGAGCTTGATTTCACTTGCTAAAATCGTATCTTTACTTTTTCTTTGTCTCCCCACGATCGGAACGTTTTAATCTTTTATTGTTTATTAATCTTATGCTATTTTTTCCCTTTGTATTCTTTCCCCTTACACGTTACAAAACGATTTAGACTTTGCATACTAAGGGCTAAATATACCACACGAAACCTTACTTTGAGTTTGAGTAGCAGCTTGAATGAGTTCAGCCTTTTCAAGCTTATAGAGTCTTGGTTGTCTCTCCGTATGTAGCCCCTTCTATGTCAATGGAACAATATTTGCTCCCTCGAGCTGCTAATTCAGACACAGTTGCCCATGTGGGTCTATAACACAAAACAAAATTGAACAACTTAATTTTAGTCCTTATATGCCTACATGGCAGGATAGAAATCAACAATACTTTACTACACTGGCCAGTCAGATGGAATGCTGTTGATTATTTAGGTCTGGTGGGGAAGCACTCCGCCATCATGCTCAGTTGCAGGACAGATATAATCTTTCCAGTGTTAACCTTTACAATTCCCTTTGCTTTAAGATCTCTAAACTAGTCATACTGGCCTTCTTGGGGATAGCCTGTTGATGTGGCCCTACTACCTCTAGGATTAATAAAATAATAAAGTAGGGTGTCCAGATTTTGAACACCAAAAACACCCAACATTCCATAAACAAAGAATTACAATTTTAAGATAAACTAAGGGGCACAGAAAGATATTGTTAACGGCAGTTACCAAAATTAAAAGTACAGACATTGAGACAATAAGGGTCCTAAACGCAAGTTTGTTACACAGTGTCATATGTAAATTACTTTTTTTTATAAGAGCTTCTAAGTCATTCTGCACTGGAGCACATGAAAACATGCCTCCATCTGTGTTCATGTGACTTTCTCTGAAAATTGGGACGTGCTATATTTACTGAAATTTGCCAGGATTGATGTTGAAAAACTGCGACGGTCTCGGCAGTCCCCTGGGGGCTGGTCACCCTAAAATAAATACAACAAACTTGCAAAAAAATAGACGTTTCATAAAAAACATTGATGATTGATAGTGATTTGGAGCTAGGCTTCTCATTAGCAGAGAATCCCTGACTAGGTTGTCTTTATCAGTGACACAATTGCAGGTCCTCCATTGATGTACTGTGTAGACCGCTACATAAGATTCACAAATGTTAGCTCTTTTCCGGGGGTGCCTACTGCTACTTTGAATAGAGAAACTTACCCATGGAACCATATCACATAAAGTTTACATTGGTGCAGAAATCAAGGTAAATTTATTTTCACCATAAAATATGGATTGGCATAAGAATATTTTAGTTGAAGACCCAGGAAAATGTTTAACCAGAATATCAGTAGAGAAAAAGTATTAATAAACCACCTGGAGCACAATGTAAAGTTAATACATAATTTCAAAGAGTCAGACATTTTAACCAACAAATCGTAACCCAAGAATAAACACGATTTGTTTTGCTACTTGAGTAATACAGTGAACAGACTAATTTTGCCTCAGGCACAGACTAATTTTATATTTGGAAAGCAGTAAAAATGTATTCTCTCCGTTTTTTTTATGTTCACAGCAAACGTAGCGTCAAATGATTTACCTACAAATTTTGTTGTGACGCAAATACCAGGTGCCCCATTCATTATTAGACAAATAGCTCATCCACTTCTTTCACCCAGGTTCAACATTTTTGTGATATGGCCCAAGATATCTAAATGTACATTTGCCAATCCAATTGGAAGGGAAACATTGGCAGGAATAACCAAAACTACCAGGACATATATTAGTTTGCCTTGTGCTATGCTGGCAGCATCCAGCTCTGTAGCGCACTACACAAATAAAGGAGTTCGAGTGATAGAGGCTAGCAGCAGGGAGGGCGCCGTCCCCCATGGCACAGTTGCCATGGGGGTCTGGCCATGACTGACTTTGGTTAGGTGAGGTTCATTGGTCCCCCTTTCCTTCACTAGTGCTCCCTCCTCTGAAACTGTTGGCTTTGCAGCTCCACCGTTGAGTCAGTTCGAGTTGGGGAGGGGCTGAGTAAAAGTAGGACATTTTCACCAAATCTTTTCTCTGCATTTCTACTAGGAAGAGAGAGCCAGAACCCTATGTTCCAATTGCCCTTTTTCACTGACTTTTACCAATAATTATTGGATGTCATGATTGAAGACAATCTTCTAGGGCTACACTTTGTTGCTAATAACCACGATGGCAAAGCCAAGGAGATTATCTCTAGGACTTTGTGGAAACAAATAGGAAGACTGGAGCCTGTTCCTTCAGAGGAAGCGCACTGTGCCAGCCATCGTTGATAACCTGTGACCTGCATGCTTTTGGTTCCCACCTTCACCTACACCACCATTTTAAGACGATTCCAAAACATTGTGCAATTGGACTATCTGTCCGTCTTATCGATGTGTGGCTAGAAATATGGAGTTGAGAATGTAATGCTAGAGTTGGACCTCTGGAGCTCTGTGGCACTGGGCAAGACAGCGGATTCTGAGATTGGAGATGGTGGGATTGGGGCAGGAGGAGTAGCTATTGAGGAAACTGTAGGTCTAAATCTAAGTGGCTTGGACTGCGTAGCCAAGATGGGGGAAGGTTGTGGACTGTGAGAACATGGCAGGATTTTTGAGACCTTGCTAGTGGGGCAGGGGCTGAAAACGCACGCTTTTGTGGCAGGTTGCTATTTCT
This sequence comes from Triturus cristatus, assembly GCF_964204655.1. Taxonomy (NCBI): domain Eukaryota; kingdom Metazoa; phylum Chordata; class Amphibia; order Caudata; family Salamandridae; genus Triturus; species Triturus cristatus. Next base: position 378,257,676 of record NC_140590.1, on the reverse strand, counting down.
GAACAACTAGGAATATGTGGGGTGGGGCATGACAGTCTGGCTGTGTGAATGGGACTGCGAAGCTGGAATTGTATTACTGGGACCAGAGCTGAGCCAATATATCAAGCATATGCGTGACTGAGGGCTGGGGCCTCTTGAACAGTGTCCCTGAGGCAAATAAGTTTGTAGGGCCAAGAATGGGACTATGAAGTGAAAGTGGGGATTACTGGGCCAACCTGGGTCATCAGAGTTTGAGACTATGTTAATTGCATGGAAAGGTTTAGTAGCTCTTGTTAAGGGAGGTGATTTATGTCTGATTTTATCTCCGTTGATCTTTCGCTTCTGATAATTAACAATATTCTATGCTGGTTAGCAGCCTTTCATGTCACTGCTTTGCTGTATGTTGCTCTGCTTTGTGTCTTCCTTAACGCGAAAATGCCTCTGTTTTCTTTGGGTTATGTGTGATTATTCATTCAATGTACCTTATCCACCAATGCTTAATATTACTCTTTCTTTAACCCTGTTGAATTTTGGTATTTCAAGGCTTTGAAAGACTGTTTAAGAATATTATTAATCTGTTAAAATATTGTGCACGCCAGAACTCTTGAATTAATTTTGAATATTCTATCCTGAGCCACAGTTCCTGAACGCTGTGTTTATCTTTACTAGATTGCAATCTGTAGGTGTTCGTGTGTGCCTCATTCGTATTCTTCCTTTGTTTGCTGGCCCATAATCCTGATCCATTCCTCACCTGCATCTACATTACCTCATTCTTAAACTGTGACTAACTATCGTGGTTAACACTTTAACTTAAAATACTGTATGTAATTGAATTTGTCTTTATCTAAAATATGACAATTTACAAATTTCTCCTCTTGGTTAAAGGCCTTTTCAATGGCATTTTTATTTACGGGTATTTGTTAGGAGGGACTTCATGGTGACGAACACTTGTCGCATTGTTTTCCTTTGTATCTGTCTCTCTCGGGGGCTGCACCTACTTTTTTTCCCCCCAACAGTAATCTTTTGGTTAATGTTGCAAGTTGTGGACTTTAATCTAGAACTCCGAAATGTTACCTTGGGCCTCAAGTTGAGCTTTCATTGCTAATTCCAGCCTACAGTGAAGCCTTAATTGCTGTGTTTTAGACAAATGCAGTACTGTGGCATTCTTAATGTTTGTGTGCAATATGTATATGCTTATGATGGCATCACAATGCAATTAGGATAAACACACGAACAGCCTTATTGCACATGGATACAATCCACATCAGCGCATATTGACTGCTAATAATTTTGGATATTTTATGCAACAGTGAAAAGTTTTACTATTAACAGTGGCATTGTACTGTCCATTTTAAATTTCACTCTAGAGTCTGTGTAATCAGTTTACATCGGATATTCAAAACTTTAGAAATGCTTACGTTACACATTCGTATCTATGGTATTTTCAAATACAGCTATTTTCATTTCATATACAATTTGCACACGTTTTCCAGCTCATCGAAAGTGACAATATTGTTATTCGTGCTAAGCAGCGCACACAGCTTTGTTTGTGCTACAATCACACGACACCCCTGGCAATGAACTAAATGTGTAGAACAGCCTGCTGATTATACACTATGCATCACCATCCTCTTGATGAGTGATCCTACATCAGACCGAAAAATTAAAAACAAATTGGGTGGAGTACTGATTAATCTCTGTCGCTAGTAATTACTGTGGGACCCTTTCTAGTCCATATTTTTCCCCTCACTGTGTCATTCCAGAAAGGATCCAACCGTAATGCAGATTTTGTTGGTCCTGCTGTAATAGGAACAGCCCAGGCTGGACTGCCAGGCTTCATCCTCTGTGAGTGAGAGGAAAGACCACCCCAGACTGGTTCTGGCCTTTATGGACCTTATCAGTCAGGAAGAGCTGGAGTAGCCTGCCACACTTAGTGTCTCACTGGGAAACTAAATACTGATGGATGGGGTGCTTGATGTGATATTGGTAGTGATATTGCTACATAAATATTGATATTAGTAATGTTTATACACAATGTCCAGTGATGCTTCCGTAAAAGGGGGTGGGGGTCTTCAAGCACAGATAGTAATAAGAGGAATTTGCTGCATGATTAATGTGTAAGTCTCTGACCAGTGGAGATCGAGGTTCACCCAGAGAAGTTTTGCTGCAGTTTGATTGGCCATATCCCTATTAGTGAGCATAAAAGGATGGGCTGGATGGCTACTGTTTTTTCTCAACTGATTATGTGTGGCTGCTACTTGGAGCTCTATGCTAGTTTTGCATTCAGTTTCGGTTTTGTTTCCTCAAAAGAAGTCTCTACTGTCTGATATCATTTGCAAATCACCCAGATAGCATAAAGACTGACTGAATTTATAGGCATAAAGTGGTCGCTGTGTCTGAAAGTAATACCTGGATTGGGTACGGACTTGGATTTTTAATGGAAGGGGAGATGAACGCGATCCATAACACTGCTTGTAACATGAGCGCATGCAGATTCTATCATGCTAACCAATCTGATGTATCTGTTGTCCGAGAACAATCTTAACCTAACTGTTGTCACTTCCTATGTTTTGTTCACAGATCCCACAACGCTTTGCAGACTAGGCGCTGTTTACGTTTGCGTCCTTGTCACCCAACTACATGACCCTTGTAGGGATCAGCTGAGGGGGATCAGCTGCCTAATCTGTTCATTGCAGTCACTGGTTCTTCATCTCTGTGCAGATATTTGTATCACTTTATCAAGCACTCAAACCACTAGATAACTAACTGCTATGACGCAATGACCGAGGTGGGAGGAATAGCAGCTTTTTCATGGCCAAGGAATTGGTTTTAGGCTTTTTTTGTCAGTCAGCGGTTATGGCAGTATCCATGTTGGGTGCTATTATTTACCTATGGTGTCCCTGGGTCGTGGCTACTACTTCACTATAACTGGATAACCAAATCAGTGCACTTTGTATGCTAGACGCTCCTTGGGTGGTGAGGGCAAGCACTCGCAGCTTATTCCAGGAGGATTTTGTATGAGATCCGTAGTTGCTCTCAATGCACCCAATATCCAGGCAGTTGCATCTTTAAAAAAAAAAAAAGATTAGGAGTTTCATTTGTTTGCAAGAAGGCACTGCATTTAAAATGAACACACAAAAAGAGTCAACGCTTGCACATTCTGGGGGATATTTGCCCCAAATACAGTTATATAACTTCTATGATATACGAAGAAGGATGTGGGTATTTTCCTTTTAACTTCGGGGACTTCCAGATCTGAATAGTATTAACATCTGTGTTTCAACTTCCAGAACATTGGGTAAAGGTGCAAGCGAGGCAGTGGATCAGATTTGTTATGATCGGCTGGTCTTTTGCAATAACTTCTCTGTGGTCCTGTTTGGAAGAAAAAATAGTTTTAACACAGACTACTGAGAATTGACAAACATATCCAAGTCACAGTCACCCAAAAGGATCATGGGTCCCACCAAAGGGGAAAGGAGGAGGTTTTTAGGTTGCCAAAGAGTAATCTCTTGGTGTTAATTTAAATGGGAACTTGTTGTTGGTGTCTAGGGGCAGTAGACCCTGTCGGATAAGACTGGTTTGCGTTGCAACTCGTCTTCTCTGTGCAAAGTCAATTAGTGTCTGAGGGGTGAGTAAACAAAGTATGTCTCCAAAGGGCTCCTCCTCGCCCACGAGACCTACTTAGTTCCACATGCTTGGCCTAATCAAGGTATTGAGTTTCACTCCTGCCCCTCCTCATTGGACCCTCTACAGTATCACATGTTGGAAATTGTGAACTGGGATTAGGGGTTAGGACCCAATTGTGACATCAAATCATTACCTTTATCCTAAACCGTAAATGACGTTGGTTCTGCAATCTGCATCAATGGAAGGCTACCCTAAGACTTGGGGTGGAGAGGAAAATCTGTTTCATCTGCTCAGGAAGTGGGAGGAAAGGGTTCCCACATAGTGTGGTATCTTATGACGTATGGGGGATGATTCAGGGTTATAACAGCATGAATTCTAGAATGCCTTCTAAAGGCCCTCTGTCCTGTGGTCACCAGGCCTTCATTTTACTTCTGAACCAGCTCTACTACAGTGTTCAGGTGACTCACTTTCTCTGGACATAATCCACACAGGCTTCAGTCAGCGGGCCTGATTGTTGGTTCTCCTCTCCTCAATAGGCAGTACAGCTTCCTGTTTTTTTCACTTACTATCACAGCAACAGTGTTCTCCAGACTCCGCTTCTAGTCTTGCGCTTTTGTGGGAACAGCAATGTGTACAGTCAACTTCCTGGAAAACCTCTCTCTGGGTTGGTGAACAGAGCACCTTCTGGTAGTACAGATACAATGCCAGTTTCTGGCTCAAGTGGACAGTAGTCATCCTACTTTGAGGACAGTTGTAGAGTACATGGGTCAGACAAGGTTCTTTAAATTGTGGATTCCACCACAATCCTGCCACCTATCGTTAGTGGGCTCCCATGCTGAGCTCTTGAAGGTCTGGAGGGAGGAAATATGGGATAGGAGCAGAGAGCAAGGCAGGATGGTCCATTTACCAAATGGTCAACATAGGGATTCAGGCAAAGTTTCTTCTGTTAAGTTATAAGCAGCACAACGCAGATTCTGAAAGATCTGGTTCCTTAACCTAGCAAATGTTTTGGTCTTTTAGTGTGTGGATCCACCAGACAGCTGTGCCATTTCAGGGGCAGAGCCACTGGCTTGCAGCCTTCAGGTTGTGACATCCAAAAGGACAAGCTGAAGAAGAATCGCGCTGCATTCACTGTGTCCTCCTTAATACATCACTAACTCAACAGTGTCCCAACCAGACAACACACTTGTGACATTCACCCTAGGACGTGAGGGGTAAGGACCCCCTATGTGGTGGAAATAAATTGTTTTTATTGTGCTGCCACCACCTGCCAGTCTCCCCATAACCTAAGTAGCTGCTATCTAATGCACCGAGTCAGGAATGCCGTGTGCTTGGCTGGTGGAATGTCAATGAATACATTGAGCGTATCCTATGGACTCAATTGGTCAAGTCTACTGGGGAAAATCACATGGCAGACCAACAAACGTCTAACGGGGACAAAATACCATATCTTTTGACTCCTTGAAGGAATTTCATCCCTTCAGTTTTAAGAGGAGGGGTTTGAAGCATTTCTCAAAGGATGCACTTACTGCTTTGGTATATTATGGTGGAGTTCAGTTTCTTTAGGCCGCTGTATGCTATGCATTTTCAGGCCTTCACTGCTGTTGCTTCTGGTCACTATAAGCTTTTCTTATAGTTGTTTAACCAAGAGCTGTGACTGTTGTATTTTTGGAGTACATTTCCCAGTATAGGTAGTACTGTGCTTGACGAAGACGCAGGATGCATTATGGTGTGAAGTCTATTGCAACTACAATAAGAGGTGTGGCTATTATGTGTTCACTACTACTGTTCCTTCCTTCCTTCTCCCCTCTGTTGAGTCGAGTGCCTATTATGAACCATAGACTTGTACCTGATTACCCAGTCCACCAATGGAAAAGCGTTTTCCGGCCATGTATTGATCCCCTTCGGTAATTGGCCTGCTCCAGTAAGTTTGATGCCATTTTGACTGGCAATGGCTGTTCTATACTATTTTACGAGATATTTTGACACTCCCTTTTCTTTGCTTATCATTCGTGTCCTTCTCTGCTTTTGGGTGGTATAATGGTTTTCATGTATACCTTTGAAATGCCAGTTGGCTGGTGGGTCACTTTCTAGAGGCACTCCCCTGCAGCCAGAGAGGCTGATGTGATGCAGAGGTGGTCAAGTGTCTGGCCTGTTATATGTCAAACACAAATGCAATTTTCACGAAAACAAACTTACCTGTCAGTGTTTATGACCACTTAATACAGTATACAACTGCCAACCAAACCTCCTCTTTTAGCTCGCAAGTTGAGTTTGATCCCTTTAGTATAGTACTGTGATTGCATTAATAAAGTGCTTACTGCCCCCTGGCAAGTCGTTAAAGCACTTTATTCCAGGCAGTACGCTTCTCCAGAGCCCAAGGTTAGTGGTTAATCGCGGTTATTGGGATCAACTATTGTGCTGTCATTGAGACGTTCCACACATTTGCTCCTGTTTCTCTGGTAGATTAAAATGATAATTGGATGTGATTGTTAGTGGTAATTATTTAAGTTTATGTAAGTAACTGGTAGATTAATGGGTAGACTATGGGAGATTTTGTATCATCAGATCGCAGGGGTATGGTTTCAAAGAAGGAGAAGAACTGATGTGTGAAATGAAGGGTGGGCCTTTTGGAGAAATACAATAATAGAAATTAAGGTAAACCTGCTTGCAGCGTATTGCAGCCTGTATTCAGAGAGAGGGGGCCTGCAGAGGATAGCGAGTAGAGAGACGGTCATTCGAAAGAAAAGGAGGCAAGAGCCGCTCGTTTAAAAGCTGGGCATTTTTTGCAGGGTTTTAGCAGCATAGAGGAGGCTTTTTGAGATAGAATGCACTCGGTGGATGCAAAGGTGTAGAAAGAAACTACCTTATTTATCTTATGAGTGAGACGGTTTTATATTACTAGAAACAGGATAACAGTCTGTAAACTACCTCTAGATGGCTGGTATTAGGTAACATTTCAGAGTCATTCTACTGACCTATGTAGCTGCAAAATATTCTAATTTCTAGCGTCTTTGCAGATCTGCACCACTTTTTTCAACGTCTAGTCACGTGGCATAATTGTAAATTCCAGCGGACTATTTATTAGATGGGTGCGATAATGCGATTAGTATCTTAGTTTAGGATCCGTATTTTTTAGTAGGACAGCAACTGAGCAGTGGAACTAATTAAGGCAACATTACTGGTTAACGGACTGTGACTACCAAAGGCAATAATAATAAAAAATAAAAAAAACATTAGACACCCCGCAAAAAATATTGAAATGTCCAGTGTACGCGTAAAATATTTTTATATTCAGTGAAACCTGTGAGGACTTGCGTTTGAATCTGACATTTCACAGAAACAGTGCCAAGTTCACGAGAGGTGCCCGGCGGGGATGGTGGTCTACTCTACGGACGTCGTGAAGTAGGGGAACCGCTCACTCCGGGTTTGTTGGTGTGGTGGGTTAACCCCCCCCTGTCACCGGAAGCTGAGCTGTGAAGCTCGCGCATCGCCACCCTCCGACTCCCAGGGAGTAGTCGTCCCGCTGATGAGACAATGCCCCTCTATTCTCCCGCGGGTGCTCCTGTGGGCGGGCTGGGGAGGGAGGGGGGCATTCCTGGAGCCGCGCTGCTGGCGCATCCCCAGAAGCCGTCCGGAGGAATGTGCGGTTTGTGACGAGAAGTGTCTGCAGAGCAGGCGCCTGCAGACGGTTCTAACAGGCCCATGAAACGACGCCTATTTTCATATTATTTGGAAAATATTCTAGGGCGGTGATGTGGTTAAGCCTACTACAAGTCATCAGATCTTACTTAAGTATAATCCTGATTTGCTGCCACTTGACTAAATTGTGTGACACTGTTCAATTCGCATCGTCCCACTGCAAACATTGATGTGATATATTGTATTGCAACATTTATATAGTGCTTATTGCCTCAATATGGGTCACTGAAGAGCTTGCCTACGTGGGCACAAGCTATACCGTGCAGGTGTAGTTGCAAGGGTGTCATCTTAGTTAGTTTTTTCTTTTTCTTTACCTATGTTGGTTGGAAGTGTTTCCATATTCTGTGTGGTGGCCACCGAAGTGCAGGCACCGTGTTTTCGACACACTGGATGACGTGCTGTAAGAGAGGGATGCATAGTTCATGCTTTTCAGTATTCTGGCAGCTTTGAACAGCTCTGCCAATACCTTTATGGTATTTCGTATGATCATTGTCTACTTAGCTGGTTACTTCACGGAGTTGTCCAACCTGATGTTTTGTTACATTTTTTTTTATCCTGAGCAGGCACGCTTGGGGAAATAATTAATGAAGGAGATCTGCTTGGATGGGCTTTGCTATTATCATCCCATCTCTGGATATACTTGTGAGATGTATAGCAGCGAATATACTGTGTAGCTAGCTGGGGCTTGCAGTTATTTTATGCCAGGTCATATACCATGCTAGTTTGTTGCCTGGTACAGTACTGTGTGATGGACAAGATGAATAGTATATATATCTTGTGTGAGTGTACCATGATTAAGCTTTAATTGGCAGCTGACCTGAGTGTTAAGTTATATAGTTATATGTGTGGGCCAGAAGGTGTATGTATGTATGTATGTATGTATGTATATGTATATATATATATATATATATATATATATATATATATATATATATATATATATATATATATATATTCACTGAAAAAACCATAGGTTTCACACATGTTATAGTTAGCTGGACATTTTACTGATAAAAAACCAATGAAATTCCCCCGTTATAGTTACTGTAGGCAACTATAACTCACGCGACCGCAATCCTCTGCTGATGCTAATACTGTATTTAGACACTTATTTGCCCATATCTTCTTCCATTAAATTTTAGCTATACATATATTACAAATATTTTTTTTTCATAAAGACACATATGTCATCAGCAGAGGATTACGGTCGAGTGAGTTATAGTTGCCTACAGTAACTATAACGGGGGAATTTCATTGGTTTTTTATCAGTAAAATGTCCAGCTAACTATAACATGTGTGAAACCTATGGGTTTTTCAGTGAATTAGCAAGGTTTTTTAAATGCTATTTCCTAACTATAACGTGTGTGAAACCTATGGTTTTTTCAGTGAATTTGTACGGTTTTTTAAATGCTAAGTTACTTTACGCCATTTGTGGCGTGCGCGCCCACTTAACGCAGTTCGTTCCGTGCACGGTTTTTATCAACTTTAATAAGCCCTGTACATTTGGTGGCCTTCGGCCACCAAAAGCACAGGGGGTGAGGTCAATGTGGATAGTGTTTTTTTTATTTCGATTTTATAATTTCATGTTGCCAAAATTACGTTTTTTTTCTCTATTAATAAGCCCTGCACATTTGGTGGCCTGCGGCCACCAAAAGCACAGGGGGTGGGGTAAGTGTGGATAGTGTTTTTTTTTATTTTTATTTTTTTACCGTAAGCGTACGGTAAGCTTACGGTAAGCGTACGGTAAGCGTACGGTAAGCGTACCCCGCGAAATTGCCGAAAAAAAAATAAAACCGTTTTTGCTCTTGGGGGATGTTTGGGGACTCCCTCAACATGACTATGTGGGAGGGAGTTGTCAAAACAGCCCCGTAACATGTTTTTGGCCATCATGTTTGATAAACAACACTCAGTGCGAGAGACAAAATGGCGGACGCCGCTTCCTGGTTTCGGCCGATTCGAATGTTTACTAAGATCTAAGAGCCAATCAGAATCGCGCTCGCGCACGCCACCGTAAGCTTACGGTAAGCGTACGGTAAGCGTACGGTAAGCGTACCGTAAGCGGGCTCAGATATATATATTGATTTAAAGGCTATTTTCTCAGAATCTACTGAACAGATTTACACCAAACCTACAAAAGGCACTTCCTTGACCTAGGGACTACCCCTCTGCCAAATTTCTAGTAATTCTGTTCAGCCGTTCGGGCTGTAGCTCGTTCTAAACGTCCTATGGAAAAATGCATGGGAAAAACGCGTTTTGGGACCCCCCTTTTATCTCAGCCCCCGCTTGACGAATCCCCCGAGACTTTCAGGGTAGGAGCGGAGCGTAGCGCCCCACCTATTTTGAGAAATTCGCGAGGATTCGTCGACCGGCGCCAAAGTTATTCAAAATAGAATGTTGAGGTTTTCCTATGGAAACGTGGTCCTAACTATAACTACCTACTGGCGACCGCCAGTAGGTAATATATATATATATATATATATATATTCACTGAAAAAACCATAGGTTTCACACATGTTATAGTTAGCGGAAATTTTACTGATAAAAAACCAATGAAATTCCCCCGTTATAGTTACTGCAGGCAACTATAACTCACGCGACCGCAATCCTCTGCTGATGCTAATACTGTATTTAGACACTTATTTGCCCATGTCTTCTTCCATACATTTTTAGCTATACATATATTACAAATATTTTTTTTTCATAAAGACACATATGTCATCAGCAGAAGATTGCGGTCGCGTGAGTTATAGTTGCCTGCAGTAACTATAACGGGGGAATTTCATTGGTTTTTTTATCAGTAAAATTTCCACTAACTATAACATGTGTGAAACCTATGGTTTTTTCAGTGAATTTGCAAGGTTTTTTAAATGCTAATTCCTAACTATAACGTGTGTGAAACCTATGGTTTTTTCAGTGAATTTGTACGGTTTTTTAAATGCTAAGTTACTTTACGCCATTCGTGGCGTGCGCGCCCACTTAACGCAGTTCGTTCTGTGCGCGCACGGTGCGCGAACAGTGAGCACGCGGTGCGCTTCGCGCACCGCGCGCCCACTTTACGCAGTTAGTGCCATGCACGCACGGTGGGCACGCGGTGCGCTACGCGCACCGCGTGCCCACGTTACGCTAGATGGGCCATGTACGCACGATGCGCTTCGCGCACCGTGCGCACATGGAGGACATATGATGCACTTCGTTTTGAAAGGTAATATTTGAATTTTTCGTATATTTTATAAGCCATGCACAAATGGTGCCCTTCGGGCACCATTTGCACACGGGGTGGAGAGAGTGTGGATAATTTTTTTTATTTTATTTATTTTTTTTTAAAAAAATTTTTTTTTTTTCAGCTGTGATAAGCCATGCTCAATTGGTGGCCTGCGGCCACCAATTGCACACGGGGTGCAGAGAGTGTGGATGATGTTTTTTTTTTTAAATTATTTTTTACCGTACGCGTACGGTAAGCGTAATCGGCGAAATTACCGAAAAAATAAAAATTCAGTTTTTGGCCTTGGAGGATCTTTGGGGACTCCCTCAACATGCCTATGTGTGTGGGAGCTGTCTAAACAGCCCCTTTACATGTTTTTGGGCTTTAAATTTTAAAAATCGCTCTCAGTGCGAGAGAGAAAATGGCGGCCGCAGCTTCCTGGTTTCGGCCGATTCGAATGTTTACTAAGATCTAAGAGCCAATCAGAATCGCGCTCGCGCACGCCACCGTACGCGTACCGTAAGCGTACCGTAAGCTGGCTCAGATATATATATTGATTTAAAGGCTATTTTCTCAGAATCTACTGAACAGATTTACACCAAACCTACAAAAGGCACTTCCTTGACCTGAGGACTACCTCTCTGCCAAATTTCTAGTAATTCTGTTCAGCCGTTCGGGCTGTAGCCCTGTCTAAAGGTCCTATGGAAAAATGCATGGGAAAAACGCGTTTTGGGACCCCCCTTTTATCTCAGCCCCCGCTTGACGAATCCCCCCGAGACTTTCAGGGTAGGAGTGGAGCGTAGCGCCCCACCTATTTTGAAAAATTCGCAAGGATTCGTCGACCGGCGCAAAAGTTATTCAAAATAGAATGTTGCGGATTTCCTATGGAAACGTGGTCCTAACTATAACTACCTACTGGCGACCGCCAGTAGGTAATATATATATATATATATATATATATATATATACACTGAAAGAAAGAAAGGTTACAGGGACGTTATAGTTAGGCTCAGATTTCACTTGTACAACACAAGTGAAACTCAGCAGTTATAGTAACCTGAGGTAACTATAACTTACGCTCCACAATGCACTGCTTATGACCTCACATATTACATCACTCTTGACCTGGTCAGTGACATCACTCATGACATCGCAGATGACATCCCTCATGACATGATCCCGTAAGTATAAGTATTTTGTAAATGTTTCTGAAACTTAAACATATATACTAAGCTACAGCATACGTTAAATTACTATTCAGTCTGTACAAGTAATTAGTCGTAGTATTTCTAACATATCTTATCTGAGTGGCTGTGTGACTGTCTGTATCAGTGTGTGAGTGGATATCTTAGTGGCTGTATGGGTGAGTGAGTGGCTGCCTGGATGTGTTAGTGAGTATGTGAGTAGCTGTATGGGTGAGTGAGTGGCTGTATTTGTGAGTGAGTGGGTGTATGGGTGAGTTAGTGCATGTGTGAGTGGCTGCATAGGTGTATGAGTGGGTGTGTGAGTGGCTTTGTAGGTGAGTGAGTAGCTATTTGAGTGTGTGTACTAGTATGTGAGTGGCTGTTTTGGAGAGTGAATTTCTGTGTGAGTGGCTGTAAGGATGAGTGGGTGTGTGAGCAATTGTATGGATGTGTGAATGGGTAAGTACGTTATTCTGTGGGTGTGTGAGTGGTTGTATGATTGAGTCACTGTATGAGTGAGTGTGTTGATGTGTGAGTACCTGTATGGGTGAGTGAGTAGCTGTGCGAGTTTCTGCATGGGTGTTTGCATGGGTGTGTGAGTGGCTGTAAGGGTGTATGAGTTGGTGTGTGTATGTCTCCATGACTGGATGTGTGAGTGGCTGTATTGGTGAGTGAGTAGCTGCATAAGTGGCTGTATGGGTGAGTTAGCGGGTGTGTGACTGGCAGTATTTATGAGTGAGTGGATGTGTGAGTGGATCTGTGGATGAATGATTGGTTGTGTCAGTACTGGTATGAGTCTGTGAATGGGTATGTGAGGGGTTGAGTGGGTGTATGAGAGGTTGTATAGAGATGTGGGTGTGTGTGCTTCTGTGGATGATGTCATCAGTGATGTCATTTAATATTCACGGCCAGAATATTCCTTGGCTTGCATATTTCATGAAAACGTTTACAGACTTGGGGGTACAACATTTTTATTTACTCCCCTGACAAGGTCAATGGTAATTTGAAGGCTTTAATCCATTCTCTGTTTCTTGATAATAGTCATTTAAACTGTTCCAAAAGCTTTTTGTAAATGGCAACGGTGAGTTATCATATGGAGATTGCCCTTTTGGTCGGATCTGGCTCTTATTTGGAATGGATACCTAATTGAAAGCATTGTGTTTTTACTTAACGCGTTTTAGGTTAAACCTTGTTCATTTTTTGGTAGATTATTCTTTACAGGGTAGTTGGTTTGCATCCTTAGCGTGTTGTCCTTGTAACGTTATCAGCAAGTAATCATGTTAACATGTCATGTTCTTGTGTAACTTTTATTCTGTTCCTAAAAAATAATTTACAGCCTATTTTACGCTCTTTTGGCTGACAATCTGCAAAACAGAGGCATACATTTCTACATTGTTTATCGTCTAAATTTGTGTGCCACACCATCATTAGTTTTTTTCGTGCTTCCATTAAGATCAAGTCAGATATGTGCTAATCGATCCATGATTGATAGGAATTCTTTTTCTGTATTTTTTATTTTACTATACCTTGAAAGAAATATTAATTATAGGCAGACCCAAAGAGGGCTCGAGCTGCGGCATTTTGGGTGACCTGCAATTCTTTTGTGACATAGGCAAGACTGCCCAAGTACATGTAGCAGGGACGAAACGCAGGCCCCCGCATCCTTGCCGTGTGGGGGGGCCAGAGCTGCAGAGGGCCCCCTCAGCACAATACTCGGGCCTTAGAGCTCTGGATTAAATTCAGAGAAGGGGGGCCCTCCATGTTCCTTGCAGGGGGGCCTCCTCAGCTGTCGTTATGCCACTGACATGTAGTTTCCGTTATCTAGGCATGATAGAATTAGGCCTTGCACTACCGTCCTCCGGCATTCTGCAGGAAGCCACTTGAGCGTTTTCCTAGGATCTTAAAAGGCCAAAGCAAGTACCCGCCACCTTCTTAGCCTGGGAGATTCTAGTCAAATCTCTGTCCAAAGTAAAGCCGAGATTCCTGACTTCAGGTTTGGAGATGGGGGACTCACTCAGACAAGGGGACCATATCAGTTGTTCCCAGAGTGACGGGTTGTCGCTAACCACCATCACCTCTGATTTGTCCCCATTGAACTTGAGGCAACTTGCTGCCGTCCAACTGGCCACCTGTTCTAGGCATGTATTAAGTTTCTTAGAGGTGGATTCGATGTTGGGTGCAGTCGAAACAACAATCTGAGTGTTTTCTGCGTAGGATACCGTTGTAAAGCCATGGGCACAGATGGTGTCTGAAAGAGGTCAAACATATATGGTTGAAGAGCGTGGGGCTCAAGAAGAGCCTTGAGGCACTCTACATTCCAAATTATAGGTTTTTGGCAAGAAGGGTCCACTGATTTGGAAACTTCTCTTTGGCTAAAAACGCTGTTAGCCATTTTGAACAAGAGTTATGGTGTTTGCCATACATAATCAGTCAGCTTCTATGAGAGTACGAACATCAGCCACCATGCCAGCACTATCAATCTATGATCTAGACTTTATTCTTAAGAAAATCTTCATAGGAAGTACAACTTCCTATGAGTGGTACGTTGGCTGTTGTACAGGGGGGTAACTGTGACAGAGCACTGGCATTTTTAGGTCTCGCCTAGCGTTGTAACGCGAATGTGCTGCCATCGCTTTGTGGGGCATGCAGTATATACTGTAGTGTGGAAGCTTTGTAGAAGCTCCGCCCACTCTCTGCCCATTGGCTTTTGTCTTAAATGCTGCCTTCCGATTGGTTTGAGGCTTGTTAGTCCCTCCTCATTCATCATTTGTATCCTTCCACAGCTATTGGCCCCTTTACTCCTGACACTATTTTCTTCCCTGTCTCCCCACCCCACCGCCCCTTCCCTCAGTCTGTGACTTCTCACCCTCCCCCTACCCCACCCCCCACTCTTGTTCGTGTTTTCTTGCCTGCTGGCTCTTCCGTTCATCTTTATTATTGCCACCTTGAAATACGTGAGTTCAAGATGCGTGCTGTACAAAAACGTCTTGTGTTTAATGAACTAGATTTTTAACGTTACTCTAAATATAATAAGACTCTAGGCAACATTCGGGGTATGCATGGCAACTGACGCCTCGTAGCTCACAAATGGCATTGTTCACGGGCGGGAGAAGCAGCAGTGTTTTAACTCGTGCTTAAAACAAGCACTTTTAATAACTGCCTCTGAATTCAGTGCTGTAATCTTGGGTACTGTGGTGACGCGCTAAAGAAATGCACTTTTTTGAATTTTCGAGAGACATTATCGCACATTTACATCATGTTTACTGTATGATTAACATGCTGATCATTTTCACGGCTCGCCCACTGGCTCATATACGCTTGGCTCGTCTTCGGCTGGCTCTACCTGTTAATTAATATATTGGCTCGTGCACCTCTAACAAAGAGAGATGAATGGATACATGACAGTGAGCCCGGTAGATGGTAGAGAAATAGACTGGTGCAGACAAACCGATAAAGTCAGTCTCCATTGCCTCACGTCAGAATCATCACTTTCAATAACCTGGAAATCTGCTTGCAACTCCTGCTTGCCCCAACCTCATCCCCCTCACCTATTCTTAGCAGAAGCGGCAGATTATGAGCTGTGCTTTGCTGGTGCAGAGGAGCACGGCAGAGTCTGTAGAAGCGCTGGGGTCCCTAGCCTCTCCGGGCGGGTACCTAAACCTTCCGGGTGCCTTCACACACAAGATAAATAAATACATTTTGTTGTGTGCTTTAGTCACTCCTCTGTGAGCACTGTCTGGTAGATGAAGCTCTGTGTAAATAAACACATTCAGAGAGGTGGTTGTGTACAAACAAACAGCCACAATACCGTACGTTTTGAACGTGTAGTTAAATACCTGCTCATCGAGTACCTCATTGGCTGATCATTCCATGGCACTACCAAAATTCCATTTGGACACATTTGCTCAACTGTAAAACACTCCCTTCTATGGGTCATTTAACAACTCCGGGCTTTGGGGTTAGGTAACCTACTTTGGATGCTGTGTAAAAGAGTAAATACAAAAATGAATGCAATAAAACTAAGCAACCAGTACTGTCTAAATCAATGTGAAAACTGACACGCATTCTGGCATTTTGTTTAGTTAATGTCGATTTTCTCATAGATGTGAGTAAAGTAATCTTAATGAAATCTGAACACTTTTAACTAATAGCACCGGGCGACCTTTGACAACTAGGCAATAAATACATTTTCATGTACCCCCGAAGGCCCCCTGCCCCGCCCCCTTGTCAAACTTCATTGCCTCCCAGTGTTTGGGGGATAACCAAGACGCAAGAGAGTGAGTCAAATTGTCTAGAAAATGAAAGAGAAGCCGGGATTCGGATTCACATGCTCCGATCCCGATCGCGTTGGTTAGTCTGTAAGCACTACTTTTATTAATGAGTTTGACATTAGTAAAGCACCACGGTGTGCATGTGTGGCGACACTTCACCCATGAGGTACGTGCCAAGCAATTGTTGACACAATCCACACTTTGCGTCTTTTTCAATATATTTATTACGAAGTGCAGGACCTTTCCAAGGGATTTTGCACACTACATACATTCACTCCAAAAATAAAACGTGTAGGTAAAAAACATTGCCATTGGCAATAGCTCTAACTCACAAATGTGAGACCTATTTGCATTGCAAATGCTTGTTACTTGAGGAAAGGTTAACTACTTGTATGGCAATATTCTTTAACTGTACCACAGACAATGAGGCGTTGCTATAGTTTAGGGCTTCTGCAGAATAGTTGCAGTGATCACCCCAGTAACTGGAGGATGAATTGTTGAACAGTGGGGTTTGATGACATTTTGTAATGCAGTGCCAAGGTGACCAATGTCTATGAAATTACATAATGGTTAAATGGTCCACTGCTTAACCCCATTCAAAAACACGATAATCAAATGGAGTCAATAGCATGCTGTATGAAAGAATACAAAACTATCATAGGATCAGCTTACTATCTCGCTCAAGAAGAAAGTAATTACATGGTAATGAATACTCCTTAATAATTAGGGAAAGCAATATTCCAGGTGAGGTTGGAGGAGGGTGAAGTAAGCCATAGTGTGGTCTACTCCATCTCTGCATGCCATAGCCTTGTTTGCAAATGTTGGTTTTATATTGAAAGTCTATATTGGAGTAAGCAAATTCAGCTCTCAAATGTGTTACATCCTTCAGACAATTGTAGCAGTTGCAAGCAGTCACTGATATACTTAGGCATATCAAGCAAGAAATCCCCACCTTCTAGGAGGTGTGGGAAGGGGCTTTTTCACGAGAAATGTTTGTAAAGAAAGAAGGCCAAATAGCACATTTTAAAAGATGTTTGTTGAACATATTGGTTAAGAGGCTATAGGTCACAAGGCCTGTCTAAAGAGAAAGTCCCAAAATAATATAAAATTGCAACTTCTGCTGCAGTGCCCTATTTCACTGCTCTCTTCAGCAACAAGTAAATTGATGTACTAATGGCTATAAAAAATGTGCTTGGTACGCTCGGAGGCACTGAAGACAAATGTTTGTGTTATTAAAAAGAAACAGTGAATATGCACTGAGCTTCAGTGGAAATAGCCTCCATCTTAAATGCTGTGTCATCAGAAAGAAACCCTGCACCACCTTGCTAGGGGGTATAATGTTCACTACAGTTTTTGTGAACAATCTATCAAAATTTCTGTCAGAAAAATAAACATCAGAAATGATGGCATTGTATTACAAGGACCTGTTAATAAAATACACCGGGATTATGCTGTAAATGCTACTGTGCTATCACAACTATGGGTGACTTGTAACATGTAGGGCTGTTCACCAGGGAGACCTGGAAAGTAACAAAATGAGTCAGCCAGTCATGTACCCAAGAGTGAAGGCAAATTGGTTAATGTTAGATTAGCCATTTTAGCACGTTTGGTATGAAATATGTCCTTTTGTGATCTGATGGGCTTGTATCAAGCATATAAGCAAACCACCTCAAAGAAGCGATTTGTCTACCATTTTACCAAGTCTGGTCAATATATTTTTTGTTAATCAAGACCTGTACATCTGTTCTCAACAAGCATTTTAATTCATTCTACTAGAAATGGGGGAAACTCCTAATGATTCACTCAGTCATGAAAAAGGCGCTTGATTAGCAAATCCAACATGCTGAACCCGGCTCCAGACCTAATTCTTAAAACTCAAGCGGACAAAAGGCTCCTTGAAACATGAAATCATGTACCAAACAAACCGAATGAATGAAGTGCATAAAGATGTGTTAATATTTAGGTGGACATGTGAAGTTGACTTAGTGACTCACATTTCTTTCTTTTAAGTCTAAACCACACACTCAGTGCGAGGCTTTCGATTTACTGTGCCATTCTTTGGCAACTCGTTCCATTTCCTTTCCTCGTCCATTATTTCTAATGATTATTTGGTGAAGTGGTTGAAAATATAAAATGTTTCTTCAAAACACCCTACTTTTCAATTACAGTTTTTAGTTTTTATGTGAACTCGCGAGGTTCCATGTATAACTTTTTCAAAACCAGTACACATTAGGAAATCGTACTGTACAGATGTCTTTGACATGGTATCCTCTGATCTGGAAAGGGAGCAGCTCTGACTATAAAGTTCTTCTGTGATGGTACCGGCGGCATAGATGTCAACTGTGCTTGCATAGTATAGAAGTGCACATACTCCCTGTACAAGTGTACCTGCTTGCTACTGAGAAGTGATATACTCTGCCTTTCAAATTAAAGCGCAGTGGCGTTGGAGAGCGTAGTGAATTTTAACCCAGTGATAGGCACTGTGATAAACCAACAATGCCTTTAGGCTCCATGCCAAAGCTGCCAATCCTGTATTGTTAACAGTGTTTTATTTATAATAGACCATGTTTGAGAGCTCCGGAGTGGAGGCTGAAGGCAATGCGAGTTTCTCACAGTGCGTGTCAGTGGATCAAAAAGGAAAGAATAAAAGACAAAATATTTACCTACCCACCCGTCCTCCATGTTCTCTTCTGGACTGCAGTCCGAGTGCGAGTTCTCCTGGAGCCAACGCCCCTCTGCCAATCCAGACTCCGCTCTCATGCTGCTGATAATGTTAAGCAGCAGAAGAGAAGTGCGAGGGTTGGTTGAAGCGGGCTGCTTCAAAGCTCTTTCAGACCCTGGGGCATGTGCCTGCTCTTGACCCAGCTGTCTAAGACAGGTGGGGTTGGAGAGGTTTAAAGTCACGACAGGCTGGCTGTCGCAAGACAGCCGGCCAAAGTGACATGCGCACTTTAATCTGGAGTGAGCAGCACTCATCCTCCCCTGTTGCCAGTCAGCAGCAAAGGCCCACCCTCACATACTTCTCAGACTGGGAGCAAATGAAAAAAAAAATATTGTATTAAAAATTCTTTTTATTACCATTTTATTTTTCACTTTGCTGCACTGGCAGCATGGGGGTGACGCTGCTCTGCCTAATGGAGGGGCTGCCGCTGTTGAAGAGGTGCTGGCAGTGGCAGACGGTTAATTTAGGAAGGAATGGGGCGGACAGGGCACACACACATGCACACCTACAGACTCACACTCACAGCCAAGCATTCACACACACACACAAACACATCCATTCACAACACTAATTACCAAACATTCATACATACACGCAAGCATGCACCAAACATTAATTTGAAAGAAAACACACACTTACCTGCAGCTGTACCTCCGAGGTCTCAGGAGGCTTGGGACTGTTGCCTTCCTTCATTGGTTGACCTAAGGTCAGCCAATGAAGACTGTTGCCTTCCCTCATTGGCTGACCTACTGTCAGCCAATAAGGGAAGGCAGCAGTACCAACGTCATCACAGACTGGGAAGGGGTCAGTGAGACTGCTGACCCTATCCCACTCTGTGATGAAATGTCACTGATCGACACTCGACACTGGGTGCTTCAGAGCCTAAAACTGAAGCGCCCAGGTGTGAGGCAATCAGTGATGCTACCCCTCATCACCAAGGGTAGGGCCACAGGGACTTTTGCTGAGCTGAGGAGGTCACGCCCACAGGAGCTGTGACTTCCTCTGCCCAGCAAATTTCAGCCGAGGCTGCCGGGAGCCTGCACATTTAGCGCATGTCTGGCTGCCTGACTTGAAAATGAACAGTTTCTCTGTCAGGCTGACCTTTGTTCAACCTGACAGACACTGTTCGGGAGGGGCAAAGGGTGGGGGGCGTGGCCCCTCAGGCCCAGTGGACTGGCCACGGCTGGGTGCTGGTACTGAGTGCCTGAATGTATCCGGCCATTGAAAGCATGGACTGTCAACCAGTTTTGCGTCCTGGCTTCTGAGGATTACTTTAAGGCAGGTAAGATTTTCAGTTACATAGACTATTTATGGAAGGGTTGGCAATTTCATTTGTCTCATTCGAACTATGGCCTATTATTGGGTCTTTTGGTTTTTAGAAAGGCTCTAAAGGTCTCCTCAGTCTGGTGTGATATATAGGGGCTTTGGGTAAGTCCGTTCCATTCATTGGTCAGTTTAACTGCGAATCACATATTGGTTTCACCCGCTACAGCAGGCAGCATAGACTAAGTCCACTTCAGACATTGTCTCTCTTACACTGTGACTGATGGCATTTTGACCAGTCATAAGTGCACATCCAGCTAAAAAGAAGTGCACTTCAGTACTTCTGCTGTTCCTTTTGCTCATATTCTGCCTTTTTTGTTTTTCTGCTGCTCATAATGTGCTTGTTTTGAAGCCATTAGAACATTGACTTTAAACCTTTACAGATCATTTTCCTGTGATATGCATTAAAATTCAAAAGTATGTCGGTGCCTGTTCCAAGTGTACTTGCTTGCTAGAAAACTCCCATACCGATCTAATAATATTTGTCTTTTTCTTTCCTATTTTGTGACATGCTTGCAGCACAAATTGAAAAATGTAAACATTTCATCTGCTTTCCATATCTATACCGGTTGGTTTTGCCAGTGTTTGCTTATTCATCGCCTTGTGTAGTACAGAATACATCCAGCTGTGTTTCAGAGTTTCCTAAATTAAAGAAAGTAAACAGCCCATCAAAATACAGGATAGCCAATCTGGTAACCTCACAGCAAGGCACTCCTTCCACTCCCGAAATGACATATTTCTCAATATGACATGGAATGGGCTCGATATCCAGAAAAGGGATGGGGATCTCTTCAGCATCTGTCCATCGATATCCATATCCCCAGAGATCCCTGCCCCCTCCCCCCCCCTCCCCCCCCCCCCCCACAGGATGCCACTTCATGCACATGAATTCAGCCTCCTTAAAGTGCCATACTGAGGGGGTACAGGCCCAACATATATGCATTTGTGCGTATCCTCTCTTCCAATTCTGCAAGCGCGCAGTGCACTGACCGAGAAGGGTCTCTCAAATACAGCAACACGTTATCTGCAAAGAGAGGTACAGTATGCACCTGGGCACCCTCCAAATTCCCTAAGTGCTCAACAAGTCACGCAGCTGAGATGCAAGGGGCTCGGCCGCAAGCACCTGCAGCATAGGGAAGAGCAAGCATCAGAATGGAGTACCTCTATGCAGGACCCAGGGATCGGAGATCACTTCGCTCATTCGAATCCTAGCCTGTGGGTCTTTATAGAATAATTTAGCCCAGCCAGTGATATTGAGACCAACAGTTTATTCAGAAGGAGCATGTGAATTTGTTGGTACAAATCTGCAAGTTGCCATCCAAACCCAGGGTTTTACCTCTGGCTGTCCCCACCTTCAGCTCAGGCATGCTAAGTGGGGCCTCAGGATCTCTTTGCTGCACGTGTGTGTGCTGCGCTACGCGCACCCTTCCATAAAGTCTCTAATCCCTTGTTCATCCACTATAGAGAAGTGACCTCTCTCTCCCTTCCAATATTCCTCACAGAGATCAATAATTTGCTCCCTTGCCTTTACCACCCTCCCATCTCCCCGTTGTAGTGACAATATTTGTGTGTGGGGGCATCTCCTGATTAAACCGCAGTACTAGAAACCGTCCAGAGTTGTCCCCTTCCGAAATAATCTGTGTCTGTGACGCTTATAGATATATCTAGCTAGCAGGGTCCAAGTGTCTACAATTAGATTTTTTTTTTGTATCTAACAGCTGTTGTGATAACCCGGGGTCTGTCACGACTCATTCCTCCCAAACCAGCTAATTCTTTTTCCATATCCACCAGGGTCTTGTTCAGGTGCCCTCGCTCCCCAAAGTTCTGTGATATGCATTCTCCCCTGAGGACTACCTCATATACACCCCACTCACGTGCTCCACTGTTTGTGGACCCTTGGTTATCCAGAAAGTAGTGTCCAGTAAAATGTTGGGCAGTATCTGTTCAAAGCTCTGTCCCCAAACACCATAGAGGTACTTGGGGACTATACAAGCGCATTAAAATGGAAAAAAGCAGTGGGGAATGATCCCAATAATAATTTATTCACATACCTTGCAAAGTCAAATAATTCTATGTTCCCATGCCTACCCAGCAGCAAAAAAATATATCCTGCTATACGTATCCTATGCAGGGGAGTGGAAGCAGTAGACTCTGTCCATGCCAGTGCCTCCAGCCATCTAATAAATCAAATTCTATGGATATTCTTGATAGAGCTGTATCCATTACAGGGTTTAATCTCTGTCTAGGGTGGTGCTTGTCCACTCTCTCATACCTTACACAGTTAACATCAGCCTCCAAAATAAATTGAGCATCTATGTACTGGGGGGCAAACTGCAAAAGAAAGGAGAAGAATTGTGACTCATCAGCATTTGAAGCATATGTATTCACCAAACACGTCTTCACCTCATCTAGGACACCGAATACCACCACATACCTCATCTGTGCATTTATTGTCTCTACCTACAATTCAAGTGGTCCCCCCCCACCTGCGCGAC
This sequence comes from Triturus cristatus, assembly GCF_964204655.1. Taxonomy (NCBI): domain Eukaryota; kingdom Metazoa; phylum Chordata; class Amphibia; order Caudata; family Salamandridae; genus Triturus; species Triturus cristatus. Next base: position 378,235,171 of record NC_140590.1, on the reverse strand, counting down.
CTAAATCAAGACTCCTCTAGTGAAATTAGAGTAGCACGCATCGTAAACATGCCGCCATTTCTTCCTTAAAGGGGACACCCCCTCCCCTAACAAGTGAGTTTTCTGTAGCATGGCTATTTGAACACTATGTTGTTGCAAAAAAGCATAGATCCTCTATCGATTGGGAAATGTATTAAGTCCCCAAACATTCCAGGAGACAATCTTCCTAATTATGGCCTCCATCTTTCAGTTGGGTCAAAGACATACATCGTGCCAAATAGAGGCCGCTCCTCCAGACCCATCGACTCACTCTTCTGCGCACGTGTGCCCTCACCACCCATCCCATCTTTGCAGGAAAAAACAACACCAAACTATTCATTATCTCACCCCCCCCCCCCCCCCCCCCCCCAGTCCCCCTGCGGGCAAGCACCATAACTCCAACTCAGTGGTGTCCCAGTGTGTTTATACTTTACTTGCTACCCATGGTCTGACACAAGTTCCCCCCCCCCCCCAACCCAACAAAAGAACTTAATAACACACCAAACTACGTTGTGTATTGCAGGTAGCATTCAGTCAGCCATTTGCATGTCCCTATCAAATGGAGCTCGCCAGCCGATCTGAGGCTACCTGTGTATCTGCCTCCTATTGCAGGGTTCGTCAAGCGCCAGCCCTGTTCCAAATCTCCAGACAGACACGCCCAAGCATCTTCCGGGTTTCAAAGAAGTGTCTCTTCTCTTGCGCCACCACTCGCAGGTGGACCGGAAACAACAGCTTGTATTTGAGGTTCACTGGGCCTGAACCTTCCTGGGTAAATTGCGTTGCTGTGGTTCCCGAACTGTCAGTGTGCAGACTCTCTAGCCGCATGGAGCATACAATCCTTGTCCATATAGCTGAGAATGTGCGCAGTGAGGGCGCGGGGAGGTGCACCAGGCGGCGGTGCTGGAACTAGTGCCCGATGTGCACTTTCAATCACAAAAAACTTGGAGAGTCCCTGTAGCCGTAGCTCACGGCGGAACCGATCCTCTAAAAATCGTTCTGACGCTACACCCTCTGCTCGTTCTGGAAATCCAATAAATGCAGATTATTACAGCGGGGGCTGCCTCCCACATCCTCCGCTCTATTTTCCAATATATGAATTTTGGTCATATATGCCATTTAGTCCTTCAAGGCAGCCACCTCAGATTTCAATTAAAAAAGAGAACCTTTCACCAACTGCATCCTCTCTGCCATTGTGTGCTGGTCTGTGTGGAGCAAATTGACCTCTTTGGGCACCGTATACATTTTCCTTTCTAGCACAGTGCACGCGCCCTGAACAGCTAATGTCAGCTCAACTGGTGCTACCTCCTGCTCAGCAGGCCTCTGCGTGCCTACCCGCCTGGTTGCCTGCTGTAGCAGAGCCTGAGAGCTCATATACTGCATCATTTTATTACCCTGAGGCAGTTTAGGTGCCTTGTTTTTGCCCATGGCACCTAAGTCCGGTTTCACTCTATACGAATTCTGTGTCTAAAAGTCTCACTGGGAAGGAGACCTCCTCAGGCAGCAGCAGTCCAGCCCACACTCAGTCTACCGTGCCACCAACCCACTCTGTTATGTAATGGTAGCCCAGTTGACTGCAGCGGCATGGCTCTCAAACAGAGCTGCCTACATGAGCAGATGTACACAGCTGAGTGTCTCTCTGGCACATCACCCACCACACAATGTCTGCATACATGTTATGTTATGTTAAAAATGTTTTATAAAGCGCTCGTTCACCGATTGGCTTCATGGCGCTGGATCCAGGAGGTGCTAGTGCTGAATCGATAACAGTTATTCATAGGCCTGGGTGTACAGCCAGGTTTTGAGAGATTTCCTGAATTTCAGTAAATCTGAACTAGACCTGATTTCCAAGGGGATGGAATTCCACAATCTAGACGCTAACGTTGCAAACCTACTTCTCCCTTGTCGCTTCAGCTTAAAGGTAGGGACTGCCAGAAGTTGGAGGTGAGCCGAGCGAAGGTTGCGTGAGGGGGGAGTACCGTGCGATCAGACTGTCTATAAATCCAGGACCCTTACCTTGCAGGGACTTAAACACCAGACAAACAACCTTGTAGGCGCAACGTTGAGGAATGGGAAGCCAATGCAGCTTCCTGAGAAGGGGAGAGGCATGATGCCACCTAGGTTGATGATAAATCAGCCTGGCTGCTTGGTTCTGAACCATCTGTAACCGTTTTGTGAGCCCAAGTGGTAGGCCCAGGTAGATTGCATTGGAGTAATCTAGGTGGGATAGAACCATGGCTATCACAACCTGTGTCAGAGCCGCTTGATTAAATAGCCTGCTTATTTTTCTAATCCTACGCAGCTGGAAAAAGCAGGAAGAGGTCACTAAGCCTACATGAGTTTTCAGAGATAGGTGGTTAGATATTGTAACACCAAGGCTCTTGGAAGATACAGAGGGGATAGGAGAGGGTCCTAATTCAATTGGCCAATAGTGTGGGCCCCAATAATTCTGGCTCCCACCTGTCAGGACTAGTTCAGTCTTCCCTGGATTTAATTTTAGATGATTACATTCCATCCAGTGAGAGATAAACCACATCGTGGACTGGAAACGAGAGACAGATTGGGGCGAGTTGTCAATTGTAAAGAGCAGTTGTAGGTCATCAGCATAGTTGAAAGAGACCTGATCAGTAGGAGAAGGTAGAGATTGAGATAGAGATTGTGGGGAAAGCGAGGAGCCCTGTGGCACCCCACATGTGGATATTAGCTTGGGGGCCATAAACTGGCCCAGACGGACTGCCTTTGAACAGTTTTCCAAAAAAAGAGCAGATCCAGTCAAGAGTTGCACCCTGAATGCCAGCACCCCTGACACGGTCCACCAAAATCTCGGCGTCGACCGTGTCAAAGGCGGCCGATAGCGGCACTCCCCAGGCCCTGGTGTTAGACCTATCGGCCTTCTCCCGTAGGAGTCCAGTACAGCTGTAATTACTGTAGCTGTAATGGGCAGGGTGGAAACCTGCTTGGTGTGGGTTGAGGAAATGTGTTTGTTCCCTATGGTTGGACAGACATTTTGCTACATGTGCCTCTAATACCTTGGCCAGGTACGGGAGCAAGGAAATGGGGCGGTAAGTTGACAGTGTCTGAGGGTCCGCTCCAGATTTCTTCAGGAGGGAAATCACAACTGCCTCTTTGAAGGCCTTAGGTACACAGCCTTGGGATAAAGAATTGTTGAGGAGAGCAACGGCTGGGTCCGGGAGGGCGGTAAAGATTTATTTTAAGATGTGTGGAGGGCAACAGTCCATGGGGGAACCAGATCTAACGTTGGACAGCAGGGCGTGAAAAGTCTGAACATCGATAGCCGGAAAGCATTCGAGGGAAGAAGGGTTCCTGAACCTGGAAGAAGTGTTGTCCTGAGTAGTGTGTTTGGGGATACTGGCTTTAATAGAGGATATTTTTTCAATGAAAAAAATATTCAGTGATTCACAGAGAGCTTGGGAGGGAGTGGGCTTAATTAAGACTATCGGGATAGGACAATTTGTCGACAATTGTAAAGATTTCCTTGGTTTGGTTATTGGCGGTTAGGATTCTGGAGGAGAAATGTGCAGCTTAGCATTTAAGATGCATTTTTTGTATTCCCTCATGGCCGTGGAATAAATAAGTTTGTCTTTTAGTAAGTAGTTCTGCCTCCACTTCTTTTCCAATTGGAGGAGGGCACATGGCTGCACTCAGGGTCAATGTCCCCAGAGTACTCCACAGTGGCGGATTCAGTGTACGGAGAAATGCTGTGCTTGCTCCACCCGTCACCACTCAGGAAAGCAGGACCAAGCCAGGGCCCCCAGTTCAGCACCGCCTGGCAAGGGGCCACAAATAGTTGCCACAAGCCCTATGTAGGCTAAGGCCTGGCAGAGAATCTCGATCTCACAGGCCCCTTAGGCCACCCATATGCTCCTCAGTCCTGGCCCTGCCGTACCATGGTCCAGTTATTACCATGTCTGTAGTCTGAACTTCCTGCATCAGGCCCCCCTGCACTCACCAGTCCCCAGTCCATCAGAACAAAGCTTTCGTCAACACCAGCCTCCATGGGCCGTAGGGGGTCCCCACAGCAACCACACATGGTCTTCAGGCTGATTCTCCTCCTGCATGACCGCCCAGCGCATCAGCCTGGAAGTTGAGGTCATCTTCCTCCGGCTGTTCCAGAGACGCAAGCAGGCTTGAAGCCAGGGGGCCCACCACGACTGGGGGTGAAGCAGCTTGGCGGGTGGCTGTCTGATCACACTCCTCTCCTGCCCACATTCCAACATGGGTTTCCCAGGTAACTGGGCCCTTCCACCTGTCCGTACACCATGCGCCAGCAGTCCTGCACAGCACTCTGGACTTCCAAGGAGTCCGGGCTATGCGGTGCAGGTTCTAATTGGCCCAATCCAGGCCACTGCCCAGCTAACTGGGGGATCCATAGAGCGAACCGCAGTCCCTCCACAGCTTGGCAGTTTTGACCGTGGATAGCCAGGGAAGCAGAAAATTGTGCCACTCGGAGAGTGGGATACATGATTAGGTAGGATAAACTCAGGTGGTCCAGGAGCTTTCTATGAGAGTGACCGTTTGGCCATATTGCCTCAGCCACGCCCCCAAGTTGCCAATTTAAACTGTTAAGAGCTTCCTTTGAAAGATTAGAGTGAAGCAATTTTAAGACTGTTCACTTCAGGCAGTCAATTCCAGGCAGAGTGTCCAGGAGAATGTGATGGTCATCAGTACTGAGTGCCGGAGTTAGATCCAGTAGGACGAAAAGGTAGGAATGGCCTTCAACAAATGTGCAAAGGGTGTTGTTGGTTATTAATGCTGCAGATTCAGTGCTGGAAACTGCCCTGAAAAGATGGAAATATGCCAAGGAAGTCCTTTTTAGGTCTCGCCTGACCCAGCGCATGCGCTGGTCTGGTGAGACTTTTTGTGAGGGCTCAAAGTGCTACCACAGTAGCCTAGAGCTACAGTGCATGTGCGCGGGCGCGCGCGCCTCACTTTCACGGCCGCTTTGATGTTTGATCGCGATCACTTTCGCGGCAGCACAGCCGCTTTGATGTTCTCCGTGAGCCAGGTTTTTTTTTTCCTGTTTATTACTTCTATGTAGTAATGGTGGCACCCGTGCGCCGCCATTACTACTGAGCAGTAATAAACAGAAACAAGCATTGGCATAGCCAATAGGTCTCGCTTTTGGGACCTTATAAGTATTTAGTTATGCAACTGTTGCATGGCTAAACACTTATAAGGTCCCAAAAGCGGGACCTATTGGCTATGCCAATGCTTGTTAGGTCTTGGCTCTAAGACGGCGTGCATGCGCTGTCTCGAACCCAGACATGATGTATTTATATCGGGGGCTTCAGCCCGCCCATGGGCTTGACATTGACTGCAACCATCCTCACTCCATTTTGCGGTCACACCTTTTGCCAAGGCATGCATAAGTCATGGCTCTTCCAATTTTTAGCCATGCCCAAGCGACCGACCCAATCACTGTTGCACTTATGCAGTGGTCATTGTGGGCATTCTTTCAGCGCGAACGCAAAAAGCAGAAGGCACGATCCACCTTCTACCAGGCTCCGATCCTAATGAGGCATCGGTTACACATTACCTTTGATCTGAAACTCCAGCCACGTTCTTCTGGTTATAGGTGTTCATTGACAGTTGTACTTCCTCCCGAAAAGACTGCAGGCCTGTGTCTAACCCACCGAGTCCCTTTATAGGACTGATGCATAGGACCTGGTAACACGCACACTCTCTCAACTGCCACCCCACGGGTGACCCTCCCTCTACGCAGACTTCATGCAAAAAGTCAAGTCTATTGTGTCCTAGACTAATTTAAATATCTTGCAGGAGCGATGCTGCCCAGTGCACTGGCCAGCTGAACTCAGAGGGATTGAGAACTGTAGCCAGCTCCCTTCTGCACAACTCAGAGGGCTTGAGAACTGTAGCCAGCTCCCTTCTGCACAACTCAGAGGGCTTGAGAACTGTAGCCAGCTCCCCTCTGTACCCTCTTGTTTCCTTTCAAAAGCCGCCACTGCTATAGGAGGCAGCGCAGCCCATGAGGCCCCGTTTCCTTTTGCTGAAACATGCTCGGCTCTCAAGGGTCTAGTTCTAAAGTGCAACCCTTCGACGAGTGCACGCTGAAGCATCCTCGCGCCCCCGAACAGATTAAGTAATGCTCCCGTAGGCAGCTTCTTATTGTGCCAACAAACTGCCCTTCTTTCAAGGCCGACAGCTTCCTCTTGCTTCAGTCAGCTCGACCCTGCGTGTTCTTGTCTTAAAGGACAATCTGATACCGACTGCAGTCTTTCCTTCCACCAACAGGCTCTTTTTGCCTCCTAAAAGGTAAGTAACCCTGCTTTCTTCAATCATGTGCACCAAAGCACTCCCATGTTGTCACAGGCAACATGTTGCAGATTCATTTGTGTCGTTGCAGAACAGAAGTTCTGCACCATGAACATACGAGAGAAAGGATAGAACTGGCTATCCACTTCCCACTGTGGCTTTTGCTAGACACCTGCACCCGTCACAAAGTCATTGATTGCATTCACCACTGTTACATGCCTATGTGTATGTCGCCTATTCCTCTCAAGTGTACCACACTCTTTCACTGTCTCTATCTTTTTCACTCCTTTACCCTCTCTGATGTCGTTAATCCCTCTCTCACACACATCTCTGCCTTTTTCTCTGTTTCTCAACTGTCTCTCTGTAGCGTCCTTTTCCTCTCTTCCTAGTATTATTTTTCCCTTCATAGTCTTTTCACTCTAACCTCTCTCTCTCTCTCTCTCTCTCTCTCTCTCTCTCTCTCTCTCTCTCTCTCTCTCTCTCTCTCTCTCTCTCTCTCTCTCTCTCTCTCTCTCTCTCTCTCTCTCTCTCCACCCCCCCACCCCCCTACCCCCTCTATATTTCTTCTTTCCTTCACATGCCCGGGAGCAGTAGGAGGTACAGAGATGCATTTTTCAGGAGTTTAATCCACTTGCAAAATAACTGATAGTTTTGAAAGTGTGTTACTTTGCTTAGATCCACTTCTGCTGAGTGTTAATGCCTTCTCGTGCACGTGATGTAGCGAAGAGACACAGCAAGTTAACAAGGCTTACTAGAGCCTTCTTTACCTTCTATTTGTGATACTGCCTGTACCATCTCTGAGCCCAGGGGTCACAAGGACTGTTCCAGTGGCCACATGAGACAAGCCAGTAGTCTCAAATGCGACCTCTAAATGATGTCCATTGTTACAGGCCAAGACAGGGCTGGACTTGGTTTGGCAAAGAGGCGTAAGGATGCTAAAACCATTCTAAACCCTGGATTGGTCCTCGGCAAGGACTACATCCCAGACACTATATGAAGTATGCTGCCGGTGGAATAGAGAACTACTCTGGTACCCATAATAATATGGCAACATTATATGGTAGTGGGGAAGGTAACCATAATTATACAGCAAGTTATATGTTAGTGTGAAAATAAAACCTCCTGCCTCTCCAAAAGCCTGTGCTGGTCTCTCGCCACATTGTTTGCTCTTCTTGATCACCACCACACCGCTACCTTCCCTGACTGGAGCAGCCGTGGCTGAGGTGGTGGGCACTGTAACTTGCTGCTCCGTTATCAACACCCACCAGATAATCTCCTCACCACATAATTACTAGCCACATAACTCCAGGGCACACCATGCCACATATTTCCACTGCACATAACTCCACCACACAATTCCACAACAAACCTTGCACTCCAACCAACATAATTCTACTTCACACCACATACATCCACTCCACTCCATAACACATAGCTAAAAGACATTAATATTGACCATGCCTATAGCTTTCGGGTTGCCGAGACCTATTGGCTTTGCCAATGCTTGTTCTGGATATGATGAATCATTTGGGAGGAGATTCATTTCTTGATCTGCGGCATCACTGGCAGTACTTTATTTCAAATCCTAGGGCTGGAGCGAGAGAAAACAAGAGAGGGCTCAGAGGTCATATTCTCAGTTTTGAAGTAGACACTTATTGCACATCCATCTCTGACCTATTAATTTTTTTCTCCCCTTTAGCCCACCCTTCTGAACCCCATCTCTTGTGCAATCTACCAGTATTTATAGCGTGTCTGTATGAAGGTTCGGGTGAACATAAGTTCTTGACCTCCTCAGAAATAGCTAATTCGATGTGCTCTTTAACCTCTCTTTATCTTAGAGGAGGAGGGAAGAGGAGATAAACAACTTTCTCATTGCACCCATATGGTACAATTGACTCATTTGAATCAATAAGTGTTCCATTTAATGAAACAGGTGGTGGGATCATATGATAAGAACAGGAAGTCGGTGACTGAAGGAAATCCAGTGAACTTTTCACTAAGCTGCATAGTAGAGCTTTCCAGGACCACCTCAAGGTTGTAGATTCCTTACGCTGCTTTATAGACTGCACACTACTAGTAGTGTTTACCCCAGGGTATTGTGCACTCCCTTTCACTGCCCTGGCTCCAGACACACTACAGGGGGGCGGAGATCGCTTTGTGTGAAGACAGGCATATCCCTATTCAGGTGTCAGTGACAACTCCTCTCGCCACTTTAGCTCAGGAGGCCCATCAGCCTGCTGATGAACCATGAGGATATGCAAGGCACTCCTCAGCTCCCTTTGTGTGACTGTCGAGAGTGAATGCACAAGAGCCCAACTGTCATCATAACCCAGATGTGAATTCGACAGATAGGCAGAGAGACCTACAGAATGGTTAAGCAAGAAAATGCCCACTTTCTAAAAGTGACATTTTCAAACACGCATTTTAAAAACCAACTTCACCAAAAGATATATTTTTAAATTGTGAGTTCAGAGACCCCCAAACTCCATATCTCTATCTGCTCCCAATGGGAAATTACACTTAAAAGATATTTCAAGGCAATCCCCATGTTACCGTATGGGACAGATAGTCCTTGCAATATAGTGAAAACGAGTTAAGCAGCATTTCACTTTTAGGACATGAAAATACACACCAGTACATAGCCTATTTTTAAATGCGCTGCACCCTGCCCATAAGACTGCCTTGGGCCTACCTTAGGGGTGACTTACATGTAGTGAAGGGAGGGTTTGGGCCTAGCAAGGGCGAGCACTTTGCAGGACGAAATGGCAGTTTAAAACTACTCATGCAGACACTGCAGTGACAGGCCTGAGACATATTTGCAGGGCTACTCATGTGAGTGGCACAATCAGTGTTGCATAGCCAGTATTTCTGTGAGGCAACGTGTCTCCTGGTAACAACTACTTTCTTCTTTTGAAGGTTGTTTTTAGGCATTCCAACTCCCATTTCCCTGCTCATAGACCTGTCCCTGGTCAGGTGCAGGAAGAATGAGCACCTCTCCTTGGACCTGGTCTCTAATTTCCTGTGAAGAATTAGAATAGTACTCATCAGAGGATTGATATCTCTGTCTTCCTATTTGCTGCTGTATCTCTCAAATTATATACTGGTTATCCTTCATCTCTTTGATAATATTGGGTTTTCTTTTTCTGAATTCCATTCAGGTTTTTCCAACTTTATCTTGGTATTGTTGATCTTCTATTTTTTCGTCTTTCTGGTTATTCTCAATCTCTGATCTGGGTTTTGATTGAAGTTTCTTTGGTTTTGTCCTGAGGGTTTTTCTTCCAAAGGAGCCATAAAACCGAGAGAGATTTTTTTGGTAAATTTTACCTCATTTTGGTCCTGTGGCGTATCTTTGGCAGGTGAGCTATAGAGGCGCATCACTCTTTATAGTCCTAAGAAAATTTTCAGCTACAGTATCAATGTTATCAATCAATTTCAAACCTAGGCCTTCTGCAGGTGAAGCACCATGCTCATCCTCTTTCTGTTTCAGGACCTCTGGCAACTCTCCGCTATTTAGGGTATTTTATGGGTGATGGTATATAAATCAACAAATTTCCTTCTCCTTTACCCCAATTGCCACTGCTTTGGATATGGTACCATTTCTATTGCGCGGCATATGTTCATTATTCATTGTTTATCAGGGTTTATACACTGCTTTTCCTGGTGACCCAAAATGGGATTTTGTTTTCTTTACTTGGGTTTAAACACAAAAAGTACTGGCACAGTGTAGCAAACATTTATTTTTGTTCTGGAATAAGTGGAGGAAGTGTATTTTATCACTAACCACCCATGCTCACTGTATTATATAGAGTCACCCCATCCAGAATGCTACAAATTAAAAAAATTGTAAAAGTCAATATAGCCAAAGTAGGGAGGCAAAGTGAGAGAAAATGTGAAGTCAGTCCAAAGGTAAAGAAACTCTACATAGGCCCTCAAATAATGAAGAAATGAAAAATGTGTAGAGAGAGAGAGAGTACCTCACGTGCGCACCACCAGAGGAGCTACTGGTTGGTTCTCACCAGCTTGCCCACGTCAGTTTCATCATTGGTAACTCTCTCTCAAAGAAAAAAAGGTGTGTAGTGTCCAGTGAGACAACACAAAACACAGGACAGTGTAATGTGAAAACAGACAAAAACACATAAACTGTGCAAACAAAGACAAGAAAAAGTGGGGAGGGGTAATAGACTCTCAAGTGATTATTTATTCTGGTTAGGAGTCTATCCCTCTCTTTAAAAACACAGCATGTTGCATACCTTGATAATGACGGCCAACATGTTTCATTGCCAATTGATTTAAGGCAAATTCATCAGGGCAAGAAGGAGTCGGAGATCGCCTTCCCTGGACACACACCTTTAAAAACGGACTGACAAACACAAAAACAACAACCAGCTTAATTTGCTTCGCAGGAAATGTGTACACTGTTAATCCCAAAGCTAGTTAGGATTATAAGCTTAGAGCCAATTACCTAGTTGGGGCTATGGGCCCACATACCAGCCACCAACCAGTCGCAGGGGCGTTCGAACCTCTTTATTTTCGCCTCCCTGCTCAGCAAGGCACGACCGTAGTTAGTGCCTGCACCTGTGAAAAGAGCATATCGGTAGCATATGATTGACCCAACTTAACAAGATCCGTATTTACTTGGGCCCTGCTACTGGAAAAGCTCCACTTCCCCAATTATCACCTCCAGGGTCAGGTCCTCACTCTCTCTGAAAGCACCTTGCTGCATAAGGAAAAATGAGCTCGTCTGATGAAATATTCTATCGCACAGGCATGCGATATGCTAGTGGAGGCGTTTAAAGGGGTTATCAAAGATGACACTCACCCGCCATAAATCACCTCTGAGGTAGATTTCTTTACTGAAATACTGCAATATGTTACTGATTTACACTTGGTTTCGTTAACTTGTATATTTATAAACAAGGAGACACTAGATTCAAAGAAAAAGGGAATTTCTCCCTTAGTGAGTATTTAATGCTGTATACTGTCACTTAGGTGGACAGGGTACATAGATAGATGTAAGTCAGATAGGCTGCGACATAGCGGAGTAGATGAGGGAGAGTGTTCTGGTAAAAGTGTCAGTCTTATCTTGTCACATATTAAGCATTGTTTACCATCTGTTATTATAACAACACTTGTTGACGAAGTGCTCGCTGACTATCCCTATTCAACAATAAAAAATAGTAACAAAAGAAACCCTGAATGGCTCTGATTGGGCATGTGTATGCAACTTCTTTTCGAGGTCATGGGTTAGGCCCTGTTAGAACTTGGCGGTCTCTAGTTGGCTGAGGTAGGTACCTTAGTCCAAATAGGGACCCTTGCTTCTGCCATATGACTCTCCTATCCCTCCTTGTGGCTTGGGCCTCCGGTGCGAATTTGTTGATCTTGGGCAGTGGAACTCGTACCCCAGACAGTGATGGTTCGAGGTCTCTCCTGGGCAAAGGCAGGCTCAGGCCCGCGGCGGTGACTTCTCATAGCTCCTCTGGGGATGCCGGTCCGGGCCGATGGCAATGACGATCGCAGCACTTCTGGTCACGCTGTCGATCGAAGTCGAGAACAAGACTGCTCTGGGGCACACAGTCACGGGGCAATTCTCACGAAGGTCTCCGGCTACAACAGGGCACACGCACACAGCGTCACTAAGACTCACTTGGGCTCCGGGTGCACACGATCACCGGGCAATCCTCACGAAGGTCTCAGGCTGCACGAAGCACATGCACACAGCGTTGCTGAGACTCATTTGGACTCTGGGTGCACACGATCTTGGGGCAGTGCTTACAAAGGTCGCAGGCTGCACGAAACACATGCACACAGCGTTGCTGAAACACACTTGGAAACTTTTATGTTCCTGAGTTTCCACAACAGGGAGCCAGCTCTCCTCGGGCCCTTGGAGACACGTTACTTCGGGACACAGCAAAGTCCTTTCAAGCAGGGGGAGGTGGGCACAGCACACAGCACAGTCCCTTAGCCTCTCCTTAGTTAAATCAGTAAACTGCAGGCCAGCCTCTGAACACACAGCAAGGGTCAGTCCTTCTCTTCAGTCTCTTCAGCTGTTCTTCCTTGGCAGAGGTTCCTCTTGACCGCAAAGAAGTTTCAATCCGTTTCAGTCTTGATCACTCTAAGTTCAGGGGTTTCAGATCTCATAGTTATACCCCTAAATGTCTTTGCAGCCTTTGTGTTCAGAGGGCACTGACCCCTGTCCAAACCAGTTCTGGGTTTCTCCCTGCCAGTGACACCTTCTTCCTTTTGATAGTGGGGTCTGGGTCCTCAATCACTCAGCAGGAGATGGAGCCATTGTTTTATGGCAGCAGCCTAGGCCTCTTCACCTCCAGGGGCTACTCCTCCCTCCTACACTCCAGATGCAGGTCAGCCGTGGCTGTCTCACCTACTCCTCCTCTGGGTCAAGACATTCCCCAGATCCTATTGCATTTAAATCCAGACAGTCAATCCACAACCAGGCAGAGACACACAGAATTGTTAGAACAACAAACCAGCCACTTCAAAGTGTGGTTTCTAAACACACAATTCAAAATCCACCTTCACAAAAAGATGTGTTATTACATTGTGAGTTCAGGCAAGCTAAACTTCAACTCTCCATCTTAAACCTATGGGAAGATAGGCAGGAAACATATTACACAGCCTCCCCCATTCTGTCCTATGGGCAAGATGGCCTTGCAACAGTGAAAAACGAAATGGAGAGTATTTCACTGTCAGGTACACACCTCAATACATGTCCTACCTTTCACATACACTGTACCCTGCCCAGAGGGGGTACCTTGGACCAACCATAGGGGTGTCTGAGGTGCATAAAAAGGGAAGAGTAAGGCCTGGCAAGTGGGTGCACTTGTCAGGACAACAAAGCAGTTGAACAAACTGCGCGTATGCACTGCAGTGGCAGGCTTGAAATCTCTTTTCAGGGCTACTTATGTGGGTGGCACAACTAGTGCTGCAGGCCCACTAGTAGCATTGGTATTACCAGCCCTGGCACACATAGTGCACTTTACTAGGGACTTTACTCGTAAGACAAACATGACAATAATGGACAACCAATTACCATTACACTTTATACAGGGAGCACTTGCACTTCGACACTGATCAGCAGTGGCAAAGTGCCCAAAGTATCTAAGTTGGCAACGCCATTTCAGAAAAAAGGTCTAGGGGGAAGGCAAAAAGTTTAGGGAACTTTAGCCAAAAAGGGCCAATTCCAACAGGCCCCATGTTTGCACTCACCCCAATATTATGGGCACATGCTGTATCTGTAATCTGTATGTCAGACTGTTCATGGTGGATAAGCATCTTACCGGTTCAGCAATGCCTTTAGGCACAATATCTAAACAGTTATGTCTTCGTGTAGACTCCCGTCTTTCAGACCCCCGAGGACTTCATCACGGCAGAGGACTGCTCTTCCACCTCCCCCAATCACTCTTCTAGCTGCAGTCTATCTAACTTTATTTAGTGGATACTCTGCTTTGGCCACAGCAAGTGTGAGGGTGATTACTGTTTTACTCATGTTATTTTTAGTGAATAAGGTAATATTGACAGTAAATGTCTCTGGGGATTTTGGGGTTATAATACCACTGCCTTTGACAATGCTATTGAGTACCTGCTCCCAAACCACTGTCACTTTTGAGCTTGTCCAAACCATGTAATGAAAGTCTGCTTCAGGTGTTCCACTCCTGAGGCAGTTTGTACTCTTAGTGGTGTTGATTTGTGTAGAATCATCTGGATCTTAAATGTTCAATGCAGATCATTAAATTGTCTTAGTCTAATTTGTGCATTCTACGCTACCGTAATGCTCTTAGTGAAAGCCCTGGGCTGCTCTTTGCCAGCACATATAGTGCCACAGTCTGTTTACCAGTTGGTCCTGTGCAGTATCACCAGTCTAGACTTTCTATGGGGTTCTAGTGTAGTTGCTCTATGCTTGTCCATTCTGGGTACTGCAATCTGTTTTTACTGGGTTTGAGGTCACTCTCCCACAAAGTGTTTTTTTTAATAATTATTTTTATTAACATTCATCGACATAAGATATGCAGTACAGAGGAGGCAGTACATTCTCATTTAACAAAGACGATGAGAAACAGTTCTTTGCTACATTACATTACAAAGTCAGGTTACTGGGTAGGGGAATCATCCTGGTCAACGCTGCGTGGGGGGGGGGGGGGGGCGTGCAGATATCTCCTCGATAGGAGTTCCACAAGCACCAAATTCGGGACCGGGCTGCATAGACAGTCTTTTCTCTATACATGCACCAGTCGAGATCTGTTTCCCAGGCCTGTACCAAAAGGGGGTTGCGCCGCTCCCCACAGTTGTGCAATATTCCTTTTTGGCGACATTAATCCACTGTGTGTGGTAGTTATTCAAATCAGTTGGTTCCCATATATTCAAAAGGCATCTATGCTCTTCGGAGCGGAGGACTAGCTTGAGTACTGCACTTTAAAACATTGTGTATTTTCTGCCAATAGGGTTGTATGTGTTCACATTCCCAGATTATGTGCATAAATGTGCCCTCTTGGCCGCATCCCCGCTTACACTCTCCTCCCTCAGCTCAACCCATTTGTACCATGCCAGGCCCTGTGATATATACCCTATGGAGAATTTTGAGTCGCACTAGTCTGAGTCTGGCCGAGATCGCCACCACCCTTGGGGAAGATACCGCCTCCTGTCACTCTTCATCATCCAGTTTGATGCCATTACTTACCCATTTCTCCCGTAGGGGCTGAAAGGGGTCTGCCATGTTATTGATCAATTTCTTATACGTTAAGGATATGGTTTTCTCAGAAAGGTGACCATCTAGCAACCGATCTTCCAGTGGGGAGGATTCAGGAGGGGATGAGCCTTTAGGGAGGTGTGATTGCAGAGCGTGGCGGACCTGTGAGTATCAAACGCTCTGAGTCCGCTAAGTCATGCTGTTGCTGTAAAGAGGCAAATGCCTTCACT
Organism: Triturus cristatus; assembly: GCF_964204655.1. NCBI lineage: Eukaryota > Metazoa > Chordata > Amphibia > Caudata > Salamandridae > Triturus > Triturus cristatus. Next base: position 378,219,931 of record NC_140590.1, on the reverse strand, counting down.
TAGCCCTTCTCCCACAGATCTTTAATTTGGGAAATCCAATTGAGTTCCCACTTATTGAATCCCTTAGACTTCCATAGATTACCCAGCTGTTCGGAGTCCCATAGGGGGGCTGCGAACATGAGTTTTTGTCCCCATCCTAAGGATTTAGTGACGGCATGCCAAATGCGGACTGAGTGCCCAGTGGGGCACATCCAGGGGTATCGGTTAGGCTTGGAATAGAGAGTCCTGTTGTAGTTCCCTCGGGGTAGGAGCCATCTATCCATGTTATACCCTGGATCATCAGGGCGACCATAGGTACCATGGTGTATGGCCGCAAGATGCACCGGCCAGTAGTATTTTTTTGATATCTGGGAGGCCAATTCCCCCCCATCATACCAATTCAGCGTGAACTTGTTCAAGGCAATGCGAGGCTTACCGTCCCACAACAGGTCCCTCTGAAGGCCCTGAATTTCGGAACAGGGTCTAGTGAATTCTGCAAGGCATACAAAAACCGGGGTAGTGACATCATTTTAAAAAGAGACGCTTTGCCCAATAGGGAAAAGGGAAGCGTTTTCCAACTTGCTATATCACTTTTAAGTCTCTGTAGCGACGGGAGAAGATTTTGTTTAAAACAGAGTGTTTGGTCTGAGGAGATAAAGATTCCCAGATATTTGAAGCCCGCTGAGTTAATTTGGATTGGGCAGGCTCGTGGTGGAGAGGGAGGTTCCCCTTTGCGGACGTACAGGAGGGATTTATTCCAGTTGATGGAGAATCCAGAGTATCTGCCAAATATTGCCAGGATGTCTAGGGGGAGGCCAGGTAGAAGAGAATGTCATCTGCGTACAGGGAAATACGGTCCTCCCAGTCAGGTGACCAACGCAGACCTCGTATTACTGGGTCCCTCAGAATCTATGTCGCCAAGGCTAGGGAAAACAGAAGGGGGGAAAGGGGACCTCCCTGACTGGTTCCTCGATGCAAAGTGAATGTATTTGAATTTTTATTATTGACCACAACCTGCGCCATGGGCTCTGAGTACAGGTGATGCACCCACTGAATGAAGCCTGGGCCAAACCCCATTTTTGCAAGCACTACTAAGAGATATGGCCATTTGATGGTATCGAATGCCATGGTCGCATCAAGTGACACAATTATAGCTGGTTCTTGAATTGTGGCTACTCTGCCCAGAACCCCATGGACTCTACACAAGTTCAGCGCCGTGTTGCGGTGTGGCAAGAAGCTGGACTGGTCAGAATGCACAAGACCCCCAATTATTTTAACTAAGCGATTGGCAAGGAGCTCTGCTAGAATTTGGGGTTCTGCGTTCAGCAGGGAAATCGGCCTGTAGGAGGCGCAGTCAGTCTTGGGTTTACCCTCCTTATGGATGGTGACTAATGTAGCCACCCTCTGGTCCATTGGTAATATCCCCAGCTCCTTGCTTTCGTCAAACATGGCTTTTAAGTATGGGACTAATTTGTCAGGCCTGAGTTTGTATAATTCAATGGGTATACCATTGGGATCGAGGGCCTTCCCAGAACGTAGCGATCTAATGGCCTGTGCTATTTCGTCCGATGTCAAAGTACTGTCTAAAAAGTTACGGTCTTCTTCCGACAGTGTGGGGAATGCTATGTCTTGCAGTAACTCGCAAGAGTCATCCTCAGTATAGGGAGCAACGGTCGTGTACACTGCACTTAAGTGGCTGGCAAACTGATTTACGATTTCTTGTGGGTCAGTTATGGATGCACCACCCATGGCCCTAAGTTTCCGGAACCAGTCTACTCGCCCACTCCAGGCGATTAATTTCCCTGCTTTGTCTCCCAGGTCATACATTTTGCCCAGTTTTTCCCTTCCCAGATGTTTGGCCCTATCCGTTGCCAGAGCTCTGTATTCGTCTTGTTTGAGGCGGAGTAGGTGTAGTTTCTCTGGTGTAATCTCAGTTTCCAATTCCTTTTCTAGCCGGTAAATCTCTGCCTCGGCTTCCGAGATTTCTTTCTGTCTCTTTCTTCATCCCAGCTATTAATGACAGGGCTTGTCCCCATATTACCGACTTAAAGGCTTCCCAGAGGGTCCGTGAGGAGTCTACTGTTCCCTTGTTTTCTTGAAAGTAATTTTCTATGGCTTGGAGAAGGTCTTTACGGAATTCAGGGTCCCGGAGATACCACGGGTAGATGGGGGCAATTTTCCCCACCCTTGCCTGGCTAATGATTATGTGTACCCACATCGGGGAATAATCGGAAATGCCCCTGGCTATATGTCTAACTTCGTGGATGTGAACAAGTTGTGAAGCGGGGACCAGGATGTAGTCTATGCGGGAAAGGCTGTGGTGGGCCACAAGGTATTCTTGTTGGTGGCTGTATCTACTTGAGTTGGTTTGCTTGTCAAGTTCTGTTCTTTTATGTGTTATTTCTAATGTAAGGTTTATCACTGTATTTGAATATTTTGAACATAACTCGGTGATTAGTGATCTTCAGAGTTTTAGATGATATGTTTCTAAGTTTTTATTGTGGTGTTTGCAATCCTCTCCAAGCCATGTGTTTAATTGATAATTATTTTTCTGCATTTTGTAGTTGCTGTACCTTCAATGTACATGTTAGTAACTGGAGGTAGATTGTATTTGCGTTTCTCACAGCGTGCTCATAGGGCACAGTTATAAGCCGTTTTCCTGGTTTTGCTGCCGCTGCAGATCATTAGATCGAAGTAACAGTGAAAAATGAAAGTGGCTCTTGAGAGCTAGTACTTATCCAAGCCTGGAGGTACTTGTTGGAAGCCAGTGCCCATTCAGAAGGTGTTTCGTATTCCTGCCAGAGACAAAGGCATCTCAGGTGGCACTTCATGGGCTTCCAATGCTGATGGTAGGTGGGGGAGAAACACATGGCCAGAGGATATATATTGGGCAGTCACAGGTCAGACATTGCAAGTGGGGTTGAGCTGTTGCAGGAAAGATTCTCGGGCTAAGCTGCACGTCTATTCTTGTATTAAGTCTGGGTGATTTATCTATTGACACAACAGGAAAATAGCTGTAAGCAGGGCATACAGTTGCAGGTGTCGGAGGCATAAGACGTACAAGCTTGACTCAGTCTCTGTAAGTAATTCCCCAGTGCTGCCAGCAGCTGGCAGTGTCAAACAAAGTTTGAATTTTGGGCTTGCAGACAGCCAGTTCTGCATTCTCATTAGCCAGGGGAGAGTACATCACAGCGTGTGAGTAGAACCAGCTGGGCCAGCTTAGTGCTCAAAGCAGTCAGTGGTGCACTTCCCTTGAAAGACTCCGCCTAAAATCTTAAAATGCAATAAAACCCTTTCCTCTTACTTCAAAAATGCCTTGATTGATCATTGTGTCGCTCTGTGTGCTTTGCGTTGCGTATACCCTTATACACACCGTTTTGCCTTCTCACACCATTGTCATTTTTGGTTTCGATTTTCTCTTTTCAGGCCCAGCATAATGGGCTTTACTCCCTTCGAGGGAGTTCGATTTAATTTACTTCTATTGCTGAATCTATGTTCGTTCAGCACACTATGGGCCATTCTTGGGTCTAAGCCTTTTTAAGATGTCAAATCAGTAAAATTAAAAAATAAATTGCTGGACTGCTGCACACAATAATTATAACCGCCCGACAATGAGTTGGTGGTCCCAACTGCCCTATTAGGACAGGACCGCCGCGCAGGGATGGATGTGTGCGGAGGCACTACATGTGCCCCCCTGGCCACTTAGCAGTGGCCGTCGGGGGACGGGGGATCTGCTTGGGGCTTCCAAATGCCTTTTCCGTCTGCCATGGTGGTCAGTCCGCCATGAAAAGGCAGTCAGAAATGGACATCCTAATTCCTACGGTAGTACCTGTGCAGGGACCGCCTCCATTGTTGGGTTAGGAGTCCGACCGCCGTTCCGACGGGATCCTGTTGGAGGTGGTGGTCTTTTCCCCGACCACCGGTATTATAATGCGGCGGTCAGACTGGTGGGCTGGATGTCGGGCAGACCGCCACTGACAGCCTGTCAGTGGCGGTCTATCCCCCATCTCCATAGTAAGCAATGGTGAGAGTGGCTAGAGTGCAAAAATTCATCCATCGTAGCATTTTAATTTTTTACATTGTCATTATTAGATAACAATTGTCGACACATGTTGTGTAAAACCATTAGGCTTTCCTGGCGTTTTTTACCCCCAAAAACGCTTTGTATCTGTTTTTTGAGCCCATACTTACAATGTTTAAAGCAAAGCTACACTTCAAAAATGCATTGTACTGTTGGTTAAAATACCATGACTCATTGAAGGTGTTGCACAGGCTTTGAGGCAACTTGGCAACTCCGAGCATATTTAACATTACATTTGTCCCTTTTGAAAGAACACTTCATCATTATTAGCGGCAGAACTAACACCCCAAAATGTACATAGTGTGAGCCCTTATCAGAACTGTGTGGATAAGGTGCTGGGTGTTGTGTGTAGACCCCTTTCGACCTCTACTCCCAGCCAGGAAGCACAGTGCTTAGCATTAAGACTGGATTAAACTATGGTATCAGCATATCTACAAATTGCATCGCATTGCAACACTTCAGTAGTCTAGGAACCTTTGTCACCAAGCCCTAGTGGTCTCCTCACGCTCTATCCCACAAGTTAGCAGGGGACTGTTTCCTCAGTTATGTGTTATGCTCATATAGTTGAGGGCTATAGTGGTTATATCCTCTTAAGGCATGTGGCAGTGGTATACTTCGGAAGGTACAGGGTGATTGTGTCCTATGTGTTGTGTTGTATTTGTACACTTGTGGGCTATAGTGACCATCTTATCTTTGTCCTTTGGTATTCTATTAAAACAAAGTGCTGGTGTGGTTGCCTTGTCTGACTCGGGTGGTATTCTTCTAAATGTGTGGGATGGATTGGCATCCTTCGGTAGGAGACCTCTTTAAATGTTTCCTGACTTGTGAATTTTTCCTACATGCAAGTGCTGGTATAGTTGTCACCTCTGTCTTGTCATAAGTCTATTTGCTAGTAATTGTCTTTTGAGTTATTACCACTGTGTTTATATTGGGTTAAACTGTACCCCTAAATCACTTTTGTGCTAAGTGAGTCGTCCTAAGTGGCGCTGCAATATGCAGATATCTACCTGTGCTCTAGGTACTCAAGCTGCACCTCTCTGAGGCTCAACATGATTGGGACTTCAGTAAAATTAACGGGATGTTTACCACAGAAAGGTTAGCGGTGTGCACTTTTTTTTAACTGACGTGCATGCCAATTGTGGTCAATAAAATGCAGAACCATTAAAAAGAGGGAGAGGTGTGGTGCAGCAGCCGGAGTGGCAGACTCCCGAGCGTGGGGATCATGGTTGGATCCCCGGCACTGGCACCAGCTCAGCTCAGCATTAAGTGACTCTAGGCAATAGCTCACTTAATCTCCCTGACAGCCTCCACTGCCTTGAAAACTTAAGGGGTGATATGTTCGCGCTTTACAAACATGGATAGTTATTATTAGATCCTGCTCTGTTTGTGGCTGCCTTGTCAACTTTGATGAAAAGGCACTGATCCTGTTGGATCTGTCTGCAGCCTTCGATACTATCTCCTCATCACTGCTGATCAAACCCTTACAGGAATTGTGTATCACAGATCGAGCTATGAAACTGCTTTCCTAATTTCTTAAGCATAGATCTCAAAGGGGGTCTGTGAATCGGTTCCAATCTGACCCGTTCTCCCTACCATGTGGAATGTCGTAGGGGCCCATCCTTGAGCCCCATGCTATTCAATCTCTATATCTTCCCACTGGCCAGACTCATACGCTCCTTTGAGCTACAAGCAGTGTTGTATGCCAATGACACCAAGGTAATTGTGTTGATTCCTAAAGACACAGATGGGACCACAGCCATCTTTAACAACTGCATGACAGCAGTAGCTGGGTGGATTAAAAAAAAATCTGAAGCTTAATGGTGAGAAAACGGAGGTGCTGTTCTTTGGAAAACCAGCTCTGTGTGGAACAATAATTGGTGGTCTGATACACTGGGTATCTTACTAGCTCCAACAGACATTGTCAAGAATCTAAGTGTGATTCTGGATAGTGAGCTCTCACTGGACCGGCAGGTTAATCTCACTACGACAACCTGTTTCTGGATTATCAGAATGTTGAAGAAAATCTTTCTATTCATACCCCTTCTGGCACGGAAACAAGTAGTCTTGGCACTGGCCTCCTCAAGCATTGACTATTGCAATGTACTTTACCTAGAGAACGACAATAACATTCAAGCCAAACTGCAACTAGTGCAGAATGCACTGACAAGGTTCACCCTGGATAATCTGTTCTCTGTCCAAGGGACTACATTACCTGCACTGGCTCCCAATAAACAGCACTTAATGTTTAAGGCACTCTGCATTGTACATTAGGCCCCCTATCATGTTAGTCCAGAGGGAATCAAGGCTATGTTTCATTGGTATCAATACTCCTGAGAGAGTTCTCTATTCAGCTCATTACAACTTGGTCACTGTGCCCAGAGTTGGGAGAAAAGATGGGGAGGCAGAGCTTTTTCGGTCGTGGCTGCAAGGCTTTGGAACTCGTTTCCTTATCATCTGACTTGAATTAAAATGCACTATCCCTTTAGGAAAGCCTTCAAGACCTGGCTTTTTATCCTTTAGGGAGAGGTAGTTATTTTTGCAATCCTGTCAAACCAGCTACATTGCTGAGCGGTCCACCGAGACTACAGTGCCTTGACGCCTACGGGCATTTGTTGTTCTTTATAAATTCTGTTCACATCATATAATATCATTTATAATGTCATTGTCAGTTAGTGGAAGGTACCTGCTGCAGCTTATCTCCTGCTCCAAGTGGGAAGAAAAGAGAAAACATAAGTGTTTATATGCGCAACTCCAAAACCAGCTCAATCTCGCTCTGGCTGGACTTCACACACAGTGAATGAAAAACTTACTAGAAGGGCTGTAAACAAGCAGAAAGAAATGGAGGAAGTGTTATTCAGAAGATGGTAAAACAGCACTGAAGTTAATGCTGGGCAATTATAAACGTGAGATTGCTTCAGCAAAAGCAGAGTACTATGCCAATACTATTCTAGAGGCACCCAACAAAGCCAGAAGTGTCTTTAAAATTGTAAATGATCTGTCTAAACCTAATTGCTTGATAAATAAGACCACTGCATCTCAAGACTTATGCAACAGTCCGGCAGCCTTTTTTGAGGAAAAAATAACCAAAATAATAATGGTTTAGCAGTTGATCAGGAACACAAGAATGGTAGTGGAACTTATGTGGTGATACAGGTGCCAGTCAAGCAGAAGGAGGTAGAGGCAAGCGAGGCTATGCCAGCTATTTTAGATCATTTTAATATCCCTTCAGATGAAGAATTTCTCAAACTGGCTATGAGCACTACATCTGGGTCCCCCTTGGATCCCCTTCCGCTCAGGGTCTGGAAGCAGCATGGCGAGGAGCTCTTCCCACAGCTCCGCCAGATTTGTTGTCCATCCTTGAGCAGTGGGATAGTTCCTACATGTTGGAAACAGGCAAATGTGTCACCCTTGCTGAAGAAAACTACTCTTGATTCCCCAGTGCCCAAACAACTACCAACCTATTTCCCTTCTCTCCTATCCTGTCAAAATCTTAGAACACCTGGTCAGCAAAACCCTCTCACAATTTGTGGAAACTAATTGTGGGCTGGCAGACGTACAATTTGATTTTCGCCCGGGTCACCGTACTGAGACAGCACTAGTAACAGTCTTGGATGAGCTTAGAACGCGTGCAGACAATGGGCAGCCAGTGATACTGATCCTACAGGACATGTCTGCTGCGTTCGACACAGTCAGTCATAAGATTCTTCTGAGACGGCTCCCGGAAATTGGGTTGGAAGGTATGGCACTAAAATGGTTTCAATCGTACCTTGAGAATAGGCAGCAAGCAGTGGCCCTTCCTCCTTTTCTTTCAAAGTTTAGTTCCATTCAGCATGGCGTTCCCCAAGGTTAATCAATCAGTCCGATTCTCTTTAATATTTACATGAGTCTGTTGATTCCGATCATTAATTCTTACAAAATCAATCTGGTGAATTATGCAGATGACACGCAACTCATTTAGTCTATTTCACTTAAAAGTTTCCATGAATGTATGCAAACTACTGCCAGATGGCTTTAGGACAATTCCCTAAAGTTCAACGGGGGAAAGACGGAAATCTTGTACTGCACGGCCAAAAAAGTTCCTCAACCTCTCCCGGCTAATTTCTGGCCTATTCCCTCGGACATGCTGATGCTGTGCGTAGCTTGGGAGTAGTTTTTGATGACAAGCTGAGTCTGGAAAATCATGTTAACAAAACGGTTGGTACATGTTTCTCCCTCATTAAAGCGTTGCGGAAAATCCTTCCTATGCTACCTATGACAGCCAGGGCTCTTGTGGTGAGAAGTGTTATTTTTAGCTGCCTGGACTATAGTAATGCCCTACTACTGGGTGCTCCTAAATTTTTGATCATGAAATTACAAAGAATTCAAACAATAGCTGCAAAACTTGCCCTAAAGAAGCCACGTGCAGCCTCTGCCTCTCTGTCCCTCAAAGAACTCTACTGGCTCCCAGTACTACAGAGAACTCAGTTCAAGACACTGTATTGTTTTCAAGGCGCTGCATGGTCTAGGACCGGTGCCTCTGCAGAAACTATTTGCCTGGAATGCCCCTGCAAGAAGGTTGCGTTCTTATGTAGCTCATCTGGTTTGCACACCCAGAATCAGAACCTCCAGGTTTGGAGGTAGAGCCTTCAGTTATGCGGCTGCCCGCTTATGGAACGATCTCCCATCCAGTCTTAGACCAACAGAAGAATTCCTACACTTTAGGAAGAAGCTTAAAACCTGGCTCTTCCCTAGGGTGTAGGTGGTACAGTCATCCTTGTTGGTATATACGTGCTTACTGGAGAGCTAACTTCAGCGCCAGGATACACGTGGGGTGACAGTGCTCTTTATAAGTCTGTTATACAATACAATACAATCGTACAGGAAAGTTTCAGCTCTATCAAGGAAACAATGGCAAGGATTATGCATTCTCTGTTTCCCTTTATTTGAGCAGCAGGTATAAAAAACTTTTTATTGCTTTCTTTATTCACTCAACTGTTTAACAGCAAGCCAAGTGAGAAATGGTAGTTTGTAATAGCCAGAGCCCATAACACAAATATACAATCTCTGACGAGGCTCACCGCCATCTTCAAGCATCTCTCGCTTATGATCCAGTCCTATACAAACAACAGAGCAAACATTATGTTACCAAGACTCATGAGTGAAAGAACCCCAGAATTCAGTGAAAAAAATCATGTTACAAAAAGACCTACTCGTATCTAATGTCTAACCATTTAATAGCACAGAGTAACTTTGAGAACTTGCTCTTAATGATGACCTCTCTATAGTGTGGGCAGGCCATGACCCACATTCTGGGTGTGGTAATCCGAGCCTTCTTGCCCTTAATAGAATTGAAGCTTATCTTTACAATTTAATGCTAAGTCGGGACTGAAGGCGATGAATATGCAAGTTCAAAGATTGCTAACCATTTAAAGCTCCATCCAGCACCGACTTAAAATAAAATTGTGCCTGCTTCTTACTGTAGCCTTGCCAGGTGGCTGTCCGCACCAATGCCTCAGCCCATTTTTGACCGGTAAACCATAAGCCAACTGCTGCCTCAACAGGCAGCTAATGAATATCACCGTCTCTTGCCTTAGCCTCGATTGGGAGCAAACCATGAGCACTGGCTCTTTGCCTTAGCATCAGCAGGAAATGAACCACTGCTATGCTACCTTCTTTTTTTTTTAAAACTCTTTTTATTAACATTTTCATTTATAACCAATACTGCAATACCATAGCGTGTATTATCAAGTACATCATAGCTTGCTCGTGTCAGCCGCTGCAGCGCTTCAAAAGTTCCATTCCGTCTCCTCAGGACTCTAACACCCTCTTCCCCCATCGTGCCAAACATCTTGTGTGATACCACCACAGACACCCCAAGTTAGTCTGAGTCATCCGTGAGGGATTCATCCTGCGGGGGCTCACAAATGTGTGCTATGCTACCTTCTTAGACTCCTACTCCTGCGTGGACTCCAGACCATCCAGAATGCCGCAGCCAGACTCGTCCTCAAGGACACCGCGCCGAGCACATGACCCAACACCTGATAGGCCTCCACTGGCTCCCCGTCGAGAAGAGGGTCACCTTCAAACTCCTCACCCACGCCTACAAATACCTACACAACATCGGACCCAAATACCTCAGCGAAAGAATATCCTTCCACGTACCCAAGAGGAACCTCCGCTCTGCCGAGCTCGCCCTGGCAGAGGTCATCCGCAGACACAGAACTGGAGGGAGAGCTTTCTCCTACATCGCAGCCAAGACCTGGAACAAGCTCCCTGTGAACATCAGACGCTCTCCGACCCTGCACATGTTCAGGAAGGGCCTCAAGCAAGACCTGGCTCTTCGACTGATCCCGGAGCCGCCACTACCCCCCCCCCCCCCTAACCCCCAGCACCTTGAGACCCTCACGGGTGAGTAGCATGCTTTATAAACCCCTGATTGATTGATTGATTGGTTCTTGAGAGGCTGCTCTGTCAAAAATATTGCCTGCTACCCTGTCCTCGACAGTAACGAAATAGAAATACTATCTCCTACTTTTACCTCACCAAAGCCTTGCCCGACAAATCTATCTAGCCTAAGCACCACCTTTTACCCTAGGCTGGAAAGTTGGGCTGTCATGATCACTTCTCACTGCCCTACTGTCTTTAGCTACCCAGTCGAGTAGTAGGGTGTGATCCACTTTGTTGAATGCTGCACAGAAGACTACGAAGAATTGTGGAACTGGCTTTTTAACCAGGCCAGCTGAACGTACTCCTGAACGCTTGACCAGATGGACACACCTGGACCATGATTCTTTATTGTCATGGACGTTTTCTGTTAGGGTGATGGATTTATGTTAGATCAGACAGGTTTAACATTAGCCTTAAGTTACCAGGTGGGGGGGGGGGGCAAGGTTCAAAGCCAGCCTTTGAGTAGTGGCATAGCTACTGTCCAACGAAGTCCCATGCTATTGATTCAACACTTTGCACCGGCATCCTTAATACAGCACAGAGGCAAAGAGACCGTCCAGTGTCGTACTGATTAATGTTGTGCACTGAGCAGGTCTGTGTCTGGTGTACTCATTTAAAGGCATGCCCACGGCTCAGACCAGGCAGTGCGCTTTATATTTAATGCAGCTCCTAGTATTTACAGGTTGTTTTCTATAACCTGAAATTGCCAGTCCATCATCTTGAGGCTCTGTTGTAGAACAAGCGTATAGGGGAGATGCCATCTTGCAGCACCTCAATGAAAGGTCATTTGGAACAGAACAAAGTCTGTGACTTCCAGTGGTTGAGAATTCCACTTTGATTTTGACAGCAACTTAGTTTTGAGATGATTGAAGTTGACTTGTTTATGAAGCTTCCCAGTTGGCAGTTATAACCTCACAGCTTGTGGAGCTGGGTTTTGCTTGGGTTCTGCAGCCCTAGACATTTGTTGTAGGTTTTCTGGGTAGAGATTTTTAATATATAATATAGTTTCATCGACTATTTTTGTGTGTTGCTCCCATTTGACTGCATCTTGTGTTTTTTTTAATTCAGTATTCTTTCATTATTGCGTGGCAATCAAAGCCATATCCATTTCAGACGTAATTAGGGTTAATTAAATTCCATTTTCCTTTAGAATTGAGATTTGCTTGCTTTGCAGCATGGTATTATATGTACTGAATTGTACTACATGTGTTTTGCAGTTTTGTATAGCGAACTTGGCCCAAGAACATTGGAACGCTTTGCCTGAGCACCAGTTAAGAAACAAAAGGTCCCATTCATGATTTTTTAGCACGGGGATATTAAGTGATTTGATTTGCCCAGAATCACAAGATGTTGAGCAGATGCTGAGACTCAAACCCGGTTACCCAGTTCAAAAGTTGCCAGTTCTGGCCATAAGGCCACATCCTTTTCCATTTATAATTGGTCTCTCTTCAGATTACTGGAGAAGCCATGTGCTCGGCTGAGCTGTTAAATAATTACTTTTTGTAGATCTTAGTGGGGAAATGCCCAAAGGTTACTGGTAACTTATGTGGCCTTTCTTTATTGGATACATATGATAACTCATTGCCACCTAAGTGATGTTTGTATTGTTCGCATTGCTCCATTGGGCAAACGCTCTACAATACATTTTAGACAGACTGCTCTACATTTTCACATGTCCTGCACAGATCTAAAAACCATCTAGTTGGTAAAGCGAGGCTGCTGCAACAGCACATTCCTCTTCTCACACCGCCGGGCTTCAAGTTTGCAATGTTGACATTGGCCGCCTTTCGCAAAACTAACAGAAAATGTTGCTCAGACCATATTACACCTTCACATCCATTTCACAGCTGTGTAATTGGGCAGATCTTGCAAGCAAAGCGTTATACCCTACTCATCAGAGGGTTTCCTGTGAAGCAGGGATCTATACATGTGTAGCTAGGCGGCAACGCTGTTTAGCAGTGTTATCCTATATTTATTTATTTGTTTTACTTATTTGAATAGTTTTATACAGTGCGAACATGACTCCTCAGGGCATCGGAGCGCTGTACAGATGGGAGTCCAGTCATACATGCAGTAGGAAAAGGAATAAGCAAACATCAGTACAGGTGTGGTATAAGCAAACATCTTGGTAGAGTCAAGATCCAAGGTTGTCAGCTGGAAACTAGCCAACCTAGGTGGCCTTATGTGTGATATTAGAGGAATTTGTATTTCTTTTTTGAAAGAGCAAGTCAAGGGGTTTGTCCTGATTTCCGGCGGCAGAAACTTCAGGGCTGGACCAGAGAAGGCGCGGTTAGAAGTTCTCTTTTTGTTGAACTTCTGTGGTTGCAGCACTAGAGATCTGGCACTTCTTGTGGTGACTACCCCCAGAAAATTCGAATTTTGGGCCAAGTAGACAGGAGTGTTGTAGTGGAAGGCCTTTTGAGTCTTGCAGGCTATCTTCAGCTGGATCTCGCTTCAAGCAAGAGCTATTTAGCTGTTTACGGTCTGGTGTGATGTGGTCGAATTTCCTGGATCCTGTAATGAGCCTAGCGGCTGAGTTCAGTGTAGACCTTAGTGTCCCTAGCCTTGCTTTAGGTAAGCCTGCAAGAGTAGCACTCGTATAATCTAATCGGAAGATTACTAGGGATTGGACTTCACACTGAAAGTCAGCTGGGGGCAAGAATGGTTTAATTTTCTTTAACGTGTTCAATTGATAGTTGGCTCCCTTGCTGGTTGCACTAATATGATCTTGCATATTTAGATGTTTGTCCAAAGTGATACCAAGTGATCTAGTAGGTGATAACGTGGGGGGTGCATTTGAGAGTGAGCTGTATGAGCCATTCTTTTATGTGGAAGATTGGTTATGGGGAATTCAGTTTTGAGAGTGTTGAGCATGAGGCGTTTGTGGGTTAACTTATGTAAGTTTTTAGTAGAGTGCAATTGAGAGTTTTGATATCTTCAGGTGAGGAAATCTTCAGTTTGTACATGTGGTACAAAATATTAGATTGTTTCAGTATCTTGCTCGGAGGTTCCATGTATAAGTTGAATAATGTGGGTGAGAGTGTGGAGCTTTTAGGCACTCCAATCGAGAGCGGGGTGATGCCATAAAGGGTTTGATTAACTTTTGATTCTTTGGGCCCTGTTGTAAAGAAAAGAGGCTAAGCAGTTTAAAATGGGACCGGATAGCCCCATCCTATTCTCAAGAAGGTCAATCAAGTTGTCATGTTTTACTGTGTTGAACATGGAAGAGAGAAAAAGAAGTATGAGTAAGCAGGGTACAGTGTGATCAAGCAGTCTCTGGGCATCATCTACAATTGAGCCGATTAAGTGCTATGTCCCATTCTGAAGCCTAATTGACATTGGTCAAGGAGCTGAAATTGCTCAATGTGGTTGCTGAATTGTAGGTGGATGCGTTTTTCGAGTAGCTTTGCTAGTGTCGGGATGTTAGTGATTGGACGGAAATTGTTGATTTCAGACATATCTGCATTTGGTTTGTTTGGAATTGACCTGACCTATCGTTAGGCAATCGGGCATCAGGCCTTGTGAGAGGAAAGCTTTGATAATCTTAGACCAAAGCAGTAGTGTGGATGAACTAATCTCTTTGAGTTTGGCGGGCAGAAGATTGTTGAAATGGTTGGAGGGTTTTATTGATGTTATTGTTTTTAAGTATGTCAGCTTCGTCCGGAAGTTTGAAGGCACTCCAAGTAGCTTTAGTTTTAGAAGTATAGCCAATATTAGGGGATCTCCGCAATCGTGTGACTGGGAGGAGACTGAGCTGATCCAGTGTAAGTAGACGTTGGGAGGTGTGTTGCAATTCTGATTCAATCCTCTTTGTCTCTTTCATGAAATAAGCAGAGAATTCATCTCCACTTAGCAATGAGACATTTTCTATTGATTGGAAATTAGCTTGGCAACTAACTTGTTGTTTTGACTTTCGAATAGTTTTTTTAGTCTGTTTTTAGCATTGTCTAAATGCACCCTAAAGTATTCTGCTTTTGAGCTTGGGATGTATTCTTGTAGGAGCCTCATGTCGACCTCAGGTGCTTGAGATGTGCTATGGAGGGAGAGCTTCTTCATGGTCTCTCAGCAAGCCTTAGATTGCGTCTTTCCTCATTAAGGGTGCAGCTGAACCAGGGTTTGGATTGTTTACTGTGTTTTCTTTTTAACTGCTTTGGAGCGACAGTGTCAAGTATGTTCGTCATAGATTGGATGTAGTGATTGGTAAGGTCAGTCATATTTGTGTGAGGAGGTAGAAGGTTGTTGCTGATGGAAGTTAGATCCGTTAAATGAATATTTCTCAAGTCTCTAGACCATTGTCTGGGTTGAAGACGTTGTCCCTGTCTAATAGGCACCTTTTTCAGGAAGAGGAAGGAGTGTAGTGATCTGACCAGTAACATGGGGATATGGATTCAAGTTGTATGACATCATCCTTAGCAATGATTAGATCAAGGGTGTAGTCTCTATTGTGAGTTGGGCCATTGCAAGATTGGGTAAGGTTGAGGTCGGAAAGGAAGGCCTTGAAGGTGTTAAGTAAGGGGTCATTTGAGTCGTTCCAGTGAATGTTAAAGTCCCAGAGGAAGGTCTGGTTGGTGTATGGGTCTGAGCTAGAGGAGATGGTCTCCATTAATTGATCGACGAAAGGGAGGTTGTTTCCAGGAGGGTGGTAAATCGTGTTGAGTATGCACACAGTCTTATCATTGTTACAAATTTCAATACTTGGGTTTTGGAGCAGTTTGAGCACGTTTCAAGGTGAGTTTTGATCGATAAATTCATGCTATGCCACCCCCAACTCTTCCAGATCTGTCCAGTGTAATGATGTTGAAATTGGCTGGAACTAGGATGTCCATAATGTGTGAAGAGGTATCATTGAGCCATGTTTCGGTTAAGTTTAGGAGGTCTAGATTTTGTGCTAGGATGGGATCCATGTCGGCTTAGTGTCTGACCGCAGACCTGCAGTTAAGAAGCAATGACTTGATAGGGGATTTAGTTATTAATGCTTCATAATGAGTTATGGGGAGATGTAATAGATTATGCTTGTTCATCGATCTAAAGTTGATACTGGGTTCTCTGAGCGGGTCAGAGGAGATGGTATATATAGTGACCAGTGAGGGTAATGAGTCCTTATGTGTAGAGGAATAATAAAGCAAAAGGGAGCGAATGTTGGCATCAGATAAATGGTTAGAAGTCATCAGAGGCCTGGTTGCGATTGGGACGGAAACTCCAATTCAAGATCAAAGAATTCTCATTGGTCGATGACCCTAGCCGGGGGTCTGCCTTCCCCTAGTGAGTGGGTTATATTGTTTACTATGCGGGATCCTGGTAACCCCAGATGTCAAGTTGGGATTCCAAAGCTTCTCAAGCTTGAAGGTGATGAGTATGAGGTTCTGTAGATGAGCTTTCACAAGTTGAAGATCTAGGCGTAGATTCGCAAGTTTGTCCTCCGAGAAAGGAGAATCCAAAATAAGGCTGGAAGTATAATGCATGTAGGATGTTTGTGGGTCCTCCGGGGTGGGGTGGGGATTGTTCCATAGACAAAAAGAGGTCTTAGGCAACGAACAGTCTTTATGTTACAAATTGAGTGGAAAAGTTCTTTGGCCCATGCACGTAATATCCTATCATTAAACTATACACTGAGCGGGATTAACCTCACTGTCAATACACAGCATCATCAGAGGATCATGTCTCCGAAAATTGAGACGTACCAGAACCACACCTAAAGGGTGTGCAGAATCTACCAACCCTAAAAGAGCATACACGTTAGAAATTCGCTATATAAATGTTTGTAACGTAATCTGAGGCCTGCAGTAAGAATATTTCATACATTGGCGGGGAGGGCGCCTTGAGTTAGTGAAGACCAAGATTATATGTTCTTCCGCAATCATGTTGCTAGCTAGAGAAGTATGGAGGGACTGCCATTTCAAGCTCGACACTGTCAAGGTGTCTGCTGGTGGGAGTTAGTGGGTGAAAGTAGATTAAATCACCACTGACGTTATGAATTAATCAATATGAGTGCAGAATGATCCACATTACTCCTCTCCTTTGACTCAGTGATTTCCGCATCTATTCCGACCTGAAATATGATCTTCAATACAAATCTGGAGCACAAATCAATTAGAATTGCTATATTGTGGTTTTTTGGGGTTTTGACTCTTTACGGATGCTGACCCGGACTCCGGGAATTATCCCTTATCAAAGACTCTTGTACACTTTCCGTGCCTATTTACATAACCTATTTTGCGCGTCATAGATGAGCGCTACCAGGTACCACATTGACGCAGTTGTTCTTGAGTACCCAAAAAACCCTTTTTTATATTTTAGAGATGAATATGTTGATATCTGTCCTGCACCATGCCTATACGGTTATAGTTTTCCTAATATACGTCACCCTGAGGAATTCTTGGTTAAAGACGAAACACGTCCTGACTCTGCTCGGATTTAATCACATATTGTTAAGGCTGTGTTTGGACTGGATGACATTATGTTAACATTTGTATCTTTTTCATGCAAATTGCATTGGATGTTGGTAAGACTGTATATGTACAGCCATTTTTATAACTATTTATGCCTAATTAGTGTTTTCAGAAAGTTACAATTATAATTGTTTTGTGCTCCAGGCTTTTTTTTTGTTTAAATTTGTTTATTGGGTCTTTTACATTTCCTGTTACAGGTTGCTATTGCATCATTAACATATTACATCAGACATTTACGGGCGTTAAGCTGTTATTGTTTTTACTGGTGTAGTCCGCGATCTCATCATACATCAATGCAACTTGGATAAATTTATTACAACGGTCTTGAAGTTATCTTCTAGCGTGACTCGACATACTTTAATATGGTACGTGATCTCTTGTTGGGCATGTATCCAGGGGTGTGGGTTGGCGTTTTGCCCTCACCTCTACCCCTGCATGTTATCATATATAGGGTTCGCAACTGTATTCCTTGCCTGTTTAATTTGGTTTTGGAAATGTCCAAAAGTGGAAAGCTAAACTGTGAACTGTGGGAGGGAAACCAGGTGTAATTGAGGAATGGGAGCGGTCGGATTATGCGCCGTGACAATCCTCCAGACTTGTATTGAACTTTGTATAGAATATTGTCCTTGGCTAATGCCCATGATTGCACTTCTTTGCAGCCGACGTGCTGTCTGTTGTAGCACATAAGAAGTCCATTTACTGACCACAACCTGTGAGGGGTTTCAATGCTGGTTTTATTGTCCCACTGCTGCTGTTTTTGCAATAGGTATTGAAAAATTTGATATTTTTTGGACCTCTGAAGTACCTTGGAAATCAAGACCTTAAATAATCTAAAAATCAAAAATTAAAGTGCTGCTGGAAGGCCAAGCTTCTACAGATGTTCCTCTCCTCATACCGAAGGTAGACCACCAGAAGTCTCGCCAGCAGTCTGGTCATTTCCGAAATACTTCCGGATTTCAGTTTTCCCAAATCTACCAAAGCTCCCTAAGATGGAAATGTTTCAGCATGTCAGCTGTTGAAAATACTTCCCATGACATGTTTTTTACACACTTTGTCTTCATCTCTAATGTATCTTTTTGTCCTCGCTGAGAAAGTGGAAAATGTGAATTGTGCTCTAACAAAAACGTTAAAAACAAAATCCACCACTTAAAATCAAAAATAAAATTCCATCACAGGGCTATCGTTCACTCTAGAAATCAGGATTCTGAAAATACTATGCTGGATAACCCAACACAGATGAAAGAAATACAGTGACAGTCAAACAAAACATTTCCTGTCATACACATAAAACTTATTTTAGGAAAACTAAAAATGTGCTTTTTTCACTGTCCCAGTCCTTGGGCATCTAACAAATAGAAATATTGAATAATGACTTTTGAGAAAGATTAAAAGCTCCAGAGAGCGGTCCTCACCATGGCACAATGTCCTATCGAATATTGTTGCTTTTTTCTTAAAATGTTTACAATTAGAGACAAATTACCACAGTTCTCGCGTCTCTCGCCACATCCCCCTGAAGTAACACAGTGCATGGAGAGCCATCAGAAGGCTACGAATAGCCTATGCTTTGCTAGCCTGATTCAAGAATGAGGACTTTTGTAGCACTTTGTGTGCTCAAATAATACGCAGATTAAAAATATTCAGGATGAGTGAAAAACTTGAAATATTTGGCTTGCGGATATCTTTAAGGCTTGGATGGGAATTGGGAACGTCATTACAGACTAAACTCAGGGAATTGTAGGTTATCAAATATCTACATTACAAAGTAGGGCGCTACACTAGCCACATTGGCCTACTACCAGAAGTCTAAAAAATAGTAATAGGGATCTGCAAGCTGCATAGAAATTTATACTTTTGAGCATGCTAAAAACAAGATCTTGACACAGGAGCTTACAACGCGTAAAGTTACCAGTGCGGCGTCTCCGCACTCGTGGCAAAATCTCTACACTGAGCACTGCAATACAGGGATTCTGCCCCGAGTGCGGAGACTCTGCACTTGTAACTGTACTAGTTGTAAGTCTCTTTGTGAATCGGGCCCAGAAATGCTAGGTTTAAGGAAGGTATAAAAAACGGCAGGAGTGAAAGAGCTATAGTTGAGTCGCACAAAACCACAACTAGGATTCCGGTTGCCTGAAGAAGGCAGGCTCCACAGTTACATGGCCGTAGAAAGTGTGGGGGATGCAGGGAATTCCCCCCCCCCCCATATTTTGAATTGAGGGGACTCGGCAGACAGGAGTGGAGGGGCGAGGTGACGGAAGGATTTTTCCGCTCATTTCCACCATTCAAATGGCCATTAACAAGTGAAAGTTCTACCTATCAAGATAGTTCTATTGACCTGCTGACCTGCCACTGCCCACAGGGCACCTTCAAAGCATCCTGTTAAAGCTGCTGGCTTCCTGCACTTGTGAGAACAATGGGAGAGAAGGAGAAACATGCATTTGCTGTCTGCATCCTGTCAAGGCTATTGAGAAGGACCAGGATCTTCATGCACCACTTGCTGGCTGGACAAGGATTATCTAGCGCCCAGCTTCTTCTGAGCACTCTCCTATCTGCAACTTGAATTTGAGCCAGCAGGGCAACGAGGAAGCTGCAGCCCTGGTGGTGCTTGTCTCCAGAAGAAGGCATGAGCCGAATCCACAGGTGAGGTGATGACTGGAGATTTATGAATAACTCAAGCCTTACTTTATTAAAAAGAAGCCCTGCAAAATGGGGCGAAGGACATTAGGCCAATTGTTTTAGGGAATCCGACATCAACCTTCCGTAGGGCAATAACCAAAGCATGCATCTCTGACAAGATTAGACAGCAAAATAAGCTCTCTCTGCTAACATCTGTTGTGGACCTGAAGAAAACTTTTAGTTACTATGTCAGTACGGCCAACTCTGCTGTTCATGTTTTTTTGTTTCTTTGTTTTGGGGAGTGTTTAACACCCCCAAAGTCCCACCCTTTTATTTAAATCCCTTACCTCCTTTTATTTCTACCCCCTCTTCAGCCCTAAAACCCTTTACCCCCTTTACTTCTACCCACACCTGAACCATAAAAACACTTTACCTCTACCGATCACTGAAGCCTAAAACCCCCTTACCTTCCTTTACCCCTACTGGCCAGAACCTTAAAAAATCATAACCTCTCTTAGCTATTGCACAGAGCAGATTTGCTTAACCTAGAGGCAATGTGTAAAATATGCAGTTCTAAAATAGTAATAAAGTTGAAATGCAAAACAATAAAAAAATCCAAAATGAATTAGTAAAATAGAGTAAAATGTAATAAACAAAATTACACCAACATGACAAAAAATTCAATAAGGGGAGCTGGAGGTATGAATTTGTAAAGTTTTAAGTACAAATAGCGACAAGTAGCTCAAAGTGTCAAAGATAGTCAATGGTCGTTGTAGCCCAGGACATAGGCGCAATTTAGCACTGACCGCGATGGAGCACAGGTTAGTCTTCTGACTTTAATCTTTCAAGTCCCAATACGCCACAGGAGTACACTTCTAAATCCCTCCAGGATACCAGGGAAGTCACTTAGACTCACAAAATGGAAGGCTGAAACCAGTTGTTCTGCTCGGGTTGTCGGATCAGATAGAACCCGCTCAACAGAGCCTCTCTAACCCAAATCAGAACGTTACCCCCCTCCCTAGGGCCTATTTACAAGAACACACATATATACATGTACCACCTAAGGACAGGGAATTCCTATTATATGGATATATATATATATATATATAGCAGTCTCGCGGTCCCAAACGGACCCAGAACTTCCTGCCCAGACGGCAGCCACAGTCTCGCGGTCCCAAACGGACCCAGAACTTCCTACCCAGACGGCAGCCACAGTCTCGCGGTCCCAAACGGACCCAGAACTTCCTGCCCAGACGGCAGCCTCAGTCTCGCGGTCCCAAACGGACCCAGAACTTCCTACCCAGACGGCAGCCATAGTCTCGCGGTCCCAAACGGACCCAGAACTTCCTGCCCAGACGGCAGCCACAGTCTCGCGGTCCCAAACGGACCCAGAACTTCCTGCCCAGACGGCAGCCACAGTCTCGCGGTCCCAAACGGACCCAGAACTTCCTGCCTAGACGGCAGCCACAGTCTCGCGGTCCCAAACGGACCCAGAACTTCCTGCCCAGACGGCAGCCACAGTCTCGCGGTCCCAGACGGACCCAGAACTTCCTGCCCAGACGGCAGCCTCAGCACGAGTTCATCCTATGAATCAGTATTACTATGCATCAAGGGAATCAGTGTATCAGATCACACAAGAACTGCCAGTTTGAGCACAACCTGTTCTCTGGTTCGAGGGGCTCCTTTCTCCCTTATTCAGTTACCACTTACCTGATCAGGATTAACATCTGTTCATGTTAAGTAACATCTGACTAGAAGAATAGGCTACCCTCTCATGCAAGAGCACATGTTGGTTCACTATAACATCAGATCACACAAAGACTGCTAGTTGAGCACAACCTGTTCTCCAGTTCAAGGGGCTCCTTTCTCCCTCACTCAGTTACCACTTACCTGATCAGGATTAACATCTGTTCATGTAAAGTAACATCTGACTAGAAGAATAGGCTACCCTCTTATACAAGAACACACAGCACATGTTGACTCACTACAAACTGAATACTTTATTTAGTCACTACATACACGCTCACAGAATACATATCATATACCACCTGCAAAGGAAAGTGAAAGATTAAGTTGTACACTCTAATAAAAAAGGGGTTGACATCACCTTGGTCGTATGTAGCCTGCACTCAATGGTCATCTAGGTTTCCTTCCCGTCTGCGCCTCGGCTTCGCCTGGAAGTCACACCTCTGCAGTCACAGATCTACTCCCTTCTCTTTTCTCCGAGTCACTGGGACCTCTTCCTCATTGGCTACTCTCTTCTCTTTGGCTGCTGTGTTAGAAGAATATCTGTCTCTCGGTTTTCCTCCACCTTCAAGTTTGTCCTCTGTCTTCCCTGGAATAAATGGTAGCTTTACTGCTAACGGCCAGGTGCCGCCTACGGACTAAAAGCAAGTGCCAGTGTCTGCCTCAGACTTTCACTAATATAGATGTGCATTTTCTCATGGAAAATTCCAGCACGTAACCTGCCGCCCACCAAATTCCTGTACCTCCCCGTGCCAAGGACACGTTCCCAGCCGGCCGGCCTGATGTAGTGTCTTCGGCATGAAGAAGAATACAATCCTTCGATAAGGGCCGGCCTGAACCGGTTCTCTCCAAGCGAATAACACCTCCTAACTAAAACACTGCCTATGACCTAGAAGCTTCCCAAGCTGCCAGAGCAGGAGGAAAGATGGAGTCTCTCCCGTTTAAGGCCTACCAGGCCTGAATTCAGCACGGCTCCATGAAATACCCTCACTACAGAACAGATTACCCCTAATGCTAACGAATCTATCCCCTAGGATATGTATGCAAACCCTGATCTATGGGGAAGAACACAGGATCATGTCGAAGTGCCTAATACATAGGCTCTATACACTACTCTAACCCTTAGACTTGAATGGAAAGAGACTGAAGTCACATTAGGCCCCTTTTAACACAGAAAGGCCGGGGAAATCGAGCAATACATTTCACCCTTGACTTCAGTCTATTATACATTCATTAAATAGAACTAACATCGGTGGAAGAATAATATCTCTCCCGTTTAAGGCCTACCAGGCCTGAATTCAGCACGGCTCCATGAAATACCCTCACTACAGAACAGATTACCCCTAATGCTAACGAATCTATCCCCTAAGATATGTATGCAAACCCTGATCTATGGGGAAGAACACAGGATCATGTCGAAGTGCCTAATAACTAGGCTCTATACACTACTCTAACCCCTAGACTTGAATGGAAAGAGACTGAAGTCACATCAATAGCAGTACATTTCACCCTTGACTTCAGTCTATTATACATAACACAGGATCATGTCGAAGTGCCTAATAAATAGGCTCTATACACTACTCTAACCCCTAGACTTGAATGGAAAGAGACTAAAGTCACATCAATCGCTCTACAACACAATAAGGCCGGAGAAATCGAGCAGTACACCAGTCCAGGTTGAGGTGCCACTGATGATCTTGGCAGTTGCAGGAAAGGCCTCTTGGAGCTTGTTGTATCCCTGTAGCTTGAACAAGAGGTCAGCCATATGACCCTCGGAGTCCATGTCTTTTTCATGGTGCAAGAGGAAGTATGTTCAGTCCTTTAGGGCTTTTCTCGTGACTCAGGCAGCAGGTTCAGCCCTCTTCTGATCTTCCACAGGTCAAGGAGTGTTCTGAAGTGGGTTGCTGGAGAATTCTCAATCAATTCAATTTATAATCTTTATTCGGTTCTTAAAAAGACACCATAAAAGCACAAATACAGTATAAATATGCACCAATTAAAAACACAGCAAGTGATATTCAGTTTAAAAAAAAATATATATATAAATATTAAAATTTCTGTACTCAGGTAGAGGGCCAGGGGATTTGAAGAGTTTTAAATGTTCAGATCACGTTTAGGGGCCAATGTCTCTGGTGTTCCTCAGTCTTGTTGCAATTCGAATAAAGTTTATCGTGCAAAACAGGGTGTAAGCGTCCTCCGCTTCCTGTAAGAATCTCAGCGCCAATTTTGCATGTTTAAATTTTAGCTCTTTCAGGATTCCCACCAGGAACTTGCGTCTTGGCATCGTGTAGAAAGGACACAGTAAAACAAAATGGAGGGTATCCTGCGGAGATCTAAGATCGCAGCCGCAGGTACCCTTCTCCTCCACTGTGTGGGTAAACCCAGATGGCACTGCAAGGATATGGTGTAACATGTTAAATCTGAAGCGGGTCATGAGGTAGCAATCCTGCGCATTGTACATGACCCTCAGATAGGGTTCCATCCCTTGCTTCACAGTGAGGTCGTTATACAAGTGATTAGTGGCTTTATGCTTCTCCTTTTCAGCCCTTGATGTCTTCAAGTGTGTGAGGAAAAGTTTTTTAACCAGGGTCTTGCTCTCCCGGGACAGAGAGTCTGGGGATGAGAAGTATTGAGAGCAACCAATCTCTGTTAGCGACTTCTTGACAAATTTCAGCCAAGGAATTACGTGGCCTTTGTCTCTTTTGAGACAGTCCTCGATAATTTGTCTCGTAAGGGCTGCCTCAGGATTGATCCATACTTTCACCCATGCCAGGAGGGGTTTGGATTTGATTTTATCCTCTAGAAAGGGTTCTCCTACCTCTTCGTGTATAATGTGGGCCGAAACACTCTGTGGGACTTTTAATATTCTTCGTAGGAATTTGTTTTCTTCAGTCTGAAGCGGCTGTGCTTTTTTGCCCAGGAAGCCCCACACTTCTGCCCCATAACTTACTTTCGCACAGCAGATGGATCTGTATAAGGTCAGAATTTGTTCGGGGGACCATTTCCCTAATCTTTGCCCATACCCCATGATTGCCCCTACTGCAGCTGCCAGTTTTGTAGAATGCTTCTCAATCAGGGGTTTGAACGATAAGGCGTGGTCAAATAACACCCCCAAGTACGTAAAAGACTTGACCTGATCTATTTTATGTGACCCGATGTTGTAGGTGAAAGTTCCTTTTGTGGGTTTCCCAGATGACCTAATGTAGGACTTTTCCAGGTTTGTTGCCAGGTCCAGTTTCTCCATAAATTTGACAAACCCGTCAATTAGTTTTTGCAGTCCCAAAGGTGTTCTAGAGAGCAGGACCGCGTCATCGGCGTAGAGTAGTACGGGCACTGCTCGATGACCAATTTGGGGTGAGTCAACTTTGAGCTTAAGGAGGTCCTTTTCCAGTGCGTTAATGTAAATAGAGAAAAGGAAGGGCGCAAGGATGCATCCCTGAAAGTGGGTTGCTGGAGAATTCTCATTTATGCCAGGCTCAAGCTTGTGGATGAGTATGATCCCAGGTGATGCCCTAGCCAGTGGGGTAAGGTTCCCAGGGCTACCCATTTTCAAGATTGCTGAAGTCTTTGGCCTCACTAAACTCTGGCTCTGAGGTCAGCAACCAAACAGTAGATACACACAACATGTATTGGCATTCTGTTTTCCTTCTTTGAAGTGCACCTCAAAAGTCAAATGTTAAACCCACGCAGTCCTATTAAGCAGGATGTGACCTACAAGCACGATTTGACACTTTAATGTAACAGAGGATTCTCACATACCCACCCCAGTGGTCTCTCTAAACCACTTCTAAGGAGCTCTCTGAAGCCTGGCTGACTAGAAGAACAAAAAGGAAGACAGGCCAAGTGTAGAGCTACACCTGCCTGTGACCGTGGTGGACCCTTTGAAATGCACCCAGGGACCGGGCACAGCCCCCAGGTACTCCTGTAAAGGGGAGGACAACACCTCCCCACACCCAGTGCACATTGTTCCTGTCCTGTGAGCTGTTCATATCATGCCACAGGAGAGTCTCAAAGCTGTCAGGTGACTGTTGAATACTTGCAGAAAGGACTCCTGAGACTTTAGACAGGCAAAATGTAATTTCTCATAAATACCTTTTCCATACTAGTTAGACAAAATTTGACTTCACCATTAAATTGGATTTTGTTTAGCTGTTAAAAAGAGTCCTTGAAATATTTCTGTAACTAGTACCAATCTGAAATTAGCATTATAAGGTTTTATAATGTAATCCTGTGTTTCCCTATGGAAGCAACCAGCCTTGCTACAGTGAAAATAGCTTTAATACTTTTTCACTGTAAGGACATATGGAATACTAAACGTATACATGTCCTACTTTTAAATGCCATGCACCATGCACTACAGGCAATGAGGCCTACCTCAGGGGTGACTTATTAATATTTAAAAGGAAGGGTTAAGCCTGTTAAAACGGTTTAGTTCGACAGGTCGAATTGGCAGTTTAAATCCGCTCAAGCAGGCTTCATTGGCAAGCCTGGAATCATGCTTTACTCTGTTACTGTAGTTGTTGGCAAAATGAGTGCTTAAGCTCACTGGTGATATTTAACTTACAGGCCCTACATACACTGTGGGTACCATATATTAGGGATTTATAGGTCAATCAATCAGGATTTAGAAAGCGAGGCTAATCACCCGATAGGGTAACCAGGCGCTTGGTAAGGTAATATGCCAATCAGGAGTATACCAGTTTTACCATGTTGAAAGAACTAGCACACATATTTTACCACTGGTTGTCAAGGGTAAGGTACATAGAGTTCTGTAGCAAGTAAAAATATAATTCATCAAAAAGGCCTCAAAGTAAATTGGGGTGTCCCTGCAGAAAGGGCAAATTTCCAAAACCCCTTACCGCCTTTCACCTCTACCTGCCCATTGAAACCTAAAATACCCTTGCCACAATTTACTACTGCCCACCACTGAACCCTAAAACCCCTTTAAAACCCTACTATCCAGTACCCTTAACCACGTCTGAATGCTTAAAACACCTTTACTGTTCTTACTATCCTCTTTAGTAACCCACACCTGAACCCTAAAACCCCTTTAAAACCCTAAACACCTGTAGTCCTTGTAAATAGAAACATTTTTTTCACATTTAATCTAATTACTTTGCAAAATGTAGATAACTTGTAAATGACAATGTAGTATAGATTGTGGGTCCATTGTCGACATCTGCTAAGTTAGCATGAGTTTCGCTGCCATGAGGCTGCTTTTGCGCACGACACTGCATGCATAGATTTCGCAAGACTCTGTTTGTGCCCTTTTCACATGAGAACGGTCTGCTTTTCGCTTTCTCTGCTGTGCTCTGAGATTTAGTCTGCACATGATGTACAAGGTCAGTCAACAATGCCCCTTGTTATTCTGTTCTGGTAAGTCCCTCACACCTAGACATAACATGACACACCGCTGCACTACTGGAAATCATATGTTTTAATATTGCAAGCGAAGCATGTGGTTGGCACACTTGGAGAGACACCTTTCCGGAGAGAAGTGCCGTGCTTGTCCTGAGATGTAAACCTTTCATCTAGGCCTTGAGGTATGAGGTCTGCTGACAAAGCCCAGAGGTCTTCTTTTTTTAAACTATGTCTTACCCCGGGGAGGGTGGTTAGGTATTGTAGCCCTTTTCCACTGTCTTTATAAAATGATATCCATGTTTGTATTCTATGGAATTGTGACAATGCTGACTATATTGTGTTTATGCAGTTTGCTGTTAGTAATTGTATGTGTACTGTACCATAGAGCGCGTTAGTTTAAATAAACATTTTAAACTATACCTCAACTCTGATTACTCGCATTGTGGACTGGTATGAATGAGTGAGCGAAAAAGTTGTCTGGCTCCCGCGATTCCTGAGAGAGTCGGGAGTGCCGTATTCTGGGTTGTCTAATCATTGGTAGCTTTGCTGTTAGTCGGAGAACGAATGAGACACTATAGCTTGTCGGTTTGGGATTTTGGGTACTAATGTGGTAGGTTGGTACACCCCTATTCACTGAGGTCCTGTTTTCCTGCGCCTAGTTCTGTTTATGTGCAGAATCCCTGCAACAACAATAAAACATAGTTGCGATTACATACCCGCCTTACTATTTCACTTCAAAGGTATGTGATTGCCTACTTTTATCAGATTCTGCAGTTCGCGGACCATGGGCAGTTTGTATAGGGTCAATCCAAGGTCTCCTGGGCTGTCCCTGCCCCCACACTCCCAAAAATGTGTCTCCTACACTCCTGCACAGTTACACTGAATGCGAAACCAATACTTAATGTCAGGAACCTGTGGAATAAGGTCGTTTTTGCAGAGGCAGGGATTGGGTTTTACACCCCTGCAAACAAAAGCTACCCTTAGTTGCAGCCTGGACTGGTGAACCTTTGGTATTGGATGCAGCGGTCCACATCTTGAGTATGGTTGATGAGAAACCGATGTGAGGGGGTGGCAGCTGTTCATTATTGGTGTCAAATTTCATGCACAGCCACACGAGAGAAATGTACATACAAAAAATGGAAATAGGAATTATTTGCACAATGGCTGTCATGAAAATCTGTCATGGGGCCAGGCGTCCCGGACCCAGGTTGAAAATCTCAAGGTGCAGAGTGCACTACTGTGTTAGGGACTGCAGTGCGAGCCTGGCACTGTAGATTCCGAGAGTTTGTAGTGTTGAAAGAAAAAGATATTTGAGCAGACAAGTTTTTTAATGTTTTTTTTTTTTTAGTTCAGGAACGTACTTTTGATTCCAAAATTACCCAACTCGTATTTACCACGTCATGCAGGCTTGTGCAGAAACCTGTACCAGTTTTAACAAGGGATGAAAATGCTTAACGAGAAATGTGCCTTATAAATGCACTGAATGTAACATAAGTTATAAGTAGACAAAAGTCCAATAGGTTACAGCTTTTATTGCAGTGATGCTTTAGACTTTGTGTTACTTTGGGTGCAATAGTTACAAAAGAACGAAAAAAGCACTATTAACCTGCTTGTTTAGTAGTAAAATATAGCTATAATTGGTGTTCAGTGGGTTTCCTAGAACGTTTGGCTCCTGGACCACTACACCTGCTGCACCACTCAAACCCTAACCCTAGTAACAAACACACAAATAGTGATGCACCCCAGTCTAATGTTTATGCAAAGAAGTCCAAATCAGAGTTAGCTTGTGCCATAGCTTCTTTATTTTGCTTGTAGGAAAAAAGAGACTGCAAACGTTACAGCAAACACAGCCAATGCGTTTCATTCACATATGTGAACTTCTTTAGGGCTGTAACATTATAAATATGAAAAATAGACCAATGCAAATGAACATATACAACATGACAAAGAAGAAAGCACAGTGTTTGAAAATCATAATGGGTAAGACAAAAACCAAACCTCCAAGGACAGAAAGATAAACCAATGTTCCTGACATCATACATAAACCACAGCCTTAAATTTAAAAACATATAAAACCATTATGCGCAACTGCATTTAAAGGTAACAACCAAAGTTACCAACGTATCCTCCTGTGCGATATTACTAACAATGATGTCAAGAGATCGACATATTAATAATTGAATTAATTGTAAGGCTTCAAAATAAGTAAAAAGAAAATTCCACAGGTTAAAATCTAAACCACTGTCAATAGTAGAAACATATTCTGCATGCTACAATTTGAAGAATTAGAGGATATTGTATTTCCTAAAATTAAGATGTAGGAAGGAGAGAAAGAAGAAACAACAACTATAATGATATTGCAGACAAGTTAAAATTATCAAATCAACGCACCTATTGCTTCAAAGATTCCTGTTCTCTGTCACTCTCTCTCACTCTCTACCTCTCCCTCTCCCTCCCCTTAACTAGACTTACCATGCGTGGTAAAGGTATGCATGGTAAAAGCACCAAAAATGCATGCGTGGTAAAAGCACTGCGTGGTTAGCCCTATGTTGTAGAGGATGTTTCTCTTCTGAACAGCACTGGTGCCATCATGCTTTCTTGGCTCTTTACATGCCTCTCGGTGAGACGGTGCTCCAGCAATGCGAATGTTGTACGTTAGATAACTAAGTTAACTTGTACAATACACTAATTGCCCTACAGGGTCTCTAGCCGCTGGTGATGTAAACTGACACAGAAGAGGTGGTCCTTAAGCAGGCTGTAGAGTTGGGAACAACTTTCCAGAGGGTCTGATTATGAGGATAAGTGACATTTCTCTTTTTTTTTTTTAAGTTTAAGTTTATTGAGACCAGCAAGAAAATACAATGTACAATCAAAATCCGGTCAGACAACATGAGTAATTATGATATGAACAATAAAGGATATTAAGCATAAAGGGTACAATAAACACGGTGTCCTAGAAAAGAAAAAAGGGGAGAAAGAGGAAGAAAAAAGGGGGGGGGGGGGAGCAATATGAATTTCATTGGAGAGAGTTCAGAGGAATCGAGGGCAACAAAAGAGGTAAAATGAAGCATTACATTGCATGTATTTTAAAACTCTAAAACGCATATAGTGATATAATGGGAGGAGTACAGTGTGCAAGAAACAGTAATAAATTATTCAAACAAAAGACAACGAAACTAAATCAAGGCGGTTTGCGGACATCGTCCGATGTTCTGACAATAGCAGTAATGGAAGTATTCGAAGGGGGGGAAGCAGATAAATATGTAGTGAGAGGGAGCCATAACAAATCCCTTTTAATTGCTAGTGATATAGGGGTAACATAGTTGGTGTCAAGTCTGTGATTAAAACAGATGGCGTTCCACCAGGCTCTGTAAGTGACTTTATCCGCGTGTTTCCAATTCAAGGTGATTAGATGTAAGGCTATAGCAATTAACAAATCTATTAACTGACAGTGTGGCGAAGGTTGAGGCCATGAGGGGGATAAGGAACCAAGGAATATATTTGAGAGGGAAAAAGGAACTTTAGTGTTAAATATCTTGTTAATTTGAGACCAAACTAAGAGCCAGAATTTAGCAATGTTAGGGCAATCAAATAGCATGTGTTTTAAGTCAGCCTTCAAACATGAGCAGGACCAGCAGTGTGATGAAGTGGTGGAAGAAAAGGAAGCCAATTGTGCGGGTGAATATAATGCACGCTGGTATACAAAATAAAGAGTCTGAGTGGTATTGGCCGCTCGCGAAGTTTTATGGATCTTTAACCACAGCTTATCCCACAAAGAGACAGACCAGGATTGTAATAAATCTTTTTCCCATGCCAGCTCAGTCCTTGTTTTGCACCGCGTTGCAAGAGATTAGAGACCATTGTAGAGGGAAGATGCAGAAGGGGAAGCGTCTATCAATGGAAACAATGTAGAGCAAGTTGTAGGGAGATTTGGAGAAGGTGGGAGCGATGAAAGATATTGGCGAAGAGAGGGAAGCAGAAGGTCATATTGCTTCTTACAGGAATTAGGAAGGGCAAAGTTAGATTTGAGGACTGAGAAGGATAGAGGTGCACCATCCATCAAGAGTTGGGAAATCCACTTCAAGCCCTTGGAGTGCCATATCTTCCAGTAGAAAGCACGATTTTTAATACGTAGTAATTTATTGTGCCAAATAGGTTGTTGAGAAAGTGAGTTAAGTGAGGGATAAGAGGCTGGTAGGAGAGGAGTTAAAAGTTTTCGCGTGTGAGAGATAACAGGATGACGCAAAGAAGAAGTGTGCGCAGAGAAAGCAAGGGATTCCAAAAAGGCGAAGGGGGAAGTGAAAAACTTCTCGATGCTAAGCCAAATTGGAGGATAGGTAGGAAGGTCCGAGGAAAGCCACGAAGAGGCTTGTTTTAGGGAAAATGCGTGGTGATAAGATTTAAAGTCAGGAAACTTAAGCCCACCATTTAATTTATCTTTTTTGAGAGTAGATAAGGCTATCCGAGGGTGCTTACCTTTCCAGAGGAATTTTAGTAAAGTACGATCTAATATCTTAAAGTAATAATCTGGGATGTGTACAGGAATCATTGAGAGAGAATATAAAATGACGGGAGCAAGCATCATCTTAATAGAGTCTAACCTACCCCACCAAGAGAGAAAAAGAGGGTGCCACTTGGTAATAGAATCTTTTAGCTTCTTAGTAATGTAATCAAAATTGTGTTTAAGAGTTTCGGAGATAGACGGGGAGAACCATAATCCTAAATATTTTAATTTAGAGGATTGCCAGGAAAAACCGGTATGATCAAAATAGTGTTTGAGACACAAAACATTGAGGGGTAAGACTTCACATTTATCACGGTTTAGGCGGTATCCTGAATGTTTTGAAAACGCATCTACTTGGGAAAGGAAAGGAGGAAGAGAAGTATCGGGATTGGAGCAGTATAAAAGTATCATCTGCATAAACAGACATTTTGACTTGGCGGGAGCCTAAATGGAATCCTGTAATTAGGGAGTCCTGTCTAATTTTGGTAAGGAAAGGCTCTAATGCCACTACAAATAGGAGAGGGGATAGGGGGCAACCCTGCCGTACACCTCTTGAAAGAGAAAAATAATCGGAGACCTTACCATTAGCAAAAATAGACGCCTTAGGACCAGAGTACAAGAGAGAAATCAAGGAAATTAACTTAGAGGGAAACCCTATCCACTGAAGAGCATGGAACATAAAGTCCCAACCAATCCTATCAAAAGCCTTTTCGGCGTCTAAAGCTATGGCAGCAAGCGGGTAGTCTAAGGAAGAGGCCTTGCTAAGAATGTTAAAAAAGACTCTAGAATTATCAGAGGATAAGCGACCTTTTACAAAGCCCGATTGTTCCGAACCAAGAAGCTCAGGTAAGATTGGGTCAATACGTAAGGCAAGAATTTTAGCAAAAATTTTATAATCCGTGTTCACTAAAGATATCGGGCGATAATTTTTACAGAAAGAGGGATCTTTGCCTTCTTTGGGGATTAGGCAGATCATAGCATCTTGGAAGGTACCTTGAGATGTTCCGTTTGCGATAAAAGAAGTAAACAAAAGAAGAAGTTGTGGAAGGAGGAGTTTCGAAAAGTGTTCATAAAATTCAATGGTAAATCCATCAGGGCCAGGGGTTTTCCCTCGCCTCAAAACCGATACGGCATGAGAAATTTCTGCTAATGTGATATCTAGCTGCAGTGAATCAAAATCAATATGTTGCGAGGGAGGAGAAGGGATGGATTGGAAGTAGGAGGAAAGATCAGATTGAAGAGGTTGGGCCTCAGGGGTGTAGAGAGTTTTATAAAAGGAGACAAACTCATTTAAGATATCTTCATCCTTGAGAAGAATGTCACCATTGGAATCCTTCAGAGACTATCCTAGTTCTGTCCCGCCGAGATTTTAGATAGTTGGCCAGTACTTTCCCCATTTTATTCTGACCTCCATAGTAACGAGCACTACTCTTCAGAAGATAAGAAGAGGCCGCTTCTGTGGATGCTTTGTTGAAGGTAATTTTGGCAGTGATAAGATCTTTCAAAGAAGCTTCAGAGTACGAGTGGTAATAGGCGTATTCTAATTTTTTAATTTTGGTAAGCAATTGAGCCGAATGTTTCTCAAAAACTTTTTTCTTCCGAGAAACAAAGTTAATAATAAAGCCTCTGGCAGCTGCCTTAAAAGAATCCCAAATCATAGCAGGGGAGGAATCATGAGTAGTGTTTATGGTGAAGAATTCCGACGCAAAAGAACTGAACTGGCTGGAAAAATTAGGATCTGCAAGCAGCGAATTATTAAAACGCCAACGTCCAGCACATGGGGTGTGAGGAAGAAGGTCAAAATCAACAGAAACCGGGGCATGGTCTGAAATTAAAATGGACCCTATTTCTGATTGAAGTACGTGTTGCGTTAGAGGTTTACTTAAAAAGAGGTAGTCAATACGAGATTGTGATTTGTGTGGGGGGGAGAAAAAGCTATATTCACGGAGATCAGGGTGACACAGTCTCCAGATGTCAACTAAAGACTTTTGACGAATGGTGGAAGCAAATTGTGAGTGCATTTTGTTGTTTACAAATCTGACTGGGGAATTCCTATCTAAAATGGGATCACAAACTTGATTACAATCACCCCCAAAAACAATATAATCGTCTGTAAGGGAGAGCAACTTATCAGAAATATGTAACCAAAAAACCTTGTCAATTGAAACTGGAGCATAAACGTTGAAGAAAACCACTGGTATTTTGTCAATAAGTAATTTAACAATTAACCAACGACCTTCAGAATCAGTTTCTTGAGAAATCACCGATACATTAAACTTTTTATGAGTGAGAATAAGAACACCATTTTTCTTACCTAAAGCTGGAGAAGAAAACACATTACCTACCCAACATCTTTTTAATTTAGATGCTTCAGCCTCAGGAAGGTGGGTTTCCTGAAGGAAAGCAACATCAGTTTTTAACTTTGCTAAGTGGGAAAGAACTCGTTGTCTTTTAATGGGATTGTTCAATCCTTTAACATTCCATGTGATAACTCTGAACTTGACTGGATGAGATTGAAGTCAAAAACCATGAACATACAATGCGATAAATAGGGTTGAGAATGAGAAGAGTAGAGAAATGAGAACTCAGAAGTGTACAAAGAAGAGGATAAGAGAGGAAGAGATTAAAAACAATAATATTAAGAAATTCGATAAGGGATAAGAAACATAAGCAAGGAATATGGATTTGCGAATGACCAAAGAAAGGGAGAAGAGGATAGAATGAGGGAGGTGTAAGCGGGAAGAAAAGAAAAGGAAAAAAGAAAAAGAAAAAGAGGAGAGGAACAATGGCAGAAGACAGCAAAAAAAGCATAAAAGTAGAATATGAACAAAAGGCATACTTACATGAAGAAGATCCAAGAGAACAAGGGGGAGGGGAAGAAGCCACACGAGACAGACAGCCCATCCAGGCTGACCAGACGGAGGACGAGGGGGAAAACGCCAATAAAATAGGATATCTACGGATGCGAGAGAGAACAAAAAACAAAAACGTAAAAACTATTTAGTACAGTAAGCGATGAAGGATAGGAGAGTTAAAACAGAACAAAACGATTAGGTACCAACTCAAATTAAGAAGACCATCCAAGCTACAAAAGAACACCAAAGAATACATGAGGGACGGTGATAAAGAGAAGCAATGAATGAAAGAACCATAAGAAAAATCATCAGAACATCAGGTAACATTTGAAGACGAGGGTCCCGAAGCTTCCATGGTCTCCGTCCTGTGAAAGTTTATGAAACTCTGTAACTGCTGCGGATCTTCATAGGATGTCGTCTTGTTATTAAACGTGACCTTAAAGAGGCAGGGGTGAAAAAGACCATAACGCGCTCCCATGGCACGAAGAGTAGGTCTCATATCAAGAAAGGCCTTACGTCTGTTGGCTGTGGACTTGGCATAATCTTGAGCGAAAAACAAAGTGGCGCCGGACCAGGTGACTCGTTGAGAGGATTTAGCCGCTGACAAAACCTTTAGCAAGTCCGTGTACTCCAAAAAGTACAAAATGACACCTCTCGGCCTCTGAGAAGAAGATGCACTCGATGGAAGACGTCCTAACCTATGGGCTCGTTGAATGTTGAGAGCGGTGCCTTCCGGCATATGGAGAATCTTGGGTAGAAAAGTTTTAAAGAAGGTAGGAGGATCCGACCCCTCTGATCCCTCCACCAGACCATAAATACGCAGGTTGTTCCGCCTATTACGGTTTTCAAGATCCTCGACTTGGCGTTGGAGGGCAGACACTTGAGATTGAAGGTGAGAGACATTGGTGATAGTGTCTGTAAAGGAAGACATATGACTTTCAACTGCAGTAATTCGTGAATCAAGTTGAGCCCAAGTGTCAGTGAGAACTTGTAGTTTATTATTTGTTTCCTCCATAAAGGGACGAAGGGCCCTAATTTCTTCCAGTAGTGTTTCCATGGAGACAGGCGAGGTCGATTTAGGAGGAGAAGGCGGGTTGTGCTTTAAACGCTTGGTGACAGACTTCACAGCAGGCACTGGCGAGGGAGAGGGATCCATATTCTCCGTAGGGTCTTGTGAGAATAACAGTGAATCCTCTAGTTTGGAGAAGGCAGTAAAAACTTTTGAATTTTTGATGAGGGTATGCTTAGGCGTAGGGTGTTTAGCAAGTGAGCCTTTCGTTCTCCCCATAAGAGGCAAGTCCAACAGTCCAAGTGAGTGAGAGGAGCAGAGACGTGGCCCAGAAGGAGAGTAGCACTGGTTAAATGGTTAACATCACTGATAGATCCAGCAAGTATCAGCAAGCCTCATTGAAGCGCGTGTTGAAACGGAATTAAAGAAATAGTCATTGAATTGACGTATCCGAAAAAATGAGGCAGATCCATAAAACTGTTTCAATATCTGAGACAAGAACACTTGTCAAGAACAGCCATGAGTGAGGAAGAACTGTGTTATCTGAGGAGAACAGCACAGAAAAACACTCTCGTGAGGTGCATGCATAAAATGGCGGCTGATTCGGAGAAGAAAACGCTGCACAAACTACGCACCTTCCGTATTCTCCAGATATGTATCATTAAGATTGTCCAAAGTTGGTGAAAAAATGAAGAAAAAGCCAGAGGTGAGCAGAAATAATAGCCAAAAGGGGGAAAAACCACTTTTGCAGCATGCTTCTTCAAGTCATTAGCTTACATTCTCCTCAGGCGAAAAAACAAAATGGCGGCCGTTCCGAAAACGGGGCCTCCGAGGGAATTAAAGAGGATTAAATGTAGCTTACTGACATAGCGACTGCAAAATTCGGTGCTCCGGATGTTCAGACAGCCTGTCCTCACTTTGTGGCATCCTCGTACTCGTAGTTACGAGAGAAAAAATCGGCGTTATCCTCCCGACCCCGGGAGCGTCAGGGAAAAGCCGCCATCTTCGTAAGGCGTTAACCACGCCCCCCCGACATTTCTCTTTTAAAGTTGTGTATTTTTGGTTGCAGGTGGTAATTACTAGTAGAACTAAGCAAAGACCGAGCAATGTATTAAAGTTTGCACCACAGCACTAACTGTGCTCCTTGAAATAGATAATGTGAGTAAAGTTTGGAGATCTGAAATGAGCTTTTCAACCCTGAATGGCGATATAATGAGGGGCTGGCATAGCCTGTCATAGTGTGCGTGAAAGCTTCACTTCTCGCTGGGTTTGATGTAAGTGGGTGGGGTTTCGGTGAATGATTCTGAACTCCCTTTCAAATCTGCCTGCGAGCTAAAAGCAATGTCCATCAGGTAGGTATTGGGGTGTATATGAGTCTAAAAACCTACAGAAAACAAGCATTGGCAAAGCCAATAGGTTTCGCCTTTTCGAATCCTATTAACTTTCTCAATCAGTTTTTTAGTTATTGCAGCAGTTTAGCTGCTGTGTGATATGGCTTAAAGTAAAAAACAAAAAAAGGGAAAGCGCTATGACATGGACAATGCTGGTCGTGTCAAAGCGCTTAAAAAATTTTTTATGCCATGTTGCACAGCAGCTTAACTGCTGTGCAACATGCAAAATACATTGGCTTTGCCAATGCTTGTTTTAACCTCCTCTCACAACCGAATATGTGGCGATAATTGAACGTCGAGACCCATGAGTGTAACTGCAGAGAGACTGTAAGGTAATGAGCAGTGTCCAACAAGTTGTGCACGTGTGCGCCGTTAAACAGGAGAGTCCTATGCCACTGTAGTGATGAAAAATAGGTATGTATGAACACATGATGTCTGCATATTACACAAGATGTTTACGTACATATTTCGAGTCCATTACACACCGATAATCATGAACACGGGATTGTGCACAAGCAACAACTGCCGTTCTGGACACAAAGGAGAATTACTGTTCCTAAACACAGAGGCTCTTCCATATACAATGCATATGATGCACAGGATGATTACAGTGCTATACCATAAAAATGCGTGCACCTAAACAGAGGACCAAGAAGATGTAATTGTGTTGCAGCAAACTTACTGTTATGTACTTGCAATTCTATTGCTGTGCACCGATGCAATCGCACACACACAACAGACTCGCGTGCATACATTGCCACTTCTGCACAGCAAGGGCCATCTACGTGACTTCAGGTCCTCTCAGGGTCATATGCATGATTGCACTCCTGGGTTCCTGGCTGCATGCATACAATCCAATTGCTGTAAACCGAGGCTTGCAGTCATGACTCCATGGCTGCAGACTGAAAACTCGAGCATAGAACCATGCAATAAAATGAAATTACTGCACACGGAGGAGGAGGGCACGGCGAAAAACTTGCAAGGGGGGAACCAATGAGGTATGGGCTGGCAAGACCACGGGGAGGAGAGAGACGTCCTGCACATGCAGTCGTATGGAGTGATTGTTCATAAATAAAAAAAGTACCTGCAGAGTGAATAGCTAAAGGAAGGACACTGGCCAATGACTGGAAGGCGTACTTGGTCCAAGCTCCACGGCATGGATGGCAAAGCAGAGCAGGAAGTGAAAGCAGGGGACGTGCTAGCCAATGAGAAGCAAGTAAATTAGAGCGATATTGGAATCAACAAATGGTAAGTTGAGGTAAGTATTGGACGGGTTCTAAGCTCATTTTAAGATTTTTGATTTTTCAAGTACAGGAGATTTTGCAAACAGGGGGCAATGCCTCTGCAGGCGAAACCTAAAAATTGCCAGCAGTGTTCCTCAAACTGTTAAGCTATATATGCCCTCTTTACAAGTAGGTCGGAATTCCAGATGGCGATGTAAGCAAGTTTATTAGCCCCATCAGTGTAACTGTGAAGTTACAGCGGGCCTATCTTGTTTTTACTGAAGCATCTTGCTGCTGAACACAGCTGAAATCTGTAAGGCAAACAGCGGGAACGAATGCGGGGCTACAGCGAACTATTTTCCCAACTAGATAGAGAAAATCTATTTCGACTCTCAACCCTCCTTAGAGGACTCGCCTTGCGTTTTGCTTGGCCTTCATTCCAAATCCCATGCGCTTTTGGGAAATTTCACTTGTGTCTCTATCGAGCAGGTCTAGAAAACCATGACTGAAATCAAATCAGGATTCCCCATTGGATCCTTGCCCTCACTTCATTTTTTTGCGCTTATCACCTATCCTTGGTGCCATCCTGACTCAGATTTTTAATATATCTCTAAAGACAGCGACTCACCCGGACCTGTGGAAGTATGCTCTAATTCTCCCACTAGCCAAAAAAGCGGACGCATATATATTAGCAAACTATCGTCCTATCTCTTTATTGCCATTTATGGCTAAGGTTCTTGAGAAATTGGTTAACTTTCTTGGAGGATAGCCACCTGCCATACCCCTCCCATTCGGGCTTTACAGTGGACAACAGTACTGAAAGCATACTCCATGTAGTCTTGGATAACATCTGACTGAAGGTAGATCAGGACAAGGCAGTAGCCTTAATTCTACTAGACCAGTCAGCAGCGTTCAATACGGTTTTTGATAAAGAGACTGCATGAGACAGGATTTCCCTCCAACGCCCTCCAGTGGCTCGGTTTGTTTCGATCTAAAAGATCCCAATCCATTCAACTAGACACATTTAGATTGCTCCCTCATACTTCAAAGTGCACCATTCCCCAAGACTCAACTTTGAGCCCTACACTTTTTAATGTGTATGTTGCATCTCTTGCTACTCTCGTCAAAAAATGGCGACAGTCAGATACCAAGAAAAATCTGGCTGGCTGTCTCTGGGAGGTGGCTAGCTGGATGTTGTCGCATTTTTTTTAAATTCAATTCAGAAAAATCTGAGATCCTTCTGTTTGGAGGTGCTGATCACCTATGGGATGAATCTCGGTTACCCTCTTCACTTGGCACTGCACCAGTCCCTAAAAAAGCAGCAAAACATTTAGGAATTATTATCCACCAATCCTTTTCGATGCCAAGACCAAAGGCTATCTACCCGTGGCAACTTTGATCTGCTAAAGCTCTTCAGAAAGCTGTTCAGATGGATCCTGATTGACTGGCGTTGCACAGTTGTCGAGGTAGTTGTCAGTCGTCTGAATTTATGGAAACGCTTTGTATATAGATATGGAGGACTACTTGTTCAGACGCCTTTAAACGTACCAAAAACGCAGCTGCAAAACGTATCTGCAATAAAGGCAGATATGATTCTGTGACATCATGTTTAAGAACATTGCCCTGGCTACCTATACACAAGAGGGCTCAGTTCAAGCTGCTCTGTCACACACACACAGCGTTGCATGATTCCGGCCCTCTGCTCCTCAGGAATAGGGTCGAATTTTACAAACCTTGATGAAATTTAAGATCATCCAACGTGGCCTTAGCTAAAGTAAAAAGGGTCAAGAAGGCCAGAGCAGGCGGGCCGTTCTTTTACTGTTCTTGCCACTACCCACTGGAATTCTCTCCCTCTGGATATTCACTACACCGGGTATTATCTCCTGTTCAGAAAAAAACGGAAAACGTGGCTCTTCCCGAACTGATATGCCTCTGCATTTGATCTTTAGCTCTACCCAACTGTTGTAGCAAATAGTAGTAATCAGCACCGCAATATCCCATTGGGATGATTGTCAGCGCTCTACCAATGCTATTAATGAGGAATAATCTTGGGAATCGCCATAGTTTCTTTTTATTTTTACCATAGTGAAATATATTTACTTGTGGTGAAACACTTTGTCTATACCACCATTGACATGCAGGTTTTTGGAGCTCTTACCACATAAAAGGACCTCCTTTTTTAAAGTTCTACATGTGCATTGTTTGCGAGAAGTTGTGTACATCTTTATAATGTAAGTACAAGTTACATAGTTGTGGGTATGTACAAAATGTTTTTGGGCTTCCACTGTGCAAGTCTATTTCCACCTATTTGACACTGAAAGGTACAGGACTGGCTTTTCTGCATAAATAAATGAGTTTCAACATGTACATCCAGATTCTGTGAATATTAATGTATGAGAGTCCACATTATTCGTATTTTTAGGTGCCAGATAGGAGTCTAAAAACCTCTGTGAATTGCCCTCATCCTGCACAGCTATGAGATACTCCTGTTTCTTTATGGTTATACCTATCCTTAAGCATTCTGGGTCTGATTCACAAAGTTAAAATTACTCTTTTGTGTAAGTTTACGATTTTTTGCTATTCACAAAGATTTAAGTTGTATCTTTACAAATGCGGAGTCTTTGCACATGAAAAGATAAGTGTTTTTATGTGCGGAAACTCCGCACATGTAAAGAAACTACTTATAAATTTCTTTGTGAACAGCAAAAAATTGTAAGCTTACACAAAAGTGTAAGTTCCTCTGTGAATCAAGCCCTAGATTAGCACCTCCATGGCCTTGCCTCATTGTTTAGTAATTTAAAGAGAACTAATCCCAAGATGACGTTTGTGTTCAGCAACTATTGTGACCTTACCCCACTTCCTGTACACCTAAGTATTTGTTTTGCAACAGCATGGAAAGTGCAGTTGAGTAACAATCCAGGACTGGCAACGAGTGGAGGCAGTGGAAACCATGGAGCTGTTGTGTGCAGGTGACTGGTTGGAGTACGAGGACGCTCTTCTCTGTGAGCTAGTTGACTTGAAACGGTGAAACTTATTATATTTAATCTCCTTCAGTCAGCGAAAATTGTATTTATTGTTTGCATCAGATGCTCACTCAAGCTTGCACAGCAATGGCCACAGAACAATACGTTTTGCGCTGTTCTTTCAATTGTGGTGACGTAACACGCCAGAAACCAAATGGACTTATTCTCCCAACTGACCGCATCATTCTTCCTGCATGGCATGGCGGCCATTTTGGGGACCCTGTTTGAAGTTATTGCTGGTATCATTTGAATGTGTACACAATATTTACTATAGTGATTACATTTATCCGCACAATGCAAAAAAAGTACTGCTTCATACTCCCATTGAACACCTCAATTATTGGCCATGATGAATATTGCCTCTCACGTACAAATTTTGGTTCATCGACACTGCTGTTTAATGGTGTGGACATTTCTATAACGATCACGTGAGCCTCTGGTGACCACTTTCTTTATTTTAATTACTTATTTTTACCATTTTAAGATATTGATTGTAGTTTGTTCTATCATAATTTGCACTTCACAAATTGCACCAGTATTTATGCACTATGATTGCAACTTCTAATTATTGTCTTTAATTATTTTATCTGCTGAGGTTAGTGTTCAATTCTACATTTTACTTGAGGACAGCGTGCCGAGCAGAGTGCCTCCTCCTTTCTTGCATGTTGCAGGGGCTCCTTCTTCGGACTGTCACATATGATGAAATCCTTTTTATCTATGTAGAGGTGTTAGAAGGGTATGAAAGCGCTTCTCAAAGGAAACTGTTGTGAATCAAAACTTGTTTAGGGGGTTACGTCCTAAAGGAATTTAAAACTTTGCCTACTTTTAAGAATCCTGGTAATAATGGTGTCTTTACATGTTCTATTAAGCAAATTAAATTGAGATATGGGAAGAAAGTAAACCCTGTTATGGAAAGATTTAAGTTTGATTCCAGGAAACAGGAATGTATCGTAGATCATGTTGCTGCCTTTGATCTCTAGCTGTTAACATGTGATTTTGAACACATAAATTATTATCAACTCCTACATGACCAAATACTTATGAAGATCAGTAGTAAAAATATTCAAGAGTGGTTGTGGGTTAGTACTGATTTAACTCTGAATGTAGCTGGTGGCATAACCAAAGGTGGAGAACATTCTGCATGTTCAAGAGATTAAAATGGATAGCAATTCCAATGTCAGCGTCATAAAAAAGAAGCAGAAGGGTCAGAAGAACTAACAGAATATGGGCAGCAACGACCACAAAGAATTTGACGAAAAGAAATCCACCTTTCAGTGTTACAGGTGCATGAGTAGTCCACTTATAGGTAATTTAAAACTCTTTCTTGCACTTCAAACAATGTTATTAAATGTAGGATGTAGGGCTATATTGGGCAAGTTTGCAAAAATGGAAAGCGAGGTAATTTGATATTGACACCCAAATCATGAGTAAAAGGCTCCCTAAGCAGATTGTTAGCATTGATTGTGACTGTGTATCTTATGTCCGATCTTACACCAGTTTGGTGACAAGAAATTATAGAAAACTGACATACACCCAGGAGGATAGGCAGGAAACAATCATTTTGTTGGAATAATTTGGAGAAGAGATGAACTTCTGGAGAGGACACACCAAATGAAAGTTTGATGTAGTAGATAAGAGTGAACAGATATTGGGGCAGCCTCGTCAGCAGGAGATGAGAATAAACTCATACTAAAGAGCGACTCCCCTAGTTGATGTTGTCATGTTTACAGGTGGCATTATTATAGGAGGGAAGAAGGTAAAAGGCAATAAAGAAATATTACCTGATAAGCATATTAAAGGCTCATCGAGAAGCACCCAAATGGTTTCAGTAGTAATTTAGAAGAGTACAAAGGCACTCAGCACGTTATTATTTTGAAGGAGGGTGCAGTTCCAGTTAGACATAGAGTGAGGAAAGTGCATTTTAATTACAGGGAGCAACTAATAAGGATATTGGGTGATTTGTGCAAAAACAAAATTGAATTTATAGATTCTTTAGCATGGATATCCCATGTAGTGATCACTTTGAAGAGTTCTGGAGAGTTGAGAAGGTGCACAGAACTACGTAGTTTGAATTATTTGATCTGGATAGATTCCTATCCCCCAGCCAATTTAGAATTGAATCGTATCGACATTGGTAGGAGCTAGGGTAATCTCCACCCCAAACCTAGCTAGTGCCTACGACGAGATGGTTCTTGCAGAGGCGTACAAATACTTAACAGCTTTTTCACTCCTGAAGGAATGTGTCTGTACTATAGGATGATTTTTGGGTTTAGCTGGAGCAACCTCAGTTTTCCAGCGATTAATGAATTAGACTCTCAGTGAAGTCACTGGAGCTGTGGCTTTCCAGGACAACATTTTAGTTTATGGAAAGAATGAAGAAGAACATGATTTCAATCTTTTAAGTGTGTTAAGTGAATGAGACCAGACTGTGAAAGTTTTCAAGTGCAAATGTGGAAACGAGGACAGAGAATAACTTAAAAATTGTATCAGGACGGGTGGTATCGGGCTCAAGAAGAATCACCTTAACCCCTTCGGTGCTCATGACGGAATGGTTCCGTCATGACCCACGGTTGAGCTGTGCTCATGACGGAACCATTCAGTCATGACCACACCCGCGCAAGATTCCGTCAGCACAGCGGCGGAATCTGCGCAGCATCGAAGGGGTTAAGGTTATATCCGAGCCACCAATTCTGGAAACACAAAAATTGCTTGTATTATTTCTAGGACTAACTGAGTTTTATGCAGTATTTGCAAACTGTTATGCTGAAAAAGTTGAACTGCTAAGATGTTCACTGAAATGAAATGTGATATTTGCTTGGGTTGATAGTCATAATCATGCGTTTCAAGGGCTCAAGCAAGAGATTGTGTAAGCAAGTGCCATGTTTAATGCCATTTGTTACTTGAAAAAAATGTTTTGTGGGTGTGGATTTGTTGTAGTTCTGCTGAAGTGTAATTTGGGGAGAGAATGGATTGTGTTTCATGGGTCCAGGATGCTGTAACCTTCAAAATGGAATTACTCCATCATAGAAAAAGAAATGCTTGCATATGTTAAGACAGGTAAACATTTCAGTATGTTCCTGTGGGGGACAACATTTTCTTTGCGGACAAATCAGGTACCATTGGTCAATATGTTATCCCCTTAGGGTAGACTCACTTTGACAGCGAGACTTTCTAGGCTTGTGCCAAAATTACAAGTTTCTCAGTGCAAGATTAACTACATACTGGGAAAGAATAACATTCATGTGAATTGTGTATAAATGGGCTACATTTTTTAGATTCTTCGGGTACTGAGGAAAGTGTGGAAGATTATGAGGTTGCTTTTGATATGAAATATATTGGTTTGGGGAGTGGTACATTTGATGAGGGCACAACAATTGAAGTTGAATAGATAGCAATG
Source organism: Triturus cristatus (assembly GCF_964204655.1). Lineage (NCBI taxonomy): Eukaryota > Metazoa > Chordata > Amphibia > Caudata > Salamandridae > Triturus > Triturus cristatus. Next base: position 378,175,874 of record NC_140590.1, on the reverse strand, counting down.
ATGGTAAAAAAATTTGGTCATGATTACAGTGTGACCAAAGGAACAGAAAATAAGCTCTGAGTTGAGTGGGTATATTAAGTTGTCAGAAGTTGGTCCTGGGGTATAGTGTGCTTGGGAGGATTGAAACGCTCATCCCAGCATTTGGGTTGTAGAAGAAGTTGTTTAATATTATGCATGAACATTTTGGAATGTCTTGTATCAAGCAATGCACAGGGAGTTCGGGAGTGAAGAACATCCAGATGGAGTGACCAGTATTTGAAAACTTGTGTGGCGGCGACTAAGCCTGTGGAAACTCTGGATGTTGCTAGATGAGAATTTGGGATAAAGAAGGTGGGGAAAGACACTTTGGAATCCATCATTGAATTTTGTGACTGTTTTTTGTCGGGCATCTGGGAGGATGTTGTATCTGATAATGGGCCGCAGTTTGTAAGTTGAAAAAGGCAGGGAAGATATTCATTTTTTTTTTTTTTTTTTTGAAACCGTTTATTACAAAGTTCAAAGAATATACAAAGATGGGCCTACAACCTTCAGGCCGGCCGCTAGCAAACAAGAGGAGCATATGATACACACAGTAGAACGCATGCTGCGGCAAAGGGAAACGTACAGGAGTTAGCAGCGTTGATGGCCACACCATCCGGACCCCACATAACGGTTTCTTTTTAACATAAATAACAAAAAAATCAAACCACAAGGCAACCCACAATCGAAAACAGCAGCATGTGCTCCCCTAGAAGGGGGACCCTACCGATCCATAGGAGTATCAAGGGGGGGAGAAGGTCAGGACAGGGACTGGGTGGACTCCGTGCCCGGTACCGGAGAGCTAAACCAGGGAAGATATTCTTGTTCCATCCTGAATCCAAAGGTCTGGTGGAAAGTTGTAACAAGGTTGTTAGTTAATACAGTTGGCTGTGAAGGGAGACATTGAATGGAGGAAAGCTTTGTAGACCACACAAATTAACTACAGAACATTTTCTCACACATTTATGGGGCTTTCTCCTTTTGAGCTGTTCAGAGGACACAAACCTGTTTTAAATCTGGTACCAGTCTGTTCGAGTCTAAGAACTTCGAATGCAGTGGAAAAGTTGATTGTCAAGAAATAAGACCTGCATTTGAAATGCACAAGGGAAGGAGTGTGAAACATGTTAATGACTTGAGAAGGGAAGGTAGAATGGCTTGCATTGTGATTGCATTATTTGATGCAAGTCAAGTTACATGTTGATTATCCATTGATTTTGGGAAAAGGCACATCATGATAGTCTGATCCCATCTCTGTGACGGAGGTGATGAGAAACGTTGTGACAATGACGGGTGGTAAACTATGGAATATATCCTGGATGTCTGTGTTTATAGATGTTGATTCTTCTGCTAGTGTTGGGGTGGGGGAGTGGGAGGGTGTTTGTGAAGATACTGTTTTTCTTTATGTTGCGGAGACGAAGGTGAAAACTGTTAAAAGACCAGGATAGTCTGTTTAGAAGACTGGCGTAAGGAGAGAACAGTGTAACTTGAGGGAAGGATGTTATCATGATGTTTGGGCTGCAGGACCGTTACATGGTAGTGGGAAACTGATAAGACAGTTGCCCTTGAAGTTTCAGGATTATGTGTTGAAATAGTCCTGTACCCTCTTTTTTTGCATATTCTTACATAGGTTTTCTGTAGTCTTCTAGTGGTAGTTTTGCGCTTGTAGGTGCAGAATGCTTGTGTATCCGAGTGGAATGTGAATAGAACATTGTTTGAAGAGTCCCCCTTGTGTCTGTTAGGCCATTACTGGTGGAAGGCATTGGCGGCTACCCTCTTGTGCTCCCTCTTTTAACCCATTCTTATTTAAATAAATACCTGTTTTGGAACTGGTTGTTGTTCCCATATTCTGTTGCTACTCTTTTCAGTGGTGCTAACGGGAACTGGTTAGTGGCTAAATGATTGTACCTCTAGTGGATGGTTGATGCCTGTGATACTCTTATAAGCCTATTGACCCTCCTTCTTTCCATGCAGGTTCAAATGGTCCTGCAGTGTTCCTTGAAGTATCAACCCCACAGATGTTTGAAGCCAGCCTACTGCTGGTTTCTGCTACCAGCTTCCATTTCATTCCACCTCTAGGCAAGAACAAAACAGCATGCGTTTGCAGGAAAGTAGTCTCAGAACATCTTTTGAACATGGTTGACTGGGGGCCAAAGTTGTTTTCTTGGTCGATTATTTTGTGGGACTTTTTTTGTCAGTGAACTCTGAATTTTATTGACACATTAGTCTCTTCTGCAAGATTTCTTCAGGTAGAAGGAAAGGTGAATGATGAAAGTCCATGGTCTCCATATCATCGGTGGTGGTGTTTTGAACTTTTTATTTGGCAAACATTGCACTTCTTCTTCTTCTTCTTCTTCTTTTTTTAAAATTTTTTTATTTTTTTTTTAATTCTCTTTTTATTGAATATAGATGGTTGTACAATAAGAAATCACGGGTCAACACAGTATCAATAGGTCACATAGAACACCATTGTGTGCGAATAATGGATACAATGCAGTACATCAGGACCTTAAACAGGAAGAGCTGTAACATCTATAAAAGTATTTTGCAGTTTCACTGTGGGAGAAATACAGAGTCCACCCCCAGCAACATTCCACTTTGTCCATTTCTACAGGCACCCCTGGTTTTTTAACACGTCGTTTTCGGCAAGCATGGTCCATATCTTTGGCCCACTTTGCATATCTCGTAGGGCTATCCGACCCAAATCCCTGAGCAATGTTTCTTTTTGCCAGAGCGACCCCCAGCGATGCTCACGAACATTCGGTGTGGGTCAGATCCGTGGCTTCTCATGCATCTAATAAACAAATCTGTGGGGACAATGTGATGGCCTTCCCTCCCACCCTTACCAGCTCCGAAACTATTTTCGCCCAATAAGGTTGTAATCGCGGGCAGTCCCAAATCATATGGAAAAAGTGACCCACCGATGTGAACCAATCCCTGGACTGGGCCAAGGCAGGATGCTTAAACCTCTGATGGGAGGTAAATGGATTTTTAGTATTGTGAAGCACTCTACTTGGCTGAAAATTGGGGGTCGGGGGATGTCACTAATTAGTTAGGCTTACTCTTGGTGGCAGAGCCATTCACAGGACTGGGCCATGACAATGCTCTGCTTTTTCTGGTGCTGGTACAAGTTCGTCCTAGCATAGCTCTTTTTTCTGAAGGCAACTGCTGTGGTAAACCAGCATCGGCAAAGCAAATGCGTCTGGTGTTGGCCATCAGACCTTTGGCTTTGTCATTGGTTGTTTTTTTTTTTTTAGGGTGTTTACTAAACTTTGTTGGCTTTGTTTGCTAAGCTGCCAGGCCCACATCGTTGCAAACGAAATGGCTTAAAACAATAATATTTTTGGGTGTTAAAAGCACACATTTAAGGGAACTGATTTGTGTGGAGGCGCACCTTACGAAAGAGCATAATGCCAACACTCATAGTTAAGTTAGCCAATGGCTGAAGTGGGCACCAAGCTGTGTTGAGGGGTAGAAAAATTGTTAATGACACAGTAACGGACTGAGGTATGAAGAAAACTTGTTGAAATACCCCACATGTAAGAATATATTATACACATGTTAAAACCAAAATGTCTTTGCAAACACTAGATCTAGAAATGCATATACATACATGGGGGCGGGGGGGGCTTTTGTTCAGCCACTTCATCCACTGATCTATTCAAATGGCATTCACATTTTGCTTCCGTCCATCACAGCATACTGCATGGTGTTTGGCGGGATTTTTCCTGATGATATACACATCTGCCTAAAAAGAAGTGCTTGAGAAGCAATACTTTAATTTGACTTTGATTTTTATTGGGTTTTTTTCTTTCCATTTTTTATTTTCTTTGGCATCCTTTTGTGCTTAAACTCTATATCTTCAGGTTACAGTAATTCAAATATAATATATTTTATTGCACCGCTGAAAATCATATTTTTTGTTCTGTACATTAAAATAACTCAAAACAGTTTCTAAATCTGTATGCGTGTTTCTCTGTAATTTATGCCTCCTTGATCATGGGTGTGTTTTTGTTACATTCATTGATATTGGCTGGTGAAGATGGGATCTCCCATCTACTACTACGTTGCTGGATCCTCACCGTACATCTGAATAACACTCATGGGCCTTCTGAGCCTCTCAAAGCAGGGACTCACTTTGCCACCCTTGTCGTCAAAGTCAGAGCCTCTTTGCAGACATATGCAGTATGCTTATCCCAGTGTGCCATCCTGCCAGATCTCCCCAGTACACCTTCTTAAAAGCCTGTCTTTACTAACTCAACAGAGTTCATTTCTAGGTCCTCCTTGTTCTCTGTGGTTTGCTGAAGCCTCTTGCCAGTACTTCAGAAAATCTCGAGTGCCATTCGTACCATTTTGAGCTGGCACACAATTTTTTAATTTAATACAAACTTCATTTATTGAGTTTTAGAAGCCATAGCATTGAGGATTATTGACATTAACTCAGTCATGTCAAACAGGAACTTATACAGCAGAATTAATTTCTTACATGCTATTCTCGTCTATGCATACGTAACAAGTGTAAGATAAGGCAACAGACATTATGTTCCCCAAAAGTATGTGTCGATACCCAATACTTTAATATAACAGTCCCCTCCCTCTCCCTCGTAACATGACATTCATCCATTCAAGCATGTCTTGTTGCAGCATTTTAAATAGCAAGTAGGTCGGTGAGCGGACATTCCATGTTGTGCAGCAGTTATCAGGAACAGTTTCGGGCAATGTGGCTCCACAGTCGGTCCCCACACGCGTGCAGTTGTAAGTGATATGCAGCCAATCGGACACAAGTGATGGGCCAAAACTGCTGCATATGTAGGGTATCACATCGGGGCTCCAATTAGAAAGTATCAGTATTCGGGTATCGAGGAGCTGACACTCTCTAAACTAAGCAGTGGTTCTCTTAAACTTCTAGCCGCAGATTCTTCACCTTTTTTAATACTTCCTCTGCATCAGACTGGTTCCAGTAACCTTTCAACAGTACTTCTGCAAGCTGGCACAGTGTGGCTTTGCACTGACCGCGTTCCCCTCCGTAAATGGCGTGCAAAGCCTATATAGGCGCCACACCTGTGCGCTGTCGTCCGTTCTTTTATTTCCGCACCACCAGACGCAGATCCGGTGTTCTTTCACTTGTCTCTCATTGACACTTATCTTCAATATTTTAGACACATGTTTTCAGTGTGCAAGGGATGTCACCCCCCACAATTGACAAGTTTTAAGCCCTTTAGAGACTGTTGCATACTGATGTCAGATCCACATCAGGTGTGCCTGAGTTTGAGTCACAACTCCAAGGCCTGTAGTGACTGTGTGTTGATGAACCTAGAGGTCATCCGGGACAATGAGGCAAAACTTTACATCTCCAAGCACAAAAAAAGACTCCTCGACAAGTCCGATCCAAGTAGTGATCTAAGCTTCGGTCCTATTGCAGCTCCAGGAGTTGGCAAAGCCGTTCTAGAGGCTGGTCTCTGTTGCAATCCAAATTGTCCAGTAAATCTAAAAGGAGGCACAAGAAATCGAAGTGAGGCTTGTCTCCTTCTCGCCACCCGCCTAAGATGGCCTGGTGTTGGCACTATGGCTCGCGATCTCGCTACTGGAGTTGCTTGACTTAGGAGCTGGTCCCGCAACTGGTTATCGCACAACCCAAGTTTCCAGCGCTGTCTTCCATTCCACATTAGATCAAAGAGTTCGTTGCTGTCATGCTCTGGCTCTATGGATACTTGCTTACTCCCTCTGGTGTGCCTTCAGGGCCATGGAGCCGAGATGCCTTTGATCAGCAATACCGCTGGCGAGTTCGCCCTCAGAGCCAGTTGGCTCCTCCAAGCCCAGCATGATTCCTCCAGCTCTGGTCCAGACCCTGCCTTTGGTGCCACAGCCCATGCCGGTTCCAAGAACCTCGACTCTGGTACCAAATCCATTGATGCCAGATGAGGAGATACCCATCCTACTCTCCAACTCAGTTGGTGCTGTTCCGACCTCGACCAAAGCTGCTCCAAACAGTTGAGGCGCTGGTTCCTCCACTTGATCTGCCGCCTCATCAAAGGAGACACCACACCCTACATTTGCTTTTTGCGTGGTCCCGGGCAAGGATTATGATGTAGGTGATGAGTTTGCTCAGCCCTATCAAGAAGGCAATTGGTATGATGTCTTGCAGGAGGCTAGTGCCTCAATACCTCCCTTGAACTGGGCCTTCTCTGACCCCCTTTTCCGGCCACCGAAAAATCCACATAATGTAATGGTAATGCACAGGGCGGACGAAGTTCTTGACCTGCAGCTGACGGAAGTCTTCCAGCCGAAGCAAACCTCTTCTGAGCCCCTTCTGCCTTTCATTGAGGCATTGGCCGATACCTTGCTGGGATTCTGGGCCAAACCTTGCTCCGGCCCCTCAGTTAATAGATAAATAGAGAGACTCCATTGTCCTGCCCTAGACAACCCTACTTTCCTCTCTCAGCACCCTTCCCCCAAAAGCTTAATGGTGCCTGTGTCCACAAGCAGATCTGACCCCAACACTTTTCCAACTACTCCCTCCCCCCCCCCCCCCCCCCCCCCCCCCCCCCAATAAGGAGTCCAAGACATTTGGGATGTGAGTTTTCTCTTCGAGCAGCCTGGACCTCCATTCATTAAATGGCAGCTACCTCCTGGGATGCTACTCCCACACCTTTTGGGACTTGGTGGCTCAAGTCCTCCATGGTGTCTCTGACGATCTCTGAGCTGTCCTTGCCCACGCTATCCAAGAGGGTCATGTTGTGGCCACGTTCACAATTCATTGCGGCATGGACACCAACAATTCCATGGGGCTAGCCATTGGCACCACTGTTGCCATTTGCCGCCATGCTTGGCTGCAATCAACTGGGTTCTCAGGCGATAGCCTGTCCTCCCTTATGCACATGCCCTTCACCTATTTGGGGACAAGTTGATTCTGCTTCAAAGCAATTTAAGGAGAGCAGAGCTAATAGATGCTCTTTGGGCTTATCCGCCCATCATGTGCAACTCCTTACCACTTCTTTCACGGATTTGGTACTGCTGGCCCATACCGTCAGCCTGTCCAGACTCGGCAAGGAACCCAGCAGTTTTGTGGTCGAGGCTATGGTGCCCACCAACTCCACAGCCAAAGTCAACGGGCTGCCCAGTCCACTGCCCCTCCTCAACCCCACTTCCTGCCAAAGCACTTTAGTGTGCCCTTACAGGAGCACAGCAACCCAGTCGGAGGAAGGATCCAGAGACGCTTACCAGGTTGTCAAGCCATAAGATCAGACAGGTGGTTCTTGCAGATCATTCAAAGGAGGTTTGCCTTCCTCTTTCAGTATTCTCCAATGCACTTTCTCTGTCCCCCCCAGTGACTGACCATCTCTCCAATTTGCAGGAGGAAGTGCAAGCCATTTTGGCCAAAGAGGCTGTCAATAGGGTGTCTGTGCCAGAAGAAGGATGTGGTTGTTATTCCTGCTGAATGATGGAGAATTTTGTACTATTTTAGACCTGCTCCCTCACAACGACTTCACATGGAAAGAAAAATTCAAAATGCTCACCCTGGCCCAAGTCTTGTTTGCCCTCGATCTGGGAGACTGGATGAAGACATTAGACCTGCAGGACACCATGGGAGGTTAGGGGTGCCACTCTATCCCACCTCGATGATTGACTGTTTAAGGCAGGCTCGACCAAGGCAGTTGTCGACCATTTCCGGCACGTTGATAGTGAACACCAAAGATGATAGGAGCTTTGCTGTAGACTGAAGTTACATTGGACTCTTTCTCAGATGCTCCCTTTTATTAGAGCTATTCAGGACACAGTTCAGTTTTGTGCCTTTCTCCAAGGAAAGAAACTCCAAGACGTTCAGGGTATGATACTGATATTTCGGCCTCCATCCTGGATTTCAGTAAGGTCGGCTTAGAGGCAGGAGACTGATGGTCTCCTGCATCATGCTAGTCCAGCACGCCAGGTGGAATATGTAAGCTCTGAAGTCTCAGTGGACATAAGAACAATGGGGCCTCTCCAACCATGTTCAGGTTTCGGAGGAGACTGTACAAGATCTGCAGTGGTGGTTATTGGACTGCGATTGAGACTGCAGCAGACCCCTCACCCTTCCCCATCCTAAAGCTGACAGTGGTGACTGATGCCTCACTTCTGGGTTGGTGTGCACACCTGGGAGAGGTGGAGATCAGAGGCATCTGGTATTCAGTGGAGTCTCTGGTCCATATCAACCTTCTAGAGCTGAGGGCCATCCGCTTGGTGTTAAGTCTTCCTTCCATCCATCAAGAGCAGGCTGGTGCGGGTGCTCACGGACAGCGTCACTGCCATGTGGTGCTGTACAAAGCAGGGTGGGTTGGGGTCACGGACACTGTGGCAGGAGACTCTGCACCTATGGAAATGCCTGGACAGCCAGTGGATCTATGTGGTAGGGAACCACCCTTCAGGCTCTTTGAATGCCAGGACAAAGTAACTCCGCTGTCGACACTTTGCAAATCACTAGTGGCAATTGCACCCGAAGGCAGCACAAGGTCTCTTCTGCAAACAGAGAGACCCTTGGGTCGATCTCTTCACCACGGCAGAGAACGTGCAATGTCAGCAGTTTTGCACGTTCAAGTTTCCAAGGCGTCTCTCACTCTGGCATGCGTTCTGCCTCGAATGGAACTTGGGACTGATGTATGCCTTTCTGCCGATAGCACTTGTGCCAGAGTTCTCAGGAAGATCAGGACCGACTGGGCCCAAGGCATCCTAGTGGATCTGGATTGGGCACTGAGAGTATGGCATCCTCCACTCCTAGGCTTGAGAATCTATCCTTTGGGAGGATCTGCTGTCGGAGCGCAGGGCCGAATTCTGCACCTGGGACTTCGCAGTCCCCACCTTCATGTGTGGAGATTGAGCGGTGACAGCTTTGACCTTCTTTTGGAAATGGTTGAGGTCATCTTGGCAGTCAGGCGTCCCTTGCCAAAGATTGTATATGGCTGTCGTTGGGACACATTTCTGGCTTGGTGTGGCACACATCAGATTGTTCCTCTTCAAGCACATTTATGAAATTTTGTTTTACCCTTCTCCCGGCAAGGCTTTGCTCTTGGCACTGTTGAAGGTTATCTTTCTGCTTTTCTGCAGTTGCAGGATCAGCCTTTGTGGATAAGGTGTCTAGTTGGCATGCATTTTCTTAAAGGGTTACAACATTTGCTTCCTCCTTTGCCCTTTACCATGATCCAGTGGGAGCTTCACTTGGCGTTACATTTCTGACGGCTTCTCACGCTTGAGCGGTGTTTCTTGTTGCCATTACATAGGTATGTCAGGTAATTGAGCTTTAACATTTTCGTTTTTTATCTCTACTGAAGACGGATGATATCCAGAAACACATGTCTAGAGATTCACAGCACTAACCTGCACCAACTTTGGTGAACCACTACAGCTAAAATTCAAGTAAATCACTGTGAACTGCATTTACCACAATGCCAAGGGGCGAACTGTGCTGGGAGGTGAGGCAGTGTGCTCCCATCCCCCATTTGTTTGAAAAGGCTCCCTTGAGCCACTGAGCTGACGAGCTCTTGGCGATGCACCTGTGCGCCAGAGAGAGGTACTGAGACCTGAGAGACTATGGCAGCCTTTACAGCAAAGAACCACAGTTACACCCAGGGCCTGGCCCGGGGAGGGAACTAGAGGCGTTAGGACTAGAGAACGGTCAGCCTCCAACCAAAGCTATGAACCACAGAAAGGACCGTCCCTAGTTATGTCTAAGAGATGCCCAATTTAGTGGGGGCAAACCACAAAAATTGACGGACTGGCATCACACACCACCAGGTGTCATGCTTCATCATCTGCCAGTCCTCGCCCTCTAAAAACCGCGTTTGATAGAGGGCGGGCATACACCTGAAGACAGGGATGCACTTCTAAACTAAGTGCCCCCACTAAATTGGGCATCTCTTAGACATAACTAGGGACGGTCCTTTCTGTGGTTCATAGCCTTTACAGCAACCCCTGAAGAAATTTTTGTTTTTTATCTCTACTGAAGACGGATGATAACCTGCACCAACTTTGGTGAACCACTACAGCTAAAATTCAAGTAAGAAATCACTGTGAACTGCATTTACCACAATGCTAAGGGGCGAACTGTGCTGGGAGGTGAGGCAGAGTGCTCCCATCCCCCATTTGAATATCTATCAATCCATGACCCACCTTGGGCAGTGGACTCCAATTGAACTCCAAATACTTAGGAGCACACCATGTGGTCTGTCTTGAAAAATATAGACGACGTGAAAGACAACAACAGGGATCATATCCCCATTTAAAATTTTATTTTATCATTAACTGTATATGTCATCCAAAACATCTGTCATCAAATCAATATCACATACCTATATCTTCAGAATATGGAGATGGGGACTAAAAAGCCCTGCAATGATTACCAGATAATTACAGCGATATCCACACCATCTATATCATGCTTTCATGCACCTCAGGGACTCTAAAAATCAAGATGTGAGCAAGCTTGAGCGTTTGTAACGTCCACCTTTGGGGTGGCACGGGAGACTAGTCTGTGGTCCTGCTCGGACGTCCTGAGTGACCTTGGAGGTGCGGTCTAGAAGATTATCTGACCACTCCACACCAGACCGTGGCGATTCAGGGGCAAGGGCCTCGGGGACGGCCGGTGAGAGCTGGGTCCCAGGAAGACGAAGATCTTGTGTCGTTAGCTGGTTCCTCCAAATACCATCCTGTCCGAGACGGTGCACCAGAGTCTGGATGGCAGGAGTAGTCTGATCCGCAAACAACTACCCTCCAGGTGGATCGAGGGACTTGAAGGTGGGACTCTTAGCGCTTCCTCAACGAGCCTAGAGTATGGCCTTGAATTGACACGGCGAAGTACACCCAATCCAGTGGAAGCCTGGTGAAAAGGAGCTCAGGGGCATCCCGAGAGAGGGGAATACCCGTGAGAAGGGCAATCTGGTGAGAGAAGGATGTCTGCAATTACTCCACCATCCTGCAGCTGGAAGCGCTGTTGCCTCTGCGGAAGACTCAACAACAACCAGGATGTCATCCGTCGTCGGAGGCTTGAGGTTCATGGTGCCAGGACGTATTTGTGAAGACGTAACATCCTCCAGATATACTATCGCTCCACATGCACCATCCCCGTAAACTGTGCATATAGACTTTGGTTGTAAACTACCACGCCTTGAGTCCAGGGATGACCGGATCAGCAGTGCACCACTGAACAGTGCCGAGTCGACCTGGTGATCATAGCTGCAGTTGTACCATCGTCCTGTTCTGAAAGCAGCTGAATAGACTCAGTGGAAGTTTTCTATTGTTGTTTTATTCTCTCCTGCAGGTTGGACTTGTTGTTCCAGTTTTAATAAAGTTTGGGGAGGGATGTAGTGACCTGCTGATCACTGGTCTAAACTTTGCTGTGCGAGCCACTCCCCGAGGGCTGGCTTACACTCCACCCCTCACCCATCCAACACCGGCGACACAGGACACGTGACCCTGGTAATAAAAGGGGCCGGGCGCACGGGCCAGTTCCAGTAACTATTTCACAGTGTCTGTGTCATCATTCCAAGTGCATGGGGGCCTGTCTGATTTCTGTCTTTGAAAGTTAAACTTTTTTTTTTTTGTAAAGCGCCAAATATACTGTGTGTCCCCGAAATATAATTTGGTAGGTTTTGAACGTTGATTTAGCTCTACATGCCCCTTTAGATAATATGACTTATCATCAACTCGTATTGAAACTGGTAGTGTTTGTTAGAATATAGGTCAGTCCACCTCCTTTGATAAGGAGAGGGTGCGGCATAATGCTCTGAACAGCCGTCTTTGAAGCCGGGGAACGAGGTTGGAGTCTCGAAGTCGGCTCAACATCCTGTCATTCTTCCCAAATCACTTAATCTCCCCATGCCTAAAAAACACATAATAGAAGACCGCGTGGCGATAGCCTGACCCTCCCCGTTTTCATTTGGGTGCACGGAGATGCACAAACTGGGGCAGTCGGCCTCGGTGGCGATCTGCAGACACTACGAGGCTTCAAAACACCCTCTGCTGGAACCCAGGAGGCAGCACGAAGTGACCTATTTTTCTTTTGTTCTTTTTTTCTGGCACGTGTAGAAATAGCATTTAGACTCCCGAGACAACATGGGCAGCAATAAATGCTCCCGGCTGGCCCAGAGCTGGCGAAAATAACTTCTCTAGGAGCAGCAGAGAATGCTCGATTCAAACGTCGGTCCCGCTGCACTGGTTCTGATCAAGCTGTTTGAGGGGTACGGTTCTTTCCTGGGTCACTGCCTGCTCTGACCCCGCACCCCCTTTTCAAAGGCATCACTTCTTGTATAATGCCTCCGAGTATGAAAGCCAGGAAGTGGCCGCCCCAGCCCGCCCCCCCTGAAGAAAGGAGCGCCTGTATATCAGCGGTCTTATGTGCAGCGAGAGGGCTGCCCATGACTTCGAGGAGCTGCATGGAGCCAGAGAGGCACAGCACCAGTATTCCGCACTTGCAAACCAGATGTAAAAAAAACAAACTATATCTGGCAGTATTCAAAGTTCTGAGAGTCGCACCGTGTAGTGTTTCCAGGGGCGTAGCTTGGTCAGTAGGAGTGGGGGGGTGTGAGCTTCAGATTTCCCAACAACCACGCTGGCACATAGGGGTCTGTTTACCAAACTCCCATGCGGCGCAGCACCCGAAAACGCTGCGCTTCCTGAGAAGGAGAGAGCAGGAGAGCACTATATTTACAGAGATGTGGCACTGCTCCCCTCTCGCTAGCGCCCACACACAATCAGGTAGCTGTGTGCCACAGACGCACCTTTGCACCCTAGTGCAAGGGTGTGTGCGTGAGTCTAGCATAGGTTTTGTCTTGGAAGAGGAGCCTTCCAGTACAAAATACAAAGCCTAGACTAACTTGAAAACTTTTCGCACCTTTTATGTGTGCTGTACAGTGCAGCATACACGCAAAGTCGGAAGAGAAAGGAGAAATAAAAGCATTTCTCCTTGATCATGCCTATTTGAAATGGGTGTTATTTTTTGACTCAAAACTCTGTCTACTTTTTTTTTTAGTAAATATTGTTTTGCCTCGAAAAACATGGGGGGGGGGGGTGGGGTTGCATGGGAATCCCCATGTACCATCCATCGATAGAACGCCCGCTTGCACGAAGTAATGCAAAGCTTCAAGTGAGTTTCAGAAAATGTATTATTATTTGATTTTTGACAGGAGCGAAACTCAAGGTTTCCCTTGTCATGTAAATGCAGTAACTTTCTTCCTCTATTAAAGCTCAGTTTTTTGTTATTATGAGTTAATAATGTATTTTCATTCGTACATAATATTGTTCATGATCTTCCTGATTTTTTTTTCTATGAATTTTTCTTTCTTTCATTACTGGGTCGTTTGTCTACATTAGAAACATAGGTCATCAGAGCGAGCTCAGTTTGCACCACGATGGATGCCTAGTACTGTTACTCTCTGTCTTCAAGTCTACGGGTTCATACTGCCATCTGCTTCCATCCCTTCAGTTGGTGTTTCTAATGCGACCCTTCCTCAATGTTACATTGTAAGGATACTCTGAGCACTGTTCTCTGTCAGTAAAGAAGGTTTATTGCAAGCGCAGTGTCTTGTCTGGTTGATCTTTCATGTTAAATGTAACAGAACTCAGGGAGAGAGAGAGAGCGAGCGAGAGAGAGAGAGAAAAAGAGAAAAAAACAACAAAAAACCACATACACCCTGAAAAAAGGTTAAAGTGACGATGTTACAGTTAGGTATAGAGCTAAGATAAAAATGTTCAGCAAAGTGACCTATCTATAACTTGCACCCCGCCTTGCACTGCTTAAGACCTCACATACTCCATAACCCATGAGAGGTTACATGATAGCGTTGATTTCATCACTGATCATATCTTAAAGGCCATCATTGATGACATTAGTGATACAACCATGGTCATATACCGCATTGAGTTACTGAGTGTAGACATGTGGGTCTAAACCATGAATTATAGAACATAGGGGAGTCCCACTTAGAGGTGATTTATCTCAAACTGGTGTTGTAAGCATGGCTCTATGGTTGTATGTCATTGTGCCCACATCCGGAACATGTGTAATGTTTTTTACTTTAATCTTTGTTATTTTGTCAGGGAATTTGTTTTCTTTTTTTTAATTTTTTTAATAAGCATATGCAGTCGACTCCTCCACTGCGCTTGGCTCTATCCAGGCCCTGCCCCAAACCCTCCACGGACGTCCAACCACTTTTGCGTTTTAAAATATTTCTTAGGTAATATAGTATTTCCACAGTACTCGTGCTCAAGGTTTAGCCCACGCCCCATGGTACCAAGGTGGCTTTGATGGGGGTACCATAATACCTCCTGGGAGAGCCGTACTGAGTTCCACTTGAGCACCGCAATTCCTACTGCATGATTTTTTTTTTTTTAATTTTGACCTTTAAGGGCGGTAGGGGGGGTTCCCCACAAGTGCCAGGGGGGTCAGGGTGTCCCCAACCCTGCCCCTTTACACCTTTTTATTTTTTATTTTGCGTTTATAGGACATTAGGACCGTGTCCTGTAATGACAGCCTCAACCTAGAAAGATTTTTCCCTGGGTTACTGCCAGCCAATCAGATCACTCGGTACCAGTGTCCCGGCCCAGTGGTACTGAAAGGGCCAACAGGAGAAAAAGCTCCCTCTGCCTAATTTAAAAACCATTTGTGGTACCATAGGTCCAGATTTTTAACCACTTCATGACCACCCTGAGTACCTCTTTAAACATGTTTTTGTCTACCGGGTAAAATACATTTTACACAAAAGCACGCTTTCTAAGTGAATGTAGTTTTGCTAAATTTGGTGTAATTTCGTTTAGCCACTTTTTCTGTATCGGAGAGCAAAGTTTCCTATGTAAATTAACATGGGAAATCCATACTTTGGGACTCCTCCCCTTTTTTTTTTCTTAGCCTCCACTTGACGTATTGCTGCAAAACTTTCAAGGAAGTAGCTGAGGTGGATGGATCGTTTTGTGCAGATTCAACAAACGGCGCCAAATTTATTGGTAAAACAAAAAATGTTCTTCTTATGGAAACTCTGACCTAACTATAAGTACAGTGGCTACCGCCCCTCTGTAAGTTAAAAAAAAAAAAAAAAAGTGTTTATTTTATTTATCTAAATATATATCAGGAAGCCAGGACGGATCTTGGTCCAGAAAGCATGCTTTTTTTGTGCTTTCGTGTTAATCCGTTCAGGAGATACTAAGCTCCAAAAATATTAGTATATCTTGATGATTGGGTTCTAGGAACTCACGAGAGTCCCTCAAAACCAATTTTTAAAAATAGAGTGTTCTGATTGGCCCAAGGATCTTTTTTCCATTGTGCCAATTTGCTCCCTCAGGAGGCACGCTTTTGCAGGAGCGGGAGCTCTGATTAGCCGCCAGCAACATGAAGAAAAATGTTGCTGGCAGCCATCACAGGACTTGTGAACCTAGTCCCCTGTCCTGAAAATGTTTTTAAAAAAATAGATAAGTGGGCAGGGTAGGGATACCCTTCTCCCCTAGCGGTTTTTATTTTGGGCCCTGTGGACCCCATCCCCAGGGCCAAACGCTTTATTGAAGGATATGCTTTTCCCCTATCCTGTTAGTCATCTTGCAAAAAGAACTATTGATGGACAGAAAGCAGAACAATGTCATACATTCACCCCAGTACAGAGATCTGGGCCTAAATCCATTGTTTTTTTGCTCACCATGCCATTCCAGTTTGGACCCAGCCATATGCAAATCAGTCTTGACCCTGTGCCCACTGGAAACAGTTCAGCCCGAACTGCCAGGACAGGTCCTCCCTGTAATGGAAACAAGCATCCTAGGACCAGTTTCAAAACCTGGCTGAAGAGGGGTGAAACCCCGAAACCAGTCCTAGGATGCTTGTTTCCGGTCCAGGATGGACCTGGCTTGGCAGTTCGGGCTGGACTGTTCCCATGAGGCACAGGGTCAAGACTGATTTGCATATAGCCAGGTCTAAACTGGGGTGGCATGGTGAGCAAAATAATGATGGATTTAACCCAGATCTCTTGACTGGGGGTGAATCTTTTGATTTGTTCTGCATTCCGTCCATCAATTTTGTGTCTTTTGCTTTCTCGCCCTAAGTGTGCCAGGTATGCTCAGACGTGAGTCCTGGGCTCAATGTGCCACTGGAATAGCTATCCTGGCTGAAGAGGGGTGAAACCCCGAAACCGGTCCTAGGATGCTTGTTTCCTGTCCAGGGAGGACCTGGCTTGGCAGTTCGGGCTGGACTATTCCCATGAGGCACAGGGTCAAGACTGATTTGCATATAGCCAGGTCTAAACTGGGGTGGCATCGTGAGCAAAAGAATGATGGATTTAACCCAGATCTCTTGACTTGGGGTTAATGTTTTGATTTGTTCTGCATTCTGTCCATCAATTGTGTGTCTCCTGTTAGTCATCTTGAGCCTCAATTAAAAAAAAATGTATCCATGCAAGTTTGGCACATGGACAGACTTGAGGTAGGGTGTTCCATGCAAGTTTGGCACATGGAAATACCCAGTGATATAACGTTTTCGTTGTAACATGGGCTCACATAAAAACTACCTTAACCGTTGCACTCAGTAGGCAGATTTACATTGTCTCTCTCATTTTCAATGGAAGAATGTTGCAGCTTTCTCCCAGGTTTTTAATGCTTCTGCGTACGGTTTTGCTTCTCATGATTCAAATGCTTTGTTGTTGGCATTTGTGACTTCTGCTACCATTGCATCAGGTGGAATGCTTCTCGGAAATTCGTTTTGATGTGGTTTTGACATTTGTAGCCCACTGTACTTCATAAACATGTGACACGTTCAGGATTATGTTCTAGCAATCTTTCTTCCATGAAATATCTTGATAAATGTATCCAATATAATCTAGAATGTCAAAATAGTCCTTTATTTTCAGTTAAAAAAATGTTGGTCTTTGTGAGCTATGACTCCTATGATGGTTAATTGTCAGACTGTAGGCTAAGGAAACACAGTAAAAATCAGCATGACCAACACAGAAACATAGCTCAAAGTGTCCACTCTACTTCTGATATTAGCTGCTAGATTTTCATAGAGAACTGGTTTCTCGATGTTACAGTGGTATGATATTTCTTCTAGCTTTAACATATTCATGTGTATCGAAACTGTCCCCTATCTGCCTTTTTGACTTCCTTTTCTTTTAAGGAGTTTAAATATGATCCTCAGATGCTGAGCCGATACACTCTGCTTCTCTTTGTCTTCCCAAACAGCCTGACTCCAGGAAAATTGATCTGTTACAAGCCTAATTCCATATGCTGAGCTTGAACTCGCTCTTCAAAGTCCATTTCAAGTTTTCATTATGGTACTTGTAGGTTATCTGACTCATGTCCATATTTAGCCTTAGATGTAGTTTACCATCTGCTCTGGGCCGTACAGATCCGTCACTATCTAGGTCTCTGCGTAAGCAAAATTCTGAGTTGGAACTTGAGAACTTTCTTCCCCACATCTGTCTCCCAAGATAATTTTTGTCCTGTTCTATGTTTGTGGAGGTGTGTATCTTGACCTCTCTCTTCGTCTTGGGGTGAGGTATGTGAGCATAGTACTTATTGCCATAATAGACCTCTTCTTCACGGTGTCTGGCCCTTGCTCCTCTAAATTTGGGCCGTAAGCAATTTCTCTACAAAGTGCCAAAAGTCATTTGGATCTACTCTTCCTGTCTCATTCTCCATATCATTCAGCGCTGTCTCCAATCAGATTACCTGGGAATAATCCTTTATTAGCTGCATTTACCATATACCTCAATTCCTTATCTTGAGTGAATTCTTCTTTGCATGTGTCACGTTTAGAGGTATAAGAAAAAGAAGGGAATGTTTGGACTGGGGTTTGGGCTTGACATTATACCAGGATAATAAAGGACCGCAGCTTGGTCACTTTTTAACTCACAAACTTTAGTATACATACAGGTGGAAATGTCCACAGGCCCGACCGCATCCTTAAGAGACTAAAACAGACGCTGGGGGCGAGAAGAGAAAATGCAGGCTACCAACACTCCTTTGTTTGCAATCAAGTAGCATAACTGTTTTAAGAAAATCAGTTTCTCCTTTTTTCCTATCCTATGCCACACATAATGATTAGGACTACTATTTCGTAAAACATATTGAGTAATTTTTCTTCTTAATGAATAATCTTGTTTAATATAAAAGAAAATTCACACTGACTCACATTAAGCACACAAATATGTTTTTTACAATTACTCATGTTGATTGATGGTCACGTAACATATTTATTGATATTTTGCATGTGATTTGTGTGGTATTGATGGTCTGACTTCGTTAACCATAACAAATAAAATGTCTCTAAACTCAATTTTTTATTTATTTCTACTAAGCAAGTGTTACAGGTTATCAATAGCTTTTAAATGGTTAGTTTTTTTTATTTCTAGGGCTTGAGCACATTGATCATTAATTTGTTGATAATTGGCTAACTATATTTGATCACACTGACTGATGCATAACTGTCATTCTTTGTAAATGCTTTTGGAGAGTTAAATTATCACTTGTCTTTCTGGAAGAACATTCCTATATCTTGAATCCTACCTTGTGGTTGTGTATTCGGTTCTATCCTTTCCTGAAATTCTGCATGGAAAATGTTAGTTTTAATAGACAAATCATTTCTATAATGTTAAAGATTTGATATTTGAGAGTCCTTTCCTTCAAATCCAGTGTGCTGTACTGTCATAGTTCTACGCACAATTTTGAAATGTCTGTTTTTTTATTTTTCCTTTCAAGATCATGGTCTCAATACAGATAATAATAATTTAACAATAGTGTAAAACCTCTTCTAATTGTGCCATAACAAAGTAATACTAAGAAAGCTGTTCAGAAAAAGATTTAGATTCGGAGAATTCATCGAAACTGTCATATACATTCTGGATTAGCACAACTGACACAGGCAATTTTGTTTAATCAAATTATCCAATCCAAAACAGCTTTGTTCGACAAAAGTCATAAAAGCAATACAAAACAAGTACAGGTACACAGTACATAAACGGTCAAAAATAAAACCAAAAACGTTAAAATCGATTACCTTATAAAATATATACAAGATTAAAATACATACAATCTATACAATTTCACAGTAGATCGTGGGGGGAAGCATCTAGGGCAGCTAGCACTTTACTGGCAGATACTCTGGTTTCTTATAATCCATGCCCACCCCAGAAATTTAGCAACAGCCACAACAATGGTCGGGTCAGTACTAGTACGAAGAATTCGCCCTGCTTCACCACTCAGTTTAGTACCCAGTAATTTGCAGATGGGTCTCAACCAAACACGCCTCGGGGTCAAATAGGCAGGGCATACAAAAACATGTGGGCAATTGTTTCTTCGTGGGATTTACACAAAAAGCATAAATTATTAGTATTATTGTCCCACGGAGCGGTAAATGATTTTAAAGGCAGCGATCCCGCCCGCATCTGGAAATATAGTTTCCTATCTAGCACTTTCGTGACAAGATCCCAGAAAGGTTCTAACCTTGGAGCGGGTTTTATACTCAAAAAGTAATCCGAAAGAGAGAAGGATTTACTGCCAGAGAGTACCTTAGCGTTAACTAGCTCCCAACATTTCTCTTTCAACAGTGCTTTAGATGGAAAAGAGACACCCGAGGGGTTCTCCCATAAATCACTCATTCCCAGAGCCACAAGAGATCTTCTAAGTTCTTTAAACCAGCCAATATTACAGGAACCAACCAAAGACATTACGTTGAGGAAGCTCTCCGCATACTGGGCTAAAGCCGGGGTTGTCCACAATCTACGCCAATAGAGAATGGGTCGTAGTCTAGCTACATCGGCAATGGGTTTCATACCCAGGTCATGTCTTAAGGGAACTAAAGGCTTGCTCTGTGGGAGAGAAGTAATACTATGCAGAAACTTGTTTTCCGAGATGGTTAAGGAAGACAAATTCTCGTATCCCCACAGTTCAGCACCATAGAGAGCTGCACTTACAGCTTTAGCACTGTAGACCTGGAGCACGGGTCTAATCGGTTTCGTTAACGATTTTTTAAACTCACCAGATATTGCTTCTACAAGCTGCCTATGTTTTAGAGTAGACAATTCTTTCTGCTGTTTCTACATAAAATTGTTTTGAATATTGACCCCTAAATAGTTAAAAGCCTGTACTTGCTCTAAGGGATTGTTAAACCATACAAATTTATTTTTAAACAATCTGTGTGGTCTAAATGTCATAAGCTTAGTTTTTTTAATATTAACTTCGAGGCCTCGTTCCACACAGAAATTCTCAAAAATATCCAATGAACGCTGGAGACCGCAAGGTGTCTTGGCAATTAAAAGCGTATCATCCGCGAACATTAAAATTGGGATTTTTGCGTCGCCGAGAGTAGGGGCATCGGTGTTCGCTTTTAGGAGGCGTTCAGCTATATCATTGATGTATAATGAAAATAAGGTTGGGGCCATTGCACAACCTTGTCTAAACCCCCTTTGCACCGGTAAGTCCTCTGTCGTCCTGCCCTGGCCTCCCCATCTAATTCTAGCAGAATTATCATCATGAAGCCTCTGGATCAGGGACAACAGGCCACAATGAAGCCGTCAACCAGAGTTTAGAACAGGGGACTAGATCAAAGGCAGCCCTTAGGTCCACAAACACAGCATACAAATTCCCCTTGCCCAGTACCACAGTCTTCCAATAGAGGAGGACAAAACGGAATAGCTGATCAACGGTACTAATATGCTGTCAAAATCCCGCCTGGAATGGAGACAAGATGTTATTTGATGCTATCCAGGAGTGAACGCGATTTAAAATCAGCCTGCCTATAATCTTCTGGATAGCATCAATCCGGCTAATGGGCCTATAGTTCTCTGGGAGCGACCGGTCTCCCTTTTTGTAGACCGGTATTATTTCCGCCGCTTTCCATGAACCAGGAATTGGTGCACCCTGCGCCAGCGCATTAGCAATCAATTGGATATATCTCCCCCATTTAACCTTATCATATAGAAAAACATCCGCTGGTACCCCGTCCGGGCCAGGGGCCTTTCCAGACGCCACACCAGCAAGCGCTGTTTCCACCTCGAGTCTAATAAAGTTGTCTTCCAGATTAAACACCGGAGACAACCCAGGACTTTCAGGGGGATCAGTAAGGGAAGCATACTGGGGTTTAAAATACTCAACCCACCTCCCCTTGGAAACATTGTTTTGGGGACACTCTGGCTGCCCACCAGATCCCCACTTTACTATACTCCAAAATAGTTTGCTATTGTTCTGAACGCTTGCTTCGAGGAGGCCCTGCCACTTCTTTTCATCCCATTGTCGTTTCGCCCTGGCGATGCAACTTTTGTAGTTATTTCTACTGTGTGGCACTGCGCCTACATCGCCTTCCTTCAAGGCTTTCCCAAGTAATAGCCTTGACTGCCTACATTCCCCATTATACCAACTTGCTAGGCGGTGAACAGCTCTTGAGCCAGATTTCAATTTTTTAAAGAAATAGGATTTCAGACTGGCAAAAAGACTGTTATGAACTATTGTTACATTCCCCATTTCCCCATTGGAGGAAAGAATTTGGTCGATTGCATGTATGGATCCATCAACCTCTGCCAAAATATTTAGCAGGGCAGTGGGATTCTCCATTAGACAGGACCACCTCAGCCGTCGCATGTCATTAGAAGGCACAATCTCGAGGGTACACAACACCCTTGCCTCTAGTGGACCACAATCTGCCTTCCACCATCTGTGAAATAAACAAAGAGGGTTGTGATCACTCTCGGGAAGGGCCATTATCTTCATGTCAACAAGAGTGCCATAGTTTCACGTCAGCAAGAATGTAATCAATTCGGCTCTTGCTCAGACCATTATTAAATGTGTAGGCACCCTCGCGATCACTGGCCATCCTACCGTTCAGGGCCCTCAAGCCCTTTTCCATGCAAAGAGAATTAATCTGGATGGCTACTTCTGGCCACCTTATTATAGGAGGCAGCTCCAGAGGGGGAATACCCCAGTGTAACTCTTCGCTATCCTGGGTATCACAGTCGATTTCTACAAGCTGTTCAAATGTTACATTGAAGTCACCTGCAACAATGATGAAGGTATCAGCTGAGTAAACATCGAACAAACTCATAAGTTCATCTAATACAGGAGATTTGCACCTCTACAACCCCTTACATACACATTATATATATCAATAGTGCCCAATGATCCAATCTCTAACCTCAACAATTGGATGTCTCTATTCCCAGTATGAAGGAACTTACTATTCAAACATAATTCATTTCTCAGCCAAATAGTTAGGCCCCAGGATGGTCGCCCGTGGGTCCCTTTAGTGGCCGGCATATGAAAGTTTAGATAGCCCATGCAAAAACGTGGTTCTAAAAGCCAGGTCTCCTGGAATAAACAAAAATCGTTTTTATTGATGAATGCAACCCAATCCATAATGGATAGTTTAGCATTTAAACCAGCAATATTCCACGAGCATAGAGAACCTCCAATCAAATTATGCTCAGACACAAATACAGTTCTTCAACAGGTGTCTTCAACAGGTCTCTCAATAGTTAACCTGAAATAGCCAGTAAATGTAAGTCCGTTGTTTATAGCGCAGCTACTCACCCTTACGGGTCTCAAGGCGCTGGGGGACGTAGTAGAAATTAAGTGAGCTATTGCCCAGAGTCACACGGTGCTGAGCTGTGCTGCTGCCGGAGCGGGATATCGAACCGTGAACCCTGTGCTCCGAAGTCAGCTGCCCTGGCCGCTGCACCACACCTCTCCTCAGCCAGTTGGTGCTAAATTGGCCTAACCTCTTGCAGTAGCTAGTCGTGGGTATGAATTGTGTGGCTATGCACGTGATTGTTCTGTGATTGATGTGGGAATGGGCCTTTTTGATGTAAATCATGTAGGCAATGAGGGCTAAGAAACCCAGGAGCCTGTTACTCTTTAACTCTGGGCATCAGATGATGTGACTGTAGATACCGCAAAACAAGGTTAATCATACAGTTAGTTTTCTGCCGAAAGGCAGGTCTTCGCTCACTATCCAATGCACAAGCATCTGAATCCTGACCAGGAGCGTCGCCCTACTGGTTTATGAGCAGTGCAGAGGAAAAATAAAATGATAATAACAAAGCGTTCTTATTCTATTTTTCCTTCTTAGGTGCGGGGAGGGGAGAGGTGGGGCTGGCCAGAGCAGGGGCCAGGGGAGGAGTGTTGAGCACACTCATAGGTTGCATGAATGTCTGACCGGCCGTCTTGAGCCGACCAAACATTCATGCGCACTTTACATGTTCCCCACCAGGCTGTGTAATGCAGGCATGTGACCTGTACCGTGGGGTGCCTGCTGGGGCATTCTGATGTAATGGATATGTTTATCACTCTCTATTCATTTCTATCGATCCATATGTCTCTATTCCTGTCTAGATCTAGCTAGTTACAGACCTGTGCTGCCTAGTAGCTACTGGGACTATTGGTCGCTTTTGCTTGTTACTTTTATAGCACCGTCTCCAGTTGTGAAATCAGCTCCTCCAAGTTGATTTAAAGTAGAGTGGACCAGAGCCTCGGATCATATGCAAATTGAAAGGCACAGTGCTACACAATGTCAAACATTCACCCCAGTACAGAGATCTGGGCCTAAATCCATCGTTTTTTATGCCATTCCAGTTTGAACCTAGCCATATGCCAATCAGTCTTGACCCTGCTCCCTATGGGAACAGTCCAGCCCAAACTGCCAGTCCAGGACCTCCCTGAACTGGAAATAAGCATCCTAGGACCGGTTTCGGAATTTCACCCCTCATCAGCCATGCTAGCTTGACTCCACTGGCATGGAGAGCACGGAACCCACGTCCGGGCATACCCATCTCACTCCGGGTGACAAAAGCAAAAAGAACAATTGATGGACAGAATGCAGAACAATGTCATACATTCACCCCAGTACAGAGATCTGGGCCTAAATCTGTTTTTTTGCTCCCCATGCCATTCCAGTTTGAACCCAGCCATATGCAATGCAATGTTTTAGACACGCTGTACACCAGCGTGTCTCCTGTTTAGCATGGCTAAAAGTTAGTGTCGTAGAATGTCGTAGAGTGTCATGGAGTGGCGCAGACTGGAGTGTCATGGAATGTCGGAGTTGAGTGTTGTGGAGCAGCACAGAGTGAAGTGTCAGGAAGGAAGTGGAGTTGCGTAGAGTGGCTGGGTGTAGATTGGAGTAGAGAGTTGTAGAATGGTGTAAAGTGGCTTGAAGTGACATAGAGGGAGTTGCATATAGTGGAGTAGAAGAGTGTTGTGGAGTAGATTGTCGTAGAGTGGAGTGGCAGAAAGTGGAGTAGAGTTTCATAGAACGGAGTCGAGTGAAGTGTCATAGAGTGTCGTGGGGGGGAATGGAATGGAATACGTAAAGTGGTGTGGCATATTGAGTAGTATAGTGGTGTAGAAGGAGTTGTGTACAGTAGAGTAGTGTCATGACGTAGAGTAAAGTGCCATAGAGTGAAGTGGCTTAGAGTGTCATGCCGTAGAGTAGTTTGGTGTGTCGTAGAGTGGTATAGAGTGTTGTGGAATGTCGTAGATTTGAGTGGAGTGTTGTAGAATGGAGTGGCGTGCCTTAGAGTGGAGTAGAATGTTGCAGAGCGAAATAGTGTAGAGTGGAGTGACGTAATGTGGAGTATGCATGCTGTGGTAGCGCATTGCCATTACAGATAACACATTTTCAATAGAAATGACCCTTATATTTGCACAGACGTACAGTTTTACTGATTAAAGTATGCATCGCACAAATTATAATGTGTGGAAATGGCCTAGTGTATTGATTTGTTTTGATAGTATTCAAAAATTTGTTTTCACCACACTTAAGAATTACAAAAACATTTGCTTATTTTGTGCTTTGCCAATTCTGATTTATTTTGAAATATCTGCATCGTTCATATACAGACATTTAAATTTTGTTGTGTGCTAGAAAAAAAACCTTTCCTTTCACAGCAAGATTGTCACATAAATCCTCTCACTTTGAAGTCCGAGAAAGAAAAGTAAACACCTAGTTCCCTCGGACGACAGAGCCGGACATTTGACCTCTGTTTTCGAATGCACAGCAAATGTGACCAGATAAGTACAACATTTAAAGACCTGTTTACAGAATGCAAGAACTTGTGAAATAATACAGTAAATAGGCTATGCCCCGTGTGAGGAATGAACTCAAGCTAGACAGCCAACAAATGAAGCCAGCAAATCGAAAGCAAGCAAATGTGAGGTACAAACCACAAAGCCAATGTTAAGCAATGGGCAGAATAGATTCTCAGGGAAGCTATCAGAACGTCCCGAAGAAGTTGTTACTGAACTAGACAGCTGTGCTGTCTAGTAGGCTTTAACCTAAAAAGGGGGTACTGCCATGGTGCGAATATTCCGGTGGCAATTTCTAAGTAATAGTTTGAGTCCTATAATGAGCTTCCGAATGGCTTGATCGGAGTAGATGCAGAATACAATTTGCACTGTGAAAACCCTAAATGCTGCCGATTAAAGTAAATTGGTGGTACCAGACTATGAATCAAATAGTCTAGCAGCACAACTGCAGTGAGAGGTTCACTGCCATGTTTGTGCACATATGGAGGAAACTATCATTTGCTGCTAGAAATGATGTCTTTAGCTTACGAACATGAAAACCGTCATTGAGCTAGAGTGACTTCCCGCACGCCTGCTGTTGTCTGCCCAACAGGGCTAGATTAAACTGTTGATACAATGAAGATGATAATAGAGAGAATAAGACAGAGGTTCAGTACTTAGGAGATATATATATATATATGTGTGTGTGTGTGTGTGTGTGTGTGGGTTTGTGTTACTATCCTTGTGGGGACTTGGGCATGATAACACACTCACGCTGTGGGGACTTGATTGCACTGTGGGGACCTGAACCCAGGTCCCCACAAGGTAATGTCTTCTAAATGATTAAAAATGACTTCAGGAACATCTGTGTCAATTTTTAGAACTTTTGAAAAAATTGCCTTGTGGGGACCTGTGTTTCATCAAGTGTGTTTATATTTTTGCTCAGCTCTGCCCCCATAGGCAGGAGGTGGTACTGCAGTTCTAAACACACTTTGCATTTTAAACACACATTGCTCACCAGAAATAAATACTAGCAGCGGAAAGGATGCACATTTCAAAGGGAAAGCTCCATAATCCTTTATTTATCCAAATATTTTAAATGTAAATTAACCTTTTCTCTACATAAAAACTTATTTACATGATGCTGCTATTGAATTTAGTCTTTTTGTGTCTGAAAATTGTTAGCGGTTTTATGAGCATTTTTAAAATCTATGTGAGTTGGAACACTTCACTATTGCCATGTGATCTTTATCTCCAATTAAAGAATGATGGTGCACTGCACTGTGATATAATGTAAATTATTCTGATCATGTTTTACAAATAACTTAAAGGGCTATTCAGGCCCAGTATTCAGAGCCCTTGTCTTTTTTCGCTATGACAAAGTCAATTCACTCCAAGACTCTGACCATCCTCTGGTGGACTAGCTAGCCAGAGTCAACTTCAGTGCGGGTGGTGCCTGGTCCAACAGTCTTTTTTGGTGCCCCCCATGACCTCCTTCTGCATGGATGACTTCACTACAACCCTTCAAATGTGCCCCTCATCTCTTCATAGCCCCTCTCTCACATTTGTTTTATTGCGCTACTCATACTAGTGTAGGTTGTCAGAGCATTATACATCACACTCATTATACAGAGACAATGAATCCTCATCATGCCTAATCTCACAGAATCTTTGATAATTCCACTTGATTATGCTACACTGAATTACGCGAGTTACGCCCAACCCCCAATATTAACTCTGCTCTACTTTCAGATGAATCAAAACTACCACTAGCAAAAACTTTGAACTCTCTCCAGCAGGAAGATTAATCACCAGAGTTATCTTGACATTTTTATTGTTGTCTGAAAACTGATGTACACACAAAGAACTCTACAGCAGGTGCTTCTAAGCTCATACCTTATTTCTAAACACAGCCCACCCCTGAGCTCATCGTTAGGTGCGCGCTCATCAGCTGCACCGCTCCAAAGCCGGCCTGTAGATAGCATCCCACCCTCAGGCTTTTCATCCCAGCGTGGGGCTTCTTTCATGTTCAAGTGGTGTTATCCAGTCTCCGCAATATCCTAGGTTTCACTAGACTGTATGTACATTTCCAACTGTGCTGTGTCTCTATCACATCCTCTGACTTACATCACTTCAGACCATTCTTTTTTTCTGCTTTTCCAGTCACTCTTGAAATTTCAGGAGCGCTCAAGGCACACCGCTCTGCATTTTCTAGCCAGGTGTCTCACTGCATCCATTAGTGTTTTAGGCATCAACAATGGAAAATCACCTAAGAGTACTGTTCCTATTGCCTGCTTTGACTGAAAAAATACATTAATCAATGGGTATTTAAGGGTGTTACTGGTGGCCTTCTGTGGAGCACACACTCCTGACATCTCGTCAGAGAACACCGCTTCTACACATGATGGGTTGCACCATCTACAAACCTCCTGATTCCGTGTAACTGATCCAGGATCATCAGGTAGGGCTCCCACCCTTGCTGAAAGCTCAATTGCGCTAGGGCTGCCCTCTTCATTGCCACATGGATACTTGGTGGTGCATGGTTAGACACAGCAGACACCATGGAGCTGGGGTGCTGGATGTCAGGCTGGAAAGCTGTTGAATACTTTGTAGCCCCTTGTCCCCTCAACCCTGCATATTACTTAAGTACATCCTTCCCCGTTTGGACAATCAGAAACACACTCATTTTAAAATCATATCAAGTTAACCCATGATTTAACCTATTGCCAGGCCTTTAAGTGGGATGAAAAAACTGGGGGTTCTCTCAAAGGGGTGTGGTCAATGTAATTAAGGGCGTGGCTTAAAACACGTAAACTAAAAATCTGTGCCGCCCGACTTGCATTTTGCTATTTCTGTCATTGCGTCCAGATATATGATACAACAAGTCACATCATACCTACAAGTTAGGACTATTGGCTTTGTCAATGGTTGTTAGTTGCATAAGATACATAAGCAGCAACTATAGCTTGTATATAATATTCAGAAAGTTTCCACTTAAAGCCCTTGTGACACCACGACAATGTTGCTACTCCGGAGTTTTAAAAAGAGAAGGGAAATCCAGAGAGAAAATGACTCTCTTTAAAGGATTTCCCTTCCTGTACAACGCTCACCTGGCATGACGTTATGCCGTAACTTATCCACTAGTGAGAAGTGAGCAGTGTGAGCACACGCACATCCATGTGCCTGCTGTCACAGCAGTTGGAAAAAAACGAACCACCTGTGCCAGGGCACAAAACAGAGCCAGAGAGAGACCCATTTCGAGGCCTCCTTTAAAAAACTGCCCACTTAAAGCCCTGCCTATTGCTCCTATTTTAATGTGAGTGCTAATCTGGGAGAAAATACTTTGATTTGTTTTGTTTGCACAGTGCACTAACATGCCACTTCGATAAGAGGCATGCTGCATAAAAAAGTAATAGATGAATAAATAAATCAAGCAAGGGATACCGTAATTACTGATGAGTAATGTGCACAGTGTTCTCCGTTTTGCACTCAGAACTGGGGGAGGAAGTAACAAACAAAATGTATGTTTACACTTTGCTACACAAACACAAAATATGCACCATTTGCCAGCAAGTTTCGTGACACATTTTTCCTGCTGAAAATTCCGTCTGTAAAAATTCTTGGGGTGAGAAATGTGTGCCCTTGTTGTAATCCAATACAGCGTTTGCGTTAAAAAAAGGATTAGAGTTTACATTGGTATGAAGGAATCAAGAAAAGGACAGAACTTGTTATAATATATCATTTGCATTTAAAATTAATGAATTATTTTAGCTTACATTTTTATTTTAAATGGAGTAATATTGTCCTAAAACATTTGCACATGTACAAACCTGTGATAAAAGGTGTTTTTCTTTTATTAAGCGCATATCAGCTACTCTTCAAAACTTGCACTAGCACTGAGTTTAAATTGCAGTAGTATTATTGCCTGTTTTAAAGCATTCTCGACCATTTTGAGCGAGAAATCAGGAACAGGAATATACGATTTATTAGATATTTGCTTGCATAATGTTCTGGACTTTCCTGAACTTTCAAGTAATGTGTACTTAATGAAAGCAGAGTCCGTGAAATAAATGGTTTGGAAAAAATACCTGTGAACTTTGTGCGCAAGGATGTAAGCAAAACACTTTTACAAGCCTGCTCAATGAAGAATCACTTAACCCAGTTTGAATAGCAATTCCTCTGCCCCTCGGAATGATAATCCTGGCGGCCTTGAAGAAAGACCTGTAAGGTTTCAGGATGGCCGGGCACAGATATGCAGATTCACCTTCGCGCATAACAAAGGGGCCATTAGCCCGTCAAGAGGCCAGTGCGCTGGAGTCACCTGAAACAGGAAACTCTCCCAGACTGGGGGATGGGCCCTGCTGAAAAGACGACACCTTTGCAGGGAAAGGCAACATGAGATGTGACTGACTGGGACACTGAGAGCAGAGCGAGGTTTAGGCATCCAGAGACTGATCCCAGCCTACCTCTTATAGCGAATTTGTAAACATTAACAAAGTAAGAAGTGTAATTCAGAGCAGCCAGCATAAATGCACACAGAGGTTTATTTGTCATTAAAGATTAATTGGGAGAGTATGTCTTGCGTTGCCACAACATTCTGTAATTCTTGAAAATTCACTTAATCCCCCCAAAAAAGGGAATGTGACCCTGTGCAATGTTACTGGTAATCATGTAAAGAGCTCCAATAGCTTCGGGTTGAGTTTGCGCTATATAAAATTGCATAAGAAGTAATTCCATACTGCAATGCTGTTGTGCGTTTCCACACACTGAAAGGGATATAGCTCTTGTCAGTGCCCTCCAAAGACCTAGCGCTTTCAGGTATTTATTGCTAATTCATACCTCACAGTCAAAGCAAGGTGACCCCTCTAGCATCCTGTAATCATGGGTGTTCACTCCAGAAGCATGGTACACATTGAAGAAATCAAATGAGAACATTTTAATTAGAGAAATTGCACTTTTTCCCTGTCACTGATCGCTTTCATTAAGATGGTGTCTCTAAAGGTGGGTGGAATTTGCGAAATTGCCTTTCGCAAAATTTCACGAAACGGCAAAAATCTTTGCGAACACGCGAAATTTCACGTGCTCGCGGAGATTTTGGGGTGATTAATGTGTTACTGAATTTGACCTTCAACTCGGGCACCTGCTTTTATATCTGTAAGTGGTTTCTGTTGAGGTTTAATTTTTGTGACAGGAGCATCGTGCCAGAAGGAATCCTGCCCTGCACATTTATCCAAGAAGATGCCACCGTTTTGTGCAATACCTCTACTCAACTGGAGTACTTTCTACTGGCTAATCAGTAAGTGCTACCTCGGTGGGTAAATGTATAGTGCTTTTCCTACACTACAGCTGCGTAAAGGGCCAGAAGAGTTGTCTCTCCAGCCACCATGTGTGTCTGTAACTTTTGCCACCGCGCCGATGGGCGCCGGGGTCCCTCGAGTGAGCTGTCCATCATAGTGGGGAAAGGGCAGGAAGACGTTGCACACCGCAGGTGTGTGGGCTGGGGCCAAACGGCGGGGCTTCTATGCAGTTCACATGCAGAGACTGACCAGAGCAGCAGATGAGGAGACAGAACCTCCTGGTGTCAGGAACTACATGGGGATTGCGCTCGAGAAACTCATGAATGCACAGACCTCCTTCAAGGATTACAGCAAATTGTTGACAGTAGATATAGGGAGAAAGCACACCTGCCTAGCCTCCACAGTGCTCACACATCTTTTGTGCTGTTTAATGCGAATTTGACCTTCAACTCGGGCACCTGCTTTATTTAAATCTGTAAGTGCTTCCTGTTGAGGTTTAAAATGACAAGAGCATCGGGCCAGAATGAACCCTGCCCTGCATATTTCCGTTCCGCCTCAGATCGCGGAAGATTCGACATTTTCGCGTTACGCTCAGAATGTGAAAATGTCGAAATTTCGCAATTTCCGCAAGCGGAACGGAAATTGTCGCCCACCCTTAGTCTCTATCAAAGTTCCTTTATCAGCTTCAAAACTATCCCTGTGAGATTTCTTGGGGTTACTTTACCATTTCAATTATCTCTTACTTGGATTCCTCTGCAATGGATGTGCATCCACAATCGCAGTGAATAAATGTTTTGGATTATTGTACTTCTCTACATGTCTATGGCAGGCTACTTACAGGGAAGCAAAGCGCACCTACGCTGCTGGCCTAAGGCAATCTCGACTGCTCCCTCTGCTCCTGTCGGATGTATGACTGTACAACTACCACCTAAACCATGAATTCCCTAACCACGAATGCTAAACAACGAGCCAACCCAAACAACTACATTTTTAATAACGAGTTCCTGAACCACGAAAATTTCCATATTCCTCTTTGCACATTTTTTCTATTTTGTTCTTTTCAATCCTCTGTTTTTTAACAATTCCCACAGATATTACTTTACTTTTGAGCTACCCACCATGCTATTAAACTATATAAATCTTTTTTTTATCTTACTTCCCTCCGATTGCTTCCTTTTCTTTTCATCTCCGGAAAGCACTAGTTCCGCAATCCTGATTGAAGCGATCTTGCGCCTACCTCAGCAGATTCGTTAGAAATGGAATGCATGCATTCCCCAAATTTTCAATAGATAGTATTACAGCCATTTTACGCACTTCACAACTTCATTATTCTGATGTGACATGGCTTTCCTTGAACATATTTTTTTAGACAGTAAGAAAGATGCATTTACTGTGCAAATATTTTTTTTTGCAAACAGATTTGTTTTCAAAAGTTTTTACATGCATTTCAAATCGGTCATTTTGAGTGAAAACACATTTAAACGGAATTTGACTTTCTTTTGTGTAAATGAAATACATTTTGTGAAATAATTAATCTCATTTGATGGATAAGTAATGCCACGATCGTTTTTCAAGTCAAATGCTTGAGTAAGATGCCATTTTCAAGGGAGCAGAAGTCTCATTTCTGTGAAATTTGCTTTTTATTAGATATGACACCAGTTTTAAAAAGCGGGAACAGTATATGTGATACTTCCTGAGCGCGATAGATAAATATTCTCCACGAAGCGGGCCAGATGCTGAGCTTAAGATGAAACAACAAAGTGTAATTTCGTTCAACTGCATGAAATGAATCTGCTGCGCCTTCTTATCAAATAGTTTTACATCCCTAGAGGCGGAGAAGTCTGAGACGTGGTATAGGAGTGTCGTGGTTCAGGAATTCGTGGTTAAGCACTTAGTTGATCGGGAATCCTCGTTGTTCTGACTTCGTTGTTCAGGTAAGCCCGTCCGCGCCCATCCGGGCCATTCACACCTGGATCACTTTGAGCGCTAGTCCCCCTTATTGTTTCAGGCCAGAACTGCGGCCTAAATTGATCTACATGTGGAATGCGCTGCTCGCTATTAAACTCTCAGGAGAATGCGCTGTTTGCTGCCAGTTGCATCCCCTCTCTTATATAACTAAAGGCTATCACATTTGTCACACTTACGGTTCACATTTGGGCTCGCCAGTAGCTGAGCCTTGTTCACCATCTTTGACCTCCTTCAGACATCAGTTAAGGTGCAATAAGCCCAGTAAAAACTGTCTTGTGTCCTCATCAATGCTAGGTCATTGGTGAAACACAGTACTGAATTTCTACCTTTCATTGAAACATATAAACCCTCTCTTGCCTTTATTACCGAAACCTGGGCTGGGTCCTCAACTGTCAGGGAAATTCTAGCAGCCATTCCTGATGGTTTTGCCATCCACTGTCCAAACAGACCAGACAGGAGCTGGGACGGGGTGCGTTTTAGAGATTATATATAGAACCAATTTACTGGTTTGCTGTAATTTATTACTGTCACCTCACTGTAAGGCCGTCTCCTTTAGCGCTGAAGTTTCGAACTGAGTTTTTCAATGAGACCATTGTTTATTCACCCAGCTGGCCCTCAATTTATTTCAAATCAGGAGTTTAGTTTCCTGATAGAAGCCAACATTCTCTAAACTGACTATACAGTTTTGGATGATTTTAATTGTCATCTCAATGCCCTGTGAGATACCAACGTAGCAGCACTTTTCCGAACTATGTCGTCCCTTGGCCTATCACAACTGGTGTAAGGTCCTACTCATCTGGCATGACATACTTTAGATGGTCTCTTTACCAACAACACCTCTTGGGGCAATGTCAATACTCTTCCCTTAGCCTGGACCTAACACTATGCAGTCCTATTTGACATTAAACTCAGATTCCCTAAATCACTCCAAACACAATATTTTCTCATGCTTTGTGCAAAATTCAATGAGACCTATTAATTAATTTGCTAGAGGAATCACTATCAGCCCACTCAGATGACTTGGACACAGCTGTTTCACAGTACACACACTGGTTAGACAAAATTGATTGCTTCAAACAGAGCCATAGGAGACAGGAGAAAAGGTAGAGATCAGATTACAAGGATGAAGGAAGGGTCAAGTACAAGAAATGGCTTGGTGACTATAAGGCTATGATTTTTAAAGAAAGAACTTCTTACTTCACAAATAGGATTGAAGCAGGTAAAGCTCACTAACACTAGTCAAAACATCTGCGATATTTTGGCTAACCTTTTCTTACAGAAAGTTGTAGAAGTTTTCAATCGATTCTCGACCTTGCCCACTACTTCCCACTGTGACATGACCAGCTCAAACTCCACTGATGTGGGTACTACCTGTAATGTGTTTACTCCTCCATCTAAAGATGAGCTCACAAGATTGGTCAAATCAATCGGATCCGGATCCCCTTGTCCATCTAGGATTGCCACACTAACAGCTGAGACTATTGTGCTGAAATTAATGACCATCTACTATTTAATTTTCTAGTTGGAAGAAAGCGTCAGTGCTTCCATTAATAAAAAAAACCTTCCCTCGACCCTTTTGATCCAAACAACTATCGTTCCATCTCATGTCTACCTATGCCAGTGAAGCTCATTGAGAAAGTGCTGAATACTCAAGTTGAGTTTCTTCAATCCCACAACATGTTGGACACCACTGAGTTTGGCTACCATAGCGGCCACTGTACAGAGCAGGCTCTAATTCAAGCCACTGAAGAGATCAGCCTGTTCCTAGACCAGGGGGGAAGTGTGGCCCTGATTCTACTTGATCTGTCAGTAGCTTTCGATACTGTTAACCACAGGCTGCTGATGGAGCACCTAGCCAACATCGGAATCATTGGAACAGTCTGGAACTGCCTAACTAGTTTCTCCATGGTCGAGAAAAGTCTGTTCGACTGGTTGATTTTGTCTCACTGTCTTACTCTCTTCCTAGAAAGGTTCCACCGCGGCCCTTGCTCAGACCCAAGCTTTTCAGTGTCTATGATACCCCTGTAGCCAAGCTAGTACAATCTTTTGGTTTCTCTCTTACATCTTAAGCTGATGACACAAATTTTTTCGTCTCTCTGGCCAACGAGGCCTCCGGCACTGGGGCCAGATTCTGCAGCTAATTGCATCCCTTGTGCTATCCAAGCTAAACTATTGTAATGGTCTTTATCTCAATGCTCATCAAAATGTACTTAACAAACTTCAAATCCTACACAATGTGGCCGCCCATCTCCTGTTGAAAATCACAAAACACCATTTGGTGGCTAAATCTATGAGGAAACTTCACTAGTTGCCCATCATGCAGAGAGTTGCCTTTAAAGCTCTTTGCATTGCTTATAAAGCACTTCCCGGCTTTGGGCACGACTTTTTAAAAACCGCTTCAAGCGGAATACTCCTACTCAATCTTAAGGGCTGCTTCAGCAAAATCTGCACTCATGCCTCGATATAAACGCTTAGCCTGGGGTGGCCGAAACTTTGTGTTGGGAGCAACAACAGCTTGAAACATACTTCCTTTACAAATCAAAGCCAAGCCTAAATTGCTGACGTTCAGGAAAACCCTGAAAAGTCTCTGCTATCTCTCAGTTTTTCTTTCACTGCATTTAGAGCTACCGTTAAGACACCCTCAGGTTTTCGAGCTCTATAGATAATTAATTAACTTAACATAACAAGGTAAAGAGATGACTGATAGGCCAGCAGTCATTTCTAAATTTGATGGGCGGTAGTCCTTCAGGATGGCGGAGGTACTGTCTTCTGCCACCTTGATGAACAAGGTATTGTCTGTCAAACTTAAAATCATACACTAATTGTGTGCTGAGGAACCTAAATGATGGACAACAGGTTTAATGATATGATAGAAAGGAAGAAAGTATGCTACTGTCTCAAGAGAAACGCTCTCAATACATTCAACCCCAGGAAACTTCTGTAACTATCCAAAAAGAGCCATAAAACTGATAGGAAATGAACAAGAACAGGTACAGAACCTTGAATCCATATCAACTTCTATGCAGTGCGTTTTCTGCCTGGTGAAGTCCATGATTGAGGAGGAGAGAGCGACACCTCTGACCCAGGAGCCATACATTTGTGGGAAATATGGACATTTATTACAGTAGCACTAAGAGCAACAACCTAATGGAAAAGGTATATAGAGGTAATAGACTGACTTTTGCTCAAGATCCTATTTAAAATGCCGGATATCTCAGACCTCCAACCATATCAACCCCATCTTTTGTTATACATCATGGTGACTTAAATGTTAGTGTAATGCAGCATGTTCTTCTGGCATTCCTCAAATAAGAGCTCTCGACCTAAAACCTTTTCTATTCCATGACCTCACCCTTCTATAGATCGTAATGTGATAGCTCAGTCTACACTATTGTCCTACATCATGATCATCGTGGGGGCAGTAGTAGACTGGCCAATATATCATCTTTTTTGGCATTGAATTCAGTAACCACTAAAGCACAAGTTAGAATTCTTGACTTAAGTCTTGAATTTCTCCTACTCATCAATGCTTCTGGCTAAGACCAATGCATGCTTCCTGGAGTGAGCCCTGTTAGTGTGTGATGTAGGGTGGTTGTGCCCGGAAGCAGAGGAGCCGATTCCTGGATTAGGTCAGTGATGGACAAATTCTGAGCGACTCAAGTGGACCACAGCATATATAGCACACATGTTTAGATGAGGGGAAACACCATCCAATGTATTCAAATATCCCTGCAGGAGATGGCAAGAGGAAAAAATGGTGTGGGGTTTGGTAAGTACAACTGAACAGTTGTGATTACGTCTCCACCACACCGGTGATGCCTATGCAGGTTTCTATGTGAGATTCTGTTGAGTGTGTCTGCCTGGTATGACTCCGATTGATAAGCCAAAATATGCAGTTTGTGTTGAAAAGAGTTTCATTTTTCCAAGGGAGACACCTTTGCACACCATGCGTTACCCACATAAATCACTTCATGCTGCTTTTTTGTTACCTGGTACAGATGATCTGGGCCAGCACCAACAATTGCACAAGGTTGTTGAGCTTAACTGTTTGGCCCCAATTTGACACAGGTGCTGACAGTTTTTTTTATAACACTTTGAAATTCAACTCGTTTGTTATGTTCACTGTACGTGGCCTCACAGTACATAGCCACAGCTACAGCACTAGTCTCTAATGAGTCCACAAATTAGCCCAAGATAAAATCAGCAGATTATTATAAAACATATCCATTGCTGAATGTGTAATAAAGTGTGCCTTAATTTTTCTGCACATCCCAATTACATTTAAAATATTGCCTTCAGTATAGGGATAACCCCGAGTTCATGCTTTCGGGCTTCGATTTGTTCTGTCTTTTATAAAACAGTCGTCAGAGCATTTCTGTGCATTAGCTACTTGTTCATACAGCAATGCCGCAAAAGTCAAGTCACCAGACTTTTGAAAGATATGCAACATGTTTGGGACTATTCTAAACTTTGTACTCTCTTGCAAAAACCAATACCTTGAAATAGCACTGGTGAAACTACATCCAGTTTGAGGATTATGGACTCTATGTAAAAATGAATGTCCACCGCTATAAAACAAAAAAAAAATGCTTCAAAGAAGTAATCATTTTTTCTACTCATTTTGTTCATCACCTCAAGCGTTTAGGTTTAGGACTATCTGCATCAGCTGAAAGCAGACTTCAGGATGCCCAGCTGCAGAGGTGAAAATGTACAGTAGCAGATAACAAAAGGCTCATTATCATGATTGGGCAATGGGTTCTGCTGCTAAAAATACACCTTTACACCCTGATGCCACCAGAACTGAGCTACGTTCAAACAGAGGATCCTTCAGCTCGGAATTATTTATACTGCATAAAATAAAGAAAAATGTACATTTAAGAAATGCAAATAGCAAAAACTCATTAAAAATTGTTCTAACAGGAGCGCTAGGTGGCGCCGGACTAGCATGGCCGCTCCGCGGTGAAGCTCCAGGCGCCGGACCCCGTAAATACTCCCTACTCCGCCCTAGTCTGCCCTGGCCGGCTTCTTTTGGCCGCATTGGAGTCCTGAATCGCCCGACTCTCCCGGGCTTGAGTTTGGGGCGCGTCTGCACCCGGCGCGTGCTGCACCCGGCGTCTCCGTGAGTGGCCGGTGTGAAGAAGCTGCTGTCCCGGTCCCTGGGCGCGGGCGAGCGGCTACTCGAGCCCGCGGCGCGCACGAGGTGTCTAGGCCTGGGTGCTCCGGCAGCCGGGAGGAGGCGTCTCCGCTGCTGTTGCGGGCCCCCCTCCTGGGAGGAAGGCGGGGCTCCTACCCGATGCCCACCAGCCGGAGGTGAGGAGAAGTGGGGCTCAACCCGGGACGCCGAATCATGCTGTGGGACAGGCGGTGACCCGGGTTACACCGCTCTGGCATGGCACTTGGCTGCGGGAGGTATCGGGGCTTGACGGATTCCGCAACTGGGACCTCCTGGGGATCTCCTGCCTGGGTGATGTCTGGCGGGGGAGCCGCATGTGTTCCTTCCAAGAGCTCCGGAGCCGGTTTTCTTTACATTCCTCGCAATTTTATAGATATCTCCAACTGCGCCATGCGCTCCAACCTCACGTCACGCTGGATTCCAAGCTCCCCGACCATAGCCTGCCTGAGGCTCAAGTGATGCTGGGATGTCTGGGGAGGGGGGGCATATCCCGTATTTATCGGTCCCTGGTCAATAACACCCCAGGGGATTGGAGCGGACTGCGGCGGAGGTGGGAGGCATGGGTGGGTCCTCTGGACGAGAGTGATTGGAGGGACGCCCTTATGGCGCCCAGGACGATCACCACGTCGGCTAGATTGCGGCTTATCCAGCTTTACTATCTTCACGCAGCATACCTGACCCCGGAACGTCTGTTTCGGGCGGGCCTGTGCCAAGCGGCTTCATGCGCTCGGTGCGGGGTAGATCCGGCAGACTTCTTTCACATGGTCTGGTCTTGCCCTCGACTGGGGAGCTTCTGGGCCGAGATTGAAACTGAACTGACTGAAGTCCTGGGATGGGAGGTCCTCCATGACCCTCGGTTGGCTCTGTTGGGAATAACGGAGGGGCTGGATGGCTCCCGTAATGAGAAGTACTTCCTGACTACAGCTCTGGTGGTGGCCAAAAGGGATATTGCGGCCGCCTGGAAGCAGATTGACCCACCCAAAGGGGCTAAATGGAGGAGGGGGTGGACTGGTGCGCGGCAAAGGAGCGGACACTGTACGCTGCCCGGGGTTGCCCCAAAAAGTTTCGCAAAATATGGGGGAAATGGCTTGGGGGCTTGTTTTAGGGGAGGGATTACATTGGGCTGGAGCGGAAGGGATTCCAGCATTATTTTTCTAAAGGGGCTTTTGATTATTTACATTTACAGTGACTTTGGTATTGGCAGCAAATCCAGCCCTTAATCAACCCACTGTGGAATTTATTTACGTTATTGGACAGACGGCAACATCCACTGTGAATTAATTTTTATGTACAACACTGCTAAAACCAGAATGCACTTGGACAGTTGCTCATTGGGGCACAGGAGCACGCCCATTGGGGCGGGAATACAATAAAGCTAGACAGGTGGTTTACATTTCAGTTGCTGTGTGCCTCATTGTTGTGCTCGGGAACAAGGACGGAAAGTCTGAAACGCGCTGAGCCACATTTATCTGATTGAAAGCATGTAGCTGTTTCTGCTGCAGAAGCTCAGCTACAGAGGGTACCTTCAGTGTGGGCGTCCTCACAAGGGGTAACCTGTTGTCATTTGGATGTTTAACGGTCGTGCCCGGTCACGAGGACGACCCGTCGCTGAGACGCAGATCTACGGCGCTCAGAGGTCTAGGCGCCACTTTAGAACTGAAGGCTCATGCTTGAGTGACTTTGGTATTGGCAGCAAATCCAGCCCTTCAGTTGTTAAACACATTGTGGAATTTATTTACGTTATTGGACAGACGGCAACATCCACTGTGAATTAATTTTTATGTAAAACATTGCTAAAACCAGAATGCACTTGGACAGTTACTCATTGGGGCACAAGAACATGCCCATTGGGACGAGAATACAATAAGGCTAATCAGGTATTTTACATTTCAGTTGCTGTGTGTCTCATCGTTGTGCTCGTGAACAAGGACGGAAAGTCTGAAACGCGCAGAGATGCATTTATCTGATTGAAAGCATGGAGGTGTTTCTGCTGCAAATGCTCAGCTACAGAGGGTAACCTTTAGTGTGGGCATCCTCACAAGGGGTAACCTGTTGTCGTTTGGATGTTTGTTTGGATGTTTAGCAGCCGTGCCCGGTCGCGAGGACGATTGGCAAATAAAAAGATCATTGCGCTCCAATATGAGGAAACAAATCAAGAAGTAATGGATGATACAACGGTCATTAATTTGAGTACCATGAAGTTAACAGAAGATGAAGAATCGATTTTAAAACTGGGCTTGTCTTTCTGTAGTAACAATGAATATAATTATCCTAATACCAGAATGGATTTATATTGCTTCATCCGAAAGCTCAAATTATCGAAAATGCATTTAAATCAACGTGGTGTCAATCAGTTATTGCAGGAAAAAACATCAGAATCCTCAAATGATCAAACCTTCTTGAATATAAATGATGTACCTACCTTGACAGACTTAATTTGCACTGGTAAATGATGATAATCTACCAGAAAGTGAGGAACAATCAATATCGTTTATTACAGGGATGGACAGGGGGGACCATACTCCATTTCGACCACCATCCAAATTTTTGCCCCAATCTGTAAGAGACAATCTTGATATTTTTGGGGAGAATGTAACCAAGGATTTGAAACAACTATATACTGCAGTAAATCAAAAGTAAAAGAAAATGTGCCCAAAAAAAGCGTTTTTCCACAAGACAGTGAATAAACTCCAAAAAGAAGATGGAGTGTTGATTAAACCTTTGGACAAGGGAGGAAATAGTGTGCTGTGGGGCAGGGAATTATACAAAAAAGAAGCCCTCAGCCAATTGAATAATAATAATTATTACAGCCGGATAAGTATGAAGGAATATGATAAAGTGAAAGAACAATTCTTCATAAGACTGGATGTGTGGAAGGAGGAAGGTTTACTGAGTTGGGAAGAGTTTAAATTCATTAAAAGAGAGAAACCAACAATTCCGGTATTTTATATGCTCCCCAAAGTGCATAAGAGTCTCACCAATCCACCAGGGAGACCAATTATTTCGTCTTGTGGAAGTTTATTTGAAAATGCTTCACGATACATTGATTATTTTTTAAATCCGATTGTGAAATCCTTGTCTTCATACATTAAGGA
Organism: Triturus cristatus; assembly: GCF_964204655.1. NCBI lineage: Eukaryota > Metazoa > Chordata > Amphibia > Caudata > Salamandridae > Triturus > Triturus cristatus. Next base: position 378,135,336 of record NC_140590.1, on the reverse strand, counting down.
CTCAACGGATTTTTTGAAATGTATCTTTGATATACAATGGGATGTGGACACTATGCTACTATTAACACTTGATATTTCAACATTATATACCAGTATAAGACACGCAGACGGTTTGAAAGCAACAGAGTTATTTTTAGATAGGAGACCAATTTGATTTCTGAGACACAATAGAATGATTCTAGAATTAATGGAATGGTGCCTAACAAAAAATATCTTTCTGTTTGATGATGATATTTTCCAGCAGGAACAGGGGACTGCGATGGGCACCTGTTTCACCCCCATTTATGCGAATTTACATCTTGGCTGGTGGGAGGAACAGGTGCTCAGAGGCAGTCCCCTAGAACATTGGTCGTAACACATACTATTATGGGTCAGGTTCATTGATGACGTCTTCGTGCTGTGGCAGGGCACGGAGACAGATATAGAACAGTTCATCGAGGACCTCAATCAAAATTCCCTAAACCTAGAGTTTGTAGGTCACTGTAGTAAAGTGACCATAGATTTTTGGGATATTCGGGTAAAACCGGTAGGAGGAAAGTTAGGAACTTCAGTGTTCCGTAAAGCCACTGCTGGGAATACAGTCCTCCATGCGAAAAGTGCTCACCCAACTACATTAATTAGGAGTATCCCCTTTGGGGAAATCTATAGAGCGAGGAGAGCATGCAGCAATCAGGAGGAATATGATAGAATTGAGAAGGATGTGACTTGTAGGTTCATTCAGAGAGGATACTCCCCGGTTGTTATAAGGGGGGCCTCAACCAAGGCAAGAAACTTAGACAGACAAAAAATTCTGTTTGAACCATCTAGAACGAAACAAAGGGAGAAACTCACAGAAGAGAATAAAAACCAAGATAATTCTAGATTTATAACACCGTTTAATATGAAACATGAAGAAATCAGATCTATTTTAAATAAACACTGGTATTTAGTAAGAAATGATCCTGTATTAGGTTCCAGAGTGAAAAGACATCCAGACATTACTTATAAAAGATCTAAATCTTTGAAAGACATGGTTGTCAGGAGCGAATATCAAGAACGAAAAGGATATGCTCCAACTTGGTTACATCAGAAACCAGGTTTTAGAAAATGTTCAAAATACAAAGAGTGCCAGCATGGCATGAATTCCACTGATTTAAAAACATTTTTAAATAAAACTGACTATTAGAAGTTTTTTGACCTGTAGATCTAGCTTTGTTGTTTATCTATTACGATGCCCTTGTCCTAAGATAGATATAGGAAGTACAACCATACCTGTATACAAACGAATTTTGCAGCATAGGATGGCAATTGTAAATCAAGACAGGACATATCCAATAGCACGACATTTTGAGACCCATCACCAGAGTAACCCTGTGTGTTTGCAGTATACCTGCATAGCTGAAGTCCCCAGGAAGAAGAGAGGGGGGGACAGAGAAAAAGAACTGAGAAAATTAGAGACATATTTTATTCTAGAGTTCAACTGCAAAGAACCACAGGGGTTGAATGTAGATGAGGATCTCTATACTTACTTGTCCTAAGATAGAAGAAGAGAAATAGAGAATGGGAATCTGCACACACGTAAAATCATCAATGATATGTTTTTTTTGCCCTTTTTGTTTTTAGTGGTGAATATCTATCTGTATGGAGGTGAATACAACACAATTAATTTCTCTACTAAAAAAGATATTTTATTTGGGGTTCAAATATTGCCAAATATGTATGGGCATGTTGTAATAATCCCTATTTGTTGCATTGAAGTGTGTAAGGTTGAAAGGAGTAAATAGGCATTTATGTTTAATCGTTGCCTAAGTTTACATAAGCATTTGCACTTTAAATCCCAGACTGTGTGATATTAATCACCAGGAATATTTTCTTTTTTTAGTCTTTTTATTTTATTAAATGTATAATTTCTTGGGTTCTCTTTATCAGTAGAAGAATTATTTGCACAGGTTTTTGAATTGTTGGGAGAATGTTAATGTGCTGGTTCAATTGCAGGAATAGTTGCGTAATTTGCACATTAGCACTAGCACTTTGAATTGTCAAATTTTGCACTCAATGGAAAAGGCACTTGCCGAATATGAATGATGAAATTGAATGTTATTTGCACTTGCACTTTAAGAAATATGCATTTTAATTGAAATGTATAAATAGGATCGATTATAACTGATTAACAAGAATGAACGCAAGGAATAGTATTCCTGCTAATTATAAAAATTAAAGTCATTAGATTGGTTGCAAAAAATCTTTTTAGATGCAAAGAACATTATCATATGTTAATAATACTCTTAAGAGCACATTAAAGGAGGAAAGAAACTCTTCTAACGAAAAAAAACGTGTTCAATGTATAAGAATGAACATGTTAAAAAATGGCTGCCAAAGTGTAAAGAGTAGACCTCGAGATGTAATGTGTTGGGTCCCTCTTTGATGTTGTTCACCAATTGAGATGTATTTTATTGACAAAAAAATGGCGCTTAGACATTGTGAACAAGGCAGCGTGAGTCTGCTGAAACGCGTTGATGTTACATCTCGTTCGCTAAATAAAAGAGACCGAGTGTCCAGATTTTACCTTGGGAGTGCTGGATGTTTACTTCTAAAAAGGAATGCAACTATAATCGTATATATATATATATATATATATATATATATATATATATATATATATATATATATATATATATATATATATATAATTTTGTATATAAGTCTCTAATGCATGTGTAGAGAAGGTAGCATTTTTAAGTATTTCTGAAATAAGACATTTTTCATTTTTTCTCCCCACAAAAGTCACTTACTGGTGCTAGGCAAATTCTAGACTGAGTTTGAAAGTCAGCATAAGTGGGTCAGAAATGCCCCTTTTCATAGGTGTAAGAGAAATGTCCTCCCTGTTGTCACTGCTAGCATGAGCAACATGTAGGGGATTTGTGTCTGACAGCTTGTTCTTTTCAAGTATCATTGCAGAAAGTTTTCTTCTAAAGAGAAGAGCTCTCCCCATTTCCTCCGTCATGTGTCTTAATCTGGGCAGCTGCAGCCTCCACCATTTATACAGTTGTTTAGCTGCGCTGAAGATGGTGCCTCAGTGACAGCTTCATACTAAGGGGCATATTTACAAGCCATTTTGCTTTACTCATGCAAGAGCGATGCAAATTACAAATTAGATTCATGAAGTCATGCCAGGCCATCATGTGTGGTCCTGAGTGGCTCCTTAAATCTTGAGTAATGCAATGCAGTGCAAATCGCTGCATTGTATTACTATGCGCCATGGAGCCATTTCCATGGGTGTTGCATGAGTGTTCCCACGCAACATGCATTGATTTTGATGTATTTCCAGATTTACCAGAAGTAGTAGAGCGGGGATTGCACCAAAAACCTACACCTTCCCAGGTGAGGCATAACAAGGAGAAATATGTTTATTTCTCCTAGTTATCTCCTCTTTCTACGTGTACTGCATTCTGTAGTACACATAGAAAGAGGAAAAAGCCTCAGGGAATTGTTTTAGTGAAGGAAGGTGCTGCACAAAAACAATCCTCAACGCAACGCAGGCAAGGGTGCCGGCGCTGGGGCTCGGCAGCCAAAAGAAGAGTGCCAGTGCAGGGGAAAAGGCAGGAATGCACCTATTGCTATAAAAAGGTGCATTCCTGCCCATTCCTTGTCATGCAGTGCAGCACAGCAAGGTGACTTGCTGTGCTGCAGTGCATGACTTGGTAATAAATATGGCCCTAATATTTTGCAGTTCATTGACAGGCTGAAGTGCATAAAAAAATATGGGAACTTTATAAAAGTGATTGTTGAGAACAACTGTCTTATGTTATAAAAGCTCAGTTCGCTAATGCAATCAGATTTCTGTTTGTGTAACTACCCACAGAACAAAATTCTGATTGGTGAACTGTTGAATAGTGACATTTATAGTGCTCTGAAGTCCCAGCCTGTGACTGAAAACACAGAGAATATGTTAGTCATATTTTAAAAATAGTATTACAGTATAAGGTAGGCGGTTTCAAAATGTGATTTAGACCCAACGTGATGCAAACCCAGTGCAAACTGTTGTGGTGGGATTTACTTTTCAACGCAAATCCTGATTTGCATTGGAAAGCTCCCTAAAGTAACAGGAAGTAGTTTTCGGACAAAATATTGAGTTGGAAATATTGGATGCAGAAATATCAAGAAGAAAATATTGTGACACAACAATTTCGTGACGCAAAAATATAGTTGTCAAGAATATCGTTTTTTTTTTAGATAAGTAATATAGGGGTCCATTAGGATGGCGGACGGATGACCGCCGTCGGGCCGGTGGTGGCAACTGCCGGACAGGAGGCGGATATCCACCCGTGCTCGAGACCCGGAAAACCGCCGGTCCCATTAGCATGGCGGTGATGACCACGGCGGTGAGATTTTCTGCCCGCCACTTTTCCGCCAGTACCAGTCCGCATGTCTGCCTAGTGGGTGGAACTGGACCGCTACAATAGTGCCGGAGCAGGGCTAGGCTCCGCCGGCTTGATTATGATGCCGGCAGTAGCCAGCCTTTCCGTGGCGGTGGGACCGCCATTGACAGGCATGCAGAAAATGTCTCTGGGGGCCCATTGGGGTCCCCCAATGTGTTGGGGGTGTGTGGGTGCACAGTGGGGTACCCATGGTACCCCCCTACATGTCCCTGTACCAGGTGGCAGGCACTTTGAAGTGCCTGCCATGCAGTGCAGTGATATGCATGACATGCTCCTTTTCACATCACAGCGGTGCTGCTGGTAGCAGCAACAGCCGCAATGTTAATGCCTGAGATTGTACCGCCGCGGTCGGATTTCGACTGCGGTGCATGCTAATCGGACCGGTGGTTATGCTACGGTCCTTGCGGGCGGTCTTTTCCTGCTACCATGGCGGTCGGGCTGATCTTCTGACCGCCATCCTAATAGACCCCATAGTTTTCAAGAATATCATTGTTGTAAATATCGTTTTCAATAATATAGTTGTAAAAATATTGTTTTTTTGAATATCTTTGTTATATATATATAATATTTTTAAATATAGATTATAAAGTTAAGTGATTTCTCATTTTTAATGTAATTATAAGAGTAATTTGAAACTCTTGTAGTGGGTAGCTAGGTTTGTAGAGCTGCAAGGTAGGAAGTTATTTAAGTATAATTAAGTAATTAATAATAAATGTATTATCAATATTTAATTGATTAATAATTATCTAAATCATTTACCAAGTTATTTATCAGGTGAAGGTTGCTGGGTTTGTAGGGGTGCAGGGTGGGAAGTTAAGTAATAATTAACAATTTATGAACACTTTATTAATATACAATAGATTATTATTTTGTAATGCTATTTTCTACGTTATTTGAGCAGGTTGGTGAGTTTGTAGCGATATAGGGTGGAAAGTTAATTGGTAATTAACAAAGTAATGAATATATAATTCTTAATTAAGAACAGATTGATTAATGATTACATATTAATGTATTAATTAACATTCAGTTAGCAATTGACTATGGCATTAAGTGTGGGCTGCTAGGTTTCACGGGGTATAGTGTGGTAAGTTACTTAAGTAATAAATAATGGCCAATTTGTTTTTATTGATAATTGATTATTAAATAGGTTAATAATTATGCTAATTGTTTAATTGTTTTTTATATATTTATATATTTTTTGGTTAGTTAATAAAGTTTATATTAAGATCTTCATTAAATTATTAGTGTTGTGTTTCATGTATGTTATGTGTTTGAAGTGAACTACTAACCCGACTGTTGCATAGACTGGAGCGGGAATAGAACATTTTACCTCTCTGTAGCCCAATGCTTTCCCTACTATTGCACAGACTGGAATAGTGAATGTTACCTCTCTGAAGTGCAATGAATTCCCTGCTGTTGCACAGACTATGTTGGGAATAGTAAATATTACTCCTTGAGAGCCCAACACTTTTTCCTCTGTTGCAAAGACTGGATTGGGAATAGTAAATGTTACCCCTCTGAAACACAATGCTTTCCCTACTGTTGCACAGATGTTCATTGAAAAAATTATATAATCATTTAAAAATTAAATATTTAAATAACAAAAAATAATAAAGAAAACAACATCATTTCTCACCCTATTCCCTACAAACTGAACATGTTGCTAAATTAGCAATCACTAATTATACTATACAAAATATAAATAAAAAATCAGAAATTAAACCCAAATAAATGAAAGAACAATTAATCAATTAAAACATTACATAATAACCATTTCAAGGTCCAGGTTCAAGATGGTTGTCATTGGGTCGTTTGAGTGCATGGTCAGTCGTAGGGTGATCTCGTGGATTATGGCGATGCCTCCTCCTGGTCAGCCGGTGCAGTCCTTGCAGGTGATTTTGTAGCCGTCAGGGATGGTGATGGCGATGTCCGGTCCAGATCAGAGGTTGATCAAGGTTTCCGTGAAGAAGGTGATGTCGGGAGAGGTGACGTCGAGGTGGTCTGTGGCGGATTTGTGGAGGGATTGCACATTGAAGAGGATGTAGTTGAGTCGGTCGAGTGTGCTGTTGGTCGGTTGGGCGACAAGAGGATCTGGCATGCTGGCATAGGTGAGGATGTGGCTGCAGTTCTGGCAGTAGAAGGGTCCTTGGGTCTTCTTCAGTGATGCGAGGTGGCAGGCAGTATGGCGTCCTGAGTTGTGGGCGAGGAGGGTGCTGGCGTCATAGCGGTGGAAGGTCCGAGAACCAGGATACCAGGCGCTGTGGATGGTCCACGCACGGACCTGTTTTTGGCACGCCAGCAGCTGCCATTCAGTTGTGCTGAGGGGCTAAACAGCTGGGTGGCAGGAAATGTGGGAGCGGGAAGGGTCACTGGAGAGGGCGAGCCATGGGGATTACCACAACAGGGACGAGGTTGAAAAACAAACAGAAGAAAAAGGTAAAAAAGGATAAAGCTGAATAAAGGCTCTAAGGCAGAAATCAGAAAAGAGAGGCAGAGGGACAGCCCAGCAGCAGAGCAGTGATGCTCTACCACTAGACCACCAGATATGAGGAACAGGCAGGGGCCTGCGGGTGGACGTGGGCCTCGACCAAGGGTCAGCAGCAGCAACAGGGGCAGCAGCAGCTACCAGGCAAAGCTTCGCTGTGAATGGAGCAAGTCCTCTAGAAAGTCGGTGTTTGCTACTTCCACTCCAATCTAAGTAACAGTAGGGAAAGTGTTGGATTTCAGAGGGGTTCAAATGGCCATTTCTACCCCAGTCTAAACAACAGTAGGGAAGGTGTTGAACCTCTGAGGGGGTCAAATTTACTATTCCCATTCCACCCTAAGCAAAAGCAGGGAAAGTGCTGAATTTCGGAGAGGTTAGATTGACTACTCCCACTGCAATGTAAGCAACAGCTGGGAAAGTGTTGGACTTCAGAGGGATTAGATTTGCTATTCCCACCCCAATATATACAAAACCGAAGGAAAAGTATTGGACTTAAAAGGGGTTATATTTACTATTCTCACTCCATCCTAGCAACAGTAGGGAAAGTTTTGGATTTTGTAAGGGTTATATTAACTATCCCCGCCCCAATTAAGCAATAATAAGGAAAGCATAGGAATTGGGTGGGCTAGATTTACTGTTCCCACCCCAATTTAAGCAACAGTAGAGAAAGTGCTGTACTTCAGAAAGGTTACATATACCATTACAATACAGTCATTAAAAAAAATATTTAAATACCGAAAACATAAAATGATTAACCATAGTTAAACTAGAAAATACATATTGTATAAATGTAAATAAAATGCACAATGTATTATAAATAGACTAAATAAATGAATCATTAAATGAAATAATTAAATAAACATATGTAAAACTAATTTCTCTCGCTACTACTGAAAAAACCGCAAACACCAAGAAGATAAATTAAAATATAAATAAAATGATAACATTTAAATAAATGAAACATATAAAAATAATGAATATAATATACACTTGCTGATATATAATACAAATTGTTTCTTGCATATTCCCAATAAAACATTTTTTTCATTTTAAATATTCAATGAAAAAAAGATGATTTATAAATAAAGAAAACTATTTTCATTTAATTTCTCACCCTATTCCCCTACAAACTGAACATGCTGCTAAATTAGGTATAACTAATTATACAATTCAAAATAAATTAAAAATCTGAAATTACACCCAAATAAATGAAAGAAGAATTAAACAATTAAAACATTATATACTGATCATTTATATATTGATTTTACCTTACATTACTTAACATTAAAAAACAATTAGTTAAAATGTTATTAACCTCCCACCATATTCCCCCGAAAAACCCAATATCCCACTACTAAATTATAAACTACTTAAAATAGGTATTTGTATATCACACATACACTCTTAGGCACCTTAGCACGAACAGATGTTTATTGTTACCCAACGGTACTCATTTTATCGACCTCAGATGGTTGAAAGGCTGAGTGGACCCGCCAGGATTTGAACCTATGATCATGAGATTGAACACAGGGCCCTGAAGTGGACACATTATTCCAATGAGCCACCTGATCCATCTAATTATCTTTTAAAAATTCAATTACACATTTAAAAATGCAAATTATATTTAAAGAAATAAAATGTTACTAATATTATAAGTATATACATATATTTAATAAAAAACAATGTTTATTACAAGTATACTAAAGTCCACAATATTAATTCCAATTTTCTTCATTATCAAATTGTATACAATAAAACTTGCATTCTTTTTGATAAACAAATTTTTATTGTGTTTTGCGGCATAAAGAACAGTATCAAGAATGAGATACAGCAGTGCATTGAACAAGGCATCAGTAACTGCATTTGGATAAGCATCAATAAACCATTGCAAAGACCCTCCCACCCTCCCCCATCCTCCGTCCCCACCCCCTGCGTCCCCACCTTTCAAATCATGCCCCCCAGCCACTTCCCCCATATCTTGCGGAATTTTTTGGGGCAGCCTCGCGCAGCATACAACGACCGCTCCTGGGCCGCACACCAGTCCACCCCTCTACTCCAGGTAGCCACTCTGGGTGGGTCCGGTTGTGACCATACTGCCGCTATGTCTCTCTTAGCCACCATAAGGGCAGTGGTGAGGAAGTACTTTTCGTTACGGGACCCGTCGATCCCGTCCATGATGCCCAGCAGGGCCATTCTAGGCTCATGGGGAACCTCCCAACCCAAGACCTCCGCTAGCTCAGTTTCAATCGCTGCCCAGTAATCGTGTAGACGGGAACAAGACCACACCATGTGGAAAAAATCTGCCGGAGCCACCCCACAACGGGTGCAGGAGGCGTCCACACGGAGGCCCGCCCGGTACAGGCGGTCTGGAGTCAGATAGGCGGTGTGGAGGTAGTAGATTTGGATGAGCCGCAGCCTAGCGGAGGTGGTAAGCGACCGAGGGCCCATAAGGGCGTCCCTCCAGTCCGCCTCGTCCAGGGGTCCCACCCAGGCCTCCCATCGCTGTTTGAGCCCGCTCCAGTCCACCGGGGAATTGTTAATCAGGGATTTGTAAATGCGGGATATACCCCCCTTTCCCAGATACCCCAGCATCACCTGAGCTTCAGGTGGGCTATGGGGAGGCAGTCTGGAGTCTAGAGGGACGTGAGCCCGGACCGCGTGGCGCAGTTGAAGGTAGCGGTAGAATTGGGAGGGCCGCAGCGAGAAGCGGGTCTGAAGCTCTTGGAAGGAACACATGCGGCTCCCACGCCATAGATCGCCCAGACAGGAGATACCAAGAAGATCCCACTGCCGAAAGCCCACCAATCCCACCACCTCCCTCAGCCAGGTCCCGTGCCAAAGCGGAGTGAGTTGTGTGGACGTTCCCGACCATCTAGTGTGCCGCAGTGCCGCGCGCCACGCGAGGAAAGGAGCCCGCACGACGTCGGGGAGTGATAGGGGGACCGTTGTGCCATAGAGCATGTTTTGGATGGAGGAGAACCCAAGGCCTTGCACCTCGAGACGATAAGCCGGGTCGCCCCAGCCTCCCGAGAACCAGTCATGGATCACCAGTAACTGGGTGGCCAGATAATAAAGATATAGATTGGTCATGCTCAGACCGCCATCATAGGAGGGGACCCTGCATCGGTCCAAGGCCAGCCGAGGCCTACCGCCGCCCCAAAGGAATTTGGTCACCATTTTATCCAGGTCTCGGAACCACGGGCGCGGAAAAGGGCATGGAGTATTTTGTAGTATGTAAAGAAATTTGGGGAGGATCATCATCTTGTATAGAGCGACTCTCCCTAGCGGATTCAATGGGAGGGACTGCCACCGGAGCATGTCTGACCTGGTTTTGTTGACTACCGGAGCCACATTAAGGGCCCAGCATAGTTCCGGAAGGAGGGTGACCCAAATCCCCAGGTATTTAAAGGAGAGTCTCCGGAGGGGGATGTCCGACTGCCAGTCGAAACATTCCCGCGACGGGTGTAGCGGGACTAGGACGGATTTTTTGGGGTTCAGGTGAAGACCCGACGCTTGGCCAAATCGATGGAGGATCCGACGGACCCGGGGTCCCGAGGTCGCTGGGTCCGAGAGATAGAGGAGGACGTCGTCCGCGTATAGGGCGATCTTGTCGGGGGCCACATCTGGCCATTCCCATCCTCGCAGAACAGGATCCGCGCGAATCAGCACCGCCAGGGGTTCCATCGCCAGAGCGAAAAGGAGGGGCGAGAGCGGACAACCCTGGCGCGTCCCCCGGCCTATGGGAAACGGGCGAGAAAGTGCCCCATTGACCAACACACGGGCCCGCGGGTGCGCATAGAGGACCATTACCATGGCTCGGAACCGGGGACCGAAGCCCATACGCTCCAGGACCTCACCCAAGTACGTCCATCCCACGGAATCAAAGGCTTTTTCAAAGTCGACCAAGAGGAGGGCCAGATAGGGGGAAAGGCGGCCGCGGTGCGCCATCGCGAGGTGGAGGCGCCGTAGACAGTGTCTGGTCCCCCGCTCCGGCATAAAGCCACATTGGTCCGGATGGACCAGGGAGGCGAGCGATGGGCGTAACCGTTGTGCCAGGACCGTGGCATAGATTTTGAGTTCTGTGTTAATAAGGGATATCGGCCGGTAGTCGGAACAGGACCGCGAGGGAGGCTGTGTCTTGGGGAGTGCAACTATGGTTGCTGTATCCGTTTCAGGCCGGAACAAGCCCGTCTCCACCACGGCCGCAAAGAGGTCCCGAAGCCTCGGGGCCAGTGTCTCACGGTAGTGAGCGTAATATTCCTGGGGGAACCCGTCGGGTCCCGGGGTCTTCCCGGGTGCCAGGCGGCCGATCGCCTCTTCAATCTCCTGTAGCTCGATCGGCGAATCCAGGGTCTCAGAAATCTCAGGCTGCAGCCGCGCTAGTGTCGCCCCGTTTGTTCCCAGTAACTCATTCAGGGAGAGCGTGGACGGTCGGAGACGGTACAGCCGGGAGTAGTAGTCAGCGAATGCCTGGGCTATCGCCACTGAGACCGTGTGGACTCCACCCGCAGGGTCCGCGATGGCTGGGATGATCCTGCCCGCCCGGGGATAGGTCGCCAGGCGGTGGAGAAGAGTGCCGTTTTTGTCTCCCCAACCGTACACCCGGGCCACCGAGGAGCGCCATAGGATCTTCGCCGCTTCCAGGGAGTGCAGGCGAATCTCTTCCCGCAGGAAGGCCAAGCGACGAGACCGTGTGGCATCGGCTAAGTTTCCCAGACTACGCTCCAGTTCTAAGGCCTGGGCCTCACAGTCCGCGAGCTTCTGGGATTGAGCCCGTCGTTGACGTTGCAGGTGCCCTTTAGCGGCGCCCCGAACAGTCGCCTTGCCAGCCTCCCAGAGGACGGCGGGGGAGACGACAGAGCCCTCATTATGAGAGTAGTAGTCGACTATCTCGCCCCCGACCGCCCTCCGAAAAGCCTTGTCGTGAAGGAACCAAGCGTTCAGACGCCATATCGGACGGGCAGAGAGGGGGGGGGGGACCGAGAGCGAGGAGCACCGGCGAGTGGTCCGAAAGGCCCCTCGGAAGAATGCGTGCGTCCCGCACCCCCACGCAGTCGGTAGAGGGCACAAAGATGAGGTCGATCCGGGCGTGGGAGTGATGGGCCGCCGACGTGTGGGTGTATTGGCGCGCCTGCGGGTGCCAGATCCTCCAGACATCGCAGAGACCCTGGGATTCCGCCCAAGAGGAGAGTTGTTTTGCGCGGGCGACGCGGGTCGAAGAGACCGGACCCGTCGAGTCCATATGGGGCGAGTAGACAGCGTTAAAGTCCCCGCCGAGTATCAGGGCCCCTGCAGGAAGTGTCGGGAGGATATCCGCTGCGTGGGAAAGGGCTGACGGCAGGAGGGACGGCGCTGCGTAGAGGGACATCAGGGTAAGGGGTCGGCCCTCCAGAGTGCCACACACTACCAGTAGCATACCCTGGGGGTCCAAAAGCACCCGAGTCAGGACAAAGGGAAAAGACTTGCGAAGCAATATGGCCACCCCCCGGGATCCCCGAGCAAAACCTGAGTGCCATACCCTGTCATAACCGTAACGGCCAAGGAAGGGGCAGTTGTTACCTAACAAGTGAGTCTCCTGGAGGAGGAGTACATCGATCTCTGCCCGTTGTGCATATTTGAGGACCGCCATGCGTTTGAAACGGTCCAGGAGGCCATTGACGTTCCAGGAAAGTATGCGCATGGCGGCCCTAGGGACAGGTGGGTCAGCCATAGTCAAGGACAGAAGAATGGGCCAGTGGATGCGCGTCCGAGTAGGTTCCCAGAGAGGAGGGACAGCGGAGCGTCGGGTGAGAGAGCGGGATAGACAGTACATGATACCTTAGCACAACAGATAAGGGGGAGTCACCCCCCACCAACAAAATCTCCCCAACGAGGAAGAAGCAACCCCAAACCAACCCCAACCCCCCACCCCCCGCCCTATACTTCAAAAACGGAAGCATCTGTCGCCCGAACCAAATGGAAGAACCACCAAACTAAAACGCTTGGGCTTGAGCGCTAGTGGACCCCTGATACATCAAAAGTCAAGCCTGATTTACCTGCCCTGGCCTAGAGCAACACTGACAGCGGGACGTTCCACCCCCGCCCAAGCATTTCCCACCCCCCCCACCCCAAAGGTAAGCAAAGAAAGTCAGATGGTAGGGCTGCGAGAGAGGTCCGAAGTGTCCACCAACTCAACCGGGTGGGTTGCAGGGCCTGTAAGCCGAGGTGACGCGGCCCGCTGCCCATCCGCCACGGGACTGGTGTGTGCGGCTGAGGAGGCCGATGAGGTTCTCGATCTCTGGCTTGGCCGGCCCCCAGAGCGCGTGGTGATCGCCTCCCCCGTTGTGCGCTCCCGGGGCAATGTCCGATGCCGCCGACGGGTCTTCGATGTCCGGGGTCTCCCCCGTGGACCCAGAGGCGATCCGCGCCCAGAATGCTGCAAGGGGTGCTCCTCCGCCAACCAGGTCCAGGCCGCCCGCGGTGTATCGAAGAAGAGAGTCTTTTGCTGGAAGATGACCCTGAGGCGGGCTGGGAATTGGAGCTGGTATTGGAGTCCCAGGGAGCGCAGTTTTTGTTTCACTTCAGTGTAGGAGCGGCGCAGCTCCTGGACTTCGCGGGTGTAGTCCGGGAAGACCATGATTTTGTGGTTCTGATAGTGGAGGGCATCCATGCGCCGGGCTTCACGGAGAATGGCATCTCGGTCACGGAAGTTCAAGAGCTTTAGGATGAACGGCCGGGGTGGAGCCCCTAGGGGCCTGGGGGCCAGGGAGCGGTGGGCTCTCTCCACCACGAACGAAGCCGACAGGCTGTCCGCCGGCATCCAGGATCGGAACCAGCGCTCCATGAAATCGTCCGCCCGGCCCGATTCAACTCCCTCCGGGAAACCCACTAAGCGCAGGTTGCTGCGTCGGGCGCGATTTTCTGCATCCTCGACCCGGCGGTGCAACTCCTTAGAGTGGGTGGTCAACTCCCGAACCTGGTCTTGCAGATGGCGGATGTCGTCCTCGGCCGTGGATATCCGGGACTCGGCTTCCGAAATGCGGGCGGTGGCGTTCCTCAGATCTTGCCGGAGAAGAGCGACGTCCACTTTGACCTCACCCACCATGCCCTCGAGCGAGGCGCGGGACGAGTTGATGGCCTGCAGGATGGCAGCCAGGTCTGCAGCAGGGGCCGGGGCCTGTTCGCCCGTGGGGCCGGGCCCCTTGTCGGAGGTCGTGAATTTGTCCATCCTGGTTTGGGTGGCCCCGGACACCGGCTTGGCGGCTCTGTCCTTACCCATTTCTGGGCCGTCCGTCAGCGAAGGAGGTCAACTAGCCGGTGACACACCCGCGGGACGGCAACGGGCAGCCGGGCCGCCGCGGGACCAACAGGAGGCCCGTCCGGGAGGACCACCGGCCGGGAACGGCTTGGGAGCACCAGCCTCAGCGGTCAAGCCCCGCCGGGCATCTCAGCAAAGCGGGATCCAGCAATGTAGGTCTCAGTTCCAGGCCCTTGGCCGTCGCTCGGGGGCCCCCCAGCCGGCCGTCGCAGGGCCGCAACCTCCGGCGCAGCCCAGGTCTCCAAGGGAACAATTAGCCGGGTCTCCCCTCAGTTCCCAGGAGGGGCAAGGTGTCACTCGTCAGGGTCCGCAGCCGGGAGTCCAAGCGATGGAGGGGGGGGGGAGAGGAGGGGGGGACAGCACATACACCCCCTCCGGCCGCCGGTATGCGGCCCGAATCAGCGGGGGCCCCCCCGCACCCGGAGTCCGCAGCCGGTCTGGGGTCGATGGAGCCGGTTCCGCGCCGCCACCAGGAGGAGAGGGGAGGGAGAAGGGGGGGGAGCCAGGGGCCCGGGCCCCCCGGCCGCCGACACACGGCCCGATGGGGGGGGGCCCCCCGGACAGCCAACCCCGCAGTTGCCCCGATGCAGCGGTCGCGGCCAGCCCCACTCACCGCCTGATTCGCCGCTCTGCGTCACGCGGGGGGGTCCGATCCAGCACCCCCGGGGCTCCGGATGGCGTCAGCAAAGCAGGGCAGCACCGGGCCAGTGCCAGCAGCACCCGCGGCAGCCCCGCGGCCACCGCGTCCCTCAGTCCAGCAGTTTCAGGCCTGCACCCCTCGTGGGCGCCGCGGGCTAAATTTCTTCAGCGTGGCCGCGCCGCGGTTCCACAGCCGCCACTGCACGCCGTCGGTCTGGCTCCGCGACGGCTAGGGAGGCTCCCAGAGCCCGCAGCGCCCCAAGATTCGGTGCGGGGCGGCAGGGCAGCTTCACGGACCCCCGCACTCCGAGGGAGCCGGCCAGGGCAGTCCAGGAGAGGAGTAAGCCGGATTTGCGGGGACCGATGCCGGGAGCCTTAGTGAAAGGCGGCCATGCCGGTCAGGCGCCACCTAGCGCTGTCAAAACTTGCATTCTTAATTTTGATATTCTGTTACACTATATTTTTGCACTGGTGATATTTTTGACAACATATTTATGTCACATGATATTTTGGAATCCATATTTGTTTCATTCACCATATTTAACATTTGCCCATTTTGAAAATGTCCCTTTTTTCATGTAAAGTGTAGTTACAGAACTATTAGTCATTTTTTCCACTCCGGCATAAAGGGACCACAAACCTAATTGCAAAATGCGTAGCTTATTTATGAGCCCCTTGTTACACTTTTGCCCCGCTGTTGCGTCACTATTTGTGAGGGTGCAGCAGCATAAAATATGTGCCATGTTGCACCATATTTACAAAGTGACGCATCTAAGCAGATGCGTCACTTTATAAAGCCCTGTGCCACATTATACCTGCGTCGGGTATAATGTATGTAGGGTGGGTGTTCCCCCGCAAAAAGCTTAGTTGAAGTGGCACATTGAAGTCTATCAAATTTCACTGTGCCACTTCTAGGACGCAACTGTGTCACAACCTTATGTCTGCCTCATAGCAGGCATAAGGGTGACACAGTGCAATGGGAATAGGCTTCCCCCATTCATTGCTGAAGTTGCATCATGCTTATGACACAACTCCAGCAATGCGTGGGTTTCACGCTGACAGATATGTCAGTATTCCTGACGTATCTGTCATTCCATGCGACATGGTACACCGTACAATAAATGCGGCACATCCATCATGTCACAAGGAGGGCACACTGAAAAGTGTTGCATCACTGCTTTCACGCAGCGATGCAACACTTTTCATAAATTAGGTCCTAGTGTTTAAGACTGTATATATAAAATTCCCACTACCAAAAACAAGTTTTTCAACTTTGTGGAGGACTCCTGTCTTTAACATTGGCACAAATCTAAGGTTTCTTTTCTCACAAAAACAGCTAGTGCATGAATATCAACTTGTCCTTCTCTATTCCTGAACAAAGGATTCACCGGCTCCTTTTAGGAAGCCTAGTTTTATACCTCACACACACACCGAAGTACAACATTTAGGCTCATTACTCAAAATGATTTTTGTTAACAGTGTGAAAGAATCCTGTAATTAAAGTAGGCACATTCTGAGGTTTTTATTTCCATGAAATAGACAGCTGTATGTCAGCCAAAGTGACTTTCTCTATACCAGCTCAGTTCACGAATACAATTTGTAAGACTGTTGTATATGATTTGCCTTTCAAATAACACAACCATCAAAGCTGAGGAAGTCCCTTGTAGCTGACATGGGCACTTTTGAGAATGCCTAAGCCTTGTTTAAGAATTTCTATTTTACACTCCAAATATAAAAGGCTGAACAAATAGATGTTTCAACGTTGTGAAAGTTTCCCATGTTTTACCTGGGCACATATTGAGAATGTATCTTCCCATAAAAAGGCGGATGTATCACTGCCAACTTGATTTTTTTCTACTCTTGCACAAAGGACTGCTAGATCCATTCTGGAAATCCACTTACAGAATTTGTGTTCCTAAACACAGTAAATGTTTGAAGTTTGTTAAACAAGCTATATGTGCACATATACCTTGTATATGCGCGTTTCGGCTTTCAGGAATCCTTTTTCAATCATATATATATATATATATATATATATATATATATATATATATATATATATATCTCAATCTGGGTTTTGTGGATTCCGGAGTGCTTCCCAATCGCCAGTGGTGCTGGTTTGAGGCGATGCCACCTCACGCCTCTAACAATCGAAAAATCCCACTTCTCACATGAAGAATATGCTTTGTGAGGAGAGGATCATTTCATTCTTGAATTATAGAGACAAAAAATATAAGGATGTGCCAGTTCTATAAATGTATCTCTCTATTGTATTAATCCTAAAGTGTCAGAACAAATCAGTATGGGGAGTTTATGGCAATCAGAAATACAGTTTTATCTTCTTAATGGAGACTAGAGTTGATAAGATGGGGGCTAGAAAACAAAATGAGAACTCAGATACTTGGATTTTTAAGGAAGTGTGAACCTTCCTGGATGAACACAGGTTAAATCAGTTAATGCTGCATTTGAAGTGGGATTCGTAGATATGGGATAATTCCAGTCTATCATAGTGGGGGTTTGAGTACCACTATTATCACATCATATCATCTCATGTGCGTATATAAAGTGCACATTCACACCTGAGCGTATCTTGTTGCTGAATACCATGGGGCAGATTTACAAGCCCCTTGCGCCTCTTTTACACCGCCGTCGGTCACTTTTGTGACGCAGCGGCGGTGCAAAACCAGCGCCATGCTGCGGGGTATGTACAACGTGACGCATCTGGGAGATGCGTCACGTTGTAAAGCCCTGCACCAGGAGTAGGCGTTCCTGCGCAGGGGGGGGCGTTCCGTCTCAGGTATGCCTCCTAAAAGTGGCTGAGTGAAATCTACATGATTTCACTCAGTAACTTTTGAGCCCATGCTGCGTCAAAACCCTGCGCCTGCTTGAAGAAGGCGTAAGGATTGACGCAGCATTTCAAAGATAGGGCACCCCGGAGCCTTGCTGGAGCTGCGTCGCGCTTGTGACGCAACTCCAGCAATGCACTTCCTTTACGTCACAGATGCGTCACGCATATGTCCGTTTTTGCCCCATGGTGCGCCGCATTATAAATGCGGCACATCCATGATGGCGGAGCCGTGGCGCACAATAACTGGTGCATCCCTGCTGATATGCAGGGATGCGACAGTTATTGTAAATCTGACCCATATGTTTTTTGTTATCCAAGTAAATAGTACTTACTCTATAGACCTTCGAAGGAAAAAAGGCTGAGTGGTAGCACCAGGATTCAAACATGCGAGAGAGTGGTCAACACATATCCCTCAAGTGGATTCCTTAAATTAATAGGCCACCAGACCAATATGATCTGTAGGGGTTCTTCAACATACCTATAATTACACATATCACTGTGGAGACTTGAATATGACTGCAATCACACATTATCATTGTGGGGACTTAAACATCAATGCAATCGCACAATATCTCTGTGAGGACTTGTACATGACTAAAATCATGCACTATCTCTGTGTGCTATCCCTGTGCATCCTATTAATCACAGACTATCTCTGTGGGACCTGGGCATGTCTGTCTATCACACACATTCTCTTTGGCAACCATGGTAATACTATAGTCACACACCATCTCTGTGGGGACCTCGACATCTCTATAGTCACACACTACCTCAAAGGGGACCTGGGCATGTCTATAATCACACACTATCTCTGTGGGGCCCTGGGCATGTCTATAATAACACACTATCTCTGTGGGGACCTGGACATCTCTATAATCACACACTATCTCTGTGGGGACCTGGTCATGTCTATAATCACACACTATCTCTGTGGGGACCTGGTCATGTCTATAAGCACACACTATCTCTGTGGGGCCCTGGGCATGTCTATAATAACACACTATCTCTGTGGGGACCTGGACATCTCTATAATCACACACTATCTCTGTGGGGACCTGGTCATGTCTATAATCACACACTATCTCTGTGGGGACCTGGACATCTCTATAATCACACACTATCTCTGTGGGGACCTGGGCATGACTATAATCACACACTATCTCTGTGGGGACCTTAACACCTCTATAATCACACACTATCTCTGTGGGGACCTGGGCATGTCTATAATCACACACATTCTCTTTGGCGACCGTGGTAATACTATAGTCACACACCATCTCTGTGGGGACTTGAGCATTCCTGTAATTACACGCAAGCTCTCTTTTGGCTTGTACATCATCAGCTTCGCATTCTCTGTATGGGGCTTTGTGAATACTAAAAAATAGTAAAGTTAGACTTTTGGTTTAAGTTTACATTGTTAAAACTGGAAAGTAGAAAAGTTAGATTTTTTGTCTGAGTTTACCATTGTGAATCGGACCCTATTTTAATGAGGACTTAAACACAATCATCTTCATGCACTATCTCTGTGAGGACTTAAACATGACTATAATAACACACTATCTTTGTGGGGGCTTGAACATCACTATAAAAACATACCATCTCTGTTGGGACTTGAGCATTCCTGTAACTAAACGCAAGCTCTGTTTCCACTTTAAGCACCAGGGGTGCCATGAGACACATGGTCAAGACTTAGTTGCATATAGCTGGGTCTGAACTGGGGTGGCGAAGTGAGCTAAAGAACAATGATGGATTCAATCCAGATCTGTGACTGGGGGTGAGTGACTGAAAAGTTTCAGCACTCCATCCATCATCTCCCTGCAAACGCTTTGTTTGCTTTAAGTTGGCAGTGTATGCCCAGATGTTGGTCCCTTGCTCACTTTGCCACTGGATTCAATCTAGCCTGGCTGATGAGGGGGTTTTACCCCGAAACCAGTCCCAGGATGCTTGTTTCCGGTCCAGGGAAGACCTTGTTTGGCAGTTCAGGCTGGACTGTTCCCATGAGTCACAGGGTCAAGACTGATTTGAATATAGCTGGGTCTGAACTGGGGTGGCGAATTGTGCTAAAGAACGATAGTTGATTCAACCCAGATCTGCGACTGGAGGTGAGTGACTGGAAGGTTTCAGCACTCCATCCATCATCTCCCTGTGCTTGCTTTGACTTGAACATCATCAGCTTCACAATCTCTGATGAGGCTTCGTGAATATTGAAAAGTAGTAAAGTTTTATTTTTGGTCTAAATTTACCTTTGTGAACACTAAAAAGTAGTAAAGTTAGACTTTGTCTAAGTTTACCTTTGTGAATCGGGCCCGTTTTTAATGAGGACTTAAACACAATCACCTTCATGCACTATCTCTGTGGGGACTTAAACATCGCTATAAAAACACACTATCTTTGTGGGGATTTGAACAACACTGTAATAACGCACTATCTTTGTGGGGACTTGAACATCTCTATGATAACACACTATCTCTGTGGGGACTTCAACATTGCTATAATAACATACCATCTTTTTGGGGATCATGCCTATAATTACACACAGCCTTTGTGTGGACTTGAACATTATTAGCTACACACTCTTTATAATGGGATTTAAGCTTTGAATGTACACACTATTTCTATGGAGACTTAAACACAATGATCTTCACCCACTATCTATGTGGGGACTTGAACATCTATTTTGGCAAAAATGTGAGCAGCTAATGAAGCTCCGCGTTCCACTTGACCATATGTGTTAGTTCCCTTATCTCCTAAGATGTTTTTAAGCACTAATAAATAGGTTGAATACAGCTTTAAGTGTCTTTCTTTAAGCATGATATGATATTTTCTGGCACATTAACATAATCTGTCTGTAATGTACTCACCTAGTATATATGCAGAAATTCATATATGAATATATTATAATGCTGTTTGTGTATATTGTTGATAAAATAAACATTTAGCCATGTGCCTTTGACTGTATTCAATCACAAACAGTGTTACCGACTAAGTCCCCACAAGGATGGTAGCACATGTTCAAGTCCCCACAAGGATGGTGCAGTGCGCATGATTAAATAACAATATATTTGCAAATTTGAAGCAGGATCCTGTATCATGAATTTTTTCTTAACATTCTTCTGTTATTAGTGTGTTTTAAAAACATTGGGAAAGGTTAGTCCCCACAAGGCAGGTATTCACACATAGTCCCCACAAGGATGGTAACACGTGTATGTGTGTGTGTGTGTGTGTGTGTGTGTGTGTGTGTGTGTGTGTGTGTGTGTGTGTGTGTGTGTGTGTGTGTGTGTGTGTGTGTGTGTGTGTGTGTGTGTGTGTGTGTGTGTGTGTGTGTGTGTGTGTGTGTGTGTGTGTGTGTGTGTGTGTGTGTGTGTGTGTGTGTGTGTGTGTGTGTGTGTGTATTTTTATTTTATTTATTTTTATTCTTTTATAAAGCGCGGACATGAACCAAAGGTATCAGAGTGCTGTACATATGACCGATAAACATAAAGATTTGAAAACATAAACAAAAAAAACAAAGTTTAAACAACTTCAGTAAGCTATGGTATGTTGTAACATGGTTGTTATAAAATGATCCCCAATTATTTAATAGTCACTGAGATGGATTCTCCGGATCGGTTTTCGAGGGTCTGCTTTGCGTCCGTTCAGTTCCAGGCACCCGGGGGTTCTGCGGCCAGGGAACAGGCTCACCATGACTTTATGCAAGGAATCTGTTCATAAGGATCATTCTGCACCTCCTTTTTGAAGATGAGGGCCGATGGGTTGGATTGAATCTTGGGGTCTAGGGAGTTCCAAATCCTTGGAGTCGGTCCTGAAAAGGAGCATGGTTTCAATTGTTTTCTGAATCTGGGGGACTTTAGACTGAGCGAGTTTGCGCTTCTGAGTGTGCGGCCGCCTCCTGAGATTCTAATCTTTTCTGCTAGGTACCTTGGTTTGTTACAATGTAAGGCTTTATGTGTGAGGCAAGCCATTTTCAATTGAGTTCTGGCCTCAAGAGGAAGCCATTTGAGAGACCTAAGGGATGGGGTAATGTGGTCAAAGTGTACCTGTTACCAGTCTAGCTGCTGCGTTGAGGGTCACTTTGAGTGGGGCCCTTCTCGATTTGGGAAGAACCGTAAGGGTCACAGATCCATATTCTAGTCTTCCGACTCCTAATGATTGTTCTGCTTGCTTGAAGTCTGGAGAGGCAGGAATGGTTTGATTTTCTTCAGTAGATTTAGTTGGAATGGTAAACTGCACATGATTGGACATGCAAGCACATATCAGTGCAGATTCTAGTCTAGTGTTATTCCAAGGAATTTAATGGAATCAATAATGTTAGGTTTGCAGTTGAGGGCGTCTGGGTGAATTAGCCAACCTTCGATGCGCGTGGAGCTGTTATGAGGGAAGAAAAGTAGGAA
Source organism: Triturus cristatus (assembly GCF_964204655.1). Classification (NCBI taxonomy): domain Eukaryota; kingdom Metazoa; phylum Chordata; class Amphibia; order Caudata; family Salamandridae; genus Triturus; species Triturus cristatus. The sequence continues at coordinate 378,113,258 of NC_140590.1, read as the reverse complement.
TTGTGTTTTCAGAGAGTTCAGTTTGAGGTTGTTTTGCACTAGCCAGGACTGAGTTTTGACTAGAGTGTTATTTATTTGAATATCATCATCCGTGGAGGATATATTTAAGTATAATGTGTCGTCTACTTACATATGGTATACAACATTTGATTGATTGATTGAAGATTTCCCTTAGTGGCTCCTTATATAGGTTAAAGAGTGTTGGGGAAATGGTTGACCCTTGTAGGACTCCGCATCTCACAGGTGCCCATATGAGAAAGAGTTTCCTTGTTTGATTCGCTGTGAGTGGTTCTGCAAGGAGGTTGTGAACCAGGAGAGCAGTTTCCCGGATAGCCCCATTCTGTTCTCTAACAATTTTAGTAGGTTGTTGTGATAGGCTGTGTCATATGTCGATGAGAGGTCTAGTCGAGTAAGCAGGAATCGTTTTTGTTTAGCATCTTAAGGGTGTCATCCATTATGTGAACGAAAGACGATTCTGTGCTATGCCTCGGTCTAAATCCTGGTTGAAATGAATTGAACATGTGCTGACTCAGTTGGTTGTGCACACATTTTTCCAACAATTTGTCCAGAAAGGAAATATTTGACACCGGCTGAAAGTTGCTCAGGCTTGTAGGGTCTGCTCCTAATCTTTTCAAGAGGTGAGAAACTTGCCCAGCCTTCAATTGTCAGTGCTCCTTCTCTGGATATGATTAGGTCGAGCGTTGATCCTTTGGTATGAGTTGGGATTGTGTGTGAATGGGTCAAGTTTTGATCAGAGAGGAAATGTTTTAGAGTAGATACCTGCGTATCATTCTCATCGTTCCAGTGCAGGTTGAAGTTTCTGAGAAAAAACAGCATTGGGGGTGTTGCATAGAGTATATTGTAATTGTTTCCATTATATGTTCAATGAACTGTTGGTTGTCTCCTGGAGGGTGATATATGAGGTGTACTTTGGTTAGTGATTTATTTGCTGTGGAGATGGCTACACCCATGTATTCACAGGATGTGAGACTGTCTACTGGGAAAGTTTTGACTAGTTGGGATTTTTCATGAATGATGCTATCCCTCCTTCCCGTCGTTGCTGTCAGTCAAGGTGATAAATGGTGTAATTTGGAGGTTCGATGATGTCAAGCATGGGTGTGGACCATTGATTTAGCCAGGTTTCTGTCAGGAATAGCCTATCCAATTTGTCATGGAGGATAGTTTCAGCGATGTCTGTGGAGTGGTTTGATCGCTGATCAGCTATTAAGAAGCATGCATTTTAGGATTGGTTATGATATGCACGTGGGATTAAGATTTGGTGTTAGTGGGATCTCAATTAGGTTCCCGTGGATTGTGTAATATCTTTTTTCCTGGGGTCTTTTTCTTTTCTTGCTGTCGATATTCGGTATGTTGTAGGTCGTGATGAGGTTGGCATTGAGGAATCCTTGTAGCGTAGAAGCAAGGCTTCAATGTCTGTCATTGATAGATGGTTATGTGCTTGCTTGGGTCGAAGAGTGGATGGCAAGGGTGTGTGACATAGCTTGTGGTTGCATGAGGTAAGTTGATGACCTTTTGGGTTTGTTCTTCTTGTTCGTTTGTCTTAATCTCTTGGAATGTTAGTGCGGTTTCCCTAATGTTCGTATTTGCTATATTTAATCCCTTGATTATGTTTTCAATTTTGTGTTCTAGCTTACTTAGTTGAGGAGCTCAGTAAGTGGTCAGATTGTGTCGGTGGGGAATGTCACCTTTCTTGGATTCTGTGAAGTGTGACTCAGTCTGTTGGTCTCCCCTATGTGTTGATCTGGATGTGTGACCTTTGTAAACTGCGCTGTCTGAATTAGGTGTTCGCGTACTGTACATAAACTTACGTGCCCTTTTAGTGTATAGTTGAGGTCAGTGTATGGGGTCTTTCTTGGGTCTTCGTTTGTGATGAGTTTCCTTCTTGTACTCTTCTGACATCTTGCACTAGCTGTCTGACCGGTGGGCTTATTGATGACTGACTTGTCTGTTGTGATCCCTTCAGTGCTCCGTTCCTCTTCATTAGTTGATGTAATCATGTGTGGAGTTGTCAGAGGGTTAATGGCTGGATTATGAGGGACTGAAGTTTGACTAGTGCCCTGAATAGGTATTATATTTGTTGTGGGATTGTCAGGTTTCAGTGGTAAGGGGTTATTAAGACGGTTGAAGAGAGTTGGGTTTGTGTCATTTTCGTTTGTGTTGTAGGATAAGTTTAGTAGCAGTGACATTGGTGAGTATTGTGGTGTGGAACAGTCCATTTTTGTTGAGTTTGTGTTTCGTTCTGGTGTGTTTTCGTTTCTGTGAGTTAGTTGATTCGTTTGCGTGTCTTGGGTTGAACTCTAGCTTAAATGTGCTCTTGTGTGTGCTTTCAGTTTGGGAAACCATGAATCAAAGATTTCGAGGTTAAGGTCAGATGCATGTACCAGAATGATTCAATTCTTGTAGATTGATATTGCAACTGCTGCATCAAATAGGCTGGAGAGAGTTATAGACAATTTGAGACCATTTGGAATCTTGATGGATTTTGATACATGTAGGACTGTGTGGATCGATTTTCTCCACCTAGCTCTACAGCGGGTGAAGAAGATAAGGTCTGATTTCATTGTTCCTTTCTTTAAGCAGAGATGGGAGTTGGAGATGAGCGTTTCTGGGTGGGCTTTAAGGGGTCTGTGTTTGAATTGTTTTGTTGCATTTTTGGAGAGATTCATTAGGTACTTTCTTTTGAGCAAGCTGGGTAATGAGGTATCTCTCTGGAGAATTGATTTTTATGATACCCATCCTGGTGTTAATAGATTGTCCTTTTATATTATATTCAGGTTTCCTTGATACCCCTGAGGTGATAAGCTGCATAACATAAATACCGATTGATTGATTGACTGACCAATAACCTTATATTCCTTCCATTAAGACAAGAAGATTGTTAGCACTCCTCAAAGAGCTACCTGGTTGTTTTAAGCAAAAAGGAGGGATCAGTCAGCCTAGTCACACTGAGACCTTCGTTCTTGTCTGTGTAGTAACGTGCTACAAGTCCTTATGTCAGGTTCACTAGATGCGACCACCCTATTGCATATGTGGCTCTCTTGTCTGTGTTGGGAGAGATGAACCTCCCAAAATGACTTGTCCACAGAACAATGTGACCCCCCTCTAGCCGCCTGGAAGTTGTGAAGTGGAAGACATTGAGTGCAATAATGAGCAGGCACTTAGTGTCATAGATCCTCTAGGCTGTCCTCCTGTCCTTCTGTGCTAGGATTTTTAAAGTGGCATAACTGCAATTGATAATTTAAGTTGGTAGGAAGGTAAGTTATTTGCATGTTTTTGTGAATGGTGGACAGATTCCTAGTACTACACTGTGAATTATTGCCTCCTTCATGTGAAACAGCACCAGGGGTCGTGTGCTATGTATTTAGGATCGCTCTTAGCACTGTGCCATTCGTTCCTGTAGGGAAAGATCTACTCCACGAAGGCTGCTATTGTGCATCTCGGTCCAATTTTAGTTCATATGCACCAGAGTGACTCTTTCAAGTTGGCCATGGTGTTACAAATCTGAAGTCCTCTTTTTATTGTGATGGCCGAATGAGTTTCAACCCTGAAGTTCTCTTATGTTGTTTAGGTGCCCTCACTGTTTAACATTTCTTCGGTTCTGGGGTAGAGATGGCGAGTAGGTGGGGCCAGATCTCCCGGGCTCTTTAATGAACCATTAGTTACAGGGACGTTCTAGTTACGTTAAAAAATTACACACACAAAAGCATAGAAATTCAGCAGTTATAGTTATCTCAAGTAACTATAACTCGTTCCCCTGCCAAGCACAGTTTTCTCATCCATAATTTCACTGCAAATGTTGCAGTGATATTATCAATTATGTCATAGAAGATGTCATGAGGGATTTAAAATGTGGGGCAATTAGCAGTGTGCATCACGAGGATGTGAGTTATAGTTGCCTTAGGCCAGGGGCTATAGTTACATGAGACAAATATAACTGATGAATTTATATGGTTTTGTGTGTGTAAAATTTGAACCTAACTAGAATGTCCCTGTAACCTTTGTTTTTAGTGAATTTCTAAGGTTAAAAAAAAATTCTATTTCCTAAATAAAACGTCCCTGTAACCTTTGTTTTTTTTCAGTGAATTTCGAAGGTGTTTTTAATACTGTTTCCTAACTACTGCGTCCCTGTAACCTGGGTGTGTAAGTGGGCACGTCAGTGTGTGGTAGGTGTGTCAGTGCATGTGTGACTGGCTGTGTGGGTCTGCGAGTGGGTGCGTGAGTGGTTTTGCGGGTCTCTGAGTGGGTGGGAGAGTGGCTGTACAGGTGTATTAGTGGTTGCATGGGTGTGTGAAGGGTTCTCTGGGTTTCTGAGTTGGTTTGTGAGTGGCTGTATAGGTGTGTGAGTGATGTTCTGGAGCAACAGCCTTTACAACGAGGTTTTTACCACGTTGTGCCTTAACCATGCATTTTTTAGCATGCAAGTTTTTACTACGTATATGCCTTTATAACACATGCCTTTACCACACACTTTAGGTAAGTGGGGAGGCGTGGGGGTTGTCCCCCCAAATAAAATAAATCCTTGCGCTCACCCAAAAATATTTTCGGACAATTAAAATCTGGTCCGTATGTGTTTTTTTTTTTTATGCAAGAGGAATAATGATCCGCAGCGACTCTATGTAGCTGTAAAAGCACATGCTCATGCCAGGCAGCATGCAGTAAAACTGCATTTATTTGAGGTATGAATATTTTAAAATGTAATTATGCCAGGGGCGCAGTTTCCTAAATGGATTAGTGCGAGGGCACCACTTAATCAACTGCAACACAAATGTGGCTGTTGCTGAGGTAATCCTTTAATTTTCACACATTTTTTTTAAAACGCTTACCTTGTCACTGATGAGTACATTGCTGATCGTGTGTGACCAAACTGGAGTGGCAGTCATAACTGCTGTTGTCTCCCTGAGCTTTAAACCCAGTTTCCATAAGTAAGTACAACAGCACTGACAATCAACAGCAGATACAGTAAAGATGAAATTGTACTTTATGAACACTTGAAGTGCTGCTGAAAGCAGATGCTAATACCTTATGGATAATTAATAAAACACTGCATTAAGTGAACAGGAAATGGTTTTTTAAATCCGAATAATAGAGCTCTATGATATATGGATTTATTTTCTTTGAAGTATTTATGCTATTATCCATTTTACTGAAATCGGCGTCAGGAAAGTTGCATCTTGCAAGTCGCACAACAATGCCGAAGAAGATTAATGACCCTGTGATGTAATTTTGTATGATTTGTTTATTTATTATTAGTTTTGTAGCGAGAGCAATTACACAAAGGCGTCCCGCCAATACGTCAAGATATCTGATTTTGCTATTCTGCTTATGAAGCAAATTGATAAAAGGATGATAATCACTAGCTATTTAAAATATTCAGTAAAAAGTTGATTCTTGAGAAGTTTAGGAAATTTTTGTAAATTAGTTTCAAAATGTAATTTGGCAGATTGTGCCATGCCTGTGTTGAAATCAACAAAAAGGCGTGTCCTCTCAATCTAACTCTTCAATACTTGGGTACAGTGATCAAATAAGCAGAAGCAAAGCGAAGTAGCTTGGATAGAATATGCTTTCTAAACATAGTAGATCTATAAGCATGGGCTGGGGCTGTTGGGTAGAAGGACCTGGGACACATGCCTGAACTGGAAGCCAATAACATTTCTGAAGATGAGTGGACACACTGTCAAATTTACAAACATCAGTCTGGCTGCTCAATTTCGAAGTAATTGTTATTCTTTGTGTTATGTCCTTGAATCCTTGTCTGTAACTTGACTAACCTCATGCCGCCCAGGTCCCCCACCCAGCCCATAATCCTCACTCCCCATCCACCATCTTTACTCAGTCAGACCCTCTGCAAGACCTCCCTTACCCACAAATATCCCCGCGGCCCCCCAATAATGGCTTCTCCTCTCAACGTGGCCTCTCCTCTCAACTGGGCCTCACCCCCCAACTCATAACTACCTGTCACCACGTCTCTTGGGAGTCACGCCTTGATGAGATTTCACAAAGCCTGCTCCATCTCAAGGAAGAACTCCAGAGACTTGCACCCATCACCTCAGAGCTACTGCTCACTAGTAGACCCAATAATGCCTTGATGAATCGGACCGGCTCCCAAACAGGAATGCTGCATTCCCATGTCACTCACACTTCTCACATTAGTTCAAAAACAATACCCTTCCCTAACACTTCTTCTCGACCTATGAGATTGAATAATGGTTTATCTGATAGTGATATCCATGACCTCCGCCTCTCTTATACCCACACAAAAAATACCAATAAGGCCTGTCTGTATCAAATCCAAACCATTCAGGCTAACCATTTCAATCACAGAGCTGTAAACAATGACAACCTCAAGCATAGTAATATCTCTCATGCTGCCACTTTCCTCGCAAATAGCCAACTGAAACATATGCTCCTGAACTGCATATCGGCTAATAAACATGCGCCTGATATTTATGACCTCATCCTCACACATGAGCTCTATATCGTTATCCTCAAGGAAACTTGGTTAAACACCTCTTCACCTATTTTAGACTTACTAGTCACTCCCTAGTCACAACATCATTCGACTAGATAGACCTAGGAAACCTGGTGGGGGAATAGCCTGCATTTACCGCAACACCTTCTCTGTGTTACAGTCATAAACTGCCACCCTGTCTGCATGTGAATATCTTTGTACCAACATTGCTAGCAACAGTAGTCTCATTTGTAAACTAGACGTGTTCTACCACCCTCCTGGAGACAATCTGTCATTCGTTGAACAAATCATGAAGTCATTAAGACCAACGATGACCCTCAAGTGACCCAGATCTTCCTCGGGGACTTTAACCCCCACTGGAATGCCCTGAATCACCACGGAGTGAACAGCCTTAAGTCTTTTTTATCAGACAACAAGTTGACCCAAATCTGTGGCAGCTTTAATCACGACAAGGGTAAGACATTGGACCTTATCCTTTTGAAAATGGCCAACATCACATTGGGCTCCATTATCCCCTGCGACTGGACAGACCATTACCTGATCACCTTCCTCATTAATGTGGTGGTGACCCCGAAGAGAGTTCAACCGAAAAAACCAAAACAATGGAAACCCCAAACAACGTATCTACCCGCTGTAATAACACCTTGACTCCTCAGATGGACATGGCTGATGTCAATGACCTCACAGACTTCTACGATACCTCAATTTTGGACGTCCTTGACTCGATCGCCCCCCCCCCCCCTTTCAGCAAAAACACATATTCACCAAAGTCTGTAAACCTTGGTTCAATGACCACTTGAATTCTGAAAGACGCAAGCTAAGATTAGCAGAAAGAGCCTGGAGATTCTTGTCCTTCATGGAATACCTAAAACGCTTAAGATCAGTGAGGAACACATACAACAGAAGAATCAGAAATGCGAAGGGCAACTTCTGTAGAACCCAGTAAGACTAAGCCAGAAATCTACCCAAAAAACTTTTCGAAATCGTCAAGCTACAATCACTCAACGTACCAAACCCGCTTGGCATTGGGTCCATCACTCTCCCAAACTGTGAAGAGTTGACTTCCTTCTTCTTGGGGAAAAAATAAAACCATTGAAAATAACCTACAGTCAGTGAGGGAACTTCTACTGGCTGCCTCGCACATCTTTCCACACACCTCCTAGACCGCTGATTGGATTGGTCCCCCTGGGCAAGTCCCCAACACCATGCCTCTTGACACTCTTTCACACCCCTCAATGAAAGTGACATTTACAGCATTCTTTTCGCTTTAAACCCATCTAAACACTTCATCGACCCGTTTCCTCCAACGATCTTCAAGTAGATCAAAGCTGATATTCTCCCCTTATAGTCTAAGATTGTAAAGGCCACACTACGTCAATGCACTATCCCGGACTGCCTAAAAGCAGGACAGGTAACACCATTAAAAAAAAAAAACTAGTGCAGCTTGTTTAGATTTTAACAACCTCCGCCCTCTATATCCAATACCCCCACTCTGGCGAAGCTTCTGGAAAAATGTGTCTAGATCCAAATCTGCAATCACATAGATAACTTTCAACTCCTGGACCAACACCAATCTGCCTTCCGTCAAGGTCACATCACTGAATCAGCACTCACATACATTGTGGAGGACATATTAAAAATGCTAGACCTAAATTAATCATCTCTTCTGATACTACTTGACTTATCCTCTGCTTTCGACACTGTTAAACACAACAGTCTACTGAACCTACTTGAACAGAGGACGGGCTTATCAGGGTCCGTACTGCAATGGTTTACTTCATTCCTCCACAACAGAACCCAAGGATTCAAGGTGAGTCAATCACTTTATCAGCCCTCCGCAGTCACCCTTTGGGTTCCACAGGGATCTGCCCTCTAACTCATGCTCTTCAATTTATTCTTGGAACCTCTAGCAGACTCCTTGAAATCTGCTAACATTCATTATCACATTTATGCAGCTGACACTCAATTGTATCTGAAAATCCCCTCCCAGAAGACATCATATCACTCAACTCTACTTCACAAATCACTCAACATTGGCTCACTGGTAACCATCTCAAGCTCAACGCTGCCAAAACGGAATTCCTCCTCATTACTCCTCCGAACCACATTCCCAAGATCGACCTTTGGATGAAGCATCTAACAGCCATTTGAGGGCTCCTCGCATTATAGATTGCTAGATCCTTGGGAATCACACTAGACAAATACTTGAATATGCAGGATCACATCAGTAATGTCACCAAAGGAGCGGATTATCAGATGAGCATTTTAAGGAAACTTAAACCCTTCCTACCACAGGACGACCTTAAGCTTGCGGTCCAGGCTCCTGTGTTGCTCAGGCTAGACTACGGAAGTGCCACACTATATGGCCTACCTTGATACAAGCTGGCCCCTCTAATTTCTTAACACTGCTGCCAGACTTGTGTCCGGAACAAAAAGAAATAATCACATCTCCCCGGCTATAAAATCCTTGAACTGGCTCCCTTATGAGACAAGAATACAACTAAACATTGCATGCATGACTTATAAAGCCCGACATTTCAATACCCATGGGTATCTGGCACAAAAGCTAGAACTATCGGGGATGCAGATCTTTGTGAAGTGCTAGCTAGCTCCCTGCTACTGAATCCACAGATTTCCCATAAAGAGCAAACATGCTACAGAGCCTTCTCGGGTGTCGCCCCAAAGATTTAGAACTCTGCCTCCGGATGTCCGCCTAATCTCGTCTATCGCCTCCTTCAAAAAGAAGTGAAAGCATTTCTGATGAACAAGTTTTTGCCCTAAGATAACAACTTTTGGTTATCTGCTGGTTATTCATTTATTGTTTTTGACTACTACAATGCTGACTCCCTATAGAGGTCAAACTTATTATTTTGTTCATCTTCAATGTTTGTTGTTCGCTCGGATATTTGACTAGTTTTGTTTCCACACCTATATCCTACCTCCCTTCATGTAAAGCGCTCTATACAAAACTTTATAAATAAATAAACTTTATAAATAAGAAAGGCAGGAAGGCCGGCATATAGAGCATTACAATAATCTAGTCTGCTAAGAATAAATGCTTGGACTAACAACTGCCTGGGGTATTGGAGCGTGACTGGTTATATCTTTTTTAGCACTGTCATTATTAAAACACATATGGGTTACTAAGTTATTTATTTGATGTTCAAACAAGACACCCAAGTTACGGGCAGTAGTTGCATGTTTCAGACATTCCCCTAATGTTTGAGGCCACCATAAGGAGGACAAGTTTGCGGAATTACTGAATACCAACATCTCAGTTTTGTCTGAGTTTACCCTGAATGAGCTGGCATTCATCTAGCTAGCCACCTTTACCAAGCAACTTTTAATTTGGTCTTGAAGCTGGCAGATGATATTCTGAGTATCATTTGCATAGCCATAAAATTGAAACCCAAACAAGGCAATCAGGTCGGCCAAAGGTTCAACATATATATTTAATAGGGTCTAACTCGAAGCTGATCCTTGGCGAACCCCACAAGTTATATCCTTAAAGCCTGAGCAAAATTGAGCCATTTGTACGGCCTGTGTTCTGTTCTCTAAGATGGATTCAAACCATTGTAGAGTGTTGTCTAGTGGACCAATCATATTTATTCTCTCAACGTGTAAGACAGTGTCAACTGCTGCCGACGAATCAAGGAAGGTGAGAGTTGCTAAGCTCCCCATCCAGAATCATGCTAAATGATTGAAAGTTATTGAGGATGTTATTTTCCTCAGTATTTGAAGATAACTGTGTATTAACCCAGCTTTCTACGATTTTAGCAAGAAAAGAAAGCAGAGGATTAGATGATGATTGATGAGCAAATTTGGATCTAAATTTCCTTTTTTAAGAGAGGGGAAACAAGTGCTGTTTTGCAAAAGGCAGGGACAGTTTCAGTTGCCAAAGACTTGTTTCAGATTGTCGTCTTTAATGGAAGGAAAGTGGAAGCCAGTTCTTTAAAATTCTTGATTGGACAGGGATCTAGAGGTGACCCAGAAATTATAAGGGAGAGTTTCGATGCTACCACCTCGCCAGAAAAGGCATCATTTTAGACCAGATTGTGACATAATCATCTACAAGATCAAACATTTCTACAGTTGTCTTTATACTTTTACATTCTACTGATGTAAAAGATGACAATAAAGTCAAGATTGTGTTCTGGAAGAACTCAGCCAGCTCGTTACAATATTTTTCAAAGGGGAAAATTTAGGCAAGTAATCTTTATTTTTAAACAAAGAATTGAAAACCTACAAGAGCTCTTTGATAGGGTTTTTTTGCTGATAGAATTTTTTTCTGGTAGTTACCACATTGATGGTTCTTTTTTTTTTTATTTTATTTTTTTATAAACCTTTATTCGTGCATCTTAAAAGAACAAATACGGGCCTACAACCGTCAGGCCGGCCACGATACAGTGAAGCACTGATACCCACATTACAGCCCCCGTGCGTCAACGATCAAGATTAACACCGAGTTATGAGTTACATACTGGAGATATCTTTGACACCCGGGGAAGGAGAGGTGAAGGTTAATTTTAGGTTTTTAAGGTAATTTTATCAGGAAAAAAGAAAAAAGTAAGTGAAGGATAAGAACAAAGGAGATTCGAGTCCGCAAGATAGCTTCACCACACGGGAGAGCAGCAACATCAGTAAAAACAACAATGGAAGTAAAATCTCAAGCAGTGAGGCGGTGCAGAGATATAACAGGATAGTCACATGAGCAAGTACGCACCCCTCCAGAGCCGCCCCCACTCGATCCACCCCACACCCGGACCCCGAATCGAAGCAAGTAGAGCGCAGAGACATAAAAGAAAAAAAAAGGCCCATAGAACTAATTAAGAACAGAGTATAATCCCCCCACCCAACACCAATGCGGAGGCTACGGCCTGCCCCCCCCCCCAGCATAGTGCCTGTCGCCCAATGAACCCGAAATATAGACAAGAGAGAAAGTAGGAATAGAGTGAAGAAATGAAGAAAACAGAAAAGAAGGTGAGGAGGAGCCCACGGGACACCAGAGCGCCCCAAACCATCAGCCAGTTATGGCCTCCACACACTGAGAGCCCACTACGCCAAAAAATTGCATGCGAAGATACCCTGTCACCACAATTTAAGCGAAGGAATACAAGTCGCGACAAATGCGCACAAAACATACATACAGTTCCAGTCCCAGGCCAGCCCGTCCATGAACCATGGCGATAGAAGTCAGTCTAGCCCTGGCCCGATCGCGGGCTTGGGATTAAACCAGCCCCTACATGAAGGCCCCGTGTCCCGAGCAGACAAAGACAAGATGGCCGCTTGTGAGAAGATGGTGAAGTAGGATCACGAAATGGCCGCCGACCATCTATTGAGGTCCCTCTTTGCACCACATAAAATCCAAACCTGGCAAGTAAAGTACAGGAGTTCCACAAAAAAGAAGCAGTAGGCCACAGCGGACGGTTCCTCTGAGCCGTTAGGTGTCGCTCAGCAGGATACTCTTGCGGACGCGGTGAGGCAGGCAACAATGAAGCAGGCAGCCATGACCAGGGGGACAAAGTATCCGCAGTTGAGGTGGAGAGCGGTGGACCCCGGGTGCCGGGAACGCCGGATGAAGGCACCAGTGTAGCACAATCATACACCGCCGTTGCATCCCCGCAAGAGGACAAAAGCACCGGGAGACCCACGCCCTGTGGATGACAAACAGAGCGCTCACGACCCGCAGCCGACAGTATGGGGTCAAACCGCTCACTCAGCGCCTGCAGGCCAGCGCACATCTGTAGTTGAAAGTCCCGCAGGACAGCCAGAACGGAGCCGCATGTCAGCGGAAGCTGGGCCCCCACATCGGCAGCAATCCGGGACGGCACTGTGGAGCTGGTGTCCGGAAGAGGGAGGGCGGAGTGGGCAGCGGGCGAGACCGGAGTATCACCCCCCAGCCGCGAGCAGGCACTCAACGCCATGTTTTGCCGCTGTACGTTGCAATGGCCAGGGGGGGGGGGGGTCGTGGCAAGGAGTCAATTCCCCTCAGGTCTACACCGCAACAGGGAAGGCCGACAGTCGCTTCTCTACTCGCAGGTTCCCTTTGCCGCCGGCTAGGCAATAGGTGAAGGGGGTCAGCAGCCTCCCTCAGCGCGGTCCTCAGAGCGGGGCAGGAGACCCGCCGCACCGGGGCCCACCCCACAGCTCCAGCCCGTCAGGCACAGGGTGCAGAAGGTGTCCGGCCGTCCCTCCCCGGACTCATCCGGCAACGATCCGTGGTACGAAGTGAGATCGGGACCGCGGGGCTCAGGTTAGCGCTAGCTGGTCCGGTAACTGCGGAGCTTCCAGGGGGCCGGCAAAGGCCATAATGGCGCAGGGGTTCAGTGCAGAGGACAAAAGCACCCAGAACTCGGGCATCCGGGCGGGCTGAGACTCCGGGAAAGCGGCAGCGCGGTCAGCGCGTCTTCGCACACGTTGCACCTCGAGAATCGGCGAGGATGGGCGTCAGGATAGTAGTCAGAGGCCACGGGCCGACGGAGCCGGGCGCTCAAGCGTCTGCTCCGGTCGCCATCTTGGCTCCTCTCCACACATTGATGGTTCTTATTAATGCTTTTAAACTCAGAGTTCCTGTTTATATGTCTCCTTATCAGACTTTGCGTTTGAACGTCTCCATGCTTTCTCTAAATGTTAACCTTTTTATTTTTATTGATATTAATTCATGTGAATACCAGTGGACCAACAGGTTTTTCCGGTGGGAAATGGCAAGTATTTGACGTAAAACCTCATTTACGGCATTTAAGGTCCAAATATTGAACTGATTAACAACATCCTTAGTTATTGGTTGATGAGACATCGGTTTGAGATAGATCCAGCCCAGGTTTTTATTTTTCAACATTGAGTCTGGACCAAGCACATTAAGGTACTTTTGTGGCTGTATTACTTGTCTTCCTCCATAAGCAGGTGAAAAAAAATCCTTACAACTTCTCTGATCCCATCAATGGTTATCAAATTTGCTTTGATATAGATGTGGTCAAGAATATGCCCTGCCAAATGAGTTGAAGTTCGGACATGCTGCTGCACTTTGAATACCGAACAAACATTGGCAAGTTGTGGAGTATTAATGTCTAGTGCATTATAATAATGAATATTTAAGTCCCCAAGTACAATTGGAAAATTGTACTCAAGATATGTTGCTGATATTGCCTCTTGAACTAAGCTAACAACATGTTTTGCTAAAACTTGCAATGAGTAAATCCACACAATATTTACTGTAGAGTTATGATTAACTGTTAGCGTATTCTGCCTCATGGAGGGCAGTATGGACCACGAGAAGCATAAGTACTGCTTTGTAAATTATAGTTAAGGCGCATTTAATGTCATGTTTTAAGTTTATCAAAGTGTACAAGGGCTGAAGGTTGTTGTCTAATTCACAGAAGTGTGGCACATATAATTTGCAACGCAACAAGATGGTGGTGGGAGTGCTGAAACTTTATAAACACTCACCCCTAGTCACAGATCTGGGTTAAGTCCATCGTTCTTTTGCTCACCATGCCACCCCAGGTTGGACTCAACCATATCAAATCAGTTTTGACCCTGCTTCCCATGGGAACAGCCAAACCCGAACTGCCAGGCCAGGTCCTCCCTGGACCAGAAACGAGCATCATCGGACCGGTTTCGGGTATCACCCCCCCATCAGCCAGGCTAGCTTGAATCCAGTGGCACAGCGGGCAAGTGACCCACGTCTGGGCATACCCTGGCACTTAGGGCGGACATAGCAATACAACAAGATAATGGAAGGAGTGCTGAAACTTTTCAAACACTTGCCCCCAGTCACAGATTTGGGGTAAATCCATTGTTCTTTTGCTCACCATGCCACCCCAGTGTGGACCCAACCATATCCAAATCAGTCGTGACCCTGCTCCCCATGGGAACAGTCCAGCCCAAACTGCTAGGCTAGGTCCTCCCTGGACCGAAACAAGCTTCCTGGGGCAGGTTTTGGGGTATCACCCCTCATAAGCCAAGCTAGCTTCAATCCAGTGGCACATCGAGCAAGTGACCCATGTCTCAGAATACCCTGGCCACTTAAGCTAGGCAAGGTTGCTTCTTGGCATGGTGAACAAAAGAACGATGGATTTAACCCAGATCTCTTGACTGGGCGTGAATGTTTGAACAGTTTTAACCTTCCGTCCATCTTCTTGTTGTGTATGCACATATAATTTGCCAGTTTATCCCTTCCAAGAGTCTTTGAATGGCTTACTCTCACCCACCTTATAAACAGCAAGATACACTTTAAAGAGGGATCAGGATGTAGAAGAGATGAAGTGCAGATCACACTTAATGGTGAGGCTTTAAGTGACAGTAGAAACTCATGAGGCAATCCCATGAACGGGGAATCTGGAGCAAAATCAGCAGCATGCTAGGCCTGGGCACGGAGCTTGTACGGACAGGTGCAGTAGGGCTTGCCTTTGGCACGCACACTGCGCAGCTGCGAGTCAGTCGTAATTAAATAGCAATAGGACGGTCTGTACATCGCATGAGTGAAACACTAGAACGTACACTATACAAAATGCCTGCTTTAGTGAGCAGAGGCCCTCTGGAGTAAAACAGTGGAGCTCAGCTGTAGATGGGGTAGAAAATGGGGAAAAAAACGGAATCACTTTAAAGCCCCAATTCAATTATCTAACATAAAACCACTTTAAACTGTTATACTTGCATCTTGTCTTCGCCTACCTTGTGAGGAATGTGGAATACGAACTTCACTCATGTTCTAGATTCCTGTGAGGGTGGGGAGGTTCTAATGAAGGCTGTTGGAGTCTGGCTGGCGGAGTAACTGTTACCCAGACATCGCAGGGTGCATACATAGATAAAGCTTACCTACTACAGTACCAGGTGTACAGCTGTACTTTGTTACGCTTCAAGAATTTGGCGACGAGGGTGCGTTAGACTACGCTTCATTTACGGCAACTTTTACACTTCTTGGTGAGTCGTTTTCTTCGGCAACTTGCACAACTTTGCTTCTTTATTACTCAATTGAGGAGAACTCTACGCACTGTTCTCTCGTGAGTCAATTGAAGACATCCATGTGGAAGCTAAGAAGAGTTTGGAAGTCAGATTTGTTTGCTAAGGAGATCAATTTAGTTATGAATCATTATAAATTCTACACTAACCAGCTAAGAGGAAGGTCAATCGATAGATGACTTTGTTTCTAAATTAAGGAAGCTCTCTCTGAAATGTAAATTTGGAGCTATGACTGATGAACTAGTCCGGGATCAGTTGAGTGTTCATTGAAGGTGCAGGCAGACTCGAGCGTCTTTGCACAGCAAAACATCCTTCACTCAGGGATGCCATAGACATTGCTAAAGTAGTTAAACAATCGTAACGTTGCATGCAAGAGATGGACAAAAAGGAGAGAACTAATCAAGATGTTGTCTCTACCATAGTCGGATATGATTCCGATGTAGCTGCTGTACTGAAATCTAGTCGCAATGTGCCAAGGTCTAAGCAGTCAACTAAGTCTTCTTATAGGTGTGGTAGTACTTTCCATTCTGCTGACTATTGCAAATGTGTGGCTATAGCTAAAAATTGTTGAAAATGTGGCAGCAGAGGACATTTTGCAGCAGTGTGTAAGCAAATGGGCAAATCCAGAGTAGCTGCAGTAGATGACAATTATAACGTAGTGGGACAAGAAGATAGGGTTTTGAGTGTGGATGAAGCTGAGGAAGAATTGAGCAGGAAGACTGGGCCCTAAGATGATTTTGTTGTCAATGGTAAAATGGTACAACTTACCATGTTTCATGTTTAAGATCATTCCAAGGGTAGTGTTTGAGAAACTGTGGTCAGGTGTAAATTTGTCTCTAAAGGATATCCATCGCGGTGGATATCAAGGTGAGGTCATTGACTGTTGGGTTACATGGAGGCTACCATGGAATTCAGTGGGAGAACAATACAAGGGAAAGTTTATGTGGCGGTGGATGGACCACCCATTTTAGGTTGGATGCACCAATACGACCTTTGTATTGTGGTGAATCCCAGGGCTCCAAACCAGGTGATGGTTATTGAAGATTTATGTTTGAAGGACATTTTGGAGGTGGCTAAAAAGTCTTTAGAGACGAGCTGGGGTACCTAGCAGAGTATGGATACTTGTATAGCGCACGACTACCCAGAGGCCTCTCGGCGCTTGTACGAATACCGCTGTGGAACCCATCCTGGCTTTTCCCTGTGAGGCGTCCACTCCTGGGCACCCCCAAGGTGAAGGCCAGGCATCCTTAGCGTTGTGGGGGCCGTTGTGGAGATTAAGCAAGCTATTGCCCAGAGTTGCAGAGTGGGACTCCATGATTAGAATGGCACCGAGGCGAGAATTATCGGGTCCGTGGAATTTTTGAGCCCAAGACCCACCGAGGCGGGGAATTGAACCCTGGTCCCGGGCTAGACCTCTGCATCAGGGTCTGCCGCTCTAATCATTGAGCCACACTTCTCCACTAGTATGCTCACAAAATAGTTTTGAAGCCTGACGCTGTACCTGTACAGCACAAATTAGGTAGGATTCCTTTGTTGGCTTGGGCAGCTGTCAAAGAAATGCTCAGAGATATGGTATTATCTGGCATGATCGAACCCATTGGAAGCTCCATGTGGATTTCCCCCCATAGTTATTACTGAAAAATCTGATGGTAAACTCAGATTTTGTATTGATTCGAGATAATTCAATCAGAATGTAGTAGTGGACACATCCGTTACTTAACATAAACAAACTGATTTTGGCATTTAGTTGAGGGAAATATTTCTCCAAAGTGGGCTTAAAGAATGCGTATCGCCAAATCAATTTACATGAACAGTCCAAACCACTTACAGCATTCATTACTGTGGAGAGAATTTGTCAATGTACCAGGATGCCATTTAAGTTGCGTTCAGCTGAGAGCTTGTTTTCAAAGCATGATGAGTGAATTATTTAAGGACATGAACAATATTATATACTTTCAAGATGTTATTCTTATGTTTGGGATTACAGTTGAACAACACAATCTGATTCTCAGACAAGTCTTGCACAAAATAAAAGAAGCAGGGCTGTCGCTTAGACATGGGAAATGCAAATTTCGGGTTGATAGGGTAGAGTATTTGGGATATGATATATTTGTTGAAGGTGTTGGGCCAAAGCTGAATCTTTTAGATGCCATTAGGTTAGCTCCCACACCTGGTGACGAAGATAAATTGAGGTCCTTCTTGGGTCTCATTGAATATTATTCAAAATTTGTGCATGGATTTTCTGAAAAGACTGAGATTCTGAGATCACTCTTAAAAAAAGGCTCTACTTTTGAGGGGGGAGCAAGAGCAAAATTGTGTTGATCTTATCAAAGAGAAAACTTGTGGGGCTGGAATTCTTACACACTTTGACACCAAACTAAAGTCCATTTTTACTGTGGATGCTAGCGCTACAGGTCTTGGAGCAGTAATGGCACAGATTCATGGTGGGCATGAGAAGACCGTGGAGTTTGCATCCAGAACATTAACTGATTCTGAGAGGAATTATTCTGTTGTTGAACGGGAAACCTTAGCGGCAGCTTGGGGTTGTGAGTATTTTAAGACTTACTTGTGGAGCTTCAAGTTTGTTTTACAATCTGAACACAAACCCTCGGTGAAGCTGTTGTTGCCGGGTGGGACGGGTAAATGCTTGGACAGACTTGTCGGGTTGGCTGCCCGCTTACAGAAGTACTGTTATAAGGTGGAACATATCCGTATGGATATGTTCCACCTTATAACAGTTCTTCTGTTGGAGAAACATTCAAGCAGACAGTTTATTGAGACTATCCTTAAAATAGCAGGAAGTTTTTGTTTTGCAGAAGGACAGTGAAGAGGCTGTGGCTTCACTCCAAGATGTTTTGAGCGTGATCGGAGCGCATGCCATTACAAAACAGGAATGGATCATGGAGAGGGAGTCTGATATTACCCTGCAGGATGTGAAGTGTTTGGTGGTGCAGGGACGTAGGAGAGCGAGTGCTGTATATCTCTTTGTTCGGCCTTATCGGAAAGTTTTAGATGAATTATCTGTGTATGGCAATGCCTTGGTGATGAGAGGAGAGCGGTTCATTCCTCTCATGGTTTGAGGGACAAACTTATTGAGATAGCGCATGGGGGCACTTAGGGCAAACTAGAACAAAGACGTTGTGTGTGGATTGGTGGTGGCCAGGAATGGATGTTGAGGTAGATTTGTGGGTGGAGAGGTGTAGTGTTTGCAGAATGAGTGAGAAGCGTTTGAGAGTGGGACCGCAAACTGATTTGGGACATATAGTTGATCCTGGGTGGCCATGGCATACTATTTGCGTAGATTTTATTGGCCCTATGAATGAGTTGAGAGGAGATTTGAGATTTGCTATGATGCTCGTAGATCTGTATTCTAAGTGGCTAATTGTAAAGTTCATGAAGGAAATCACCACCTAGGCAACTGTAGGAGTGTTGAAAGAGATTTGGTGTTGGGAAGGCATACCATTTGTTGTCATTACAGATAATGGCACACAATTGACCTCTCAGGAAATGTGAGGGTTCCTGGAGGCTTCTGGTGTTAAGCATAACCGCATCTCGCTTTACAATCCCCAGGGGAATGGTATTGTTGCGAGGGCAAACCATACGGTTAAGGGTACCATTCAGATGTGGTTAGCTGGCGGAAGAGAAGTGGGTATTATGGTTTCAAAAATGTTGTGGGCATATGGCTCAAGTGTACATGGAGTGACTGGTAAAATGCCCTTTGAGTTGATGTGTAGATGGTTGCCGGGCACAAACTTAGTTCCTACATGGATCAAGGAGATAGTACACCGTGCAGGTGACCAACAACCAATAGATGAGGACAGGTATTCCCAAGGCATTCGTCAGGGTGATTGGGCGAAACTTCGGCGTGGCAGGTGTGGAGTTGGTTTGTCTAAATTCAAAGGGCTGTTCAAAGAAGTGCAAACCCAACATCATTCTGTAGTGTTGGAGAATGGTGAGAGATGGAATTATAGACGTGTGCATTGTATCAAAGGGGGGGGGGAGGTTCAAACTGGATGTGAAGCAGAAAGCTTTGTCTTCCAACAGTGCCTTCATGTTGACGTCGGATTATGATTTAACCCCACCTTCGCGAGTGGGTACAAGTGCGGGAGCATCTTTCCAAGACAGAGGAGATGCCCGTGTCAATTTTGTCCACTGTGATTCTGCTGTAGAGGGGACAAGGGGTAAGAGAGTTCGTCACCTGCCAGGGTACCTTGAAGATTATGAGCGGGCTTAACGTTTCTAGTTACTATGTTGGTCATTCATTTTTTTAATCTTGTTCATTCATTTTGTGGTTCATTCATTTTATTTTTTGGAACAAATTGTCGTTTGGCTATTAAAAGGGAAAGTGATGTGTTATACTTGCATCTTTTCTTCGCCTACCTTCTGAGGAATGTGGAATACGATCTTCGCTCATGTTCCAGATTCCTGTGAGGGTGATGAGGTTCTAATGAAGGCTGTTGGTGTCTGGCTGGCGGAGGAATGGCTACGCAGACGTTGCAGGGTGTGTACATAAATAAAGCTTACCTACTACAGTACCAGGTGTGCCACTGTACTTCATTACCTCCTCGTACGTCTTCCTCGCCACATGAAACACAAAGTGGGCTTCAGCTCCACACCAGAACCCTCCAAAGCAAAAAGTTAGCATCCCATGCCTCCCATCCCTCCCCAACATGGCCGACCCACGTCACCTCTGACCCACCATAAGAGGAGAGCCGTTTTCTTCATTTTGCGCTGGATTCTTCGAGTGCGCTAGAGGTAAATCAGGATCCTGCTATAGCAGGACCAACGACCCCAGGGTGGAGGCCCTGCCTTAGCGGTCCTTAGTACGTGGGGGGTCTTCCCCCTTCCTTCCTCAGTTCCTACTATATGGGCGTTTCGCTTAGGATCTGTTGTAGCAAGCCAGGAGTTAATAGGGGCTGAACCGCTCGTAATCGGGCATGGCTATGTTCTCTGGCCCTCTACAGCTTTGGAGACGCTGGTTGTTGTCTGTTTCATCAGAGCGGGAGCCGAGACGGGGAGTTAATCTTCCGGTCTCTGCTCCCGCCCACACTCAGCACAATTTGCTGCGGTTCTCAGAGCGGCAGTTACCTGGTGCGCGGCTCCGCTGACTAGGCCGGTTCTGGCCTTGCGGTCCCTGCTCACCTGCATTGATGTCGCAGAGGCAGTTGTTCTCCGACTGGGCCACTTCCCTCCTCTCCCGGCACCGTTCCAGCACGCTTTTTCAGCAGGGGAGGTGGGGCTGAGAGTTGCCTTTCTTGAAGGCGGCGTCGGACAGCTTTGCGACGGCATGGCTGCTGGGTCTATCAAGGGTGGGGGGCCGAGCTATTTCTGGCTTTCCGCGTTCCGGGGTTGCCTGTAAACGGGTAGCGGTTTCGACAGTGGGCACTATTTGAAGTGGTGTGATCCGTCCCGCAGGCATACTGGTGATTTCATTCACCTACAACGGCTGCTCTCCAGGCATCTCATTACTAGTGCTTCTCCTGCCTTTCCAGCATGGATCAAGGGGCGGGTACCCCTGTGGTAGCTGGTTTCAGCTCCCAGCCACCCTTAGAGGCCCTTTCTCTGCAGTCCATCCAATCTGATTCAGGCTGCAGTGGCGGCGGCCTTTGAGAAGCGTGAGGGGGCAGGGACCCTCCCCCCCCTAAGAAACAACTGGACTCCCTTCTGGGCACTGAAGGGGATGGTGAGGAGGAAGACCTCAGGGGGCATTAAGTGCAGGGCCAGGAATTGCGTGATGTCCTGCAACATATCAAGGATAACATGGCGTTCCCGGTTCCCCCAATCGATTAACTGTCTGATGATTTCTTCTTGCAGCACCAGCGCAAGGAGCCTGAGTCCCTTCCACTGCATTCCTCTGTGCGGAGGGTTATTGATAGTGAATGGCAGGAGATAGATGAACAGAGTTTTCCTCGTTACCTTTCCAAACGCTACGCCATCCAGGATTTCGCGAAGGATTTCCCGACCCATGAAGGTCAACTCTCCCATGGAGGTTCTGGCTTCTCAGGGCTCCATCATATCTGAGGATGCTTCTCCTTTGGACTTGATGGACAAAAGAGTGGAAGCTGCGGCGAAACGTTCCTATGCGGCAGCCAACTTTTCCATCCGGACTTCCGTCTATTTATCGTACACAGTTCAGTCTTTATTAAAAGACTTCCAATCCTTGGCTGAACTGCTAGAACAGGGGACTGATGTTCTTCCTACCTTGGCGATCATGGAACAACAGACTAGACTTTTATGGGATATATCTTTCAACACCTTGGAGGGGATGCCGCTGTGGCTGGTGGCGCTGCAATGCAGGCCCGTCGCCAGGTGTGGCTACGTCACTGGAAAGCTGATGCTGGCCAAAAGGTGATCCTGATGAAGATTCCCTTTTCAGGCACTAAACTGTTTGGCTCCTCCATGGAGGAAATGGTTAAGAAGTCAGCAAAGGGCAGGAAGCCGTTGGCTCCCGTCCGTTACTCACGTGCCGATGTTTTGGTCCTAAACGTGTCTTTACTCCTAATTCTACAACCAGGGGCAGTCTGCCCTTTTGAGTTCGAGGTTGCGGCCTCTTCCACCCCATCCATATCCTGACTATCCTCAGGTCCCGCCTGTCGCTTTGGTGGGTGGACGTCTTCTGAATTTCATTGCTGCCTAGGAATCCTCCGTCTCGGACCAATGGGCCCTATGGATTGTTCGGGAAGGTTACTCCATAGTGTTCATCTGCCTTCCTCCAGACGCTTTCCTTTCCACCCCGCTGCCTTTAACGTCAGGGAGGCGGGAGGACCTGATAGCTGGTTCCTGCTTCTCAGAGGTGAAGGGGCGTCTTTTCCATCCTGTTTCTGGAGGAAGGTGTCTGGGGATTTTCGTCCAGTTCTGGATTTGAAGCGGGTTAATTTTATCATTCCCCATGTAAAATTTAAAATGCTCTCATTGCAGGAGATCCTCCCGCTGCTGGTTCAGGGAGAGGTAGTAGCTTCTCTGGATCTTCTGGATCCAGAGAAGATCCCATCCACCCATCCTCCCAGCGATTTCTCCGGTTTTGCATAAGGGGTCGCCAGTTTCAGTTCCAGGTGTGTCTGCTGCCCCAAGGGTCTTCACTAAGAATTTGCCCCCCTAGGTTGGGATCCTCCACAGGGAGGGGATCAGGGTTTTTCCCTATATGGCTGACTGGCTGATTTCTGCCTCTTCTTTTTCTAAAGGGACACTTCATATCCGGAGGGTCTGCGAAGTTCTGTCCACCCATAGGTTCCTGATCAACCTCCAGAAGTCTCACCTGGTAACGACCCAAGACTTGCTGTTCATCGGGGGTCACCTGGACAAGATTTTGGGCCATATGTAGGAAGCCAAATTGCGATCGCAAATGCTGAAATTCGCCGAATTTCAGCGTTTGCGATCGCAATTTGGGCAGTGTGCTATGTAGCACACAAAAACCCACACGCAAAATAAGGAATCGCAAAATTTGCGATTCCTTATTTTGCTAATGCATTTAAGGAATCCCAAATTGCGATTCCTTAAATGCAATGTAGGAAGCACCCAAGTTGTGCAATTTTGGCTTAAGGAATCGCATATTACCACCAACCTCACGTTGGTGGTAATTTGCGATTTCCTTGAAAAATGCACTTTTTTGCATTTTTCAAGGTGCCATGTGGCGCACATACATGCCCTTAGCGCATGTATGTGCGCCACATGTGCACACATGTTTATTTCAGGGGTGCAAAAGGGTGTCCTATGGACACCCTTGCAACCTTGAAATTGCATTCTCAATTTGCGATTCTCTAATTGAGAATCGCAAATTGAAAATGTCTTCCTATTCATTCCTATGGGCCTTCTAGCCCATAGGAATGAATGGCAAGGTATTCCTTATTTGCGAATCTCAATTTGGGATTCGCAAATAAGGAATAGGTGGGAATCGCAAAATATTTTGCTAATCCTACCTACATTCCGTTTTGCAATTCTCTAATTGCGATTCCCTAAAAATTGCAATTAGAGAATCGCAAAACACGTTTTACCTACATATGGCCCCAAGTCTTTTTGCCTGTGGATCGGAGGATCACCTTGTGGAGGGATTTTAATTCGCTTCTGGGTCAGTACTCTGCTCCTGTCCATCAGTGGTTGAGGGTTCAGGGGTTGATGTCTGCTACCCTAAATGTCCTGCTGTGGGCTCGCCTCCATTTGTTCCCCTTGGTGAATCCTCTCCTGTCCCGGTGGGCTCCCTGTTCAGAGAATTACGACCTTGCGGTGGTGGTGTCTCCACAGATCCAGGCCGAACTGGGGTGGTGGTTAGTGGAGTCCCATTTCTCTCGGGCCTTCCCTTCCTGGTCTCCCCATCTCGGGTGGTCACGAAGGATGCCAGTTTCCTGGGCTTTGGGGTGACCCTGGGTGCCTGGTCTCTTCAGGGTCAGTGGGATCATCTTCAGTCGGGTTGCTCCTCCAACTTTCGGAAGTTGAAGGCCGTTCACCTGGCATGCCTGGAGTTTGCCCCTGCTCTCCAAGGTCATCATGTCTTGGTCCGGATGGACAATCAGGTGGTGATGGGGTACATCAATAATGAAGGGGGGTGCAGGGTTCGCTCTCTTTGGCTCCTGACCCAGGAGCTCCTGTCTTGGGTGGAATCTTCAGTCTTGTCTCTCAGAGCGGTGTATCTCCGGGGGAGGGAGAATGTTGTGGCGGGTTGCCTGAGCCGGGTGTTTCCGCCAATGTCTGCCATCTCCCTGAGGTACTCTTTATTCCATCAGCTCCTGGTCCTGTTTGGTCGCCCGACGGTAGACTTGTTCGCTGGCGAGTTCAATGCTTTCCTACCTTGCTCCTGCGCTCTCCCACCGTGCCCAGGGGCATGGCGGTTGGATGCATTGTTGTTCCGTTGGCCGGCCTCCCTGCTGTACCCATTTCCCCCGTTTCCCTTGATCTCGCGCATCCTGTGCAAGATTCACCAGGAGAAAGCGTTTGTCCTGTTGGTGGTTCCCATATGGGTGTGACGTCCTTGGTTTCCTCTTCTGAGCGAGTTGGCTGTCCTGGAGTGCTGGGCAATTCCGGATCTCCCTTACCCCTTACGGGGCCCCCCGCTCCCGGTGAGGGTGTTGTTTCAGCTTCATCTTCAGGCCTGGCTCTTGAGAGGGTGAACTTGCTGGCGTGGGGTTGTTCTTTGGAAGTGGTGGATTTGCTACAGGGTTCCCGCCAGGCTTCTACTCTGCTGTCTTAGTCACGCCATTGGTCCTCCTTCTCTCGTTGGTGTGAGTTGATGGGGGTTGACCCTGTGTCTGTAGATCCCTTGAGGGTCCTTGATTTTCTTGCTGATGCCTTTCCCCTGGGGCTGGCTCCTTCCACCCTGCGGGCTCAGTGGGCGGCCTTGTGGGCGTTTCTCAGTCTGGTGCTGGACGGGCTCGATCCTCTGGTGGCTTGCTTGCTTCGGAGTTGTTTTTTGCAGCGTCCTCGGGCTGTTTGCCTAGCTCCTTCCTGGGATCCTCTGTTGGTCTTACGGGCCCTCCAGGGTTCTCCCTTTGAGCCCTTGGGTTCGGTGGATTTGAAGTTTCTCACCTTGAAGGTGGTATCCCTGGTGTCAATCGTCTTGGAGAGTCGGATTGGGGAGCTGGGTTCCTTACTGCTTGTCTCCTCCGTTCTTGCGGGTCCTCCCAGATCGTGTTGTTTTACGCCCTGTTCCGAGGTTTCTTCCCAAGATTTCTTTGGTGGTCAACCGCTCCCGTGAGGTGGTCTTATTGTCCTTCCCTCCTGTTTCGGCGTCTGGGCCGGATTCCTCTCTCTCACTTTTTGATGTTCGTTGGGCTGTCTTGTTGTCTTTGGATCGGACTGCCCCTTCTGTTGTTGTGACAATTTGTTTTTAACTTTTGACCCAGTTCCATCTGGTCACAAGCCTTCTCTGTCCACTTTAAGCCGTTGCATCAAGTAGGCTATCCTGCATGCCTATGATTCTCAGGGGTTGGAGCTGGCTGCCAGGGTCAGGGTCATTCCACCAGGAGTCTCTCTGTTTCCTGGGCATCTTTCAAGGGTGTCTCTGCCGAGCATATCTGTCGGTGCGGCAACCTGGTCCTCCCCGTACGTGTTCATGGAGCATTACCTTGTGGTTTTGGGTGGTCTTCTCGCTGGGGGCTTTGCTGAGGCTGTTCTCGTCTCGGGGCTGGTTCTTCCAGCTCGTGATTGACTCTTCTGTCATGTTCACTATGTGGTTTGGTCCAATATTTGTGCTGTTTTGGATTAAACATGATTCTGTTGCATCTACTCCTTGTCGATGGCTTCTTTGTTTGCTATGAAGCAGCTTGGCTTGGGTATATGCTTACTTTGTGTTTCATGTGGCAAGGAAGACTTTCGAGAAGGTATTGCCCGGTTACTTACCAGTAATCTTCATTACTCCGAGTATTGTCTTCCCCGCTACATGAGTTCCCATCCCTCCCTCCCTGTGGTTCTATCCGCTTCATTGATTTGGGGTTTGGTACTTTTCAGACAGTGGGATGGGCCGGCTCTCCTCTTATGGTGGCTCAGAGTTGACGTGAGTCGGCCATGTTGGGGAGGGATGGGTGGTATGGGATGCTGACTTTTGCTTTGGAGGGTTCTAATGTGGTGCTGAAGCTCACTTTGTATTTCATGTGGCGAGGAAGACAATACTCGTAGTAATGAAGATTACCGGTAAGTAACCGGGGCATTACGCTTCAAGACAAACCACTCCCCCTAACCGCCACAGATTAATTAAACCAAACTCCCCCGATTTAACAGCAGAATTAACAGAATTAAAAACCGATCAAAGCCGGTTCATACAGTGTCTAGGTATATAACGTGCCTTAACTCTGAAGTTGCTTCTTGTGATGTACCATCACATGCAAATTAGAGTGATCTGATAGCTTCCTTTTTGCCAATGGCCCTGCAAATTCTGGAGCCAGTCCCCAGTTTACTTTAAAGACAACAACTAGGAATCACCCTGCAGGACCTTAGGTTAAATAATAGTGGAGTCTTGAGATCCTATCTCCACCTCATCCCCTGCTCTTTCCTCTTCTGCTCCCACATTCACTTCCAACCAACCACACACTTATGGTTAACTATCCATTACACTCTACTACTCTGCCGGCTCTCGTGGTAGGAGCATATTGATTCCTTCTTCCCTCTGCTCCCAGGTGGCATCAGGTTTGCATATCGCTCAAGTGTACATGGCGTGACTGGTAAAACGCCCTCTTAGTTGATGTGTGGCTGGTTGCTGGGCACAAAATTAGTTCCTATATGGATCAAGGAGATAGTACAGCGTGCAGGCGACCAACAATCAACAGGTGAGGGAAAGTGTTCCCAACGCATTTGTCAGGTTTATTCGGCGAAACTTCGGAGTGGCAGGTGTGGAGTTGGTTTGTCTAAATTCAAAGGGTCGTTCAAAATAGGGCGAATCCTACGTCATTCTGTAGTGTTGGAGAATGGTGAGAGATGGAATTCCTCGACCAAGGCCACACCGCAGCCCTCATTCTAGTAGACCTCTCAGCAGCCTTCGACACCGTCTCCCACCGCACACTGGCCACCAGGCTCCATGACTCCGGCATACAGGGAACTGCCCTAGACTGGATCCGCTTCTTCCTGGCTGACCGAACTCAAAGAATAAGACTCCTGCCCTTCCACTCCGAACCCACAGAGACCAGATGCAGAGTACCCCAAGGATCCTCCCTCAGCCCCACGCTCTTGAACATCTACATGGCCCTCCTCACAACCATTGTCAGGAAACGCGGACTCAGCATAGTATCCTACGCCGACAACACCCAGCTCATCCTCTCCCTCACCAATGAACCCGACATCACCAGGCACAACTTCCATGAAGGAATAAAGGATGTTGCATCCTGGATGAGAGGCAGCTGCCCGAAGCTCAACTCAGAGAAAACGGAAGTCCTCATCCTCAGATTCACCTCCTCCACCTAGAACAACACCTGGTGGCCCCCTGCACCCCCGCCCACCCTCTCACACTCACAGACCTTGCCCGCAGCCACTGCATTATACTCGACTCCTTCCTCACCATGAACCAACAGATCAACGCCATATACTCTACATGCTTCTACACCCTCTGCATACTCTGCAAGACCTTCAAATGGATCCCCCCCGAATCCAGGAAGACAGTCACCCATGCACTCGTCACCAGTAGGCTGGACTACTGGAACGCCCCGTACGCCGGAATCAACAAATCTCTACTCCACAAACTTCAGACCGTCCAGAACGCCACAACCAGACTCTTCCTCAGCATCCCACGACAAGACCACATCACCCAGCACATACAAGACCTCCACTGGCTCCCTGTCGAAAAAAGCTTCAAGCTGCTCACACACACACCTACAAAGCCCTCCACAACACTGCACCCCAATACCTCCATGAAAGAGTCTCCTTCCACACCCCCAAGAGAAACCTCTGATCCGCTGACGTGGCCTAGGCCGAAATTCCCGGCATCCACAGTAACAGAACGGTAGGCAGATCCTTCTCCTACATTGCGACCAAGACCTGGAACGAACTCCCTGTCAGCATCAGACGAAGCCGCACACTTCAAGCATCCAGGAAGTGCCTCAAGATCTAGCTTTTCGGATGACCAGATTCAGGGAAAGCCCCAAGACCCGGCTTTCCGATCACTGGAGCTACCCAAACTCCCACCCCCTCACCCCTTCACGAGTGAGTAGTGCGCTCTACAAATCCCTGATTGATTGATTGATTAAGAGCTTTACAAGCACCTACCAACATGTAACGTTATGTTTTATTTTGTGTAAATTTATATTTGGTTTATTAACATCTTGCACAGCATAAATACCATGTTTGTCATAAGAAAATATTAAAACTGGTAACCTAGAGAGGTCTTGGTCTTGTACAGTGAGTAAGGCCAGATTGTCTGTATACTCGCTGTAGGCTCTTAAAGTGCAGTGCAAACAAACAGGACATGATATAAGGTCTCAGTAGCCCTGTCACATAGTCTCCAAGTCCTGTCCTCAGTCGGTACATTATACTATGTGCCACTGAGCACAAGAAGAGGGAGGTGGCCAATTCGTATTCTCATATATTTAGAAGGCAGGACTATTGAAAGCTTTGTGTTCCAGTGTGAGGGAAGAGAGCAGAGTCACACCACTAATAATGATGAGATATTTTTAGACTTGGTAAAAGGTCTATTTAACGTCATTCTGTAACATAACAGGCAACATATAAACACTCTCTAACACAGTACACCCTGCAGTGAGTGACCCGCCTGTCTCGAGGCAGTCTGCGGGCTGGGGCCTTAATGTCAAGTAGCGCCCTGCCTCAAGGCACCACAGACATCTCTGCTGCACCTGCCAATCCTGAGATGGAGGCGTGGAGGCACCAACCCCACCCCGAGGGCTCCTCGAGGTTGGTGGATACATTTCTCCACACAGCATTAGCCTTCCAGCCACCAGGCCTGCCCAGTGCCCTGCTGACATGCAGGGTAGAGCGCCACGGAGTGGTACTGCACCCTGCCGTACCTCTCCCAGGTAGCCTCGCCCAGCTGGTTTCTCCTTCCTTCTGAAAACGTAAAGTTCACACCCTGCCCAGCTCGCGCCTCTTACTGTACTTTTGGCCCACAGCCAAAGGGTGTTGTGTCTTTACCTTAGGTTTCCTGCCCTTTTTTGGAAGCGAAGTTGTTTTTCGTCCTCCTCCCAGGTGCGCTCACAGCTCTTCGGAGCCGGCGCGGAGTAAACAGAGCCAGCCTGCCGCGGCTGCTTTCATGGCACCTGGCACAGGTGCTGCTGGGCGGCCTTTCAGACACCGCCGCAACTTTAGCCTGGGTTCGGTCTCTCCAAGGGCCTAGGAGGCGCGCGTGCCTCTGAAGGAAAAGGCGAGGTTTCCCAGCAAGCACAGTGCCTTTGAAAAGCCAGAGAGACTGTCGAAGAGCCGGTCACATATAGGGCTGTCGAAGAGCCTGTCACATATGGGACTGTCGAAGAGCCTGTCACATATAGGGCTGTCGAAGAGCCTGTCACATTTAGGGCATTCGAAGAGTCTGTCACATATAGGACTGTTGAAGAGCCTGTCCTATATAGGGCTGTCGAAGAGCCTGTTCTATATAGGGCTGTCGACGAGCCTGTTCTATATAGGGCTGTCGAAGAGCCTGTCACATATAGGGCTGTCGAAGAGCCTGTCACATTTAGGGCATTCGAAGAGTCTGTCACATATAGGACTGTCGAAGAGCCTGTTCTATATAGGGCTGTCGAAGAGCCTGTTCTATATAGGGCTGTCGAAGAGCCTGTCCCATCCCTTCCAAAGAGGGGTTTGTCTCCGGCCTATATAAAGTGACAAATAAATAATCCCGGTGTTGACCGTTTCCGTTGCGGTGCCTGGAAGTAATTCGGTAGGTTCGTACAACGCAGACGCTTTCAAGGCCTCGAGGTCTCCAGCTGCAGTCTCAAACTGTCGTCTGGAGAAGCGTCGGGGGCTTGAACGGGTCTGCTAGTTCAGTGAATCCTATCAATGACGAGTATTTCCAGTACTGGGCCAGCTGTACATGATAACACCCCGACAAACTAGGTGCATTACCCATGAATTCATTGTGATGTAGTGTCATTTAAGGAGGTGAATCTTCAAGCCTTTCTTAACGTGGAGCAGGTCTGGGCGGACCGAATGGACGCCGGGATCTTTTTCCAGGTCTTGCGTGTATAGATGGAATAGACCTCTTGCCCTGTTTTTCTTCCTTTATGCTTAGTCTGCAGTCTGAAGGGGTCTTGGCTGCCTGTGTGCCCTGAAACACCAGAAATGTGAACTGGTGGGTATCCATGCTCAGTTCTCACTCAACAGTGGTGATATATGGCGCATTGCTCTCCTTGGCCTTCCCTATCTGCTCTAGGCCACACTGTACTTTCAGGAGCAGAACATATAAAAAAAAGCAGTTAAACCAGACCACATGGGGTCATTTCCGTTTAGTCAGATAAAATGTCGTTAAATATTCTTT
The DNA here is from genome assembly GCF_964204655.1 of Triturus cristatus. Classification (NCBI taxonomy): domain Eukaryota; kingdom Metazoa; phylum Chordata; class Amphibia; order Caudata; family Salamandridae; genus Triturus; species Triturus cristatus. The sequence continues at coordinate 378,082,908 of NC_140590.1, read as the reverse complement.
GTTGGGATTGGCCAAGACTCGGTGATTGGACTCGACGAGACAGTAAGGTGTGTTTTCTCAATTTTAGTTGGGCAATACAGAGGTAATAATGTAGTATTCGACCTTTGTACTACAGTATTAAATGTACCTATTTTTTAATGGTGTTTGTATACATAAGAAGACGTAAGATACTTTTAGACCTGCCCTTAATGTTCAACATTTACTCCTGTTGGACTTAGAAAAAAATACCTGTCATTTGTTGTTGTTTTAAGAATCAGCAAAGACCCAAACATGATACTAAATAGGACTTTAAACAAAGTCTTATGTATTAATTTGTAACCTACCTTTTCTGCCTTTGTTTATTTTAATTATTAGTCAAGACAGGGATCAATACTTCTGGTATAGAACACATTTAAAAGTATTTTCTATTTATATTTGCTGTTTGAAGTTGTACAGATAAGGACAAAAATCACCGGCTTTAAGTGATTTTGCTTATGTTTGTACCACCTAGGACATTAAAATAAAGGGGGTGCTGGTAGAAAACCGGCCAGGTGGCAACCCTAGTTGGACTACTACCTATTTGGGCGTATGTACCAGAAATCTCCTAACTGGATGAGATACTCATGCCTGACATAAAATCTCTGATGTATGTTAGAAAGGCACTGTGGATATGCCATTTTGCATACTATTCATTTTACTAACAAATTATGTGAGGCCTGCTTCTAGCTCGCCCTTGCATGTGTACAGCATTATTGGGAGCTGTCCTTTCTTGCTGTGCTCTTTCCTCCCCATAACTTTCTATGGGTGTTCCCAGTGCTCTGCCACATTTGCAGCCTTAAAGTGGAAGTTATCCCATGGTTGCCATAAGCAACTGTATTAAATTGTCATTACATTTGTGCAGCACTTTGTGCCTCATTGCTAGGTGCCAAAGCCCAGTGTCAGATGAGTAGCACACTGCATCATGGGGGAGTGTGTGGTTGGAAGGGTCTTGTATTTGCTGTGAGCCTATGTGGGAAACATTTTGGTGTTGCATGTGAGTGACCCGAGTGGTGCTCCTATTGTGTCTTGGTCCGCAGCACTTAGCAGGTGTTTGAGAAAGGATACATGAAATATAGGGCACACGAAGTTGTATCAGCTGGCACTTATTGTATGTGCTTTTAAGCGCATCCATTTCTACTATGCCGGCAGCCTCTTATCTTACAAAGTGAGAACTAGATCAACATGGTGAAGACTGTGAAATCAAAATAATAACGATTATTATTTCTCAGTGTGTTAAAATGCACGGGGCAGAGATCCGTGTACCACTTTCAGATCACTAGTTTAGATCTTAACAAGGTAGCTCGCAGCATTTATGAAAGACGTTTATCCAACCTTTGTGTCAGAGGTTCCATACCCAGTAAGATACCGCCAGTTATGTGCCAGCTGCAGAAGCCTGTGTTTACCCTCCAGACCGCAGTTTTCAATCCCTGTGAGAAAGATCTGTGGTATGTGTCTCATACAGAAATCTAGTTTTATTGTTGTTTGTCTTTAAGCCCCCAAAGTATTTCTCATTATTTGTTTGATTGAGATATCTGCAAGCTCATAGAAGCCCTTAACCAGGGCATGTGGCACTACAAAGATTTAGGGATCCAATAGGGTCCAGCTCCTTGGTTGACCGCTGTTCTAGGATGGCTCTCCGATGATATGGTAGGCTCTCATAGCCTGATCTTCATTGTTCGGCCTTCTGAACTGCAAAATCATTGTATTCAAGAGGTTGCATGATAAGTAAAGAAGCCTCTCCTCTGCCACATGTCCCTGGTTTAAGTGAATGTATTTCTGTGTATCTCCAGTATTTTTCACATAGCACTTAATGAGGATGGATTGGCCACAGACATGTAAATGAAGGCACACTGAGATTAGATGATTTCCAAATCATCACACAATGGTCAAGTGGAGAAACTGAGGTAGGATGGAGACCTCGGTGGTCCAAACCGAAAAATAAAGCCATTGGACCACATTTCCTGCCTGTAATGACCTATCCCCCATGGAGTCCTATTCCAGGATTGAATGGACAATTCATACATGTGTACAGACATTGAGAGTGTACACACCTCGGGCCTTGCCACCACTTCTCTCTGCTTGACTTGCTGTTCCCTCTTTTGTCGCATAAACTTGGCTGATCTTTATGTGTAGGGTAAGAGCCATGTGGAGATAGGGCTACACTTGACATGTCTCCAGGAACAAGCTGATCTAGGGCCAGATATATGACCTTTGTTATTAGCGACTCACACATTACGAGTCGCAATTTGCGAGTGGCAAATCGCAATGTACAACAGTGTCTCAGATACTGTTAGCGATTTCCAGTGGGGTCGCAAAATGCGAGGCTCATGAATATTAATGAGCCACTCGCAATTTGCGACCCCATTGGGCATGACTGGCCCTCCCAGGGATGGTGGCCTGCTGGGCTCAGCAGACCACCATATTTGGGACTGCTTTTCTATAAAGCAGGTTTTTGTTTTTGTTTTTTGCAGCCCGTTTTCTTTAAAGGAAAACGGAATGCATTTAAAAAAAAAAAAAAAAACTTTTTCAGCTCATTTTTTTAAGGGCAGGCAGTTGTCCCTGGGACCACTGCCTGCTCCTAAAAAATATTTTCCCCTGCATTTGCAAATGGGAAGGGGTCCCCTGGGGACCCTTTCCCTTTTGCGAGTGTATTACCACCCTCTTGAAGAGGGTGGTAATTTGCAAGTGGTTTGCGACGGCAATTGCGGTCGCAAAACATTCATACATGGCTTTGGGGTCGCTATTAGGAAGGGAATGCCCCACCATAATAGCGACTTACAATTCCTAAATAGCGAGTCGCAAATAAATTGCGTCTCACTATTTAGGAATTGCACAAGTACCCTGTGAACTTTTGCATGCGCAAACTGTTCGCAAACCCGTTTGCGCATGCAATTTAGGATCATACATCTGGCCCCTAGTTCTGCTCTTTGCCCGTCCCTCTTAATTACGGACATTGTAGTTCTGTGATGTTTGTTAGGGTCAGGCAGCAGCTCAAAAGAATCTTTTTGGGTTGACTGTGAATGGACAACACAGTAGCAATCCAAGTATAGGCGCACTGAGTTGCATATTTATTTGCTGGAATACCAAACCGTGTGTCCAGCATTATACTGAAGATCTAGATCACTAACCAATGAACAAGCCATATAAGTTTTATAGAAGCAATTGAAACCCCATCCATTATTTGTGTTTCTTTAGTTTCTCCTATTTTCATTAGCAAAGCTTGCATAACTACAGCTAGAGAAAAAACTCTCAGCAAGTCACACATTCCAACTTGTAAAATGACTTTAAAGCCATTAAAAATACTATAATTTGAAGAACACCATCAAACTGCAAATCTTTAAGTAAATAAACATGAAAATATTTGGCTACAAATCATAGTTGAGATCGAATATTGGTTTGGTAAATGAAGATGGGAAACGCTATATGTAGATTTGCCTGATCCACAAACCCTAGTCTATTTTTGTTTGTGTGAAGGCTTAACAAACATTTCACCAACTTCTGGGTATTTTGCTGTAAATTTAGTTACAGACCGCAGCAAAAGTGTGAAGCTTTTGGGCATACATTTTGGCACACATGTTCGCCAATCGCTTTCTTTCAAGAGTTGAGTTGAGGAATTAGAGTCATGGTATTTGATCAAAAGTGAGCAAGGGGTTGTGAAGTCTCAAAAAATCCTATCATTGTCCATGACTTCTTGTCTGTCCAAAACAGTTGCTAAACAGGATGTGCAACAATATGTAACAAACCAAATTGTAGTTGCATTTATAGAGCGCTTATTACCCCTGAAGAGGCGTTGTAATGCTTTTCCAACGAGTAGCACGCTACCCCGGTACTCAAAAAGGATTAGTGGTGAATTAATATAGAGAGATATGAAATTAATTTGAGCGATTGACATGTGAGTTTGTTATTTGGATTGAAAAAGAATAGTGGAGGGATAGACGAGGGAAGGGTTTGCATTTATATAGCGCTTGCTACCCCTGATGAGCTGCACGCTACTCCAGAACCCAAACAGGATTAGTGGGGGATTAGTGGGGAATTAGTGTAGGGGAAATATGAAATTAATTTGAGGGGTGGACATTTTAGTCTGTTAGTGGGATTGAAAAGGATTGTGGGGGGATAGAAGAGGGAATATTTTGAAAGTGTTTTTTTTTGGAGCTCATAGCAGTAGAAAGAGGTTTTGACGAGTGAAGTGGAGGTGGAGGGGAGAAGAGTCGGAGAGAAGGGTTTAGAAAGACTTGTTTGGGAGATCTGAATAGTAAAAGAGGTACAAGATGAAGCAAGAAGGGGTAGAGGAGGGAAGAGTCCAGATGTATAAGGAAGGTAATATATGTGTGTGTGTGTACATATATAAATATATCCAACCCTCTGTTGCTTGTATTTGAACGCCACTGCTCCAGATCAAAGGGCGCGTCCCCTATGCGGACCACCCAAGCATCGGTCCGTAATAAATTAACAGACTTTCCTTCGACCAACAGCAAAGGATGACGACGCTGTGTCTTGCCAAAATACTGATTTAATTGTCAGCTGCCGGACGCGTTTCGCCTGACCTGCAGGCTTGCTCACCAACAAATACAATAGAGTTTTCAGCCATTTTAAATGTCATAAGAGTCGTGTCACATGTTAAACTACTCAAACAGTGTATCAGAAGACAGACTCATAGTTTTACAATTATAAACGCAATGTTCTTGATAACATATACAAACTTTTCTGCATTTAAATTCAACCAACTAATGTGATATCATTACGCTACTGCTTAGCAGTGATACTTCATTGATATGATATCTATTACTCGCTGTTGTGGACATGTGCCCATACTTCGATAAATAATAAAAAAAAACCTAAGTAGGCATTTCTTTCAACCGCAGTATATATCGGTTGTTGCAGTATTTTTGTATGTAGATATTATCACAATTGAGCCCAAGTGGGCATATATTCACTGACATAAATATATTGTTTATCAACATATGTGCGTCTCCTGAAGGTGCAAGTGCTAAACAAAAGTTTTTTTGAAAAAGTGAAAAGAGAGAATTTTTGTGTGAAAATTGATAAAAACAAGAGGAAAGGGACAGAACCATCCACTGAAGTAGATTCATTTTGCACAATGTCAGCTGATAAAGTTAGAGAAAGGGAGGAGGCAGCACTATCGATTTTCGACGATTCTATGGTGAGCACGAAAAAAAGTGTTGGAGCCTCTAAAAATGTGATTAAATCAGATTTGACAACCCGTCTGAAAAGACTAGAAAAACTAGAACGCTCAGAACTATCAAAATGGTGGGAGTCTAAATCCCTGAAGCGTTACTTAGAGGTCAAACGTATTCCAAGAGGCTTGAGGATTTTAGTGGCCCCTACATACGAGGACACTAATTCCAATATGCTTCGAGGGTGGGCAGAAAATAATCAAGAATCTTCACAGAGAATGCTTGCAATTCTAATAAAGTATGCTGACATTGACAGATAGAAAATCATTGAAGAAATCGAACAAATACTTGATATATTAGACAAAGAAGTGGACCAAGAGACAATAACAAAATGTTCATCTGAAATTAAAGAAATTGCGCGATTTTGAAGAGTCAATCAAAGAGAGGAAGACGCGAAAGTTCATGCGCGATAATATCGACTACGACCGTGGGCAAATCTACACGTTCGCAAAGAAATTTGAAAACCTGCGCCATCAAAGGATGAATGCAAGTGGCAAACCTACAATAGACCCACAGTCAGAGCTAAGTAGCATCCCAAGCTCTGAACTAGAAACCGATGGAGATGAAGGCTCTAGTGGGGTAACTGCAGGACCTACTCCTACTGTGATTGAAGAATTTGTTTTTTTTAGAACAAGAGAGGAGATTTAACCTCCGCCCCAGGCCATTCGTATACATTGCAAAACCTTCAAGCGGATGAGGCAAAGGCAACAGAGGCACAAAACAATTTAGGCGCCGAAGGGAGAGCCAAGAACAAACAGAAACAACTACGGGAAACAAGGCTTTCATCATAAATTTGACGAGTATTGTACTAACAGAAAAAGAGAAAATCATCTTAAAATTGGGTCTATACTTTTGTCCAGAAGAGGACTTTAAATATATGTAAAAACAAGGGTGGACGTTTTCAAATTCATTCGGATGTTAAAGTTAAAGAAACACTTTTCCGCCACTGTCAACCCAGTACCAGTACCATTCACTAGTGAGACCAATTTGGATGTTGGCCAGCCAGGGGAGCTAGTGGTCAACTATATGAATTTGATGCTGGACTTGCAGCAACTCGAAGAAGAATCTAGATTAAGTAACACTAATTCAAGAAGTGACACACAGACCACCATGAGCCAAGCATCTATGTTAGCTGAAATACAAGGCATAGATATTGCAAGCAATGACCCAACGAGTTTCAGACCTACTTCGAGATTTATACCTTTGTCCAGTAGAGATGCAGTGGACATTTATAATGATCTGGTGACTAATGAACTACAGAGTCTTTGTAAAAACACGAGTGTTTAGCATTAAAAAAATGACACAACCACAACGAGATTACACTGCTTTGGTGAATAAATTGTCCACAAATGCAGAATGTATTGTACGAAACACAGATAAGGCCGAAAAAGTGGTGTTATGGGCCAAACGACAATATCTGAGTGAAGCGTATAAGCAATTGAATAATCGCTTTAATTATGTGAGGATTGCTGAGAATGCTATGATCACAAGCCATCGCCTTTATAATGCACAGTTACAGGATTGGCACACACAATGTCTGTTAAAGGATGAAGAACTAATGTTCTTAAAAATTAACAATCCGGTTACCCCTGTAATGTACCTGATACCAAAAGTGCATAAAGATCAGGTAAACCCACCAGGACGCCCCATAATTTCAGCTATAGGTAGTGCCCTCGAATACATCAAAGTTTGTGGACTCTTTCCTTTGTCCAACAGTTAAAACCCTTCCGTCATATATTCAGGACATGGGGGATTTCCTTAAGCGGGTGTATGATTTGCCATGGGAGAGTGATTTCCTATTAGCAACCATTGATGTAACTACTCTATATACCAGCATGAAGATGGTCTGAATGCGGTCACATACTACCTAAGGAGCAGACCTGTAAAATTCTGGTCTCGTACACAAATGCTCATAGCCATGACATCTATCTGCTTAAAGATAATTATTTTCTTTTTAATGGCAAATTATTTCATAAGGTATGCGGCACAGCTATGGGCACCTGCTTCGCCCCCAGCTATGCGAATCTGCATATGGGCTGGTGGGAGGAGCAGGTGGTCCAGAAGCTACACCCGGATCAGTGGCAAAACAATGTTATGCATTGGTGTTGATTCATTGACGACTTGTTTGTCGTGTGGAAAGGCCCAGAACAATCGTTAGTTGACTTTATCAAGAAATTGTAGACTAACAATTTAAATCTTAAATTCACTAGTACAGTTAGCTCAGCTAGTGTCAATTTTCTAGATTTGACAGTGTATATAAAAGATGGGAAACTGGAGACTGCGTTATTCCGAAAATCTACTGCGGGCAATACTTTGCTACACGCGACAAGTTTCCACCACCAGAACCTAATCAAAAGCATCCCCTATGGGGAATGTTTGCGAACTATTCGCAACTGTAGCAATCCAGTACGTTGCAATAAAGAACTGGAGGTTCTAAAAGCCTGTTTCAAATCCAGAGGCTATTCTGAAGGGTGTATAAAATCTGCCATTTACAAAGCCAAGAAGAGGTCGAGAAGATATCCTCTTCAATAAAAGTAATACAAAAAGGAAAATGGAAAGTGAGAATAAAAATCAGTGTAGGATGGTAACTTCTTACAATACACAACACAAGAAAGTGAGAGATATTTTGTCCAAACACTGGCATCTGATACGTAATGATCCGGTTTTGGTCAAATTAGTTCAGAAGAGACCACAAATACATTCAGACGAGCTAGATCGTTTAAACAAATGATGGTCAATAAAGTGATACCAGCATCCAAATCCAAGTTGGCTGCCTCTATGTGGTTAGGAAGAAGAGCAGGATTTGTAAAATGTTCAAAATGTAAAGCCTGTATACATGGGATAAACACCACCATGTATCAAACAGGTCTCTCCAACAGGTAGATGAAAATCAAAGGTCATTACACATGCAAAATGGATTTTGCTGTGTAATTACTTCAGTGCCCTTGTGGCCTGAGGTACGTGGGCAGTACAATCTTACCAGTCCACAAGCGTGTACTCCAACACTTAAGAGCCATTAAGAATGGCTATAAAACTTGCCCAGTGGCACGTCATTTCGAGCATCACCATTGCAAAAACACAGAAGGACGATCGTATTTTGTAATAGATGCAATAAAGCCCAATGTGAGAGGTGGAAACCGGGAAAAATAATTGAGAAGGTTAGAATCTTCATACATAATAAAATTGAATAGCAAAATCCCGGAAGGTTTAAATATGGAGTAAGATATGCATACACACATATAATCAATTTGCAGTACTAAGCGAGTTCCTGTCCCTTTCCTTTTGTTTTTATCCATTTTCACACAAAAATTATTTATTTTCACGTTTTCCCCCCAAACATTTTTTGCACTTGCCCCTTCAGGAGACACACATATGTTGATAAACAATATATTTATGTCATTTTAATATATGCCCACTTGGGCTCAATTGTGATAATATCTATATACAAAAATACTGCAACAACCGATATATACTGCTGTTTAAAGAAATGCCTACTTAGTTTTTTTTTTAATTATTTATCGAAGTATGGGCACATGTCCACAACAGCGAGTAATAGATATCATATCAATGAAGTAGCACTGCTAAGCAGTAGTGTAATAATATCACATTAATTGGTTTAATTTAAATGCAGAAAAGTTTGTATATATTATCAAGAACATTGCGTTTATAATTGTAAAACTACGAGTTTGTCTTCTGATACACTGTTTGAGTAGTTTAACTTGTGACACGGAACTTGTGACATTTAAAATGGCTGAAAACGTTATTGTATTTGTTGGTGAGCAAGCCTGCAGGTCAGGTTAAACGCGTCCGGCAGCTGACAAATCAGTATTTTGGCAAGACACGGCCTCATCATCCTTTGCTGTTGGTCAAAGGAAAGTCTGTTGATATATAAATATATATGTGTGTGTTGTATTTAATAAACTCAAACTTTCAAGTGTTGCTGTACTTTAAGTTAATTTATTTGTTTTTATGCGTATTTATTTTTTGTAATTCAATAGTGAAGCAATTGTTGATAAATAGTTATAAAAGATTTACTTATTTATGCACTCACCTATATACATGTTGAACATAGAATAATATAACCATAAGTAATATGTGCCGCTTTGGAACATTCAGCCATCCCTAGCACTGATCCTGAACAGGTTCCAATTACATGATGCCTCGGAGCGGATCTTAATTGGCATCTTGACTGGTATTTTTCATTCATTCTCATGTCATCAGCTTTCAGTGATAGACAAAAGCATCTTAGAAACAAGAGTTTGCCCTGTCTTGATGTTAGGTAAATTAGTTTACACATTCCGTTAATCCACTACAGACTCCTACAGCAGTCTGTAGAGAATGCTACACTAATCTGAGTAGAGACAATCGGGGAGTCCGACTGGGACAGAAAGTAGGCGCAGGCAGCAAAATAAAAGTGGCCCCATAAGTGAATCGGATAGCTAAAAATTAGCATACATTTGCAAATCGGGGTTGTTTTTAAATTGTAAAAAACATGCTGTACCGGTGTTTTACAAGGTATGGAATACTTCATGCATTTGTACTTGATAAAGGCAATCTTTGTGACAATATATGGAAAATCACAATTAAAAGCCGGCCCACTAAACCATAACCAGGCCCATATCCTGACCTGTAAGATCAGCCCATTTGACACTGCTAGATTTTCCTATTGGTCGGTCAGTCCGTCCCAGTCAGTCCATCAGGTCATCCACAATGCTTTTCTAGAACGTCTAGGATTCCTGTCCAGCTAGGACACCCGGTAGGAACCCACTTGGAGAGTTTCTGCGTTCAGGAGGAGCCAACCCCTACTCAGTATCTGCTTCATCTTTGGAAGAGCTAGTCCGCAAAATCTGGAGTTCGATTGTGGAACAGATTATTTGTTAAAGTGGTGGGCACACAAGAAACAGATTTCTGAAAAATCTCCAACTCACATAGACTCACTATGCTCATGTTCCACTGCCTACATTTCATGATTTCTTAAAATACGTTTTGTTTTTATATATGCTTAAAATATATCCAAGTACGCTTAAGCTGCCCCATCAAACTTGCTGGTGCAACATAATAGGCGTGAATAATCAAACTGGGAACATTAGACATTGAGCTTAGTTGTAGCCCGCAGTGGACTGCCCACCGCCTACAAACATGGACCTCAGTGCAATCGGATTAGACATACGGCAAACCTTTCCTTGCATTAGTGTTCTAGCCACTCTTTCCCCTTGGGGTGAGTGAACCTTCTAAGTCCATATCTAACGCTCCTACTGTCACAAACACTGTGTGATCTTGGGCCCCCTTCTATCCCTGTATCTTATTTACTCAAATGTAAACTGGTCGGGCCTTGAGGTGGCATTAAGTGGGTATGACTATGGGTGGGCAGGCAAGAAACAGATTTCTGAAAAATCTCCAACTCACATAGGCTCACTATGCTCAAGTTCCACTGCCTATATTTCATGAATTATTAAACTACGTTTTGTTTTTATATATGCTTAAAATATATCCAAGCACGCTTAAGCTGCCCCATCAATCTTGCTGGTGCAACCTAATAGGTGTAAATAATCAAATTGGGAACATTAGACATTGTGTTTAGTTGTAGCCCGCAGTGGACTGCCCACCACTTACAAACATGGACCTCAGTCCAATTGGATTAGACATATAGCAAACCTTTCGTTGCATTGGTGTTCTAACCACTCTTTCCCCTGGGGGTGAGCGAACCTTCTTAGTCCATAGCCAACAATACTACTGTCACTAACACTGTGTGATCTTGTGCCCCATTCTATCCCTGTATCCAGGGCTTTAAGTGTGCCGGTCTTTCCGGGTCTGAGCACTGGCAGTTATTTTCAGGGGGCCTCGAAATGGGTCTCTATCGAACTCTATTTTCGGGCCTCGCAGAGGTGGTACATTTTTTTTTTCTTGCACCAAACTTATTTTGCTCTAGCTGGAATTGCCAGGCTAGATCCTGAGGCCGCTGACCTTTGTGCAAACTGTAGATCAGGTGCGCAACTCCCATTAGATTGAAAGGACTTCAGCTCCTCCCTCTCCCGTCTTGTGTGGCAGCCCGGGCAGATACAGCTTCCCGTGCACACACACAGCCGCGCCCGAGTACTTCACAGGTCTTTTAAATACCACATATATATGTTAACGAGGCTTTGTTGTTTTCCACCCCTCCTTGTACAGAGTTTGAATTCTCATGCGCACTTATTTTCTCATGGTTTTTACTGCTGTCTCAAATAGACGGAAGTCTCTTAGGTGAAGGAGGAGTAATTAATCAAATCTTTGCCTTCACCTTAAGCTGTAAACACTGTGCTCTGCTACTCTCGCAGTGTAACTTGTTCATAACCACTTCTCTGGCGTATTTCATTATTTTTCTCCCTCTTTTCATTCTTTTACCAAGCAAGGTTTGGATTCCTTTTCACCTTTTTGATTCTTTTATTTTACTTTCTTTTCTCCTTTGATTTATTTCCTCTTCTTCGCTTAATTTTCTGTCCAGTTCTTTCTATCACCTTTGAACGACTTTCTCTCCAGTTTTTGTTGGTTCTTTCTATGCTTTTTTTTTACTTTTCCCTTATTTTAATCTTCCGTCGTTGTCACCTTGGATATCAACCGATTCTAAGGGCAGAAAAATAAATAAATAGGAAAAGAATTTAAGTCTTTTTCTGTTCTTTGATTCTCTTGTAGCCCTTGGATTTGTTTTGTTTCCTTTGCTTCTCGATGTTTCCACGCCTGTTTTGTTGCCTTCGGTTCTTATACTGTCCCTTGATTCTTTATCGCACTTTTTAACACCCTCAATTGATATTTCTGCGGGGTTTATGTTTCTGTAAACACTACTATTGTTGTGTTTTAGAAAAGCGGCGTAGCAGGCTATCCCTTTGTGTTACCAGCCAACACTTTGCCATTTTTTACACACCAGACAGCCAGCTCTAAGGACAATCTGAAGTGTTGAAGATGGGAAAGAAGAACGTAATGGCAAAGCAAAATCTACACTTTCCTCTTTGCGGACAGGTGCAAGGAAATAACATAAAGAAAACCCATTGATTTCCAAGAACAATACTCTGCGATCAGGCACCTAAACACAACAGATTCATCATTCATACAATTGGCACAGCATGCAGTCAGGCAAGCTCCTTAGCAGGATAACAACGAATGCTACTTAGATATAGGCGTCGTTACCATGACTTACTGTGATATCATTGGCAGAAAGAGTGGCCCATGAGATCAGAAAAAATCCCCTTGCATGCCATGGTCGCTACTGCATGACGGTGGAAGATTATAGTTCCGAACATATTTTAGTAATTACCAGCCCTCTCTTTCAAAACGTAAGAACACTTCTGAAATGCCCCACACTCTGCACTGCTCAACAGGCAGGTCAGTCAGTCTAATAGACGTACTTGTCAGTTTCTTCAACCCGGGGGATTTCACTGTTTGACTTAAAGCATGGTAATTCTTGGGAGTTATGCTGGTTGGTATAAATGAAATCGATACCCATTTCTCGTGTGTGCTTTCTTTCTGCGACATGCTTCCACCAACCGTCTGGAGGACACTTAAAGTGAAGATATGTTTAAAGTCAGGGATGTGGCGAGTAAAAGGTGCTAGTCATTTGTCATATGAATGCATAAAGTTCTTTTTAGCGAAAAGTTAGAGGGCACACAGATCAGTAAGAACACAGATTTAAGTAGGCTGGCCAGCCAAACATATCTATATTTAGACCACGCCCCTACTCCTTTTAAGAGGTTTGCCCCGCCCCTTTTAGAGCACCCCCAGTTTTATTCCCCACTTAAAGCCCTGCCTTTATCTTATTTACTGAAATGTAAACTGGCTGGGCCTTGAAGTGGCATGAAGTGGGCATTATTGTGGCGGTGCACCCGTCGCTTTCTGCCTTCACCCTGTGCCAACCTGCCCCATTTGGCCTCTAATCGCAGCAGAGCACTCAACCTGCCGAAATCATGACGAGTGTTTCCTCTGCCCACACCCTGTGAAATAAACGTAATCGCCGGCCCATCCCTTCCTTGCCCATTGAGTGGAAGGGGGGACAGGCACGCCCTGAAACCATCTCGACAATGAGAAGAATGTTCCCAAAGTCTCCTTTCTGGAACCAAACAATTGAACGCGGCTTAAAGCGTGCACATGTGCGGCCGGAAGTCGGCGGCCTTCCCTCCCAGCGCGGCGCTGCTCTGGGCCCTGTGTCACCCTAGGCGGCCTAGGCGGGCCCCTCCCCTGCCCGCCGGGGCGTGCCGCGGCCTCTCTGCCCCCGCCCAACCCCGCCGCCTGCGCTGACAGTTGGAGAGCTCCCTGCACTTGTCGCACGGCAGCCGGCCCAGCAGGTGAGTTACCTGGGAAGCCAGCCTCTGAACCCCCGGCGCCTCCGACCCGCGCACGTAAGGGGCCGTCGTCTTTACTTGTGAGGGGAGCAGGGCGGGAAGTGGGGTCCGTCCCGCGGCCACCTGTGGGCGAGGGGTGCGTTCCGCGAAGCCCTGGCGGTTGTTTAATTGGTGTGTTGTGTCAACAGAATGCTGGCACGGACCGCTTCCGTTGTCATTGGTGGCTGGTGGGGTTAAACTCCACTGATCTCCCGGCCGTGGCGGACCTGGAGAAATGCCTGCTGACAGGAGGCGGGTGCTGTCAACATAGAGGCCGGCTGGCACCCAGACCCCTCCATGATTCGGGTGCATTGGTCCAGGAGATTAACCCGAGCTATGTGATATCTTGGCAAACCGGACCTCGGGCACTGAGACGCCTGGGGCACTCACTCCTGGAAAGGGTCCTAACTTAGACCAGCACATGCCACAAGAGTAGCGCGCCAGAGAAGAGGCTAAATCAAGAAGCGCTAGTAACAAAGGTGACAACAGCAATTTAAGGGAGACCGAATGAAACTAGTAGGCACTGAGATACCGCGGGAAGAGATAGGGGCGAGGGCGAGAGGCAGAGATGTTCAAAACACGAGCAGAAGTAGGCAAAAGAAAGAAGCAAAGGGAAGGCAGCAATTGAGAGAGGAGGTGCTGCAGAGAGGGGTTGTGCATTTCACTCAGGAGGAAAGATAGAGACTGTTGGGAAAGGTAAATGAGTGAATTGCTACAGATTTAAACGAGCAAGGATATCTGGAGATAAGTATGGAAAATATAGAGGGGAAACAAGGCTGGGATTTGAGAAAAGGGGACGGGATTACTAGAGATAAAGGGAGAATGCAAATATGGGGAAAAGATCTGCAGGAACTAAAATGTAACCTGGATAGGGGAAGATGAGGGAGTCCGAGAAACATAAATGAGTGGTAGAGTAAGAAAAGTCTAAAGGAAATTGCGTCGGTTGAGAACTGGGTTGAGTGATAACTGTAAGGGATGAGAATAGGAGTATAGACCGACGTTCTAATGGAAAAGAAGAAAAATATAGGAAAAAGCAAAAAAGAATCTGAGAGCCTTTGTTCGTGGAGTGATCGTTTGACGTTTAGGTAACAGACAGCGAGAAATAGGGCAATACATGTGGGAAGAATAGAGACTGGATGAAGTAGATTGCATTGAGCATTCTACTGGATGAGAGGGGGGATTTGGACAATTTATTGGTAGTATTGGTTATACTAAAGTACACGGAAGACAAAACGTGCGAGCATTTTCAACGAACCAGTACTTGTTAAGGGCGACTACTCATCCCTGAGGGTCTCAAGGCGATGGGAGGGGTGGTGGTGGGGGCTGTCCATGTCCGCCTGAGCATTTTGGATTAATCACCATTGTTAATACATTTTTCGAGTGGCTTTCAACATTGGGCCGCCTTATATATCATGTTCGCTGCAACGCATGTATTTACAGTATTCTTATTTTATAATAATATATGTGCTTAGAAATATTTGTTCACCCCATATATCGACCTTAATGCTTGGAATGTACGATGGGAACTCGTAGCAATAAATAATCATGAGGCTGTGCTCCAAAAACGGTTTGTAAAATGAGGTTAAAGATGTGTATTATTTCAGGATTGTGGTTTAAAAAAATAATTGGCGACAGGAGTTGGATTGTAAAACTTACTTCGTAATGTGAACAGAGAACATTAACTCATTTTAGAAGTTTAAATGTTTTGAAAGTGTTGACACGGAGTGGGTGTGTAATTTAGCTGGATTTTTTTTATCAAGGACATCGCCGTCAGATGGCAGCGATGCCTAACACAGTAGTAGGCTGTTATTCTGCTCTGAGCTGACTTCAAAGCTGGCATTGAAAGGCGGAGCGGAAAGCCTACCTTGCTGGCGTTACTTCTTTGAAGAATGTAGTGGGTGCAAACACCTGGCGAGTCTGCCGACCAGGCTGAGATGAGCCCGCCGTCCTGCTCTGCTAGAGAGGTGCAAACTAAGGCTGTGCCTGACTCTGCCCCAGCCTCCCCCTCCTTGAAGGGCTCCATCCACCCCCTCCTGGAAGGGCTCCATCCACCCGTCAGCGCTGATGTAACTTTTACGCCCGTCGGCCTGTGCTACCTGCAAAGTGGAATTAAAACGTTTCTCCGCCTCCGTTTCCCACCCTTCCCAGCAGTATGGACGCAGTCCAGGCATGCGGAGGGCCTTAGCCGAGTGGGCTGTTTGTTCTCACGTCTCCCAACAATAGCTGCACCTGCAGTGCGGTGCACAGGCCCTGACTTGACTTTGGCAGAGGTGAGTGAGGAGACACGCACGCGAAGGAAGCGAGCGCGTGACAGCGCCTAGAAGAGATCTGCTCACCTGTAGTACCTGTGTCGACTGTCGAAGCGCCACTGTCGCATTACCAGCTCACGATAGGATCTGGCCTGCAGTCCGCTACTGCTCTCATTACGCATGTTGGATAATACCGACTGGTAACCCCCCTCACCCCAGCTGGGGCAAACTGGACCCGGAATGACGTCACCTTACACACCTGACTGGAGCATTATCGAACCTCTCTGCTTGGGCACGAAGGGAGCTCGCCCTTGAGTAAAAACTCCAGTACCTTAGAATGTTATATTGACTCGTACTAGTTTAATGTTTGGCCTTCACGTTGAGGCCTCTCCATGGCCTGTTAACACCTCACCACTGGATGGAAGGGAACCATCTATGAGGAAAAGATCACTGTTGGGATGCTGGATGTGTCTGCTGTGTCTGCTGCAGTGAGACTCTGTCTGTTTCACGTGCTGCAGGGGGAGCCAGGGTTTTGAAAATGTCAGATCCTCCTTAGTAATAAGGTTATCTCGGGCAGAGCCAGATGGACGCTCACCTCGGGCGATGGCAGCTCTGCGGGGATCTGCCCTGTCACCTATAGGTTGTAACACCAAGCTCTGCTCCTACACGTCTTGGTGAATCAGCCTGTAGAAATCCACACCTATGCCAAAGGCACCCAGCTCCTTATCATGCCTTCTGAGGGTGTAGAACAAGGCACTCTGGTGCTAAATGGCCTTACTAGGCTAATACTACCTGCTTGAACCAGAAATGGCTGCTTTGAATGCTGGTAAGACTGTGCGGGCGTGGGTGGGTTCACGGCAGCATTGCTCAAGGGGAAAAAAAACCTATGAACAACTTGACATTGCTGATAATGCAATTTTTCTATGCAAGGTGAAAGCTGAGAATTGACTCCAATCCCACGTGGTCATGTAAATGAGACAACCAATCCTTGTTGAGTCCATATAAGAACATTAGCCTCCCCGAATCCCTCTTTACACGTGATCACAGGAGCTCTGACTGAGCGATTACACCCTCTTGAACAATTATTGTTTTACGGGCAACCCCAAGGACGATACTGGATCACATGCAAGAGATTCCAAACTTTGCAGTTAGGATGGGGAGAAGATTTAAGGTAACCAAGCAAGTCCCTTATCTCAAGAACTCTTCAAAGCCCCTTGTAGCAGAGAGGGTGGAGTGCAAGTGCCAAGTTCTAAAGTACCAATAATTGCACCGTACAAGCCCAGTTCACTGGGGAGAGTAAATACGGTGGCATAGTCCCAGCTATACCAGCTCAACTGAGCAGGCTTTGGAGCAGACACATGACCATGGAGACACCAAGACTCAAACATTTAACCATCACTTTGAGAGTCTAAGACCTTGACCACTAGTCCACAAGATTCTTATTGCTCAGCACTTAAAAAGTGCCTCCATTTCATAAGACAAAGCCTTCTGGGACACGAACTAAAACTGCAGGCTACCACTGTGCCTCTGGCACATGCTCAGGTAGTTATTAAAAATTGCAAAATACATTTTTATTTAATGATGAGTGAACTGAGGGCATGCCTTACTGTAGCTTCTCTGTACCCGAGAGGGCTGTGGGTGATATGCAAATGTTAGTTTAGATTATAAGTGATTTCATGGCTGTGTACCATCCTGGCTTCCACAGATATTTAGTGAGATAATTATGCATCCACTCTCTGGTTGCACCCCAATTTACGTGTATGATTTCATGGTCTGAATCCGCAATTGGATAATAGAGGCATAGGTTTCCCTCCAGCCGCAGGTACTTTGAATTCCCTTGTGGATGGGACAGTGTGTGGGAAGGATGAAGAACTTTGGGATGAAAGTGCTCGGACATGTATGGCACAGGCAAATTGTGACACTTCCAATATACTTAAGAGATCTGGACGTTGCAGAATAGTTCTGTCCGTCTCAGTATAGATCGTTCTTTCAGTCCTAAAATAGATCAGGTGTGTGTCCTTTATGAAAGGTGAAAATTAAAAAAATACAGTATCGAGCACTTCAGTTGTGATCTGGAAGGTCTCAGTACAGAAGGAGCAATGCCACGTAGCTTTCAGAGAATAACAACCAGTGGCATGAGGAAGCTTTTGCCGAAGGTAGGATGAAGGAAAAGCAAAGATTCAATCATATAAACCATTGCCAATTCAGGGGGCTTAGTGTTTTTATATTTAATTGTCATAGCCATAAATGTTAACGCCAGTTTGTATTTTTTCATTTCTTTGTGTATGTCTGAACAATCGTTTTTGAATATGCACATTTAAACTTCACAAAGACTCAGTAGATTATGCTTCTGCTGTTAGTTTTATCTGCACCTGTAAAACCAACCCGTCCGTAAGTCCATGACTTGTCATCCATGTGCGCTTCCTCCTTGTGCATTCTGTTCTCCTCCTTCTACTCCTTCCTGCAGAATGGAGTCGTGCAGCATGGTGCTCACAGATGTGTTAGAAGCATGGCTTCCCACACTCCCCCTGTTTATCTTTGATCCTTCCCCTTGCACGATTAGGCTTGCTGAACTGCCCTTCTATACCAGTTTAAATCAAGGGAGCTAAAAATATACAATTGTTATAAAAAAAAAAAGTAAAATAGATTACTGACAGGGTTCATTTCAAGTCACTGTAAGCGTGAAGGTGCCTGGTTGATTTCCTTGCCAGTATCCGCCGGGCACTTCAACCACTGGATAAGTGATACACGGTTGGCTGATTTGGGGTGATGTGGGAGAGCGCAGTGTCACCAGTGTAGAGGTCAGGATCAGGCTTAAACGAGACAGATGCAAAGTTGTAGTTAAACATTTTTTATGTGAAACTCTCACAAGTATGCCCCACAAGCCCTATAGGCGAGACATTAACCTGACTCCCTAGCAGGCGCACTCTAATCTTGTATACACCTTACACCTGTTGTCTTTTTACAGAGCGGAGATATAGTATTCCTGCAGGCTAAGCCAGGATTTGAAGTTCCCAGACTTCTCATGGTCAAGTTTACCTAATTCTTCCAAGCTAGCCCTCCTGTGTTAGCCCATCTCTTCTGGAATAAGCTTGGTGACCGAGCAACAGATCCACCCTCAGCCCCACCCCACCAAATGTAAACATTTGTTGTTTATTTTATGACCGATGGTGAGATTATTGCTCTACTTCACCTGCTGTACAGGTGTGCACAAAGTCTGCAGTTACGGAGGGTTTATGGATCTCGCACACTATGTTGTTGGCCTTGTGTACATGTCACTAACTGATAGTGGCTAACAATGGCCCTGTTGTCAAGGTATTTAACCACTGTTGATCAAAGGTCAGAGGTCAGACTGTGGAACCAGGTGCCATGCATATATTTTTCTTTGCCCTTAACATGGGTTACTAACTAGTCGATGGGACATTGGTGAGACGTGCCTTGGGAGACCAGTCATAGAATAAAATCTAAAGGTCTAGTTTGTTAAGTAGCACCTAATACCTGCATACCTATCAGTTTTAGGCCCTCATTATTTGGCAGTATTGGAACTGGAACGTGATTATCGAAAGTTATATGCCTGCCCCCCACAATTTCTACTGGTAAGAAGGCAGAGCGCAGAACTATAGCCCCCTCAGGCCTCTAGTCCACACCTCATTAGAATTCATGCTTGCAACGCCAAGGGTTTCGGTCTTCACATCCGCCCCTTCCACATAAATCCATTTAGGTGCAGTTGCCAAACAGATAGCGGTGTATTGACTTGCACTCTCATCCACAGATGGGTCTAACTAAGATTTCCAATCTGCGTGGAAGTATCCATGTCTGCATAAATCACGCAGGGCAGTAAAAGGATCTCTAAGACATTTCCCCAGGAGAGCACTCCACGCGAAGTGTACAACCCGCCAGCGACACTGAGGGTGCCCCTTATGCATAGTAATGCGAGTGCAAGACTGCAGCCATTGAGATAAGCTGGGATGTGCAAACGTTGAACTGCGTACAGGAATGATGAGCTCTGTGGCCATCTAACACCTTTCAAATGGACAGTTCTTACTAAGAATTTGCATATTTCATTACATCACTAGAAGTGACTGGACTATTATCCTTTAGTATAGCACACATATTGACTTGTGACTTCACAGGAAGTAGAAAACTATTTACTTAAATCATTGTAAAATTAAAATTATTTTTCCATGCATGTTTATAACCTAGACACCACTACCCTCAATTTCTCTAAAGTAAGGACACATTGCGTAAACATTGCATGTGCACTTGTGTAAAATGACTCACCAAAGCTGAATGAAATTAATTTGTTAGCCCATCTTTTTAAAATTAATACAATTGCCTCGTCTCCTAAATAAATGCAATTACTCCAAGTACATGATTTGAATAGATTTGTCTGTGCAACTGCTCCCCAAGTAATTAAACTCCTACATATGTAAATAAATACAAAATATGTATGTTATCGTGTATATTTGAAATAAAATTACAGTAAATCCAACTAAGAGCAACACAGCACATGTACATCACCCCAATTTTAATATTATCTCAGAAACCACTGTCATTGTTCCCTCACAGTGTCACATATGCAGTGGCATGATGTATATTTAGACTCCCTGACCCTTGATTGATTTGCTGACTATACAGCTCGTATACCATGACCAAAATCAAGGTGCATTAATAATGTGGAGGCATGGATGACGGTGCTCTCCGTAGAGCCATGTGATGCAACGTATAGTATATAATCTCATGAGAACACGGCCATTTAATGTACCATGAACCTTTGAAAGAACGTATAAAATATAATGCACGTCTTGTAGTTACTAGATCTCTGATGACCTTGGCCTGGGACTCCCAAAGCGTTACCACATTTTCAGTCCTACACCTGTCCGTCAGATCTCAGTTTCACATGCACGAGTCCTCCTCTAGGACTCGGACTCAGATGCTCCTACCTCTCCCCCTCCAGTGGAGTGAGCGAGGGCCTCCTCTTCCCATGTGCTGAGTTGCATTGTCCTAACCGAGAAGGCCATGAATATTGTATGAACCTTGTCAGAAATAAACGCTGACATTACCTCTGGGCATTTGATGGAGCATTTCCATGATCTGATCTGTTGTAACAGTGTAAGCTGTTTTCATCCTCTGCATTTAATCTTAAATTTGAGCTGCAAAAGTGCTTCTCCGCTCACGCGAGTTTTATCGCAGCTGGCTGCTCTCGCAGGAAGCAGTTGTTCTTTAAAGAGGTTATCCAAAAGCAAGCACCTGCCTTAAAACCTATATTAACAGGGTTTTTAATGAAATCTGGAGGGCTAAGTATGAGCAGTGAATGTTACCAGAATCTGCAGAATTTTTCCAAAGAATTCTAATGTTCATTTTATAAATCCCAGTGTGTTTTGTCTTATCAAAAATACGAATAATATAATGTAAACATCGCTTCCTGGTTCAGGGCACTTGGCACTTTGTAACTTAAACATGTTGGTGGGTAGCTGGTGTGCACAGTCTTTTTAGAGTGCTTAAGTGTAGAAGTGTAAATTGAGTGAGTCTAAAAGCTGCTATCGGAACCAAGCTCTTCGAACTCCAAATTTGGCAACGTAACCAGTAGACCACAAGTAGATCATCAGTAGGTGTCACTTCCAATATGCACGTTTCGACCATACTCCTCTACATCTGCACTGTCAAACCTTGAATGTATGTATTACTACTAAAGGATTGGCATGAATGAGGTCAGAGTGAAATAAGGGGGCGATTCATGGTCATGTACAAGAAGGGGTGAGAGGACTTTAAGGATGACGGAGGTAGGTGTGACCGTATAGATGTCCTATGCCTGTACTTCAGCTAAAAGCTCGTCTCTGTGTAGCACGCCTGTTGTGTGGGGATGTTGTCCACATCTTTAATACATAGTTGCAAGACCTGTGTGCTTTTATTTTTTACTTATAATTTTCAGTTTTTAGTCTGGCAGTGTCATGATAGTGTGTTAAGTTAGCCATCAGGTGTTTCTTTTTTCACCCAGGTATGCCTCTTTGAGCTGGCTTGGGCTTTTTAGCTGTGAAGGTGAGTTGTGTTTAGGGTAAGTTTGGTTTAAGCTAGGCACTTGCCGTCCAGGCTGAAATGAGGGTTTGGCATTTTTCATGTGTGGGTGTCGTTTGCCCCGCACATATTGTCCATATTATTGAATTTGAATTCTTTTATTGACCAGCAAGACCCTGAAAGATTTCAAGTAAATGTTGAAAACAGATTTCATGTAAAGGTTGGAAAAGAATGGACCCTTGAGATACTCCACACCAATAACTGGTAGCTGCGGAGATCTGGAGGGGCCCATTTGAAAAATGAGAGGTTGCACTGTAAACAGTGACGTTTCTTGAATTCTATGTGGTGACGAGTGTTAGTGAGTGAGTCCATTCGTATGATGCAACTCTTTTGAGTGCCTGTGGGACTGGAATGGAGGGGCCACGTGAATAGTTACTGGCTACACACCGCTTTAACTGCCTGTAGGCAGACCTATACCTTCTAATCTGTAACATTGTGCTTTGGGTGAGCCCCTTGCTCCTGATTGAATGGCTTTTTTTAATTATCTCAGTTGTGGGCTCCTGATTCATTTACTTTCCGTACTGTTCGTGTTTTTACCCCGCCCAAGAAGCATCCTTCACAGGAATAATTCTAGGAGTGTGATTTGTAATGTCTCTGACACACCTAATATCCTCCCGGAGCACCAGTAAGCCCAGTAGCATACTGTTTTTCCAGCTCACTCAAAACCTTGGGCGGCTGTGCCCCTAGCTCTTGACCATAGGGATTTTGTCTGTGTCCTTTATAGTTCCGAAGCTGCTGGAATTCAACTGCAGTGGGTGGGCCATAACCCTGCTTCCAGGAACCCAAGCCCAAATAGTCAGCCTGTGGGTCCATTTGGTGCTCCTGATCCCGTGGGAGCCCTGGCAAGCTGAAATATTGACCTTTATCAGTCAGTTTCAGGGTAAAGGTCGAAAAATGTTGTTGCCCCCGAAGTATGTTGTCGTGGGTGCAAGTCCCATTCCACTCCTAGCCCCTAACACAGACTCAAGACCAGTTGACCTCGTAATTGGTCTCCTTACTGAAATATGAATCATTTCAAGGACCTGGTTAACTGAACATAGACTTGTGGCACTCTGAAATAGCATTGGATGTCTCTCCTGTTCCTAAATGAGGGGTAGTCTTTTGTTTCTTTATTTCTGGGACTATTTTTGATAGATGCCTTGCCTCCTGGTCTCAAACCCACTTTCAAGCACTGCACACACAGCCGCTGAAAAGCTAAAGCACAGGGAGACTTATCGTTAAGACCTTGATGCACTCAGGTATTCCGTGTCGCACCTAGACACTGACTGATGTATCCCACTGTCTGGTCGGTAGTAAACAAGGGAGACCAAGGGGACCTCATTTCCCTGTTGGCTTCAACTGGCCATGTTATTTTAGTATATACATTTATGGTGTAGGTACTGAAACCGTGTATTACGATCAAACGGGTAGATAGGGCCATCTGCTTTTTTGTTTTAGTCTTACCATTTCAACATGTATGTAAATACCTGTTCTTTTCTTATATATAGTTTCCAATGCGCATTACATTTATTTAAACATGTAATTGCTTATGTGAGGTAGTTAGATTTTCACCTAGCACCTTCACTGCTCCACTTGTTTTCCTTGGCGAACTACTAGTAAAGAGGGTCATTCTATTATCTAATTGAAGTTTGCTAGTACCCGAGGCATGTTTGCCACTCGTAGCCGCTACAAAACACTTCGATTTACCAGGAGAATCCTTCCTGAAGTGAAGGCAAGTCTGGGGTTGATGGGGCTTAACATGGACTCCGGTGATGGGAAGTGGGTCTGGTTGTCCCATTTGTCGAGGTGCAGTCGTGTGGTCTTTTCTTGCACAATGAGGATGATAATACCTTACTCACACAAGATGAGTGTGATTTTTTTTATTTTATTTTTATCATCTTGCATGATGGGTCCTTGCACGTTGCTGGACATTACCAACCACGAACCCTGCCTTGTAACCATTGACTTTCACAAAGGCCTCCCAAGAGCTGAGTGCCTTTTGGTAACAACTAGCGCTAGTGCTTAGACATTTTTCCAGAAGTTACTGTGCTGGGTGACATCCTTATAGAGGAGCTGAAGGGACTTTGAGAGTGACGCCTACCTGACCGCTGCTCATTCTTGGGAAACATTAGATATTGAAAAGGAGGAATTGAGAATGTGGTGGGACAAAATGTCCGACCAGAGGTACTTATTTGTACTGGCTCCCATCACGGAAAAATCCAACATAACTGGTTCCCTGAGACAGTCTCCAGCCAACTGGACTTGTGCCAGTGGTTACTGAGCGTTACGCTTTGTTTGGTTTCTGTATCTCCCGAGGAAGCAGTTATAACTTGGTATGTTATATTCAAGAGTCCCAATAAAATTTGTCCACATTGTAATTTGCAAGTTTTGAGCAAATTCTTCAATTCATCAGTTCATCAATTCCATTCAGGCTGCTGAGGTGATGGAGAAATTGACCCATCACCTCAGTAGTCTGTCACCATCAGCCAGATTTTATGACACTTTCATCCTTGTTGCTCCTCCGTATGAGTTAAAGGTAGATATGCATTCCTGGAAGATGTGGGTCACATTGCTCCTACAAGCACACTTTCATGGTTCAAATCTGTTATTCTTTTATCCAATAACATATACACTCGCCTACATCTAGCAGCCCCTGAGGTATTACCATGGGGAGGGGGATAAAATAGGTGGGAGAAGGGGGATGGGTGAGGAACAGAGGGGGTCAGTAGCAGAGGGTTGGAATAGTCCAAATCGGAGGGAGGCAGATGGTATTGGTCTCCACCGCAATGGCACCTTCCTCATCTATTGTCAAAATCCGGAGAAGTGGGTCTCCCACGGCGCCAGCTTCAGGTCTGTTGTTCCTTACTAGGATGAGATATTGTGTTCTCTCTTGTCTGAAACGACTCCAAATACTCCGAAGTGTTGCTACGAAGCAGATGCATGGACTGCACATTTTTCAAAATGCGGCAATTTATTATCTATGGAAGCGGTGAGTTTCTCACTTCCTACGGTGTCCCATAGTTTGTGAATCCAGTCAGTATGGTCAGGTGTGGAATCGGTTCCCCATCTAGAGGCGATGACTTATTTAGCAGCACAGAGCGCCATTGCAATTGCTTTTCCTGTGTGGAAGTGCAGCGGATAAGTCTACACATTCAGGTGTCCTGTAGTATATAGCAGAGGAGACTGGGGATATACTTGTCAAAGATCTCATTGACCTCTTTTAACACTACCTCCCAGTATTTTTTAAGTTTAGGGCCGTGCCAGAGGAGGTGGGTCAGTGTGGCCGCATTTGCTCCAGTAATTGTCTGCGCTGAAGGAAGACATACGAGCTCTGTGAACTATATCCAATCAATTCTTTAGAGGTGAAGGAACGTTCCATCTCGGTCTCCCATCTCCTCTTAGCTGGAGGTTTACTGGCATCAGCCACTTTGTTTATGAAACACCAGTGCTTTTCTGTGAGTGACCTTTTCCATTCCACCATATAGCGTAGCTGGACTGCAAAGTGGTAGTGGTGAGATGGGGATTGCTTAGGCCCCCCTTGGCCAGGGATAAATAGGCCCTTTTCTAGCCATGCCAGTCTTCTGCCCCCCCCCCCTCCCCCCAATATAAGTATCACTCTTTGTAGCTTACTGAAAAGGTGTGATGGTTAGAGTGGGAGGGTCTGCATGACATATAATATCTTTTCACTGCATCTATTCTACCTACCCATGAGAGTCCACCTCCCTTCCAAGTCTGTAAGTCTGAACAAGCTGTGGCAATGAGGTCTGCGTAGTGGCATTCCACCGTTTTCTTCAGGGGTAGATAGATTTTGAGCCCTAGAAATGGCACCCAGTGGCTTGCCCACAAGAAGGGAGACTGGCACTCTAATTAGAGATGATCATGCAGTGGAAACGTGAGCTTAAGGGCCTGCGATTTCTGCATATTTACTTTAAAGCATGAGATTCTGTCAAACTCCTTGAGTTCATGCAGTAGGGCTAGCAACAAAGGGCGGGGCTGTGTAAGCGGCACCATAACGTTGTCTGCATATAAAGCTATTTTGTTTTCCTGAAGGCAGATAGCGTGCTCCTGATCTTTTGCCAGGGCAAAAAAAAAAGCCGGCCGTAGGCCTGTGAGGTTAGGCCATTGACTCTTACCCATGCCATAAGCCTAGTTCAGCTACACATTTTCCATTTTTGAAATCCGGCACCTAAACCCATCTTGACAAGCACTCGCCAAAGAAATGGCTTAAATAAACGATCAAATGCTTTTTATAGTCGCTCTATATAAAGAATGCCAGGACAAGATAGCTTTGTCTACGAGGTGCATCAGTCTTTTGGTGTTGTCACTACAGCCTCTCTCTGTTATGAACCTAGCTTGAGCTGAATCTATGAAGCCCTGCATAAATGTGTTGAGGTGTGCGGCTAGTATGCAGGTAATGAGCTTGGCGTCAACATTGCGCAAAGATATAGAGCAGTAGGAAAAGCATTTTGTGGAATCTTTCCTGGGTTTGGGAATTACTGTAATCGCTGCTTGGGAATTACCGTAATCAGTTAAGGTGCCCGTGTCTCCAAAGGAGTTGTAGAGACAGGCGAGTATAGGAGCCAGCTGAACTATGAAGATTTTGTAGAAGCTTGGAGTGAACCCGGCTAACCCTGGGGCCTTTCCAGATTGTAGTCAGGCGGTGGCCAAGAGTTCTTCGTCTGTTTGCATGTTCACTTCTAGGTTCACCTTTGGTTCTGACAGTTGCGTGGTGTGGGTGAGAGAGGTATTGGTCTATGCGAGACCCTTTTCCTCTGCAGTATACAGTTCAGTGCAGAAATGTTTCAATCCTGGTGCAATCTTGTGTGTACTACTTCCTTTCTGTAGTTGGATTTTTAGGGCTGTTATGAGTTTGGACCATTGGTTTGTATGCAACTTCTTTGAGCTCCCAGCTTTATTGCCTCCTGCAACTTCGTATGAAGGAAGGCAAACTCTGTTCCTTGTCTAAAGCCTCAAGTTGCTTCTTAGACAAAGTCAGTTGTCTCTGCACTCTATAGGCGCAGGATTGTTTATGGGCATCTTCAAGGCTCTAACTCACTTCCCTAGGGTGATTCAATCAATCAATCAATCAAATAAACTTTATTCGGTTTTACATCAGAAAACCATAAAAGTTACACAAATACAGGTGCATAAAAACAATAATACATTAAAACATGATTAAAGTCAAACCCTCTACACAGTTTATAAATAAAAACCCAATACCCAGCCACCCAAAATTGTTCGAAGCCTTAAAGTGTAATGTGCCAGAGAAGCATAACTTCCTGTTATATTTACTTAATGGCATAAGCTAGCCTACTAAAATACTAAATCATACCTAGAACAACCATTATCTACACATCCATACAAGCCCTAGATTTCACAGAAGCTTTTAAAAACCCTACCATAAAGCTAATGCAGTCCTCTTTCAGCAATTGAAGATACATAAGGGCAGGACGGGCCTGTCTAAAATCCATTCTTTTTAAAATGGGAACCAGAAAATACCTTCGAGGGGTTTCATACAACTTACATAAAAACATAAAATGCAGCAAATCCTGCGGAGACTGTCCGTCGCAGCCACAGGGAGCCAGCACTTGACCTCTACTGTATCCCTTAGGCCTTGCTAACAAGAGGTGAAAAAGGTTAATCCGAAACCTAGTTAATGAAAACCTCTCGTGTGTTGATAGAAGCCCCATAAGATAAGGTTCCGATGTCGGGGTTGTTTTAAGCATTAAAAACATACGAACACTTGGTTTCAGCGCATCCCTGTCCAATTTCCTTGAGGTTAAGAAGGCTACCCAGATTATTTCCACGTCCTTATTAACAATGGATTCAGGCTTATAAAATAAATCAGCGCACCCTACCTCTTCCAGGCAGTTTTTAATGTATTTAAGCCAAGGAATTCGGGATGCATTATCGAGAGACCTACATTCTCTTAAAATTAAATGGTTAAGAGTTAAATCTTTATTCAGCCAGCACCTCAACCAAAACACCAGGGGGCAAAGCGCAAGGACATCGCTTAAATAGGGGGCCCCCAGTTCCTCATGGATCGCTAGGTTATAGGTTCTGTGTGGAACACACAATAGGCGCTTCAGAAAGTCATTCTCAGCCACCTGGAGGGAATCCGCAACAATATGTCCCCAGATTTCGCTACCATAGCAAGCTATGGCCATACTTTTGGCTTGATAGACTTTCAACATTGCTCCTGTTGGTTTCTTCCCTATTTTAGTGGCAAAATAAAAAATTGCCGCATTCACCCGGGCCCGGTCCCCCTTTTTCCTCCGAATTAAAGAACCCCAGTTTAGTTGGTCATCAAAAAGAACCCCTAAGTAGGAAAATACATCGGTGCGGGGGATCTTAGCAGGGCCAACACTAAATGGGGTTGTTGCCCCACTTGCATTATGTAAGATTTTGAGTTATTTATTGCCAAGTCCCGGTCGGTCATAAATCTAGAGAATGCTGTTAAAAGTGATTGCAAACCTATTGCGGTCCTAGATATAAGGACGGCATCGTCCGCATATAGCAGGACGGGAATGCCACGCCGCCCTACACATGGGTAATCAACCCCGGTGGCTCTTAATGCAGTGTCCAAATCATTGATGTACAAATTAAACAAAAAAGGAGCCAGGATGCATCCTTGCCGTACTCCCCTCTTTGTCTCAAGGTCCCTAGTGACCTGGAGGTCCTGAGAAAACCTGACATTAGCCTTGGTTGATTTATGCAGGTCCTCTAGGAAATTAACAATGCTGTTATCCACCCCCATTGCCCTCATGGACTGCCACAATTTAACGCTATTGACGCAATCAAATGTGGAGGACAAGTCCATGAAGGCAAGGTAGATGGTACTGGGGCGGGCAACAGTATATTTGGTCAGGTACATGGATAGATTAAGGCGCTGAGCGACGGTAGAACGTCCCGACCGGAATCCAAACTGGACATCCGACAGGATCTTGTGCTCCGCCGCCCAAGTAGATAATCTCTGCAAGAGAATACATCCTATAACCTTGACCACTGAGTCAATGAGGGAGATTGGCCTGTAACATTGGGTACTATTCCTGTCACCCTTAAAATCAGGAACTATGGTGGAGGAGGCCGAAGACTGAGGACAGCCATTCTTGGCCGCTGCATTAAACACAGCCTCCAGTACCGGAGCCCAGAAAGGAGGGTCGGACATGAACAGGTCCGGAGGGATACCATCTGGGCCCGGCGCTTTATTAATGGATAGCCCTGCAATACCAGCCATAACCGCACCCTTTTCAAAAATTATTACAAGGGCATTTGTATCCCGACCTTCTTGGCAAATATGCTCCGTAGGGCTATCCAACATAGATTTAAAATTGAGCACCCATTCCTCCTGATATGTGAATCTAAAGCCCCCCCACTTCCTGACCAAAAAGGGGGTGATTCGCAACATTCCAGAACCTAGAACTGTTCCAGAGAGTTCTTGAGTCAATCAACTCCCTCTATGCCTCCTCCTTCAGGGCACCCTTCCTTCTGGCCAGGGCTGACTTCTGCTCTTTACGGCAGACACGTACCTCTGTTTGTATTCTTGGTTTGGCTGACGGAGCTTCCCTCAGCTTTTTTGCTACCTTAGAGCAATGAGAGTCAAACCATCTGGGGCCGAGAATAGCCGGTCTGCCAGCCGGGACACTTAAGATTTCACCAACTTTACACGCTATTGATTCATATGCGCCAATAATCTCATTAGGAAAAGATACTGCAGCAGTGCATAATGCTAACTCGGGGGCGCAAGATACGTTTACTTCACTGTAAAATTTATCTGGGGAAATCTGAGACCATTTAAGTCGTCGCTTGCCATCAGTCGGTCTCAGTGAACCCCTGGTTGATACATCGCCAATTCGTGCTGATAATGGACCCAACATGTGAACAGAGGTTATGGTCACTATATTCACTCTCCATAATATTAAAACCATGGAATAAAGATTGTAGGGATGAAGA
The DNA here is from genome assembly GCF_964204655.1 of Triturus cristatus. NCBI lineage: Eukaryota > Metazoa > Chordata > Amphibia > Caudata > Salamandridae > Triturus > Triturus cristatus. The sequence continues at coordinate 378,053,091 of NC_140590.1, read as the reverse complement.
AATCAAAATAAAGTCTATGAACGATCCCCTACCACGCCCTTTAAAAGTTGGCACAGAAAATATATTGTGCGGGGCAGTTAAGGACATCAAGGCCAACATGTCCTGTTCATTTATCAAATTACTCAGCAGTGCCCCCTGGGCATGGTGTTCAAAATGAAACCCCTTCATGCGGGGGCATCCCAACCCAGAAATACAAGATAGCATTGGGTTTCCACAAGGATGTATGTGAAAATCTCCAGAAACCATAAGATTACGTAGAATAGGACCAAAAGACTGTCTAATAAATGCGCCCAGAGTGGCAATATTACCAGCACCATAAGGGCAGGCCACAGAATTGTAAAAATTAATAACGCCCCATCTATTGTTCCCCTTTTTGGCTGTCAATGCCTGTATTCCTGGATTTGTGGTTGACACAACCTGGATCTGGCAATCGACAGCCACGGATATGTATACGGCTACGCCACCCTTGGGTCTTCCACTCGCAGAAGGAGTAGCCGGGACAAAAAAAAGCCTTATAGCCTTCCAAAAATAGACCACAATCCACGACCATGTTTCATGAAAGCTAATTACCGAGAATTGCTTCACAAATCACACCCACGATGTGTCTTGAAGCTTATTTGCCAGCCCTGCGATGTTCCATGATAAGAAATTGTTGGATACCTCACCTAGGCAACTCTCATCTACCTCTGCTAAGGACTGGGTAAATACAACAGGCTCATTATCAGTGGGCATGGGCATCCTCAGTCAATCACACTCCTCCAGCCCAGTTAAAGCAGAAAATCTGTTATTTAGTTCCAATGAGGGGCCGGCACCAGTCTGACCATCTGTTTCAAAGTATGAGTGAGCCATGGGAGTAGGCTGTTGCCTAGGTGCTATTCTATTTGACCACCTGCCTCAAGAAGTTGCCATGGGGATATTATGATACATATCCCTAAAAGGGACTGGTTTATAGAAAAAACCCAAAGGGAAAACCCTAATGACCGATCCGGAAGAAGGAGCGAGGCAGATGTCCCTGGATAAAATCCTGCCCGCAGTGTGAGTGTTATCAAAGGTTACAATGACACAGTCACCCATGCCCACTTTACGCGAGCTCCCAATCCAACTCACCCTACGGGCAATGGGAATATTTTTAGCCACACGGGCACCCAGAGTGGTGTTATGTGCGAACCAATGAGTTTATTTATCAGCTATCCATAGTCCTCGCTTGGGGGTGGGAAGGGATGCTCCCCAGAACCTCTACGTAGGGGGTGGATTGCGGTGGCAGATCAATAACTGGGAGACTCGTTGGCTGTAACTCCCTTCTCTCTGGCCTGCTGACACTTAAAGGCACAGAAGGCCCTGCTCTTCTGGGGGACTGACCAGTGCAAGCTGGAATCTCAGCACTACTGGGCATATTGTTGTTGGAACTACTCTTATCTTACGTTTCTCTATTTGCTACCAAGCTAGCAGAGGAGCCTACCCCCTTACCTGTTCCCCTAAGAGCTAAATGGTCTGTACTGATCTTCGAGCTAACCGTCAGTGTAGCAGACGGTTTGCAGCCAACCATCCCCTCTAGTTTTAATAATCTGGCTTCTACTGAGCTTATTTTTTGCAAAATAGGATCCAGTAAGGTTGACATGATGGTTTTGAGCCTGCTCCAGAAGTTCCCCTCCTGTGTGCTATCGGCGAGCTGCCCTATGCCCATCTGGATCATAGGGGTTGGGGGGCCCTCATTGGGATCATTTACAGGGATAACAGGTAATGTTTTCTTTCCAGTTGATCTCTGAGCAGGTTTACTTTATTTCACTAATCCACGACTTTTCCTTTTTTTGGGGGGGGGGATTCATTAATACGAACTGGCCTTAATTCAAGGGCTCATTTCCCTAGGGTGATTCGTTTATTCTCTATAGCCTTATTGAGCCTAGCTGAGATGGCTGTAAGGGTTCCTCTAACAACAGTTTTCAAGGCTTCACACAGTAGGAAGGCTGAAGTGCTTTGATTGTCATTCATCTGGAGGAAGTGGTGGATCACGTCCCTGACCTCCTTTATAGTGGATTCCTACGTTGAGTGTTTGTCGTTTAGGTATTTGTTGGACTCACCATTGGAATTTAATGGCCAGCAGAACCACCACCCTGCCCTTTTATTAGGCCCTGAGGAAAATGATTGTCTGTCCAGCCAGCCGGATCTCTACTGCCCCTGGTCCTTCTTCATGAGGTGTGTTAATTGTAGGAGATACATATCCAAGTTGGAGTCTCTGAGCAGGGGCATGAGCAATGCCAGACGTTTTGCAGTGGCGTTAAGACTGTGGACATTAAGGCTCACTATAGTACCCATGTGTTGGGTGGTCAATGTAATAATGTGGAGAGGAGTAGAGTTCGGTGTCCTAGGGCATATCGTTCAGCATATGGGCTATAAGTTATATATTGCTGCTTGAGGAGTCTCATCTTGGGTGGGGGTGGGAACTAGCTGGGGGTAGAACACAAAACTCAACTGCTCCCTCCATGGGAGTCATGGGTACTGCATGTATGGGGATTGTGCCAGTGGGCATAGTAGCAGAATTGGTAGAAAGAGACAGGGATCGTTCTTTCCCCTTGACAAGTTAGTGTGCAGCTGCGACCACTACCAGCTGTGAGTGATAGTTCAATTATCAAGGGGGCCATTTAGATAAATCCTGTGTGATGCGGCATGTGCGTGTGACCTTGGGAGAATGCAGTTGAGCGATCAGTCAGAATTATGTTCCAGAGCGACATTATAGTCCTGGAGTTGATGGAGTAGTTGTGAGCGTTCTTGGCGACTTCCGTATCCTGATGGTTTAACTCCTGAAGGCAGGCCACTCCTGCCTGTCCGTTATCTCCAGTGCGGAGGAGTCGCAGGGTCAGTTGTACTGACTTGATTCCTCAGAAGATCTCATAGTCCTAATATAGTTCGGGCTTCGTACATGGTGCGGATCATATGCATTTCATTATTCCACACAAGATCAGGTGGAATAGGTGGCCCCATTTGTCTTTAATCCCTTTCTCGCGTAGAAAGGAGTTGGCTACCATAAGCAAAAGGTGTCGCAGGAGAGTTATAGGGGACAAGTCCTGGTCCTGCCAAACTTTCACACCTTCAAACAAGATGGGGCTTTGGTTACATACCACCTCCATGATAGCTTCCTTCTGTCAAAAGTGGTGGATACGATTTAGGATATCTTGTGCTGCACGTTGTGTGTTAGACTGCCGACCTGCTTTATGTGTGCAATCAAGAACAATATCTTTTCCCATCCAGATCAGGGCGTATATGGCAGAAGAGGAGGACAGCGTAGCCCTCCAGGTCACCATAGCCTGCCATGGGTGGGGAGATGTCTCTGGATATTTGAACGCCAAGATTTATTTTCAAGGACCTCCCAGTGGATTAGCAAGTTGGCATTGTGGTCTCGGAGTTCCACAGCTCGCGTCTGTAGCGTTCAAGTTCCTTCTCTGTGGCATCGCGGCTGTTTTCCGAAGTGGCCACACGGAGGTCGAGCAACGCTAAGTAGATCGACTTAACTCCACTTATCTCCAATGCTAGTGGTAGGGGCATCTGCCTCAATGTGTTCAGAGCTCAGGGGCAGCGTGTCGTGAGTCTCTCGGTCCATGGGAGAGGTGTTGAATGTTTGGTCGGGTTTTTGGAAGAGGTTTTGTTCAGCATGTCTTTAAGTGTGAATTCTTTCCTGTGTGTCCGTGGGGTGCCTTGTGGTATGGTCTTTTAGTTGTTAGCAGGACTCTCTCTAATGCGCGACCCTGAATCCAGAGGACTGGGTGGGTTTCGGTGCACCTTGATGAGCGAGGTTGCTTTGGGTCTCGACTGTCTCTCGCGCGCTGGATATAATCAGTTCTGCTCCTGAGTTGCCCTGGCCCACAATAAGTGGCTTCTGCACCTGGCCTGTGTCTGTTCATACTCCTGGGCCTGTTCAGTACCCTGGTGAGGGCCTTGCTCCTACGCTATCGAAATCCATGTGACCACTTTCCTTGGTCCTCTGCTCTGGAACCTCTTGTAGTCCTTTCTCTTTGATATATGTGCAGTCTATGTGGGAACAGTGCTGACACGGGAAGTGCAGCAGGGAGCAGGCACTCTGCTCTTACTTCAGCTCCTGGCATCTGGGCCTTCTCGGTCGCTGGATGTTGAGTTGCCAGAGTAGATCACCGGCCGGGTCTCTGAGGGTGTAGAACTCTGACCTGTGTCACAGCACTGTGGTAGCCTCAAACTCTGCTTATGGTGCGTTGTCTGGTCCAATTGCTTTCAGACGGGTGCATATTCTGGGACTGTTATAACACGGTCTTCGTGGCGGACGCCACCTTAAGTTCAGGCAGCGGAAACAAACTGGCCACCCCCTGCTGCTCTGGAGATATTTAGTGGAGTGTGCTGGCTCTTTTCAGTTAGCGTTCTTTCTCCACTGACTCCCAGGAATTAAAACTCCATAGACTGGCCGGGTCTGCAGGTTAGTGTGTATGGGTGGTGTAGCATCTCGGATGCGCTCTTACATGGTTGTCATCTTGGCCACACTTCCCAAACATCCTTTCAGAGTATTCTGAATATGTTCTTCCAGTGGTTTGTTCTCGGAAGCATTTTACTCCTGCTCTTGAACTTGTTCTTGAGTTACCTTTTTGAAATATAAGCTTTTGTATAATACTGTGGGCTCCTTCCTATCTATTTTATTATGATCTTGGTTTGCCGCTGGGGCGATGGGTGGTGGGGTAGTAATATAATTTGTTTAGATGTACGAAGTATTCCTTTGCACAAACCTAGGTGTATGCAATGGGAGTTTTACATGCCTGCGAAGGGGGTGGAGTGGAATATATCATCTCTCTCCACTTTATAGTGGAGGGACATGCACTGTGTCTTAAGGGGGATGTTCAGAGCAGAAAGAAGAGTTTCAGAGCTGCACTTTGGCAAGGAACTAGGCTGTTAACATGGTGAGCGCTGTTGAAGTGTGGGGGCCCAGCTTCTGGTTGGTCATCCTGTGATGTAGTCTGTCTGATCTGAACTGGGATGGCATTCCAGATCCTAGTAACATAGTAGAACTACTGATGTCTTATTCTTACATTTCCTAAATTCCAGTCTCATAAAGCCTCTGCTACATGTAGTGCATGTTGTATACTGTAGGTCTTAATCTTGGTTACCAAATACAGTGGATTGCCAGCATTAATCTCTTAATAGGTAGTGCAGCAGGTCTTGAATGTGACACAGTGATATCAAACATACAGTCCAAAAAAGGTGAAGGGGTGATTGTGTTCAGAGAGGGCCTGCCTTGAAAGTTTGGGCTGGACTGTTCTATTGGAGCAAGGTTAAGATTAATTTGCATATGCCTAGGTCTGATCTGAGGTGGCCTGGTGGACAAAACAATAATGGGTTGTAATGCTAACCCAAGCGATTGCCAGTGGTTAGACTTATTGCAAGCATCCTCTCATTACGTTTTGTGTGTTTAATGAAACGCCCTAAATTGCTTAGGGTATGCACAGATGTGGGTCCTTTGCTCACTGTGCCACTGGAACCAAGCTACACCAACTGAAGAGCCCAAGTAAGAGTGACATTGGTCTTGGGCTGCTTGTGGTCTGGTTCCAAGAGGGCCTGCCTTGGCAATTCGGGCTGGAATGTTTGGATCAGGGTCAAGACTGATTTGCATATCCTCTTCGCTGCGGCGCAAATTCCGCCGCAGCGTGCTGAACATTCCAATCGCGGGCGTGGTCATGACGGCTCCCGGCCGTCATGCGCACACGCCCATCGTGACACATGACGGCCGGGAGCCGTCATGAGCATGGAAGAGGATATGGCTGGATCTAATCTGAGGTGGCATGGTGCGCAAGAGAACGATGGGTTGGAATGCAATCCCGAGTGATTTCTAATGGTTAGACTTATTGCACACATCCTCCCATCACTTTTTGTGTGTTTGATGTCACACGGTTATAGTCAGGGGTTTGTGAAATCCTGATGCATTTGTAAAGACCTTTGCGGCATGGAGCATATCCAGGATGCAAGGCAGGGCAACGCTGCCTCCATTGAGATTTAGCTCACCACCCATCAACGTATTGCACCTAATTATCTATGTAGAAATCTCTGTCTCCCTTTGTGGGCAACATTTTTCTGCTCAAGCAAATAACATTGGCATGGAGGAATTCCATAAAAATTCCCCTCACTGTCCAGAATAATTGTCATAGTGGCTTTTTCCCATTCTCTTGCCATTTTAATCGTTTTTTCTATCTGTCTTGTGTTTAGCTATTGCTCCAGAAAAACCAGTGGCCAGAAATTGACTTGTATCGAGACTGGGCAATGTGAATCACTAGGAAGACACACCATTAACCCTTTCAAACTCCCTCTATTATAAGTCATGTAAAAAGCATATCTTATATGGGCTAGTGTTCTGTGCCTTTGTGAGGTTATGTAATTAGGAATTCCGCGGCAATGGCAGGAGATCGTGTTTGCATGCGGCACACCCTATGTAAACATGGTCTGCGTAGCCTAGCAATTACCTCCACCGCAGGGTTTTCCTGCCAGCAGAATTCATAGATCCTTGTATCCTGCTGATATGTATTATGGAGAAAAATTCTGTCGGCAGAAACTATAGTTACTTCTTCCCAATACATAATATAGCCCACAATTTGTTCTATGGTGCAACTCCTTAATGTGATGGTGCCCCTTTGCAGCAAAATATTTGTAACTTATAGATTTAAATCAGTGATGGGGCTGACACACCCTTTCATTATTTTGTGATCTTAGACCAATAGAAAGATGACCATTTAGGATGGAAAAATGTATTAAAGTAACAGAAGTCTGTTTGGCTTGCAGTGCTCTGTATATACGAGCAGTATTATTCATATGCATTATCGCGTCACTATTATTGGCATGACTAACATTCAGCATTGGGCCACATGCCAAGATCCAGTGTCCGGTCTATCGAGCCTTGAATTGCTTCTGATGAGTAATCAACCCTGTGAAATGGGTTTAAGTCTCCTTCATTGCATTTCTTCTAGTCTGCTGGCATTGCTTTATGCAGACTTTTTTCTTGTGGTTGTTTCTCATTGGGGGGGGCAATGAGCGGTTGGCTACGAGCAATGCTTCTTTGAAATTAAGTGTAAACTCTAAGTAGCTGGAAAATAAAGGAATATTAGATGGTCAAGAGGGAGTGAATGCGTCTCGCATCCTGTTACCAGCATCGTCTCACCTTAGATTTTTCCTTTGTAGCACTTAACACGTGCATTGTTTTGCAGGTGAGGGAATCAGTGTGTAAGTAAAACGAGGACATGTGAATTGCTGAATACTGATCATGTTAATAAAAAAGATGTTTAAAAAAAGTGTGTGTGTGTGTATATATATATATATATATATATATATATACATATACATATATACACACACAAACACACAAAATCCAAGGTTGAAAATCAGTTAGACAAATATCTTAGGGAGCCCATATCCAAAAGATATACATATGCTCCACATCAGTTGAATATTAGAAATAATCAAGGTTGGGGGTGTTGACATTTGGACCGGAAGCTACTCGACGGTCTCAACCCGCGATCTGTCTCATGCAAGACTGTATTTGCAAATTCCACTGTCACAAGATATGTCACAGTTCAAGATATCAATTCATTCTTGTGTATCTAGTCAAAGCTGAGCACAGACTAAGTTCTGTCTAACAAAAAACAACACTGCTTGGCATTCCGTTGGATAATTTACATCTCAAACTAGTGCCTTTCTTGGACCTTCTTCCTGATTCTACACAGGACGCAGTGGTGAATAATCGCATGCCTGTTGCTACTGCAACGATTTGAGATGTAAATATTTTGAAATGTATTTACTTTTTACTGTATGTGGGTAGAAATATATATTACACAACGGTGATTGCCACTGTGTAGTTGTAGTAAGGTCAGAGTTTCCATAGGAAGAGCATTTTTTATTTTGCTAATAACTTTAGAGCCATTTGACCAATCTACACCAAACTTTCCAAAAAAAAGTTCATGCACCTCAACACCATTCTTGAAAGTTTCTGGGTGATCTGTCAAGCGGAAGGCAAGAAAAAGGGTGTTCCAAAGCATTGAATTCCCATGTTAATTCTCAATCTCTGAGGGGAAAAAAAGGCTAAATGAAATTGGCCGAAATTCAGCAGAAAGTTACGAGTTTTAGTTTGCTCAGTAATCTGTAGCTGGTGAATATTAGTGTTTTTGTGTTTTACATCTTAGTATCTATCTAATAGTTTGTATTTCACACCACACAATAACATCACTTTAAACTTTGGTATTTTTAAAGAATTTCCATGTTTATATTTAACGTAAGCTAAGATCGTGTTAGCATTCCTAACTACAGAATCACTTAAACCTTTTCTTTTTATTCTTTCAGTGAATTTATTATTTGTGGGAGACACCTGTAACCTCTCTAAATTTCTCCTTTATTTTAACACTTTTTCACTTATCCATCTCTTATCGATTTTTAATTTTTGTCAGATATTTTCTCGACCTAACTTATTTTTTCATCTGATGTTTTATTCCTTATTTAATCACATCATTTCTAAAACACTCTACCTGGATAACTAGGTAGTGCCTCAACCTTGCCCCAGACCTATTAGCCATGAGTGAAGGAAATCCCTTAGAGACCTGAGCTTTTGGAAAACAAGGGAAGGCCTTCAGTACCATTGAGACTGTTCTTTACTTTGCAAATTAAAACTGCTAGCGACTGTTGTCTCTTTCTCCATCACAAAACCCTCATCAGGAGAACTCACAACACCCTCCTCTAGGACCCTCCTCTGCAAACCCTCTTATGTTCGCTCTGGCTCATTTCTCAGCAGTGCTTGCTACTTAATAACAACTATAAGCACAGCTAGTAGGGCTCTGCAATGAAACTTTGTCAATGCTTTGTGTTTCAAATAGCCACCATAGATGCATATGTGCCATGTATATATCGGTGTGTTCAAATATTACAGATGCATTAAAAGATAGCTGCTGTGGATGCACGTGCATCCATGCTGACCATCTTTGAATGCACGTGTATTAATTTAACACACATTCAAAGATGGCTATAGTGAAAGTGTATATTCATGGTGGACCTATATGAATGGGTTCATTAAAGAAATATTATATATATATATTGTTTATAGATGCTAGCTGCACATTTGTACTCCGAGACTGGCATCTAGAAATAGGTGAAAATAAATTAAGATGTATGCCTGCTGACAGTGCGGTGGACGCAGAGGCTTAAAAAATTGACCAGATTAGAGGGGTGGCAACTGACTTTGGAGGGCAGAGGAAATTGAAAAATAGCGAGCAGGATGGGGAGGTGTAGAAGAAGCAACAGACTAGCTGAGGAAGAAGGAACATTCACCATGAAAAGCTAAGTCAGCAGGGGCTGATTAGTTCATGTTCTTACGTCTGACACAGGTAGGAACACCACAGGTTTTATCCAAAATGAAACGTCCAACATGAATCAAAAATATACAGTAAATTTAACAGAGCATTGAAATTTAGATTTTGCAATGTGGGAGAATTGGTGGTGCAGTCGATGGAGGACAGAATGCATGCAATGCCCTAGTGCTTAAATTGGAGGATTCTCGATATGCAGAGACATTTGAAAGGACAGTAGAGTTAAATAAACAATCACAAGGCAGGGTTACTGTCTCATAGCCTTTCTTTGAACCTGCCATGTCATGCAGTCACTATATTTCACCATAGTTTGGTCTGTCTCCTGTTGTTCTTGCACTGGGACATCTCCTCTGGCTAATACATTTCAGGGCGTGAGTCCTGGAAAGCCAGAGAATCACTGTTTTCACACAACACTTTGGAAGTGATGTAGTGGCCCGGAGCGGGATGTAGCTGGTGCAGCTGCCAGCCGCAGTGTTGCCAACACATTGCTAATTACTGGATGATTTCTACAGAAACAAATGCCTCATTGTGTCTTTGAGCAAACTACTGGCCTGCCACTGAGTCCACTTCCATCATCCGTGTAGTCTTTTATAATACAGTGTGCTGAGCAGCCTGAGGGAACTTGACGCTTGTCTACTCAAAAAACACCACCAACCGTTGATTTCCATCAAGTAAATGGTTGAGAGGACCAGGGCGATGTCCCCACTGCCAAAATGGCAAATCTTTAATCAATCGACTCGCCAGGTATGGACTATCCTCTAGTCCTTATAACTTGTTTTATAGGTAGTGCTTCAATCGCCAATTTTGCTGACAATCCAGGATCCACTTGGGCGTGCAGACTTTTATCGGCTAATGTGCTTTTAAAAGGAGGCTGCTCGGGTCAAAATGGTCGTATTTAGTAGCCAAGCAGTACTGTTTGGAGAACACTAACAGGGTCTTGAAGCTTGAAGCTTGGAGTTGCCTCAGATCGAGGCCGCTGGATCAAAATATTGACACTTGGGCCTCTCTGCTGAAAGACCAGGGGTTCTTTTAGAAAGTAATACACAAATGCACTTGCAATTCATAGGGTAGAGCATAAATCCATGACTTCCTCTAAATATATTTTTCCATAAAAAGTAAATAATAATCTTCAGTTGAACAGGAAGAAACTATTTAATATCCCCATATGTGAATCCCCAGTTTTTTTTAAAAACATTGTTTTTTTATTTTTCTTTATAATCATAATCTGTAGATACAGTTGTATTTTGCATCACCATGGGGAATCTGTATTTTTTATTTGTATTTTTGGTTTGAACATTACAAACAACATATCTATCTCACAGTAAAGACATGTACAGCATTTCTATCTGTGCATTGTTGAGCAGTCCATTTCGGATTAGCATTGATCACTATTAAGGCTGTACAAGTATCTGCCCACAGGTTGACATCCAGTGTGTCGATGGTCAATGTTGGTTATATGTAATCGTTTCTCGCTCACTTTAGATTGTTGTTGTCCCTTTGTGTTGGGTCAAGTTATCCCAGACATTACCATGTTTGGTGAGCTTCCTTGTGCTTTGTATATTAGTTTCTTGAGTGACAACTAGTGTCCTACTCGCTCTTCATCTGCTAACATCCGAGGATCAGGTGCTCTCCACTTCTGAGCCATGTCCTACTTACAAGTGATCAGCCCTAGTCTTGTGAAGATTTTTCAGATCAAGTGCAGCCTTCATCTTCCACTATGTTAAGTAGGGCCATTTTCGGGGTTAGGTTTACAGGGCACTACAATACATTCCCCCATGACACACAACAGATTTGGCATGGGGAAACTGTTCCACCCCTTTCCAGCAAATCAATGCTAGAGTTTCCACTCGATCCTAGGGACCGCATATGTTCCATTTTACAATTCCATCTAAAACTTTTTCATTCCTAGCCTTCGTTGATTATTCCAAAATATATTCTATGCTCAATTTTTTCCATATTTTCAAATACTTATGAGGGCAGCCTCTGCTCATACATATTTATTTTCCTGCCAATCAACAATAATCCATTTCTGGCAGGCAGTCTACATATATTGGGTCGCTTAAACACGCTATGTTTTGTCTGGGCACCTCATCCTGTGTCAACAAAAACCGCTTCATACATCTAGGTGGTGATTGCTCCTTCCCATATGCCCAATAGCATAATCTTTTTGTTCCATTCCTTTTGTAAGTCTGTGATTTAGTGAAGTTGCCTACCTACTCTCCTCTGGTACTCAACAGCCATGGGACATTACCACAGGTATGGAAATAGTTTCCCATTATTCCTTCCCTAGAGGCATATGTCTGGCTGTATATATCCCATTGTCCTGATTTTTCATCTGGTACAATACCATTGTCCTGATTTTCCATCTGGTACAATATATGCAATGCAAGATTTTAAATTGCACAAGTCAGAATCCCACTTTGATTGCTACCTCCCAGGGAGCCCACCTGACCTACTCCCATTCCTCGTCGTTGGCCAACATCTTCTCCCCATTTGTCCATTACCCTGGTTAACTCTTCTGGTGAATTGTTTGTTAATGTTTTTGTAAATTAGGTTAATACAATTTTTATTTAGTGGCTCAGCCAGTACCCTATTTTGTAGTAGGGAAATATCTTAATCTTTTCCTAATTTCTTAGTGTCTATACAGAGCATGAGTCAGCTGGAGATATTTAAAATATTGTGTGTCATGTAGTGTGAAGTCCACCTTTAGTTGTTCGAATGTTTCATTAGATCACCCAGATGTCCACCACTTTAGAGGTGCCTATTATGTTCTATTTTCAGAAACCTTCCAGTTTTCTTTGGATCCTTGCAGTTCCATAATGGGGCTTCTTCTGTGATTCTTCCTTTCCATTCTCTCATTTGTGTGACACTTTTCCAGCCTAATCTAAATATGCGTGTGGGTTATGGCCTTGCCGGTGGATGGTTTCTACCCTATAAAAGTTTGATTAACCTCTATTTCTTAACGTTGACCAATCCAGAAAATAAACATGTCCATATCCAGGTATATAAATCCATCCATTCAGTGGCAACAGCAGCACCGGCCATTCATATTTTTGGATATTGGTTAGTCAGATACCACCATTATACACTGTACAAGCATTGCTCACTGACAGGTGACTGTGATCAAAATGAAATGAAATATATAATTTATAAGGAGCATCAATGACCCCAAAAGGGACAGCCTGGTGCTGTATCGCTAAATCTAAGTCAATTTCACAGAATCCCTGTAAGACACTAAGAAGTGCACTACGGCTGAGAAAAAAGCCAGGTTTTTAGAAGCTTCTAAGAAGCTACTAAAAAGTAACATAATAAGTAAAATGTTATGGTTGTGCAAACTCAAGTGCTTGGTTGTTATTTACTGAGAGAGAGGCCTTTGCTGGGTATTTCACCAAAGTGAAGTGTCACTGGCCAATACGCTCTTTGAGCGGGACTACTTATAAAGGCTGGTCTTTTATTTTGTATTTTTCAGGAACACTGCCTGTTTTATCGCCTACTGGGCTCTTGGTGTCTCTGGGACTACCCTCCTCTGACATTGTGGGGCTACACTCCCAGTCTCCAAAGTTTCCCCCCCTTGCATAGGCTCACTGCTGAACTCACCGCTTCCACCTGTATCATCGCGGGCCACTCTGACACCATACCTCAAATCACTGCCTCTGAGCCTCCAAGGCTTTCCTGTTTTCTTTGATTTAGTTTCAGGGTAAGCTTCTTGATTTTTCAGTGTGTGAGGACATGGGTAAGGATGCCTTTTTCGATTTTGCTGCAATAACGGCTACTGCTGATTCCAGTACCGGTCAAAGTCAGCATTGGGTTGCCCCAGCTTGATGATTTTTAATAGCTCTTGCTGATTTTGCATTGATTATGATGAGATGCCTGGGGGTATAAGATGATCAAAGCAACCTCTTCTATTCCGTGGCCATCTTAATTGGTGTTTGGCCACACCCCTTATTTGAATCACAAAATTAATATTTCTGTATCATTTTTCATTTAAGTAACTTTATTTTCAAAATATGTTTTCATGAAATGTGATACTTGTGGAAGAAAAAAGTTACTAACAGACCCGTATGTTATCTGTTTTGTTTGCTTTTTCCAACTCCCATCATTGCCAGTTTTGCCTGAATATTTAGAGAAGGGTTTTAAAGGGTAGAGGAATATCAACCCGTGTGGATTGCGGGGGTACCACTGCAGATGTGAAGGGTCAGTCTAGAAGATCTGAAGGACTTGGCGATAGAACGGGGGCTCCCCCTGTCATAGCTCCTTCCCCATTCTCCAGTGACTCCTTGCGTGGGAGACCTAAGAAAACATCTCCTAAGGAAAATGCGGATGCACATGTTCAGTTTCGATATCCATGACGTCGCAGGTAGAACTAATAACACATGCTTGTTGTTGAGATGTCATTCTATGTCGAAGGGAACAAACATGTCGACCTTAAAGAGCGAGTTGATGGGGGGAGCGTTGCTTGGTGGGCCAAGATGGCGGCCGCACTTTGAGTCGGCTCCCGCCCGCCCGTAATTAATATCCTCTAAATTATCCTTGCCCCCGTTGCAGAGGGGCCCCGCCAGCCAGCAACGACAGCGGAGGAGCAGCGGCGGCGATAGCGGCGCTCCGGAGGGTCCAGGTCCCCTGTGAGCCCGGGGACGGCCGCAAGACATTTGAGGCCTGGGGCGGCGCCAGGAGCACCGGCCTCGCATGAGAGGGAAGGCCGGGCCGGCCCTGCCCGTGATCGGCTGCTGTGGTGTGGCGCCCAGCGGCGCTGGGGCTCACGTGGTGATCCTGTGGGCTGACGGCCGAGCGGAGTTTGAGCCCTGGCTGGTGACATCCGGAGGTGGCAGCCTGGGGCGTTGTGACCCTGGGGGGGCCAGCGAAACGGCGGGACGTGCTGCGGGCCTCGGCCCCGAGGTGAGGTGGTGCAGACGACTGGTTCTCCCCTCTCTTCGCCCCCTCCTTGAACCCCCTTCCCCCCCCCGGCTGAGCTGGTGGTCCGGATCGGGTCGCGTGGGGGGTGAGGTGCCTGGTGTGAGGTGGCGTGGGCTGCCGGGCCTGCCTGGAACGAGGCCGCTGTGCGCCGGATCCGGGAGGTGATGAGGCGCAGTTGATCTGGCCGGCTGGGGTGCAGTAGACATAGTTTCCGCCCTGAGTCCTGGTCTGGGGAGCTGCACCGGGGGCCCCATTCGCCCCCCAACATCTGGTGGAGACTGGGCCTGGGCCGGCGTGGGTGAGGCGTTGGACGACCGGCCGGGTCCCGGCCCTGTGATTTCCCCTAGTCGACCGCGGTGGAGGACAGGAGATGGTGGCGTTATCCTGCGGGCAGTCCCGTGAGAGAGGGTGAGGACCTACGGTTTGGCCCGGGGGATTCCGTACAGTGGTGGATTGGGAGCATCAGGCGGCCACGATGACCAGGGACAAGCCCGGAGGAGGGGCGGCGAAGCAGGGGCCTATGGATAAATTTGCGGGGTCGGTGGCCGGGGACCCACCCGGGGGCAGTGCCAGATAATGCCGCCCTCCTTGCAGCCATAACGCAGTCCCGGGATATGTTGGATGCCAAGATTGGGGCAGTAGGCTCGGATGTCATGCTGCTGCGTCAAGATCTGCGAAACGCGGTGACTCGCATCACGGAGGCCGAGACCAGGGTGTCGAGCATGGAGGACGAGGTTGCGACGCTGCGGAAGCAGGTAGCGGCCCTGGAGTCGAGCCAGCGGGGCCTGGCGGGTAGGGTTGAGGATGCAGAAGGGCGGGCCCGCAGAAATAATCTGCGCTTCGTGGGTTTTCCGGAGGGCTGCGAAGGGAACAACATGGAGCGCTCCCTGTCTCGGTGGCTGGAGGGGTGGCTACCGGCTGAGTCGCTGTCCCGCTGCTTTGTGGTGGAGCGGGCACACCGGGCCCTGGTCCAGAGGCCGCCGGTGGGGGCCCGCCCTCGGCCAATTATTGCTAATCTCTTGAACTACCATGACAGGGATGTTATCCTCCGCCAGGCCGGGAACGGGAGCCTCTGCAGTTCGAAAACTCCCGTATCCTTATATTCCCGGACTATACCCGCATGGTTCAGCAGCGGCAGTCCTTTTTGGCGGCTAAGGCAAAGTTACGAGAACTTCACCTATCCTAAACCTTTCTCTACCCTGCTCGTCTACGGGTTGTCTATGAGTCCCGAACACTTTTTTGAATCACCGGAGGAGGTATTTAAATGGACAGATGAGCCAGTAAAATTGCGGCCCCATACACCTCCGGGCAGGGAATCGGACTCATCTCAAGCTGGGGGGGCAGGAACTCTGGCTAAGAGGCAGCGGCGCTCCAGATCCCGCCGTCGGCATAAGTCGGGGGGAGCTGGACATGGAGCCGGCCCGGATGCAGGACATCCGCCGAGTGGACCTTAGGGGTCTGGTCGTTCCGTGGGTGCGCATCCGTATCATGGACATGCCGGCTGCTGCATTACTCTCCTGGCTATGGGGGGCTACCTTTGTCCGGGGGACAGTGTTTGGGGGCGACCACCGTCGTAGCCAGTTGCGGGCGGGGTCTTTGGGGACTTGGTGGCGGGGGGTACTTTGGGGACCCCTTGGTTGAGCACTACCGAGGCTTACTGTTTGGGCCTGGGGAAGTTTCTCACCGCGACAGGTACTTACATGTTTGTGAGGTATGGGGTTGGGGGAGCGGGGGTGGGGGGGGTTGTGGGAGAGTTGGGGTTTTGAGTTGGGGGTTGACCGCACCTTAGCACACTATTGGGCGTGGGTGGATACAGGAGTCCCTGAGTGGCCCATATGGCCTGGATAGGATTTCTATGGCTGCTGCTGTCCCGGGGCCTAGTGGGCGACTAACTGCACTCAAAGTGCTGAGCTGGAATGTTCGGGGTGCCCTCGATAAGATTAAGAGAGGGGCGATCCTGCAGTATGTGAAGAGGGCATTGGCGAACGTGGTGCTCCTGCAGGAGACACATCTATTGGGAACGAAGGTGCTCTGCCTACAACGCTACGGTTATACACAGGTGTTCCATGCAGGGTTTGTCCAGGGGTGTGGGTATCTTGATACACAAGCGGGTCTCTTTTGCGCATTCCCAGACGTGGGCGGACACATACGGGAGGTATGTCTTTGTCTTGGGTCGGATCGGAACGGAGCAGGTGGTGTTTGGTAGCTTGTATGCCCCCCCCCCCCCCCCCCCCCTTGTCCTGGTCCTTTGCGGAGCAGCTCATGGCACGCTGGGCAGAAATCCCGGAGGTCCCGGGGATAATAGGGGGGGACTGGAATGATGTGATGGATCTTCATGGGGACCGATTGTCAAAGTGCCGAGAGAGAGTGGAAGGGGGACAGACAAAACTTCACGCGTTGGTGGGTGGCCTGGCGTGGGTGGATGCTTGGAGACGGTGTCATGGAGCCGAGAGGGCGTACACATATATGTCGGCGGTGCACGGGTCCTTCTCCCGACTGGACTACATATTTCTATCGGGGGCCGCGGTGTCTTGGTTGGATGCAGCTGAGATCCTACCGCGCGGTCTATCGGACCACTCCCCAGTGTCTGCGGTCTTGCGGATGGGGGGCGCGGGGGGGAGTCATTTCGCTGGCGATTGTCAGTGTGGCATTTGCAGCAACATAACTATAGAGTGCATATGACTGCGGCTCTAGATCAGTATTTGTCACGGAATGTGGGCGGAGACGTTGTGGGAGGCACTGAAGCCGACACTCCTTGGTGCGGATATCTACTTTTGCGTGGTGGCCCGCCGTGAGCGTAGGGCGGGTCTGGTTCGAGCGGAAGCTGAGGTCCTTGAACTGGAGCGTGTGGCCCGGGAGGTGGGGGTGGGGCGCATTGTCGACGGTTACTTTATGCGCAGCAGATGTATGGCTCCCTGCTGCTTGATGAAGCGCGCCAGGCGTGGCTGGCCACACGGAGTCGGGTGTATCAGTGGGGGGACAAGTTGGGTGCGATGCTGCATAGGTTGTGTCAGGGGAGATACCATGCCCAGGACCTCCCCGGGATACTGGATTCAGGGGGGGCGCTCATTGGGGATCCGGGGGCGCTGGCTAACAGTTTTGCGACATACT
This sequence comes from Triturus cristatus, assembly GCF_964204655.1. NCBI lineage: Eukaryota > Metazoa > Chordata > Amphibia > Caudata > Salamandridae > Triturus > Triturus cristatus. The sequence continues at coordinate 378,035,716 of NC_140590.1, read as the reverse complement.
ATGAGGACCTCTATAGGCCCCCTGAGTGTCTCGCGGCAGCGGTGGTAGAGCGCTTCCTGACTGATCAACCGGTCGCGGTCCTATCTGACACGGCACGGACGGCATTGGATCATCCGCTAACGATGGAGGAACTGGGGGAGGTCCTGGGTGGCCTGAATCCGGGCAAGGCCCCGGGTCCGAACGGGTTCCCGTGTGAATTTTTTAAGCGATACTTTTTACAGTTGGGTCCACACTACGCAGCGGCGGTGGAGGAGGCCCGGGTGAGTGGGTTGCTACCCCGGGATTGGAGACACGCGGAGATTGTGGTTTTTCATAAACCGGGTAGACCCCAGAGGAGCACGCTTCGTACCGTCCGATCTCTCTCCTTGGAGGCCAAAATATTGGCGAAGGCCTTGGCTAATCGCCTCCTGCCATATATTGCTTCACTGGTTCACCCGGATCAGGCTGGGTTTATGCCCTCTCGGGCCACGCGGCATAATATCTGGCGCCCACATGTGGCGATTGCTGAAGTGCGGCGGTTGGAGGTCCCGGCGGCCCCTCTGTTGGCGGACGTGGACCGGGCGTTTGACTCTCTTAGTTGGCGCTATTTGTTTCTGCTGTTGCAGCGCTTAAACTTCGGGCCGCGGTTCCTGACGTACATGTGGCTCCTCTATACGGAAATTACGGCCTCGGTCAGGGTGGCGGGGACGTCCTCGCGGCCGTTCCCCGTAATGCGTGGGACGCGCCAGGGGTGCCCCCTGTCCCCGTATTTGTTCGCCTTGGCCATGGAGCCGCTGGCGGCGTGGGTGCGGATGGACGCACAGGTGTCTGGATTTGAATGGGAAACTGGCCTGGCCGACCGGATAGCCCTATACGCTGATGATGTCCTTTTTTTTCTGACGGATCTCGATCGTACGGGGCCCAGGCTGCTTCGGATAATGCAGATATTTGATGAGACGTCGGGTCTTTTTATGAACCCCCGGAAGTCCACGCTGTGGGTGCTTGGGGGTCCGACTCCGGTGCAAGAGTGGGCGTCCTCGGTGCGGATGGCGGAAGGGGGGCTTCAGTATTTGGGGGTATTCCTGTCACCTACCCCGTTGATCTCCTGGGGGCGCAACGTGGTGCCCGTGTGGGAGCAGGTCTGTCGGGATATCAAACTATGGGCTCGCATGCCGCTCAATATCTATGGCCGGTCTGCGATTTTTAAAATGGTGGCTCTTTCCCGCCTGCTATATCCGCTGCAGAATCCCCCCTATACGATCCCTCTGGAATGGTTCAGTAGGATGAACTCTACTTTGGGTCAGTTTTTGTGGGAAGGAGGGGTAGTGCGGGTGGCTTTACGAACATGCTTCCTCTCAACATATACTGGGGGTCTAGCTGCGTCAGATCTGCTCTCGTATTACCAGGCCTCCCATCTGCTAGTGCTGAACGAGTGGTGGTATGGGAGGGGGGGATCCGGCATATGCGGTGGAACGGCGTCTCATGGCCCCACACACGCTTCACACCTTGCTGCATTCCGCCGTCCATCGGGCGCGGTTGCCACCGGCGACGCAAGTAGTCTTTCAAATTTGGCGCCAGGTGTTATGCCGCATTGGGTGGTGGGGTGTCCTCACATGCGAGACCCCCCTGTGGCATAATAGGCGGCTACCGCAGCTGGCGGCCCTGTCAGGGTTTGAGGGGTGGGATCGGATTGGTATTTCCACTATAGGCGATGTTGTGCGTGGGTGTGTGCTGAAGTCCTTCCGGGACCTCCAGCAGGAGTTTGACATGCCGCAGACGCAGTTCTTTCGCTATCTGCAATTTCGCCACGCATTCTCCCCCAGTCTGGAGGGGTTGGATTCCATAGCTGATTTCAGTCCCGTCGAAGCGAAGTTGTTTATGGGGGATCTTCAGGAAAAGAAAATCTCCAAGATATACAGATCCCTGGTTATCCATAGTGCCCCCTCACTTCAACAGCTTAAAGGGAAATGGGAGGACGATGTTGGGCCCCTTGACGAGACGGATTGGACAGATGCACTGGCCTCACCCAGTGGTGCGGCTATAGCCATGCGACTCCGTCTTATACAATTTAAGTACCTACATAGGGCCTACGTTACCCGGTGGAGGCTGTGTGAATCTCCGGAGTGCCTGCGCTGTAGACAGGAAGAGGGCTCCTTCTTTCATACTGTGTGGCTTTGTGGGTCCTTGTCTCGGTTTTGGAGAGGGGTACTGGTGTGTTTATCCGAGGTGCTGGGTTGGGATCTCCCCGCGGACCCCAAGCTAACACTCCTGCACATCATGGAGGACATTGGTGGCAACATATACAAGCGGCATCTACTGTTATTGGGGCTTACATTGGCCAAGAGGGATATTGCCAGGGCATGGAAAGCGCCGAATGCCCCCTCGCTGAACGTGTGGAAGAGGGGCTTGGACTTTAATATGGGTCTGGAGCTCCCTATCTTTGTTGCTAGAGGGTGCCCTCGCAAACATTATAAGATCTGGAAGAGGTGGGCAAATTATAGGGGTCTTCCCTGGAGCCCGCCCCGTAAGAGCGGGAGGAGGGACTCGCCTAATCGCCCCCGGGTGGAGGGGTGCACGTATGGACGGGGAACTGACCTGTCAGACCTACGCGTATATGCCTTGCTGATAGCTGAATATTGTATGGTGCGGTCCGGGGGTGGGAGTTGGAAGGGTGGGGGGGGGGTCGAGTTTTGGGGGTGTTGCTTTCATCTGAAATGCATTTCAATTATCCTATTCTGATTAAAATGTCAATGGCATGATTGTTCATTGATTGGGCCGATACCTCTGGGATACAGGGGCCGGCATCATATGTGTCCGTTGACGAATAAACACAGTTTAAAAAAAAAAAAGAGTGAGTTGATGTTGAATATTGCATTAAGATTGAGGAGGCTGTTGAGGGAAACAGACAGCACCTAGAAGGTCATTCCATCCATGGGTTCACAAGATGAGAAGGAAAGTTCTACGTACACTGGATTCAGGCGTGGATTCAGACTACTCCCAGACTTATTTGGCACAGATTGAATCACTCCACGTCTGCAACAGTCTCTGTCCAATTCATCCATTACCAGGGAGAGGTTCTAGAGACAGTATGCAAGAGGTTATCCTTTCGAGGGGAGACTGTTCTATGGGTGTGAAGTGTCAGAAGCTTCTAAACTGAGACATCAATGACCCAATAGCACCCTACATCTTTCTGGTACCCAATAAATAATTGCAGATGAGAGTATTGCAACAATGCCTAAAGGACTACTAGTGCCAGCTGTCAGGCTGTTGGGAACACAACTTGACTCTCTGAGGCTGCAGTTAAGTCTTCTTTGATGGTGTCAATCAGCGAATCCCTGAAAGGTATTCCTAATTATCTGGACATGCTGTCTCAGACTATCCTTATGGTTATCAGGTTGGTACATGGATTGTCTTCAAGCTCTGGAACTGGGGTCTGAGAAAGATTTTGTTACATTTGTACAAGTTGGAGGCAGTCAATCTAATGTTCAGGTCTTTCCTACCCAGCTTCAATACAACGTGCTTGCATTATCAGCTGGACAACACAACAAGAATGCTTTTCATAAACAACCTAGGGAGCACATGTTCTAGAAATGTCTCTAGAAGCACAAGCAATCTGTAAATGTTTGATTGCAAGGTGTTTGCATGTTATAGCAATCCAAATCCAGATTCTCTCAGCAGAGCATTTCAAGAGACTCACAAATGGGTATTAAATGGCGCAGTGTTACACAAAGTCTTTTGGTGAATGGGGATTTCCACAAATGTAGCTATTTACAAATGTGGAAAACAAGAAATGTTCAACTTACTCATCCAAGTATTACCAACCAGACACTCTGGGGACAGCTGTTTTGACCCGTTTGTCAAAGAAACTTGTGTGCACATTTCCTGCTGTTCCCACTGATTCCATTATTAATCCTCAAACTAAAGAGAGAGCGAGGATGATCCTTTTTGGTCTGAAGTGCTCACAGCAGTGGTAGTACACCCATCTGCTGCACCTAGCGAAATGACCACGCAAGAAACTGCATTCTATTCAAGCTCTAAGGCCAGATCCTGCACCCCACCCTTCCATCACTGAACTTGGCAGCCTGGCTCCTGAACTCTTGCAATATGGACATTTAAAACTCCTGCAAGATTACACAAACATTCTGAGAGAGGTATGACCACCAGGATCTCCTACTGTTTCAGATAAAAGAGGTTCTTTTTCTGTTGCATCCGGAAAAACAACATTCCAACTATATTTATTCTTTTTTATTTTATTTTGCAGAGTTTTATATAGTGCGAACTTGACCCCAATTGGGTATCAGAGCACTTTACATAGCACCAGTTGCATTACATGAGGACACATTCATTTTAATTGTTGGGCACGGGGAGATTACGTGATTTGCCCAGAATCACAGTATGTTCAGCGTCATTGCAGAGACTCGAACCCAGTTCCCCAGATTCGAGGTCGGCCGCCCTAGCCGTTTGGCCAACTCCTCTCCCCATGATGTAAATAACAAGCAGTGCTACCATTTCTTCTTGATTTGGCTAAAGCTGGGCAGCAGTTTTCTTCAATAGAGGTATATCTAGCAGCCATTATTGCTTACAGAAGTCCTTCACACAACTTGTTTTCCAGAAACCAAGTTTTAAAAGACTTCTTAGACGGAATTAGGAATCTTTTCACTGTCTTAAGATGACATTTTCCTCCTTGGGAACTTAATCAGCAGCGACTGGTGCAGGTAAGCGCGGCGGGGCTGGGCGAGGAGATGTCAACAGATGGAATAGGATTTAATTTATTTAATTTTCCCTATTCCGTTGTCTGTCAACATTCCCGCACCACCCCACCAATCTGCACAGGCTGTTGTCCATTTGAGCCCATCTTTACAACACAAAAACATTGAGACTAATTTACAACATATTTCTTTGAAAGTATATTTCCTCGTTACCATAACTTCCTCCTGCAAGGAAAGTGAAATTCAGGCCTTAAGCAGAAAAGAATCCTACACGATTTTCCATAAACCTAAAGTTGTAATAAAGATACATCTTAGTTTCCCACCTAAAATTATATCAGATTTTCATTTCAAGCAAACTATTTCTCTTTCAGCCTTCTTCCAGAATTCCCCATCTCCAGCAGTAAATGCTTTGCATTCTCTGGACGTGGAGAGTTTGAAAGTTTTAACTTAATAATTCCAAAGACATAAGGCAGACTAACCACCTTTTTGTAAATTGTAATCCTATGCATACCGGACTTGACACTTTGGAGCAATCCTTTTCTGAGTGGATTTATTCTTGTATTTTTCTTTGGTATAGCAATGTCAACAAAACCTTAGCTGGTAGGTCCAAGCCCATTCAACAAGGAATAGGGCCACAAGTGAAGCATTATTAAGGAATATATCCATTGGTGATGTATGTAAAGCGGCTACCTGGAGGTCTATACATGCTTTTACAAGACGGTATAGTCTCTATACAGATTCCAGAGCGGACGCCCAAGTCAGCCAAGATTCTTTGCAAAATCTGTTTGGTTAGTGTAGTGTTGATTTTTTTCTTTGCCTATTTTCCTTGCATTTGTTAAGGATGGGCTTGCTGTTCTTTTCAGTGCTTAAGAGAAGTGATAGTTACTTGCCTGTAATCCTAGTTCTCCTCCAGGGATACTGGTGATATGTTATTCCTTAAAGCAACATCATAGGTTTCCCTGGCTTTTCAGGTTGCAGCTTGTGTTAGACTAATTTGCCCTCTTTCCCTCTCACCCTTCCTTAAAAAAGGTTTGTGTTACTGTTTTATTTGTAGTGACCCTTTTCCTTTATTTTAGGTTGACGTCTTTTATAAAAGGAAATAGTAATTTTAACCTTTTATAGACTCTAAATTACTTTGCTTAAGCAAAAAAGGAGTTTCAAAGAAAAGGGTTTAATTTAATACATCTATATATCTACATCTGGCTAGAAGATGTGAGCGAGACAGTTCATTGCTCATGACTTTATTGAATATTTCCCTTTGAGGAGAACTAGGATTATAAACAAGTAATAATTCCTTCTGGACTAATGAAGCTAAGTGCCTATCTAACATGTATGCCTCTTTTAAGTTGTCATTATGCCACTTATCTATGGTTTCTGCATTTGTTGGTGGTTCTGCGCAGCAGTAGTTGAGCATGGTAGCCGAGGGTGACGTTTTTCAAGTGGAGTTCAATTCATCGAAGTGGGGGAGCGCAATTAGACCTTTGGCATTCTTCTGGTGCCCACCACACACGATCCTCATGGCCGTTACAGAAAGCCCTCTGCTGTGCCAGAACTGCTCAATCGCGGTGTTGCAAAACCAGAATGCTTTTTCAGGCCTGCTGCCAGTGGTGCGAGAGTCCTGCCAAAGGACATGAAAACAAGCGAGGCCTACATTGACGCAGCAGCTGCAACCATCGCTCTTCAGAACGGGCCCAAGGCTCTGTTGTATCTGAGAGCTTTTGTATGCGGTGCAGTGCTCTTTCCAAAATCTGAGTTAAATTTGAAGTGTTAGCATAGATTAGAAGTAAATGAGTGCCACCAGGCTCACCCAGACCACACCACCTCTACAACATGCTCCCACTGCATCAAGAGAAAGAGTGGCCTAATTGACTCTTTATAGGGACGATACTTTAAACTTATGATCCGCCAAGTCAAAAGCCTCGCGACTGGGATCTCTCTTGGTTTGGTTTTTATGGATATCATGTCTACATCTGACCTTGTGCATTTTTTAAACTAATCATTTATTGTACTTAGAAAAACCATTCATATCAGTACAGGATTTAAAAATCCTTATTGCCAAAGTTGTTTATATTTCAGTTACATTTTAACTAGACTAGTACAGATACCTTGAACTGTAAGACTTTCTAGATTTCTCCTTTTAGCGAATACGTGGTAGAGGGTACTCCCCCAACCCCCACCCCTCACCCCCGCCTCTGATTATCAGTCCTGCTATTTTAATTGAACTCATATGTTACTTAATGGTGGGTTTGGGGCTGAGGCTGCTTGTGGTGCTTATTTTACAATTCATGGAGTGAAGCTAGTGACAGCCCTACAATTCTTTTACAGCTCTTGGGTTACCTGGAGCTGCAGTGGAGTTCCTTTCCTTGATGTTGCATAGTAGAACACAGGATTTGTGGTCTGTAGACCTGTTGCCTGTTTAGTTGTCGCAGTGACCCATCTTATTATCCGATGTGTAGTTAAGGTTGCAGGCAACATCTGATACGAAACTGGATCCTGCGCCCATTATGTTGTTGCCTTGGAAGTCCGTCTTGGTATCCTGAGGCAGAATACTCGACCCTTAGGCTGCTTGGTTTGGTGGATTTGCCATAATTTGCTGCATTTTAACAGTAACAAGAACATTTTTACCTGCGCCATCTGATTTTTGCCTGACTGGGCCATGATGCATTTGAAATCCTGCTTAGTCTTAGGATTGGGTTGTCGCAGCACTCAAAGTACATGTAGTTCTCCTTTTCCACCGAGGCCTTAGATTATGTATTTAGTCCAGCTTGTACTCCACGGTGCTCCCTCTCTCAGAACCTTGAATCCAGAGTCTTGTACATTGATGCACTCCGATCACAGCAGCTCTCCCCATAATGAAGTTTTCATTATCATGAATCTCCGTGATAACCAATGTGATAGTGTCAGATTAAAGCCGGCTGCTTTTATTGGCATGGAAGATTCTAGAGAGTGGTGTATCACTGTGTCCGTCTCCACTTCACCTTGCGAAGTAATGCCTTGTAGATTTCTTAACAAGCGCGGGGTATCTCGCCCAGAGCGTGCGCGGTGAGGCATTCTGGAGGCTGCAGCCAAAGGGTGGCCCCTCTCTGAACACATCACGCTCCGCCTTCCTCCCTTCCAAATGCTGTTCCCACTGAATAAATTGGCTTAGGGCGGACCTGTTGGTTCATGCTATCTTACATGTCAGCTTGAAGTATTGACGATAATTCATTATTTAATTGTGTGTTAAAAGCAGTCCCTCAACTGTATAGTACTAATGCTAGGTAAACATTTAAAAATGAAATATACATTTAGAAACGGTGTTTCCCCTGGGGCAGGTGTTCTGTCGGAGCATGGTGGACTTTACATCACTGTTAGATTACACCGCTATCCTCTCCGAGAGAGTTTTTGGGTTCGCAGAGTTGTGGGTCAACCCCGAGGTGATTTAGGATTGCTAATAGAACCACCAAGGGTGTGCACACGTGCATTCTTTTTGCCTTGTGTTCGTATCCATGGCAAGCGGACTGGTTGTGAAATGGGACTATTGTGTGACAGGGTGTTGCTTCTGGAAGGCCTGCAGGGTTTTTCACTCGCACAAAATACTATGAACGTTTCTAGAGCTTTCCATATGTAAATGCCTCGTTCTTTTCACTAGCTGACACTTGCCTGACCCTAGCAGACAAAGATGCCTTCAGAAGCTCTATTGACAAGAAAATGTAATTTGTTGATCTATATGAGAAGGTTTACACGGATATTTCGTAAGCTTATGAATTGTTGAAGTTGTTCTATAATTCCAGCAGTACTTCTGGGAATACTCACAGATTCAAGCAGTTGTACCTGAGGTGCAAATGTGCATCTATAAACGCTTATCAATGTTAACCAAATACTTAATTTTTTTTCGTGAGGAAAATATTTTCTCTGTGGAAAAAAACCTCCTTACCTGCACGCGCACTAATCCTCAATTATATTGTATCACCATTTATTTAGTGCCTCGTATAGCTGACTAGTTACCGGAGAAGACATACGTTTCTCCACGAGAGTGTTCTGGATGGAAAAGTGTATTACTGTCTGTTGCACGTGCAGTCTTCAGCTCTGTTTTATTCAAGATATGTTACTACGCTAAACTAAGTTGTAAGTGGAATAAAGTAACTGAGTTTCCTTTGGTACAAAGCTAGAACCAGATACAGTAGAAACCCGTTGCTCAGAAGTCTGCACTCATCCCTCCCATTGTCTAAATGCACAAGCTCAGTGCAGTTTAAATGCAGTTAAGAACATTTTCCTTACATCACTTATCAACTGAAATCTTTTCGACCCTCTAACACGTGTTTCACAATGGAACAAATCTCTGAAGCTCTAAATGTCAAGGCTAAAGTGGAAATGGAACAAGGTATTGCTGGATAATTTTGGAGCTCAGGACATCAGAGGCCCTTATGTACCAAACCCTGATATGTTTTTCTGTGATTCGATTGAAAGTAGCTGGCCTGAATCAGCTGAGGTAATACAGATGGGCATGGTTCAAGGGAGGTAGCTGGTGACAAAGTCCCACCATCCAAATATATATTCACATATGTAAATTAGCATAGAAAAGATGGCAGCAAATGTATGTAAAATATGCATTGGAATGATGGAGTGCCATATTGAACCAGTTAGCGGAACCTTTAACATAATGCTGAATTCGGGCCATTCATATCTAGCCATTCTTAAAAGGCAAATAAAAATGTCTCTGTGTTACAAAAACTGGCAATTTTCAGGGATAGGCGAAGGTTAAGTAGAATACAAAGGTCCCGGTTCATCTGCACTAGTTACAATGTAAACATTTAAACACGCAGTGGTAAGAGCCATTGTAGTAGGCAAAATATTTTCCTAAACCAGTAAATGTCTTAATCAAACATAGCTGATGAAGTGTACACATGTAGTGTTTAACATCTTACCTGGAATCATCTCTCCATGTAGCCACAGAGAGTTTGCTCCCCTAATTCTCTGTGGCTACATGGAGAGACGATTTCTGAAAGTGGTATGGGGGTGCATACCGCAGAGTCTCATCTTTGCCTTGTGTGGTAATAAGATGGTACGACTGTTAATGTCAAATGCTGAAGATAAAGCTCAGATTAGTGCGCTGATGCGGTCTCCATCAACCGATCGTTAGGGCTACAATTTGCCCATAAGTTGCCAGGTTTTGTGCTTCCTTCAAAGGTCGCTAGGCGCATTACCCCATTTTCAAGAGAGAATAAAATTTTTGTGGGCTCTTCGTGGGCCAAAAAAGGGCAGCTTTTAGATCGGTTTCTCTTGCATGTTTGTAGCTAGTTTGCGGTTTCTCAAATGTTTGGCAGCTTTTTCATTTAGTGAGAAGCACTGTCTTGTGGTTGTGCCCTGGTCCAGAACCAATGGGAGTTGAGGTAATGAGTATGGGCCGGTGGGAGTCAGAGCAGGGCTTTAAGTGGGACGGATCCTTCCGGGTCTGAGCACCTGCAATATTTTAAAAGGAAAACTGAAACAGATCCCTTTCGGGCTCAATATTTAGCCCCTACAGTTTAGTCAGCGTAAAAAACTCAAACTACAGCAGGTGGAACAAACCAGACAAAATATTTCCTCGAGCCACTGATTCGCTGGCTCACTGTTGCACTTCCCCCGGCCATCACCAAAGCGAATTAACTGGAGGGAAAAGGCCAAAAATGCTTTCTTTTCTATTCTTGTCGAAGATAAAGGTCATCTTTACCCAGGACTGCGCTCTCCTAACAGACTTATCTCGATGGACCGGAGGACTCAGTCTTTTCTTGGTGCTGTATCAGCAACACTTTGAGTGCACTATCATTTTCCGTGTACTCTCCAATAGTAAAAGGTGAGCCATGGAGTGTGCTTGCAGTCCAACTCATAGAATGCATTTATTTTTTAGGTCGAGCCTGGGCAGCGCATGCACTGCGAGACATGCCTTTTTTCAGGTATGGACTTGAAGCTTCGACCACTCTCCGCCCCTATTTTTCATTGGCTTGTGTCATTGTCCTTTGGAAGCTGTGGCTTTTCATTGGTCAATAGGCTTAGTACTCCCTCCTTAGTACTGCCTTGACTCATTTTATAACCTCCCATGAGGACACCTCCTGTTACATGTGTTGTTACTTGGTAGGCTTTAATTACAGCCTATGAACACTATTTGCTCAAATTATTTTCTCCTGCCTGCACATTATTTTCTCCTGCCGGCTGTTTGCAGGCAGGACACGCTCTCCCCCATTGCTTTAATTATTTTTTCTTCATAACACAGCATGCTCATACAGTGGCAGCCGTGCCTTTAGTTTATTTGCGGCACTGAAAGAGGCTACATTTTTTTACTTTTTATTAACTTTTTGTTTTAGAACTGCCCCATGCCACGCTTTCACTTTAATGGCGGCTGCACCCCTTTCCTTAGACAAGCTGCATCTGAGGACGAAGTGTGGCCGCCATTAAAGTGAAACTGCAGCATGTGGCACTTTTACACAAAAAAAGCATTTGTTTGTCAAGTTGAAAAACAAATGCTTCTTTTTGTAAAAGAGCCCCATACAGTGATTTCAATGTAATGGGGTCCGCGCCCCTTTCTTTAGACAATGCTCGTCTAAGGTAAGGGGCGCGGGCGACATTAGAATGAAAGCGCTGCATAGGTGCTTTTTAAACCAGCATTTGCAATGCAATAGGTCTCGCATTTACAAGAGTTTTGTAAATGCGAAAACTATTGCATTGCAAATGCTTGTTTCAGTTTGCTTGCAATAGGCGTTTCTGTGCCTGTGTTTTGGGTCCTGCATCAGGTGGGCAAGGGAAATAATGTATTTGTGAAAGAAAGAACCTTGTCAGATCAACAACACTGGGCAGGGGTGTCTCTTACATTGGTGCAGCAGGTGCAGTGTCACCAGGGCCCAAAGGCTTGATAAGCCCACTGAACCATGATTATTGTTGTAGTTTATAATTCAAACCGCAGCCAGGGTGTCCATTTCTTTTCTTGCACTGGGGCCAATGGCACACTATCTGCGCTTCTGACACTGGGTCCAATAGAGAGATGTGATCAGGAAAATCGATGTATTTTTTGTTTTTATGGTTTCTCTTACAAAATTCTGCAGAAGGACTTTGGGCAAGTCTCAAAAGAAAAGAGCAAAATGTGAATCTGAATCTTTCCTAAATGGGACAAGGCACCCCCTCCCCCCTCTGTTCCCTGGCCGTATGTTTTTTCAGCCTTAGTGTGTTCAGTTTCTTTACTGCACCATGGTGTCCTTGTACATCTCAGGCAGCATGCTTACTTTTAGAATTTCTGAGTCCCAGGATTCTAGATTCACTTGATTTAGGCCACACTCTTAATTACATGCATGCCACCCCTTGTAAAGGACTCCCGGTCACGCTTCTATGGCCATGACTCATTTAGAGACCCCCCCCACCTTTTTTATCCTACTTAAAATAGTAAGTCAGGGTAAGGCGACAACCCTGTTCGGACAGTTTCTGAAGCAAGAAATGCTGCCTAGCATAGTTGGAGGAGGCGCTGCTGGACCAGGCATGTTTATTGAAGACCAGTTTTAGTGATGATGTAGGACAGTCTATCAGGCCCATCCCTCTTATGGGCAAGTGATTGCATGGCTTGTGCCTCCAGGTTGAATGCCCATACCTGGTTGAAGCCTGTTATCTTGTCTGTGTGCAAATACTGAAGGCGGGCCTACCATTTCCATGCAGATGCCACTTTTCCAAATAAACCTGACTCTTAAAAGGAAACCGGGAGACTTTTTAGCTGTCTCAGACATCATATCCGAAAAAACTTGACGTCAAAAGAAGTACTGACTAAGTGGACTCTGTGCCTGGAGCTCACCTTTTGGAATTACTTTTTGAAATGTTACGAACTATTTTAAACCCATAGAACTAATTTTCCACCCCTGTTTTATTGTCACTAGTTTAGATTGGCATGCTCATTTTCTCTAAAGCTGGTTTTGCCTGTGTTGGTCTTTTGTCTGGGCAGTAAGCTGTTTGCCTCTGAACTGCTGTTGAATTGTTAAGCACTAACTCACAGGCGCCATCCTTTTCTGCAGAGATAGGCTTATATGGTCAGAAACGCTACCTCATCCGTGTCTTATCCTGGTGTTCAGCAAACTTTGGTGTCTGTTTAGCAAACTTTGGTGTGAAGCGAGCTACACAGCGTAGCATACCTAGCACATTACAGTGCAGCTGTATGTGTGCAATGTGCCATATCCATGGTGTTATGATACACAATACGAGATATGAGCCACACTTCAATATATACTGACCGTTTATTGGTCTTTTTCAAAGTCTGACCCAAATTGTTGACTAGGTGTTTGAACAACATTGGGACCTTGAGTACACCGAGATTTTCCTTTTCAAGCCACTTGAGTTGGTTTTCATGTGTCTCCACTATATGGAGTCACTGTGATGGAGTGCCTGAAATCGAGGATGCTAGGCAGTATCCTCACAGTATAAAGCCCTCACAGATACACAACACCCTCAAGTGCTGTAGACTTAAGAATCCCTAGCCTACACCACAGTAACTAATTTCTGCAAGGAAACGTTGGATGATGAATTTGTTAATTGTGGGATCACCTATGCTCCTTACCAATGGTTTAACTCCTTTGGTAACTATTTATTCTGTTTCTAACACAATTATGCTACCCTTGAACCGAGTAAACACACAGCTGCCTTCCTTCCCTGCCTGTGTACCAAAATGCTCCTTGTCTCAAACATTGTGGTCCAAGACTGTGTCAACATTTGGCAATTGTTTGATTTAAAACCACGTGCCTGCCTGGACTCCCCGAGGGCTGCAGTCAGTTCTGGACGCATCACCCTACAGCAGCCTGGACTAAGAAGCTCTGACATTGCAGTAAGATACATAACGGTAGGAAGAAAATAATAGTGGGTCAAACTCTAGGACGGTTGACCGAAATAGGAAAGGCCGTTAGCCGGGAACAAAGTTTAAAGTAGTTCCTGACAGACGGTTAGACGTTGGCCTCTCACTTCATTGAACTTAGTAACACATTAAACCAAATTAGGCTTACCTTGATGGCAAGTATGTGACATCACCCTCTGAACGATGCTATAAAGGCTTTGTCTGTGTTTCACAGCGTAGTAAAAAGTGGTATGATGCCAGGAAAAGGGAAACACACCTGTTTCTTTACAGTGTGCCTGTAGGCTTTATTTAAGAGGCAGTGAGACCCCCCCGCCCCCCTCCCCCAATGTTGTATTGCATCTCTGTGGTTCATCTTGATACTAAATCAATTAGGTTTATGTATTTCATGCTGAAGTGGGTGCTGGCCAAAGTAATGGAAGTTATTAGCCCAATTGTTAAAATTTAGTTTAACCTCTTCCCGAACTTGGCCTGCGTTCTAATTACTTGGAAGCAACGATGGATAAAATTCTTCCTCAAAAAAGTCATCTGCTAACCCGGATCTTCTTTCCAACTTTCGACCCATTTCTGTGCTCCCATCATTCTGTAAGATGTTAGTAAAACGGGTCATCATTCAATCTGAATTTTTGGAACCCTCAGGGTTTTCACACCCATCCCAGTCAGGCTTTAGGCCACATCCCAGCACCGAATCCGCACTACTAGAAGTCTCTGACTATCTTAGATAGAGGAATGAATGCCGTCCTCTTCTTTTAGAACCATCAGCAGGATCCCATACGATATCCCATACTCTATTACTTGAACTCCTGTCAGAGATGGGTGTTTGTGGCCAGAAACCAAGATGGCTCCAGTCTATCCTTAGTGATAGACACCAAACAGTGACAATGTACAATTTCTCTTCAGGACGTAAAGGCGCAAATGTGGTGTCCCTCAAGGAGCCGCCTTGAGCCCCACTGTATTCAATGCTTATATGACCTTCCTGGCTACATTAATAGAGTCTTTTGAGATTAATATAGTTTCCTGCGCTGATGATACTCGGCTAATCTTAGCCACAGATAAAACTGCTGACCTTCCAGAAGCTTCCTTTCAAATTTGCCTAGCTAAGGTTATTGAGTGGATGCCACAGAGTTACTTAAAATGTAACTCAGAAAAAAGTAAGATATTTGTTTTTGGATCCATCAAGAAGTTTTAAAATAGTGACTAGTGAGCTGTAGGGCTGCCAACTCCAACTCCCCCAGCATTGGTGGCAAGAAACCTTGGGGTAAAATTTGACAATGAACTTACTTTCTGCTCTCAAGTTCTTACTGTTATAGGTATTGGCATGTCACTACTCCGTACACCTAAAGACATTTCTAGATCTACACCCTTAGAGGCCCAGATAATAGTAGCTAAGTCACTTCTTACTTCTTTTCTATTCTAATATGTAGTAGGTTTACTCAGAGCTTTGATTAATTGACTGCAGGTGGTTCAACATTCAGCAGCATGACTGGTCTCATCTAAGTCTCCTCATCTCCAACAACTACATTTGCTGCCAGTGTACAAGCACATACATTTTTAAACACTCATCCTGGCTCATAGAGCATATTATGGCACCTGATCCATATATCTATTGTAATGATTCTATCACTACAATCCATGCAGAGACCTGGATCTATTAAGGCCATGCTCCTTAAAATCCAGAAAATCAAGCTCCAAGAAAAGGTGGAAGATCTTTCTCCTTCCTAGTAGAAAAGGTTTGGAATACGCTTTCTATTGGTCTTCGGGCTAATATTAATTAAAACTATTTTAGGAAGTATCTGAAGACATGGATATTCTCCTAACTCAACAGGTTACCTCTGATGGTCGGTTTAGAACTGGGGCACCTTTTGGGGCGGCTTTTTGCGCGCTATATAAAACTTTCTCATTCAGTCAGTCATTCATTTTTAGGTTTGTGTCCAGCTGGCAATGTATCCATCTCCTGTACACTTTGTACACTGTGTGATTGTGTCGCTGAAGCAGTTGCCACAAATGGACAAGCGAAGATCTCTAAGCCAGTTTTAATTCATATAGCATTCACTCTTCAGTGTGAAGTTCCTTAACTTGTGAAAAACATCTGCATCTCAACCTAGCAATTGCCAGATAGAGACCTCTAACAGAGGATTACTATATGCTGCTAATTGGGGTTTGCTACTTTTCTATGAAACTCCCCAGCCCGTGCAAATCAGGAACTGTGTCTCTTATTGAAGCCTCTTTATTGCTCCTTTGCCACCGATGGATGCAACATGATTCGTATTTAAAAGGTGTGAATGAGAGGTCAACTCTGTCATCTTCTTCAGAAAAGGTAAAGGTTGTCACTGAAATAAAGATATAATGGAACAGTGTTCGACAACATGTGGGCTAAAACTGGGAAGGATCATTCTCTCTTCCTCTTGATACAGAAGCAAGAACCACACAGCTAACCATGATGGGCAGGTCATGGATATCACAATTGATGTTATAGAAAAGACTGCGCTTGATGAACTGTGCAACAGTACCACAAATGGGCTCCAAATCAAAGGCTAGCTGACGAATTCTGAGTGCCCTGGAGCCAACCCAGGCTCCAGGGCACTCGATTATTTTGAAAGGCCCAAATACACCTACCAAAATAACTTTACTGTAGTCAAGGAGAAAGCCTTGAATTGTCCTATTTGTGGTAGCACAGACATCTGATGCCAAGCAAGGAAAGATCCTGCACAACATCTTCAGATTCCTAAAAATAAGATTATTGAACGGCTTTAACCTAGGAACTCAATTACAAATTGTAATTGATTGTAGAATCCAGGTTCTTCCCTATGTCTCTAGCTGCCCAGGCGTCCCCAGATCTGAAAGCATTACCTCAGATTCCACATGGCACCCAACACCTCATCTTATTGATGCTACAATAAGCTAGTAGCTACCCATTCAGTTTCTGGTTTTCACATACACGATTGTAAACTATAGCCAGCATGCCGTTGGTGCCTTCCATCAGGGAGGGTATGGGGGTCAACATAAAAGTGGAGAACAGCAGACTTGACAAGTCAAGCAAGAAACTGGGTGAAGGCAATTATCTTCAAGCACTCTTCTAGAGATTATCCAAAGAAAACACAAAAGAAGAAATAAAAGCAGTTGGTATTCCATGAACAAAGCCATGCTAGCCAGACCAGTATCACCACTGACAGATTACGAAGGCTGAGGAAGGTTAAAACAAACAACCTAGGCAGTGAAGCCCTCCACCATGAGTCAAAGCTCACATGAAATGAATCTTAGAAATTTAAGAGAAACCACTTTTCCCTATATTTTGGGGCTGGTGTAAAAAGGGGTGTTGGATAATTTGTCGGGTGAGAGCGATTCAATGAATATTACTTTACCAAGCGAGTAGCAATAGCTTATTTCAATAGATTGCAGCCATTACTAAAGGCCAGTTTTAGAAAACAGCGAAGGTGAAGAACCAGCAAAGAATATATAGTTGCCAATGCTCCAATACGACAAGGCTCAAGAAATAAGGCTGGAGTTGATTGATTCAGGTGAAAATAGTCTTATTAGTGACCATTTTTACCCATTCAAATATGTGGAGTTTCTGGTGGCACAAAGTGCACACGAGTAGCTTCTGAACTTACTTTTGTGTTAGTCCTTCTCAATGTAGTCGTACTTGGCTCCTCACTAGTGTGCAGCGTTTTAACTCTGAATTTGAAGGCTGTAATATGACAATTATGCCATTATGCGCAAAAATAAGTGTCTGTTATGCATATTGTATTCAGTTTCCCAGATCCTGATGCTTAATGAGAATTTGTCATCTCATACCCCATTGTTGTCAATGCTTAATACTACACATTTTGGCATAAAGGTATGTCAATTCGAAGAACAGTATTTAGTGCACACTTTTTAGGTAGTCATGAAAAACATAAGTCTATAGGTATTGTGTTTTAAGTTTGGAATTTCAGATTTACTTAGGTGGGCAGGTCAAGTGTTAGCCATCTATTAACTCTGTGTGCACCAGCATGATCCGTTTTTCGGCAGGTGGCCCTCTTAATGATTTACCTGTTGGTGTAGGAGCCATGCTAATATCGTTGCATGTGTTTGTTTAAGACTTCGGAACAAGATGAATATATTTGAGAGTTTTTGAGTTATATTTGCATGTGTGGTAAGTCTTGCATGTATTCGGTAAATACGAGCCTGTATATTCTCATGATCTTTGGCAGGTGCAGGCTTGGACCAACTTCTCAATTCTGAGCTTAAGAAACAGACTGCTTATGGCCCATGCACCTCCCTCAGCTGACCTAGAGATAGTGCATATTGGGCATGTAGCCGTTTTTATTGTTGTTGTTGGTTCTGGCACCTTTCGCTACAAGTGTGCACTCACAAGAAATCCACGCTTATTTTTAATGTCTTTATTTTAAGCTAGATTTATAGGTGCGAATAAATGAAAGAGTATAATTTCAGAAATCAGTAAAGTAGTCAAAGAGTAAGCAGCAAATGTCAATATTCTGTTAGCGTATAAAGAACAGAGAGAAACCCCTTGTAACTATCAAGGGAAATGAGGTACTCTTACCAAGTAGGAAAAGGTTATCCCTTGACAAAACAATATGTTCTAAATGGTCAACTCCTACCATGCACCTATTGCAATTTTTAAGCTTAAAAATTGCAATAGGTGCATGGTAGGAGTTGACCATTTAGAACATATTGTTTTGTCAAGGGATATCCTTTTCTTACTTAAATATTCTGTAAGCAGACAACATTATCAGGTGCATATGTAAGGATTCTTGCATCCCTAATCTCCAAGCATTGAAGCAGTCTGGGTCAGTATTTCAGTAGAGCCAACACGCGTTTGTGCCTGAACTACATATGTTTTCCTAGCTGTTGGCTTGTCTGTGAAACAAGGGTAAGTTATGCCTCTACTGGGTGAAGAGGTATGAGACAAACAGCCAAGATGGCATTGGTATTCTGAATTTGGAGCCATGTTGCTCTACAGTCTGGAGTGTCGTCAAAGTCCCGGAGACAATTTATTTCGAAATCAATAAACCTTATGATCACGATGCAAGGTGAGAGAAATCATGTGAGAATGGTCTTCCACACTCATGTTTAAGTCTAAAGTTCTTATTCTTTTTCCTAAGCGCCAACTATTCAAAATAATACATGAACTAGAAGCATGCTATCAAAACACATGAATAAGGGCATTAGCTATAGCAAATGAATAACAACTAATATGCCCCAAAGCTTCAATGAGCAACTAAGCAAAAATACTATAGTGGGGCTACCCTACATTTAGGGCAAAATGATGGGGCTTGTCATTAGGATGGATATATATATATATATATATATATATATATATATATCTGCTGAAAGAGTGTCACACACAGGTATATTACTTTCGCCAATTCTTGTAATGGATGATAGCTGTATTCAAATAGCACACATGCCTCGCTGAATCTCAGTCCTGCCCAACGTGTTTCTTCAAGGGCTGCGGGCATCGTTCTGAGAAAAGGCTCGGCAATTTCAGTACTGCAACAGTTTAAATCGTATTTACTCCTGCCCAGGTGGGCGTGGCCAACCACGTGGCCTGTTGGTAACTGTAGTGCTGCAACGTCGATTGGCACCATAGCTGGACTGCACAGGTGCAGCGGAGCTCCTCTCGCGGCTCAGGCTGTGCCGCTAATATCCCATCACTCTGTCAGCAGGCACCTTCTTTGTTGGGATTTTAGCGGCACACCTGAGCCGCGAAAGGAGCTCCGCTGCACCTGTGCAGTCCAGCTATGGCGCCAATCGACGTCGCAGCATTTTGGACAGGTATGCCGATGGAAGATGTTACAAGCATAACAAACGGCGGATTGTGTTACCGCAACCCACTTGGGATTTAATTTGGTTTTAATCATGAGAGAATTGCACGGCTACTCACTTGAGGATAACAGTGGCACTACAGTTACCATCAGGCCACGTGGTTGGCCACGCCCACCTGGGCGGTATTAAATACGATTTAAACTGTTGCTGTACTGAAATTGCTGCGCCTTCTCTCAGAACGATGCCCGCAGCCCATGAAGAAGTGCTGTTGAGCACGAAACGCGTTGGGCAGGACTGTGAGATTCAGCGAGGCATGTGCGCTATTTGAATACCATCTATTTTCTTTTCTGTATTTATTTTTAAATATGAAAGAATAAAGAAAATAGGTATTTGGACAGTTATCACTACTGTCAATCATGGGGGACAGGTCAGTAGATGTGAAGATTGACAGGTAGGGGAGTTAAAAAAGAAACAATTTCCTCACTAAGTTTAAACAACTATATACCAATTGACTATGAAGAATGATGATCGTAGTGGAATATTAACTGTGTGCTGATATCTGGTGGTATACGCCTCTGTGCGTCAGACAGTATACTCTACTGTTGTACTTTTGACAAACCTATTGCTGTGGTGTTTGCTGGCATGGCTGGAGCAGCCTCTCGAGACACATTTATTGCACTCATTACTGCACAAGAGATTGTTGGGACAATGTTTGATCTTGTAGATATTGGGGTCCTGGTGCCAGATAGTTTTAATATTGAGTCCTGCAATGTGTTTTTCGCCCAGTTTCGTTCTTAATTTGCTGTTAATGTATGAAAACTCACAAGGAGGAGGGTTTCTTACATCTTTGTGCCGAAAGCATTACCCTATTGTGGACGGCGATGAAAATACTATAGTAATCGCTCATTGTCTAATCTATTGCCACTTAATAATTTTCTGAGTAAAACATTGGTAACAGTGGCCAGTTCTGTGGTGATTCTTATACTGCTTCTCTTGCCTCAGTTAGTTCTGCCAGACATGGTAGGTTCCTTGCCACATTGATCTGCATCATACATGCACTGTATGATTTTCCATTCTTCACCAGACTGGATCATACCTAGAAAGTTTGTTGGCAACGCTTGATGCTGAAAAGATCTTAAATTGGAATGGACCTTTTTAATAGAGGTCTTGCATAGATTTAGTCTTGGAAAACACATGATGTTATTAGTTGGAGCAAGTCAGAATTATTCTGACTGATAAATGCATTTATGTGAGTGTTTTGTGTGAATGTGTGTTCTACTATGTTGTCTTGACCAATAAGTGCAGTGATACTTGATGGATAGTTCAGTTGTCCAATGCCGCAATCTGTAACATCTGTTTTGTTAGTTGATGGATAGCTCTGGAATCTAATACCTGAATGTATCCTATATATTTAAAATGGCTGTAAGGCATAGCAGTTTCACCATAGAACTTGAAATTTTTATACATGCTTATCCTAGAACTTAGTTTTCCTAAGATAGTGTGTAAACAATCTGTGCTACCCACTGCTTGCCTTTTGCATGAGTTAAACATTAGATATCTGCAAAATAAGTATAGCTTTAATAATTATGCGAGGGTGAACACAAGACCCTGAGACCTGCGACTTTTGATCTTATGATGTGAGTGGTGGCGGTCCCTGTTAATGGGTGTCTTGTATATCTGGGATATGCTAGTCCATTTCTTTGTGTCCATTGCCATGCTTTTGAAAATTGTGTTCAGTCCCAGTCATTGTGATGGATCACTGGCACAATTGTCTCCGTTACTCCTGGATTTGGAGCGAGAAGTAATATATCATTAGTCCCATTTTGGATAGGTGGTAGCTCAGCTACGGCTTGTGCTGTCCGTGCTAAGGTGTTCTTTTCATTAATCCTTTTGTGGGTGAAATGTTGTATTATGCCAAGCCCCTTATGGCATTAGCATTGTACTGAGTGGCTATGGCAATGTTCCCATTCATGGATTCACCTTTTCCACAGGAATGAAGGGGGCTACCTTAAGGGAAGACACATGTATGCCCCGTTCTCTTCATTAGCAGTTGTGCCCAATAATTCTGCTGAAGTAATTAGAATAATTTGGTATTTTGATGCCCAATCAGGCACAGCTCTCCCACAGTAGCCTGGCCGAGACCATCAGACTTATTCTCCATGGATCTGGGTACAGTCATTGTCCTAACTATGGATGTGATTCTGTATAGCTAGAGGGAATGGGCTCCTAACAGAGCGCTAATTATTGGTATATAACCAATCCCTGGATTTCTGGGAGTTTGCGCTGGACTGTTCCTATTTGAGCAGGGCCACGGCTTATTTGCATATGGCTGGGTCTAATCTGAGGTGGCATGATGGGCAAAAAAAGATGGGTTGGAATGTTATCATGAGGGATTGTCAGTGGTTAGCCTATATGCAAGAATTTCTTCCATCACTTTTTGTGTATTTTATGTTATGCCCTAAGTGGCCAAGGGAGTGCCCAGCTGTGGGTCCCATGCTCACTCTGACCCTGGCACCAAGCTGCGTCTGACTGAAGAGGCTCAATAGGCCAAAACTGGTCAGCAGTTGCTTGTGTTACAGTTCAGCGAGGACCTGGTTTGGCAGTTTGGGTTGGACTGTTGCTATTAAAGCAGAACAAAGGTTAATTTCCAAATGGTTGGGTTTAATCTAATGGGCATGATGGGCCAAAAAAGAATGGGTTGGAATGCTACCTTTACTGGAGGTTAGACTATTTGCAAGCATTCCACCCATCACCTTTTGTGTGTTTGAGTTCACATGTACAAACCAAGATGTCATAAAAACAGTCAAAAGAAAAAAAAAATGAAAATACCTCACATATAAGCACAGCTCAGATATTCAATATAGTTTGCTGTTAGGGGGCTCATAATAGTACTAACCAGCAATAGCCGTCATATAAAAACCCCAAACAAAGCTAATTGAACAAAGTAATGTACACATATACAGCACAGTTTAGATACACCCAGTAATTGATAATCACAAACTACAGTTCTTTTATGCATATAACGGTATCAACCTTGGGTTATCTCTAACCTTCGGGCAAAGGGCTGATTACTGGCCCAAGATTCAGATATGCATTTGGTAAAGCCCTCAAGCTACATTGGAATGACATAAGTCATGCCCTAGACACTGTGCACTGAGGTTCGTAGTAATGGCAGAGTGGGTGCCACTGCCGAACAAATGGCAATAAGATAACATTGATCATTCCGCCACTAATAAGCTTCCCATGGTGCCAGGTGGTTTCCTCTTCGGGGAGGTGGACCTTGCAGTGTAGTAGGGGTAAGTAATGGAGGTAATCCTAGCACAAAGTTCCCCTCACATGTCAAGAGACCTTGCTTGGTTGAGCGTTAGGGACCACACCTTTTATCTTTATTTGATTTCATAAATTGGGTCTCCCTTCAGGACCTCTTCACGCACACCATGACTAGAGAAAGGTAGGCGTTTTGGGTCGCGGATCCTTACTCCTACCTCATCATTCCTAAATTAGGAACAAAAGGGCATCAGTGCAGGGGTCTAACTGGGTGTCTGCACTTCCAGAAGAAGGAGTGTGTCAAGCACTGAGGAGGAGCTTGAAGGGCAGGGTGAATAGTAGGAAGTGCTTAAATGTAACATCCTCCTCCTGCTCACGCTTCTGGTATCTACTGAGCCCTGTTGTCTTCCTCAAACGTAGTCTGACCACTGTACAATTCTTGCTCTGAGGAGCATTTGAAGTTTGTGCCTTCGCCGTACCTGTGGTTAAGCAAGTTTATGGGAATATGTTATGTGCGTGGCTCCCATTATGTGGAACATCCAACTAGTGTAAAAATCAGCAGCCTGTTTGCTCAGATGTATTTCTTGCTCTAGGCATTGACCGAATGCTGCACTGGTTAGAAGTGACCTTGCTTTTCAATCTATCTTGCCTCTGATGTGCCTAAAGTTTCAAAAAGTTCTCTGTGGTGCTATCTTCTGACTTGGGTGTTCTTAGAGAAGTAACCTATAGTCTTAGTAATTCAAACTACATACTTCATTGAACTAAGTTACTACCCCATGAGTTGGGTCTGCAGCTCTGATGCTTGGAATTAGATGCAAAATGAGTAATTGTATCCATCTTCCTGTTGCATGATCCATTTTGTTGAAATATCTTCCCTTTGTAATTCATTCTGTTAGACTGAAACTGTACTTATTTTGCGGTGTATCATTTGTATTATCTACAGTAAAGGTTATGACCCCTTTGGGGTATTTAACTTAAAATAGATGATGATATTCTTTCTGTTTACACTCTTACTTTTTCTAAAGCCTTCCTTTTCTCTGCTTTCCAGGTATCCTATTGGTGGTAAAGTTCCCTCACCCAAGATGACGTCCCGCACTGCACATCGGGATGATGCAGAGCGATACCTCTTTGTGGACCGTGACTTCATGGGCAACCAGGCCACGCAGGCTGACTGGACAGCCAAGCGGCAGGTTTGGGTGCCTTCAGAGAAGCATGGTTTTGAGGCAGCCAGCCTGAAGGAGGAGCGTGGTGATGAAGTGGTAGTGGAGCTGGCCGAGAATGGCAAGCGGGTCACGGTGGCCAAAGATGACATTCAGAAGATGAACCCGCCCAAGTTCACCAAGGTTGAGGACATGGCAGAGCTGACCTGCCTCAACGAGGCCTCAGTGCTGCACAACTTGAAGGACCGCTACTACTCTGGGCTCATATACGTGAGTGCAGATCACTTGTTTTTTTAATCAAAGTATAATGTAAGCTACGCATTGATGAGTTCAAAGCGGTATGTTACAACCGTCTCTCAGCATACTTCCTAGATTATCGTCTTGATCCAAAGGCTTTTTCTAACCAGTGTCTATTTATCTGTGTGTAAGTAAGTCAACCGTAAGCATGAACCATCTTCTTATCGCTACCTTAGAAGTATACAAGGTAGAGCACACATTCGCCGAGGGACTGACCCTTCAGGGCTGCGACCAGTGGAAAGCTGAAAAACGATCCACTATCATGCAGTGAGTAGAAGACAGTCCCCTTGATCACCTCTACTCTCTTCTGCTTTACTTCTCTTCAGGGTTCTCACCCAAGCTGAAGGCACAAGCCGAATGTGTGCATATGAAGTTCTGTCGGGGGAAAGAATGCTTTTAGCTGCAGTTGTATGATATCAGATTCCATGTAGGATCCCAAGGCAGTGCATGCTCCTCACTGACAAACTGCATGAGTTCATCTTGAGTCTGTATTCTGGGGTGTACACCACGATGAAGTAGAGGTGTATTTTTTTGCTTGACAAAGACATGTTTAAAGTGTCGTTGCCTTTTACATATGATCTAAATTGTGCCATTGCCTTTATTACCTCGAACTCTGCTTTTTGCTTGTATTCTACGAAGTAAATCCGCAGGTGGCTCCAGGTGAAAATGTTGATTAGCACAGATGCTGCTATGGTTTTGCCGCTGGGGTTTTGGTGGAGGGACAAGGGAAGTGTCGGATGTCCAGCACTGGTCCCGAAGGATTGCTCCCAAGCAGGATTGTCAGAAAAACTTCAGACTATGTCAACGATTTCAATTTAGTTTAATTGTATGCAAATATATTGAATGTTGCAATTTTTCTATGGTGTGTAATGCCTAAATGTATCTAATAAGGGTATCCTCAATGTGGCATTCACCCGTTTCCTGGACCTCTGTTGGACCCCTCCCCACTGACAGGCCAGTGTAGCCTATGACTGGGATTTGCTCTTTTCTGTTGTACGTGTTTAGCCGGAGCCAGTTCTTCTCTTTTTTGCCTTTGCACAACACCAGCAGATGGAAAGTTCGCCCTTAGCCTTTGCAGAAAAATGACATTCCTTGGCTTGAAATGTGAATGCAAAGGTGAAACTGGACAAGCATAGTGCTAAGACTTCTGTTGGTGGCATCTTGTCCAAGAAACGCACGTGATCTCCTGGGTTCACCCCCCTACTTCCACTGTTTAGTAATGGCGTGTGTTCATTCATTCCATATCGTTACTACTGATTTCTTCTTTCTTTAATAGTCTTAGTTTGTCTCCTTGTGTTACCAGGCTCACTTCTGTATTCCCTCCATATATTTGCTCCTATAGTAGTCCAGGCTTGCAGCAGGCACAATGCTCCTAAAGGATCTATATATAACATCATATCTTTACGTCGGGTTACTACCGTTATAATTCAGAACTACAGTACACGTGCCCAGAGCCCACCAGGAGCCCTTTTTTCCAGTTGACGCTTTTGCTTGAAAGAACTTGTTTCCTTTTCCCTGCTCACGACCTCGTAGGAATGTATGTTGTACTTTAAGTTGTTAGCTAACACATTTCTCACCCATGCCTATCTGTGTCTACTACTTTCATAATTGTAGTTATTCATAACTGCACCTACAAAGACCACTTAGTACATAGGTGTTCTAGCTCTGAAGGGCTATCATGAATCGAAATATTAGAACAGTGGTTTCTCTGATAGCCTATATGCTTGCCTCCTATTACCTATGTGTTACTCAATCAAATATAATGACTGTTCTAATTACATTGCACTCTAGTCACTTTGCCCTTAACTGGGACTCGAGAAGAAGATAACGTGGTGTGACACAAGTTTTACTGATATTCTGCTAAACGTTAAATCCTTTAATGTTGGATTAGTACAGGATGGTTGAGATGATGGACACTTTCTGGTGTTAACACCACAGTCCTCATTTTAATAAGTTTGTGTTTTGCGATGGGCGTTAAGTGTAAGGGAGGTATGGAGTTTGGGGTCTTGCTTTATGATTTGTAATCCTTTTCAATCTCAACTACTGCTTTACTTTTCTTTTTTCTTTTACCCTTCTTTATTTTCATGTGGTCCCATCTCGTTAAGTGTTGAGAGGCGTTCATACCTCAGCTTGTCCCCTTAACAGCAGCAGTCAACAGTGGTGTCACAAGCCAAACACCTTGTTCCCCACTATTCCGAGTATCACTATGATGTATCAATCACATGTTCTGAATTACTGATCTTAAAATCCTATCACAAAACACATAATGGCTAAACCACTAAGTGTAGAAGAACGTTCCATAAATTGAAAGGCGATAGCACCTTTTTAATAAAAAAACAAACTAACCTCCCACAAGGCCTCCATGGTAAGACGTGGGTGGTCAGACGAAAGCACATACTCTGATGCCGTAAAGAAAAGAATGGCATTATTACTTTTTACCTAGAGACCTGAGCGTTAAGATATTGTCAGAAACATATTCTGAAGCGAGTGGTTAATCATGAGAAGCTAGAATAATGACCTAGATATTTATATCCTGAACATGATTGCTGCTAGGTCTTACACTCTGGAATTCTGGAGCTCTCTTAATAAAAAATGAAGAGTTCTCACAAAACGCCAACAATATCTTTGGTTGAGAATTTCATCAACCTGTGGATGGCATAACTGATAAGCGCCTCCTCTACAATGTTCGTCCTTATAAAGCTCACAAGCGAATGCAGAACATTTACACATCACATAGATTGAAAGCTACTAGGAGACTCCTAAAACCAGATGGCAGGGGATTCTCCTTTTTCTTACCCCACCAGGGCTATTCCCAAATTAACTGTCTCCTAATTTACCCAGCCTATTTACAAAAGTATTTCAGACACGAAGAGCGAAACTATTCTTGTCTCAGATCACGCATGCATCTCATTGAATAGGCCCCAAAAACACATCTGACCATGAATCTACAGCCCTTGCAAAGAGAAACTGATATAGAGAAAATATGAAGCCACTCAAGAGATCTCTGGATCACATAACTCTTCTGCTGTACATAAGCCTGCCTTGATAATCACTGAAGGCACCATGATTAGCCTAATGGTCAGGAAAAATAAAGCAATTGATGTTAAATTACTTTGCCATTGAGATAAAAAAAAATTAGAAGAACGATCACTGGCACAGTAACCATCAAATGCCTAAAGTATGAACATAAACCATCAAATGCCTAAAGTGTGAACATAAACCATTAACATGAGAGTGGACACGTGGCTTCCAACATAAAAAGTGAAGAAACACTGTCACTTAAACAAAGCTGGTACAATCCTAGCATCTAATCTAAAATTCAAAAGGAATAAATCTGTAATCACCATCATCAAAGACAAATCTGGTAATATCTGCTCCAAACATAAACAGACGGCAATTGCTTTTAAAGTGTATTATATCATTCCTGATGCAACTAACATTAAAACTATAATGGAACGTTGCATTTCTAAATTAAATCAATGTCCACATTGTAGACGAAGACAAAGAATCCCCTAACAAACAACTTGATAGACTTGAAATCTTGAAAGCTATTTTCTTATTACCAAGTGATAAAGCTCCAGTGTCCGGTGACTACCCCATAACGTTTTCTAAAACTTTTTTCACAAGGTATCATTGACCCTCTTGAAACTGTCTTGCTACATTTTATTCTGAAAGGTGAAGTAACGGGCATGGAAGCTGAGGCAACAGTTGTTGTAATTCCCATGTATGGCTGATGAGAGGTGATACCCCGGAACAGGTCCCATGAAGTTTGTATCCAGTCCAGGGAGGACCTGGCCTGGCAGTTCGGGCTGGACTGTTCCCATGAGGAGCAGGGTCAAGACTGGTTTGCATATGACTGGGTCCAAACTGGGGTGGTATAGTGAGCATAAGAAGGATGGATTCAACCCAGATCTTTTGACTGGGGTGAGTGGTTGAAAAGTCTCAAGACTCCGTCCATCATCTTGTTAGATTTGCTAATTCCCAAGTATTCCCATCCCTGACAAAAAAGCTATAGGCATATCTCATTGACAAACACAGTAGCCAAAGCGTATGCAAAGATTATAGTAGGGAGGATAGAAAAGGTAATTACCACGCTAATTCATTCCTCAGAAAAGGTTTTGTAAAAGGTACAATGGCTAACAAAAATACCCTAATCTTTTACCATTTTGATACAAAGAGCTCAATCGGCCAACCCACCTTCAGCCACGATCACATTCGATGCAGAAAAGCCCCTTAAGGTCTCCTGGTCTTGTCTGCCAGCAATCCTGCAACATTATGTACTCTGTGATCACTTTATCAAAATGGTAATGGCATTGAAAGTGTGTTTCAAGCAAGGGGTCATAATAAATGGTACTCTATCAGATTTCATACACCTAAGTCAAGGAGTTCATCAGCGATGCTCCCTCTCACTAATAATGTTTCTGCTGTTCACCAACCCTCTTCTAAGACTCATTAGCAATAACTCAGGAAACCAAGAATTACTTCCATCTCCTTTAAGTCACGCACTCTTACACAGCTGCATATTCTAATAACATTTTTACAATATTGCTGGTATTACTGGTAAATCTATTCTGACTCTGTTGGATATAATTTGGCGAATATTCTGAGGCCTCTCTATACTGCTTGAATCTAGAATAAACTGTAGTACTTTCACTTAAACGACTTTGCCTTCTAGAGTCTATAAAATGACCTGGCTTGCAATGGTTACCAAAATGTATCACGTACTTAGGCATATGATTCTTCAGTGCCTAAAGGTGTCCATACTGCACAATGAAGGAAAAAACCTGCACAATCAAAGAACTACTTCACACTAAGGCAGTGGTTCCCAAACTTTTTCGACCTGTGGCTCCCTTGACCTAATTGTCAGTTGGCCATGGCTCCCCGCCATTTTTTTATTGGTGGGGGAATGTAAACCCGACCTCGGGAGTACTTCCAGTTGTCTCCCTGAAATGTATTGAGATGCGATGAAGGTATTGTAATCATATTTGTAACAAAATAAAAATATAGCAGTTGTTTAATAAAAGCTTTAATAATTACGGACCTGGATTCAGTGAAATATGCTTTATCAAGTGTACCATGATTAGACAGATTGAAGTATTCCTGCCATCACCTTCTGTGAGTATGACACCTCTGAGCAGTCCAGGCATTTTAGCTAAAAGCTCTCGCTTGCCATGAGTTGCGAGATAATACTCAGCATAATAATGCAAAAAAGGCAAAGTACAAGCCCAAGAATGCACTACTAAAAGCTAAAGAAAAAGAGCAGCTATATGTGTGCCTGTTCGGTGCTTTAAGGAAGCTTGCATTGTTGCAGCCTCTGCTGTATCTGTTGTTGGTCAATTAATGACGCTTTGTGAAACTTTCAATTATGAAAAAGCCTGCTAAAGCGTCTTCTATTACCTCATCCCTCTTGTTGCTGCCTTTGTTCTTCAACATTCTTTTTCTCCCCTCTCTCTGCCTTTATGTCCTGCTTTCCTTCTCTTCCCCTTTGGTTCTTTCACACTTTGTTTTACCCCGTGTATTCCTTCTTCCACCTGCTGCTTGCCCTTGTTTTCTCAGTCTGAAAGTTTTGGTGTCACTTTTAGTTACCTGTATTTCCCATCCCTCTGCCGCACTCCTCTTCACAGAAATAAAACATACATGCCCCAGTCTGGGTTGATTTAACAGCCTCTCCGATGCCCAGGTTGCTGCAGTCTGAGCTGAACTTGCATATCACTGCGATGCCTCGTCCGAGGTAAGCGCTAGGCTAATAGTGTAAGAGAAATAGGGAGGGGTAGTACCAGTTCCAGAAAAGGCTTTATACTTATTTAATTTGGGAGGTCTCTTATGTTGTCACTAACATAGGGAAATATACAGAGGGAACAATGATGAACTGCTTTCACTGAGGCTGAAAGGGAAACAGGTTATTTCAGTTACATGCTTCCTGCCTGGCCTTAGCTGAGGGTCAGACTGGGGTCCGGAAATTAATCCTGGCTGCAATGCGGCCTAATTCCAAAGTGAACTTGCCCACTGGAATTCCTGGTTTATAAAATCCGGCGCAGGGTTTCTTCAAGTTCACACAAACAAAGTGCGGGAACAGCAGCCAGCATCTAAATACACGGGCTGTGTGAAGTTGTAGAAATATTTGAAATCTTTATCTTGACTTGAGTGAAAATGTCACGAGTCTGTGTTTCCCCCCTACATAACTCTTGTTCCCCAGGAAGCTTTACTGCACCATAAATTTCATTCATATGCACCTGTTTGCCTAATTTGTTCTGCGAGGAGCCTACGTGTTCATTAAGATGCACTCCTGTTTTCCGACGAGACTGTGGGCCACTACACATTTATTTAACTTGTCCCTTTCAAACTCGACTTGTCAAATTAAAATAGTCAATGAGCAAGCAGTGATTCAGCCCTCTTACCTACTTGTTACTTGTGAAGAGGTTCGTCCAAGGCACGGCAGAACACGGCGGGCAGTCATTGCTGCGTATGCGGTGGTTACGTCTGTGAAAGCACGTACGCACGTATGGCGGCATTGCGCTCTTGGGCCAAACCAAGTTCCCGGGTTATGCAGGTGGCATTTGTAACTCCCCCGTGAGTTGCGCTGTGGCTGGAATAAGCTTCACTTGCCGCATTCAGGTAGGCGTCAAAAGACTCATATTATTTTACTGCCCACATTCACACAACATGATTATAATCTTGCTCAGCCCACAGCCACACGCTATCTTTCCCAAATCTGAGCGGCGCCCCTGGCTACTCCTAACGGCGCACCGGGGTGCCGCGGCGCACAGTTTGGGAACCACTGCACTGAGGTCATTAAAACACCTTTTGATGGGAGTTACTGGAATCGCTGAAAATGATGATCAAACCATTGTTGAATGCTTTATTGAGTATGGTGTTATGTTATGTTAAAGACACTTATTGAGCGCACGTACACCAAACGGTTTCATGGTGCTGGAGTCAGAGGGGGGGTTGCAACAGTGAGAACATTAACTTAGTCATACGCCTGGGAGAACAGCCAGGTCGTAAGCTGTTTCCTAAACTGTGCATAAGAGGTCACAGACCTCAACTCCACAGGAAGCGAGTTCCAAACTTGCGGGGCTAAAACCGCAAATCTTAGTCCCCGTACTTCTTGCGTTTGAATGATGGAGTAGCCAGCAAATTCAAATGGGAGGACCGCAGGTCCAGAGAAGGAGTATAACGCTGGATACTAGAAGAAATAAATGCTGGACTATTACCAGAGAGGGCTTTGAAGGTGGTACATCCCAACTTGAAGGCAGAGCGTTTGGCCACAGGAAGCCAATGTAGGTTTTTCATTAGCGGTCTGACGTGATGCCATTTGGGCTGATGAAAAATCAACCTGGCTGCTTGGTTCTGCACCAGCTGTAAGCAATGTAATTGCTATGCTGGGATACCAACATACAGTGAATTGGCGTAATCAACACAGGAGATTACCAGAGCTAGGGTGACTTAGGTCAGGGCTTCCGTGGTCAAAAATCTACTGATCTTCCTAGTTCTTCGCAATTTAGAGAAGCAGGCGGAGACCACTGAGCCAATCTGGGCTTTCAGAGACAAATCATTGCGGATCACAATGCCCAAACTCTTGGTAGAACTTGCTGGGATTGGAGGATTTTCCAGTAATGGAGGCCAAAAGTTAGAGTTCCACGGGTTGGCTGGCCCACCCATAAGGATCAGTTCGGTTTTGTCTGGGTTCAATTTTAGTTGAATGCTATTCATCCATTCGCTGATAAAATTCAGAGTGGATTGAAAGTTCGACTCAGAAGATGCCGATAAATTGATATCAAATACCAATTGAAGGTCGTCAGCGTAGTTAAATGTTTCAACCTTTCATTCTCTCATGGAGCAAATCAAGGGTAGTAAGTATAAATTGAAGAGAAGGGGTGCCCCGCAGGTCACTTT
This sequence comes from Triturus cristatus, assembly GCF_964204655.1. Lineage (NCBI taxonomy): Eukaryota > Metazoa > Chordata > Amphibia > Caudata > Salamandridae > Triturus > Triturus cristatus. Next base: position 378,003,803 of record NC_140590.1, on the reverse strand, counting down.
CATTTTATTGGAGGAGAAATTGGCGAGGCGAGCCGCTTGAAATCGATTGCTGAGAAAAGAAGAAAGCCACTTCAGTGCCAGACCCTGGATCCCAGCATTACTGACACGGTCAATCAGGAGATCATGATCTACCGTGTCGAATGCTGCTGACAAATCAAGGAGTACCAGGGCCTGGGTGATTCCCTTGTCTGCCCCCCTTCTGAGCTCGTCCATGACTGTAAGAATAACTGACTCCGAGTGTGCAGGTCTAAAACCTGCCTGATAAGAGTCAAGAAAGTGGGAGTGTTCGACCAAGGGGCTGAGGCAGTTTGCAACATGAGCCTCTAAGATTTTACCTAAGTAGGGCAGCAAGGAGATGGGGCGATAGCTGCTGAGGACCAGAGGGCCAGAGCTAGGTTTCTTTAAGATTGGAACAATTTGCGCACTTTTAAATATATTTGGGACTATACCCAGTTTGAGAGAATTGTTCAGGAGTGAAAGAGGGGCGTCTGGACTAGTGAGCAAGGTTTCCCGTAATATGTGAGGGGGACAGCTATCAGTAGGGGAACCATTCAGACCCTCTCCTAACTTTTCTTCTGCCATAAATAAATTAAGTTCCCATTTCATATGGCACAATAAGAAACCCAGAGTCTTCTTGAATAAACTCCACTTAGAATATAAATAAGGGGAAGTAGATTTCTTAAATGGTAGAGCTACCATTCGGCCTTCCTTAGGCGAAAGGGCTCTTTTTAGCTTGAGAATCTTTCCTGATTTTCTAGGCTGGCTCCACATAGAAAAAGACTTGGCCCATACTTACCTCATTCTCAGGACCATCATAGTGAACCCAATCATGGCCTGTCACCCGAAGCATATTTTGCTTGATACTTCCAACGGCCTGCTCGGACAAAACAATAAACATCTGACAAATGAGAAAAATAAAGTAAAATGCAATAAAGAAAATGACTCTACAATGACAAATTTCCAATAAGGGGAACTAGAGATGTTAATTTTTTTAAGTTGTAAGTAGAGATACTGTCAAGAAGCACAAACGTGCCAATGATACACAATTGTCGCTGTAGAACAGGACCTAGGTGCAATTTGACGCTGTCTGTGATGGGGCACAGGTCATATAAAAATTCTACCCTCTGTCTGTAGTCTTTTAAGTCACAATCCACCACAGGGGTACACTCCTAAAGCCCCTCAGGACCACTTCAGGGGAGGCACATAGCGACTCAGAGAATGGCAGACCGAAACCAATCCAGTCCAGGTTCAGTTGTCACTGGTAAACTGTCTCAAGATTACGCAGAATTACGAATGGAGCATAACCCAGCTTTTAACGATCTGAGGATGCATTTTGCACCAAGATAATAGAGCTAAATGCAATACAACACGAACAGTAGCAGCCAGTAGCCGCTCACTAAGTTTGGTGTTCCTATGCTCTTGCAGTAGGATGTTTGTGCTCATAATTACGCCAATGGGCGTAATTGTGTATTTGTCTGTTATCAAAAGAGTAATTTTAAAATACCTAAATTACTCACCCAGGCCTACTTTTGAGTCTGTCCTGAGAACACTTCATTCACGTCCTTTGAAATGCTAATTACTGGCTGACAGAAGCGAGAGGAAAATGCAGATACAGCTTACAGGGATTTCAGTCAGTAAATTGGGCTTGTGGCAAATATTTCAAAAAGTCCAAAAATGTAATATGCAGTTGTTTCCTAGGCAGAGATGACATTTATTAAACTTAATTCTATCCCAATGCTTTCCTATGAAACAGCCAACCCAGCTGCAGTGAAAATAGCTTTGAGGTGCTTGTCACTGTAAAGATATGATTGACATTAACCTTTTCATGTCATACTTTTAAATACAATGCCCCCTGCATAATAGATGATGAGGCTCACTTAGTGTTTACTTATTAATATTGAAAAGTAGGGCTTAGGCCCATCAAAATGGGTTATTTTGACCCTTCGAATTTGCAGTATAAATCTGCAGTCATATTTGCAGTGTCACTAAGGTGGATGGTACAATGAGTGCTGCAGCCCACTGGTGATAATTAGCCTACACTAGGTACAGTGTGATTTCCCTATACTATCGATTTATATGCCGGATCGTAGCTTCAGGGCGGGTGTTTGGGGTGTTACAACCCCTAATGAATATATTATGTAGTAAATAGTTGGGTACAGATGCTTTAAGTCGGGTATGGTGGGGTGTTTGTGGGATTTCACTGCCCCCTCCCCGCTTCTCATATAATGTATTTTAACCAGCGTGATTGTTGGGAAATCTGAAGGCTCTATTCCCCCCATTCTTAGTGACCAAGCTACGCCCCTGCTTAAAGGTAAGTTAAATGTACCAATCGGGAGTGTACTGATTTTGATATGTTGAACGGAGGAGCACAAGCACTTTGCCGTTGGTTAGCAGGGGTAAAGAGCACAGTGTTCTATTGCCAGCGAAAATGGGCTTCAGCAAAAAGGCAAAAAAAGTTTTGGGTGACGCTGCAGAAAGGGCACATTTCCAACAATTGCATATTGCCGCTGCTCTTTCAATGCTAAGTAGAAGGCCTGACTTTCAGGCTGTCCGCGTGCTATTCCTTACCACAAGCTCTGTGCTTCATTCTACCCTTGGGAGGTATTCTGCTGATTTCCGTGCTCCATTAGTTTTTCCCCTAATCATTCCATTCCTAAAAGAGTGCCTGGCTAAGTAACCTGTATGGTTGTAACTTGTTTTGTGGTTGGGTGGAGCGTGGATTTGTTTGGAAAAGGTGAAGCCACGGTAGAGTTCTGGATCAGCGAAAACTCCAGACTGATCCCCCTCTCCAACAGAAGGTACTCATTGTGTTTACTTTTTCCTGAAATTCTGCCAATAGAAAAAAAAGGAATTCGAAATGACGTGGGACTGCCAAGATTAAATACAATTTGCACCAAAGGATACACGTGAAGTAATTTTAATAAATGTGCACAGTGTTCGAAATGTATCTGAATGTCTACTCTCTCTCTCAACCTTAACCCTAATCCTACCAAAACAGAGTTGATTTCCCACAGTGGCTTCAAGCTGCAGTCCCAGGTGGAAGACTGGCTACAACAAGCCTCTGCAAGCACGCGCTCTCTGCGTCAACCCTGGTCCCCCTGCTTCTCCAGAGATCAATGGCTCTCGTTTAAAGGAATGTCATGAACCAAGCACAGAGCTTGGGGCGAATCATTTCCCACCGCCTGGCCTTCGTTTATAGGTCCACAGTAGAAACCCATTTGCTTTCACACACTCTATGCTCGCTGATAGCACTGGCCTCAGACTCGCGGTTTCCCCCATTCAAGAAAGGTGGATGACGATGGAGAGGATCTGAAGTAATGGCAAGAGCTGCCGCCTTTGGCACTGGGAAACCTGATTCGAGTCTCGGAGCCTGCTCGACATTGTGTGATTATGGGCAAATCACTAAATTTCCCCCTGCTTAACAAAACATTAATGTGTCCTTGTGTAATGTAACTGGTGCTCAAGTAAAGCGCTCCAATATCTTCGGGTCCAGTTTGCACTATACAACACTGGGAGAAAAAAAAAGACCATAAGACAGGCTTCTTCTTTTCATACGCTTCACCCATCTCTGGACCATCTTGCCCTTCATCTGAGGAATGGCTCCTTCACTCCTGACGTTCAGGAAAGAAGTTAAAACTCTCTTCCCCATGCCACCCCGTTCTCTTGAATCCTGCAGTGAGCTCTTGTAAGTGCGGCACTCATGTTTTGTAATCTGCACCAATCATGATATACTCTGTCCTGCATAAGATCTCTGCTGCCCCTGTGTTCGAGGTCTGACCTATACAAACAAAATACAGAAAAGAACCCTCAAACGGGTATTAGAAGACAAAGACGCTTGGCGTTCTTAGGTGTCTGGATTTAATTTAATGTTCTTCTGATGGTCCCCTGGAAAGCGATGGCCTACCTGCTGGAGGCAGCCTGGATCCCTGCGATGACCGGCAGGCCGGTTAGGTATATTTTGACCACATTTCCTTCTCACCTGAGCATAAATCGGACCCAGAATCGCCAAACAGTTTTTCTGAGATATGTAAGAGAAAACATTGATTTGGTGACAAAGACAAATTATTTCATGTCTAAAACCAGATTGAATTTAGAGAAACTGTGAACTGGATACTACATACTAAAAATCTCAAAATAGAATCACGAAAACTCCCCTGCGTGACAGTGTGTGGGGTTGGAGGATTCACAAAGGTTAGCCGGTGATGGCAAATATGGGTCCTGAATAGGATTAAATAAAAGGAGCTCCGCCCCATTTACCTTCTGATAGTCGTTTCTGTGGATTGTCAGGCCAGCACACAGACGAAGTGTGGATCCCTCTGGGACCTCGGTGCCTGCCACCCTAGGTCACCACAGTGGAGGGGCTTGAGACCACCACTTAAGGTCACTTTTAGTTGTGTCCCTGAGGGCTCGCTATACACTTGGGGAAAGGCAATTTACTTCTCGTTGACAAGATTCTCCGTGCTGCTTCTGTACGTCTTTCAAGATACAAGCTCTTATGGGTCCCACCCAGACATATTGTGTTTAGGAGATTCTGGGAAGAGCAGTTTCCTCCTCCCACCCCTGGAGCAGACACCTTGACAGACGTCATCTGTAAACAGGTCTGCAGGTGAGAGCTGTTTTAAATGGTTCTCTCGAAGTCCTGAAGGAGACTAGGAAAAAGAGAAAGGGAAGTTCTTAGGATAGAAGCACGGTAGACTTAAGGAGAAAGAGAGCCCTTTAACTACAGCACTCCATACCTCAGCCATTCACCCTGGTCTTCTCAACTGTATTGGCATTCAGCCTTTCAAGCGGACAGCGTGAGCCTTGAGCGCACGTCTCAATTACTGACGAGTCCGCCACCAGGAAGGAAAGTATTATTAGATGCGAGTCTCATACTTTGGGGTAGTGTCTCCTATTTCACAGGTTAAATGGCCCCTTTGACATGAGGTAGTGTCTCACATGGAAATGCTCTTTTATCTGTTAAAAGATTGAAATTTGGTTGTTAAACCCCTTAGATCATGCCCCTTTGTACTCTTCATCCTGGAGATCTCTTTGACAGCTCCATACAGAGGAACGACCTGGCCCACACATTCCAATGCAGGGCTTGGAGAAGTAATCAGCCCAGCACCTCAGGGTGCCGAACCTGCTCCACGGGTGAGGAACAGGTCCAGACGCGCCCGTCCATGTGGGGATGTTGCAAAAAATAGGAGAGAGTGAGAAATACACGTGTGCTGTGGGCCCAACAAATAGTACTTTCAGCATGTTCTTGTGAAACATCACCCTTGGAACTTATCACTTTGAGAGGTTTTAATACAGCCGGAATCTCTGACAGGTCTGGTAGTGCTGGAGTAGAGTATTGACTGGTCACCAGCCCTTACTACCTTTCAGAAGTGGCAGACGTTTAGGAAGTAACCTGGTTTCTTTATAGACTAGTCTGTACCATCCCCAGTTCTTAAGAAGCCGGGTGTCCTGCAGTAACGTAGCAAAAGTGCAATGGGCCTTTGGTTGCTGTTGTGTGTAAAATACACCAGTTATCAGCCTTCAGTGGACTGATCTGGGCCTCGGTGCCACTTCAACTGCTGCCAGACAAAAAAGGGGGACTATGAGCTATTAGGGTGGTCCAGCATACATGCCCAGGCTGAATATCAAGAAAGAGGGTATGCAGTTCCTGGTAAAGAAGGGCTGGTCGGGAGAAAGAGGTGACTAAAGAAGTCCCTAACTACACACTGGTAGTGTTAGTGAGAAAGGGGAGGGACTGGAAAGTCCTTCCTTTCGGAATAAGGGCCCTCACACACCCAGCCTGCTGGGTGTCATGCTTCATCATCGGGCATGCTCCTTGTCGGGTCGGCGCTGCAATACCCGACGGGCACCCTATACAAGGGCTCTTTGGCAGAGATCATTTTATTCCTAGCTGTATGGTGCAGTGGGTGTAAGGGGCCCTAGTAGTGTAGGAGTGCAAAAGTGTGAATTAAAACAGGGAAATGTGAGAGTCAGGGAAATGAGACTTTAATAGTCCTGCCTACCCCCTGGTTAAAAATGGAGTTGGCGACTCACTGCAATGATGCTGCAGGGTGTTGCGCTCAGTCTCGTTTGGTCAACATATTTCTTGCCAGTTAAGTCCGGGCGATCTAGTGGCAATTCTTCAAGACCTAGATAAAAGTAACTCTACACTATAAAAGTAAATAGTAAGGTGGTGTACTAGCCAAATTCTAATAATGAGTGAGACCAAGAGGTGAAGTACCTGCTGGTGCGGCAGCCAATCAGTAACTAAGTTTCAATTGGCCCCTTCAGATCACGGCAGGTGAAGGACATGGAAAGGTATCGGTGTCCAAGAAACGGCGTCCAGTAGACGTTTGACCTATCCCGCACTGCCGGATCCGGGAAATAGTACTTTCAGCATGTTCTTGTGAAACATCACCCTTGGAAATTATCACTCTGAGAGATTTCAATACAGCCGGAATGGAATTTCTGACAGGTCTGGTAGTGCTGGAATAGAGTATTGACTGGTCACCAGCCCTTACTACATTTTCAGAAGTGGCAGACGTTTAGGAAGTAACCTGGTTTCTTTATAGACTAGTCTGTACCAGCCCCAGTTCTTAAGAAGCCGGGTGTCCTGCAGTAACGTAGCAAAAGTGCAATGGGCCTTTGGTGCAAGCAAGAACAAATGGCCCGTTGCTGTTGGGTGTAAAATACAACAGTTATCAGCGTTCAGTGGACTGATCTGGGCCTTGGTGCCACTTCAACTGCTGCACCAATGCTAGCTGTGCCTCTGGTTTCTTGTAGATCATAGTTGAATCACAGTGGAAGACGGCGACCAAGGTGCCATACCGAAATATGAATGTTTTAGCATAGCTGCCAAGGTGTCAAATTGCTATGTGTTGTGTAAAATAACAGCTGTGGTGCACTCAAAATCCTCTGTTAATCAATTGTATCTAGTGCTCTAAAAATAATCAAAGTTGGTGTGCTCTCTTTGAGGTGGTTCCACCCTACCACCAGTTCAAAAGAAGAAAAGAAACCAGGACCTGTCTGTTCTGGACAAAATTGCTATGTGTGACATTTTTATAATTTCTGTGTAATTATGAGTGACATTTCAACGACTATGAGTGACACTTTCTCAAGAGCAAAATAAAGCAATGAAAACAAGGGAAATACATAAATATCGGAAATTATACCCATTTGAGCAACAAGAACTATAAGAACATCTTAAAACTACAGAGCATCACAGTGACAGTGCGGACTCCAGGGCCTCTCTATCCCATGTTGGAACTAGCCCAAACAGGAGGTGAAGCCCCCACAACAATCTCTTCTCTGCCTCCTAGTAGTGTTACCGGGCAGGCTGGCAGAAAAACAATTACAATGATTCCTGCCTTAGCCACCCTTTGCCTACTGGGCCCCTGGATCCTCCTAGTCATACACTAACTTCAAAACCTTACCTGAGAACTCACTAAATGTGTCCAGGCCACACAGAAATGAAAGAAACTGCCATTCAACAAGAAGCTCTTAACCCTCAATCTGTGCAGAAGCACTTGTCTGCAGCTGAGTAGTGCCAGTACTAACCGATTAAAAGCATTGTGGCAGTGCTGAGAAGTGCCGGTGCAATCTCTTTCAAAAGAAAAAAGTGCAGGTACTCAGTACCAGCTATGCCTGTCTATTCAAAGCAGTGCCCTCAATGCAATCCAGACTTGTGGGAGAGTTAAAAGGGGATCCTACTACTGGTAGTGGACCTGTAGGCACTGCTTTTCACTGCTATTGAACATGCCTGTTATTCCACCAGCCCCCTGTAATTTGGGCTGCCCAGTACCGGTATGCATTTCAGTGCGGTGATGCGGACCACATTGAAATGTGTTCGTCTAACGCCTGATGCCTGGCACTTGGCAGGGCTGTTTCAGTTACTTATCCACCTTGCCATTTGCCTCTTTTACTCACTTGACCTGTCATTTATTTAGGCATTTTGTAAAGCACTACTCTTTGTATTACGTTTTTTTCATAACACTTGTTATATAGAGAAACAGGAAGCGTAGAAAGGAAGACAGCTGGAATCCAGCGTCCCATGGTACATGTTTGGGAGTCATTGAGAGGTTGGGTCGGCTTTAGAGAAGGTGGGCTTCTGGGAGAAGAGGCTGCTGCTGGTTGGGTAACCTATAGCAGGTATTCTATGATAAATCTACTAACCATTTACTACATGTACTGGCTACTTGACTCATTCTTGGTTCGGTATATTGCCCTCACTCTACCACTTAAAGCGTTTCGCAGTTTGGACAATAAACTCCTAGTGGCCCACCAGCATGCCTCAACCAAAAGAAGATTGTTGCAGGATTTGATGTGATGTGGCAAGACAAAGGATCCTGCTCAAAATGCACAGTGGCATCAGCTTTTGGAGGTACCCAGGTCCTTTCTTTCAGTAAGCATTGTGCATGACATGAATTTTACTTGACTGAAAGCCAGTGAAGGGCTTTATTGGCAAATTGTACATGTTCACCTTTTTTTTTTTTTTATTGACATTTTAATACCAATAAAACGACATACAATGCCAACATATTGTCAACTTACAAACTGTGGCGCAACAACATTCTTCATCCATTATGAACAATACTGTCTTGTGGCTGTGGATCTCAGTAATTACAGTTCAAGCGTACAGTTATATTTAGACAATCGGGTAAGCTTGTAAGTACTGCACCAAGTAGTGCCAGTAGTCTCTGGGCCGAGATCCCATCGGCAGCTCCTCCTCATATGTTTGTAACGTTTCTTTACAATACGTCAGGTCCTGTATCCATTGCCGAATCCGGGGTGCCCCTCTACCGCCCCAGCACAGCGATATCCTCCTTTTGGCCAATAGCAACGCCACCACACAGAATTTTCGCTTGGTCGCCCTTATCCCAGGGAGCAGTCCCAGCAGACACGTTTTAATGTCACATGCAATTGTCGCATCCACCATTTTCCCCACTATCTGTGTCACCTCCACCCAGTACCCAGCCACCTCGCTGCAATACCATGCCAAATGTGCGAAATCTGCGCCTTCCATCCCACAGCGACAACATCTGGAGTCTGCCCGCAGACCATATTTATAAAGTTTTTCTGGGGTGTAATATGTGCGGTGAAGATATTTGTAATGAATCATACGCAGGCCCCCATTAGGTGTCAGCATACTAGTGAGGGAGCAAGCTGTAGTCCATTCCTCCTCCGTCAGTGGCTCTTCCAAGTCACTGCTCCATTTACCCATTGCATTATATGTATTGCCCACTATGTCCTCTTGCAGTGAAGTATATAGTCTCGAAACCAGTCGTGCGGCCGCGGCATTTGTTATCAGTAGTTGCAGTGTTGCCATCACCGGTGGCTCCGCAGGGTGTGTCGGGTATAACGCCCTCAGCGCTCCCTGCAGTCGGTGATATGTGAATTGGAAGAGCAGCGTTTGATTACTTATAAATGTCAGTTCTGTAAGTGGTCTGAAAGCCCCATCTTCGTAAAGATCACCCATTGTGACAAGCCCCACCTGCCGAAGCAGTCCCATTCCCACCTCCTCCCGAGTAACCGATAGCTCCGGGTGATAGTGTATCGGCAGTGCCGGTGCATACAGTGGCAGTTTACCCGCCTTCCTGCCCATAGTCTTCCAAGCTTTGTTGGTCGTGTCTATAGTGTTGATATTGCGATTGTGCAGTGGGGGTCTCTGGTGGGTTAGAATAGCTTCCAAGGGAATTGGGTGCGCATCTCCCTCTTCTATCGCTGCATGCGTCAAATATGGAATCGGATGATACCAAACATGAGCATGCTGGGCCTGCGCACATAAGTAATAAAGGAAGAAGTCAGGGACCTTAAACCCCCCCCCTGGCGTATGGCAGTGTGAGAGCACGCATTCCGATCCTTGCCTGTCTGCCCGCCCATATTAGACGAAGAGCTAGGGTGGAAATCCTACGGAACACCTCGAGTGGGGGCTGAATTGGAATATTGTTAAATAAATACAATAACTTCGGCAGGATGACCATCTTCACCACAGCTAGACGGTCCGCCAAGAACAAGGGCAACTGAATCCATCGCTCTACCTTGTCCTCTAGTGTCCCGATTGTCCTTCCGTAGTTCGTACGAACCACAACTTCCGGATCCCGATGATACCAGATACGGAAGTATCGAATCTGGTCTGAGTGCCACTCCAAGGGGTAGTCCAAAGCGGAAGGACTCGTGGTGTCCGTGAGCGGCACGATCAAGGACTTAGACCAGTTTATTTTTAGGCCCGAATGCTGTCCGAATCGGATATACTCCCTTAGCAAAGGGTTCAAGTTAAGCCCAGGGTCACGTACATAGAGTAACATGTCGTCGGCATACAATGATATGTGCAGTGGTCTTTGTGGGAACTGCAGCGCCGAATAGTGATGTTTTTGCCTGATATTACATGCTAAGGGTTCCAATGCTAACACAAACAGCAGGGGCGATAACGGGCATCCCTGCCTCGTCCCTCGTGCTATGCGTATTGGGTCGGAGATGTAATTGTTGACCCTAATACAAGCAGTGGGTGCCGTGTACAGTAATTGTATCCCCTGCAGGAAAATCTGTGGGAATCCCATGCGTTGCAGTATCGTTTGCAAATAAGGCCATTCAATGGAATCGAAGGCCTTTGCTGCATCAAGTAGCACCGCGGCCGCCTTGGTAGTGGGAGTCAAATAGTGCGACAATGCGAAGAGCGTCCTGGTGTTATGAACTGTGGACCTAGATGGGATAAACCCCGATTGGTCCGGCAACACCAGTTTAGTCATTAGTGGCTGTAACCTCATGGCCAGAAGCTTAGCTAGTATTTTATTATCAACGTTTATTAAGGATAATGGCCGATATGAGTCACAGCATTCTGGGTCTTTTTCCGGTTTTAATAGGGTCATGATCATGGCTTCTCGTAATGACGGCGGTAGCCGCTGTCGTTCATGGGCCTCACCGTACATGTCCACCAAGTGTGGTACCAATTGGTCTACGAATGTCTTATAGAACTCGCACGTGAATCCATCCGGACCCGGCGCTTTTCCGTTAGGAAGAGATTTAATGACCACTGTCACCTCCTCCTCAGTTATAGGTGCAGACAGGTATTCTCTCTGTGCATCCGATAGCCACGCAATCGCAACATCCGCCAGATATTCCATTATCTCTTCCGGCGTTGCCGTAGACTGTGAGGCATAGAGAGCTTCATAGGTCTTCATGAATTCTGCCATGATGCTAGGCATGTCAGATCGCAGTTCGCCCCTGCTATCTCTTACCGCCCTGACTATCTGTGGCCGCCGGCCTGAACATATTTTCGCTGCCAGGCTTTTACTCGGTCTGCCACTTTCACCATAGCGTCGCGCCTCTTGTCGCCTGCCAATATATTTTAATTCATCATCTGCATAAGTTTGATATTCCGTGAGGACAGTTCGAATTTCACCCAGAAGTCTCAAGTCGCGCGTACGTTCATATTCATGTTCTAGGTCCTTTAGTTTATCCTCACGTATAGTAAGCTGCCGCCGGATATCCTTAAGGAGGCCAGCGGTTGTACCGATGCAAACGCCCCGAACAGTCGCCTTAAATGCTTCCCACAATAGGCCCTTATCCTCCGTGGTGGGGGCATTAATATCAAAATATTCCTCAATAGCCTGAGTCAAAGCCTCCTTATACCTCGGATCCAACAGTGCCCTGGCATTAAATCTCCAGCTATACGGCGGCGGCGCATAGTGCGGTATCACTAGTGTCAGCAACACCGGACTGTGGTCCGATAGTATTCTGGGGAGGTGTTTGACGGTGTCCACCCAATGTACTATCTCCTCAGATCCCAGCCAATAGTCAATGCGTGACCAACTGCCATGTGCAGCTGAAACATGCGTTGCTTCCGTGCCGGATGGGTTCCTGGCACGCCAGATATCCAATATCCGCCTGTCTATCATGATTTCTTTCACTTTGTTCACTGCCTTTCTATGTGGCTCTTGCGCGGTACCTGATCTATCCAGTGTGTCATTTAGCGCAAGGTTGAAATCTCCTCCCCAAAGTACCGGCATGTCTGGCAGCTCACTAAGCGTGCGACAAATCTTGTGGTAAAAATCGGGGTTGTCCACATTTGGACCGTACGTATTTAGTATGGCAAGTCGCTGTCCCCGCACCCTTCCCGTGATGAGGACTGATCTTCAGTTTCATCCGTTAGCGTGGTATCGATAGTAAACTGTACCCCCTTCTTCACCAATATGATAACCCCCCTAGCGTATGAGGAGTACGAGGAACCGTGCGTGGTCTCCGCCCATCGACTCCCCAATTGTGATTTAGTTGTGGGTGCAATGTGCGTTTCTTGCAGCAGGGCAACATCTATCCCATGTCTGTCTAGGTATGCAAAGATCTGTCTAACTTTTTTGGGATTATTGAGCCCCCTGACATTCCATGTTAGTAAATTCAATGGCTTAGATCGTGTCGTCATATTTGTGTCTAGTCATCTATAACCCCTGTAGAGTGAGTCAGCTGAGAAGCTGCATCTGTGCACCAAGACCCACACAGCCGTATAATCACATATGTCCAGACAGTTTCATTGGATTCAGCAATGTATCTCAAACGCCCCAGCCTGTGAACAAACAAAACCCAACCCCCTTGCATCCCCCCACCGCCCACTTCAGCATCCCAACCATGCCAACGCCATATCCCCTTATCAATTGAACACATAACTCAAACTTTGTTTGGGGAGCTCCCGTGTAGGGGATCCACCGAGAGCACACATCTCCATCCACCGAAATGGATGTGGTCAAGCTTAAGGATATATCGCAGACCCACCCCAGCCCGCAAGTCCAGGGCCTCTAATGACTACATGTCAATGCCCCCTCAGATTTCTCTCTCCTATTTTGTTGCATCTTGTTGACGGAGCTGTGCCCTACAAACCCAAACTCAGTACCAATAATAGCTGTCCGGTTCCCCGCACCGCAGCCCCTGTCCTCCAGTGTCTTACATGCCTCATAGCCGTGCGTCGGTTTGGGTCCCATCGGGCTTTTTCAATAACACCCCATAGGAGTAGGTATAGTCAGGTCTTACCAGTTTGGGACGCTTCATTTTCGAGGTCTAGCACACCCATGTTGTTCAGTTAGTCCTGGCCATTCTCCTTCTCCGTCCGCCTCAGCTCTTTGCGCTTGGCAAGCAACTTTTTAAGGAAATCCTGTGCTGCTTTTGGTGTCTGTAAAATGGTGGAGCGACCCTCGTATACCACTTTTAGCCGTGCAGGATACAGCATTGCGTATTCAATTTTGAGGCCTCCCAACTTCTCCTTAACCATGCTGAATTCTCTCCGTGCCATTTGCACCGCCATCGTGAAATCCGGGTAAAACTCCAGATTGTTTCCCTGGTAGTTGATCTGTTTTTTTCTCTTGTGCCAACCTCAAAATTGTATCGCGGTCTCTATAGTTGAGAACACGGGCCAGTATTGGTCGTGGCGTGGCTCCTGGTTTCGGTCGCGGGGCAAGAGATCTGTGGGCACGTTCCACCACGAACATTGTGGATAGGTTCTCCGCGCCAAATACATTACGGAGTAGTTCCTCGACATAGGTCTCCATGCGACCTGTGTTTGTTGACTCTGGAATCCCCGCGATACGGACGTTATTGCGTCTGGACCTCGCTTCCAAATCCTCCACCTTGGCTTTAATAACGTCCAGCAGCCGCTCCATCTCCGTGCATTTTCTGGTCATGCCATGTGACTCATCCTCCACCGCCGCAATGCGAGTTTCCGCCTCGACCAGGCGTTCCCCATGTTTGTCCAGCTTGGCTGCCATATTGTCCACACGCAATGTGATCGTGTCCAGCTTGCCGTTGATGTCTTGTAGGCTTCTTTGTATGGCCTGCAGAACCCCCTCCACACCCGCCGACATCTCCGGGTCAGTATGCGTTTCAGTGCCCTGTGTCACCGTCGCCTCTTTGGTCGCTTTCTTCGCCTCAAACTGGAGCTTGGTCTGCACCCTGTCCGTTTTCCCCATGTTACCTCTACGTGGATGTTCGATCGTCCCGGCAACCGTCTTTGCAGGATAGTACAGCACCAAGTTCAGGGACCGCAGTTCACTGCTGCGGGCGCAGCCACCAGTTGAGTATCTCCTTACCGCCGGAGCCCCCGCCTTGGGTTATGTCGTGTATGTGGTCTGGCCCGCAGCAAGGCAATCACACAGCGCGCCGAACACCGCTCACCTTCTCTTAATGTGTGATCCGGTACCGCAGCCGTGGCCCCACCACAGGGACAGGTCGCGAGCAGTTAGGTCTCCATCTGTGCACCAGCGATCATAGACCCCCGAAGCGCTACTTTTCTCCAGCCGATACAGGGCAGTCCTCCGGAACCACACCAGGCACACCTTCTCAATCTCCCTAGGGTGTCTCACCCAGCCGTCGTCTTTGGCCTGCTCTCAGTCCCGGCTCACACCGTTATTTCCCAAGTGCGAGGAGGTCAATTGTAGCCCTCCAAGGACCCGCAATGCTATTACGGAGACCCTGGGCGCTTCTGTTGTCCATACGCTGTGCTTGTAGATGCAGGTGCAGGCATCCCGGCGGTTTACGCTATTGCGCACCACGCAGCCTCCGCTCAGTGGCTTTGCCTCAGCAGCCGATCTCTTACTTGCCCACCGCTCCTCCGCTTCATGTCGCCGGTTTCACTCCACGGTTACCCCGCTTGCGCTCACCCACGCTGCCACGTGTAGCACCGCCAGAGGTATTTTTGTCACCAACTGGTGCAACATCCCCGCTACACCCCCAGCGCCCGCGCACAGTAGCAGCAAGTCTCGGGGGGGTTGCGTGGTGCTCCGTCCCCCTCTCGTCTCTATGGGGCGAGTTCGCCACCTTCTGCGCTCCGGTTTTCACCGTTAGCCCCTGGGCGCCGCCATCTTGTTCGCGCCGTTTCACTGCTCCGAGTCGGAGACGAAGCTCGTCTTGTGAGGTGCTGCAGCTCTTATTGTGCCTCTTCTCTCGGTCAAATCATGGCCCTGTGCTTCCGATCATCGTTTCGTCCGCTTGCGGGCCGCCTCGAGTCCGCTTTACGTGTTTACTCCAGCGTTTTCGGCTTGACCAGGCGGAGCCGTCTTAAAAGGCGGCCATATCGCCGTGCGCCCTCTAGCGCCCCCGTACATGTTCACCTTTGCAGAAATTCAGACACATTATGGCGGCCCGTATTGAAGGTCTTTGCAGCTTCTCTGTCATGGTCTGTGGATGGTCTTTATGTACCATGTCACAGTAGCCCTGACAAGCCTTCTCCAGGCCTTTTGCCAGCTGTTCTGCATGTGAAGTCTGCGGAACAGGAGAATTTACCTGAGCACCTCTAACTACATATTCATTCCCATGCACGACCACTACATTGACTTGTGATGCATATGTGAGATTTCCATGGAAGATGATACCAGGTTTCTGACTTTTGATGCAACGGCCGGTTGTGATCCCAGGCATATGGTCCTCTGCCCTGCCGCCTCCATGCCACGGTATCAAATGTGCCTCTGTTCAAGAAAAGAAGTTCTGTCTCCTTATTTATGTACCTACTTTAGGCATCTGGTGATGATTACCTAAATATCCTGATTATTCTCCACCTGGGCGTGGATTTGAGTGTCCTTCTCGTACGTCTGAAAGGGTCTGGTATTGCTTAAGAGCTAAGCGAGTGACCATTCCCTTCTTCCCCTTTCTCTTTTTTTGGACTACTATTGTCTCCCCTAAAGCTCATTTGTTCCCTCGTGCACTTGTTTCTTCCCCCATGCCCCAGTTTCTTTAAACCACTAATTTCCTAGCACTCTTAAGCACTGCCTGGGTTGGGGCCTTCTGCTTAATGTCAGCCTGGAAAGCTTCCACGTGCTTTGGAGACACTCCTGTGCCAGGGCAGAGGCTGGCACTCCCTCGGTCCCTCCGGAGGCAGTTCAAGCTAGGTGTGTCACACCGACACCACTGCGGTTCTCTGGCGGGTGTGGCTCCTCACTGGTCGGTTGAGAGCGCACCAGAGCTGCACTTTGCCCTGGTGCAGTGTGGGGGCAGATGTCAAAAGATGCGTGCCAACACGTTTATTACACCAGCTTTGTGGAATGAGAACTTTGGACTGTCGGTTTACTCATGAGCAGTGGCCTTGGAAAGGGTGATTAATGATGATACATGAATGGAGTAGTGTATAGCATGTATTGTTGTGGTGTTTGGCCTATACCTACCAGCATTTGCTTCTAAAGCATTAGTGGGGCTGTGGAGTCATGTCGCTTAATACAGGGTGTAGGTAGGAGGTGTGAATCAAGTGCAAGGTCTGAGCCTGTAAACTGTCTTTAAAGGCCCCATACTTAAAAGTCTTTGGGCTACTGGGGAAGGAACCAGTGCGGGACAAGGTTTCTTCAAAGCAAGTCTGCAGCAGAAAAAGGAACCGGGAATTACCCAATTAAAAAAAAAAATTCTCTTGAATAGTCCTAGACAGAAACTTACTAAAGTCTCAATAAGTCGATAGTGACTGTTATGGCGAATAAACTTGTAGGACATGGGAAGTTCTTGCAGTATTGATTTTTCCTGAAAGCCCTGATGGTATTATTTTAAAAAGTTAAACATTTGGATCATTTCCCCTTAAGTAGGCGTTAAGGACAGAAGAGTGTGTAAGGAGCTAAATGCTGATTAACTTTTTCGTTTTGAGTATTCAAATATGTACAAATTCTGCAAAGGTTATCATTTTAGTATGAATTAGACTGACATCATGAGAATTTACAACTGGCTTCTTCACAGAATCCTTGTTGCAGAGTGAGTGTTAATGTAATTGTTTTCAGGTTGTATATAAAATTCACAGGAATATTCATACAGAAAATAAGTAGATATCCAAGATACTTATTCAAAAGTAGGATCAGGGATAACCAATAGTGGGGAGTGGCAGGACATGGAGTGGTCTGATGCGACGATGATAATAATGTGAAAGGATTCCACAGAGTGCAGTTATGTTTTATATGTAACTTCATTGCAAATATAAATATTTGATTAAAAAAAGAATGATCACTAGTGGAATGTGAATTTTAGAAACTCGCTAGAGTTGAATCCTGCCAGGCTGAAATGGTGGGTTCATTTTTAATTCACCAGGCTCTAGAAGCGAAGTCACTCGGTTTAGAAATGGGAGGAATCTGCAGGGATACAGTCGGGTGCATACTTTAAAATTGGCAGTATCTGCTGGTTTTAGGAAGAGAGTGCTTGAGATACATGTGCTGTAACCTTTAGGTTTTTTTGCAATTCTTTATAGGTCATCTTGCAATTGATGCAGCACAAGTCACCGAGAACGAGTTATGTTCCTGTAGTGAGAAACATGAGGAGGAAACCCAGCAGCCTTGGTATGTTCTCTATCTGGAACCTCTGCCCTAGCCCAAACAGGAGTTATCCATTTAGTGTGCTTCCACTCTTCTTTTGACAAAACTATTGCTTCATGTTGAGGTGTAGGAATTTTACCTTTTCTGAGTGGTCACCCTGTATTTTTCATGTTTTGCTGGGCCCTATATTTTTGCTAGCTTTAGAACTATGTGCCCTTTAACCTTGTTAACCAGTGATCGTGTCTCTGCTCTCCCTTTAAACATGGTCAAATTGGCATATTCCTAATTGGTATATATATCTATATAAATATATATCCAAGGCCTGTAATGTAATGTCACTAGTGGACTGCTGCACCTGTTGTGACCAACTACAGTGATAGTGTAAACCATGGCTTCAGGCTTACCAAAGTAAGCGGACTGTAGCAATGTAAAACCTGCAATTTGAACTATCAAACCCTTTTGACAGGTCAAAACGTCTCTTTTTTTAAATGTTACTAATTTACCCCATGTAGGCCCTGTGGCCCACAAGGCAGGGCGCATGATATTTAAAAGTAGGACGTGTAGAAATTGAATGTTAACATGTCCTTGCAGTGACTTGCACCCAAAAGCCATTTTTCGCTGTGGCAGGCCTAGCTGTCCTATGTACAAAACAGAGTACAGGTTAAAATCCTAATTAAACAACTATTTTTAATAGTTATTAATATCCAGCTTCCCCATTGAATTGGGTTTTAACAAGTGTGAAAGTAAAGAAACTGTTGCAAAGTTACCTATTTCCTGTCTGATATTTCTGAATGCTAATTGCATTTGCTCTACAACTTCTCTGAGCCACAAATTAGCATGTGAATAGGCATGCAAGAGGTATGAAATGCCTCCCAGGAGCAAACAGTAGGCTGATCTGAATGGGCAGCGGTGACTCGCAGAATATTCAGGATTCAGGTTGTGGCCAGTCTCTTTGATCAGTCCGTGTCAAATCCTGCTTGACTCGTATGTTGGGTTTACATATAACTCCGGGGACACACTTGACAGTACCGGAACTGGATGACAAGACAATTCTTGTATATCCACTCTCTGGCTGCTGGAAACCCTTGCTTTTATTCTACCAGAGTTCTGTCTCTTGATTTATTGTTGGTTCAGTGGCTGCCCCAAATTGGATTTTAGTGTTAGATGTGCAAAGACTCTAGGATTACCATAGCACTCTCCACAAACACCCAACCCTCAGAGCCCAAATTTAGTGTGGCGTATGATGTTTACCATCTTCAAAATGTTCAAAGTAGATAGGGTTGAAGGAAACTTTTCCCCCATTGGTCAGGACATGGCCAGGAGTCACCCCCACACCACACTAGCTTGTTCCAGGCATAAATGTGGCATCTTCAGGCACCCATTACATAGCACTTCTGGATCTGAGGAAGAAACGAAGAGGACTGTCTGCTGTCGGTGATCTGTGAGGAGCCCGAACCACTGGACCTGCTACATCTTGTACCTAGGACAAAGATGTGAGCTCCAAGTGTCATATGTCTGACCTCCTGTTCAAGCTACAGTGATACAAAAAGCTACAGGAGGCCTTTCCTGCAGCTGACCAGTGGCAACTGGTCCTGGGCTAGGTCCTGCTGTTTACCTCTGCCTGCGGGCTGGGAGTCTCCAAGTATGTGCCTGAAGACCCTAGGACCTTTAGAGGGCACACCTGTAGTTATTGCAACTTAACCCCTTCGCTGCGGCGGGAATTCCGCCGCAGCGCTGGGGGGTGCGGGGGGGGGGGGGGCAGCGCGGTGGCGCTGTGCTCATGACGGAGCCACTCCGTCATGAGCCACGGTTGAGCTGTGCTCATGACGGAGCGGTTCCGTCATGACTCCGCCCAGTTGCGTTGTCCCCCCGCACAGGTGGGGAAACAGCGCCGCGTGGGCGGAGCGGCCGCCAACGGTCGTGGCATGACGGAACCGCTCCGTTATGAGCACACGGCAACCGTGGCTCATGACGGAGCGGTTCCGTCATGAGCGGGGAAGGGGTTAAAGAACTAAGTGAGAAGGTAAAATCATTGACCAGGACAACCTAGTTTGTGTATCTGGCCCATGCTCCATCTTGGTCTGTCTCAAAATGTGCGTAGGTCCCAGTCTACTGCGACCATTGAATATCATTGCAGCTTTGTGCTTCTTGGCGCTATTTCTACTTATTATTTAAAAAAAATCATAACTCTGGTTCCCCTTATTATTTCTTTTTTCTTTTGGTGTCATTTTGTTTATTACAATTTACTCTACTTGTCTAAATCGGTTTGGGATATTTATTGCTTTGCATTTTGACTTTATTACTGTTTTGGTACTGCAGAAATACCCTATATATTGCTCTAGGTTAAGCGTGTCTGCTTTGTGCCATAGCTACCAGGGGATTTAGCTCCGGTTAATTTAGTGATTTTGAGGGTCCACCCTGTAGTGAAGTCATGGATAGAACTGTGGTTGTGTAGCCATGGCCACGTAGAACCTTCAAGGGTTCTAGTTTAGTCAGTTGCTGGAGACTGGTATGCTGGAAGCAAATGGGCTGCTCTGTGTCCATAATAAACGTCTTAAATCAAGATTAAGGCTCCGTATTATTACACACCCCAACAAGGGTGGTGGATATTCCTTGAGGTGAGTAGTTGCCCACTCCTAATAATAACCCAGTTTCTTACAGAAACCCAGTGGTTTACTACTGACAAAAGGCCCAATGTTACTGGTCGTTCTGTGATAACCAGCCTAACTGTAGCTATGATCTGAGTCCACTTACCGTGTCAGCCCAAACTCTAATGAACATTACAAAGCAACAGAAACATTTCATCAAAAATTCAATTTGGTTTCACTTAGTGAGGAAACTAAAACGTTTGAGGTGGAGTACGCAACACCATCTTTCGGTATTTAAAAGACAAAAACGGCCCAAAACAAAGGTGATGATTCCTTTTAATTTTCATTGATGCATACAAAATATCGGCAAAATACCTTGCAGTTAACCTTCCTGAAAAATACGATCATTAAAAAAAACACGTATGCACAATGGTTTTGACAATAGAAATTGTTATGTTGCTTGAACTCTATTAATTGTAGGTTCTAAGTCTAATAGGTCCACTGGAATTATGTGGCGATCGGTGACCATATTATGAGGCAGGGTTGATTAAATTATGTGGAAAGAAAAGGCAAGTTAAGGACCTTAATGCTGCTCAATCTGTGGCGGGATTATCTCTGTATTTATCACTTTAACACATATTGTTACAGTCATAGCAAACATTTCACCTCAGCAGTATAATACCTGAATACCTCTCATATATTCTGAAAGGTTACTAATTTGTCTTTGGAAGCCCAAGCACAGCTCTTTATTATTAGTAAATTTTATTTTGTTGAAGCTTGCCACAACTTTCAGTTCTGGTGTTAGCCAACACCATTTGATTTTACTAAAATATATATATAATATACTTACATGTTTTAGCCAGCCATCATCGTCATTGGTCTATTGTTGTGTCTATCACATTTTTCTGCCACCCACTACAACATACAGCATGGGGCAGTGCGTCAGCTTACTTCATTCATTGGCTAACTTCACACAGAGTGACGGCATGCTGCCTTTCACAAGAAGCACATCCACAGAAAAAGTTGTTTGTCAGTGGCAGGGACAGCCAGATCAAAAATATATTTGCTTTTAACATTTATTTATTTTAATTGACGAGAGCCCAACAATTCGCGAATTATGCATAAAATAGTGGATTAATTGGCAAGTAACTACATTAAAATTAAACCTTTTTCTCAATATGAGAGAAGGTACCATTTTGAAACTAAGTACAAAAGTGTGCTCGTTATAGAATAGAAAAAAAGTCTTGCTACTTGCCGATCTGCAAACTCACTCTTGATAGTTGACCACTGTGTAATGAAGGATGCACGATCATAAATGATTAAGATATCCTTTATTGTAGTCGAAGAGCTGAACCAGCATGCAAACAGCTCCAACATCAAGCGTAACTGAAATTCCTCCAAAAGATACATTCCAAAGAATGACTCCACTACATTCTATCAGTGACATACATAAAC
Source organism: Triturus cristatus (assembly GCF_964204655.1). NCBI lineage: Eukaryota > Metazoa > Chordata > Amphibia > Caudata > Salamandridae > Triturus > Triturus cristatus. The sequence goes on along the minus strand of NC_140590.1, from coordinate 377,982,526 downwards.
TTCCACATTACATCTTAAAGAATGTTGAACCATTCAAAACACTAAGAATGAAAACACAACACATCCCCCTTTCTCCTGAACAATAAACAATTGAAGAACAAAACAATAAAAAGAAATAATAATAAAAAAAAAACATTCTAATAGTCTTATGCTTAATACAATTCCTAAATACTATGCATTCACTTATTGCTAACAATATAATCTTTCAACCATGAAGGCACCATCTTCCTCCTTAACGAATGACAAAGAGAATCTGACTCCTCATTCGAAGAGGAGGAAGAAGGATTAGACAACGAATTTCCTAAGGTACTAGAAGAGTCTGCTGAGCACATAGTAGCACAACCATCAGCATCAGTATTTGATATTCTAATGCCTGAGTGCTTGTTGGAAGAACATTCTTAGCAACCTCCTCATCAAAATCCTCTGGCATCCAATTATAATGAGCAAGATTATCTTTGCATTTAGCAACTCTCTTTAAATTCCAAACTCTACCATCACTGACCCTCACTGAGTTAAGTAAAACTTCAATTACCTTAATAGGTTCTGAGAATTGAGAATCACCTTTCTGAACTTTATTAGGTTTTTTAATACGTACCCAATCCCCAATATTCACCCCAACTTCTTTAGTCACATGCTTCATGCCATAGTATGCTTTACTTTTTTCATGTGAAAGTTCCATACGCGTACAAACTTCCTCTCTAGACCAAGGTTGAACTTCTTGAGAAAACAACCACGTGGGAACGGATTTTGAGCGGGGATTTCTACCTTTCATAAGTATAAAAGGAGAAATTCCTGTAGATTCATTTACCGTGATACGATACGTCCACACAGTTTTCCCTACTTGGGTTCAATGTTCCCTCTAATTTTTTTCATCTGTGTGCGGCAGTGGAGGTTCTCTGTGCGCTGCAACCATGGCTATGTGCGCCACGAACCAGACCGTGTGCAGTGCCAAATGTCAATCCAAGCGTTTACTTAAAAGTGATAAGATGGTGCATTTACACACATACAGCACCACGTTAAGGGTCTTAAGGCCGGTTTGCAAATTGGATAAACACGCCATGACATAATTGGTTACACAGGCAAGTACACTTCAGGTTTAGAAAAGCACAAGATTCCAACGGTGGTACCATCATTAGATTTTACTAAATATTCTTAACTGGAGCACTGTTCATTGGGTGGGTAAATGTTGCGAGCCTATACAATATCACATATACACAATAAGTTACAAAATTACATAACATATTTACAATTTGATGTGAAAGCTATGTTGGGCTATCCCGCCAGAGATAGTTTGGAAAACTTTGACATCCAGGCAAACATGGACTGTGGGAGAGGGCTGTTCAGACATGTCAAGTGGCATCACTAGATGGGTGACAGGGTTGCTTCTCACGGCGATCCTTGCCATTTTTCCAGTGCTGGTAAACTCTATCAAGGTCAACTTTCCCATTCAGGAGGTAGGCCTTTGTCATCATCAGCATATCCAAATGCTTCTGCTCCAGTCTATTCCTCAATTTACTCTTGATACAATCCAGCCACAGAGGGCCGTACTGATTCATGCAGGGTAGTGGTCAGGGACTTGGGAGGGGTTACGGTGGACTTGGAGTAGTATGTACATTTAGTGGCTGAACAATGTGGTACCAGAGAACTTGGGATCAATACTGGCTTCTCCGCTTCACTTTGGCCGGATAACTCTGGAGATTGATGGACCAGCTGCAGAGAGATCTGTTTTTTGTCTAGTGGAAGTTTTGACTCATTATAAAGTAGCGGAGGAGGTCAAAATGCTTGATGCAAAGCAGGTGAACCATGCAGATCACAAAGTGCAAAACAAATCCTACACCCTCTCCTCTTACATGGATGCTCAGCAGGATTTCCGCATACATTCTCTCACTTTGAAGTTAGAGAAAGAAAAGTAAACACCAAACCCCCTCTGAAGCGAGAGCTTGACATTGGAATGCACTGCAAATGTGACAAGATAAGACCAAGATGTAAAGACCAGTTTGGACACAACCATATGCAAATCAATTTTGACTCTGCTCCTCATGGGAACAGTCCATCCTATCTAAAACTTCATGAATTCTATATAAATCCACTGCCTTGGCAATCTGTCTTTGGTCTGAAATGTACCTTCGGTTTACATGGGCAAACCCTTCTGTAATACGAATAGCGCTTGCGCACATGTAGTGCCAGCTCTATCTCAAGAGGGCATCCCCTCATTTTCATGAAGGCAAGGCCAGTGGAAATGAGGGAATCTCTTAGCCTCTGTGCCGCGCAGTAATATGGACGCAGGCGCAAAGCTAAAGAAGTTGTCAGGAGGCAGACTAAAGTGTAACACAAAAAAGTGGTGAACTATCAGTATCCCCCCTGATGGCAGCTGTCTGGAGGGGGGAAAGAAGGTCCCATGGACTCCCCAGACATCCGCTTGCAGGAGGGGGGAAAAAAGTCAGTCACTGCACCCTCCTGCAAAGGTATCTCTAATCCTTCTCTAAAGTGATGGTGGGCGCCACCGCCACAGTGAAACAGTAACTTTGAAACAGCCCTAGTCCATGACTGCCCTGAGAGCAGTGCATTTACTGTAATAGGGTGCACGTTCTCTGTGTGCTCATGGCACACCTATTTAAAGGTGCACCTTGGTGCAAACAGGGAATTTGCATCTTATGCGTAATAAGGCCCAAGGCAGTTCTCACAAGCATCAGGTGGATTTATAAATATGAATCATAGAATGGCTGTTTCTGTGTTTGTACGTCTCTGGTTGTCAGAACAACAGCACTTTCGGCATCTACAATTCTGTTTCATGTCACAAGGCTACCTTAAAAATGAACGTGTCATTTGAGGACTCTGGGCTGGCGATGTAGGATCAAGATCACACATATGTCTGAGTGGGAGGCGTGATTCAGGGGCTTTAAAGTCTTAGGTGCAGAATCAACGAAATCTGCGCACACCAAGGGGGCTGGCTCATTTCTCACACAACTTGAAGCTCATCCGAAAGTGCTGTTTCACTAGCTCTGTGCATTGGGGCGCATCTGATCTAATCAGCGCCACTGAATTGGCAAATGCGGACATTTAGTCAACACGACTACAGCCACTACCAAATAACAGTGGAATAAGCCGAATTTGATTTTAGTAGGACGTCTGAAAGGCGTCCGTAATTGGGGACCCCAAATTACGTACGCCTTACAGACATCATACTAAAATAACTTAAGGGAAGGTTGGTCACCCTACAGGGAATCAGAAGTGGGCACAGAGGGGCTCTTATGCAGGGCCAGACTGGCAGCCCAAATCAGCCCTGGTAGTCACAGGCTCTCAGCCACTCCTCATCGCTTGGGGAGAGCAGGACACGAAGCACAAGGAACACTGAGCCGGGATGCGTCCTTCACCCGGGAGCAGTAAGTGTTCGAGGCTGCCTGCTCAAATAGGACAAATTCAGGACGGTGAGTGTAAAAATTCAGGACAAGGGGTCAAAATTCAGGACACAAATTCAGGACAGGAGGTCAAAATTCAGGACAAAACTTCAGGACAATAGGTAAGTTTTACAGACACATCAGGGGAGGTTGTGCAGTAGTATACAAGTAAGCCCAGCCATATCCAAACATATTCAACCATTTGTATCATGTATCCTTCCATCTATCATTTTACTCATCCATCCCTTCATCCATTCTTTCACTCATCGATCCATTATCCATCCATCCACCCTTTCACCCTATCCATCTGTACACTCATCCATCCACTCTTCTACCCATCCATTCACTCATCCATCCAGCCATTTAACCTTTCACCCATCCAGCCATCCGTTCACTTACTCATACATCCAGTCACTCATCCTTCCACCCATCCACCCTTTCAGTCATCCATCCATCCTCCCTTTCTCTCTCCATCGACCCGTTCACTTAGCCATCCTTCCGTCCATCCATACACCCACCCATCCACTCATGAATCCATCCATTGACCCTGTCACGCATCCATCCTCTCATCCATCTATCCTTTCACTTGTTCACTCATCTATTCATCCTTTTGTCCATCTACCCTCCCTTTCACTCACTCATCCATCCTTACATCCACCCTTTCACTCATCCGTCCATCCATTCACCCTTGCACTTATCAATTCATCAATCCATCCACCCACTCACCATCCACCTTTTCACTCAGCCATCCTTTCACTCATCCATCCACCCTTTTACCCACCCAGCTACCCTTCCACCCATACATTCAGCTATTTACCTTTTCTCTTATCCATCCTTCCACTCACTCATCAATCCTCTCTTATTATCCATCTATTCAATCTTTCATTCATCCATTCACCATTCACCCTTTCACTAATTCATCCAGCCATCCCTTCACTTACTTCCTCGCCCAACTTTTCATATTAATTTCGAGCTGAGCCTTTTTGAGAGATGCCCATCAAGAACTTCTCCCTCTCTGCAGGAGCCCTTCCAGGACTGGGACAGAAGCCACCCAGGGCGGAGACGGGATTCACCACGGGGGGGAGGGGGCAGGAGCCATCCCAGGGGGGGTGCAGGAGCCATTACAGGAGGGGGAACAGGATCAGAGATCCATTGCGGTTCAGAATGAAGTCCCTGCACTAGCAAGCAATCAAGTTTCTCCTACCACAGTAAGTGTAGTTAGGGTATGTGTTTTCTGTTGACTTGTGCTTGCTTTATGGTTGTTTTTCCTAGTGTCACCATCCAGGACAAGCACCTAAAATGCAGAGTACACTTTAAGAAGCTAAAGCAGGAAAGGCTTCGGTTAACTTTGATCTATCAATCCAATTAAATCTTGCAGATTTATTGCCTGCAAACGCAAATGTGGAAGAGCCAGGATGAGAAGCCCCCAGTGGCAGTGAAACTCAGACCAAATACAATTTGCAAATTACCAGTCTCCTCAAATTAGCATTTCCGCAGTACACCCAAACAGGTTGGTATTCTCAATGAAAGAAAATCCAGCCTTACAACTTATCAATTATCTGCTTCGTTTCTAACTTTCTGGACTGCACCTTTAAAATAATTTGCATAAAATTGCAATTCAATTCAAGGCTATGAAAAAAGGAATTCATAAGTATCAGTAGACCTTATAATTGCCTAATTAGGAATGAGAACAGAGACTACAAATATGCCAACACTGGGCCGATTCATTAACAGCACTGCGGTGGAAGAACAAGGTTTTCAGTTAAACACACTTCCAAGATAATTGTACAATTTTGTTTGCCAGGCACAATCAACAAGGATCTGCTATTTTTGTTTTCCCCCCATCCCCACTCGAAATGCTTATTAAGATTGTGTTTACAAGCAAGCAATGACGAGTGAGCAAGTACAAATATTAGCTGGGCCATTATCGCAGACATCCACCACAAACACACGCGAAGAAATGCAAAGGTGAGGGTGCCTAAACATGAAGACGATTCTCAGGTGGGTGGAAGCTGTGCCGGGTTTAGGCTGGTGCGAGGGGTGCACGGTTACTGACAAATGGCGTCCGTTAAAGAATCCTTCACGGACAACGGGCAGACGGCCGAAATTACGTACGGTTGGTCACCCTATGCTCCAAAACAATACAGCAAGTTTAAAACCACGGCGTGTGCTTTGTAGGGTAATCGGCCTGGTTTGCAGACTTGCTGTATTGTTTTGATAGTAAAGCGAGGCTGCGGGCAGATTGAATGCTTTTATTTAAGTATCCATGTTAATCGCAGCCCCTTCACTAGCTGCATTAACATGGACACTTAAACAAAAGCATTCAAGCTGCCCGCAGCCTCTTTACTATCAAAACAATACAGGAAGTTTGAAAACAAGGCCGATTACCCTACAAAGCACACGCCGTCGTTTTAAACTTGCTGTATTGTTCTGATAGTAAAGCGAGGCTGCGGGAGAGATTGCGTTGATTTTATTTAAGTATTCATGTTAATCGCAGCTCGTGAAGGGGCTGCAATTAACATAAATACTTAAATGAGGGCACACAATCTCCCCCGCAGCCTCGCTCTACTGATCAAAGAATACAGCAATCAGAGCAATGCAGAAGCCCCAACAAAAGGAATTGGCCGCATTACGCTTACCTCCGCTCCCGACTGCAAAGTGGTCACTTCCGCCGCCGCCGTCCTCAGTCTGGAAATGCCAGTTTTTCGCGCCGCGCGCTTTTTAAAAGTGGCGGCGGCGCGAATTCTCTCGTGGGACGTGCCATCTGTGCGCGCTGCACACATGGCACTGCGCGCTCGAAGGTAGAGAAGTGCGCGTGCGCACGTTAGTGGGAACAATGCTTGGGTTGGCCAATCAAGATTGCTATTTAACGATAATTGAATGGTGTTCTTCAAAACTCGATTAAACCTCTCCACCATTCCATTACCACTTGGGTTGTAAAGTGAAGTGGTTCTATGTGTAATTCCCAATTTTTTAAAATACGTTTTGGCTTTTAAGGATAGGAATTGTACCCCATTATCCGTGAGTATGCATGAAGGAATGCCCTCTGTGACAAAAGTTTCATCTAAAAACTGCAAAACTGAGTCAGTATCTGCACTTTTAACAATTTTCACCACCGGCCATCTAGAAAATAGATCAATGATGACAATTATATAGCAATTAGTGCCATCCCTTTCACTAATAGGTCCCATAATGTCAACTGCAACACGTTCCCAAGAATTTTTTGGAATGAAACCTCTCGTCATAGGAGGACGGAATGTTTGCAAGGTTTTATCAGAAGATGAACATGGAATGCAGTTTCTTACGACTTTCTCAATTTGTGAATCAAAACTTGGCCACCAAAACAACCTTTTTACCAAAGATTTAGTTATAACAATTCCGGGATGGCCCTCATGACAAATATCAACAATTCCTACTCGTAAGTTTTCTGGAGGAATTATTCTCTCCCCCCTTAAAAGAGAATTATGGGCAATAGACAATTCGGACCCAACTTCCCAATATGGTCTGTAATTTGTGTTCAAAAATTCTTTTTTCCTGGGCCAGCCATTAATGATAAAGGAAATAACAGCCTGAAGAGTATTGTCTTTCAATTATTCATTATCCCACTCCTCTCTACTAAACGCAGAAAATCCCTCATCGTGTACAAATGCAATTTGTAATTCATTCCATTCATTATTCCCACATTGTTCCAACATCAAAGGCATTCTTGATAAAAAATCTGCAATTACATCGTTTTTACCTCGGACATAAATTATTTTATATATAAAATTTTGCATCCTCATCGAAATCCTAGCTAACCTTGCTGAAGCGGTAACTGCACCTTCAGTTGTAAGAATTTTCACCAACGGTTTGTGATCACAACGAAGAGTGCATGGTTTTCCCCAAATAAAGGACTTAAAATGTTCCAAAGCCCATGCACAAGCTAGTGCTTCCCTCTCTATAATCGGGTACTTCTCCTCACATGGAGACAAAGACCTGGAAGCGTAAGCTATGATGTTGTCTCGGCCCTGACTGTTAATTTGTGACAACACTGCACCAAGGCCTTTGTTGCTAGCGTCCGTTGTAATAATACTATTTATTCAATGAAAACACAACACACTGCCAGTCCAAACTGCTTAAAAACGGAATTTAGTCTGATAAACTCATCAAATTCTCACCCACTTCAGTGTGCAATACTTCCATGTGCGCGCATATCCCAACGCTGTTGATATTTTAATTATTTGGCCGGAGACGTCAAATCCTGTGAAATCTCATACATATAAATGATTCATCTCTGTTACTGATCTCAATATCTTATTTCTCTGCCTGCCCTCGAGGCACACGTACGTTTTGTTTTCTGTGTGTATTTCTTATGAATCATGTGTCACAATTTAAATTGTTGTATTGTTCGTTCTGTTACCTTTACTGTGCCTCAGTAACTCATGAATCTATTGCTCATTTTCCTTCACTTAAAATTGTTGTAACCAAAAAGTATTTCCTAATGAACACCTAAGTTGTTCCTAAATACGTTAATTTGTTACACTTGCTATTGGTGTAGTCCACTCTATATAAAACCACAACGTAAATAAATACAAAATAATTTCTTGCCCCTTGTATCCAGTTTCGATGAGACAGTCTACCCTGATTATCGGTGACTTCTTTTTCTTGATATTATAGATATTGTAGGTGTCTTTCCCTTCCATGTAAACTAAATACGCTTATTTAGAATCCTAATATAGCCACTGTTTGAGATAGAGAGGTAAGTTAAGATATTCATCTTGGCTGCTGTCAGTCAAGCTGGTAAAATCAACAGTGGTTCATGCGGATTCGTTTAGGTTAAATTACGAACCTTTGAGTGCCTTGATATGCCACTGATGTGTATTGTATCCAAAGTACACGATTGCAGTCCAGTAAGTAGAAAGGAAATTCTGTTTGTATACAAATATAAAAACAAGTGTACTTCTTCATGAGGCACTCCAAAGGATAAACCATGAGACCCTATAGTGCCTATGAGTGGTGATCAAATGACAGAAAATAGGCATCTTTAGACTATATGACTTGACTGCCAACCGTAAAGAAAATCACATACGCTAATGGGGATCAGTGAGGTCTGTGTATTTATCCCTGTTAAACATTTTATAAACACACTTCGAGCGCAACAAGCTCATCGAAGGGTCTCCATTTGGATATATTTAGGATTCACCCTCCACACCAGCAGAGTATATGGCGCTACCGCTGAGGTAATAGGAAGAATGAGGACTTCACATCATTCAATATACACAAGCTGTCAGGGAACCCCACTAAGGAACAATGGGATCAATAGATCCTAGAGTGTCCCAGCACCCGCTCAGATGTAAAGTGCACTTGGAGCCAGAGAACACCTTTTATAAAAGAGACTAGAGATGCCGCCTAGGCCAGGTACCGGAATTGAATTTTGCTTACCTATTGAAGTTCACTGATAACAGTTTACTTGAATGTTTCCAATCGTGCAATTTTATATTTGTTCTTTCAATTTAAGTATGATTTGTATTTTATAGGTTCTCTAAACCTTATAATAAACATAACATTTACATTTAATGAAAAATGGTTTTAAAGGATTGTATTGCTTTATTGATTTTGTTCGGTAAGATCTCCAGTCCTTCTCTTAAATTCTACCCGAGATACTGGGTAGTCCCTTCCACCTTATGTATTTTTTTTTTAACTTAATAATTCAGAAGGTTCAGCTGTTTAGAGACTTCAATTTGTTGTGCTTAATGAGCCCTAAAATCGACCTTATGGTGAATGGCTTAGGCGACCAACCTTGGATTGCAACCTGTTACACATGTATTCATGCTTTGAGGACATTGACCCCCGTGTGCTGCCACACATTGTTCTGTTTCACCTCCCTTTTAAAGAATTTGTTTTCAGAATGTGAACATTCCTGCACTTTGGGTCAGATTACCAGACTAGGTGAACCTTGGACGCTTTAAACTGCCCTCGTCAACTTCTTATCATACCTCTACAAAATAGTTCTGAAGCAGACCAGAAAATTAACATCTTGCTCACACATTGTAAATATTTTTCTCATGCAGTGTTCTTGCACTATAAGAAATGGATTTATGACACAAACCAGAACTACTTTCATGTCTTTATTTTTCAGTTCATTTGTAGGTCTGGCCTTTGAGACACCCTGCTGTCTCGCCAAACTACTGTCTTTCCCAAAATATTGTATATATAGTATACATATATAAAGGGTTTTTTGGTCAGTGGGCGTCGTCTAGTGGCCGGGTAAATTGTATTTCACATTTTGCTTCTGCCCTCTCAGCATATAGCATGGTCACTGCACTGCCATCCATGAAACTGTGACCCAGCATAGCAAAGTCTCAGCATGAATGACATACGAAATTGCATTTCCAGGCACGTGTGAGAGGAGTGGCCAGGCGGGAAGGGGGCAAGCACAATCAATCAATGCAGTTTGTGGAGCATGAATAATCACCCATGAGGGTATTCGGACGCTGGGTTCTTGCTGGGATCAGTCGAAGAGCCAGGTCTTGAGTCCTTTTTAGGTCTCGCCTACGCAGCGAGCATGCGCTGCATAGGAGACCTTTAGCCATCGTGCAGCTCTTTTTCAAAGCACATACTCATGCTTGTTGCGGCATATGCCTTGCGGGAGTGCGCAGCGGCGCGCCACAAGCACGAGTATGTGCTTTGAAAAAGAGCATACTGCTCTACCCAGCGCGCGCGCAGCACTCGTGGGTGCACCCCTCCGCCTCTCTCTCCCTAAGCCTCTAGAAATCATTGCTTTCCTTTCCAAGCTCTCGAACATGAAAACATCTCATTAGATCCCCTTCTCATTATATAATTGGTGCAATTAATTAGGAAATGGGCATTATCTTCACATGGATCCATAATTCATTATTTGCTGGCACTTTCTACCTCTGGTTTACTGGGCTGTGCCTGCCCGTCTTTCTTGCCTGTTGTCACTGACTCTATTTTTTTTAGTTATTGTTTGCCTGGTTTCTGATTTTTTTCTTTTTTTATTTGATCCGGTGTTGTATTATTATTTACTTTTCCCGGGACATTATTTAAACACATTCAGCTTCTTTACTCCAGATGTACATATGTATCCTCTAGTGTTTTTCCTGTTAAAGGTGCGCGATTACAGGACACCGATTTTTTTTCCTCTGCTCGAGGCTCCCACCATGAACTGCGTGTGAAGTCACTGGTGGCGCACTGCCCCCTGGTGGGCACGCGGAGCAGGCTCTTCGCTTTGCAAGGACTGAGGGTCAGCTCCCAGGGCCCTCTGCACGTACCTAGTTCTTCACGGCTGCGCCTCAATCACCCCGCAGGCAGGAGAGGATGGGGGAAGATTTCGGTGCTCTGACCAGAAACATCACATGAGCGCAGAAAGCTAAGAAAAGAACAGTATTAAATCCCAGGCAATCAAGGACCTTCGAGGTTGGCGGTTCTCTCGTTTTTTTTCCGTTTTCTTTTTGCAGTTTTATATAGCTCGAACTCGGCCTGAAGGCATTGGAGCGCTTTACATGAGCACCACTTACGTTACACAAGTACCCATTTGTTTTTGGTAGGTGCAAGAAGATTAAGTGATTTGCCCAGTATCACAGGATATTGTGCCAACGCCAAGGCTCGACCCTGTAACTAAGCAATCCAGAGCACTACACAGATATAGTGATTTCGATCTGTCAGTGTTACAGATCCAATGTACATTTTTTTGAACATATAAATCCAACACCTGTTAACATGTAGGTCAGTGGACGAACAACACTGACGACCAAAGTTTGTTGTCACTCAGGTCAATGGATGATAAGCACAGCCGACACGTGTTGACGACTTTTTCAAGGCTTGTATTTCTTTCAAAATGAGGACGTCGGCGTCCAAACCTCCTCTCATATGTAGATCAAACGTCCAAAAAGCCCTGTACTGGGAGCCCCAAGGACTGGATAGACTGGAAAATGGTCTCTAGTGTAGACCTCAGGTATAAATCAGATACTCTTGTCAGTGGCTCACCACCATTTATGGTGGGAACCTTGAGAAACAAGCATTGGCATAGCCAATAGGTCTCGCCTTTTGGACCTTATAAGTGTTTAGCTATCTAGCACAATATCCTTGGGGCAACAACATCAAGTGTTGCATGGCTAAACATTTATAAGGTCCCAAAGGCGAGACCTATTGGCTATGCCAATGCTTGTTGATTTTAGGGAGAGAGGATAATGTTCAGAGGTGCAGGGGGAAGTCATTCCAGGACTTAGAGGAGAGGTAGGAGAAGGAGTGTCCTCCACTGTTGTTGATGCGGGGAGTGTGAGCGAGGGTGAGGTAGGCGGAGCCCAGGAGTCTGGAGAGTTGAGGGAAGTTCAGACGGTGGTTGATGTATACTGGACTTTTGTCATGTAGGGCCTTGTAGCCATGTGCCAACTTCTTGAATTGGCATCTTTTGTACATTGGGAGCAAGTGGAGGTTCCTGGTGTGCGGAGTGATATGGGTCCTTTTGGGGAGGTCGAAGATGAGTCTGGCAACTGAGTTCTGCATTTTCTGGAGTCTGTTATGGAGTTGGGTTGTGAGTCCTGCTTAGTGCGTGCTGATGTTCCACAGCTGGCTGCTGACTAGGGTTGAATGACGACTTTCCTGGTGTTTAACTGGGAGCCATCCGAAGATCTTTTTGAGCGTGCTGAGGGTGTGGGAGCAAGCCGAGGAGACTGCATTGATCAGGCGTTTCATGGTAAGTCTGCTGTCCAGGATGATGCCAAGGTTGCAGGCATGGTCTGTTGGTGTGGGTCCGAGTTCGGAGGGCCACCATGTGTCATTCCACGAGGAGGTGTTCCTAAAAATCAGCACTTTCTTCTGGTGCATGTTGAGCTTCTGGCAGTTGGTCTTCATCCAGTTGGCGATGCTCTTCATGCAGTTGTGGAAGTTGGTTCTGGTGTTGGAGGAATCTTCTGAGAGTGAGAGGATGAGCTGGGTGTCGTCTGCATAGGATATGATGTTGAGGCCGTGGGTTCTGACTATGTTGGCCAGGGGTGTTATGTACGTGTTGTAGATGGTGGAGCTGAGGGATGAGCCTTGAGGGACACCGCTAAAGCAGGGTCTAGTTTTACCATATAATGCCCCAAGCCCATTCTGCCCACATCTGAAGCATGAGAGTCTCAAATGTTCCTGCCAGCCCATAGACAGGGTTGTGCTAAAATTGTCCACACTGTCTTGAGCGTCTACAGAGGCAGTTGGCCTCACACCCTCCTGTAACCTCAGATGTATCTCTACTATGAAGGCCAATAACCTCAGGTCGCTGTCTTTCTGGTGAACAAAATCTCCGGATCCCTGTCCTCTACGGGTACATATTTCTAAACATTAAGAAGATGTAGCACTAACAGGATACATCTTTCATCTAGAAGATGACCGGAATGGGGGCCAACTGGAACTTTCCGCAGCTTTGGAAATTAAAATAGCGACAGGGCTTAAAATAAACAATAGCCTTATAAGGAGCTTCCACCTTAAAGCTTCCGAGAGGTGACGCAAAGTGTTTTTGATAAAAAGTTAAAACTTTAGATATGTTCTGCAGTCAAGCACCTGTCAAAATTAGATCTTGTGGTCAACTGTTCCTCATTTCAAATGTATAAAAGAACTGCTTACAGTTTGTTGACCACCTCGTACTGTGAACCTTTGCGTCACGACGCGATGGTGCTACCGGTTAACCATTTATTTAGCATCTTAAATTGAGGTGGTTATGCTTCATTGTACTTTGTTGTTCATTTTCTCTCTTTCTTTTCCTTTGGATTACCGTGATTTTAAACGTACCAGATTGCATGGTTTTGCTCATGATCTGCGATGTGTCTTTGACACTTGTTACTTACTAGATTACATGGTGTTAGTTTTGATTAATGATGTGTCTTTGACATTTATTTTCGAAATTGTTTGAATAAATGGTGCCACTCTTGACTCAGGTCCTGCATCTCACACGTGTCTTGTTATTTTGGATAGCACATCTCTGCGCTAAATTATGTGGTAAAAACCTCCCTCCAACACCGCAAATGATGCTTATGGATTCCGAAGAGATGGGTGGTAGGCGGATAGTTTGGGTTCTTCCTGTGAGGAAGGATGCAATCAATTTGAGGAAGTCTCCCTGGATCTCGATGTGGCAGAGTCTTTTGATGGGAGTGTGCTGGGTTACGATATCGAACGCTGCTGAGAGGTCGAGGAGGATCAGGGCGGCTGTTACCCCTTGGTTGAGGAGGGACCTGATGTGGTCGGTCAGGGCGGTCTTTGTGGCTGTGGTTGGTGCAGAAGCCGGTTAGTGAGATGTCCAGCAGATTGTTGCTCTCCAGGTGTTCGGTGATTTGGTGGTTGATTGCCTTCTCTAGGACTTTGACAGGGAAGGGGGAGCAGAAAGATGAGGCGATAGATCTTCAGTGTGCTGGGGTCGACAGAGAGTTTCTTAAGAAGGGGTCTGACCTCTGCATGTTTCCATTGATCTGGAAGGTGGCTGTGGTGATGGACGCGTTAAGAATGAAGATGAGTTCTCAGCTGATTTCCTTGCTCCCAAGATTGAAGAGGTGGTGGGGACAGGGTCCGTGCACAAATCCAGCAAACAAAAAATGAACCAGCTGGGTGCACTTGAGAAGAGCAGTCCAGTGAGGAAAGGACAAGCACAGAAGACAGCACAGAAAAATAACCCTTTTGGCACACAACCATCGGATTCTTATGAGAGTAGTAACCAGGTCGGAAGGGGGCAATCACAGTAACCAGTATGAAAAATTGACACTTCCAGTTCACCTGAGAGGAGCGGCCTAGTGGGAAGGTGGCAAGCACGGGAGTCCAAAAAAAACTGTTGGTGACCAGCGTGGAGCATGACCAGGCTGGACCTAGGACGGAGAGAAGACCAGTGAAACAGAGTGCCAACCATAAGAACCAATGGAGGAGTTAGTGGGAGAGGGAATATTAAACATTAGCCAATTGAGACAGGAAGAGGTGTAAAAAGCAATAGGAGATCTGATAGGGAGGAGAGAAACCGAAACTAAAAGAAAACTGAAAATACCATGACATCAGTAGTGGAAGGCTATATACCACAGCAGAGGTAAAAGGGCCATGCCCTATGGGAGGGACTAAAGCAGAATATGAAGGAAAGTCTCCGATAAAAGGTATGAAACTGAGACTGACAGGAAAGCCATCCATTCATGAGCAAAAGTTGACTCTGTTTGGAATTGTATACAATGCAGTCCTCAACGGACAGCTGGATATTTTTGTAGCGAGGTCCCAAAAAGGAGTAGTCCATCATCCCAGTGCAAAACAGTCAGTGGATGAAGCGGGCTGGTCCATTGCCGCATCGTGAGGTGGGTAGAAGCAAAATGTGAATGATTCTTGAACAGACTAATGGATGATAGATTTGCTGCTGTTTGAGATGCTAAAGGTACATTACAGGCTCTGCCTGATAATAAAGTGTGCTGTTTATCATGTAGGCTTTAAAATAAAAGGTAGTACTTTAGGACTGCACAGGGCAGTAGAAGAAGACGGTGTTAGTGTGAATTGGTTCTTTATGTAGGTCTTCTGTTCTGAGACACTTTGCTGTAATATTTGCTAGAGTGTGGTGATCTAGATTGTGATATGTACGTAAATAAAAATCTATGTCTGATTAGGGTCTCCTGGCTCGTATTGTCAGTGGCGTAGCCAGTGTGTCCTGGGCCCTAGCGCAAGGACGGATATAGGCCCCCTGGCTGCTCATTGAACTGTGAAATACAGCAATAGTTAAGGTTAGTGAGCCCCTCAGTGTCTGGTCCTGGTGTCACTACACCTGCTTCACCAATGGAAGCCACACCACTGTGTGTTGTCTTCAGATTTCTTTGCTTCCTGCGTAGACTCTACTTTGTCTCAAGCTCTCTATTAGCAGTTACCTTGCTGTGGTTAGATTTATAGTAACCTGCACCTTATCGCAACTGTTACCAAAGTAGAAACCTGGTGGAAAAGTAGCAAACACAGTACCCAGCACAGCATGCATTGGCAAAGCCAATAGGTTTTGTCTATGCGAGATCTATTGGCTTTGTCAATGCTTGTATTACTATGGTTTAAGTATTTAGTGAACAGTACATTGAAATAAACTGCATTATGAGATTTATTAATTTATATAATTCGCAATGCGCATGGCTACTCCAGAACTGAGTGTTCCAGCGCTAGGGAGCTGACACAATAAGCACGAGATAACCCAGTTTAGGGGGGGGGTTTACTCTAAATAATATAATCAGGTTTAAAAGTTTTTTTTTTTTTAAATTCTAGTACAGGGGGATGAGTAAATTAACAGCGAGTGGGGAAGGAGGTAGTGGTTTAAAATTGGGGGATGAGGTTGTTAAAAACAATGGTGGTGGTTTAACACAACTAATGCATGTCAAAGGCAGAGCTGCCGATGTTGGAACTGGGGGACCGGGTTGGAGTCTTGGCGCCGGCTCATCATCTAGTGATCCTGGGCATATCACTTAATTCCCCCTCCACTGTGTGCAATAGGAATAACATAAAATGAAAGTGCTTGTGCTCATGTAAAGCACTCAAATATCCAATACTTTCGGGAACATGAGTGAGGAGATTCACTTACAAGAGACTTCTTCCCCATTCGCTGAAGTGTTGACAATAAACATTTAATGGCGGCAGCTCCTCGCTTGTCTCCAGACAGAGCCAGGAAGCTTTACTGTTGGAAAGTGGGCTATTGGTAGGGGCAAATGTAGGTCTGCCACTGGCAATAGGGCCACTAACACATAATAGGACCCAGCATAGGTCTTAGAAAATTATTCCTATGCTCAACCCTTGGTAACGTGGCTGCGAGCAGACAGGCTTAACTTCAAAGACGGGTATGTAAAGCATTCAAAAACACCATTTCAGTAAATAATTAAGACACAACACAAAATAAAAATCCAACACCAATTTATAAAAATAGGTAATATTTTTATCTTTTAAATGACACCAAAACGAAAAGAATCCACTGTAGGGAACCAGAGATATGAATTTTTAAAGATAAGTCACTTTCTAGTGCTTAGAAACCAACGGTGCCCCTTTTAGTCATTTCGTTTTCTCTGACAGGGACACTCCTTTAGAAACGGTTCTGGAGAATGTCTCACCACTGTGCAGTGCTGCCTTCTCCAGCAGGCGGGTCCAGTTAGAACTCCTTCCTGAAGTTCTGCTTGCGGGTCCCAAAGTATCCAACACACAGTCCAAGGTTCTGGAATCTCCAAGAGGACCCTTGAAAGTGTGAAACTTCAATTCCGCAATCCAAAACCCTTTCAAATTCACTGGTACTCCAGGCTGGGGATTCTTTGTGGCGATGTCCAGGTGAGCTCTGTTAACCTGTAGCTTGCAGGGAGTCTACTTCTTAGTCCATTTGTAGCAAGGTAATCCAAAGGGCTGCAGTTTTCAGAGGTCAGGCCTTAGAAGTCTTTGCACAGCAGAACTTCGCAGCAGGGCACGTCTTGCTTCAGTAAGTTTCAAGCAGCAGATCTGGAGGGCTCTGCCCCTCTCAGATACTTATTCAAAATTCCCTGGGTCAAGCCACAGGTCACCTCTGACCAATGAAAGCAGGGTAACTCCTCATAGTGATGACCACATCTTGCAGAGTGTGGCATTTTGTTGTCCCAGAGTGCATCATTCTTCCAAATCCATAATGGCTGATTTTCCAGCAAGGAGGTAAGAGCTGGCTAAACACACCCCCTGGGATGGCTTATTTCCATGGACTCTCCCCCTACCATCTGCACATACCTTCCTTAAGCCTAGCCCTGACTCTGGGTCAAGAGTGTCAGAGTGAAACTGAAACCCAGGCCTCCCCTCTGCCTTTGAAGAGCATAGTTTACGACTCCACCTCCTGGCCTAGCATACCTAAAGACCAGCACACTGCCCTCCCAGCAGAGTGGTTCTTTATCACCTCTTCAAAGCAGCCTGGCTAATCCACTTAACTCTGACCAATCAGGGCAAGGCTGAATTTGGATTTACAAACAAGAAAGTCTTGTAACTTCTTGTATGTACACTTTAGGAGAAATTCAACAATATAATATTGTTGGATTTACTACTACCATTCTGGGAAGTCTTTGAATGGTCCGGCTAGTCCTCTCCTCTCAATATTTATTAATCAATAACTTCCTACCATGTTAACCTATGGGCCATGGGGTTTGCAATGGGGAAAATGACTTGGGTCCATTTTCTAGCACCAGGGCTTATAAAAACATATTTTATAAGTATTTCCCTAATCTCTACAGGACCCCCACCCCCTGTGCAACTAAGGGAGACTTTGGGGGTTCTGAATCTGCAGAAATATTGCAGATCCTCCTTAACCAGGTTTTCTAGCATCAAAGTCGAATTTGAGCAGCTCTTTACTTTTTAAAAGCAGTCCTGGCAGCCAGGGCTGGTTTTAAACTGACCCCAGGCTTCAGCAGAGCACACATGCAAGTGCAGAAAAGCTGCTGGCCTCTAAACTGCCATGCCCCAGGATACTGGGGACCTCTAGGTAGTTTCAATCCCCTGCCATATTATATACATCTAATGTGTTCCTGTCAGCTTGGCCCTGGGCCTGGTTAGGCAGAGCCCAGGGTCAGTCAGAGTCAGTTACCACCAGTTCCAGTCAGCAAAAAGTTGGGGGGTGCCCAGGGCACAGGATGACTTTGCAACATTTAGAAAGACCCTGAGCTCAAGCTCCCCTTCAATGACCTCTCCTTGCACCGCCACATTATAACAAAACTATAAAAAAACACAAAAAACTACTTTTTCCCCTTTTCTGTAAAACATGCACATGTTCTCAGCTCAAGCACCAGCGCCCAGGTCTCTCCAGTCAGTACTGGAAGCCTCCCTGTTTCCGATCACCGTTGCTTAAGAAAATGTTAAATACAGTTATTGCAATATTAATCGCCTTTGGTGATATGTGCGATATTTGCAGGCGGCTATCTAGCTTTTGTAGACAGTGAGCCGGTGCAAACAGCCACAGCCCGTTAGTGAGGAGGACGAGCACGGTATTTTCATCTTTTTAGTGGGTTTTGGGGAGCTGAGGCCGGTGCAGTCAGGGTAAGACTTTATTCCCTCAGCAGTCCAGCGCCGGTCAGCAGGTGGACCTGAGAACCTGTCCAGGGTTAGTTAAGAGAGAACCCCAGGACTAATAGTGATTTATCGGGAGGGGGCACACTGGCAGAGAAGGGCACGCTCTGGGCAGGAGGTGGAGGGACGACTTTAGAAAAGAAGTTCGATGCATATCCTTCCCGAACTTTCGAGACAATGGGAACAGCAGTCGTTTGGTTACTTTTCTGACTCGTTCTAGTTACCCTGAATGGAAATTATTCGACAGCAATTTGTGGGAGCCTGTGGCCCCAAGTCGTACCATATAAGTAGAATCGGGGAATATTTCGAGTTGAAGGCGAGGGAGGAAAGAAGACGGCCTGCAGATGTACTCGTATGGTGTGCTCCATAGCAAATTTAAAAAAAATGTACCTTCAAAGTGTGTGGCCAGTGTAAGGACACTCACCAGCGACCTGAAGCCGTATTTGTGCCAAGCTCCACACCATGTCAGGAACAGGCATATCAGAGCTGGAAGGCATGCAAAGTGAGAAGAGACGACGTGCTGACCAATCAGAAGCATGTAAGTTAGAGCAAAGCTGGAATCAACGAATGCTAAATAAATGTACGTGTTGGGGGGGCTGTAAGCCCCTTATAATATTTTTTTTTTAAATTATTACACGAGATATTGCAAGCACAGTGAAAGTGCTGTGCAGGCAAAACCTAAAAAAAATTAACCCATCTAGTGCATCTGAGAGGGGCGGCCTAGTGGGAAGGGGACGCAAGAAAAAAAAAACCTTATGCCACACTCGCTTTCTCGATTACGCGTACCAGTAGCATTCTATACAACCCAGTACTTGAAGCAGTCAAAACACATCTTTGTGCCTGAAATACAAACGATTCTCATGTTGAGCCCACAGCCATGTCGGTGCTTGTTTCACGTCCTCCTTTCACTGGTGCTATTTTGGATTACGCTGCTGCTTATTTTCATAGTTCTGTGTGCAGTCACCTAAGCCTTTAATCACAGATAAATGGCATATAGTGTATTATTTCATAACATCTTAACTGCTCGGGCTCCTATGCCGCTTGTAGTACACGATTCCAGCCAGGGGGAAGACCCCAAAGGAGTTTAGCAGCTAGGCATGGTGTGAACAATTTAGGGCTGGGGAAGTAGCAGGAAACCTCAAATATGTAAGTGAAATTAGGGTTTTTTTCCATAGTACTGTGAGATGCGAGTGCGAATGAGAACAGAAGAACGTCCAGCCTTGTGGGACGGTGCCTGTGCGTCAGGAATGCTTCACATTCACAGGCTGCGTGGAGGAAGGGAAAGACCTTTAATGGATATACAGTTTTCATGAAGATAAAAAGGGGCAAAAAGATATTTGCAAAAGGGCACAAATTTCCAACTCTGCGCATTAGTTAGTGTAAGTGAGAAAGTGAAAGACTCCTAGTCAGAAGTTTTTACTTTGTATAGGAAATATGTGTGTTAATTCACCACACAGATGGAGTACATGGAGATAGCAAAAACCAAAGGAAATGATGGACGGAGTGTTGAACATTGCAAGCACTCACCCCCAGTCAACTGATCTAGGTTTAATCCATCACTGTTCTTTAGCCCACTCTACCACCCCAGTTCAGACATGGCCATATGCAAATCAGTCTGACCCTGTGCCTCATGGGAACAGTCCAGCCCGAACTGCCAAGCCATGTCTTCCCTGGACCGGAAACAAGCTTCCTAGGACCGGTTTCTGGCATTTCAGCCGTCTTCAGCCAGGCTTGCTTGAATCCAGTGGCAAAGTGAGCAAGGGACTCACGTCTGAGCATACCCTGCCAACTTCTGGCGAACAAAGCAAAAACCAAAGGAAATGATGGACGGAGTGTTGAACATTGCAAGCACTCACCCCCAGTCAACTGATCTGGGTTTAATCCATCACCGTTCTTTAGCCCACTCTACCACCCCAGTTCAGACATGGCCATATGCAAATCAGTCTGACCCTGTGCCTCATGGGAACAGTCCAGCCCGAACTGCCAAGCCATGCCTTCCCTGGACCGGAAACAAGCTTCCTAGGACCGGTTTCTGGCATTTCAGCCGTCTTCAGCCAGGCTTGCTTGAATCCAGTGGCAAAGTGAGCAAGGGACTCACGTCTGAGCATACCCTGCCAACTTATGGCGAACAAAGCGGTACAAAAGGGGGTGGTGATGGACGGAGCATCAGAACCAATCAAACACTCACACCCAGTCGACAGATCTGGGTTTGATCCATCACCGTTCTTTAGCCCACTCTGCCACCCCAGTTCAGACATGGCCATATGCAAATCAGTCTGACCCTGTGCCTCATGGGAACAGTCCAGCCCGAACTGCCAAGCCATGCCTTCCCTGGACCGGAAACAAGCTTCCTAGGACCGGTTTCTGGCATTTCAGCCGTCTTCAGCCAGGCTTGCTTGAATCCAGTGGCAAAGTGAGCAAGGGACTCACGTCTGAGCATACCCTGCCAACTTATGGCGAACAAAGCGGTACAAAAGGGGGTGGTGATGGACGGAGCATCAGAACCAATCAAACACTCACACCCAGTCGACAGATCTGGGTTTGATCCATCACCGTTCTTTAGCCCACTCTGCCACCCCAGTTCAGACATGGCCATATGCAAATCAGTCTGACCCTGTGCCTCATGGGAACAGTCCAGCCCGAACTGCCAAGCCATGCCTTCCCTGGACCGGAAACAAGCTTCCTAGGACCGGTTTCTGGCATTTCAGCCGTCTTCAGCCAGGCTTGCTTGAATCCAGTGGCAAAGTGAGCAAGGGACTCACGTCTGAGCATACCCTGCCAACTTATGGCGAACAAAGCGGTACAAAAGGGGGTGGTGATGGACGGAGCATCAGAACCAATCAAACACTCACACCCAGTCGACAGATCTGGGTTTGATCCATCACCGTTCTTTAGCCCACTCTGCCACCCCAGTTCAGACATGGCCATATGCAAATCAGTCTGACCCTGTGCCTCATGGGAACAGTCCAGCCCGAACTGCCAAGCCATGCCTTCCCTGGACCGGAAACAAGCTTCCTAGGACCGGTTTCTGGCATTTCAGCCGTCTTCAGCCAGGCTTGCTTGAATCCAGTGGCAAAGTGAGCAAGGGACTCACGTCTGAGCATACCCTGCCAACTTATGGCGAACAAAGCGGTACAAAACGGGGTGGTGATGGACGGAGCATCAGAACCAATCAAACACTCACACCCAGTCGACAGATCTGGGTTTGATCCATCACCGTTCTTTAGCCCACTCTGCCACCCCAGTTCAGACATGGCCATATGCAAATCAGTCTGACCCTGTGCCTCATGGGACCAGTCCAGCCCGAACTGCCAAGCCATGCCTTCCCTGGACCGGAAACAAGCTTCCTAGGACCGGTTTCTGGCATTTCAGCCGTCTTCAGCCAGGCTTGCTTGAATCCAGTGGCAAAGTGAGCAAAGGACTCACGTCTGAGCATACCCTGCCAACTTATGGCGAACAAAGCGGTACAAAAGGCGAGGCGAGTAATTGCAGGCTTCTCAGGGAGGTTAGTGTGGGGGGTTTACTCCGGCTCAAGAGTCAATACCACCTCTGAGCAGCACAATAAGATCAATGTCCAACCCAGCTCTTCTCTTTTTAGAAAAGAGAAGTACTATATTACACAAAATCTAGAATTCCACTGCACATTCAATAATACATGAATACTTAGTTCACTGTTGGGAGTCTGTGTGCTCTAGAGGCCTCTGCTGTCTAGGCCTCAACCATTCTCTGGTGGATACGCTCCTTCCACTGGGTTCCCCCTTTCAGGATCAGAATGTTAGTAACCCCGGGCGGAGCAGGCGGAGTTGCTCTACGCGGAGATCCACGGAGTTAGGCAAAAACTCTGTGGAGCGCCGCGCCTCCACCCCAATAAATATTTTGAGAAAATGAAAATGAAAATTAAGGTTAATAAAATACACTTACCTTTATCGTGCATCTCTGGGCTGCCCTCCTCGCCATGTTCCTGCACAATGCCATACGTCAGACGTGCGTCGTGTAGGAATGCGCGCGCATGAGCAGTCCTACCATGACGTACTTCTGACGTAGGGGATTCTGCAGGAACATGGCGAGGAGGAGGTGGGCAGCCCGGAGACACCGCGTTAAAGGTAAGTGTATTTCATTAACCTTAATTTTCATTTTTATTTTATAAAATATTTATTGGGGGGGTGGAGGGTCCGGGGCTGAACTCCGCTCCGCTGCGAAGTCGGAGGTTTTGCATGAACTTCGGGTTCTCCGCGTAACGCGGAGTATGCAAAAATCCGCATGCTCTGCCAGCGGAGTTGTGTTCCTGCCCAGGGTTAATTTTCAGGCTGATGTGTGGGTGCAGCTTGTGCTTGAACCCATCTGCCCACTCAACCCCTCCACCCTGTTTGTATTAACACACTGTGTCTTTGGTAGAGACCCGTTCAGTCTCTCACAAAGTCCATAGTGGCAGTGGGATCTCACCAGCAGAAGGAATTCTCCAGGTGGCATGTGGCAGTCTTCTCTTGCAATGTGCGTCAGCCTGATGTGCAGCACGTCGCTTGAAGGGTTGTGACAGGAGTGGACGCTTTCTGTCGGAGGGCCCACTTATGGACAGCAGATTGTGGCTCACTGCTGCACTCCAGTGTGTACTTGACTCAAGGTGCAGCTCTTTTAGGGAACTAGCAGGGAACTAGCAGGGTGATAGGTCAGAAGACTAGCTGGCAGTGGCGTAGCTAGGCCTTTTGCCGCCCGCGTTGGTCGCAGCCTTTGCCAACACTCAGCAGCTGGTGCTGGCCAACGACTCCTGCGTATGCTGCCCCCGCACGGCTGCAGGTAACAGTGGGGGTGGAAGGAGGCCACCACCCCCCAAAACTCAGACACCCCCCAACATCCCTTTTGCTACGCCACTGCTAGCTGGGTGAGCCTAAGACAAGACTGGATACTGGGTTTGTGTGTGGTCTCTGAAGGGAATACAAATGAGAGGACCTGAAGGCTGGAAGGGAAGCAGGGCAGTAGCAGAGGACTGAAGCAGGATAGAACAGGCAGGGACTGGGGAACTAGAAGTCTGCAGGGAAAAAATTAATTACTAACAACAGGAAGGTAAAGCAGGGAAACTATAGACAAACTGTCATAATTGATTGTTTGTCTGCTTCTTGAAAATGATCTCTCTGTTAGGTGAAAAGATCGTTTACAAAAGCAAGTAGTAGATTCCTCTCCGAGTCCTGGGAGACACCCAGCAGCTCTTATGGAGAAGGTGCACTAGGTGGTACTCTTTGCCAAAGGCACAAGCCTTGAAATCTAACTGGAACCCTTGGAAGCAATGAAATCAGGATAACAATACAAGGTAAAACAACAGCGAACAGAACATGGAACACCATAACAGAAACTGGGTTCAGGTAAAAGCAGGACTGGAGTCAGGATCAGGAACAGGACTGAAATAAAGTCTATGAAATATCTGCACTCAACAAGGCAAGACAGAAATGTGCAGACAAATAGAAACACAGAATACAAACCAAGGAGGCCGTGTATAGCAGGGCAGATCAAGAAGAGTGCAGACAAGAAACTATGAACCAAGGTTAACACAGGAACAGAAATGCAGGAAAACAATGGACAGAAACAGATACTACAACTAGCCAAAAACAGGAACCTTGGTACAGGCAAAAAAATGGAAACTGAATTAAGAACAAGCCTATAATAACGGCAGCAGGAACCCAACAGACCACAAGGATACTCAAGAGAAGTCAGTTGCAAGCTACTGCAGTCTGCGCTCACAGGGCTGAAATAGCTAGAGGCTATGGGGAGGAGCACAGGTGCAGGGAGAAAGCCAGGTGCAAGAACTTAACCAGGTGCAGGGAATCGGGTAACCACCAATGAAGGGATGGCTGAACTGGAGAAGGGAAGACCAGGGGTACCAGGAGACATAAGAATGGGAGTATGAATCCCTGGATCGGAGTGTGTATCCGTACAAACATAGAGAAGCGTACGGAATGCAAATATAAAGAGGTCAGAATAACAGTAGGGTCCAGGAACAAATCTAGTGAACAGGAAACCACCACCAGGACATGAGTTAGGAGAGGTCTGAAGATAGAGGGAACTACAAGGACCATAATGCATCAAGGACATGGAACTGAAACCGTGACTAAAAGGTGAAGCAAAACTAAGTATGGTCAGTATTGATGTGTATATTGACCTACACTGATGTAAAGGCAGGTTCGTAAAGGGCCCTCATGAGTGACATCTAGTGGCGGAAAGGCAGAATCCTGACTGGCTCACTCCGAGATGCCGATGAGCTGAGTACCTGGCCCTTCTTCTTGAGAGACCGCCACTCTCGCAGATGATGATTCTTTGGCACGGCGGAAGCCAGACATTACCTTTGGTAGACAGTACCTCAAGGAAACGATCTTGATTCTTCACGTGGCACACCCAGGGCATCTCTCGGGTCACTTAATCTTCAGGACTGACTCCAACTCAGTGACACACTTGGCAGTGTCCGGGTCACACAGTCCACTTGTGGGGCGCAAGGGGCCACCAACAGGCCCTTGTCGCTGCTTCAGTTGGGCCTGCTTCATCCGCACACTGTTCCAGGTGCCTTGCAGCTATGATGGGGATAAATGGGAAAGGTCACACTGCATAATCCGACAGTATCACAAGTCCTTTGGCGCACTTAGCTAGTGAGTATGTCCATCAGACCCTACGCCAGAGTCAAATTACAGCACTCCCTTTCACAATCTGGTCCTTCTGCAGGGCTGGCACTTTCTTTCCTCTCTCACAAGCAGGATATCTTGGCACCCAGGCCCGTCAAGTAATTTCTCATGAGCTAGGACTCCAGGCGATCTTCCCTCATCTCTAGGGAATTGGCAGTCAGTGCAACTCCAACCCTTGACTGCACACTATTCCCTGAGCACTCTGTGAAGTACCCCCTCCTCAGTAGTAGGTTCCACAAAAACAAACAACAATAGACCTTAAACTCCCATCTTTATAGTTCACAGGCAGAGGATGTGTATTCATATCTGCTTTTTTGGAAGTGGTTTGAGACAATACTACTTTCATGTGTCCTAACAAGGCCATCCTCCAGGCCTGGCCCCTGTCTGTAGGGCAGTCTTCAGGTGAAGTGGTCTCCACCGAAGTACAAAGAAGTAGGAGCAGGTTCCACCTAGCTTTTTAGGACCCTTCCTCATAGAGATCAAGAAGAGAGGGGCAAGAATCTTTGCCCCTTTAAAGGCCTCCTCTCCCTCACAGATACTGCAGGTCTCACTGCGTACCCCCGGCACCTACCTAATAGCAGCTGCAATCAGTCTTCTAAAGAAAGCCTCTCTCCTCTTCCCTCACCATAGCATCTGGGGCTTCCCTTCCCCATCTATTAAATGCCAACAATACACATATGTTGTCTGGAGAAAACAACCTCACCTCCATCTTTTACTCTGGTGTATGTTGTGGTCTTCCAAAATGGAACCCACAGGCCTGTATCTCTCGTGCATGGCACCCTATCACACATGTACAAGATATTGCGTTCAGACCTGCAGGTTCATCGTGAGCTGCTGCATTTTAGACAAATTATCCTCAGGACCTTGCTCCCACACAAACCATTCAGTAATTGAATCCGCAGTCTCAACTCTTAGTAGTGTGGAACTGAGTTTTGAAAGGTTGGGTAGCTGTTGTATCCAATTAGGCAGAAATTGTACATGTTTGAGCATTTAATGTGTCCCATCTTCAAATATGTTTTGTTTGTTTTTCTCTATTTGAACAGAAACGTAAATATATGTTTAAGTGATATTTTCATAGATGAGCAAATTAGTCCTACAGTGTCCATTACGCCCTCAACAAATCATTACTCATTGAAATTGAATGTTTAAGGTGGCAGCCACACCCACTCACATGAATTAATCTATCCGCCCATGTAACTACCCCCACGCATGCTACACACACACCCATGCCTCCAGCTATCCAACTACCCACAGTCACCGCTTCAGTCACCTTTGTTTTCATATCCATCAACTCACTCATTCACATGCATCTATCTACCCACCACTTGTGCGTCATCTATCCATACCCATGCATGCATCAATCACCCTCGGCCATACACGTATTGATCTCCCCTTACCCATGCATTTATCTATCTACCCACACTCAAGTGTTTCTCAATTTATCCACACATGCATCAAGGTAGTCTAGTGACCATACCCATCCACCACTGTATCTGCATACAGCCAATCATCTGTTCATCCATGTATTTGCCCTCACAGCCATCAGTCTATCCAAGTGACAACCAGCGGTGTCTGCGTGTTGCCATTCACTGCATCTCCAAACTTTTGTCTGTGTATATATGTTTCTGGGTATCGTTTGTGCATACACGGGCACACCGATTAGCTTTGCCACTGCTCGTTTAAATATTGGGATGTAGTGCAGGAGTGTGTGTAAAGGGTGGGTGAAGGGAACCTACCCTTTACGCACTATACAAACTCACTATGAAACGACAGGTCAACACAAGCTCCTCTGCATGCTTACACACCCTCCACATGCTGCGCAAGATCTTCAGATGGATACTCATCAACATCAGTAAAACAGTCACACAGGCCATCGTCACCTGCCGGTTGGACTGTAGAAATGCACTCTCCACCAGGATCAACACCTATCTCCTCAAGAGACTCCAGACCATCCAGAACACAGCCGCCAGACTCATCCTCAACCTGCCCAAACTAATCCGCATCACACTCCACCTCAAGAATCTCCATTGGCTCCCCGTAAAGAAGAGATGCCAGTTCAAGATGCTGACCCTCGCCTACAAAGCCCTCCACAACCTGGGGCCAGCCTAAATAAACCATCGCTTGACCTTCTACCAGCCCAACAGATAGCTGCTCTCCTCTGCCCACACCCTCACCCGTGCCCCCACACCTGCCAGGGCCGCAGCAGAGGTCGCTCATTCTCCTACCTTACCGCCCTATCCTGGAACAACCTCACACTCAACCTATGAACAGCACCAACTCTGGCAGACTTCAGGAAGGGACTGTGCTGCTTTCCGGCTAAGAGACCCACGAGACCTCCGTGCCTAGATACCGGCCCGGGTGTTTAGTCGCGCTCTAGAAATACTGACTGATTGAATGAGGGCACTGTCATGGACAGTGGCAGGGTACATATTTTTTTAGATATTTTGCCATGGGAGGGTGATGATAGTCAAAAGGTTGTGTGGATGGGTGGCTGAAGGTTAGCTGTATATTTTAGTAAAGAACTGGCAGCATTCCAGTTGGAGGTAAGGCCATGCGTGACTCTCCCATGACTCTTCTTCGCTTGTTTGGCAGGATTTTGGGGCATGTGCAGCATTAAATTGTACATGGGTAGCTCTCAATAACATAGTTTTCCACCTCAGGCTTCCAAGTGACATCCTCCTCTTCTCCTTGGAACACTGCCCACTGTGTCTTTTTAGCTGGAGCTGGTCTGCCCCCCGTTTCTTGGGCACTGAGGGACCGAGGGGCTGATTCTAGAGGACAGTTTCAGTCCATAGTCCTGCTATGGTCCAACACCAGCTTGTCGGAGACAGATCCACGCTGGTTCCTGGAGGCACCAGTGCATGCCCCCGTCCTGGACGACCCTTGATTCGAATACTTCCCGCATTGGCTGACGCTGCTGTGGGTTTAGCTGCTGGGCTGTGGGGTCACTGGGTGGTGCCGCGGGTGCTCATATTAATCTAGGCTTGCCCTGCCTCCCTCAGCTGGCTGCATTGTTGCCTATGGCCGTCATTCGTCGGGGGTACAAGAGCGTTTGCTGCCTCGTAGGCCCTTTTCCATTATGTCCTGAGCAGCTTCCGCCTTTGGAATGGAAACGCACTGAACTCTTTTTTCTGGATATGCACTGGTTTGCCAGGTTCCACATGCCGGAGGAAATGGGAGCACTTGGCGCTAGAACCACTGCTTTAATGGAGTGAAAAGCTGTTTCAGGAGTGAATTCCATGTTTCTTTATTACCTCAGAGATCCTCGTGTCTGAAAATCCTTAAGCAGAGATTCCGATGTATAGGCTACATACATTCTGGCCGTCATAGCCGAGTTAAACCAGACTTTATCTCTATCGGATAGAAGAACGCCAATCCTGGAGGTACACCGGTACCTCACGGAATAAGGCACGAGAGAGTTGCTAGGGAGTGATTGTATGTATGTGGTGTTTGAATAGTTGTGAATCCCGGTTTCAGTCTGAGAAGCGGGCACACTTGTAGTGGCGGCCGTGCCCAGCACATTCAGGCGCATTTGGAGGCGTTGTCAGACTGCTTCCTTCCGTGCCAAGCTCCAGCTCTCACCTGCCAACGGGCCACGCACTGACGTCACCTGGCGCATTCCAGCTGCAGTGTGTCACCTGCCTGCTCAGGGCGGGGGTAGGGTGTGAGAGCATTCATATCTGCCAGTTCAAGGGTGTGCTAGAGCTTGATTTGTAAAAAATAAATGTCAGGGCTCTCATCTGCAGCTTGCACCTCACATTGCCCCTCCCAGCGCAGCCAATAATAGTAACAATACAACTTTTAACCATAACATTCCTAGAAGTGACAGTTCAGACTATTTCATGCCCCCAAAGCTATAAGAATGGCTTAGGTGACAGGTCAAAGTCATTTTAATGTATATTGAATTAAAAATTAGCTGTTGTTGTGGTCATCTCTAATTTAGCTAGACAGCGCCACCTTGTGGCAGACTGTCACAAGCGCGGGTGTTGACAATTTAGTTCGGAGCACACGAAACCACCTGCTCAAATGAACCACTACCCACTTTTCCACAGGATTTTGCAAGCTCCCCTGGCACACCTGTAGATCTAGGGCTTTGAGACTGGGAGAGGCTGGGGCTCTGCAGGCTTAGATGTACACTCATTTAACAGTCGCCTCTCACCCAGCCATCCAGGACATCTGAAGCTCCTCTAGGGCTTTACAGGTCAGGGAGTGAATAGGAGAGCAACAACTATTGTGGTACAGTAAGGTTGTATTCACTACAGTCTCGTGGTTGTTGAAGCCAGTCCTATGCTACAAGACCCTCGTCGCACAATAGCTCTATGAGGGCACTTTTTGCTCACCTGACTGAGTTTAGTGCACATGGACAGGCTGTGTGAGTAACTGAAGAGCTTGTGTAAAGAGGGATGCATCGGGGACGTGGACAGACTTGAGGATGTGTTGGGCACTTGTGCAGAACACACGAGGAGCTTAGATCGAAGGGCAGACCGTGTGACGAGCTTAGGGTGTATGGGTTGAATGTTGGAGGATCTTGGTCCCCAAGAAGAGAATGTTTCAAGTCCTTGTGTTTTACTGAGCAGCGGGTATGAAGAACTTAGAGCACAAACAGACAAGCATTGGGTGCCTTTAGCCTCCAGCTGCTTCAATTCATAACCTTTTACTAGCACAGCGCCTTGACTCTGTCAGCTCAGTTTACACTAAAGCCTATCTGTACCTGTTTTCACTGGGTAGCGTGGCTATGCTAGATTGACATCAGTTCATCCAGGTGACTTCTTGTCTTCTCTGCAGGCCTGAACTGCACAGTCCCCTTCACCCAGCATGTCCTCACTATTCACAGCCCTTGGTCTAATTCAGTGAGTCAGGATGAATTATGAGGGACGAGCCCCAGGCGCAAGTGACACACCACCGGAACCAGCCCGGTTGGGCGCCAGCCCTTGCTCTTCAGTTCAGACTGGAGTTGTTCAAGCTTTTAAAGCCATGTTAGAACAGCAATGAAGCTGGACCGTATCCTCACTCGCCTCCCCGATACCTCCATGTGTAAACAGCCCTTAGCCTTTAATAAACCTACATTTCTTTTTATAAACCTGTGTTAGCTTTCTTTTATGCCCTGCCGTCCTTAAGCCCGCCCCCCGACCCAGGTCTTGCTCACCCCTCGACCTACAACCAATATGCAGAGTTGACAAAGCACACCGTACGTTTTTGCTGGGCTACAAGCTCTGCCTTGCCGCAGTCTCCTGAGCCCTGTGGCCCTGTCGTGGAGATGTCATAGAGAACGGGTATGTCAGGTTTCTTTGTTAGTGCTGTGTTTACTACCAGATCCAGTTACTGTCCCCTTTCTGGAACAATAAGGCCCTCCCCTCCCTCCATTGCAGGCCATTTAAGGCCTTCATTACCTGACACAGTCTGCCAGGAGCTACAAGTCACCTGTCATCTCCCATCTCACAAACCACAGCTATTTTGCTTACCTAATCTTTTTTTCTTTTTTTCGCTTGAACACATTGGATTAGTCTGGTTATGAAATGCCATTGAGCGTCATGTTGTGGTGTCGGTGTGGAGAACAAGCCTTCTTTCAACATGAAGCGGTTGAAAAGAACAATTGCTAGTCTGTCGACTGTTTATCGCAAGTGTGGTGTTCCTGACCAGCAACCAACTTCTTAACACGTTTTACGCTTGGTGCGTCTGCCTTTAATCCAACATGAAACATTAGAGAAAATGCCTATCACACATCCGACACAGTGCAAATACACCTTATCCGTAGGTGTGACTGCTCTTCCAACAGCACTCCTCTCCTACCAACACCAAACACTGAGCACGCCACATCAGGCGGTCCTCAGCGCCTACCCAACACCAGCTCAGCTGTTACTCGAGACCCACCCAACACCAGCTCAGCTATTACTCAACACCAGCTCCGATAATACTCAACACCAGAGGCGCAACTAGAGCCAAATTTCGGGGGGCTACTAAAATTTTCGGGGTGGCTGACACTTCCAGCAATATGCAGAGTGGAGATGCAGGGGCTCTAAGAAGGGGTGAAAACCCAACAAAGCCTTGTTAACAAGTCAATGGTCTTTTACAGACCTGTAAAGTACTCGGGTGCGGCTGTGTGTGTGCCCGGGAAGCTGTCTCGGGCCCGTCTGACACACACGACGGGAGGTGGGGGGGGGGGAAGGGGGGAAATGGAGCACTTTAAGCCCAATGGGCGTTGTGCGCCTGCTCAACACCCACCGAACACCAGCTTAGATATTATATATAGTCAGATACAAGCAAGCTTGAAGCTGTTACGATAACATACACACATTCAGCACAGGTCAGTCGCCATATGGTTGAACCACATGAAGCTCCGAACAGTACTCCATTGTTCAGGCAACCTATCTCTCCAAAACAACAAGTAACACACCTAACCAAAAAAATGGTTTCCCCAGCACACACTAATGTCAACATGTATTACATAAATAACAGATATCAACAATTCTTATCTTTCTTTGTATTTGTTTATTCTCATATGTTCTTGTTTAGTTCTTTTTTAGCCAACACATGTTCTGTCGCCCATGGCAGGTGGCCGCAACTTCCTCATGGCTGTTTCATCATTATGGTTAGTGTTATCTTTCCCAAATAGTTCCATGTCTTCGTTAGTTTTTCTCTCCCAATCGTGTCCGTATTATCCCTTATTATTTGTTATCCGTTTTACCGCCTTCCGAGTGTTTGCTCTTGCAGCCTTCCGTCGTCCCAGCAAGTACGCTTTGACCAACACACTAAACCAACACGCCACAAGTAAACCGATCTAAAGGAATGTTGTGCTCCATATCAAAACACAGTAGCACCTCAAGTCTAACAGTGCGACTACCACTCGCTCAGTCAGGTGAGGATGTTTCACTCCCCAGAAGCCTGCAGATTGTGATGTGTTTGGCATTTCTCATACCAGAAGAGGTCTGTAGAAGGCACGCTGGCTGTCCTGAAGGCCCTTGTCACTCCTTCCCGGTCTGCTGTCACTAAGAACCATTAATAGCAAGGCCTGACTGCGCTAGCAGTTTGGCACACACCTAGCTGCGCAGCATTGAACGAGATTCATCCCACTCTCTGCTCATGCCCATGCCTGCCTGCCTCACTTCGAAACAATCTGGAATGTGTGAAATATTAAGAAATGGGGCGTCATAGCATGTTCATTAAAACCTCTTAACATTTACATTAAAAGCTTCAAATCCTTTTGTAGCAGTTGACAAATCTAATTGCTGAAAATATTCACCTGGTGCCAGGAAAGTGCAGACAAGCCTAAAAAACAGCGATCTGTGCTTCATTTGAACCTGCTGCAGCTATCCATTGATGCTTTAATTAAACTCCTGTTAGTGTGCAGAATTCCCCATATGGGGGTAGCGCCCCCTCAGTTGTGCAGGGCTACCATCCATGTTCCCCACCGATGCTCCATTGCTGCCATTGAGAGGGTGGTGCACAGGGTTGGATTGGAATCAAAAATCGGATCGGGCAAACTTTAAAAAAAAGTGGGCCACATTTGCAGATTGCGCCTTTCCGCAAAACACAGGCGGTGGAGGGGTGTCTAAAAGAGGCATGTTTTCTTAACTTCAGGGAGATTTTAAAAAATGCAAATGTTCCCTGCACACTTTGTGCACAGATTTGTTCACACTGGTGAACCACACCTGAATACAAGTGAAGCCACTTCCCAGGCCCGCTGCCCCTGCTCAATCTACATACATTAAAGTGCCGACCCATCGAGAGACTGGGAATGACACCTCTGCCCCCATTGGTTAAAAGGGAGGTAACAGAGGCCAATCTGCCTCCAGAAAGACCCCTTAGGCCCCCACTGGGCCGCTGGCCGCATCTGAACAGCACAGAATCACACAAAATCAACCTCCATGCGACCCAAAAAAGTAGGCCACAGTTGCAACTTAGATATCGGCCCATCGCCTAATTGCCCGTCTTACCAATCCGACCCTGGCGTGTGCACTGGGTGCAGGGCTGCCATCCACGGATTCACACCCTCACCCGAGGAGCAGTCGAAGAATGCATGACAGTGGCGTAGTGCACCCATCTGGGATGTATCCTTGAGAATGAAACACCGCCGTTAAACAAGCGTTGAGCCCCTATCTGCTTTTTTTTGTCTGATTGTGGGCTTGTTTTGTGGTCTGGTGGGCTGGCTTTTACTGCTGATTTTTCTTCTATTACCACAAACATTGCTTGCAGAAAACAAAAATGCAGGCAGTGTCCCATACCTTGCAAAACATGTATACAGGGTCTCTTTACAGATTCAACACTGTCCCCATTTAAACGTGGGCTTCTTTTTAGCCATGGGATTTGCTAATGGGTTCACTTTGTAGGGATCTGAATTGATAATGGGGCCACTTGTATGGTATCAACCAGCCAGGGGTGCAGTGTCAGTGCAGGGTGCAAAGGAATGAGGGAGCCCAGAGAAAGTGTGACAGTGGTACCGTCGCCCCATAGCTTCCACATGGGGATCACCTCCAGCTATAGGAGCCAGGCTTCCTCCATATGAATCTTACTTCCTTTTCTGCCTCCCTGAAGTTATAAGAAACACATGATTAGATTCATCAGCAGTGCTCCACTTCTGGCCTTTGTGGGGATTGCATGTCCATTAACTTGAAAGGCATTCCTGCTCCTCTATAACAGTGAGGTGTGCACGCACCATAAGCGCACAAGGCAGGTATCCCAGCACTAAGCTCTAGAATGCACCACCTGACGCTTCTTAGCACGTCACGATTAGTAAAACTGGAGTGACCCTGCCTCCTCTCGCTGGCAGAGCCATGTATGATGGCGCCCCTCGCCAAAGCACTCCCTCTCCCCTTTTTGGGGAAGGATCCAGTAGGTAGGCCTTGGAGTCTCAGAGACCCCTCAGAGAGTCCACTGTGTAAAGGGAGCCTCTCACATCTGAGTTAGGGGAATGGTACCAATTCCCCTGGTATCACAGCTTACTGGACTTTAGACGCAGCTTTTACTCGTCTACCGGTTTGTGCCCCCATCACCCTCCCCCCCTCTTCTTTCATGCTGTGTCTCTCCCCCTCCCCCTCCTCTTTCCCTCCTTCATTCGCTGCCTACTTCCCCATCTCCTACCCCCTCCCTCCTGAATCGCTCCCCTTGCCTGCTTTTTCCCTTACGCATATGCCCTTATTGTTTGTCTCGACTGAACATGTAACTATGTAGCTATGCTCTAATAACCGTGTAACCTTTGTAACGATGTAACCTGTAACTATGGTCTGATATTCCTGTAAAGCGCTCTGATACTTCCGGGTCTAGCCAGCGCTATATAAAACCTTTCAAATAAATAAACTCCCAGTAAGCAAACCCACGCCTGGGGTCCTCCTGTCCGGAGCCGCAGAATCGATGGAGTGAGCTGCACGCATGTGAATGGGGAAACATCTGACAACAGGGCGGTCCGAGCGCCTGTAGTACGGTGCTGGTGCCTGGGGTGTGTACCGACCACTGCTCTGGTGCAGTGTCCAGTTGCCTATCAGTGAAGCAGCGCTGATGTACAGGAGCGCCTACGCCTAGGCAGCAGTGCTGCCCACCACGGTTTCAGCTCCACGTCAGTAGTTCAGTGCTGCTGTCCGTGATGTGTGCTGTGTATCGTAGTGCAGCGCTGTCATTCAGAGGTTTCACTTCCGTGTCAGCAGTTCAGCACTGACATAAGGGGTTCATCCCTTATACCTTCTTCGGTGGAGTACCGCAGTGCAGCGCTTCCGCCCGGGGGGGGTTCATCACCCTGCCACAAGTGCAGTGCTGCTGTTCATTGCGCATAATTGCTCCCACCAGTGTTACAGGGCAATGCAGTTGTGCGCCTAGAGGGCCATCTCCATCAGTGTAGCAGTGCATAATGCTCCCGCTTGCCCCCGTTGGTGCATTTGAAGTGTTATTTTCTTGCCGGTACAGCAGCACTGCCAGCCAGTGGTTTATATTTCCATCAGGGGTACATAGCACCCTCTTCAGTGCTGCACTGCTGGGCAGTGCTGTTATCCAACAGTCTGCAACCTTTCAATAGCGCAGCGCCACTCTCCATGGCGCATGGCAGCCCCCTCCGTGGAACACGCTAGTGCAGCTCCGCTCTCCATGGTACACAACTGCTCTCTTGGTGGAACACGCTAGTGCAGCACCGCTGCGCTATACATGGCACATAACTGCCCCTTCGGTGGAACACGCTAGCGCAGCGCCGCTCTCCATGGCGCATGGCAGTCCTCTCGGTGGAACATGCTAGTGCAGCGCCGCTATATACATGGCACATAACTGTCACCTCGGTGGAACACGCTAGTGCAGCACTGCTCTCCATGGTGCATGGCAGTCCCCTCAGTGGAACACGCTAGTGCAGCGCCGCTATATACATGGCGCATAACTGCCCCCTCGGTGGAACACGCTAGTGCAGCGCCACTCTCCATGGTGCATGGCAGCCCCCTCCGGGTAACTCGCTAGTGCAGTGCCGCTCTCCATGGCGCATAACTGCCCCCTCGGTGGAACATGCTAGTGCAACGCTGCTGCGCTATACATGGTGCATAACTGCCCCCTCGGTGGAACACACTAGCGCAGCGTTGCTCTCCATGGCACATGGCAGTCCCCTCAGTGGAACACGCTAGTGCAGTGCCGCTCTCCATGGCGCATGGCAGCCCCCTCTGGGTAACACGCTAGTGCAGCGCCACTCTCCATGGTGCATAACTGCTCCCTCTGTGAAACACGCGATTGCAGCGCCGCTGCGCTATACATGGCACATAACTGCCCCTTCGGTGGAACACGCTAGTGCAGCGCCGCTCTCCATGGCGCATGGCAGTCCCCTTGGTGGAACATGCTAGTGCAGCGCCGCTACGTACATGGCACATAACTGCCACCTCGGTGGAACACGCTAGTGCAGCGCTGCTCTCCATGGCACATGGCAGTCCCCTTGGTGGAACATGCTAGTGCAGCGCCGCTATATACATGGCACATAACTGCCACCTCGGTGGAACACGCTAGTGCAGCGCCGCTCTCCATGGTGCATAACTGCCCCCTTGGTGGAACTCGCTAGTGCAGTGCCGCTCTCCATGGCGCATACCTGCCCTCTCGGTGGAACACGCTAGTGCAGCGCTGCTGCGCTATACATGGTGTATAACTGCCCCCTCGGTGGAACACACTAGCGCAGCGTCGCTCTCCATGACACATGGCAGTCCCCTCAGTGGAACACGCTAGTGCAGCGCCGCTCTCCATGGCGCATGGCAGCCCCCTCTGGGGAACACAATAGTGCAGCGCCGCTCTCCATGGCGCATAACTGCTCCCTCTGTGGAACACGCGAGTGCAACGCCGTTGCGCTATACATGGCGCATAACCAGTGCTTTAAATGGGCCGGTACTCACCGGTACTGAGTACCGGCACTTCTTAGTTTTATCTCTCTGAGTACAGGCACTTCTCTACTGCCGAGGAGAATACTGGTACTCATGAAACGCTGGTGCTGGCGATCTGTCTCGGACAGCCCAGGCACCTCTGTAGACCTGAGCCGACCCCCCGCTGATCTATTCAGCTTGGGCTCATCTGCATACCGTCGGGGTGTTCACCATCACGCAAACACAGAAATCGAGGCTGCCGGTGACAGCGCTATTAAGAAAGCTGTGGGAGGTAACCAGGTTCAAATTGCTTTAATCCCACCTGATTCTTTTGTTAAGTGTCTTCTTATGCCTGTCTGCTTGCCTGTGATTGTTTTTGTGTGAGAGAAATACGAGAGAAAGGGGGAGAGAATAGAGACACTTATGGAAGATAAATCAGAGGAAATGTGTGGAATGCTTGTGTGTGCACGTCTGCTTGTTTCTTTCTGTGTCGTTGGAGAATATATAGTATTGTGCCAAGCAACAGCAATTAACAGTATTGATGTTGCACATATTAAAAAAACAAGGAAATGTTAATATATCTCCGCGTTTGGCTTTCCTTGTGCAATGAGTGAATAAACCTTCTTTGTTTAGTGAAAGACATTTCTCATGTGTTTTGGTATGTGCTGCAAGTAATATAGAAGTCGAGAAGTATCGGCATGCCTTCTTCTCCTAAGCCCCACCTCCAAGCCCCGCCCACTCGCCACATTTAAATGAGTACCTGCACTATTTCCCCCCCATTTACAGCACTGCGCATAACTGCCCCCTCGGTGGAACAAGCTAGCGTGGAGCCACTCAGGGCCGGCTTTAGGGTGGTGCGACCGGTGCCACCGCACCAGGTGCTGGCTTCCTGGGGGCGCCGTGTTTGAAAGTTTAGTACCAGGCCTCACATAAATGTCAAGAAAACTCGTGTGATTAATTATCTTCCTGGAGAGAGATCACGGTTTTGTAAAGTTGAGGTTTTGACTTAGGTGAAGTTAGTGCAGAGGGTTAATATGCCTGCTGCAAAGAACGTGTACAAAGTAGATTACAGAGTGCGTATGATATAAACAGATCAGCAGGTTACTGCTTTCAAAAGAGACATCCTTTTGTTACTTGCAATTTATAACTTAAAGTCCTAATATATAATAGTGAGCTATTAACTTTCATCCTAGAACTGCATACACACTGCAAAGTATACATTAGAACATTGATTAATGTTGCAAAAAGGATTAATTTGTCTAGAAATCGATTCTTATTATTAAAGAAAACTCCCAACTATGCTGTTTCTTGTTCTTCTCCACACCAAGCACTCTTAAACTATACTGCCTACCGGTATGGATGACATGTGACGCCTACACTTTCAGTCCTTTGGCTTATGTAACATTTCCTATACACGGAGTTACACACATATGATTGATTGTCTCTGTGTAATGTGTGTGTGATGCAAAGTGCTCGGACACCCTACACTGGTATGAGTGGCGCTATATAACTAATTCAATGCATCTGAGAGACTGTGGTTATGGTGACTTGGTCACTGTTAAAGGGTGAAAGTGAGAGAATCCCTGGTGGAGGTGGTCATTGGGGGGGCGCAAACAAACATTGTCGCACTGGCGCCACCAGCGCTAAACCGGCCCTGGCGCCTCTCTCCATGGCGCATGGCAGTCCCCTCGGAGGAACACGCTAGTGCAGCACCGCTATATACATGGCGCATAACTGCCCCCTTGGTGGAGCATGCTAGTGCAGCCCCGCTCTCCATGGCAGCCCCCTCCGTGGAACACGCTAGTGCAGCGCCGCCCGGGCGTTTCTATTCCCTGTCAGTAGTGCAGTGGAGAACGGCGCAGTGCTGCTGTCTTGCACGGGGCATAGAGCCCCTTCAGTACTGCAGTGAGTCATGGAGGGCACGTACTGCTGCCCTGGGAAGCGGTACTCTAGTCTTAGGGGATCTATAATCCTCTTTGGATCGCGTACCCTTTAGAAAAGAGTAAACTGCCAAGTTTCAGACTGAAACGGTCACATTCTGCTTCTGACGCAGGTGCGAGTGGGCGCGGCACACCCAGACTCCATTTTGAACAGTGCCAAGTTGGCTATGGCAGACTTGGGTGATGAATCCTAATGGGGCCTGGCTCATGGGCCGCAGGAGTAGAACACCCCGTTCCCTTTGTCCTGTAGCGCACTCCGACAGCCCCCATGAGAGGTGTAGGTTGTGTGTGGTTTATAATACCCCTTTCAGTGGCACACTATTGTCTTCGAGCACATACTGTCCTTCCCTCCGATGCGCTGTTGTCCTGGTGTGCACAAGCTTCCCTTGCCGTGGTTTGTTCTGTGCTCGGAGTGTGAGGACACACATTGCCTTTTTGTATTGTTATCCCCCCTTCTCTCTGTGTCCCGCCCTCACCTTTTCGCAATCCTCTGGTTTTACTTTCATGTTCAAAACAAAGAGCGACAAAGAAGAAGCGGCGGGATCTCTCGAGTCCCGGCGCGAACCTCCTCATGTAATAACACCGATTAATGGGCAGCTCCAGGCACGACTCTGATCGGCTGCCAGGGACGGCGGGCGAGCCCGTGGGTGGCGCCCCCTAAGGAATGGCGCATTACCTCGGGGTGGGTGGTGGTGCCGCCCTTCCCATGAAGTCAGTAGGCCGGGAGCTTCTGGGTGACGCTGGCACCCCACAGTCGAAGGCAGGCCTAT
Source organism: Triturus cristatus (assembly GCF_964204655.1). Classification (NCBI taxonomy): domain Eukaryota; kingdom Metazoa; phylum Chordata; class Amphibia; order Caudata; family Salamandridae; genus Triturus; species Triturus cristatus. The sequence goes on along the minus strand of NC_140590.1, from coordinate 377,943,420 downwards.
GGGGTTTCTTCTTTCCACTGCAGGCCGGTGCAGTCAGTCGAGTGTCAGTAAAACAAGTCTGATTACCGCGCCAACCAGCCTGGTTTGCATTCTCCCAACCTTTAGTATATTAGTTCAAGTTTTATTTGACACACTTCGGCCCATTGGGAAAGTAGCATTTACATAGATAATGAGGAAATATCATAATGTATATGTGAAACAGCGCACAATAGAGACCATTCAAAGAAAGAAAACCAAGCAACTTGTTTTTGTAGTGCGCGAATAGACAGAAGAGAGGCTGCGAGGGAAAGGAAGCTGAATGGGATTGGAAGAGGGTGACCAGTAGGTATGTTTCGGACCCTGCGGAGGACAGGTCCAAACCAAAGGGAACTCGAGTTCCAGAAAGATGGAAGATTCAGCCCCTGACCTGCTACCCAACAGCCCTCGCTCCACAGACAGACTGGAACATGGGTCCCGTGGGATGCTCCTGGGCCACAGTCATTTGTGACGGATTCCGACAGCAGGTCAAAGGACAGTTTTGAATTGATCATGGTGCAGTTAATTAAAACCCTACGTCACAGAAACAGTAGATATAAAAACAGAAATAACAAAGGGGTTCGAAACAATAAGTAATCGGCCAGTGCCAAGCCAAGGTGAGCGTTAAAGACCTGTTCGGTTAAGTCTCTTCGAAGGTGTGCAAGATGTCCAAAACTACCAAAGAGGCTACGGTACCTATTTCCATTGAGCCATTGCGGTGAAAGTCCTGTCAGCCAATGCCAGGCGATCAAAAGATTCATTCTTAAGGGTTCAGCGAGGCTTGCGCCAAGTACCCAACGGGGCCTATAGTTCAAGTCTGAGGTGCACTCCGATGAAATCGGGGTGCGTGGTAACTGCTCTCAGGGCGGATTGAACGTCAGAAATGTGGACGGCGCGGTCATTAGACGTTAGCAGCAGCGGAGCCTGTTAAAGGGCCGCGTGCTTGAAAGGTGCCGCGCGGCTGCGTCCACAAGGTGTGGATCTTAGTTCGATCATAAATGCACTCGGATGTGAGCTGAAAGTTTAAAGTGCACTCAAGTGCAATAAGGCTGTTCAATGGCCACTCTGGGGCGGCTCCTCCGCTATGGCGGAGGAGCGTCGCCCCACTGCTGCTACCCAGCAGAGCCAACGGTGAAAAATAAAATGATAATAAAATAATTTCATAATCATTGTCTTTTTCACCGTCGTCTCTGCTACCCAGCAGAAGCAACAGTGAGCAGTGGGGCAGACCTTCCTCCTGAGCTTCAGGAGGAGTGTTGCAGGGATTCTGCAGCGAACAGTCTGCAATGTGCTCATGCTAACATAGGGAATCAATCAATCACCTATTTGTAGAGCGCACTAATCACCCGTGAGGGTCTCAAGGCGCTGAGCGGGGGGTGGCGGTGCAGTTACTGCTCGAACAGCCAGGTCTTGAAGTCACCAGCAGGTCCCGGGTCTGTCGCAGCTGTGTGGGGAGGGTGTTCCATGTCTTGGCCGTGAGGTAGGAGAAAGATCTGCCGCCGGTGGAGGTCCTGTGGATGCGTGGGACGGTGGCGAGGTCGGCGTAGCGAAGCTGGCGGTTCGAGGTGTAGAAGGTGAAACGCTTGTTGAGGAAAGCTGGACCGGCATTGTGTAGTGCTTTGTGGGCGAGGAGCTTGAAGGTGATCCTCTTGTTGACTGGAAGCCAGTGATGTGGGTGTGGTGGGGTGTGTTGAGGTCAGAGGCGCAACAAGAGTCAAATTTCGGTGGGGGCTAAGAAAAGATTTCAGGGGGGGGGGGCTGATTCTTCAAGCAAAAGTCAGAGTGGAGCTGCAGGGGCTCTAAGCAGGGGTGAAAACCATCAAAGCCTCATTAACAAGCAAAAGGTCTTTTAAAGACCTGTGAAGTACTCGGGTGCGGCTGTGTGTATGCCCGGAAAGCGGTCTCATCCCGGGCAGCCAAACACAACGGGGTGGCTGAAGCCCTTTGAGTCCAATGGGCGTTGCGCGCCTGGTTGAGGATGAGGCGTGCGGAGGCGTTCTGTATGCGTTAGAGCCTCTTTTGGAGTTTGATCGTGGTTCCTGTGTAGAGGGCGTTGCCGTAGTCCAGTCTGCTGCTGACGAGGGCCTGTGTGACCGTCCTTCTGGTTCCGGTGTGGATCCATCTGTAGATCTTACGGAGCATGTGGAGGGTGTTGAAGCAGGAGGAGAAGACGGCGTTGACCTGCTGGGTCATTGAGAGCGATGAGACCAGGATGAAACCCAGGTTGCGTGCGTGGTTGGTAGGTGTGGGTGCGTCTCCCCGGGTGGCAGGCCACCAAGAGTCGTCCCAGGCGGAGGGAGTAGATATGAGGATCTCTGTCTTGTCAGAGTTGAGTTTCAGGCGACAATGCCCATCTGGGCCACTCAACAGGAGGAGTTGTGGGCACTACTCAGTGTGCATAACAGTTTGGTCGGCCATTTCAGGCCAGCCAAACCGTCATGCACAGGTAGCATTTTTCCACCCGGCTGTGTTGTATAGCCGGGTTGAGAAAAGCCACAGGCTTCAAGGTACTGTCTGAGCGGCAAACCAGCTCAGGCCACTGGGAGTCTGTGCAGTGTTCACCAGTCAAGGATCTGGAGAGGAGGAACACTGAGTGGATGCAGCGCTACGTAAGTCGTAATTTATGCGTATATATAGTATATATATCTATATATGATGCGGTTTGGGGACCCAAGGAGACGTCGGAGTTCGAGGGGCACACAGACAATGGGGTTGAGCAACATCGTGGTGCCCTACATCCGGCATTTACATTTAACCACCCCCGCATTACCAACCCTGGAGTAAACAAAGCCTTCTGGGACCTCTAGTCATCACGCATCAGGCGTTCTACAGCTGGTGAGCAAAGGTACTTACTTTGGGGGCGGAGCGGAACACCACCTATCAGGATGTGGCAGGATATTTAAATCCATGATGGCGCCAACATCCTGTGAACCCCCCTGGCGCTGAAGAAGGCTAATTCAAAGCCGAAATGCATTCGCCATCCTGTGTGTTACTGAATAAAGATGCCTCCATGGTTTCCCCTACAGCGGCCTCTTCTCTTTCTTTGGAGGAGGTTTGTGTGATATATATACCCATTTATGTCCCCCCCCCCCCCTCCTGCAGCCCTACTACATTGCATCGGGCGTAGCCGCCACTTTTCTGCCGACTGATTGTGTGTGTAGTGGGCAACGCTACCATTAATCTGTTGCAGTGGTCATCCGATAATGGTGCAGCGCCATGCAGTTAAAGTGCTATGTACTTGAAAAGTGCCACAGGGCGCATGTCAATGTGTGTATGCTTTTTGTAAATGCTTGTATGTATCACGCTTTTGCGGACCCCAATTTAGGCAATCTCTCTGCATGGGTGATGCACTTTGTCAAGCAGGCTTTTGTCTGAGCGCTCGAGCCTTGTAAGCAGAAAAGAAGGGCGGGAGAGCATGTCCTGATACCTTGAGGTGTTAAAGATGTTGCTTAAGAACGTTTTAGGTTTGGATTGTAAGTTTGGGCAGATGTATAGTATGGGCAAGAGTGTTTCTTCATGCCCACGGCACAGTCTGCATAACGATGAAGTAGGTGTTGAAATCCATGTTGATAGTGCGTTGCTTGTAGGGGGTAGGCCATACCTCGGGGCTAAAAAGCGGAGTTTGTGGAAATCTCTGGTTATTTCAAATAAGTGATTTAGATGTATGTGTTTATGCATGTCCACGAGGGTTTGCGTTTTTTAAAGGATTCCTTGTCTTTGATCCAGGACAGTTTTGATGTTTGACATGTTAAGCGCCTGGGGTCTTATTATGTAGAAATACCGTTGGTGGTAAATTACTGCTTTGCCCAGATTACCACTATGCCATTCGGCGATCTTGCCTGGATTTCAAATATCTTCTAATAACAGCAGTACGTAGCACCTTTAAATCTCGGGGCAGTGATGGTCCTTCTGCACCACAAACCTTATCCTTCGTTTCTCCAGTGTTTATTGACTGTCCTTCTCCATCTATGCACCCAGGACCTGGAGCAGCATCCCTGTATCCACCAGGACCACCCCCACACTGAAGACGCGGCTCTTTAAAGATTACTGCATGATGTCACAGGAACAGACCACTGCCACTCTCCAGCCCAGCAATCACCCGAGCCACTCGTTTACTGTATCTCTGCCTTTGACTTGGTGCAGCCTCCCCTGCCTTTTGCTAGGTTTACACTACACAAACACGTACATACATACCTTACTACCCGTTATGCAGCACGCGTACATACATACCTTACTACCTGTTATGCAGTACACGTACATACATACCTACTACCTGTTATGCAGTACACATACATACATACATACCTTACTACCTGTTATGCAGTACACGTACATACCTACCTTACTACCTGTTAAGCAGTACATGTACATACATACCTTACTACCCGTTATGCAGCACACGTACATACATACCTTACTACCTGTAATGCAGTACACGTACATACATACCTTACTACCTGTTATGCAGTACATGTACCTACATACCTTATTGCCCGTTATGCAGTTACTACCTACTGTAATGTGCTTATTGCTGTTAGGGATTTCACCAAAAGTCTTGCACTGGCAGGAGCCCATTCTTAGTGCAGTCGGCCAAGCTCTGGCATTCAATTTCTGTATTATTGAGACCAATTTACAGCCAATTCAGCTCACTTTCAGAAAGCCTTAAAAACCTGGAGTAATCAAACCAATGGCAAAGAAGATGGTAGGGGACCCGCCTGCTGGATCATATCTTCACGCACCTTTCTGAAACGTCTGCTTAAGCGCCGCAACAAGTTCACTGCACCCGGATTAGAGCTCATCTCCGATTACTAAGAACCACAGCAAACACATCCGACAAGAGACCAAACTACAACTCCTGCTGTTTCAACTAGGCTCTCTGTAAAGACCTCGGTGGCAACCAGAGCACTTTGCGATCTCATCTGCTGTAGGCGGCACCTATTAATTCTACAGTACAGTGGGAATGAGGCCTGTGATACTAGAGCATAGTTGTTGTCCAGTGCCGTTGCTGCTGTCCCAGCGTACACAGTTGGTTGTGGGTGGTGGCCATTCTCTAAGTAACGGTCACCCTTGGGATCTTTGAATCTCGGGTCATTGGCTCAAGACTTTCCCTAGACCGGTTTAAACCAAAATGCCCCCCTGAGCACACTCCCCAGCTGAACAAGTATGGACGCTCCCATGCTAGGATGTGCTCGTTGGATCCCTGGATCACTGGATACCGTTGATTCAGATTACCAGCCTTCATCCCTTTCGCAGGGAGTCTGCTCAGTATCCCTTGGATCCTTCTTTCATTGCTAGCAGCCGGACCACTGCCAAGTGCAAGGCCCAGAAACTGGCTGTTCCTGGACTCGCTGTCAGTGCAGGCGCCTTCCGTCTATTTTACCGGTTGGATCGTCTTACGCTAGGCACTGTGGTTGAGGGCTGGCTTGTCCTACATCACAATGCTCACATTGGAGCGACACCAGATCTCGTTGCAGCAGTACTACAGTCAGAGCCAATTTATTTCAGGGCCATCCCAAGTTAAAGCCGTGGGACATTATGCTTTTTAAAGAGATGTAAGTAAATGAGTGTTGCTTTTACTGAGTCCTTCCCATCACATTGTTCCATTCCACAGCAGGGAAGCATTACCAGGCTCTCCATTTGTGCATATCCATATCCCCCAAAACAGAACCCCCCAACCCGGTGAATGTTGCCATGTTCAGTCATTTGGATGAACTCTAGAAGTTGATATAATTTTATCTAACATGTATACATTTTATCCATACTGTGCAAATGCTGAGAGGCTGTCCTTTTTTGGTAATCAGCTCACGGATAGAGGCATCCTGTAACACACGCCTTGACAGCCCATATTGTGTTCTTCGATTTCTCAAAATGTTGACATTTGTGATAATGGGAGAATGTCTACTCTCACAAAGAGGTGCGCTGGGAATGCTCTGATCTCCGGTGATTTTGCCCATGGAAGTTGTAAACAGCCCCCTCTCCCCCACAGGTAATGAGCAGAGTGCTCCAGTGCTGGCCACACCTACACCGACCCCCACTACATTCCTGAGTTAACGGGACGGTTTTGACATTTTAAAGAACATGCCCCTTCACGCCTCCTCCACAGTTAATGTGGCTCCTTCTACGACAAGCCAGGTCTGCCATTCCCTGATCACATGACCTCTCAGAAGGAGAATTTGAAATGCGCGGAGTGGGCTAGAGTAAGAGATGCCCCTCTTATTCTTTGTTTTTTAAGCATCATCTACGATTAGAACAAAGACCTGGTGCACATCTTGTGTGATGTTTTTTTTTTTTCCCAGAAGGCCTTGTGCAGCAAGCTTATTCTTGAGCTTGATCTGGCATCAAGGTCACTAGCCCATTGGAACAGCTGGCAGCCATCGTGTACCCACAGATGTCAATACCTTCCGATCACACCTCTGCCCCACAGCCCCGTTGGGCACAGTATCATTTCAGGTCTGGAGGGGGGGGTCTGACAGATCAAAGGAAACCTTCAACACAAACCTTCAAACCTGTACCTTCACTAGAAGTTCAAAGTCAAAACAGAAACTACTGAAACACACCTAGGTAAATAGAACCAGCCAGACTCATGACCAAAAACGTATAACCTAGTCAGTAGATGCAGCTACTAAACAGGAGACTAGGGGCAACAACCATCTGAACGTGCGATAGGACCTACTGGAAATGCCAGAAGGCACCACGGAATTAAATCCTTAAATGCAGAACGTGAGAGCTGGATACAGCCTTGTATCCACCACAGCACTGTCCTGCAGCTGCACGGATAAAAGCTCCGCCTCCCGACAGACCTGACGCCTCCAGGTTAAGCTGACCTGACTCGTCCAACAAACTCTTCTTGACTCCCGTCATCTGAAAGTTAACACTGAATGTCGGCTGCTACAACTGAGCAAAACCTGGCTCGCAGACAGCGGAGTAGGAATGGTGTGAGGATTTTCAAGCCTCCATGCCAAATTCTCCATACACTTAAAAGGATATTTTTCAAACCTTCAAATCTTCGACCTAACACTTTATTTCTGACCACTAACCTACAAAAATACCAAGAAAATCCTCCTACCAGGGGATTAGTGCCTGTTTACCCAGGGATGAACAGACAACACAAGTTAGATAACTTTCAAGCAATGGGTTTAAGCAAACTCTGAAAAGATCCTATGCATATGGCTGGCAACTTGATAGACCTTGTTCTAACACACAAGAAGAAAACATGGTGTCTCGCATTCCAACTACAGAAGATTCCACACAGTCCTACTCCCTGTTTTAAACACAGCAAGGCCAGAGATTCCTCATCTCTGTAATGCAAGCATTGAAGATTTGGGATGGGGCCTCCTGTACGCTTGAGTGGTCACCATGCTGCCCGTCAGTCCCAGGCCCAACAGCTCATCCCATCCCTTTGATGCTTGAAAACCATTATCGTAACCAAATCAAATTATTCAAGGATAGGGGCAAATAGTTTTGAAATTTCCCAGTAGGCTCCCCTCTGTTTCGTGGGATGACCCAGGCCTTCAGGTCTCGTGACATAGTAGCTAGGTTTTAGGTGATTTCATCATGGTTGCCAGACACCGAAAATCAAGATCTTGAAAATTAGAAGTCTGTCCAGCCTGCCTCAGACTCCTGACTGCCCACACACAAACCCATAGATCCTTACAGATCGTATGTTCCTACAGATATACACCGTGTGCACATTCTGGCCTCCAACACAATTACAGCCATCTGTCAGACACATCCAAACAAACACATGCGGGTGCAAATTGTTCATCTGTGGTACATTATGTACAAACCTTCTCTTTCTCATACGTACTCATACCTGTTACATGAAAAAATAAAGGGTATAACTGCCTCCAGCTGCACAAATACTTACTACCAAACACAGCATGTGTATGCATTCATCCTTTCCCTGTGCACAGCCCCCCACACAAACACTACCACATAGATAGACATGATGTGAATTTTTGCTAACACACACCCCTAAACCTGTTCCAAAAGTACCCACCAATCATATACCTAGACATACCAATTAATGCAGCCACTTTGGTGTTTCTCCTAATACACGCGCAATCAGCATGCGTACACACAAGCGCGCCCCGCGTGATGTATACACATTCCCACATCACGCAAGGACATGAATGTAAGTCTACCTCTGCCACGAAGGTATGTACATCTGCATTTGTGCACGTGTACTTTTGAAGCAGCTGCATGTGTGTATTCCACTTCCACGCGTCCCTAAATGTGTACACACGGAGGCAGGCGGTGAACGTATTGTAAACAGACAGCATCCCACATGCCCTCCTAATTGCCTGCCCTCCTCAGCTGGAGCAACAGACATGTTGGGTCCCATTCGAGGTCTGCCATAGCAGCCCCCGCTTCCCTTCCCCCAGATGCCGCAGACTTCCCACAAGCGCTCTTTTGTGCTCCGTCGAACGGGGCCCGGGCCGGGGGTGTCTGAGGGAAAGTATGACAACATGTGTGTTCTTTGGTGGCGTGCCTATTTGGACGGCTTCTGGATCAGAGCCCGGACGTGGCCGCCTCCCTTGCAGGAGGCCTGGCCCCACCTGCGCTGGGCCCGGGCCAGGAGATCCTGTTTACAGACTCCGACGGATCGCCCGGACAGCCGCCTGCCGTCCTATTGTGTTCTGTGCCTCCTCACCGGAAGTGACTGAAGCCGCATAGTTCAGGGCGATCTGCTGGCTTCCCCCATCCTAACGCTTCTAATTAATGCCAATGACTGGCTGGCGTCCACTTGTACTCTCTCCTAACGCCTGTTTCACTCGGCCTAGTTTCCTCGGATTGATTTGTCTTCGTCATTTTTAGCAGCCTCGGTTCAGTGTCCTCCAATTGCCCCTTTCCTTGAAGTTAATTGTGTCAGGCCAGGGGCGGCTTCGTCGCCTCTCACTTGCCTTTCCTTGTAATTATAGCTCTAGTTGTAGTTTAATGGTAGGCTCCTGTGCCTCGTGCCCTATCATTGGCCGCTACTTCGTCTCCATTACATTTAGTGACCTCGCTGTGTCCCGTGACCTCTAGCCGAGTGCGACTTCACTTTCCTTCTAATTAACCCGTGAGTGGCTCCGGACTCCTCTGATAGGCTCCTGCTTGTCCCTGTCAATCATTTTATGACTTAGTTTCTTGGCCTCTGATTGGGTCCCGTTTTTTAGGTCTCACCTAGCTATTGCGTTTACGCAATCGCTATGCGAGACTCTAGTAAGAGGGGCATTTCAAAGTGCTCCCAAAAGTGGATTGCATGGCGAGCACGCGCACAATCACGTGCATCGTGCCGCCATGCAATCCGTTTGGGGAAGCGCTTCAGCCCACTGGCGCCCTCGGCATCATACTTCAAAGGGTCCGCACCCCCGCCAAGCGCGCGCGCCATGCTACGCTGCGTCTCGTCGTGATAAATTTGCTTTCACTTTAGCGCGGCAGGAGCTCGCTCGCGTCTGGAGCACTTTAGAAGCCGGGCTTGTTGGTTTTCTAAATGTGCTCACCCTGTACTGATCACCTGACAGCAGGTTTTTGAAGAGGAATATAGCTAGCTGGAATACAATGAGGGTATGCTATTATATAGGACAACAAAGTAGCAAAAAGCTTTGCAGATGTATTGAAATATTTATTTGTGACAACCTCTCACCAGAAAATGTTGATGTGTAGGGTGATTTAGTGTTTCATTAAGCTACATTTGTTAAGGGGCTCAAAGTTGCCCTATCAACACCTCTGTGTCTCTGAGACGGCCCGGCCAGTGCGTCTTTTCTCACGGGACTGTTATTGTTGGCGACAGCAGGTCCCGTTTACCTGTTATTTCTCGGCGCTTTGCTTTCTTTTATCCCCCTGCACTGATTTGGCTTTCATTAGTCTGTGCAAACAAGCACTCCCATCACCACTTGGTTCGCCCTGGCCTGACCTCGAGGCGGACAGGCCCCAGAAACGCCGTGCGAATCTGCGTCAGGCCTGTGCCGCCTGATAGTCAGTCACACCTCAGGCTCTGAGACAGACTCTCCCCGGGGTGTAGCTTCCATTGGTGCAGCTGGTGCAGTGGCACCGGCACCGTGGCACAGAGGATTGAGGGGCCCACCATACCCTAACTATTGTTGTTTTTTACCATTCAAGCAGCAACCAAAGGGCCCATTTTTACCACAGGGTTTGTTTTTGTTGCAGTGTTATATAGCGGGAACTCGACCCGAAGGTGTCAGAGCGCTATACATGAGCACCAGTTGCATTTCAGACGGATACATTCATTCATTTTTTCAAGTGATTTGCCCAGAAGCACAGGATGCTTGAGCCTCCCGCCAGACTCGAACCTCGTTCTCCAGCTTCAAAGTAGGCCGCTCTAGCCGTTAGGCCACAAGCCTACAGATAAGCAGCCAAACTGAACATGAGTCACGCTCGGCGCAAACGCAGGTAAATAATAGCTGGTCTGTGCCCCTCTAATGGGCATAGCTATCAATAACGCGCAGGTGCAGTGGCACCGGGGCGAGGGGTGTGATGGTCCTGCTGTGTTCGTCTAATTGTGGCTGGCTTTGCTGGGGTGGGTGAGCAATTTCCTTCCTCGGCAAACTTGCTTTTCCACTGACCCAAGGCAACCTTAATTGAGGGGTAGCTGGCCTTTTCCAACCCAAGGCTCGTAACCCAAACACCTCACTCACCCATAGTCAGGCCACGCAGCGATGGCGCAGCAGACGTTCCCACGCCCGCCATTCCCTCAGCGTTCGAGGTCGGCCTGACTCCACAATGACATCAAACATGTGTTATGACAGGGCGCAGACCATCACCCAGACAGAGCGGTCCACCTTTGATGCCAGGCCAGCGTCTCGCGAGTGGGACTTATGCCGACACATCACCCAGGGCCGCGTGGAACAATAACTCAGTGGGTTAATACACCCATTGCAGAAATAGATGTGTACCCTGAGGTCCTGATGGGTTCGTTCATTAGTCATATGTGTGGGGGTCAAATAATCTTCAGTGTTATCAAAAGTGCAACCATGTTTCTTGGTCTTCTTGAAATGATTCTATCCACCAATCTCAGGAACAACTGGTAAAACAGAACAAAAGAGGAAACTGTCTGTCTGCTATCACATGCACTGGTGCAGCTGGATTTAAACAACAACGTTGTGAGTGTACAGAAATTCTGCATTCTGTGATTTGTTTTCGAAATAGGTATTCGCTTACAAATCTAATGTGTTATATGATTAATAAAAGGGAAAGGAACATCCGTCCTGTCAGAGAAGTTTTTGTTTTCTTCTAAAATTATTTTTATGTTTTTTGTGAGACTACTTGGGCCTGGTATGTTGGCTCACTAGACTAATGCATCCACGTCAGTAGTTTGTGTTTAACCTCATGGTCATATATTTGACTCCCAGAGGGCCCGCTAAGCATTTTTATCCTTCAAAGGTTGATAAAATGAGTGCCAGTGAGTTGGGTTAACAATAACATATATTTAATATTATATAGCGCCAGGATGCTTCCTCGGGAGGAACATGCACTTTACAAATTCGCATTATGTGTGTCTCAACAGGGTGGGCACAAGAGCAAGGAACAAAAGCAGGTAAAACTAAAGCTGAGTCAGTCATATGTTAGCCTTGTGCCTCTGACAGAACAGCTGTGTTGTGGGCAATCCACACAGGCCTGACTGAAGGGAACACCATGTTAAACAAGCATTGACATAGCCAATAGGTCTCGCTTTTGGGACCTTATAAGTGTTTAGCCATGCAACAGTTGCATTCATTGAGCAGTCATTTTATGACTTAGTTTCTTGGCCTCTGATTGGGTCCAGTTTTTTCGCCTTGTAATTAATTGTGCTCCTGGATCCCAGGACCACTGATTGTGTGTCCTCCTAAGTAATGACTTCACTGGCTCTCCAGCCATTTGATTGGTTCCAGCGTATCCCTCTTGCCCTTGGAACCACTGCTGAGCCAATTACCCTCTCGTTCTAGAGATTCTGGTGCTCTTTACCTGTAGATGACATGTGTTGTGTCCTAGTTCGTCTCATTGGCTCTCCTGTGTAGTTACTGATATCACTGGATCCTCCCTGCTTTGATAACTGGGGCTTTCTTGTCTTGTAATGTTGTGTGGGCCCCAGGTTCTGACACATTTCCAAGTCTCACTCTGTGTAATTAAGATCTCTGGGTCCTCGTGTGTCTCACAGGGTATTTCTCTACTTTGTTTAGCACTTGCCACATTGTCCCAGGTCCTCTAATGGGGTGCTTGCTTCTTTCTCTTTAAATATTGATAATCCCCGGGCTCTGGGTCCACTGACTGCTTTCCTCTTCTTTTAATTAGTATTACTGAGGTCCAGGTTCTCTCCTTGGTTGACGCTTCTCTCTAATTACACCACTGAATTCCACCTCATCTGAACGGCTCATGCTTCTCTTTATCTAGTTCATGAAAGCCCGAGGTACCCGTTCTCTTGGTTGGCTGGGGCCTCTCTCACTTAGGAATTCATGAAGGTCAGTGGGTTCTCTGGGGTGATGCTGCTAATCTCTTGCTGTGATTAGCGATAGTCGCGCAGCCATGAGTGGCTGCCTGCCGCCCCCCTTGACACTAGGCCACACAACCTTTCACTCACCGGCACCTGCCTTTTTTAGGGCCTTTAACATGATTCTGTCGCTTTCACAGGACCTCGGGTTAAAAGCTGCCTGTATAGGTCTGGCTAGAGACCGCGTTAGCTGCAGTTTACAGCTAATGTAATCACACAGAAAGTGCTTTAAGAAGCATTATTGATGGCGGGATTTGGCCCACCCCTATGTTGATCTTCTGTACAAGTATTAGATTGAGGAGTAGTTCTGTGATTCCGTTTATTAAGTAGTTCCATTTTAGCTTATGGAATGTCAAATGTCCTTGTACTGCGATGGACTTGTATTGTTACACTACATAGCATCGATAAAAATGAAACCACATGTGTTTATTATGTACTAGAAGCTGCTGCCGGTGTTTCAGCAAGAACAGAGTTTCAGGCCTCATGAGCCAGCAGCATGTCCAGCTCAACAGGCATGACTGCCTCATTTGAACATCATGACAGTGTGGCAGATTAAGTCTTATCTAGAGCACAATTTATTCCTGTGGCCTCAAAGGTGAGCCACATTGGATTATAAGGGGAATATCTGTATTTACAATGGCACTGATGTCAGTTATGAACAACCAACCATCTAAAGTGATGAGATTTCCCCCACAATTTAGTTTCACTGGACGGGTTAGAGGGTTTCTCTCAGCTTCCAGCTCCACTGGTCTGGCAGGCCAGCAGAAGCATGCCTCACTGACCTGTGGTGAAAGCTTACAGCAGAGTGGCCGGAGGAAACTGCACCCACTCAGCTGTATCTGTGCAGTCCCTTCCCCCATGTGCTGCATCTGATCCCAGAAGCTCCCCTACCAATCTACTTTCCAGACCTAGTGCAGGCAGATTGTTGTAACTAGCATGGTTGTCTGTAAAGAGATTATATATAGGATTAACTATTGCCTGTCATATGTAATAAGGATGTTGTAAGTCACCGAGGAGTCCCATGACCATGTAAAATAACAAGACAGAGGCTATAGCTCCTTTAGAAGGTCATGGTAAACTAGTTGACTTGCAATATCTTTATAAGGTATGTCCTGAGGCATGTTATGCCTTACAATACATGGGCACGTACCATCACTCCTCCAACAAACATCTTAAATTCTTGGGGTTTTGCTCCTTCATAAGAAAGAGATAGTGTGGTTTGGACTTGAAGAATAAACTTTAAATCTGTAGTATGAAACTAAACGCACCAAAATGTAGTTAGCAGAAATGTATTTGAATCAGTTTAATGTAAAATCTTTTTTTTTTTTTTTGTAAGGCTGTAGCTCAAAATGAATAGTAACACCTTGAGGCATTCTTTCTTTTCTGTTACGAAAAATAAACACATTGCCATAAATCTTTATTTTCTGGTGATTGCTGTTCATTTAAGAAAAACAGATCAGAAGAACAAAAAGCCAATTCTCATTTTCTGTTCCGTAAACTGCAGCTTTACTAATGCTCATTCCATGATCTGTCATTCACCTTGGCTGTTGGCTTTGGCAGCAAGCATTATGACATAAATACTCAACTGTAACCAATGATTACAGTTGAGCAGCTGCATAATTACCTTATTACAGGGGACTATACATGTCACAACTCAACTGTAATTGGGAAATTAGACAGTACTTGGATAACGGGTTCCCAAATATTATATATTTTTTCTAACACAAAGGGCGAAGACCCCTCGAGGCCTCATGAGCAGATTTCTTTTTCCCTCTGGGGAGTGGAACTTGTAATATTTTAAGATTGAGGCGCGTCACTACTGCCCTCCGTGGGAAATACATACTCTGCATTTCAGTGCTCTCTGCACAGTCTGACAGGACACAGCTCTGGCCACAACCACCCATTTAAAATGTCTCTTGAATGAGATTTGTGTGAATGTCACTATTGGACAGGTAACACGAAGAGCACTATTGATTGTAAAGGACGGGTGTGTGGCACCTTTGCTAATACGACTCTGAAGATTGCATTATGGGTCAGACTGTAGAAAGAAGATTATGGGTTAAAATGCAGTGTGTTTACTTCAAGTTAATGGTCAGTGATGGGGTTTATATGAGCCTTGAGCATATGTTTGAAACGAAGACTATGTAAAAAGAGTATTTTTACTCCCAAACCTGCTCAGAGCATACACGTGTGCTCCAACACGCACACACAGTTCAAATTTATTGCTTCCCTGAAGCAAAGTAAAAATGTTCCCTCTGTTACTGTATAATTATAAAAAGTTACAGTACTGTACATTACGACTTCAAAGCCAGTCGTAATGTCATTACCAGTTGTTTTTATTGTAATCAGTAGAAGTCACTGGATCCCAGGTTCTTCAATTGACTTCCTCTGTCTTCTGCATTCAATACCATTGGATCCCATGTCCTACGATTGGCTGTTTCTCTGCTCTCCTATTGTTAAATGGTTTAGCTTTCTTAAGTCATTTGCCTTTTTTATTCTCCTTCTCCCTGAAGTCCGTGTTACACCCGGCTCATAGTACTCTGGTGTTCCGCTGTTTCCTCCTCCCAAATTAATACCTGTCGACATTCAGTCACAGATCCACCATATGGAACGACACTATCTTCTCCTCATCCCGCAAGGGAATGAACCTTCCAAGATTCTTGGTCTCCTAGCTTGAGTCTTCAGTATCACATTTTTTCTCCCTAATGTGGATCCAATGTCCAGAAACCCCTGTAGTTGCACGTTCTCTTTCCCCATCTCTGGGTGAACTCTAGTTTCTGTTGCCTCTTAGCCTTATTCATGTATGCCACTTTGTAGCCTTTTTAGGTTCTTCTCAGTCCTACTTTCACACCTCCCCCACTTAATGTTCTGTGTTCTTATTGCTCTTCCTTTGATCTCTTGCAGACATACTCTGGCCTTTTCTGTGTGGTCATCAACCCATACAAGAACCTGCCTATCTACACGGAGCAGATTGTGGAGATGTATCGGGGCAAGAAGCGCCATGAGATGCCACCACACATTTATGCCATCTCCGAGACTGCCTATCGCAGCATGCTGCAAGGTGAGACATGTTTGCCAGGATGTGTCTAGATGCCAGAAGGGGGATAAAATGGATAGCGCTTAGCAGCAACATGCTGCCAGGAGTGTTACTTGAGTCGAAAGTACCTTGCTGCATTGGACCTCCTCATCCCTTAAGTATCAAAGTGATCTGCATGGAGGTGGGGTGATGTTGTGGAGGCTTGTTGCTTTCCCTCTCTGGGTCCAGTAGTTGGATTAAAGGCCTACCCAGTGTTCATTTTGTGAGTACCTGTTTACTGGGTGCCAGACAGATGGGTTAAAAGCACCTTTAGGGCACATTGCAAGGGTCGGCCTGCCCTCTGGGTGTCAGATGTGTGGTTTGGAAGGCAGGAGCGAAGGCGTAACAGTCCATGCTGAAAGGGAGACATGTCCACCAGTTTCAGGATAAGGAAAGGTTAACTGAAGTGTGCTCCGTGAGGAGATATGCCCACTAGTTATGAGTGGATTGAAGGGTTGAGTAGAAGCTAAAAGCTTTCCACAGCGTGCTGAAAGGAGGGTTTGCCTGTCTAATACTAGACTGGGTAAAGGCTCACCACAATACCCAGTAAGAGAAGACCCGCCCACAAAGCATACACGGTTTGGCAGGAAAGAAGTTAGATGACTGCTAAATTATGTTGCAGAGCCCAGTCCCCTGGTAAGAAAGGGTTTTCAGGGTAAATATGGGCCAGAGCCAACAATGCCATGCTTTAAGATGCTGGTCCTCTACGACTATCATATGTGGGTCGATAAAGGCCACATTCATTGCAGTATGTCGAAGGAGGAAGTGGAAACGGAGCTTCAGAGGTTGGACATAGGATACAAGATTACTGCAGCACGTGAAAGGTAGAGACCTGCTTCTAGGTGGCAACGGTGTAAGATTATACCATAGTATTCTGCTAGGAGAGACCATGCATCAAAGCTACTTGAGGTACAGGCCTACCACAGTATTCTTAAAGTGGAGACCTACCCTCCAGATGTTAGGGATGGGCTGTGAATTACTAGTGAAGCAAGGAGAGATGTGTCCATTTGGTTTTATTATGCATGGCCACTGCATATCTGAGAAAGGGAATGCGGCAGGCTGAGCGTAGAAGTAAACTGGTGATTAAACATCAAGGCTATCAAAGCTATACAGCTATACAGCAAGCAGACCTGGCCTGATAGATGTCTGCCGGAAACTAGGATTAAAGGCCTTACACCGAGATTACCTGATGTGGTGGCATCAGCACAAGTGTGTTGGTCTCCCTCACCTTGACCCAAGGTGCCCCAAAATTACCACATCTCCCACCAGAAACATTCATTTACATACATTAACTATACTAGGGTGAAGTTCAGTTGGTGTCATCCAGCTGACTCTGCTTTGGGAAGAACAGGCACAGAAGCAGCTGTCCTCTCCCGCCAGATAGGGTGGAGAGAGGGTGCGGGGTAAGCAAGAGAGATGAAAAGAAGTAAGGTATGTCAACAAGGGGGTCCACACGCTTTACTTACGGTCACAAAAGATTTCTTGAGGTTTTAAATCTTAACCATTTATATTGGCTGGGGCTCACAGACCACACTGTATTTAACACCACCATCAAAAGGTGTAACGCTAAGTATTAATGCAATGAGTTGACTTTTGTATGACATGGCTAATGTATTAATGTGATGAATTAACCATCTTATAATGTTATGTAGCACAAACACATATCTTAGTGTTATTTCCTTGGAGCTCTTTTAACACTAGGTTTGCTCTCATAAAAACGAAACTACAAAGAATTTGTTATAATTACTTGTTTACTCACTGGCGCCTGTAGCACATATCTGCCAATGTTTTAGATCAGTATGTGTGACATTTTCATAATTTTAGTGCAATTATGAGTGACATTGCAGCCAATATGAGTCACACTTTCTCGCAAGCAAAATAAAGCATTAAAGATTAGGGAAGCATATAATTATCAGAAAATACATTAATTCCGCAACGAGAAACTTTAAGAGGATCTTAAAATAACTGCACAGCACTAGAAATGAAAGTGCACCACTAACCTAGTCCACTACTCGGGTGGGGGTGGCAAGTGGTAACTACTTTACTTACTAAATGTTTTTGGTGATCACATCTTCGGCCAGCTGGCCTCGGCGACTGACTCTGCAGTAGGCTTAGGATGCCTTGAACCACCCTCCACAGCAATCATTTTCTGGTTAATGACGCCTGTGCTCGGTTAGTTCAGGCAGCCTGTCAGAGTCCCCGAGTCCTTTCGTGGCAGCTGCTGCAACCAAACCGGACGGTCATTGAGTGTGGCGGTCAGTCACAGGTCATGACTCCGACAACGCCCTGTACTGCAGTCTCCCGACCGGGCTCAGCTATATTGAACTGTGCGCGGGGGCCCGGCCTGTGCTAGCAGTAGTTACTCAGCACTGCTCAAGACCGCACCAGGCCGCGGTGAGAAGAACCGGGAGCGCCATAATGATTGCGGCCCGCTGCCTACATACTCCTGGACACCGCGGGCACTGTCTATTAGGAGGCAGGACATGACGTCCCCCCCGTGGTGCCACAGCCAATGTATTAAACAAACAGACAGCCTTGGTAGTGCAAGTAGTTAATGGGCATACTACCGGGCCAACCGTGACGTCTGGCTGTCTCCGAGCTGCCTCATGGGACCTCAGAGCTGCGCAGTCAGCGCAGCGCCGTGGAAGCTGAAAAACTATAATACATTGTAGCGCTGACTGTGAGCAAGCTTGCCAGCGCAGCCTTCGCTCTCAGCATGCAGTCCTGCCAAGTGCCTTGTAACGCCCCAAGCCTGTAGGAGCAGCCAGCGCCACCACAGGCGGCGCGCTGCTAGCTGCCACACACAGGTTTGCAGCACTAAAGTGACAGGAAGATATCATGCAAATATGCGTGACCATGCATTTCGGTGCGGTGATGCGGAGCACCACACTGAAATGCGTTAGTCTAATGCCTGTTGCGTGATACTTGGCAGGACTGATAATCCAAACACGGGATTTCTGCAATGTCTAGGTGCGTAGCACTGCACCAGGTAACGAGTAAGGAACTGTGAACCGGAAGAATGGCAGTCATGGCAGTCAAATCAGCAGGAGACCGCTGTGCGTGTTTGTTGGTGGTGGGGGAGGGTTAGACACCTGAATCCTTCAAATGCTACCTCTCTGGCCAGGGCTGAATAGGCCCCTCGACTGGTCGGACAAAACTTTTTAAAGTGGCCGAAACAAGATCCAAGATGGCGGACATGCGCACAAAACTGTTGCGGGCCGTGTCACGCTCATAGCTCCAGAGTGGCCTGAAGAGAAACTATGGCCCCCTCTACCGGACGGCACAAGCAAATGTCCTTAGTCTTCTAGTTCCATATGTCAACAATCGCTATTTTCACACCCGTACACACAGCGCAAAATGCAGAATATGCTACCAGTCCTGCCAAGAATCACGCAACCGGCGTTAGACTAACGCATTTCAGTGTGGTGCTCCGCATCACCGCACCGAAATGCATGGTCACGCATATTTGCATAATATCTTTCTGTCACTTTAGTGCTGCAAAGCTGTGTGTGGCAGCTAGCAGCGCGCCGCCTGTGGTGGCATCGGCTGCCAGGAGAGGACTCAGACAGGCTGCCTGAACTAACCGAGCACAGGCGTCATTAACCAGAAAATGATTGCTGCTGCCTGAACTAACCGAGCACAGGCGTCATTAACCAGAAAATGATTGCTGTGGAGGGTAGTTCAAGGCATCCTAAGCCTACTGCAGAGTCAGTCGCCGAGGCCAGCTGGCCGAAGATGTGATCACCAAAAACATTTAGTAAGTAAAGTAGTTACCACTTGCCACCCCCACCCGAGTAGTGTACTAGTTTAGTGGTGCACTTTCATTTCTAGTGCTGTGCAGTTATTTTAAGATCCTCTTAAAGTTTCTCGTTGCGGAATTAATGTATTTTCTGATAATTATATGCTTCCCTAATCTTTAATGCTTTATTTTGCTTGTGAGAAAGTGTTACTCATATTGGCTGCAATGTCACTCATAATTGCACTAAAATTATGAAAATGTCACACATACTGATCTGAAACCTTGGCAGCTTTGGGTTATTGCTGCCAGTCTGCCACCGCCGTCGCTGTAGCCACATCTTGCCTTTGTGTAGTGTACCTGTCTCTGCACAGCGCTCTTGGTGAAGGTGGATATAATGCACAGGACCCAACTCACAAGATGTTTGCGCCTCAAAGCTTAAATAAGAGCACAGAAGTATTTTTATGCCAAAACACCACAACTTCTTTCACAGAATCCGATGTTAAAGTGCATTTGTTGTTGCGGAAAGCCCCCGAGTATCACTGACTCCACAGAGTGGGAAAGGGGGGGCAGAGGCATGGGGGGGGCACATTTAGTGTATGGTGTTTTGGAGAGAGGCTCGCTACAGAAAAAACAGTTTCTAATTTAATACAAGATTAAAGGAAGCGTATGCTTTGCAGAAGCCTTTCTGCATGCGGAAGTGTATCTTGTAAACGCTCCCACGTGGATCCGTGGCAGTCATGGATTAGGCTAATTTAGGGATTCGTACTGATCCCTGAGTTGAACTTGTGTTGTAGACTTGGGGGTAATCTTGCGAGAGTGCATGCTGGCTTTTCCCACATGTCCTTTGTGAGTTGGGTCAGGTGTTGGGAAGGATTCTCTCTGCCCGTGTATAGTGTTGGACAGGTTCTTGCTTCACCTCTTGCCCAATGCACGCCGTGCAGCCGATGTCTCTTTATTTACTCACCTTTTTTCTGTGTTTGTAGATCGCGAGGACCAGTCCATTCTTTGCACGTAAGTAATGCACGCGTGCACTGTGCACAGCAGCTGTGAAATGCATGACTTGGACTCCAGGTTGTTGCGTGTTCATCCATTGAGGCCTCTCCTCTGCCCAGACCTGGAACTCGTCAGAAGTGCAGTCATTGGCCCTTCCGGAATAGCACAGAGACTGGCATCAGCTGTGACCACTCATTGGTGCACCTCAGTTGACACCAAAAACAGCAACAGATGATAGACACAGAAGTAGGACACTATTTTGACAGCTATTATAACCATGGCTTACAGTCACACAAACACTGGATGTCTGCCTCCCTACACAAGTACAGTTGCCAGTCTCTGGTTAGCGTGACGTCAGCACTTTCCTGTTTTAGAATCAGTCCTCAAATGACACCAAGGCAGCCATTGCCTCTTTCTCCTTGGTTAGCTTGGAGTCTGGCCTCTTGATGGGAGGGTGGCCGCTTACACGTCCTTGGGCTAGTCGTTGCACCCATGCTCACGCTCGACCACATTCCTGCGCTCCTTGTAAGGCACTGCTGTAACACGCTTTCCTTGTATGTGTCTGACCCGGTACTGCTGCAGGGGAGAGTCTGGAGCTGGCAAGACCGAGAACACCAAGAAGGTGATCCAGTACCTGGCGCACGTGGCTTCCTCACACAAGGGCCGCAAAGAGCACACGGTGCCGGTGAGTGGGGTGGCGATTGTTGCTTTTATCAGTCATGGGCAGGGCACTGCCTAATATGTATGTTACTACATGTCACATCAATCAAAAAGAAGAAGGGGGGGACCAGAGAGCCATTAATGGTCCAGTGTCCGTGCTCCCTAAAATCATATCAAAACAAATAGAGGACACTGTTCCAAAGGTTGGATGTAAGTGTTCATCCATATACCTTCAAGAATAGAGGAAGACACTGAAGTTCTAGGTGGGGTGGTCCCATCAACCAAGGGAAAGAACATATCTTGCCTCTTGTTGCCCTCACACACCCCTAGGGGTGTCATGCTTCATCATCGGGCGATTGCTCCTCGTTGGGACCGGCGCTGCAATACCCAACGGGTCCCCCGAAGGGTCGCTTTATCGGAGATCTTTTGAGGCATGCCGGATGGTGCATGAGGGTGTGTGGGGTGTGTGGGTCCTATATAGGGGTAATAGGAATTGTGCGTGCATAGTGATCTAAAACTGGCAAGGGGTGACCTAAAAAAGGTCAGAACAGGTAATTTCCCCCTTTGACAGAGTAAAAGACTCTGAAGTTGTTGGGATTATACTCTACTTCAGAGTCTTTTACTCTGTCAAAGGGGGAAATTACCTGTTCTGACCTTTTTTAGGTCACCCCTTGCCAGTTTTAGATCACTATGCACGCACAATTCCTATTACCCCTATATAGGACCCACACACCCTCATGCACCATCCGGCATGCCTCAAAAGATCTCCGATAAAGCGACCCTTCGGGGGACCCGTTGGGTATTGCAGCGCCGGTCCCAACGAGGAGCAATCGCCCGATGATGAAGCATGACACCCCTAGGGGTGTGTGAGGGCAACAAGAGGCAAGATATGTTCTTTCCCTTGGTTGATGGGACCACCCCACCTAGAACTTCAGTGTCTTCCTCTATTCTTGAAGGTATATGGATGAACACTTACATCCAACCTTTGGAACAGTGTCCTCTATTTGTTTTGACTACATGTCACATGTCACACCATAACAGCACCTGTACCCGCACACACTCCCTCACAGCAACTGCTCCAGACATGCCATCTTCACTTGAACAGTCTCCCATCTGCTTGGTACACTCTTCCTTTACTGATGTACACTTGTGTGTGCTCTTTCTTCTGCCTTGCATATCCCCACCATTGCACATGTATCCCTTACATGTCCCATTGTCCCTGCTCATGCAAGCTTCTGTCTTCACATCCGTCTCCAAAGCGTCCTTTCGTACCTGCACATGCTTCTGTCATTACTGTATGTACACTAGTGCCTACCTCACTCTGCACGTTCAGCTCACCCTTGGAAATCCTGATGCCTCCTTCCAGCTGCACACCCCGATCTTTCATCTCCCGCAGAAATCGGTCTTGGGCTTTTGGATGATTTGACAATAACGCTACGCACATATGTGGTTGGTATGACAAGTAGTTATCAGAGGTGGACATGGCTGTCACCGGCAAAATGTGCCTCTCAGCGTGGTTCACCTGCTATGATCATGGCACCAGAGCTGCTCCAGAAATCCAAATCCTCTCTCCGCATGATGGAAATGTGCACAGTGCTATGCCCTGCTTACACTTGCATGTGCAGGCTTCCCACCGAGTTTGTTCCCACTGTTAACCATTTTGTGTGTTCTGTTCACGGCAGCCGGAGCCTCACACCCTATTCAAACACCAGGCAAGTGGTCTCAGTCACTTTGAATGCTTGCAGTGGGTCTGATGACATCACTTCCGTCCTTGCTCAGTTCCTCCTCCGTGCTTAATTTATAAAGTAGTACCTGCCAGGGCCCTTCTCATGTGGCCACTGCACCTTGCACCACCCAATGCCCATCCAGCGATGCCAGTAACAAAACCAACATGGCTCTCCTACAAGTGTGACACTTTAGACTATTCTAGGCCTCCCAAAGGTACAGGAAGGGCGTGGGTGGCGGGTATTAGTCATTTTAATGTATATTGAATTCACACATACCATGGCTTTTCTACAGTGCTTGCAATAATCCTGATGCGATCACTTGCTCGTGTGCACTACATTGGTTCCAGTTCCTGCTTGTTCCCTTCAGATCACTCTTGATCTTTAGACCGTTGTGTTCTCCATCGCACAACGTTCAACGTCTCTGGAATCATGCTTGGTGCAACCCAGATAACTTCAGTTCTTTCTGTACATTGCGTTGGCTACACAGACCGTCAGTTCCCTCCAGATCACTCCTGATCTTTAGAGAGGTGTCCCCCCACACACAGACATGCAGCCGCACACAGCACCCACACACGGGTATGCACCCACACACACAGGCATGCACCCACCCACCCACCCACTGGAGTTCACTCACCCACACACAGGGATTCACCCACACAGGAATTCACCCACACACAGGCATGAACCAACCCACACAGGCATGCACCCACCCACCAACAGGAATTCACCCACACACAGGCATGCACACACAGGCATGCACCCACACACACACAAGCACCCACCCACCCACAGGAATTCACTCACCCCCACACAGGAATTAATCCACCCACAACACACACAGGCATGCACTCACACACACACAGGCATGCACTCACACACACACAGGCATGCACTTACGCACACAAACATGCACTCACACACTGGATCCCTTCAGTGAGAGGACGAGTGCAAGATAGGGTTTGGGAAGTCAGGGGATTTGCTCCTGGGGTGTTTCAGACGCATCAGTCTATGAATATACCACCTTCACCAGAGGACACATGTAGTAGGGACTAAAGATTCTATGAAAATTGAGGGGTTCATATCTTAGACCCCTCTTCTGGACATACTTCCTTTCAGTCCCACTGGTTCTAGGTCAATATTCGAATCCAAAAATATCTAAGTGCAATCCTCTTTAGTACAGTCGTTGTTGCAGATGCGTTCAAAATGCATTTAATTTGCAAAACGTCTTACAAAATAAATGTATTTGCTGAGATTTTAATACAAGTAATTCTAGCATGCTTACCTGATTCCAAATAGCTGTGATTGCAAATACCTTTAACTTAAATATCTGTGTTTGCAAACTGTTCCAATGTAGTTATGTACTTGAAAATCATCTAGTAAAATACATCTAATTATTCTTACTTGCTATATGAATATGTATAATTCCAAGCGGATCTAATACAAATATACTGTCAAAAATATGTAAAAAGTGCTAATTTCTAAAATCATAAAATAAAATGGCTGACTGCACATTTGCCGAAGTGGCATGGTTTGACCTCTACAAATAGTTTACTTTCGATTAGTCTGCCTTCTCTCTGAGCGCGTTGTCGCAATGAGCTGGGCCGTCTCCACTTCAGGAGGAGTTTATTTTAGCATAATACAAGGCGTATTGATATACCCTGTTATCTGCACAGCTAATAAACTGATAATAGTGCAGATGTGACATCACGGATATATTGTTATTACACTTGTTACATGGAAGCATTGCTGATTGCATAATCACACATCTGTGATGTCACAACACCCTGCAGACTCGCAGTCCAGCTCAATGAAACAAACATAACTTAACTTATGTGATAAATAGATGAGACATGCATAAAGGGATCACACATACTCTTAAGTTGTGGTGGGTTTATTCATTGCAGCCTATAGATGTTAACCTTGATAGCAATGGCATGGTGGTTTATTTTTATTGGAAGAGGGAGATAGGCGACTCCTTTAAAGCAATGCTCAAAGTACAAGTTGAAAAAGAATGATAAAGGACTGCCAGTTCAAACAAAGTTACAAAGAAATTCATAAATCACCCAGTGTGTCATAACTTGATATCACAACTTGATTAAAAGTTATTCAAAAGAAGAATCTTCATAAATGTTATATTGAAAGATGTACATCTTCTATAGAACGACTCAGACCGAAACGTCAATGTATAACCCAACTTCCTCCCTAATCATGGTTAAACTCTTACTCGGAGCCTAGTGTCTTGTGTTCAACGGGCTTTATCTGTATATGTGGGAAGTGGGTGCTGAATACATTGACGTATGACTTAAAAACTCTGAAATGTACTGCATTGATCATTGTCAATGTATTATGAGATTTACATTCTGAACCCCTGTTAATGTACATATGAAGATTTACCTATTTCAATATAAAATGTCTGAATATTTACATCTGCTTCTGAGATTCTTTCTCCCTAATTTACTTTTGAATAACTTTCAATCAAGTTATGATGTCAAGTTATGACGGACTGAATGATTTATGAATTTGTATGTAACTTTATTTGAACAAATCCCTTGTTGGCGCTCTTCCCTGTTTTGCTGTATGTACCCGCTCCCTCAGGAGAATGTTGGGTTGCTCCTTTGTGTCAAGCGTTCTGTGTGGAGCAGCTGCTTTGCGAGTGGCTCACATTAGAGAAAGTGTCCCCCTTGCGTCAGTGGAAGGGGGAAGCCAAGGGTGTGCACCCCACCCCTCCTCGAGCAAAGCCGCCTGGAATCCAATGGCTTCTGCAGATGGTTCTTGGTATCATCTTGCTTTTGAGTCTGTGATTTGGGTCCACACATCACAATTTCAAGTCTGCAGGTCTCTCCTCTTCCCTGATGACTCTGCCCTTTCTGAAACACCGCTCTCTTTGCAGGAGTTTAGACTGCTGACATGAGACAGTTTGCCCCATGACTCGGAGGGTGGCGTCTATTCTTTGTCTGCTGTGTACCCTTGTCACTTCCATCTTTTTTTGCTTCCTGTTTTCCATTGCTCATCCTTCATGCCATATGATTTTCGTTAACATTTGTTTTGTGTCTGTTTCCATTCCCTGTGCTGTTTGGTGTACCAACTCCCAGACCTCCGGCGTTGTAAACTATGTGAGTAACCCACAGAGTTTTCCATTTCACTCATGCATTGTTTTCCTGAATGTCCTTGAACGGTTTTGGAAAGTGGATTGGTCTATATGGGAATGGGGAGATTTCTTAAAAACCAGAGTCTGAAAAGCTGGTGAAGTAATACAAAGTCCAGGCATAGCTTAACATGTCACTCGCTTTTTACTGGCCCTTTCAGAAGCCCCTGACCTGCTGACCGCCTCTTAAAACGAAGCTATCCCTTCTCCTGACTGCCTATGAATAGGATAGTGAGTGACGTGTCATTGTCTGCCCTGGGGTCTGCAGTACACTGTAGTCTAGAGCAAAAACAATTCTACACATCCAGCGCAGCACACAGTGGGCTCCTCCCCCAACACGTACAGGCCAGTGGTTGCCTCCCATTTGCTCACCCATTGCAAGAATGAAGGTTCCAGGCCGAGTCCAAGGTTGCCATCAGTTCATTATTGCATGGGGTGCTGTCACTTTTAATTCGAACACCTCTGTAGCACCCACGATCCCTCCTGGGGGCCCATTCCATGACCCCTGCAGTGCCACAAAGGACTTCTTGCCATCTGAAGATGTCCACCTTTTCTATGTCAGATATCCTATCTAGGTAAGAATGGATATATACACAAAGAGAAAGGTATGGACTTTGTGACCTGTAAAGTTTGTACAGTGAATGTCACTCTTTAACTCATCACTTCTCAACATGGTCCACTCCGTTACATACCTTTCTTGGTTCTCAGGTCACCTCTTATTGGATTTAATATGGAGGTTTCTATTCTGACCCCGTCAGGATAAAACATTTTCCTATCAAGCTTTGTTTTCCAGGGTGCACTTTTTATTGTACTTAGAAAGATGAAAGGCTTTGTTGAACTGTCTCCAAAAACAACCAGCCCTGGGTGCTGCCCCGTTCTTTCGAGAGTACTGTTTGCAGACTCTGCCGCTCGGGTAGCGGTGGTACCCTCTCTGCCAGCACTTAGACCATTTGTTTCTGGTGCCCCTGTGGGAAATACTTTAAAACAATCTTTCTGGTCCTGCCGAGAGCTGGTATCACCGCATCATTCTCTTGTGGAGGACAGGAGAGCCGTGCATTGGTTTCTGATCCTTTGCGTCTAATGTTCTGGGCATTGGCTGGCCCATCTCCCTGCACACATGGTATGCTCAGGTGTGTTGTTTGCCTGGTGGTACTGTAGGAGCATCAGTTGCAGTGTATGTGGGTCCTTGTGCCATGTAAGTGTCTTCCATCTTCTTCCTGTCTCTGATTACGTCCTCGTATTAAAGACTTTTCTTCCCTGGCAGGGTGAACTGGAGCGGCAGTTGTTACAGGCTAACCCAATCCTGGAGGCTTTTGGAAATGCGAAAACTGTGAAAAACGACAACTCCTCTCGATTTGTAAGTTCTGGGCTGGGATAGGGTAAGCAGCGAGCATAGTATGGAAATATTTGTACTTACCTGCATTACGCACACTTTTAATCGGGATGATTGCAAAGCAGTGGCAGGGCTGAGGAGATAAGTATGGCACCCCACGGACGCCTGGTAATCTGATCACTAGAACCAGGAGACGGCAGGCTCTCTGTTGCAAACACAAGAAGCTGTGAGACTCTGGCCACAAGCACCTCGATTACTACAATGGATGAGGCTGTGGCCGGTGCATTTACATCACCAGACCGCAGAAGGCTTCGGTGTAGCAGCTTCAACAGCGCCCGAGTTCTGGGCCTAGAGTCTTGACCTCAGAAAGCATGAATCCATACGATTGTAATCAGCTTAGCATTGTTGAGACCATAGGATGGGAGTACACAGTGCAGGTAACTCCGGCCTAAAGCATCTACCTATTGTGCCTACGGGGCATCATGATTTAGTGTAGCACAGCCCCGGACCTGTCCGGGTAGTTCCAGTGTGGGGGCTTGGGAGATGACCGAGTGGAGGATCCGAGCGAGAGTGCTGCTTGTGTGAAGGTAGACTTGTGGGCTGTGCATGCAATCGTGGGGATAGGAGACCCATTGAGCTATAATATAAGTATCTTTCATTAGCGTTTTGATCGTCCTTTCAACAAAACAGTACTTTAAGTACTTGCTGGTCACAGATGACTTACAAGAAATAGAAATGTTTTAATGAGCTTCTCAGGGACCCACTCAGTGTCTTGAAAATCAGTTCATTCCTAGACTGGTGCTAGTGACTTGTAGGGTGCTTTACACTTTTGATTCAGTTCTCCTGCCCCAGGTTACAAAGACCTGCACAACAGTTGTCCCAGCACCAGTGTGGATGGAGCCAGCTTCTTACGCTGTTTCTGGTTCAGATGCTGGAGCTCACGACTCAGGTTCTTGGAGTGTTTTGCAGATCGCTCAAGGTGTGCTTGTGAATATACCATCTTTTGTAGATAATGAAGCTGAGGTGCTACAGCGCAAGTGTTTCTTCTCAGAGCAGCTTTCGCTTGGCTTCTATCAGGCAGGCAGTCTCAGGTTCCACCACCAAGGATCACAGTGATCAATTGGGGAATTGGACTCCTGTCATAGAAACTCTACTTCTGCACTTTAGCAAGGGCTCTTGACGTCATGTTTGCAGACTTGCCAGGGTCAGAAATTTCCTGCGGAACCCGAATTAGCTCGAGCACTTGTTTCCTAGTTTACAAAGAAAAGCCTAGAAAGAAAAAAAACATGTCATCTGCAGTATTTGACACCAGCTAGTGTTTTTTTTTTAATGTTACCTGCATAATGAATTAGCAGGGGAGTCCTGCTTCAAAGTATGTAAATTGGGCAGCACGAGTGTGGGCTCTGGGGAATAACACCCCTTCTGTTGCATCTCCTAACTGCCCTTTTCAGCGGGATCCTACCTGAAATAGACCACCTTCCTCCGTCCATAGCATTGAAGGGGACTCCTCAAATCCACTTGCAGTAAATGGTTCTGACTAAAGGACACTTCCGGGCGGAGGCTCCTCCCATTCCCCTTTCTGGGGTCCCATTAACATTGCTCTGGAAAAATAACATTCCTCAGAAAAGTCTACTCTAATGATTGTGTGTCACACTGATCTGCCTGTACGCAACATTACACACTAGGACCCAAAGTCCCCAAATTATTTAACTGTGTACCAATTTTGACACCATTACAAGTATTACAAAGACAAGTGTAATTGGTAGTGAGTAGGTTTTAGAGGCCTGCAGGCTCGTGTTTACTTGCCATTGTTGGATTAGAATACCACTGTTCCTTTGGACACTTGTAAAATGCGTGTGTATAGCGGCAATCCGTTTGATAATAATCCTGTTTGAGACATAAAGGGGATATCTTTTACTATATTTAATTAAACCATCATTGGCAAAGCCAGCATGGCTGGCTTGCATTTTGAATCTCAAGACCATCCTATTCGTTTTGCCCAAGCCATCAAGCGCTCTGAGTTTGTATTTCAACAGCCGCCTCGTAGCAGGAGCAGAGGAGTTGCTAGGCATGCTGAATTTAATCAGCGGTCCAGAGGCTGAGTATGTTTGCTAGAGGCACTGTAGTGTCACTCCTGTACCGCAAACCATTAGATTAACGACCTTTGGCATCACTACCAATTCATTTGTTTTACAAAATGGCTTTTTGCGGTAACCGGTAATCCCCACTGCTTTCGGCTTTCAAGGTTCAGGGTGAATTTAGTACACCTGTTATTAGCAGTTCCAAAACCTTGGGGTGAAATGCAAAATCTAGGTACTTGTGGCTGCTACTTTGACTCCTACCAGAAATATTGTGAGAAACCAAGGAGAGATTTTATTATCCCGATTTTAAAAGGGTGTCATTTTTTTCAAGCTCATCCATCGTTATTTTTGCAGTCCTTTAGTGACCATGTTTGTTTTTCGACTGCAAGTTTTTAATGTTGTTCATTGATAAAAAGGCGTGCTATGGAGTGATGATTTTAGACATTGTTTGGTATATGAATTGATTGTCTTTTTATTCTTCACTTTATTTCGAATTGTCTAACCAGTATTGTGTTCAGTGTTTTACGGAATTTAATTATATCGGGCAGGTCATTGTATGTATTGGCTTGATTGTTTGAGGTTTTATTAAAGATTTCCTGATTGTAAGATGAAATTGTGTTTGTATTATAATGTATACATCTTCTATGGTGAACTTGAGCTTAGTTGAATAAAGATTATAATGAAGAAGAATGTAACCAAAAGAGTGATGGTAGTTTTCAGATGTACAGTAGTCCCTCATGCATTGCAGTAAATTGACATCCTAGGAGGAAGAATGATAAACCTAACAACTCGCCCCGTGAGACGAGAGATGCATATTCCTCTCGATGAACGAAGATGAGGGCTGGCGCAATCAAGCCAATGGGTATACGGGACTGACTCCATCTTAGTCTATTTATTTCATAAACAATAGATCTTAACCTCTGGGCTGTCAATGCAGATCTAACAAAGGGATCCATGCAGCAGAATAACTGTCGACTACTTGATATGTTGAGTCCAGAGAGCGTTGAAGGGTGGCTCAGAGGGGTTTAGGTCCTTGCAACGGCCATATAATCTCACATCTAACAAATGGTAAAACAATAATTCTTTTATCCCACTCAGACCGGCTCTCACGTTGGCCACTCGACAATACATAATTGTTTAGTACCCACCAGTAGGGTAAGATTTGCTTTTGAAAAAACAGACATTGAAAACAGAGGTGGTAATCTCAGATTGCAGCTTGATACCAAGTTGTCATGGAGATCACACGTTACACCCAAATATTAAATTAACTTAGGCAGGCCTTCATTAAAAACGATGGCTGTTACACATTCTTGTAAAGTCTGTGCATTGTGTGAAATGTGTTACTATATGACCTACATAGTGGGATGATGGGAAGTTGGATAAGATTAAAGGACCGGTAAAGCTATACTAATTCCTCGCTGTATGAGTTCAGTAGTTTCGTTTGTCCGCTATTTTGATGATATATGGATAGCAGCGGAGGGAGCACTTTCTGTCTTATTTCCTTAAGATTGATGAAAAGTTCTCCCTTATTTTTTTGCCTAATTTGGAATTAAGAGGCTTTACTCCTTCCCGTTTTTTAAAACAAATTTGATTGTACGATTCTTAATGGTTAAAGATACATATTGGAATATTTTAAGTGATGCTGAGAATGTAAAATCACAAAAGTCCTGTAAGAAGTTATAATGGTGCATTCAAGCTGGGCTGGTTTCATTCTTACCTTTATGGCACTGCACCGTTCGATGGTCATTGAATTTTCCTTTTAATTCGTCTTCGACAACTCTCATTCCAAGTAATATGGGGTACTTGGAAAGCTATAAAAAGAGACTAGCACAAAACTCTTTGCTGTTAAGACAGGGACGTCTGGACACTTCTGAGCACTTGATGCTTTCTTACTCTGTTGTTAATACATTACTAGTGGGGAGAATAAGTTTACTCGTGTGTAATTTCAAAGTTAAACATCTGAGGATATTGTCTTTTATGTAATGCATTTGAAAAAGAGGAAGCATATCAGCATCTTCTTCATGAGGTTTTTTGTTTTTTAAAATAATGTTATTATGAACTGTTATACTAGGCTATGTTGTGTCTTATAACAGATCCCCGTCTAAAGGTTACACACCTCTTAGAGGGGCGGGTTAACAGCGCAGTCGTTTATACTTATTAGGTAGAATTCTAGGAACATTCACAAGTCCGGAACCCTTGTGAGGACAAAATGGAGACACAGAAAAAGTAAAAACCTCTAGCGGTCAACAAATGGCAAGCGGAACTCCTAAAAACAGTTTTCCCCTTTGTTTGTCTTCCAGGGGAAATTCATCCGCATTAATTTTGATGTTGCTGGTTACATCGTTGGAGCAAACATTGAGACCTGTATCCTTATTGAGCTGTCCGTAAAAATGGTGGTATGAGAAGAAGTAAACAGTCTGATGAAATGTGCCGCTGACTGTGATTTTTGGCATTCTGATTTGTGAGAACATGCACCCTAGTGTATCGTGGCGCTAGAGTTTGAGGTATGAATCAGGACATTGTATTTTACAGGAAATTGAAAAGTTTTGGATTTGTTTTTCCCCCTGAAGTTCGTATGCAGCACAGTAGTTCTTGTGCAGATGCTGGCTGGTTTCTTTAATCTGCACTCTGCTGAGGGTGCTTGTGCTCCTTTTGCCTCTTTCTGTTAGGATGTGCTGTTGATAATTGATCTCTGAAACATTGTCCTCTTTGGGTGATAGCCGTGGAGTCTTCTAGCCTGATTGAAAAGGGTTGTCCTCGTAACGGTGTGCTTCTTACCCTCTTCTGGTCTTGCTGGCTTGGGTGGGTTTGCTGAAACTTCTTCGGTCAACATCAGAGTTTCATCCCCTAGACCTCTTCTTTTCTTGGGAAACCTCTTCCTGTCTGGTGGTCGTTTATTTCAAATGTATCACTCTGTCCTGTTTTAATCTGAAGCCTCTAGTTCTTCCCCGGAAGACTTTTTGAATGTTGGTGTGGTGTGTGGAGCAATGTCTTAGGATGTTTGTCGGAAATCTTGTGTGTGTAGGTGGAATGAGGGGGGCATTGATTGTTCCTTTGAATTCTTGGGTGTACAAGTGGGGTGAAGGAACATTGATTGAAATCGTGTGTGTATGTAGGCGGGGTAAAGGGGCATTGGTTGTTCCTCTGAAACCTTTTACCACATCTGGGTCATTGGTTACACCAATGATGCCTGTTGTAGATCCAATGGTGATAGTTGCTCCTCTGAAGCCTTTTGATGTCTGGGTGACGGTGGTTATCCATTTAAAGCCTCTTTTTCCTTCCGCCTCTCCTGTGGCTCTTCCGAGACACTCCTGCTTGTTCCTTAACCCCAGTGTTCAGATCTTCTGGAGAAGTCGCGCGCCATTCGCCAAGCCAAAGACGAGAGGACCTTCCACATCTTCTACCAGATGCTCTCCGGAGCGGGAGAGCATGTCAAAAGTGAGTGCCCCACACTGTCCCATTTCTGTTGGTGCCAGGACAAGAGCTCATTGGATGTGACCCTTTAGAGCCCTTTTGCTTCTGGCAACCCCAGAGGAGGAAGAGGTCTTGGATCCTGTTGATGCACAATGGAAAGAGGGAGGCGATTGGGATTATTACACCTGGGACGCGTGCTACTGTCACACCTGGAGAAAAAGGACAGTGCTGGTTTTACACAAGGGAGACCGGACCGGTGCTGGTGTCCGGCATGGGAGAAAGGGGAACATTCTCGTATTATACGAGAGAGAGACGGACAGTGCTGGTATCACACATGGGAAAGAGGCACAGTGTTGATATTACACAAGAGAGACACAGTGCTGGTCACACGCATGAGAAAGAGGCACAGTGTTGGTAATACCCCCAAGAGATGGACAGTACTGGTATCACACATGGGAGCGATGCACAGTGTTAGTTATATACCCAAGAGATGGACCGTGCTGGTATCACGCATGAGAAAGAGGCATAGAGTTAGTAATACGCAAGAAAGAGATGGACAGTGCTGGTATCATGCTTCAGAAAGACACCGTGTTGGTAACTGAGACGGACAGTGCTGGTATCGCACACTGGAGAAGAGGTACAGTGCTGGTATCACACGCTGGAGAAGAGGGGCAGTGCTGGTATCACATGCTAGAGAAGAGGGGCAGTGCTGGTATCACACACTGGAGAAGAGGGACGGTGCTGGTATCGCACACTGGAGAAGAGGGACAGTGCTGGTATCGCACGCTGGAGAAGAGGGACAGTGCTGGTATCGCACGCTGGAGAAGAGGGGCAGTGTTGGTATCACACACTGGAGAAGAGGGACAGTGCTGGTATCACATACACACTGGAGAAGAGGTACAGTGCTGGTGTCACACACTGGAGAAGAGGGACAGTGCTGGTATAGCACACTGGAGAAGAGGGACAGTGCTGGTATCACACACTGGAGAAGAGGGGCAGTGCTGGTGTCTCACACTGGAGAAGAGGGACATTGCTGGTATCACACACTGGAGAAGAGGTAGAGTGCTGGTATCACACACTAGAGAAGGACAGTGCTGGTATCACACGCTGGAGGACAGTGCTGGTATCACACGCTGTAGAAGAGGGAGAGTGCTAGTATCGCACATTGGAGAAGAGGGACAGTGCTGGTATCGCACACTGGAGAAGAGGGACAATGCTGGTATCATGCTTCAGAAAGACAGTGTTGCTAACAGAGACGGACAGTGCTGGTATCACACGCTGGAGAAGAGGGACAGTGCTGGTATCACACACTGGAGAAGAGGGACAGTGCTGGTATCACACACTGGAGAAGAGGGACAGTGCTGGTATCACACACTGGAGAAGAGGGACAGTGCTGGTATCACACACTGGAGAAGAGGGACAGTGCTGGTATGACACACAGTAGGAGAGGGAGAGTGCTGGTATCACACACTGGAGAGAGGGAGAGTGCTGGTATCACACGCTGGAGAAGAGGGACAGTGCTGGTATCACACACTGGAGAAGAGGGACAGTGCTGGTATCACACGCTGGAGAAGAGGGACAGTGCTGGTATCACACACTGGAGAAGAGGGACATTGCTGGTGTCTCACACTGGAGAAGAGGGACAGTGCTGGTATCACACACTGGAGAAGAGGGACAGTGCTGGTATCACGCTGGAGAAGAGGGACAGTGCTGGTATCAAACACTGGAGAAGAGGGACAGTGCTGGTATCACACACTGGAGAAGAGGGACATTGCTGGTGTCTCACACTGGAGAAGAGGGACAGTGCTGGAATCACACACTGGAGAAGAGGGACAGTGCTGGTATCATGCTTCAGAAAGACAGTGTTGCTAACAGAGATGGACAGTGCTGGTATCACACACTGGAGAAGAGGGACATTGCTGGTGTCTCACATTGGAGAAGAGGGACATTGCTGGTATCACACACTGGAGAAGAGGGAGAGTGCTGGTATCACACACTAGAGAAGGACAGTGCTGGTATCACACGCTGGAGGACAGTGCTGGTATCACACGCTGTAGAAGAGGGAGAGTGCTAGTATCGCACATTGGAGAAGAGGGACAATGCTGGTATCATGCTTCAGAAAGACAGTGTTGCTAACGGAGACGGACAGTGCTGGTATCACACGCTGGAGAAGAGGGACAGTGCTGGTATCACACACTGGAGAAGAGGGACAGTGCTGGTATCACACACTGGAGAAGAGGGACAGTGCTGGTATCACACACTGGAGAAGAGGGACAGTGCTGGTATGACACACAGGAGAAGAGGGACAGTGCTGGTATGACACACAGTAGGAGAGGGAGAGTGCTGGTATCACACACTGGAGAGAGGGAGAGTGCTGGTATCACACGCTGGAGAAGAGGGACAGTGCTGGTATCACACACTGGAGAAGAGGGACAGTGCTGGTATCACACGCTGGAGAAGAGGGACAGTGCTGGTATCACACACTGGAGAAGAGGGACATTGCTGGTGTCTCACACTGGAGAAGAGGGACAGTGCTGGTATCACACACTGGAGAAGAGGGACAGTGCTGGTATCACGCTGGAGAAGAGGGGCAGTGCTGGTATCAAACACTGGAGAAGAGGGACAGTGCTGGTATCACACACTGGAGAAGAGGGACATTGCTGGTGTCTCACACTGGAGAAGAGGGACAGTGCTGGAATCACACACTGGAGAAGAGGGACAGTGCTGGTATCATGCTTCAGAAAGACAGTGTTGCTAACAGATGGACAGTGCTGGTATCACACACTGGAGAAGAGGGACAGTGCTGGTATCACACACAGTAGGAGAGGGACAGTGCTTGTATCACACACTGGAGAAGAGGGAGAGTGCTGACACACTGGAGAAGAGGGACAGTGCTTGTATCACACACTGGAGAAGAGGGAGAGTGCTGACACACTGGAGAAGATGGACAGTGCTGGTATCACACACTGGAGAAGAGGGACAGTGCTGGTATCACACACTGGAGAAGATGGACAGTGCTGGTATCACACACAGTAGGAGAGAGACAGTGCTGGTATCACACACAGTAGGAGAGAGACAGTGCTGGTATCACACACAGTAGGAGAGAGACAGTGCTGGTGTCACACACTGGAAGAGGGACAGTGCTGACACTGGAGAAGAGGGATAGTGCTGGTATCACACACTGGAGAAGAGGGACAGTGCTGGTATCACACGCTGGAGAAGAGGGACAGTGCTGGTATCACACGCTGGAGAAGAAGGACAGTGCTGGTATCTCACACTGGAGAAGATGGACAGTGCTGGTATCACACACAGTAGGAGAGACAATGCTGGTATCACACACAGTAGGAGAGAGACGGTGCTGGTATCACACACAGTAGGAGAGAGACGGTGCTGGTATCAAACACAGTAGGAGAGAGACAGTGCTGGTATCACACGCTGGAGAAGAGGGACAGTGCTGGTATGACACACTGGAGAAGAGGGACAGTGCTGGTATGACACACTGGAGAAGAGGGACAGTGCTGGTATCACACACAGTAGGAGAGGGACAGTGCTGGTATCACACACTGGAGAAGATGGACAGTGCTGGTATCACACACAGTAGGAGAGGGGACAGTGCTGGTATCACACACTGGAGAGAGGGAGAGTGCTGGTATGACACACAGGAGAAGAGGGACTGTGCTGGTATCACACACAGTAGGAGAGGGACAGTGCTGGTATCACACACTGGAGAGAGGGAGAGTAATGGTATGATACACAGGAGAAGATGGACAGTGCTGGTATCACACACAGTAGGAGAGGCACAGTGCTGGTATCACACACTGGAGAGAGGGAGAGTGCTGGTATGACACACAGGAGAAGAGGGACAGTGCTGGTATCACACACAGTAGGAGAGGGACAGTGCTGGTATCACACGCTGGAGAAGAGGGACAGTGATGGTATCACACACAGTAGGAGAGGGACAGTGCAGGTATCACACACTGGAGAAGATGGACAGTGCTGGTATCACACACTGGAGAAGAGGGACAGTGCTGGTATCACACACTGGAGAAGATGGACAGTGCTGGTATCACACACAGTAGGAGAGAGACAGTGCTGGTATCACACACAGTAGGAGAGAGACAGTGCTGGTATCACACACAGTAGGAGAGAGACAGTGCTGGTGTCACACACTGGAAGAGGGACAGTGCTGACACTGGAGAAGAGGGATAGTGCTGGTATCACACACTGGAGAAGAGGGACAGTGCTGGTATCACACGCTGGAGAAGAGGGACAGTGCTGGTATCACATGCTGGAGAAGGACAGTGCTGGTATCTCACACTGGAGAAGATGGACAGTGCTGGTATCACACACAGTAGGAGAGAGACGGTGCTGGTATCACACACAGTAGGAGAGAGACGGTGCTGGTATCAAACACAGTAGGAGAGAGACAGTGCTGGTATCACACGCTGGAGAAGAGGGACAGTGCTGGTATGACACACTGGAGAAGAGGGACAGTGCTGTTATCACACACAGTAGGAGAGGGACAGTGCTGGTATCACACACAGTAGGAGAGGGACAGTGCTGGTATCACACACTGGAGAAGATGGACAGTGCTGGTATCACACACAGTAGGAGAGGGGACAGTGCTGGTATCACACACTGGAGAGAGGGAGAGTGCTGGTATGACACACAGGAGAAGAGGGACAGTGCTGGTATCACACACAGTAGGAGAGGGACTGTGCTGGTATCACACACAGTAGGAGAGGGACAGTGCTGGTATCACACACTGGAGAGAGGGAGAGTAATGGTATGATACACAGGAGAAGATGGACAGTGCTGGTATCACACACAGTAGGAGAGGGACAGTGCTGGTATCACACACTGGAGAGAGGGAGAGTGCTGGTATGATACACAGGAGAAGATGGACAGTGCTGGTATCACACACAGTAGGAGAGGGACAGTGCTGGTATCACACACTGGAGAGAGGGAGAGTGCTGGTATGACACACAGGAGAAGAGGGACAGTGCTGGTATCACACACAGTAGGAGAGGGACAGTGCTGGTATCACACACTGGAGAAGATGGACAGTGCTGGTATCACACGCTGGAGAAGAGGGACAGTGATGGTATCACACGCTGGAGAAGATGGACAGTGCTGGTATCACACACAGTAGGAGAGGGACAGTGCTGGTATCACACACTGGAGAGAGGGAGAGTGCTGGTATGACACACTGGAGAAGAGGGACAGTGCTGGTATCACACACAGTAGGAGAGGGACAGTGCTGGTATCACACGCTGGAGAAGAGGGACAGTGCTGGTATCACACGCTGGAGAAGAGGGACAGTGCTGGTATCACACACAGTAGGAGAGGGACACTCCTGGTATCATGTGGTAGAAATGGCAACAATCTGGTATTTCACAAGGGAGAGACGGACAGTGCCGGTTTCCCACTTGATAAAGGACAGTGCTGGTATCGCACACTGGAGAGAGGGACAGTGCTGGTATCACACACTGGAGAAGATGGACAGTGCTGGTATCACACGCTGGAGAAGAGGGACAGTGATGGTATCACACGCTGGAGAAGATGGACAGTGCTGGTATCACACACAGTAGGAGAGGGACAGTGCTGGTATCACACGCTGGAGAAGATGGACAGTGCTGGTATCACACACAGTAGGAGAGGGACAGTGCTGGTATCACACACTGGAGAGAGGGAGAGTGCTGGTATGACACGCTGGAGAAGAGGGACAGTGCTGGTATCACACGCTGGAGAAGAGGGACAGTGCTGGTATCACACACAGTAGGAGAGAGACAGTGCTGGTATCACACGCTGGAGAAGAGGGACAGTGCTGGTATCACACGCTGGAGAAGAGGGACAGTGCTGGTATCACACACAGTAGGAGAGGGACACTCCTGGTATCATGTGGTAGAAATGGCAACAATCTGGTATTTCACAAGGGAGAGACGGACAGTGCCGGTTTCCCACTTGATAAAGGACAGTGCTGGTATCGCACACTGGAGAGAGGGACAGTGCTGGTATCGCACATGCACAGTCCTGTTACACTGGGGGGGGGCGCAGCGTATTATTGCCCTTGCATAAGGACACCTTGCTCTTGCATACAGGGGCCAACGCTTTAATTATACATAGGCGAGGGTCACAGTGCTGGCATTAAACACGGGAAAGAGGTAGAGCTGACGTTGCACTCGTGGGATGCTGCAGTGCGAGTTGCACATGTATGTCTCATTTGAAAATGGCAAAAGTGTATTTTTCATGTGCAGACTAGAACAGAATGTGTGGCCCTCTCCCTGTCAGCCTCGCTGCAGTGGGCCTGTGCTCAGTGCTCTTGTAATGGGAATGAAGCTGCCAGGCACCCCTGCAACAGCGACTCCTAGAAGTCAGTCATTGGATAGCCTTGATTGCGGTTCAAAGTGTGTCTGGAAAGCTCCTCCCTACCAGTGGGGGCGCTGTGGCATCACTGGCCTCTAAGCGAGTCAGTAGGTGTCAGTAGGTCAGTGGCCAGAATGGGCACTCTAGCCAGCCTCCCGCTCATGATTGCTGTGAAGTGGGCCCGCGGTGAACCGTGTCACTTACTCCTGCCTGTGTCCCTCCCTTACAGCCGACCTGCTGCTGGAGTCCTTCAACCAGTACCGCTTCCTGTCCAACGGCGCCCTGCCCATCCCCGGCCAGCAGGACAAGGACATCTTCCAGGAGACGATGGAGTCCATGAAGATCATGGGCTTCGCGCACGAGGAGATGATGTGTGAGTACCCGGGGCGTGGGGAGTGAGAGGCGGGCATGTGCATCACATAATCTGCAGAATGCCGGGCTGGCTGCTGCTGCTAGAAAGACAGTACGGCTGGGGAAAGTCAGACATCTCTTGTTTGACCCCAGGTCTGCTAGTCCTTCAGAGTCTCCAGCCAGGGCTTTAAGTGGGGCGGGTCCTTCTGGGTCTGGGACATGGCAGTAATTCAAGGGACTTAGACACGGGTCCCACCAGGCCCAGTATCCTTGTACTTAACTTTACAAGCAAAAGCGCTGCTCGGTTTGCCAAGAATGACTGCCAGGAACACGAAGGCAGTCCCTGCCGTGATGCCGTCCCTGTTTACACTGCGCGTTGACTTCATCTTCATTCCCGAAGAGTGCTTGCTTTTCCCAAATGTTGCGTTTCTGTAGTTTTTCATGCGGCATGTGACTGTTGTGATGTGCATAGTGTACACTGAGCCGCCTCCAGGTGTCTGCGTGAGCTCAGGGTGTGGATGGGCGCTCACCACAGAGCACAATAGAGAGTTCTGGAGTTGAGGCGGAAGGCAGTGCGCATCACTGGGTCGAATAATGTTACTAACTGTAATTGTGGAAAAGTGTATGGGAAGAGTACACAGTTTTGGAAACATGAATAGAGGCGATAGAAAAGACAATGCAGTGGTTACATCCAGGTGAGTGGGTGGGTTGTGTGTGATTGGGTTGGGGAAGTGAATGAGATGAGATGAAAGGAAATGGGCGCAGAAGGAGAAGGGCATACGTGACTAACATATTGAGAGACTCTGGAGTAGAGTGCTGTGAAGAGGAGAACTGGCGTGATTGAGACACTCTGAAGGCCACTACCCCTACTACAGACCATAGGAATGTTTAATTCCCCACTATGCACCCAACGGGACACAGCAGAACACGAAGAACTGGGGTGTACAGAGCACTCGCCCAAGACTCCCTGGAGGCACTGAACTGTCTGCGGCCTCGCTCTGAGTTTTCTTTGGGACAGTCACTCCACTGTCCGGAATGGTTCAAGACACAAGAATAATCCAGCAAGACCCCCGCAGTCCCCGTTTCAAGTACATACAATCAGGGCTTTAAGTGAGCCGGGTCTCACCGGATCTGAGCACCGTCAGTTTTTTAAAGGGGGCCTCGAAACGGGTCTCTATGGGGCTCTGTTTTGTGCCCTGGCACAGGCGGTCCGTTTGTGTTTTTCCGAACTGCAGTGACAGCAGGCACATCGATGTGCGCGTGGTGAGCGTTGTAGAGGAAGGGGAATCCTTTAAAGAGTCATTTTCTCTCTGGATTTCCCTTCTCTTTTTGAAACTTAGGAGCAGCAACATTGTCGTGGTGTCACCAGTGCTTTAAGTGGAAGTTTTTTCAATATTATATACAAGCCATAGTGGCTGCTTATTTATCTTGTCCAACTAGCAACCATTGACAAAGCCAATAGCCCTGACTTGTAGGTATGATGTGACTTGTATCATAAATCTGGACGCAATGACAGGAACAGCAACATACAAGGCGGGCAGCACACTGTGCTAAACACAGATTTTAAACTTACGTGTTTTTAAGCCGCGCCCTTAGTTACATTGACCACGCCCCTTTGAGAGACCCCCCCAGTTTTTGTATCCCACTTAAAGCCCTGCATACGATGGTACCTCTTGCATATGGCACACCCCTTCCTACACACAGCGTCCTAGATCCCCTGTCCGCCCCATAGCGTTGAAGCATGGCCGGGCCCTCCTCTGCCTCCGGCTGCATAGACCCTGATCCTTTGTGCCCCCCCCCCACACGTATGTAGTGTTGAGTTTCCAGGGGACGGGGGAGTGGGGGGGTTGGGATGCTGTTCCTTGCCGAGTAGCCAGTTCCTATTGCATTATGAAACCTCTTTTAGAATAAATGCTGCTCCATGGTGGATTCCTGGCCACCCACACAACGAGTGCAGTCTGCACAGGCGCTTGCTCCTATATGTCAAGGGCCGTGTAATTCCTCTGTGTACCAGTTACATCGCCTGTACTGATCATCGAACACAATTGATATTGAAATGTGAAATGTGCCCAACTTCTATGTGTCAATAACAATTGGTTTTAAGAAAAAAGGAATGTTTAATTCTCATTCTCGTATATTTACAGAACCGAAACATTTTTAATTCTAAGTATTCACAACGAAATGTTTTGTTACCCATTTATTTGACACTGATAACCAGCATTAGCAAAGCCAAACGGTCTGACTTGCTCTAGGTGTAGGTTTTCAAGTTACTTGTTTTAAGCCACGGTCTGAATTACGTCACTCCTCTTGAAAAGGATTCCTGCTGACTTTCTTTGGCCACTTGTAGAAGCCCCGCGCTGTTCTTCCCACATACAGCACTGTCTCTGACTTGCCCGGGAATGTTCCACTGGACCTACAGGCGAGGCTGTCAGTATGTTCCTGGACGTGCGCATGCGTAGGCCTTACAATTACGAGGGACCGATGCTAATACTTTTTTGCCCAGGGCTTCAAGTGGGATGAAAAAAGTAGGGGAGGAGTCTCTAAAAGGGCGTGGTTTAAATATGTAAAACACATTTCTGTGATTCTGACAGTGTGTCTTCAAGGCGGTATTATGGTTCCTCGCTGAGGTTCCTGTTATTGTGTCAAGATATATAACATAACACCTACACCAGCCAGAACTATTGGATTTGTCAATGGTTGTTAGCCATTTAAAATAAATGAGTAACAGCGATGATTTTGTTTTAAATGATTAATATTGAAAATGCTTGAATTCTGAAATTGTGAGACTGAATTAAACAATACTGAGTCGTGTTGCCTCTACAGTGTCTGTCACTCCTGTTATGTTCACTTTGTCTTAGACATGTATGCCCGGTTTTCTCTCCACATCTCTCGTATTTGCATATCTCGCATCCATCTTTCCTCTTCAGCGCCCTCTTTCCACTCGCTCCTGAATGCACTTCCTTGCATCGCCTCCAAACACACAACTCACCCATTCACCTATAAGCTCCGCATTTTCACTATATTGACAACTGTTTACCTCCTTCACTCACAACAATACAGATTCAGAATCGCAGCTGATATTAGTGACCATTGCCCTGTGCGCTCAGCAGAGAGGCCAAGGATTGGATGGCCATGTATTCGGAACTCCTTTCTGTCCCACTGACAGTCACAGTGAGAAACCCGCGCTGCCTTCAGCCTGAGCTCCAGAGTGCTCACTCGTGACCTGTTACAAATGCACAAAGGCGACCCAGTTGCAAGAATGGACTACACACGTGCAATATGAAAACGAAAATAAACTGAACACTATCCTGGAAATAGCTAAGACTATGAGGGAGTGCGGTATTGAGTGAAACGTGAAATATAAACAGAAACCAAATCGCTAACATGGATGACATAAACGGGTTTTACTTCATTCTTCAAAAAGTACGTTTTTTTTTGTTGCCCTTATGGTTAAGAGCATGAATACAGGCCCCTAGAGGGACCCGATCTGATACCCGGAGAGACCCGCCCACTTAAGACCCTTGAGTTAAGTATAGTTCAAGTTCAAGTTCAAAAGACCTTTATTCGAATTTGTTAAAATTCATAAAAGTACCGACACATCAAAAAA
This sequence comes from Triturus cristatus, assembly GCF_964204655.1. Classification (NCBI taxonomy): domain Eukaryota; kingdom Metazoa; phylum Chordata; class Amphibia; order Caudata; family Salamandridae; genus Triturus; species Triturus cristatus. The sequence goes on along the minus strand of NC_140590.1, from coordinate 377,900,444 downwards.
CATATACATACACATAATACGAAACAGTTAAATAATTTACATTTCATAGTAACAAAGCAATTCATACAAAGGTTAAACAGTAAATTCCATTAACTTATGAGGTTTTAGCAGTAGTATTTTTTGACTAGATCTGATTACAAGGACTTTCCATAGTCTTGCGTGCACGTATGGCTAGTCTTAGGAAAGTGCTAGTGCGAAATGTCAGTTCATCATTATCCAGGGTGAGCAGCAGCATGTAGGATTCCTGAAGTGTAAGAGGTCTGAGCTTTCTAAAATATGGGGTTAAAAGCCATTTGGTATATCTCACATAATATTTACAGAAAAACAGAAAGTGCAAATCATCTTGAGTGCTTGTACCGTCACAGGGACAGGGGGTAAGGACAGTATGGTGTTGATACCCCAGAGGAAAAGAGAGCAGAAATTTAACAGTTCCTGCCCTAAGACGAAACAGTAGAGATCGTTCCCAATTTGACATAGGCAGTGATTGGTAGGGTGGCATGATTTGCATACAGAGACCATTACCAATGTATTTTTTGACCCCTGATTTCTGTAGTTCAATTCCAAGCCGTTCATTACGATAAAGTGCATAGAGTGCCTTTTGAACCTCATGTTTGTCCTTTGGTTCAATAGCCGTTGGCTCAGTAAACAAAATACCTCTTCCAATTTCATTAAATATTTTAAAAACGTCTTTGAACCAGGGGATCTGTATGCCATTATCACTATTGAGGCAGTCCCTAATGATGTTTTGCGTAAGGGCAGCAGCCTCATTCCTCCAGATTCTGATCCAGAAGAGTGCTGGTCTTGCTTTAATAAAGTCGTTTATGAATGGGAGGTTAAGTTCGTTATGACAGATGAAATTGGAAGAGGAAATTGGTGCTCCCAGCAATTTCCTGCAAAAACGTTTTTCCTCTCTTTGAATACCAATGCTGCTGGCCGATCCCCAAACTTCGGCTCCATATGTAGCAACAGGGGAACACTGTAATTTAAAAATTTGAACAATAGCTTTAGTGGCGCCGATTTTCTTAGGGCGTGGGAGACTCAGGACGGAGTTGTTGGCTTTCGAGAACTTGCTCGTGGCGTGGGCCACATGCCCACTCCAGGAGCCGTTCGCAGCGAAAACCAGCCCCAGATAAGGGAACTTATGGACAGATTCGAGTTTATCTGTTCCAATTTGAATAGTGCCGAGTTTCCTTTTGCCCGGCCCACAAGGCATAATAAAAGACTTTTTAAAATTAACTTTCAATTCCAGTCCCTCCATAAAATTTACAAAACTATGTACAAGCAGACGTAAGGCGTTTGGTGTGCGTGCCAAAAGGACAGCGTCGTCTGCATATAAAAGTACGGGCAAGGGATTTCCTAAAATGATTGGGACATCGGGGGTAGCTTTCTTTAAACAGTTGGACAAGCCATTAATATAAATGATAAACAGCAGGGGTGCTAAGACGCACCCCTGTCTCACCCCCCTCCCTATCTTAATGGCTCCCGATACCTCTCCGCCCACACCAATACGTACCCGAGCTTTCAAGTCAGTATGGAGGTAGGCTAAGAATCTAACAAGAGTGGCATCGAGACCATTTGACAGGAGAGTTAACCATAGCTTGGATCTATTCACAAGATCGAATGCGGATGAAAGATCCATAAAAGCTAGGTAAACGGGGGATGAGCGAGCAATGCAATATTTATCTATTATCAATTTTAAGTTTAGGCATTGCTCGACTGTTCCTACCCCACTCCTAAACCCCATCTGGCAGGGGTCTAAAAAGTCAGAATCAGACGCCCATACCAGTACCCTATTATAAATTATTCGTCCTAGTATTTTTAAAGTATTGTCCAGGAGGGAGATGGGACGATAGTTTACTGGGTCAGATCTGTCTCCCTTTTTATAAATGGGGACAATAATACTAGTAGCCCAGGTGGCAGGCATGGCTACATGAGGAAGACTATTAAAAATGTTTAAGAGTATTGGTGTCCAAAGATCAACGTTAAATTTAAGGATATCTATAGGGAGGCCGTCTGGCCCGGGCGCCTTGTTGCCTAGGCTCTCTTTGATAGCTTTCCTGACTTCTAAGTCCGAAATCTCTAAGCCTGCTGTTTGATTCAGTTTAGGGAGAGGTTGCTCATCAGAGGGGGCAGCATAAATATTAGAAAAATGGGTCTCCCAGGCTGTACTGGTTATGTTGCAACTAATTTTAGTAAGCTCTTTGCCCATTTCCCTCGTTCTCCTAACTGCCGTCCAAAATGGGCCGCTGCCGCCCAGATTGGCGCTGATAACCAGCTTATCCCAGTGATCGGAGAGCAAATTTGCCTTCCTTTTCGATATTTTATCTTTGTAGTTTTTCCTGGCGGCTCGAACGGCGTCCTTACACCTGGGATTGGCAGAGAGGGCCTTTCTTAACTCTCTATTGGCCACGGAGCAAGATGTATCAAACCACCGTGGCTCTTTGTGGTCAGTAGAGAGTGGGACTGACAGGAGAGTTTTTATATTGGTGCATAAAGCTTCAAAAGCAGTAATTAGTTCTTCATTATTTGTACTAGGGGAGGAGAGACATTTCAATAGATCCGGATATGCCTCCTGAATCGTATCTATAATTGCCCCGCAATCAATTCCTCTCCATTTAAGGCGAAGGCCATCAATTGAGGGTGTGATATCCCTAGCTCCATTTAAATTCATAAAAATCGGACTGGGTACGAGGTTAAAAATAGCAAACAAAGGATTATGATCGCTGAAGGACGTTTGCACCACAGAAGATTTGATTAAACAGTCCGTTAACACAGGTGATGTAAAAATGTAATCGATAATTGAACCGTTATCCCTGCCCTTAAACGTAGGGGCGTAGGGAAAATTCATATCATACCCTACACTCATTACGTCAACAAGGTTAAAATCAGAGAGTATGCTAATCAGTTCCAAACCCCTGCGGTCATTACAGTGATCAAAGTTAGTGGATCCATAGTTATCTATAAGTTTCACATTAAAATCTCCCCCGATCAGAATACTGGTCTTAGTATCTACTGACATGGAACAATCAATTATATTTAAAACCTTAGATAAAGCAACAAAATTTTTGTTCGGTACACCATTAAAATCATTGTTATAAAAATTGATTAAATAGATTATGGTCTTTGATTTCAATTTGTATTCCAGAATTTGAATATTGGAATTAGCAAGGTTGTCTAACTTCAAAACATTAATTGTACCGCCTGCCAAAATTCTAATCCCCGTAAAGAGTCCACCCACCGCTCGGCCAAAGCTAGGTTTTAGAGATGTCAGGCTGAAACAGTGGTAGCCTTCGATATGCAGGTTATCAACAGCCCAAGTCTCTTGGAACATGAGTATGTCTATGTCCTTAATTAGTTCGGTCCAAGCAGGGTCAGAGAGCTTGGATTCTAAGCCTGCGACATTCCAGCTTAGGATTGATAGGCCATGTTTGAACCCCTGGTTAATAAATGTGCACCTAGTATTCCCATTATCATAGATAGTTGGTTCGTTCGAAATGGCCGGAGTGCTATCCGATAATATGATTTCTGGGGCTACTGTTTTAGCATGGAGTAATGCAAGTGAATTTATGATTGTAGCATCCTCTTGGTTACAAGCTTTAACATTCTTGCATGATTCATTATTAAGGGGTATGCTCAGTCAATCCTGTTCGTCTAGTGATGATAGATAGTCGAACCGATTGAAAGTTGGGATATTGTACATTGGCCTGACTTGTGTCGTCTGTGCAAACTGGAATGAGTTAGGGGTTGGATAAGACCTATCCCTGTGATTGCTCTGGCGCATAGTTGGGGCTTGAAAATGTTGTGGGTGGTTGGGGGTAAGGATTGGCATTAGAGGTTGTGGATGCCAGTTAGGGTTATTGGAAAAGGCGGCATTTAGGTTCTGGTTTTGGGCAAAAAAGGGTGATTTGACCCTTGCACCAAAATTCGTCTCTTGGTGTAAATTAATGGGGAAATTGTTGGGAGGGTTAGCCGTGGCTTGTTCTGGAGGTATCAGGTGTCGATAAAAATATCCTAAGGGAAGGAGCGTGGTGTTAAATTCCCATGGCGATGGTAAAGGGGCGTTGACTAATGTTTTCTCTGCCCAATGTGGTTTTCTAAAACTAATAATGACACAGTCACCCTCAAATTTTTTCCTAAGGGGTCCAATCCAGCCCACCCGCTGTGTGTTAATAATCTCCCTTGCACCATCAATCGGGTAATTGCAGTTAGTAATTAGCCAGTGCAGGGTTTTATTTTTGAGTGATATGGGATTTTCATCCTGATCCTCTCTTAGTTTAGTAACATTTACTAACACTAATACATATGCACCGCATTCCGGAGGAAGATTAATGCGGGCCGGAACTTGTCTGGGCGGTTTTGGGGTGGGTTGGGTCAAGATAGGATTGCTTGTAAAAGTTGAGGGGTGACCTGTGGTACTCGCAGTTGGGAGTGTGGTATTCGCGGTGGTATTGGTGCCAGGATCCTTTCTTTTGTCTGTGGATTTGCTATTAGTGTGTGGTATTGCTGTTTGTTGTTTAATAATTGGGCCATTGGCCAGCGCAACAGGTACGACTTTATCTGCATTGTTTGGGGCGACTGGGGGTACTTGTAGGTTAGTTGTTTTGGGGCCTACTATATTGGTGGGGTTACTATTTTTTATGCTGATTGCAGGACCTCCCTCTAGGAAAATCTTAAGAGGGTTGCTCAATTCATCTAGCTGTTTTTCTAATCGAGCAAGCCTATTTTCGATTGGGGATAGATAAATGCTTAATAAATCCCCCAGTCTTTCCAACAGGGGGTCATATGCCTTGTCTATATTTCCGTTAGTGTTCGATGTTCTGCCCTGCTGAACAGTTTCACTATCATCCCTCTGGGGTGTTACCGTAACCTTAGTCACGTTATGATTATTTCCAGGGACAAAGTTGGTATTTTTCCCAGGTTTCCTTTGTGCCCGGCCATATTTCCTGATCGTAGTTACCCGGGGCTTGGATGCGTGTAACTTCAGTTTTTGAACTGCCCCCTCACGCCTACCTCTAGCATGCCTGGTTTTATCAGCAGATTGTACTTTGGGAGAGGGGTTAATTAGTAACTCAGGCGTTTTTTCCAACTCTGTGCTAGTGTCGGTATCTGTGTCTAACAGGGGAATTGAGGCTGAGAGATTAACCTCGCTAGGAATGGTGTGTATGTCAGCACATACATCAAGTAAGGGTCTGATGTTATTAGGCATAATTTGTGCAGGTGTAGTGGCGGTAGCAATGAGGCCAAGCGAGGAACGTTTGGCATGCGCCAAGTCTTGTGATACCCTGCGTTCTAGTAGATTTATGCCCTGGTTGATGGCATCATTGGCCTTAGAAATAAAAACGTCAATGGGGCCAGTCACAGCGGCAGCAGTTTTGCTGCGGGTGCCTCTTGGGGCCATGCTGACAAATAATAGTCCCTGTTCTGCGGTTTGGGTTGTTACGCAGGACTACAGATACAAGTATCAATGACACATAGCAAACATTATGGTTATAAGGCAGTTAGTCCCGGAAATAATAGCAGTACCCACAGTTCCCAAATGAGGAATGGCCAGTGGACCAATGAACAGTACCTTCAAGTTGTAACAAATAGGTGAATGAAAGGAGGTGGCCCCGTCCCGTCCTCCTCGTACCTCTGAGGACCTCAGAGGGCCCGCCCTTCGCCCGGGCTTAGCCCGGCGCCGCCCGCGCGCGTCCCGCGACGCGGAGGGAGTCTCTCCTTTTTGAGCGCCTCCGGGCGCGAAAGTAGGCGGATGTCCGGTGGTGGTGGCGCTAAGCCTGCTGGGAGCTGTAGTCTCCCCCAACTGCGGCCGTGAACTCCGTCGGCGGCAGGGGAGACCAACAGCGTGACCGTCCCAGGGAAGCTGCCAGGAACAGGTAAGGGTGTCTCTGCGCCAGTAATCCGCTTGGAAAGGTGCCCCCGCTCCACCGAGGGAGCCTCTCCTTTTTGAGCGCCTCCGGGCGCGAAAGTAGGCGGATGTCCGGTGGTGGTGGCGCTAAGCCTGCTGGGAGCTGTAGTCTCCCCCAACTGCGGCCGTGAACTCCGTCGGCGGCAGGGGAGACCAACAGCGTGACCGTCCCAGGGAAGCTGCCAGGAACAGGTAAGGGTGTCTCTGCGCCAGTAATCCGCTTGGAAAGGTGCCCCCGCTCCACCGAGGGAGCCTCTCCTTTTTGAGCGCCTCCGGGCGCGAAAGTAGGCGGATGTCCGGTGGTGGTGGCGCTAAGCCTGCTGGGAGCTGTAGTCTCCCCCAACTGCGGCCGTGAACTCCGTCGGCGGCAGGGGAGACCAACAGCGTGACCGTCCCAGGGAAGCTGCCAGGAACAGGTAAGGGTGTCTCTGCGCCAGTAATCCGCTTGGAAAGGTGCCCCCGCTCCACCGAGGGAGCCTCTCCTTTTTGAGCGCCTCCGGGCGCGAAAGTAGGCGGATGTCCGGTGGTGGTGGCGCTAAGCCTGCTGGGAGCTGTAGTCTCCCCCAACTGCGGCCGTGAACTCCGTCGGCGGCAGGGGAGACCAACAGCGTGACCGTCCCAGGGAAGCTGCCAGGAACAGGTAAGGGTGTCTCTGCGCCAGTAATCCGCGTATATAAATATTGTGCATTAGGGCGGGTGAAATAAGAGCATTTAATTGTCCCCGTGGTGTAAATAGAGGAGAAGCAGCAATAGGACAGGTGCATTGAATTAGCTCAGGGTGTCCATTGAGTAGATCTGTCACAAAGGCACGTGCATGCTTCGGAGGTGTGATTGCAGCACCGGAACAGATGGACTAGTGTAGTGTAGGTGTAGTACACATGTGCATAGACCTAGTCATGCCCACGATCGTGCTGCAGTTTCCAGGAGGCCGTAGAGGTAGGGTGACCAGACGTCCCCGTTTTCCCAGGACGGTCCCTGTTTTTGGAGAAATGTCCCCGTGTCCCGACACTTTTCTCAAAGTGACTCAAATGTCCCTGTTTTCAAACAGTGTCCAGGTAAAACACAGAAATGTCCCTGTTTTTCATTTTTCCGGTTGAGCATGCGTGCGCATGCTCTCTTTGCACTTTTTATGGCATGTGTCGTCACTGAGGTGAGCGCTGTAGCAAGAATGAAATCCTTTGAAGAGAGACATTTTACATGCAGCGCCACCTACGTCATCGTGCCAGCCAAAGTTTCTACTTTGGATAAAACAATATTTCTTCGTCCTGTAGCTTGTATTCATAGCTATGCAAACTTTTCAGAAGCCCTTATGCATACCGTGCAAGGATTAATGCATTGGTCATTGCATGTTTTATTCATAACCAATTGATGCATGCTCTGTGTTCTCCATATCAAAGCTATGACTTGACCTTTTGACTGACCTTTCAGATCACGGCAAACTGTTTAGCTGGAAAGGACTTAAAGGAGCAGGGTTAACGCCTGTGGAAGAGGCGAGCAGCGCTGCTCGAGCTTTTTGCTCAGGTCTTCACACTATTGCACTATGAGATGATACCAATGGCTAGAGTGCACTATACATACCACAGTAAGGTAACATGACATCTCAGCAGTGACTACGCAAATGTGGGAGGACAGTGTGGTCGGCCAATCTTTGTCACCCTTAAGACCCTAAGGCAGTAATACCTGGAGAGAAGGTTTTTTTTGTACATTGGTCCATGGCTGCCATTTGGCAATTTAGCATTCCGCAGTTTACCTCCCATGCTTTTCTGTCATGAGCAACTAAGCAACATTGGTGAGTTGTACTTTACATGGTGCTGACGCGCAGCTATAGAAACGAGCATTGATAAAGCTAGTAAATCTGGCGTTTGCTAGCCTGTGATGTTTTATTGATTTTTGGCAAATATATGCTATAGATCTTAAAAGTGTAAATGTAATAAAAAGTACTAATGCTGCTGTGTAAAGGAGAAGGGTGCCAATAAAAGACTGCAGATTTGTTGTCTGTAATGCTTCATCTCGGTCTGTGGAGGGAGCTGTCAATGTAGTCCTTTTTCTATGTCTGACAACTGTCAAATCGTCCTTCTTTTGTGTCGATGGTTACTGCAAACTGTAGTCCTACTTCTATGTCTATGACCTGTCCCCGTTTTTTAGGTCGAGGACCGCTGGTCTGCCGAAGGCAGAACCGGAAGTCGGAGATTTAATGACTTGGAGAAGAGGGGCTTGAACCCGCCCCTCTTCTCCCCTGTTCTCCATTGGCTGGCCTCTTCAATGCTGGCCAGCCATTGGAGAAGAGGTCCCGTCACTCCGATCAGGCCCCGTCCTTTTCGGATCGGGGGCGTGTTTTTTGCAGGAAGTCTAATTATCTCCTCCCGCCAATGGCAAGAGGAGATAAAAGCCAAACCCCGCCCCCGAATCCGAAAACGCCGCTGCCTTTCTCCGAGGCATTCGCCTCGGAGAAAGGCAGTGGTGTGCTCCTCCTCTTCCCCTGCTCTCGGGCAATCCATGTGCTGCCACACGTACATCCAGTATAGGACACGAAAAAAAACACCGAGCTATCTGGAAAACCGAGGTCAGGAAGCACGGAGCCGGTGTTTAGGTGGGGTGCTACTGCTGTGTTCACAATCTGACGTGTGTTCACAATCTGACGTGCATGATGAGACCTCGGCAGTTCTGGCCTCGGTGTCGAAGCTGTTGCGCGCGTCACATTCCGCATTCCGTTCCCAGGACAGTCTTCGCGGTTCGCCGAATGTCGAGCGCTGTAGCCCTGTTCATGTGCTGCGATGCGGGCAGGCAGGGTGCCTGCCGTGGGGTGCCACTGCTCTGTTCATCAGCTCTGTTGCTCGGGGCAGCCTGAGCAGGACTGCTGCTTCGTTCATCAGCTGCCACACATCCTGCCCCGGGCGCTTTCGGAAGGACCCCGTCATTTGGTGCTACAGAGCTGTTCACAAGTTTCTTTTCGTATGGGGGAGGTGTCTCCCCTCAGATAATGCTCTCCCATCATGGTGGAAGCTGTACCTGGTCGGGGGTTGCAGCAAAATCAGCAACCCTGTCCAAATTATCTGTCGACCCCTTTCTGTCTAGCCTCCCCAGGCATCGCCCCTCCCCCAGTGGAGAGCATCTTTAGTGTGAGGGCTTTCCCCGGTGGGTTTCCATCCCCAGGTAAAGGCCAGGTTCCGCCCCCTCGCCAGGTGTGGCCCCCGCCCCTCGCCAGGTATGGTGCTCCTCAGTGATTCCTGGTCCCGAGCTCCTTTTGCAGGACCCCCTCCTCGCCAGAGATGCTCCCAGCCTCCACGCACTCGCCGCTGGTCTGTGCAGCCAGCTCGGTGTCAGCAGCAGCAGTGGGGCATAGTGCCAATATCGGCAACCGTTATCATAGCACACATCAGTACATAACCATAATAAAACACATGACACTGAATGTAAGTGGAGAAATATTGCTGCAGGTTTATTAGCATAATAAATATGCAAACACGGTGGGTTATCTTACGGGCGATCCCAGGGCAGGCCAGCCCCATGCCGCCTGCCCGTCTGATAAGCCTAGAGTCACCATGGCAACGCCAATTGGTGTCTACCAAATGTTGGGAGGGTCCCCCCCCTCCCATCCGTGGACCTCCAGTCCACATGCTTCACCACGCCCCCCCGTGATGGGTGGGCGGAGCATACATGGCAGCCCCCGGTTGCTCAGACCCACAACCGCCTGTCGGTTAGCGGGGCGCCGTAGGTCTTCCAGTGGACACGCTAAAAGATCCCTGGGTATCCTGGCTTAGCACCACACGGTGCTGCTGCATGCTATACCCCTTGGTATGTGCAGACCCTGGATCGCCCTGTAACTCCTCCTGCAACACAAAGTGAAAATTGTTAGAAAAACCTCCCCCCCCTTCTTGTCCCTCCAGATGCCGGGTAAGCGGATGGGCGGGCAAGGCAAACGAGCGGACAAGAGGGCGAGGAGGGGGCGGGGACCGAATATGTACCCCCCCCTTAGCTCCTCCCCGCCGGAAGCAGCTACCTGTCTGGGGTCTCCCTAGGTCAAGCCCAGGGACACGACCTCCCACCCCTGTGCCTTCCTGTGGCACTAAGGCGGCCGCCCTCAAAGGGGCGGGCCGCTGCGCAACCCCCCCCCGGGCAGCCTTGCATAGTGCCAATATCGGCAACCGTTATCATAGCACACATCAGTACATAACCATAATAAAACACATGACACTGAATGTAAGTGGAGAAATATTGCTGCAGGTTTATTAGCATAATAAATATGCAAACACGGTGGGTTATCTTACGGGCGATCCCAGGGCAGGCCAGCCCCATGCCGCCTGCCCGTCTGATAAGCCTAGAGTCACCATGGCAACGCCAATTGGTGTCTACCAAATGTTGGGAGGGTCCCCCCCCTCCCATCCGTGGACCTCCAGTCCACATGCTTCACCACGCCCCCCCGTGATGGGTGGGCGGAGCATACATGGCAGCCCCCGGTTGCTCAGACCCACAACCGCCTGTCGGTTAGCGGGGCGCCGTAGGTCTTCACGTGGACACGCTAAAAGATCCCTGGGTATCCTGGCTTAGCACCACACGGTGCTGCTGCATGCTATACCCCTTGGTATGTGCAGACCCTGGATCGCCCTGTAACTCCTCCACAGCCTTGGGAGTGGCCACCGTCACTACCAGGGCCCCCCCACCAGGACCTCTATTATTAGCAACCCGCAGCTGTCAGAGCTTCCCCTAGATCCAGTAAAAACAACTCCATGCCTAAATCCGAGAGGTGAACCCCATCGCCTTTGAGACATCCCGTTGATTTGGCATGCAGAAGGCCGTGCCTGATGAAACCAAAGCCTCTTTGCTCAGTGAACTTGCGCATAGCGCTATTAACCTTTCTTCTAGATACCTCGATGGCATCGCCTGAGCGAGCACCATGCCAAATCGTGCGTGGTGTCATCTCAGACCACCACAGCTCACACGGCCCCAACAACACGCTCAACTTGCAGAAAGTATCCCTCATGTCTTGTAGTAGAGCTCTCCTTCCTAGTGATGTGAGGTCATTCCCCCCCAGGTGAACCACCAAGAGGTTGGGCGGGAGCCACCCTCCCCGGAGTCTCTGCTTCACTTTCCGTAACAAGTCGCACTAGCGCAAGCCTGGGAAACCCAACCACGTGATGTCCGTGTTGGCAAAGCCATTCTGCCACTCTCTTGCCGCCGCCCAATGTGCCAGTCTTGCAATAATTGAGTGACCAATTACCCACACCTTCATACCTAATAAAGAGAAAATTGGTTTTGAGTATATGTTTATTAAGCGGAAAGAGAAAAACAACATAAGCAAGCTTCAGCAAATCTGCAGTCAAGGTATACGTCAATCAGGAAACCAGCGAGGGAGGGGAGGCCTAATAAGATTGTGGTCACGACTAGACAGCCCAACCAATGTGACCCACAGCCCCCCCCGGCCACCCCTAGGGCCGGATGTACCGCTTGAAGCAATGCGACTGCCAGCGCCCCACCATCATAATACCTTCTGCAGGCATTCCCGCCAGGAACGCTGTGGTGGCCGCACCTATGCGGAAAGAGTGGCTGCTGAATATTTTGCCCCTAACCTCATGGCCGGACAGCCTAAGGCAGGCCTTGAGGATGTGGTCCACTTGAAATCTAGTGACCGGGAGGCCATCCTGATGCACTAGCAGGTAACCCGCCCCACGCGGGCGAAGCAGCAGGTAGGTTCTGACACAAGCTACCGGGCAATATCTCTCATCCCCTAAGCCATGTAGCACCACTACCCTCCCTCGCCCTAGCTGGTCAGTTTTGGACTGTCTAATGACTATTTTCAAGCACCCCGGTTCAAGTTCTACGTCCTTTACGTTCAGAGCCACCCCCGAGGGGTCAGATTTTGAGCGGGCCACTAGTTCCCCGATCCTGAAGGCACCAAAGAAGGCTAGGGAAAAACAGGCCGAGAACAGTGTAGCTTCGTACCCTGAGTGAGTGGCCCTATCCATACAGTCCAACATTCCTTGTAGCAGTGAGAAAGTAATGGGGGACCTGGGATCCGGGGATCGCGGATCCAGTTTAGCCCACCCTCGCAAGGCTGCCTTGATCACAAAAGCCTTGGTGGGATCAGCCTGCCCCCTCAGTCTGGCGTGGTGGCTGATGGCAGCGAGGTGGCCCGATATCCAGGAGTGAGTTTTTCCCTCCCCTCTGGCCCACAGCAAGAATTGTTGGACTCTAAGTTCCAGAGCCACCTGATCCTCCTCCCAGCCCCCTGTAATTGCACAAAAGAGGGTGACACAGCTCCCGTAGCGCTTCGCAGTTCTGGGGGCTAAGGACCGTTCTCCCAGCTCCCTCATCCGTGGTCCCACTTCAGCAGCCGCCACAAGTGCGGCGGGAAAGGGGTCCCCTCTTGACGTGCGCTCGGCCAGGCCTCCCGGAAGCGGTGCCACTGGAAACGAGACAAAGAGTCAGCGGCAACATTAGAAATCCCTGGAATGTGCCTGGCCCTGCACTCTACGTTGTTAAATAGGCAGGCCCTGGCAAGCTCTCGCAGTAGACACAGGACTAGGGGGCAGCTAGCAGACTGGGAGTTGATGGCCTGCACCACCGCCAGGTTGTCAGACCAGAAAAGCACCCGTTTGGCGGCCAAAGCCCTGGGCCAGAGATGAAAAGCAACCACAATTGGGAAGAGTTCCAGGACCGTGATCTTGGACGTGACCTTTTTCTTGTGCCAGGCGTTAGGCCACCTCTCTGCGCACCACTCCTTGTCCAAAATCACTCCGAACCCTTCCCGGCCAGACGCATCAGAAAAGAGGGCCAGCTCCCGGCTGTTGGCCCAGGGGTCGCGCCAGATGACAGCCCCATTAAAGTTGACTAGGAAGTCTGCCCACATGACTAGGTCTTCACGCATCCCCTTGTTCAGTTTAACCATGTGGTGCTTCCTGCTCACCGAGGCCGTAGCTCTAGCTAACCTTCGCGCAAATGCCCTGCCCGCGGGGATGACTCTGGCAGCAAAGTTTAGCTTCCCCAGAAGGCTCTGAATGGCAGCCAAGGAAACCTTCTCCCTCCCTACCACTCGGCTAATCTGATCTCTCAGGTCCCGCACCTTGTCAGCTGGCAGCCTGGCCTCCCCCGCCACTGTGTCCAGCTCGATCCCTAAGAAAGAGAGAACTTGAGCCGGGCCTTCCGTTTTCCTAGGGGCCAAGGGAACGCCGAAATGATGCATCAGGACCTGAAAATCAACCAGGGCTGCCCTACATTCCTGAGTGCCATCCCTCCCGATGAATAGGAAGTCATCTAAGTAATGGGAAACCCCAGAAACGCTGTAAGTGTGCTGGAAGGCCCATTGAAGGAAAGAGCTGAAGGCCTCGAAGAAGGCACAGGAAACCGCACACCCCATGGGCATGCACTTGTCAAAGTAGTACATGCCGTCCACCTTGAAACCCAGCAGGTGTTGGCTGCTGGGGTGCACTGGTAGTAACCGAAAGGCCGACTCAATGTCGGCCTTCGCCAACCAGGCTCCTTTGCCAGCCCTCCTTACCAGGTCAAGTGCGACATCCAATGTACAATAAGACACCGAGCATGACCCCTCCTGAAGGCCGTGGTTTACTGAGCTCCCCTCCGGGTAAGACAAGTGGTGAATCAACCTGAAAGACCCTGGATCTTTTTTAGGGACCAAGCCAAGGGGGGAGACTACAAAGTTGTCTAACGGGGGCTCCCTGAAAGGACCCGCCACCCGCCCCAGCCTCAGTTCCTTCTGAACTTTTTCCTTCAAGACCTGTGGGAGGGCCCTGGCAGATCTGAGGTTCTCCGCATCGCGGCCGGACAGGGGACCTACATAAGGGATGGTGAAGCCCAGCGAGAACCCTTCAAGCAGGAGCGCACTGTCAGCGGAGAGGGGGTACAGTCTGAGTAACTCTAGCATGCGGTCCAGAAGGACCGGGGAAGGACCCTTGCTGGCCAGGGGCGCAGGAGTGCAGGCGACTAGGTCGGTAGGAGAGTGATGGAGGGGTGGGGCCGCAGCTGGGGAAAGGGGAGGAGGCGACTCAAGCAGATGGTTTGGCAGGGTCAGCAGGCTTCTTGTCCTGTTTGGTTTGGCACGAGGCAGCGGGGTGACGCCCCCCGCACTTGCTGCACGAGTGCTGGAAACGGCACTTGACCCCCCAAGAGCAAGCTCCGGCATTGAAAAGGTTGCAAGTCCCAGGAGAGACCCGCTTAGCCCCTCCTCCCCTGCCACCTCCTCTACGCCCCCCCCGAAAGGACTGCCTCGCTTGCTTAGCATTGAACTGGGAGCTCCCTGTCTGTCCGCCACCTCCTCCAGACCCTTTGGGAAGAGAGGCAGGACTCTTGGATCCCCGAGACCCCATGTGGTCCATCCACAGCTGTACCTCTTTCTGGTCCCATTCCATCTCTGGGCAAATGGCCATCTTCTTTCTGAACTCCATGTCATAATTGAGCCACCCTTCCCCGCCCCACTTCTGCGCCTCTGTGTGAATTAGCCTCTGGTACAGTACCAAGGCCTGGCCCTGTTCAGGAAATTTTTCAAGTATAACAGATTGAAGGATGGAAAAAGCGGCTAGCCAGTTATCTATTGTTTTATCCGGCCACTGCTGGAACCTGACCTTCTTGTCATCCTCCTTCCCCCCAAGCCTACGCGCGTCTTGCCCATGCTGGCCCAGCAGAAGTAGTGAAAAGATGTCTAAAAACTCACGCCTCCAGATGAATTCTTTTACTGCTAAGGGGACCTCCCAGATCAGCGAGCTATGGCCAGAGAGGAGCGGGGCATGAGTAAACTCCTTCTTAGCTGGGACCTGCAGAGGTGAGCGTGGTACTGTAGCGCTAGCTAGTTGTGTGGACGCGCTGCCCCCCGGGGCGGGGGGGGGGGGTGGCGATATCAATGGCGGCAGCAGACTGCCCGGTTAGCGGCTCACCTCCTGCTGGTTGCCGCAGCTCGCCCCCTGCCGGGATGGGCCCCGGGGCCGGGGGGCCAGCGGGAGCCGCCTTCTCCTGCCTGGCGGACAAGACAGGCCCTACCACCGCCGCCGGTTCTGCACTTCTGGGCAAGGAAATAGGCGGTGTGCACGGCACCGTGGACAGCTCGGGGGCCTGACGACATGTCCCTTGTGGTGCCCAAACAGTGGCTGCAGCGGAAAGGTTCCCTCCCGCACTGTCAGCAGTCGGCCGCCCCACAGCTGAGGCTGCCCGCGAGAAACCCGCCCTGACCTCATCCATGAAATTTTTAAGGGTCTCATTGAGGTTGGCGAGATCCTCCCTGGATGCAAAGTTAGTGGCATGAGAGCTTGAACTGCTCGGTGGTGGCGGGCCAGCCGGGGACGGCGGGGGCGGAAGCCCGGAAGAGCCCTTGACGGCGGGCACCGAGCGGACCCTGTGTGCAGTACGTTCAGCCGGGAAGTCTCTAACTGTGGCCCTGCGGATTCGTTTAGGGCGAGGGGGTCCCGCCTCCTCGTTCGACTCTTGTCCCGTCGTATGGCCCCCAGAGATGACCCCAGAGTCATCAGGGCAGCTGGCCTTGAGGAGGTCTGCAGCCCAGGCCAGTCCTTTGGATTTGGCCATCTCAATAATTGCTGCTAACTGTGCGTCTTGCGAATTGCCCGGCTGTGTCTCATCGACCTGGGACGGCGTCGAGAAGAGCGCTGGGGTGCCCTCACTATCCATCTCGGACTGGGTCCTAACCTGAAAGAGAAATGAACGTAAGCATCGGCCAATACCACTTGAGACCGGCCCCTACCCACCCTTAACCAATCCGCGCCGTCACACACGCTCTTACTTACTCTCGCGGAAGAGAACGCACCTCCTTCAGCTCAGAGCGTATTGCTGTCCCAGATTTCACCCTTTTTCCGGCAGCAAGCGTGATCGTCTGATACACCTAAAACCTTCGCACGAACCTTCGCACGATCTAGGAAGGAAGAGAAGAGAGGATGACACGACAATATCACTTCCCTGCTGCTCTGACCAACATGCATGGAGGTGAGGTGATCGCGCAGAATCATGGATGTACGGCATTCATAACAGGCCTGAGTTTATCTCCCAGTTCCCCGGACACTACATCTCCTTCGCTACTGAAGATCGGGTAACCGGGGAGAACGTGGAGAGTGCACTGCACAATAGTACGACCACGGTGTGAGATGCTACCTTTAGATGACGTACCATTAAGATGTTGGTAATTTCCTGTCTTACAATGGCACGCGACGAAGCACAGCCTTCACGTTATGTTGGTAGCGTGCGATACTGAAAGCCAGTCTCCCGAGCGCAATGGTGCGCCGGAAGGTAACTAGGGCGGTTTGTGGCACGCGTGCAGAGACGCCCGGGAGGAACGGGCGCCTTGCCGCGCGCACCATGAATGTACAAGAGGACGGCACTATGAGGAGATGGACTGGGCTGTGCCGGAGTACCATGCACACGATCATATGTTCACATATTGGCTCATTACCAGGATTTGTACGAGTGGATGTGGCAACAAAGGGTCAGTCTTACCGCTTTGCATAGCACCGTCTTTACATAACACATTCAGGCCCGTGGAGATTCAGTGATTTGCCCAAAATTACCTGATGTGGACGACCCTGGTGTCCCGCACTAGAGGCGGCAGCGCATCCGACGGACCACTTCCTTCGCCTGGACGCGACCCCCAGGCTCAAGAAATACACGTTTGAGATAGTGCTGCGGGCGTACGAACATACGCCTTTTGCGGACATTGCGTAACCCCCGTAATCTACTGAGCCATCCTGCCCAGCGTTATTACTTTGCGACTGATTGCTAAGCTGAGCACAGAAATGCTGCGAAATAGGCGCAAGTGACAGGCCCAAGTCGAGCACAGTCGCATTCTGGTACGTATCGTTTTAGCTGCCCCTGCGAAGAACTATTGTGGGAGTGTGCAGAAGTTATTCTTTTGAAACCCTGTGAAGTCTTTTCAGCTGTAACTAATACGCAAACGTTCCTGAGCTTGCAGGGTTAAACACAAACGGCAGCAGACCCTCTTCGAAAAAAGGACTGGAACGTGTAAACACGCTACTTCCCGTAAAAGGCTGCTGTTAGCAACGCACCTAAAACAGTATTTTTAACCGCAAACCAGTGCATTGTGCTTGCTTTCCTGTCCGCTTCGATGGACGGGTTGAAAGTTCACTCACTGACTATTGCAGGAAGAGATGTCCCCCAGATACACGAGCGCCCCGAGGCGGCACTCATGGCGCCCCGAGCCGAGCCCACTGTGGCCTGATCCTGTCCGCCTCGCGACGCACCTTTCCCCCCCCCCCCCGCGGGCCCCCAAACATGGCGGCTAGGGGGGGGCAAGACGCGATTCGAGCGCATGGCGGGGACCGCTGTTGAGAACTTGCCGGCTCGCACATGCAGCTAACGTGCATGCTTCCCCAAACCCGCGAACCCACGTACGAGGCCCCCACGTCCCCAGGGCAGTCTGTTTTATGCCCCGTGAATCAGGGCCAGGACTCGTTGCCCAGAGTGAACCTGTGTGCACACCCGAAGGCAAGTGAGATACCCCCCCCCAGCCCCGCGATCCTCAGGCATTTGTCGGAGCAGGGAAGGGAGTGGGAGGGTGAGCGTGGGCCGCCGACCGTGGTCTGAATCCGCCCCATCGACAACCTCCCATTACCGAGTCCGTAACCAGCTCATGTCCAGGACTCGTAACGAATGCCAAGCCCGACTAACGATGCAAGGAGCCTGGCCCAGGGTAACTTCCAATTAATCACAAACGGCGCTTTCCCCTCAACGTGCACAAGATCCAGTCCCCCGCCGCAACTCTCCCCCCGGCTAAACACCAACTCTAATCGCCACGAGCAACCAGGGGGAGTGAGAGGAATCGGACGCTCCGTAACCCGAGCGCGACCGAGGCCTCCCGCAGGAGCCGGCTCGATATTCACATAGCGATGTGGACATAAAGGGACGCGGGGCACAGGGCCGGGGCACTAGCCCCCTCGCACTCTACTCGACCTCGTGGCACGCGACCCACAGCATTCTGCCCTCAACG
This sequence comes from Triturus cristatus, assembly GCF_964204655.1. Classification (NCBI taxonomy): domain Eukaryota; kingdom Metazoa; phylum Chordata; class Amphibia; order Caudata; family Salamandridae; genus Triturus; species Triturus cristatus. The sequence continues at coordinate 377,882,583 of NC_140590.1, read as the reverse complement.
TACACACGATCCTGCCCCCTCACAAACTCTTTCCCGAGCACGGCCCCCCCCCCCCGCCCGTGGCACGCCGACCACAGGGCCCTGTCTCCTGGTACTGCCCAGGGACAAGGCCGGGGCGAGAGGGAAGTAACCGGCAGACTCACCGAAGAGAAGACGGGCGACACGACGGAGCACGACGGACTGCAGGCAAGGCAAACGAGCGGACAAGAGGGCGAGGAGGGGGCGGGGACCGAATATGTACCCCCCCCTTAGCTCCTCCCCGCCGGAAGCAGCTACCTGTCTGGGGTCTCCCTAGGTCAAGCCCAGGGACACGACCTCCCACCCCTGTGCCTTCCTGTGGCACTAAGGCGGCCGCCTTCAAAGGGGCGGGCCGCTGCGCAACCCCCCCCCCCCGGGCAGCCTTGCAGAAGGCGGAGGCAGCCCTAGCAGGCTAGGATGTGTTTAAAGCGGCAGCATGGGCTGCGCAGAGCGAGCCCGCAGAGCGCAGCAATCAGGGGAGCCCTCAGTAGCACTCCCAGGGCCTTCCCTGAGCAACAGGGGCGTGTGCTGCACACCGGGTGTCCCGTGCTTCCCATCACACAGCCCGAGCCATACTTCTCCCTCACTGTTAATCCATCCGCCTGTGTGTGTGAATTCTGTCGCCGTTCCGAAGGTCTCGTCTGTTGATGCCATCTGAGGTGTATGTGAGCCCCGCGTGTGCATCCTTTCAGCCGAGTGTGCATATTTTAAGCCCCGTCGGTGTGCATTGTTGCAGTCCCTGTATGTGTTTCATTTCAGCACCTGTCTTGGTGCGTATCATTTCAGCCCCTTTGTGTGTATATTGTCAGCACCTTTGTGTATATCCTTTCAGCCTCTCTGCGCGCATCATTTCAGACCCTGTCTGCTTTATCCTTTTAGTCCTAGAGTGTTTAACCTTTCAGCCCCCGTGTCTGTTTATACCTCCAGTCACCGAGTGTGCAGCCTTTCAGCCCTTGTGTGTATCCTTTCTTCTGGGAGCCCCCGTGTGTATCCTTTCAGCTCCTGTCCGTGTATCCTTTTAGACCCTGTGAGTGTATTATCCCAGCCCTTGTGTGTGTATTCTTTCTACCATTATTCCAGAGTGTGTATCTTTTCGGACCCGTGTGTTCTTTCAGCTCCAGTCTCTATCCTGTCAGCCCATCACCGTGTATCCTGACGCCCCCTGTGAGAGTATATTTTTAGCCCTTGTGTGTTTATCCTTCCAACCCCTGTGTGTTTCTAATTTCAGCCCCTGCGTGTATTCCTTTAAGTCGCCATGTGTGTCTCCTCACAGTGCTTCTATGTGTCTTTTTAGGTCTCGGCTAGCTTGCGCAGTCTCGCTCGCGAGATTTAACAAGCATTTACAATGCAATGGTCTCGGCATTGGTAAAGTTAGAGCTATTGGCATTGCTCATGACATTATTTTTGTTTATGTTTTTGTTTTTAAAACATTTAAAGAAACGGCATTGTCATGAGCAATGCCAATAGCTCTAACTTTAACAATGCCGAGACCATTGCATTGTAAATGCTTGTTGTTTTGAGAATCTGGTCACCCTACGTAGAGGACACCGAGAGTACATCAGTGTAGGAGTAAACACAGAGGCGGGGTCTAGGCAGAGCCCGCGTTATTGCAGCAGGGTTGGAATGCACTGACTAAGGGTCTAACCTGGCGGTCATTATCTGTCTGCAGTATCTGTACAATTCATGTATACATAATCACTGCCGTAGCAATTTTCTACATGTACTTGCTGCTTTTGGTAGTTATCATGCGACGACGCTGCCGTCTAGTGGCTGCTACTGGAATTACTCACATTTTAGTCGGTCCTTTTCAAAGGGTTGTCAGTTTTCGTTCGTAAATGAGACTTTTATTTACCTGAAAGGTTGACGCAAAGGGGGTGTCCGATTCATCGGACCAGTGCAAGGAGATTTGCTGAGCTAGGCGAACTAATGGTTTCCGGCCCCTTTCTCTCATACATTGTAATAACATTTCGACAACCAGCGACACAGTCTGCTAAATATGCAGTTCTGTGTCTGTCACTGAATTCAAGTTCCAGGTGGGCCAAGGGTGCTTTTGGATGGGCCACTGTAGCAGTCACGGCCGGCATGACTTTGGGGGGGGGGGGGGAGGGGGGATGGGAGGGGTGTCATATCTACTTGCGAACAGTCACCATGATACAACGGATTGCGTCTGTTTGTATACAGACCATGTGGAGAGTTATTTGAAAGTAAGAGCAATGTCTGGACCTAACTGCAAACCCTCAAATTCCAGCAGGCCAGGATTCAGTACAAGTACTTGAAAGCCTAGCATATTATAATAGTTCAAGATTACAGCAGTCCCTTTTACCACACGAAAGCCTTGACATCACTGTATTCGAAAGGCTGGCTATTTACTTGTTGCAATTTGTCCAACACTTATTTCTCTGCACAAATTTAACTTGATACATTTTACTTTCTTGTCATTTTTTTGCGATGTACTTTCAAAGATATAAATTCTTGAAAAACAGTAACGCATTTGAAAAAAAGAGAAAGGAGTATTTTATGAAAACTGCCATCAGTTTTCACATCGACCATTTCAAAACTAGCAGTCCAGTCATAGAGGTAACCTTCTATTATTCTTTGAAAACTCCCTTATAAACTCATCCATACATAGGTTTCCGTGAGCTCCTTTCTCATGTGCTAAAATAGTCAAATTATGAAAGATAAAGTATTAATCTGAAATGCAAAACAGGAGAATGAGACACCCATCTAGTTGCTGAATTGCAGTATGTGAAACTAGAAATCCTGGCATCAATCCTGGATTCCACGCTTGACCAATTTGTGTGATCCTACCCAAACCTTTATTTCCCTGAGCCTCCTTTATTCATCATCACATAAGAGGGCACCTTCAATACATGTGTTCTAGATGTGCACTGTACAAAACAAATTTTCTGGGAGAACAAGCCCATTTGATGTATGAGTGCTCGGGCTTGTTCTCACTTGTTAGGTAGATCCCTAGGGGTCACATATCGGGGGTGTGGGTGATTTCCCCCTCCCTTGAGCACCATAGCAACTATTTACGAATTAGGATAATACCGCTAAGAGTGAGCACCAACACCACACAGGGCCCTATCACCCAACGCAGAGTTTATTTCAAAACACATTTTCTGTTTGATTAGGCTACTATAATAGTGCTCCATTTGTACTAAGAATCTAAGCCACAAGTAAGGTGAACATAACAGCAGACTTGCCTTTTAGTTTACTATGGGCCAGATGTACAACCCTGTTTTGCAGTCGCAAACGGGCAATTGGCCCATTTGCGACTGCAAAAAAGGGTGTTGGTATGTACAAACGCTATTGTGCAAGACTGTATTAGGAAGGGGCGTTCCAAGGGCGTCCCTTCCTGATAGCGAGCCGCATTTGTATGTATCGTTGTTTTGCAACCGCAGTTGCAGTTGCAAAACACTCGCAGTTTATCACCTACTTCAAGTACGCAGTAAGCCACTCGGAAAGAGGAAGGAGTCGCCAGGGGATCCCTTCCTCTTTGTGAATGGATGCGAAAATATTTTTTAAGAGCAGGCAGTGGTCCCATGGACCACTGCTTGCTCTTAAAAAATGAAACCTCCAACAGTGCACCTCATCTCTCTGTAGCCTCTCCCCCTCATGACCTCCTCCTTAGATTCCCTCACTACCACCCTCCACCATTGCCCCATATCTCTCTGTAGCCCCCCTACACCTCATGACCACCTCCTTGGATTCCATCATTGCCACCCTCCACCAGTGCTCCTTATCGCTCCATAGCCCCTTCCCCCATGACCTACTCCTCAGACTCCCTCACTACCACCCTCCACCAGTGTCCCTCATCTCTCTGTAGCCCCCCTACACCTCATGACCACCTCCTTGGATGTCCTCACTACCACCCTCCACCAGTGTCCCTCATCTCTCTGTAACCTCTCCCTCTCATGACCTCCTCCTCAGACTCCCTCACTACCACCCTCCACTATTGCCCCTCATCTCTCTGTATCCCACCTAAACCCCTTGACCCCCTCCACGGTTGCCCTCACGCAACTCCTAGAAGAAGAAAAATAACATTCAGAGGCACTTTTTAAATTTCAGTGGCTATTTTTTATTGGCCTTCTTAATGTCGCTGCAAGTGGTGGCTAGTGACATTTTAAAGTGGTGAGGCGTAAAGTTAGGGATCACTTAAGTAGCAAGCGAGCACAGCATTTTCTTTTACTCTACTTGAGCCTTATTATTTTGAAGACTGTGTAGCCCCATCAAAAGGGTCCCATCACACCCATTTCAACAGAATCACAATTACAACAGGAGTATGTGACCACTTTGTGCTCTCTGCCGAGAGGGCAAGGATGGATGGCCATGTTTTCTGAACACGTTTTTGACTGACTGCATGCACTATGAAAAACATGCAGTGCCCTCAGTCTCCGCTCCAGAGCTCTCAGTTGTGGCATAAACACATAGCGCTGCTTCTGCGACTCGATCCAAAGGACAGGTGCCTGGAATCTTGAGTGATCTGATTTATAAGGCGCTGTCTGCCCCATTTCACGTTTAATGTTGCCATATTATTGGAGTACTTTGCCTGAGCACCAGTTACATTACACAAAGAGAACACATTCAGTTTTGGGTTCCACACGCAGATCACAGACTATTCTTCTTTTTACCGAGTGATGGGCTGTAATTAAATAAAGCAAGTCTGTTTAAACGTCATTAAGACCTGAGCATTTGCTACAGCAGGGTGGTCACAAACCACGGTTCATAATTAAAAGAAAATCCTGAGAAGATCTGAAGCATCTTCTGAAAATACGCCACTTCCCACCTTGAGGAAAACTTCCTCACCGAATGCGGGTAAATAACTGCCTCCCGCATTTTAGAGGAATCTCTGCTACATCCAGTTTGCTTGGATAAGCTCTGAATGTGCCAGATAACATCAATTTGGCATAAAATTTAAAATGGTAGAATACCTCACTTCAGCAAAGCCTGACCTAAATCATTGGGAGACCGGGCATTGCACATGCACGACTTCCTGTCACTGGAGAGTTTCGGAGTTTTAAATGGAAGATAGGAATGGATCCTGGCTGACGAAGGGCGATACAAGGCAAATAATGCTCCCCCCCCCCTCCTCATCATCATTCCTTTTAGGAGGACAACTCTCTGGTTAAAATAACCACACAACAGTGACGGACACGCCACTTCTCACAGGTTGCACAGAACTAAAATGTGAGCAGTCTCCACTCGCTGCGAGTGCCAAGGTTCATGATTGGGTGGGCCTGGCCCACCCGCTAGAGTCAGGCCTTACGCAACTAGACCTGAACTTCGGGGGGACTAACACTCCCAGCCAGGGCTGGCCCTAGCACTGGTTGCACACAGTGCAACAGTCTTTTATCTGAAAGAAACCCGTTAGTTAGATTCCTCACCTTAGAATATCCCCAGGCGTCAGACTGGATCCGGAAGATTTTTCATCAGCAATACCCCTTGCGCGTCGCTAGGCGTCGTCTGCGGCTCCGCGTCCGTCGTCGGCGTCGTGCGCCGGAATGACGTCGTCGGAGTACTTAGACGCCGCCCTCGCGCGCTGACGTCAGTTCTTCTTTTTTCCGCGCCAGTAAGCGCAGATCCGGGAGAGCTACCCCTTTAGTCACTTTTTGACTAACTTTTTCGATCCTTTTTGATCTTGTCTCGACTCCGGTGCCGGTAGGATACCTGGTTTTAAAGCCTGTGCTGACTGCAACCGCTTGATGTCTGTTACAGACCATCACCGCCGGTGCCTTTACTGCTTGGGCCTCGACCACGACGCGGCGTCGTGTTCGGACTGCAAGGCCCTGACCTCGAAGGCTAGACGGGAGCGGTCCCGCAAGCTTCTCGAGCTTCGCCACTCGGCTCCGCGCCCCTCTCGATCCCGGTCCAGGAGGAGGTCCAAGGATCGGTCGCGGAGCCGCAGCCGACGTCATCATCGATCGTCTGGCTCCAAGTCTTCGGGTAAGTCGAAGCACTCCAAGAAGTCCAAGAGGCGACACCGCTCTTCGGACTCCCCTCGCGCGACTCGGCCGAGGGTCAGGGTCGTTCCACCCCCGCGGCTCCAGCGGCGCCGCAGGCGCCATGCAAGTCCCCATACCCGCCGGTCCCTGGGACTGACGCGACGCCGGCGGAAGTCAGTGCCTTCCTCTCGGCCATGAGGAACCTGGCTCCGCCGTCGACGCCCGCTGGCGCGCCTTCGGGCCCCGCGGACCCGACTGGGCAACCTTGCCTGCCAGCGGCTCCGGCCCCGGCGCCATCGACGGCTCCGGCCTCGACGCCGCAAGCGCCCGAGGGACCCGTTCCCGAGTCCCCGCCGACGCCGGTCGACCTCGTCACGCCTCCTCCGCCGGCGTCGACACCGGTTCCACCCCCGACGCCGGCTCTGCTCGGCGTCGGGCCCCAGTTCAGTCCGGGCCCGGCGCCGATACGGCGTCTATGGACGCCGCGTTCGGCGCCGCTGGTGACACATTTTGTCTATCGCCCGGCTCCGATCCTTCCTCCTGCATACCAGGAATCGGATGATGGGGGCGAATGGGAGGGATCCGAGGATCCTATGGCCGTTCAGGCTCAACTGTCACAGGACTGGGCAGATGAACTGGGGGAGGCCAGTGGCCTGGATACCTCTCCAGACACTGGATTCATCTCTCCTCCGACTGTGGCTTCGGAGGAGGGTGCTGCTTTCTCTGTGGTGCTGCGCAAGGCGGCCGGAGCCCTTGGGCTCGAGCTACCTGCCATGGCTGTGAGGACTAACATCCTCACTGAGGTGCTTCAGTCTGCAGCAAGCTCCACTGAGCCTCTGCTGCCATTCAATGAGGCCCTCACTGACTTTCTGCAGGGCACCTGGTCCAAGCCCTCCACAGTCCCTCCTGTGGACAGGAACGTCGCCAGGCGCCACCGCCCTGCTCCGGGCGACCCCAGTTTTCTGTCCCAACACCCTACCCCCGAGAGCCTGGTTATCCAGGCCTCTACCTCCCAATCCTCCTTCCCGACTGCTCCGCCGGACCGGGATTCCAAGAGACTGGAACAGTTCGGCAAAAAGCTGTTCTCCTCCCTTAGTTTGGGCCTGCGGTCTTTGAATACCGCCTGTCTCTTGGACCGTTATTCCCACTCTCTGTGGGATACGGTGGAAGACGTGCTGCCCCTGTGTCCGGAGGAGATCCAGACACGACTTACCCAGGCTCTGGCCAAAGGGAGGGATGCAGCACGACATGCTATCAGATGTGGGCTTGACACTACGGACTCGCTGGGTAGGGCGATTTCTACCTCAGTGGCGCTTCGAGGTCACGCCTGGCTGCGGTCCACGTCCTTTTCGGGCGATGTCCAGAGCACCCTCATGGACATGCCCTTTGATGGCACTCGCCTTTTCGGCGAGAAAGCGGACAGTGCGCTGAATCGCTTTAAGGACTCCCGGGCTACGGCCAAGTCCTTGGGCCTCTAGGCCCCGCAGTCGCAAACTTCTGCCTTTCGCCCCTTTCGTGGCCAAGGAAGGGGTGCCTCCTCACGTACGCCTAGCCACCAGCCGCAGAACCAACCTGCGCGCGGTCGCGGACGTGGTTTCCGCCGAGGCGGTTCTGGAGGACGACGCGGTCAGCCCACATCCGCCCCGGCAGCATCCGCCTCAAAGCCTTCCTAGTCCGAGCTTTCAGGCCCATTCCACGCCAGTGGGCGGCATAGTTCGCCATCACCTGCTCCACTGGCGGTCCATCACATCGGACAGGTGGGTGCTGCAAATCGTCCGAAGGGGCTACTCCCTCCCCTTCGAGACGACCCCTCCAGCCATGCCACCGCAGCACCACCGTATCTCGGGGGATCATTTGAATCTTGTCCATGAGGAAGTTTCGGCCCTCTTGGCCAAGGGGGCCGTCAAGCGCGTTCCAAGCCCAGAAGTAGGTCGTGGTTGTTATTCCCACTACTTTCTGGTTCCCAAGAAGGGCAAAGGGGGCCTACGCCCTATCTTGGACCTCCGGAACGTCAATGCCTTCCTCCGGAAGGAAAGGTTCAAGATGTTGACTTTGGCTCAGGTTCTAGCTGCCCTAGACCCGGGAGACTGGATGGTAGCGTTGGACTTGCAGGACGCATATTTCCACATCCCCGTCCTGCCGGCCCACTGGCGTTACCTGCGGTTCACGGTGGGTCAAGAGCACTTTCAGTTTACCGTGCTCCCCTTCGGCCTTACCAGTGCCCCTCGGGTGTTCACGAAAGTGATGGCGGTGGTCGCAGCTCATCTGCGCAGATCAGGGGTTCCAGTCTTCCCCTATCTCGACGACTGGTTGTTGAAGGCGGGCTCGCCCCAGGCAGTCGTCTCCCACCTCCAGACTACGGCGGATCTCCTGCATTTGCTGGGGTTTTCCATACACGTGCCGAAGTCACACCTGAGTCCCTCTCAGAAGCTCCTCTTCATCGGAGCGGTTCTCGATTCGGCGCAGTTCCGGGTCCATCCACCGGAACAGCAGGTCCGGGATATTCAGGCCCTGATTCCCATCTTTCGGCCTCTATCCTGGGTTTCGGTCAGGCTAGTGTTGCGGCTTCTGGGGCTGATGGCCTCCTGCATCCTACTAGTGCATCACGTCAGGCGGCGTATGCGGGCTCTGCAGTGGGACCTGAAGTTTCAGTGGGCCCAGCATCACGGCAACCTGTCTGACCATGTCTTGATCTCGGAGGGCACTGCACAGCAGTTGCAGTGGTGGCTCACGGACTGCGATTGGGTCAAGGGCAAGAGCCTCTCCCTTCCCCAACCGGACCATGTCGTAGTGACGGATGCGTCCCTCCTGGGATGGGGTGGCCATATGGGAGAGGCGGAGATCAGAGGCCTCTGGTCTCCGGCGGAGTCTCGTCTCCACATCAACCTGTTGGAGTTGAGAGCGATCCGACTTGCACTGAAAGCCTTCCTTCCCTCTGTCAGTGGAAGTGTCGTGCAGGTGTTCACGGACAACACCACCGCCATGTGGTATTGCAACCAACAAGGCGGGGTGGGGTCGTGGACCCTTTGTCAGGAGGCTCTGCGCCTCTGGACATGGCTGGAACACCAGGGCGTCACCCTAGTGGTTCAACATCTGGCGGGCTCTCTGAACGCCAGAGCAGACGAACTCAGCCGCCGGTGCATGATGGATCACGAATGGCGTCTGAACTCCGAGGTGGCGCAAGGTCTCTTTCAGCAGTGGGGAGAGCCTTGGTTAGATCTATTCGCCACCGACGAGAACGCGCAATGTCAGCAGTTCTGCGCGTTGGAATTTCCAAGGCGGCACTCGCTCGGCGACGCTTTTCGTCACGAGTGGAGTTGCGGTCTGTTGTACGCCTTTCCGCCTATACCACTCTGCCCAGAGTGCTGAAGAAGATCAGGCGTGACCGGGCCCAAGTCATCTTGGTGGCTCCGGATTGGGCACGAAGGTACTGGTATCCCGAGCTACTCAGTATGTTGACCGATGCTCCGATACGTCTGCCCCTTCGGGAGGATCTTCTGTCGCAGCAGCAGGGGACGGTCCTCCACCCGAACCTGTCCAGCCTCCACCTCCATGCGTGGAGATTGAGCGGCGGCAGTTGATGCCATTTGACTTGCCTCCTGAAGTCTGTGATATCATTCTGGCAGCCAGGCGTCCCTCCACAAAGATGGTATACGCCTGCCGGTGGAACAAATTTGTGGCATGGTGCACAGCAAAGGCTGTGAATCCCCTTTCCGCCCCTCTTTCTGAGGTTCTCCTCTTTCTTCTTTCTTTGACCCGGCAGGGCTCTGCCCTGGGCACCTTGAAAGGTTATCTTGCTGCCATCTCTGCCTTCTTGCGGCTTCCTGATCAGCCTTCTCTTTTCAAGTCCCCTGTAGTTACACGCTTTCTAAAAGGCATTACTCACACGTTCCCTCCTGTCCCTTTTGTAATGCCTCAGTGGGACTTGAATCTTGTTCTCACATTTCTAATGTGCGCTCCCTTTGAGCCTCTTCATAATTGTCCTCTTCGTCTGCTGACGCTTACGACTGCTTTTCTGGTAGCCATCACCTCGGCTAGACGGGTGAGTGAGCTCCAGGCTTTATCTTCAAAGCCTCCTTTTCTCTCTATTCATCCGGGCAAGGTTGTCCTTCGGCCTCGTCCCTCCTTTCTTCCGAAAGTGGTGACCCCCTTTCATCTTGGGCAGTCTGTCACCTTGCCCACCTTCTTTCCGCCTCCGCATCCTTCCAAAGAGGAAGAGAGGCTCCACCGTCTGGACCCAAAACGTGCGCTCTCCTTTTATCTGGACCGCACAAAGCAGTTCCGGGTGGCCGACCAACTTTTCGTTGGATACGTGGGTGCTAAGAAGGGGAAAGCTGTGCACAAACGGACCATCTCTCGGTGGGTCGTTTTGTGCATCAAAATTTGTTATTCCTTGGCAAAAAAGGACCCTCCTGTTGGGCTGTGCGCCCATTCTACTCGGGCCACAGCGGCTACTACTGCTTTGGGACGGGGTGTCCCTTTGCAGGACATCTGTCAGGCGGCAACGTGGGCTTCGCTACACACGTTTGCCAGGCATTATTGCCTTGACAGCCAAGTCCGGAGGGATGGCTTCTTTGGCCGTTCTGTCCTCCAGGACTTTCTGGTGTGATCTTGGTTCGCAGACCTACCACCGGGGATGGTATTGCTTGGGTATCTATTCTAAGGTGAGGAATCTAACTAACGTGTTTCTTTCAGATGAACAAGTTACTTATCTTCGGTAACGATGTATCTGTAAGAAACATTAGTTAGTTAGATTCCTCACCGACCCACCCATCCTCCCCGTTCTGCGAATTGACATCTAGGGTTAAGGTTATCCTTTTCAGGCCCCTAGATTTTATTTTTGGCACCAGTGTCGGTCTTTGCATGGCTCTGCGTTCCTGGCGCGGAAAGCTGTGTACAAGAACTGACGTCCGCGCGCGAGGGCGGCGTCTAAGTACTCCGACGACGTCATTCCGGCGCACGACGCCGACGACTGACGCGGAGACGCAGACGACGCCTAGCGTCGCGCAAGGGGTATTGCTGACGAAAAATCTTACGGATCCAGTCTGACGCCTGGGGATATTCTAAGGTGAGGAATCTAACTAACTAATGTTTCTTACAGATACATCGTTACCGAAGGTAAGTAACTTGTTCTTTAGAGCCCCTTCCCCATTTCCTCCTTTGCAATGAATTCCCTCACTACCACTCGCCAACAATGCATCTCATCTCTCTATAGTACCTTTCTGGCAAACGTCATTTTTTTATAGCGCTACTCACAGTTTACTCTCACTCAGTTTTGTGATCTGCATGGTACACACAGGGCCAGACTGGGAATGTAGACCAGCCATGGCAATTAAATCGGGCCAGCCGCAGGGGGTGGGGGGAGGGGGGGAAGGCTGCTGGTGGGGAAACACCGCTGCTGCGCTTGGTGCAGGGGGCCGATATTGCAGCGCTGCTGCAAAACCAGCCCCCTCTACAAATAATGGCACCCACCAGTCCAAAATCGCGCCCCACCCTTCCAGCCCACCGAGAAAACACCCGGTGCCAGCTCCGGCCCTGGGTACACGTTCTTTGTGCAGGCACATTAACCCTCTCTGTTGTGTGGGTGGCAGGAGTGCCCAGGAGTGCACGGTGAGTGATGCGACAGTGTGAGAGTCGGGTAAAAGAACTGACTGCAGGTGACCATATTAATTTGGGTGCGGATGTAAGTGAAAAGTGGGCCGAATGAATGCATGGTTAGTGATGGGCTTGTTTGATTGAGATTGCAGTTTGAGCCGTGAGGGGAACAGGTGAGTGCAGGGTGAGCAGTGTGCTTGTCTGACTGCAGGGCGAGGGACAGGGTGAACAGCACAAGTGCTTTGTGAGTGCAGAGTGATCACTGTGAGTGCAGGGTGAGCGGGTGAATGGTGTGAGTTCATGGTGATCATTGTGAGTACATTGTGATTGATGTGAGTGCAGGGTGAGCGTGAACGTGAAGGGCGAGAATAAGGAGTGAGTTGTCTGAATGCATGGTGCATTCCCAGAACACTTGAAGTAACTCACCTTGTTATTGACAGCGGCATAGGGTTTCAGATACAAGTTAAACTATTGCTAGTATGGCATGAATCAGAGATCGAGGGCGGAGGAAATAAATAATGTGCTGATCCTGCAACAAACTTCCAGTTTTTTGATTAGGGCTACCAGCTCATTATTTTGATGTCCCAGACGGTACAAAAATAAGCAGTCACCTAAAGCTGTATTTTCAGCACTTATCTGTGCATACTTCCAACAGCAAATATAAATAGAAAGCACTTTTAATTGTGTTCTAGGGCTGCCTGAATGGTCCATGACTGATAATTAAAGGGAACAAAGACTGAAAAGTTACATTACAAATGAATACATACTTTTTTTGGACCCTATTTAGTGTCAAGCCGAGGTCTTTAGCTGGCTTTTTAAACAACACATCGCTGGCATTTTTCTTTGGCAACCCTACTTTATATTCCTTTTCATGAAATGCATTCTCACACTATGGAAGTAAATGTAAAATACAAATGTAAGGAATAGGCAGAGTGGGGGGCCAGGGGGTACTGGAACCAGAAAAAAACTAAGCCTCAGTAACCAGTTTACAAAGGTATGTAAATATGCAAATGGTCTTTAAAGACCTGTGAAAAACTCAGGTATGTTGGAGATAAGACCCCAGACACTGCCCAGCCGAGCCCATAGCAGCTCGAGCTGAGACACACGACGGGGGCCTGAGGCCCTCTCAGCCCTATGAGCGTTGCATGCCTGGTTAAAGGAGTAAGGGTGTATTTAGAGCATGGGTCTCCAACCGGTCGATCGCGAGCTACCGGTAGCTCGCCGACCCTCTGGGAGTAGCTCGCGCTGCTGTATAATTATTGAGACGTGATAGAAGCTTTTAATTTTGTAGCCCTTCATTCTCTTTGATAGCTATCAGCCCTTTCCCGCCCTCACGCGAACCAGCTGTTCTGATTGGCTGAAGGGAGTTTAGCTGGGGCAGGGCGGGCTGGAGAACGTGACGTTTTTCCTCTTAGTCAGACGCCACCTGTCTTTTCCAGGCTTTGCCCGCGCTTCGCATTTCTTTTCCATTTGGGCCTCCCGGAGCAGCTGCTGTTGTGAGGTAAGTGGGCCCCTGACCGAGCAGTAGCAGAGTTGGTAAAATGGACTCACTGCATGCAAGGCCCTTTCATTTTGACTTTGGCTGCCACTGCACTTTAGATCTGCCTTCGGTTATAAAGCGCAGTGACAGGCAACGTTAAAATTAGAAGTCCTTTCAGGCACTGGGCCGGTACCGCGGTGGCAGCATATGTTACAATTCAAGGTTCTTGCCTGCACTAATCCGCTCTCACTGACTTTACCACGCTTTAATTTGCCTTCGCGTAGTAGTCAATGAAAGCGGCTCAGTGCATGCAAGTATCTTTGATTTTAACATAGGCTGCCACCGTACTTTACATCTGCATTAAGCAGGAATAAAGCGTGATAGCCAGTGTTAAATTGAAAGTGCTTGCCTGCACTGAACTGCTTTCGCAGTCATGCACAGGCAAATATATAGCGCAGTGTAGTAATCGGTGAACGCCTTTCACTGATTATTACACCACGTTGTATATTTGCCTTTGCATGACTGTGAAAGCTGTTCAGAGCATGCAAGGACCTTTGATTTTAACATCGGCTGCCACAGTGCTTTACATCTGCCTTAACAGTAATAAAGCAAAGTGGCACCCGAGGTTCAAATTAAAAGTACTTGCATAGGGTTTGTGCAGGTGGGGATTAAGGAGTCTACTATCGTTGCAGGTGTGTTGGCCTTTCTATAATGTTCTGTTCAAACAAGACTTCAGGCAAGATGGTTGTCCGGTGCAGGCCTGATCCAGCAGTAGAGTTGAGCTGGTATTTGTAGTGAGTCTGACTCTCGTCTTTGCAGACAAAACAAACATATGTTTCCTGGAAATCAGTCTTGGAATAACCAGCTCTTAACCATTCTTCTGATTTCTAGATGAGTCTGAATGGCTCGAACTTTTGCCTGGAATGCATTTCCTAATTTGAAGGCCTGTATGGAGAAAGTATTGCCAACACATGTTATTGTATGCTGGAATTAATATACCCTGTGCTAGCCCGCAACATAAGTTTCTAGGTTGAAAGTGTTTGATCAGTTGTGCCTGCAGTGATTTTGTAGGACCTTTACTACTTTATCTTGTCACTACGTGAGTGATGCCGAATAGCTTGGATGAAAACTTATTGTGACTGGTAACCAGTGAGGAGCTTTCAGCAGAGGAGTGTTGTGGGTGTGTATCTTTGTATTGTGCTGCTAACGCCAGGGCCGGCTTTAGGGCAGCGCGACCGATGCCACTGGGTGCTGACTTTGTGTGGAGGCGCTAATATTATGGAAAAGCACTTTCTGCTGCATTCCTGGCCTCCAGAAAATTTCAGACATTAATCAAATTAAGTACGTGATGAATGTAATTCCTGGAAAGAAAGAGATAGGAGGTTTGTGTAATAATCTGCAAAGGAATTTTTTACTCATCGTAAGGTAGCACAGAGGGTTAATATGTCTGCTGTAAAGAACTTGCAGATCACAAAGTGCATATATAACCTGATACAAACAGGTCAGTGGGTTACTACTTTTGTCAGAGAGAATATATTGTTGCTAGCTCTTTATGAGTTAAAATCCTAATGTAGAGCAGTGAGCAAGTAACTTATCAAAGAGCTGCTTGAAAACTGCAAAGTACTGGCTGGCTGGACCGTTTTGATTTCCCCCAGTTATTCATTTCCCTAATATTGCAAAAATAGGTTAATGTGGGTAGAAATCAATTATTATTATTAAAGAGAAACCCCCAACCATGCATGGTGTTAAGTTTTAAATTCTTTGTTTCTGCCTCTCCTGACTAAGCACTTTTAAACTATCCTGCCTACCAGTATGGATGACCTGTGACTCCTATACCTTCTTGTCGTCTGTCTTATTTAACATTTGATTGATTGTCTCTGTGTAATCTGTGTGATGTAGTGTTTTGACACCTTATAGGATTGGCGCGATAAAACTAATTAAATGCATCACAGAGAGAGTGTTTATTAAGTATTTTGTTGAAGAAATTAGGCTTAAAGTTAATGAAACGGGGCGTGGGGGGTCTCTTGGAAAAATGCGTGAGTTACTTGGGGTTTAGTAGCTCACGATGATTTTCACTGACCAGAAGTAGCTCTTACTACACAAAAGGTTGGAGACCCCTGATTTAGAGTAAGGTACAAAGCAAAGTCGCTCACAAACCATATTTGTGCCCAATTCTTTTAGCAACTTTCACCGTTCATGTGTTTAGCACAACTAGTACTTGCTCGCAACTAGTATACCGAACGTGTAGAGTTTCCGTAACTTCAAATGAGACAAACGGAGAGATGCTTGCTTCGTTTACTCGCTTTGTTTTCTTAGCATTAGCATACGGAGTACTATAAAGAGAATGTTGGCAACATTTGTAAACCTATTTAATGGCCGACTGTGGTTGTTTCACTTGCCTTATTTGAGTAATCTAAGAAACGTGTATGGTGCTGTCAGGCCAGAACAACCACCAGATGCCCACCATAATAATGCGTACATTTAACAGCATGATTAAACATGCACTTTTTATTTAAGTTAGTGGCTTTCTTTATGCTCTCCAACATTTTGAATGTCTGTGCTGCTGTATTTTCTATGCAAACTCTTTTGCTTTCTTTATGGTTGGACACTAGTCCAGCGAAGGCTTCTTATTCGGCCATGTGCATGCTTCCTGACAGACTTGTCTGACAATTATTAATCCTATGTCCGCAGTAATCACGTTGAGAACATCTTTCAGTTGCGTGCTATTGAAACCAGGCACGTGTAAAATGCGGACCCATCCAGCGATGGATTCCCAAATATAGGATTTTCAGATGTCCGTGTGCTTTCGGCTATATTAGTCCCTTTTATTTCACGGCATCAGCATTGCTGCATTTGGGATGCTGCAGATTCACGCCTCCTCGTTGTTCTTTAACATAAGATGAAGCAGTCACTCATCAGCACATAAGAGGCTGTTCTGACTCTGAAGTGTTTTCCCCTCTTGACCTCACAGCACATACTAATGTCGAGATCAAATCCTCCTCTGCTGCCTCATTCAGTGTTTGTAAGAGTTGGATAAAGAGAGTGACTTGGGAAACCACTCCGTCCGCACGAGGTACCAGCAGCACCCTGTGTACCTTTTTTGGTTCTGAATGAAATATACCCCATTTCTCATTCTTGTTCATGTGCCCGATCTAAATGGTTTTCTAGCGCTCCTTCTCCATTTTATTAGACCCTCTTTCACCATGTTTCTGCAGCTTGTCTCTACCCGAGCCCTGTAGACATCCCTTAAAGGAAGATCATCACTCATCCTTTACTTGTTTAACTTCAGCCGGTTTAGGTCACTTTAGCCCAGGTCACAGTTTACGTTGGAAAGCTAGTGTGGGTAGGTGGCTCCATCCAACATGAGAACCTCCAAGAAGAGCGTTGAATCACTGGTGCCCTCTGGGCTGCTGCATAAGCAAAGCCTACCTTGAGCATAGCTTCAGCTTCCGCAACTCCCACTAGTTTTAGTTGTGAACTCGATATGAAGTGGAGGTTGCTTGGTCGGACACTAAAGTAGTCACAAGGTACCTGTGTTTGCAGCAATGGCGGCACAGCTAACACGATCCAAAGTTCAGTTTCGTATTAGGCAACCAGCAAAGCCTTACCACAGTAAAACCAACTGACCACCACATTTAAGGGTGTACTGCAGTGATGCACTGGTGCAAGGCGTGAGAATGGGCGTGGACTTTTCGTATTGGAATCACCACTTAGTGGACACTGCAAAACTCATACCTAGGTATCCCAAAGTTGGAATTCATTCAAAACTAAGGCTTGAAATATTTTCACCTTTTTTTTTTGTCCATAATCTTTTTTACATTTGGTCTACCCAACTATAATTGGCAGGCTTGTCATGGTAAAGTGTTCCCAGAAGGTTAAAAGTTGATTAACCAACCTTAAAACCTTATTTATCTGTAGGCTTCAATAACGGAGCTGCCTGCGACAAGGCCGGAAAGGATGGGCTCCTGCTCTCTAGGATTAGTCTCTTCAAGCGCTGCTGTCAGGTCATCTTTACTGTGACAACAACACAATTGCCAATACTGATACTTATTCTACAAATAACACATCACAATCACACATGACACTCATAGTGACTGAAAATAGATTAGTTTTTTCTTTTTTCTTTTTAGTCTCTGTAAAGATTCAATTTCATCAAAGAATCAGTAAATAACTTTGTTATTATTTCAAAGAACAATCTCAACAATTTTGTTGGAACCACATAAAATTACAAACATATAAGACATAAATCTTAGGTAACCTATATGACCCAACATTACGTATCACATTAAAAACAACACATTATAGTATATAAACAAGCTCAAGTTCCAAAGAAGGCGTCTTTAAATTCCTAAAATGCAACACAAACCCTGTGGGAATATTGACCAAACAGTACTGTATTCAGTTCGTCGGAATTAAAATCGATTTTCTTCACAGAATGCATTCAGCAGATAATGGACTTGATACTCAAAATCAAAATGCACTTGTTTGGTCTCAAAGAAAGGTTGACGCGTTTCAAACCACTATTGTGTTTAAAGCGGGGTTCTCCAAAGGACCTGGAACAGAGGAGCAAAGGAAAAAATAAACAAAAAAGTGCACGTGTTACCATTTGCTCAAACCAATCTTCAAGCACTCCAATCAAAACAGCCCAAAAGTTTTTACCTTCTGTGGACTTTCTTTTAATGAGGCAGCCTGTGCCCCCTCAGTATTGTAGAAAAGTCTACTGTCAAGATGAAAGCAAGGAGAGAAGTTTTAGTTTGATGAAACTAAAACGATAGTAAGAAAAGAATTAGAAATCTGCTGGACTTTTTAAGCGCTTACTTCAGAATGATGGAAATAGCTGGATGGCGGCTCACATTGGGATGTCTTCAGAATCTTTAAATAGGCTGGTGGAGACGGTGATTGTGAAGATGCAAACGTCTGTCAAAGAATGGCCCAACCAGCACCAATGCACTTAATATTTGATGTTGGTAGCGTGGACACAGTTCTACATACCTCGGAAGGACGTATCACCAGGCTATTTAAAGACTCTGAAGACATCCCAATGTGAGCCACCATCCCACTATTTCCATCATTCTGAAGTAAGCGCTTAAAAAGTCCCGCAGATTTCATATTCTTTTCTTACTATTGTTTTAGTTTCATCAAACTTTAACTTCTCTCCTTGCTTTCGTCTTGACAGTAGACGTTTCTACAATCCTGAGGGGGCACAGGCTGTGCCATTAAAAGAAAGTCCACAGAAGGTAAAAACCTTTGGGCTGTTTTGATTGGAGTGCTTGAAGATTGGTTTGAGCAAATGGTAACGTGCACTTTTTTGTTTATTTTTTCCTTAGCTCCTCTGTTCCAGGTCCTGAGGAAAACCCCTCTTTAACCACAATAGGGGTTTGAAACGTGTCAACCTTTCTTTGAGACCAAACAAGTGCATTTTGATTTTGAGTATCGGGTCCATTATCTGCTGAATGCATTCTGTGATGAAAATTGATTTAAATTCCGACAACCTGAATACAGTACTGTTTGGTCAATATTCCCACAGGGTTTGTGTTGCATTCTAGGAATTTAAAGACGCCTTGTTTTTAATTTTTCCAACCTTTCCCTGGGCCTTTCTTTTTTCCTATATTTTTTTTCACCTGGAACTTGAGCTTATTTATACACTATAATGTGTTTTTAATGTGATACGTAATGTTGTGTCATACATGTGACCTAAGATTTATGTCTTATATGTTTGTAATTTTATGTGGTTCCAACAAAATTGTTGAGATTGTTCACTGAAATAATATCATGAACTTATTTACTGATTCTTTGATGAAATTGAATCTTTAAAGAGACTAAAAAGAAAACAAATCTTTTTTCAGTCACTGACTGTCACGTGTGATTGTAAAGAGTTATTTGTAGAATAAGTATCAGTATTGGCAATTGTGTTGTCGCAGTATTGAATTGGCCTAGCCTTGCTGATTAGGGCCAGAACCCTTTATTGTTTTCAGTGGTAAGGTCATCTATAAACATGTATAAAATGGAAGCAGAACGTCACTCTGCCTGACCACCATCGTAACTTTAAAGGGTCCACGCCTTTGCCTATTGAGAATTTAAATATCTAATGAAACATACACGAGTAGAAAGCAATTGCAGGATCTATTTCTACCAATCATAGAGTTTGTAGTCTCCCTATCTACCTTTCATTCAGATAAAATATTTTTTTGACTTTGAAAGGTGGGTAGACTCACTGATCACTTTCCCTAGGGCAAACACGTTTATTTAGTTTTTATGGAAATAGTTTTATATAGAGTGTCTCGGACCTAGGAGAGCAGATTCACTTTACATTAGGTATGTGCATTACAATAGCAAATTAAGTCGGGTACATAGTTACTTTTAATAATGTCCAAATTAGCAGCTGTGGCAACAGAAAGGGACAGCTTTCCTCAAGTCAGTCCTCTAGCCCGTACCCAGCTGCAATGGCCACGTTTACATACATATAAACACTGTGAATAAATATAAGATCTAATGTAGTACATTTTCATCTTAAATATGGCATATATGCAATTTGCACAACCAATCCTCTACATGTCACAATAACTGAAGCACATACAAAAGTTGACATTGTTCCATGATTACAGTATGACATCTTTGAATTAAATGCTCTCTGGTGTCTTACTTTGGTGGGTTATGTCCTCAGGGTTGGCTATTTGTAGGTATAGATCTGTATCATTTGCATTGAGTTAATAGGATTTGTCAGAGTTGTTTTATTAGCACAGTTAGAGGTTCTGCTTACAAATTAAAGTGAGCTATCGATCGAATTGATCCCTCTGGCAAACTACGACTCCTGATCTCAGAGATTCTCTCTTACTTTCATTTGTTGAACGCATTTTCGAGGCAAGTGGTGAACCAGCTCATTTTATCCCCACTCGTTCTCCAATGGTGTTCAGAAGTGTGTTCTGATAGACCATGTCAAAGTCGGCAGACGGGTCAAATCAACATTGTTAAGAAAGTGCAGCGCATCATCCAGTATTTGCAGAATTGCTGTGTCTGAGCTGCCACATGCCTTGAATCCTGAATGATTCAAATTTCGAATATTTTCAATAGGAAATGGAAATTGGTTACTCGGTGGAAATCGTTAAATTGTTTGATCCTCTGAGTGAGTCCCCTATTTGTTTTTTGTCTTTAGTAGTGAGATGGCCTATCTTGTTTTAAGGATCTTTGTCTTATGTCATGTGTTATCCAGTGTGAGATGATATATCTTCTGATCTCTTTAAGCGTTGATCCAAAAATGGAATAATTGAAATGAGACAATGGTCTTGTGTTTGAATTATTGCTGTGAGTTTGTTTTCCATGATTTATTTGAAGGTATCCAAGATCACACTGTTTTTAGTCCCTGGTGTGCAGGGATCGAGGTAATTTGCTTGAGCGTGTATCACGATTTCTCTTATGAATTTCCTCAATGAAGAATTTGAGTCTTCTTCACATCTTTCTTTCGGGATTATATATATCTATTGAGGACATGATTTCAAGTTTTTTTGCAAGTTGTAAAGTAGTTTTATGTAGTAGTTTCATGCTTGATACAATTTGTAGCTTAAGCAAAGAGGACTTCCTTCCGAAGACGTCACATATTTTTTCCTTTCATAATGTAGAGCATTCAGTGTTCATAATGGGTTTTGGAACAGGCCCTTTTCAGTGCTCCCGGTGTGTTTTCATTCAGTTCTTTAGAAAGCAATTGGGCGAATTCTATTATATTCATCGGGGTTTTGTTGTAGTTATCAGTCAGAACTGTTGCTTGTGGTTCATCATTAAGTGGCTGCAGTTTCACACAGGCTTTCTCTTCTACTGTGGGAATGTCTCTAACCCATTGCTTTGACTCAGTCAACTGGATTTGTTTCAGGAGGGCTAGTGTTGCCGCTTTCACATATGTGGGGATACGAGGACGTAGAATTAGGTAATTGATGAGAATGACACTTAGTTGAGAGGCAAAGGAGTCTTGATCGTTACTTTCACTAGTGGAGGTTGAAAATCTCCTATGAAGCTGTTGTTGTGGATGACCGTGTGTTTTCAATTTTCAGTTCAGATATTTGTTCCATGAATGCTCTGTAGTCCTCTAATGGATGTTAGGTAATGCATATTTTGGTGGCACTTGTGTTCCCTGTTCCGAGTTCAACACCAAGGCATTGGATTGAAGGATAGTTATTGTCTTGAAGACATTTGAGTTCGATAATCTTGATAAATGGCAGAGAACCCTCCTCCTGGTCTGTCTTCTCTGTCAAGGTTTTTGAGTAATTCTTTTGAAGAAATTCAGTTAAATTCTGTTGAATTAATTTCTACGCAGGTTGCAAATAATAAACACTTATCTTGCGTCGTGATACGAGAAATTCTATTTGCCTGAAATTTGTTAATGAATTATGGCTGTGTTCCTCTTTATAAATGTGACCAAGTTCTGTTGTTTGCCAGCAGATATTGATTAAGTCAGAGTTAATGAAATGTGTTACTTTCTTGATTATTGGAGGATGTAGAATCAGATTCATCTTGGATACTTGTACTGCAGCCCTGGTTGGGTCTGGGAACCTGGGATTCCTCTTTAAGGCCAAACAACTATGTTTCTCAGATTGCAGCCACTACCTGACTCAGTTGTTGTCTAAGCAGTGAGAAAACATGACATGGACTAAACAGTATGCTTCGTATACGCCGATAATTTAAGCAGGAAGATAAACACACCGAGAGACAGTGCAGATGGTTTTGGACAACGTTATGAGGCAGGATGCTTAGAAGTAATTAACATCTTGGAAGTGTTTCATCCTTGTCTCAGTATATATTTTTGATTTCTCCGCGCAAGACTGTTGCCACTCAATCTCCATGCACTGTGAGTCAATACGGAGTCAAACGTGTGCTTAAAAAAAATGTTCCTGTCATTGGCAGGAAGTTTTGCTAGTGTTGATATGAACAAGATGAAGGTACAGGTTGATACCCTATGAGCAAAGGAATGACCAAGAAGAGCTGCAAAGTGCTAAGTAGGTATGATCATCCCTTGTGTATGGGACTTCATCCTTGCCTGATTATGATGCATCAGCATTCTGATGTGTCTTGAGACTGAAGGTTCTCCGCCTGGGCACTTGCTGCTCAAGGTGGAGAGCTGGTGGTTTAATTTATGGATTGGTCCACAATAAATTAGCAGGATCCTTTGCTGGAGTTATTCACTTTACTTAAATTAGGCTCACTGCAGGCCTTAAGAAAGCTGATACCATCATGATTGTGCTACTGGCAGCAGTTGTCTTAGCAACAGCAAACGTTTTCTATCCATCTGAGAAGACCCTCAACGAGAAGCGAGGACAGCAAGCATGGGCTTTGACAAGAAAGCCATCTGTTGCATCAAAGTAATGAGTTCTCCAGTCCAATGGGTAGCATCAATTGTGTGGAGTGGCTAGACGTGGGGGTCACATTATCACTGTCAGACATACCAGGCACAAGGTCCAAGCTGTTCTTTGCAAACCAGCTGATGCTGAATGTCCATTTATTACAGCAAAACTAAGCATCACTAGAATAGAGACTTTTTTCAAGGTGCTTCCTAAAACAAAATAAGAGCCCAAAAAGGAAGTGCTGATCACCGTTGGATGTAAAAAAAAAAGCATACAAATGAGTGAGGCAAAAACTGATTCCACTAACTTATTTCCAGATATTCCTGAAACTCCAAAATGGAGACTGGCTCTTTCAGTGATCTGCATGGTATGTAGTTTCCTATATCCATTTACTAAAACACAGGAAATATCTAAGGCTCATTGCAAACAAAGAACAATTTGAGTACAAGATCCTGTTCATCCTACTTTGAATCTGCCCTTTATACGCATGCTAATAGAGGCCTCCTATCCCAGTCGTAAATGGCTCTTCATCTAGACTTATGAAGATGACTGGTTACAAATGGTAGAGTTCCGCAGCGTTTGTAGGCAGCAGTGGCAGCCATGCAGACTGGGACTGCAGTTGAATTTCAAGAATTCTTCTTTGACCTAAATGCAGATAATTTACTACTTGGAAATAATAATGGACTTAAGCCTATTAAACGTGTAACTTTCATTAGACAGAAGATCCTCATCAAGAGAAGGTGTTCGTTTCTGTACATTTGGCCTTACCTAGAGGCTCGTCTGATTCAATCTCTTCTTGTCTTGATGTCCACGTTCATGATTAGAGCAGTGAACATGAGGCTACATATAAAACCACATGCATGCACCCCTACAGACTAGTGGAATCAGCACTTTGGAGCGACAAATGAATGACAGTTTTCACAGCTTTGTAGTGTTTCCCATGGAAGACTGAGAGCATGACGAAGGGAGTTCTTTCAAGCTGACTTTCCATCAAAAACCACAGTAACAAATGACCTCTGCGGAACACCATCCTTGTCCAACTTCAGACAGATTGTGATGAGTTGGACCCTGAAGAAGTCACATCACATAAGGGTGACCCCCTTGCCCTTAAATCCTTGAGGCCAAAGCTAAGTGTCAAGTTGGTTCTCATACAAATGGACTGCACAGTGACTAAGTAGTCTATGAGGTAATGGGGTGCATGAGATCAAGGATCCTCTTGGCAAATGTGCAGACCATCTGGCACTGGCTCTTTGCCGGGATCCTTTTCATCACCATGACATCACCTGCCATCAGTGTAGAAGGAACATGGAGGTGCTTTGAGTAGGCTCAACACAAGTGACGAACGGATCTGCAACAACTTTCTTGGGCAAGTTTTCTATCATTGTTGAAAACCTCAGTTCCATGGATTCAAAACGGGTGAACTGCGATCTGTTAAGCCCTCCTCACTAGGTCCTCTTTTGATGGACTTGTCTAAAAGTGTTCCTGAAGCTGAAACAGGTCAAAACCAGAATGATCGTAATTGTCCTAGAATGGCCTCACCAGTTGTGGTTCGCAGATAGGCTTCACCTCTTGGGGCAACCACACAGGTGATTGCCATACAGACCAGACTTGCTATTCAGGATGGAAGGCAGAATGCTGTGTCACTACTAACTTTGTGCGTAGTGTGCAACCTGGTTCCCGGATCTCCTTGTTCCACTACATGCATGGACATTCTCAAAGAAGCATTGCGCCCAATCGTCCTGCATGATCAAGTGGAAAAGGTTTGCGTCTGCTGCGTCAAAGTCCATCAGATCCTGACGAGCCAGGAAACTATATTAACAAACTAGCCTCTGCTGTTCTATTCCATAAAATTGAACTGGACAGCCATCACTGCCCCCTAAAAAGTGCATTTCCCACAACTTCTGTCTTCGATATCTGAGTCAAAAAGGAGTTTTATAAGATTTTCATATAGTCTTGCCCCTGATCAGAAGACGCGCTCTCCGTTTGGAGGTGACAATGATGTTGCTGATGGGGCCTCTGGCTGGCCCCATCTAGAAAACGACTTTGCCGCCTCTATCAGTGGCTTTCGTGTTTACCACAAGTTGTGCTTGCAGGTATAGTGAGGTTCATGCTCTGTTCGCTACTAATTCTTTAAAGCGTTTTGAGAAATGAGGCGTAGTTATTTGCAAGAATATGTTTGTTTCAATAATTTGTATGACCTGTAACGCCAAATACATCTCTGGTTTCCCTGTAAGTCATAGTGTATATCCCTCCCTACCTTTTTGCAAAATCGTTCTTGTCCATTTTGAGAGGCCCTTTCACAATGGGGAGGTGAAAACTGGTAGCAGGAATTATCAAGTACAGACAGAAGAGATAAAGTGTAAAAAACTATTTTATTTATTTTCCCTTGTGTAAAGGGCTGGGGCATCACATATGTCTATTGGCGGCTGAATTGTGTTTTTATTCTTCCTTGCTACCAAGAAACAAAGGCGGTACTCTCTGGGCTCACAAGAGGACAGTGCTCTACTGTAGCTACTCGGGAATGTTCCGATGCTGAAGTCTGCAAAGCTTTCCCCTTGGTCACAAGGCATCGCTGCCTAGACTCAGGTTTATGAACAGCTGGCCACATGGGATAAGCGTCTCTCTGAAAGCTGGTTGGTCACCCAACATGTATCTCCTGGTTTTCCTCCTCCTCCCTCACCCTCTTGCCTTGGCATTTCCTGTTAAAGGGGGCGGAGTAAGCAGGCTGTTTTTTTTTCAATGTGTACGAGGCGCCCATTATGAAGAAAGGACATTTTTAATTTTAATGTGAGTTCTCCATCTTGAGAATCGGCAGCAAATTAATTTGAGAAACCTGGAGAGTGCACCGAGGTGGACGCCTGTCCGTTAGGATCCAGAATCCTGCGAGGTGGCGTCGATAATGTGGGTCTTAAGTGCCACAGCTCTCATTTTACTCTCTTTGTGTCTGCACTGCCGGTCTACCCACCTTTCCCTGGCTACTCATGTACTGCTGAAGGTGTACAGCTGTAGCACACTAGTAAGGAAAGAAGTCAAATACAACCGGGGGCGCCACCCTGAGCAGAAACCACACATCTTAAAATCCCAGATTTCATGTGCGTCTGCTGGGCTGAAGGCGGCCCCGCGTTTGATCATGAGTTTGCGCCCCAGCTCCTCTCATGCGCCCGGAGGCTCGTCCTATCACTGGTTGGGCAATGACCCGGGCTCTAGTAGGGCCGTGGCTCAGACCCTAGCCAGGCTGGCTCCCTGCGCCTGCAAGGGGGAGAGATGGTGCGCCTGGTGCGCACACATTTACCTGCCCTGTGACCCTCTGTTCTTACCCCACCAGGCGAGCCCAATACTTTTTGTTAGAACCCGAGACCCTTGTTCTTTCTAGTTTACAAGAAGAGGCTTCCTGCTGCCCTGTTAGAAGTGCTCGCAGACAACATCCACTCTCTTTATTATTGGTTGGGAATCGTACTTGAGTTAAAAAAAAAAGTGATAGTGCAGTGAAAGGATACCCAGCCTGCGTCCATTGTTTCGTCTAGTACAGCAGAAAGGCATAGAGCTGGTGGTTCTAATTTTGTTGAGTCTTAGCCGAGCTCTTCACTGATTTATGATCAATGGAGATTATATATATATATATATATATATATATATATATATATATATATATATATATATATATATATATATATATATATATATATATATATATATATATATATATATATATATAATTTCTCTACAAGTTAACAGTCACCTCTAGCAAGAGATCTTTGATCCACACACAGTAGTGAGATAGTACCCTTGTAGCTTCCTTATCCCTCATGCTCATGCAGGTTGGTGGTTTCCTTGACCCACATTGCTGTGTGTGTTGATACTTTCCTTGATCTAGGTGAGTAATTTCCTGGTACAATACAGCAACATGATTGGGGTTTTTACTTATCTAACGCAGCTTGTTAAGGTCTTAGTTGTAACATTTCTATTTGTATTCTTTTCCCTGCCCCCTTCAGCCATGCTTAGGATGGTGTCCGCTGTCCTGCAGTTCGGGAACATCGTCTTCCGGAAGGAGAGGAACACAGACCAGGCCTCCATGCCCGATAACACAGGTGAGCAAGATTGTGCAACGCTGTTCACCTGAGGACTTGAGCCTACTTTAGGACATACGTTGTGGGCGATCAAATGTGAGCGTTAAAGAAATAAATACAAGCTGTTGAAACGTGAACGTCCATTGCATACTTTTGTGAGTGTGCACACCTGCCAGGAGTTACCCATTTGCCGGTCTCACTGGTTTGATGGCATTTTTGTGGCCTGTGTGCGCAACAATCTTGTGTGTGCAGAGGGACCCATCTTTAGTGAATGGGACTGTAACCCCCTAGTCAAGCTCCATGACCCACCAAGGTTGCTTTCCTAGGACATGGAACTACTACCCCCGAGTTGGCTGCCTAATTTTGGCAGAATAGTTTTAAATCATAGATGCAGAACAGGCCTTTTTCCCCCTCTTCCCTACGCCGGAGAGAGGCCCACTGGCCTCGTCCCTAAAGTTATGCCCAAGTCATGTAGCAGGCTTGTTTTGCTACTTTCTGTGTGCATGACTAGTACATGTGTATAATAATAGGTTGATGGTGGCGTGAGCCAAGGTAGAGTATGGACCGTTGAGCATCGGTCAGTGGAATCCATTTTGTATTGCAACTAACTGAATGCTGCAGAAAATGGAGGTTCAAAGTAGCCTGCCAAGCTGTTATTGTGCATTACTTGTGTTCCTGGAGCGTTCATGAAGCAACAGACTTTTACGATTGTAAGGATGGAGATAGGGCTCCCTTTAGAAGTGACCATTTGTCCCTTTCTTGGGTGTTCCCATTAGTCTGGATCGAGAGTCTGGTGAGACTGAGACAGCAGTCTCTTTTGATAAACAGGATGAGCATTTCAAGTCGGGGCCTGCCTGTTGTGCCCCACAGATGCTGCGGATGATAGATCAGGTGTGTGGGGTTCACCCTCCTGTAGGAAGTGCTCAAGGAAAGCACTCTTAACTTATTCGCCACCTGCTGCTCAACTATCCCCTGTGGCATAGTCTGTCTGCTCTGGAGATGAGGGCTGCACGGTGTAAGGGATCCTACTTGAACCGATTCAAGAACAGAGCATCGGGGATCAAGAATCCTTGTCTGGAAAGTGGTATCAGAGCAGGACTGGACCATACACAATTGGTTCCAGGATTTCTCGCTGACCAGTGCAAGTCAGACTCCACTCAGGCGGCGGTGACTCCTCCGCTATGACGGAGGAGTGTCACCCCCCTGCTCGCAGAGGCAAATGAAAAATAAAATGATGACTATTTTATTTTTTGTCCTGTAGCCGAGTCTTGGGGGGTTGAGGCCGCAGCACTGCAGCTGGGGGAGGAGGAGTGGGGGGCACTGCTGTCAGTGCGCTTGACGGGTTGGCCGGCCGTCCTAGGACAGCCAAACCATCATGCACACAGACATCTCTTCAACCCAGCTGTTGGGTGAAGAGACCTGCAGGCACAGACTCCCATCTCCTGACGGAGCGCAATACAAGCCCGCTCATCCTAATCCCGATACTGCACTCATGGGTATGTGAGCAGCGTCTGGATTGGCTGTAGAGGAGACTGGGAGCTTCTGCCTGTGCCCAGAGAAGCAGAAGAGCGGAGAGCAGAACGTTTTTTAAATTGTTTGTTTTGTTACAGGCCCCCCACATTTTCCTGACATCAGCCGCTACTGTACTTAGGGTCACAGACATCTGAGATCTAGTGCTGGTGTTCTTGACAGCCAGTCTTTCAGAGGAAGGGAGATATCAGCCAAAGAAGTCTGCATCTACTTACTGTAGTCAAATTGTGGGTCTGCCTTGGAAAAGAGTCTACCTGACCTGCTGAGTGAGGGGTTTGGAGGGCACCTCTGTAGGAGGAAGTCTACTAGGAGGAGAACCCCAGCTACCGGGGGCAGAACTTTACACAGCCAGCTTAAGCCAGGCATAAGTTGTCGGTATTGTTTGGAGCTAATAAAGTGCCCCGCTGCTACAAGTGCGGCCTGTACCTACCCTCACTGTCCTTGTGTTCTCTGCCCCTTCCCTAGTCTTGGAATAATCAGAGTTGTGGTTTGTGTGGGATGGCCTGTGGAGCCTAGCAGGACTCTACCCTGTAGCCTTCCAACAGGAGTCTGGAGGCGTTCTACGCCGATCAGACCGCATGACTGCACTTCCGGTAGGCAACTTAAGACCTGTGGTGCTGAGAATTAATGAAAAAACAATGAGAGGCTTGCAACGGAAGTCCCCCTGCCGTGCGCAGGTAACCATGGAGGCACTGGCATTGCTCCAGACTTTCTCAAGAGCCCAAGTATTCTCGGAGACCTTCTCATGATTCTAAAACTATTAGTAAATGGGGTACAGGCACAAGAGGCAGACCTAGGAGTAATAAACACAGTAATCTGCTTGCATCCTTGACTGTGAGCCTGCACCGGTAACTTTTCCTCTGCATATCGTTTCGATGCCTTTCCTGAAGCAGTGTAGTTATGCCCTTGGTTCCATGCACCACTTTGTATTGTATCTCAGTGCATAATTGATAAATTCAAGTACTTTTTCTTTTCATGAGAAAAATCAGCGGTTTGGAAATTTGTTCTTGTATTGATTGTTGACTTCTGAGTTTCTAACCCCATGCCACCTCCCTCAGTACTGGGTGTACTTGTGATCCAGCGGTGAACCAGCAACAGATACTCCAATACCAAATACTCACCTGGGCCCATAAACACTCGTACACACACACACATGCCAGAAAAACTGCTGGAGTCAAAGTGTATGTTGTTTCTTACTTCAAGATTAGTTACCTATCATTCCTAACTAATCTTTCACTGATCAAAAAGTTATTTCCTCTGGTCAATGGACCATTAGTTGAACTAGTTGATGATGAAATGACCTGAATTATTTCTCTTTACAATGAAATGACCACAGACTCGGAACAATTTTAAAGGCTTTATCTAAATTCATTTCATGTGAACCACTTTCAGAGTACAGTACAGTCTCCGTCACTCACAGGGAGGAAGATTCAATTAATCAATCAATCAAACAAATATATCATACTATGCAATGACGTTGCTCAGAAAGGAGAGGATCGAAAGAAAAGCACATCTGCACATTCACGAAAATATATTTACCTAGGATGGTGTGAAAACCAACCCCCTGGCCACAAGCCAGATGACTGTGAATTATATTGGATGTCAGTGTGAGTGACAGCGTTTGCTGTAACCTTCATTGTGAAATTTTTAATTGCGTCGAGAGGTACTGGTTGTACTTCGTTTTTAACTTGTTTGCTGCCTGCTTGGGGGCCCTGTTCTTTACTTGCAAAATTCAATTTACACTTCAAGATATTTACGGATGCTCCACTTACCCGCACTTTAAAACAAATCCTTCACACACGCTGATTTTGCATGACGATCTCCCGTTTACTTTCGCAGCGCCATCTTGGGTGTGGGAACCTGCTGCTTGCCACTGCTGGCTGCCATCTTGGGCGGTGCTCTAGCTGCCAAGGGAACACCTCCGCCTACCTACTTAAGGCGCTCAATGCAAGCGCGCAGCGCGCGCCAGAGGCAAGCCCGTCTGCGCCCGTCCGCGCCCCGGACGCTCCCAGCGCCAGGAATGCTGCCATGTCAAATGACATATCTGGTAGACTAGTATACAGCAGAGAACAACTACTGCAGCTGAACCTACCTAAGGGTTACAATCCTCTGAGCGTTAGTCTTTCCTGTGGACTAATTAATAGCCGGTCACTAGTTAAACACTCCTCTGATGTCTATGGTCTCTTGGAAGACCTAGAGCTAGACGCCCTTTTTATAACAGAAACTTGGGCCACGACCAAGTCCACAGCAGCCCTGAGCGCGGCTTGTCCCAGTGGTTACAAAATCTTCCACCAACCCCGAAGCTTGGGTAGAGGAGGTGGAGTGGGTATGATTTTTAAAGACACCTTAGACTTCAGACCTCTCCAGATTGATGAGGTAGGGGGGATAGAAATTATGGGCTTTTCTTTACAGTCTCCCGGCGGGAATCTACTCACGGGGATGCTATGCTATAGGCCCCCGGGTGCAACCACACATTTCCATCTCTTCGCTGATACCATCATTAACCTAAAACTTGCCCACACCAACATGATCATATTAGGTGACTTTAACCTCACAGAGGATGGAGGTCTCGGTAGCCAACTGAGAGACATCCAGCATACCTGCTCTAACCTAAATCTCCATCAATTGGTGACCAGCCCTACCCATCAGAAGGGGCATATTTTGGACTTGGTATTTGCTAACCCAGTTACAACGGGGATATCAAGTATCATGCCCTTGAAGTGGACTGACCACTCCCTCATACATCTGAGCATGGCATTGCCCCGCTGGAAGAACAAGCCCAGCCAGCAGGGCTTTCATAGGAAGGACAGAGAATGGGCCAAATTGGCCAAAGTTGACCCCTTAATTCTATCATCGGACGTCGGCTATTTTTCTCCTGCTAAGTCAGTGGATGAAAATTATAGATCATTCACTGAACAAATAATTAAGGCCCTTGATCACACTGTTCCCTTAAAGTCACTAAAGAAGGTGAGGAAGAGATCAGCGCCCTGGTACAACGAGGAGCTGTATCAACTTAGACTCTGTCGCAGGCAAGCTGAGAGGAAATGGAGAAGAAAGTATGCCGAGGACGACAAGAAAGATCTGAGACTGATACAATTACAATATAAAGCTCTGATCTTGAGGTACAAGGCAGACTTCT
Organism: Triturus cristatus; assembly: GCF_964204655.1. NCBI lineage: Eukaryota > Metazoa > Chordata > Amphibia > Caudata > Salamandridae > Triturus > Triturus cristatus. The sequence goes on along the minus strand of NC_140590.1, from coordinate 377,851,480 downwards.
ATGCAAGTTCCATCACCCAGGCCTCCAATGGGACTAAAGCCCTCTTTAAGATTGTTCGCGATCTTTCTAACCCGGATTGCATGAACAATAGAGTAGCTCCCTCACAAGCCTTGTGTAATGAAATTGCCTCCTTTTTTCAAGAGAAAATCGCCATCATTGTCAATACACTACATGACAATACTCAGGATGGTTCTGAGGAAACCGCCAGCTTAGGCAACGGAGATGTCTCACAGACCGCGGCCCTAGACAGCTTTCAACCACTCTCCCAGACAGCTTTTGACAGCCTAATAGAAAGTGTGTCTTCTGGCTCCCCTCTTGACCCTCTCCCTCATAAAATCTGGAAACTATATGGGCGTAACACCTTCCCCGGCTTGAGGGTGATCTGCAACCAGTCTCTGATGGTGGGTTCTGTCCCGGACTGCTGGAAATTAGCAGTGGTAACCCCACTGATTAAGAAACCGAATCTGGACCCTTTGGTACCAGCTAATTTCAGGCCTATTTCACTCTTGCCTTACCCGGTGAAAATTCTTGAAAAGTCAGTTAGCAAGATGCTGTCCTGCTTCCTGGAGGAGAACCTCCTGCTCGACAGGGATCAGTTTGGTTTTCGTCCCGGTCATGGGACTGAAACGGCTCTAACTACCGTGCTGGATAAACTTCGAATACGCGCCGACAACGGGAATGCCATGATTCTGGTGCTTCTCGATATGTCGGCAGCGTTCGATACGGTGAGCCATTCAGTCCTGGTGGAGAGACTGAAGCAGATAGGTGTCAAAGGTAGAGCGCTGCAATGGCTCCAATCCTACCTGGAGGGTAGACAGCAGGTAGTCACCATGACCCCTTTCTCATCTAGCAGGTCTCCAGTTGCGCACGGGGTGCCGCAGGGATCGGCTATCAGCCCCATCCTTTTTAACATCTACCTACGGCCCCTGTTTCCTCTAATTAAATCCTTTGGAGTCAGCCTGGTGAACTACGCTGACGACACGCAGCTGGCCTTCTCTCTAGAAGGGGCTGATGCGTTATCCATGGACCGGTTCCAGCAATGCATGAAGCAGACCACGGACTGGCTTAGAAGGAACTCCCTCCAGTTCAATAGTGGTAAAACCGAGGTGGTCTTCTGCTCCCCAACCAGGGTCCCAAAACATCTAACTCCTGAATTAAGACTCTCTCCAGAGGAGGACCCCCTGATACCAGTCAGCAAGGTACGCAATCTTGGGGTAATTCTTAACGACGATCTCCAGATGGTTTCCCAGGCTAGTAAGACCGCTTCGGTCTGCTTTGCCCTGCTACGACTACTCCGAAGCATCCTACCTTTACTTCCTAGGGAATTGCGAGCCACGGTAGTACGTAGCACGGTACTAAGCAGGCTCGACTACTGCAACTCCCTCTATCTGGGGGCCCCGCAGTATATCTTCCAGGGACTGCAGAGGATACAGTCAGCAGCAGCTAAACTAGTGCTTGATCGACGACGCAGCTCCTCGGCTACTGGAGCTTTGAGGGATCTACACTGGCTTCCGGTCAAGGAGAGGGTCTCCTTTAAATCTCTGTGTTTGACATTCAAAGCAGTGCATGGACTAGGTCCTGCTCCTTTGCAGGATAAGTTTGCTCGTCATCTACCAACTAGGCAGCTCCGCTCCTCCACAGCAGGCCTACTGGTAGTCCCGAGATTTAAACGCTCTCGGTTAGGCGGCAGGGCCTTCAGCATAGTAGCCCCCGGTATGTGGAATAAGCTCCCTATGAATTTGAGACAGTGTAACTCTCTACTTGAATTCCGCAAGGGACTTAAAACCTGGCTCTATCCCAAAGTATAACCCAGATTCGCTCTCCCTGTCCCTTTATCTGCCTTCCAGTATGGCTCACTCAGTCTTAAGCGCCAAGATGCCCGTAGGGTGATAGCTGCGCTCTATAAGTATCCAATCAATCAATCAATCAATCAATCAAAGGCTTCAGGACAGGATAGATGACCTCTCTAACACCGACGCTTGCGTAGCACCCCACTCTGACACACTCTTCCTCCTCGAGATTCTTCCGCGATCTTCTTCTAAATTAATTATAGGATAGATGGTTCTGCATTCGATTCTTCATCACTCCGACAGCGTCCTGAGCTCTGCAGCCTTCAGCAAAATCTCCGTCTCCATCTGACTGACTAACTAAATAAAACTACCTCAAATATACTCTTCGACATTCATGTACCACCCATTATTGTTTCAATATTACAAAAATACTAACTCTGATTGGACAGGCAAGGGGGGATGATAATCACACCGTGCTTATTTTTCAATTTAGTCTTTCCGTCCATTGTTCAAAGATCCCACCCCTTAATTTTTACTCATAAATCTTTATTCCCTCCTGTATTCACATCTTATTAGACACAAAAGTATAATTTTCATGTGTTCCCATTCATTTCAGAGGACTTCGGTGCTGGTTCCCAGGGTATGTATCTTTTGCGTCCTTGGACTGTGTTCAAGAGTCACATTTACTTATTTCAGCTCACTCACACCACGCATGTGCGAAGGTCAGGTGGCTTATAGACTCTGGATTCGTATGAGAGGCCCAAATACATACTAATAGCAAAGTCAAAAAGACAAATATTAATTTAAAAATAAAATGGTTTCACTGTATACCACATATCTCTACTCTAACCCCATTTACTTATAAACGCTTTCCCCGCATTAGCATTAGTAAAACAGCTTGGTTTAGTTTCAGCAGAGCAGATGCCAAGCATGTGAGCTTTCTAGTAGCCATTTTAATAGCGTCTACGCAGGCGCAAGAAATTCCCTCCAAGCGGCAGCTCGTCATACTGCGTAGATGCAGTTGACACATGCGCAATAAAGTTTTCTCGTTAGCGGCCATTTTAGAATTGCGCTCGAGTTACTTATTAGTAAGACACCTAGGCAAGCTTCTCTGTCTTTTATGTCAAATGTGGTGCGTATTAATTTACACAATACATAGTTAATACAAGGTTAGAAGTTAAATGAGGTTTGTTTCTGAGCAAGTCTCTTTTCTACGAGTCCTTGCTCCATCACTTGGACCTTGGATATCAGTGCTTATAGGCAGTCAGGCCTCAGTTGATAAAGGGACTGATCCACCACATTTGAGGCCCAGTAACCCAGCGACTCCAGAACGGGTTCTGACACAAGCTCCGTGTTCTCCACTGTGCTGCAAAAAACGGAAGGGACCCCTCAAAGTAGTTTTTGCATTCCACCGGAAGTCACTGAAATATAGAATCCTGTGCAGCTGAGCACATTTCAATACTTTACCTTTTTTAAATGTTTACAAGAATTTTTAAAATTATATGGGTTATTCATAAGAAGGTTGTCAGTCACTAGATGTACAGCAGTAACAGTGATAGATGTACTGCTTGCTTTCTTGCTGGTGTATAACGTTTTTGTTACTTCTGCTGTGATTCAATGAAATGCTGTAAAAACCTGTTAAGCATTGTCCTTTCCAGTATATTCAAGAATATGTATACTAGTAGACACAGGCCGTGCATAGCAACCCATGGCCTAAATATTGTTAAGGTGCGTTTTTCACTAGAAACCGATGTTGATATATTAAAAAGAATAGAAAATTTGCCGGTAAAGGAGGGCCAACTCGTTACACTGACCATGTGAGCTACAGGTTGATATTGTGTGTGAGTAGCGTGGCCCTCAGTGCTTGGAGAGATCTAAAGGGAGCACTAATCATCCTCGAGCTGTGTCTGTATGTGCAGAGGTGTCAGGAACTTGAATAAGGCCTTATACTGTAGAGCAGCAATGGGGTATCGAGGGCGTGTTTTTCTCTTGAGTGCATGCAGCGCTGTCCTTTCGCTATGGGCCCATAGTGCAACATCTGTTGCCATTTTTATAGGTGAAGAGAAAGCTGAGACCTCCAATGAATCGCAACGCGCCTTTTGGCCAGTGTAAATGCCCAGTCCATAAACCTGTTGCTAAGCTTCTGGGTTTAGGCCTCTTAAAGTCCCCCAGTAAGCAGGCCCCAGGAATGTGAAGCTTTGTCCTCTTAAGGAGATTTCCAAGACTGCCCCATACCCCTTTCCGGAACCATGGTGCAGCCGAGCATCACCGCACCATGTAAAAAAGTCAGCACCAACCATACTACATTGAGGGCAGTGTATCTCGGTGTTGCCCCTAATGAGGTTCAAATGTTTAAGGGTCTAATGGCATAGTTGAATTGTGTCTAATTAAATCTCATATTGCAAAGCATGTATAGTGCAAAAGCTTGTCCCGGTTTTTGTCAGTAAAGAGCTTATCAAGACTCTTTCCATTTCACTCTGAGGCCTCTCAGCGGAAATGTAATCCTCAGTAGCAAAGATTTAAATAGCCAGAGTATGGAGTGTTGAATGTTCCCCATCCTGAAGGGTATTTGAAGTAGTTCATGTGATGGAGGTTCGGCAAGCCCCACTTCACACCATTGTTGGAAGGAGAGGCATGGTTCTTAAACTGGGTCACAGGTAAACCCTGCTCTTCTCTCAGCTGAGCCCAGGAGAAAATATGTCAATCCACAAATACATCTCCTCCCGTCAACAGCCCAGTCGGGGTCCATTTGGCCAGAGCAGAGGCAGTGTGAATTCCTAACACCTCAGGGAAGCTTATCGAAGGAATTTTAGGGGCATACAGAGGGGCAGGTCCCATAATTCGAGTGATTTTGGACCAAGATCTCATGGCAGGAGGCAGAAGTATATTAGTTGCTGGAGCCTTTGTCTCTGGTTCAATAAGACAAGCAACCAATTCCCCTCCACTCACCCAATGCATGCAGTTGTTCCCCACTAAGCCATTTGGGGAGCCACTGCAGCTGAGCATAACTCAAATTTAGGAAATGTCAGTCTCCCCTCCACTGTGGGCATCTGAAATATCCTAGGAGACGCTCTGTGCTCCATAAGACTCCTGATGATAATCGTGAAAAACAAAATGCCATTCTGATCTTGAACCACAGTCTGGGTTGGTGTGTTTAGTTGGGTTGTGGGTATAGATCTGGTCTCTAATCTGGCCAACCATGCCAGTAAGTCTGTTTCAGAGTGTACTCGCACTAGGTAAGATTTATAAGCTAGACAGCTTAAATGCTCAACCAGAGTGTAAGGAGGCTTGAGGGCAGAGTAGTGGTATAGAAGGACAAGCAGTCAGGTTATATGTCTATGAGAGGGATACTGTTTATTTGCCACAGTAAGAGAAAGACAGTCTGTGTTACACCATAGGTTCAACGGGAAATTAATAATCTCTTCCAAGAAGTTAGGATTCTCGTCTCCTTGTTTCAAAGGGTATGTGTCCATCTACCACTCTGGGATGTCCTGGTCGTCCCTCCTTGGGTCTGGCTGTCTCCAGGGTTCTCCTCACCAGGGTTGAAAAACAAAGAACAGAAAACACTCGGGTTAGGCTTTACCCTTCCTATTCTTTAAGTTGTGCCACCTTCACCATAACGACGTGGGGGAGGGAATGGGGATGTCAGGGAGGAACCCTTCTAAAGGTTCGTGAGGGAATAGTGGGCTCCGGTATGGTGTGTCTTCTAATAGGTATTCCAGCTACCCCACCAAAAAGACCCTCTAAGCGGCACTTGCCTGAGGCCACGACCCGTGTACCGGGCCGCGGCAGCCGGACCCGGGGCGTCCTCTCCTTCTCGTGAGCCGCCGGGCTTGAAAGCAGCAAACTCCTGTTCGGTCGTCGCTGTGGGCTCTGGGACACCTGCGCTGGGGTCTCCGTCCTTCTTCTGTCGTCCCGTCCGCTCCTGTTCTCCGGCAGTGCCTCCGGTCCTCCGTTCTGTAACTTCGCTGTCCTCCGCTCTGGATATCCGTTGCTCCGTCGTCCATTCACCCTCGATCCACTCGCTCCCCGTCCTGCTCCACTCCTCCTCCTTCCTGATTCCGCCCCTCTTGTGCTCCATTGGCGGCTGCGTCCTGACGTCACGCGTTCCAAGGGAGACTAGAACGCGGTTGATATCCGGTGTTCTCCTCATGGCTCCATCCGAGTTTTCCGACTTCCGCTGAGCCGAGCCGTCCTCCCTCTTACACAGAGTTGCATATTTTCCCCCTAGGTCCAGTAGTTTTTGTTTTTCCGAAGGTGAACTCCCCACCACCCTCTTCTGAGAAAACAGTGACAAGTCCATTTCTTGAAGTTACTTCATTAATGTACGTGTCTCCCCACCACCGTTGCGATGCAGCGGCCCCACACTACCACCTTGAAATCCTCCCATTCATCAAGTACATTGGAGACTGTACCCTTGTTTGTACCAGTCTCCCTAAGAGAGTCTCGAAATACTGGATCGGCCAATGCAGAGCCCTGGAGTCTCCATGTGGGGATCAGGGAAAATATATTCTGACAATCAGTTGTCATAAACAGGGGGTTATGGTCTGACCGTCCTACCCAGATGTTTCACATGGTGGACCGGCGATGATATTCAATATTTTAGCGTGACTGTCCCTTATCCCCCAGCAAATTTGCATTGGTGTATATTTAATGTCAAAAATCAAACGTGTGTGTCTAACCTCCTACAAAACATTTTTTCTTTATAAAGCCCAATAGTCCAGTAGATTGACACCCATAGTTGATTTAAAAAAAAAGCTGAACATTTTGTCAGTGCTTTGCTGCAGTAGCTCAACCTTCTTGCTCTTTTTCAGGTTTCATAGAAAATTCCAGGCAAGATTGGCTGAACATTTTTTTTTTTTCGTTCTAAACAATTTTATCATAATAGGAAACCAACACTGAGACCATGTGTACAGTTTCAGAGTATCTTTGAGTAGATCTGTAGCCCAGGAATCCATGCAAGTTTTACGGAAGGAGGCTGTCCTTTGGCTGGACCCCAAAAGAACTTAAACCCTTTTAATTAACATACTAAGGAACATTGTGTGGACATTCAGATCTTTGTGGGTTCTCTGGAGAGAAGAAAGGTAAGGCTGTCATAAAGAAGACTGTGTCTAGGTCATTTGTATTAAGTACTGCTACACAGTGACCAAGAAGCAGCCTTGTGATGGTCTGAGAACCCATCCCACCAGAACTAAGGCTGTTACCACTGCATTGACATGCTTCGTGCTTGTCTTTACCGTCTGCCAGGCTGCGACATGAGTGTCCGTGCACATCGCGCCAGTAGTTTCATATCTATACTTTAGTATCTATTGAAAGGCGAGAATCCTGTGGTTAGACGTATCCAAAAACAAGATACTTACATTCAGTAACGCTCTTTTCTGTTGGATGCTCTAACCATAGATTCCTCAGCATATACTAAATACCACCTCCCATTTCTGTGGAGGGGCTCTTTTTAACATCTAAAAATGTCCCAGGTTAGGAATATGTTTTTTCCTGGCTCCAATACATCACTTTTGCTGCATTACTTAGCCAGTGTGGTGCCGCACAGCGCCACCTTGTGGCATGCAGGAACTCTGCTGGAGAAAAGTGTCCAGAGCCGGTCTGGGCACCTGGGGAGCATTCTGAGGTAAGAAATCTGCAGTTAGAGTATCTACCAGAGAAAGTGTTACCAAAGGTAAGCATAGCTGCCAAGATTTCAGATTGCTTATGTGTGACATTTTCTTAATTTCAGTGTAATTATACTGTTCATGAGAAAGTGTCACTCGTAGTTGTTGAATTTCACACATGTCACCCACATTTTGCAGTAACATGGCACATCCCACAGCCTAAGTCGTACACCTGTTGCCACGTGGGGTGGCAGAGAAACAATAAATTAAACAGATTCCCTGCCTTAGTCAGTCTGTGCTTCTCTGGCTGGCAACCAATCAAATTAATGGCATGATCAGCTCATGATCAATTGACAGTCTGTCCAGGCTCTCTGCTACGTGGTACCTGAGGCCGACTACAGGATGTGAGAATTAATAGTACATCAAAGCGGCATCCATGGTCCATAAGAGCTTTGTCAATACAACAAATGGATCAGCGATGTTCTCCTTGTACAGTTCTACAATGTGGCCCCTCTTTTACTGCAATTTAGACTGTCTCATTTGTTGGCATGTATTTAGAAGCTCCGTTTTGTGGCTGGGCATCCACATCTGTTTGATACTATAGTTTGAGCAGGGGTGCTTTTTAACATTAATTAAGCGGGTGTGTGGTTTTGTGTTCTGGTCTTCAGATCTCTGAAGTATGTTTGGCTTGCATATGAGTTTCTGTGATAGCAGGATATTTCCAGGTCATAATATATTGAGATTCCTATACCTCCTGTTGTACACTAGTGCCATCTTGTGGCCTTTTTCGAAATAAGCCCAGCAAAGCGAGAAACTGGAACTCACACTTGAAGACATGGTTCTTTTGCGTGACAATCTCAAGCCATATGGTAATGCGGGAAAATTACCGGAAATGCGTTTTTCTAACGCGAGGTGTGTGGCACTTAGCAGGGCTGTGTAAGTAACTTATTTGTTAGGCATGGTGGATCCAACAAGGAATGCACCATAACCACAAGATCAAATGCGATGAACCCATGATGTCACAGGAGCTGTAGGTTGGCAACGAAGGATGTGGCCATCTGTCAGGAATGGCCTGCCAGTGGAGTTTCATCAGCAGTACCAGGCCTGTTAGTTAGATTACTACACCTGCTGGAGGAGGGGAAACAGTTATGGATACTCCCCAATCTATGGCAGGGGTGGTCCTGCTGCTGAATCTCAGTTAAAAATGTTTATCAGTCTTGTGGTTCCTTGCTAAGTCCTAGGCACAACGGTATATGTCTGGCCTCATTCACCTCGATCAATTCAGGTTTCTGCCCAGCCATAACACCTCATCAGTCTGAAGCACATAGAACTCTTCATCCAAGAGCTGCAGGACCCCTTGAACCCCACAAAGATGCCTGAATGAATTACGAAAAGGCATTTGACTCGTGTTCTGGATGTTGAGGCAAAATTGAGTGTTGTGAATCATAGCTGCCGAATCTCTATGATATTGTTCATCTTAGTGACTGAATCTTTGGCCTAAATATCGCAGTCTAAGTGACCAAATAAATTCATAAGGGCAGTGAAAGTGCCCAAAAGGGCAGCCACTTTCACAGGTCACAAAGGCAGTTTATAGGGTCACCTTATTTCTATAGCCGGTGTAGAGATACACTGCCTCTGCTACATCTTCATCCTAGTCACGTCTGACGTCAGGGGTTCGTATTCACTTCGCAGATCAGGGGCAGAGCATCCGAAAGCGACCTGGCTGGCTCACAAGCTGCTCCCCCCAACACACTAGTGCAAGTGCCCACCAGAGTAACATGTCCACTTGCAGCCTGGCTATGAGCTGGTGCTACTCATTACATGAATGCATGCACTCTTCATCCGGAGACCCTGTTCACAAAGTGAGGGAGTCCATCCTTGCAAGCTTAAATGTTGGGCGGGGGCCGAGGTCTTCATCTTCTTCACCAAGTTGAGAAGTGAGAAAATGTCTACGTGCTGAGCAAACTTGGGTGAAAACAAAGAAAGGGACAATGTGGGTGTCCCCACTTAAGATGGCCTCTTGTGACATGCTTCCAAATTAAAAACACAAACAACTTTATCCAACGTGGCAGGTGGAAAATGTTATCCCAACCGCATTAGATGTCTTACATTCAAGAAATGAATTCACCTGTCCATGAATTTCAGTGTTTTCAATTATCTGCTTTACATGAGATGACGTCTGTAGGTATTCACATTTAGATTTGTGTATAGCGCCAAGGTCACCTAGTGCTAGTTTTGCAGAATGGGCGCACATGACTAATTGTTGCTTTGTCTGGTAATGACAGTGTGATTGTCTTAATTTGGGGCAGACTGAGTTCAGTGAGTTCCCTGGTTGGCAGGAGAGCGAGGAGAATGGACGTGTTGTTGAATACTGCAAGGGCTGATGTGGATCTGTAAAATCATGATGTCTAAAACAGAAAGAGGCATTTATTGCACTAGGATAAGAGAGCAATAATGTAGTAGCTGTGCCAGAGCCAGAGGGACCTTCTTCCAGGGTTTGTGCTTTGCCAACTTCCCTTTTTATGCAATATTCTTTCGCCCCCTGACTTTTTTAATGTAACTAAAGCATTGTGTGGCAGCACCCTGTCATTTACAGACAGCCCGTTTTCTACTGAAATAGACACTACATTTGCATAGACCCACAGTTTTAAAGATAAAACTATATTGCACACAAATGATAATGTGGGGACATAGGATTTCAGTGAATATTTATGATTTGTGCATCACCTAGTAAAGGGACTTTGCGTTTTGATCCTATTAAAATCTTTATTTCCATCACATTCCAGAATTACAAAAAATGTGCTTTGTTCTTGCTTTCCTAACAGCTTGAATGTGTACAGAAAATGACATTCTACAGCCTTTCCTTTCACAGTCTCTGTACCCCCGTAAGATTGTCCCATAATCCAGTGTAATTTTATTTCTCTGATTGCAAAGTGAGAAGAGTTTGTAAACACTAATCCTCATGTTAAAATAATAAGCAGCAATTTTCAAATGACGTAGCCTGACATTTGACCCCTCTGTCTTTTTTTTCAAAATATCTTTTTAAAATTTCCAAATGAAACAAGATGAACAAAACAAATGCAGCGATTTGTGCGCCCTTTCTGCCTGGTGTCCCCCCTCGATCGCCCGTTCACCCTCTCACCTGGTAGTGTATACCATGTCCATCAAATTCGTGCCCACTCCCCCTCCTGGCTCGAATTTCCATAAACTGGATCCAATTCCTAGTCCCTTCTTTGCTCCCATCTTTCGTCTGTGCCCTTCGCAACCCCTCCAGCCATTGGAGCCCTCTGTCTTTGACGCGCAGCAAATGTAACCAGATTAATACAGAATTGAAAGGCCTTGCTCGGACTTTCACAACCCACTAAAATCAGCTTGCCGCGCACAGTTTGGGAAGCACTGTAGTAGAGAGTTAGGGCAGACGTGGTATTTTTTCCATGAGTCCCCTCTTCAGCCATTCAATCCTCGCTGTGAAGAGAAGCTGTTCCCAGTGCCACTCCTCTCGTGGTCACACCATGGGGATTTCGCAAAGTGTTGCTCACCTGCCATTGGCAGAGATTCCAGAGTCAAGCCTTCTTATAGAAATGTAGGCCAGACCTATTTTATTCATTTGGATTGCAGAACTTTGCCTTCTTTAAAAGTGATTTGCTCCATGTGTGACTTTTGTCTGTTTGGTGTTTCTTCCACCCAGCTGCCCAGAAATTGTGCCATCTCCTTGGCCTCAATGTCACGGAGTTCACCCGGGCCATCCTCATGCCAAGGATCAAGGTGGGACGAGATTATGTCCAGAAGGCACAGACCAAAGAGCAGGTGAGTGAGCGAATGAATGGATGAATACACGCTTGTAAATGGCCACCAGGCCAGTGCAGACCACTTGCCTGCATTTGAACTGACCTTCACCCAGATGCTGAGGACTGGAATGGTCTCCCCGTCCAACCAAGCCAGCACGCCCGAAGGGCCCTCTGCGGCGGAGACGAGCCCTGAGCAGGGGCACCAGGCCTCCGCAGCCAACTGGTCAAAAGCACTCCATCGGCTGAAAAGGAGTCTTTTTATTTTTATGATAGTAGATTAATGTTACACACCTTCTTTGTCATAACAGGCCGCCTCCGCACTCCTCCACTCACGCTAGCATCATTCACATAGCTGCCTCACTGCCTTTCTAGGACTCCCTGTCTAGGTCCCTCACTGAATGATGTGCTTGGCTTGCATCCTCCCGCCAGGAGCAGCTGGTGTCAGGGAAGAGCGGCTGAGGGCGGACGGGGTGGGTGGGCGACCGGACTACGGACGAAAATACAAAAATAAAACCATAAAAAATAACTTACCTCCACATCACGCTCTTCTGCTCCTCTCCACTGCTGGTACAGACTCCCCTGCGGCCAATCCAGACGATGCTCTCGTGCTGCTGGCTGCATGAGAACAGCATCCGGGTTGGCCTGAGCGCCCTCGATTTGTGCTCCAAGAGAGACTGGGAGCCTGTGCCTGCTCTCTCCAACCTGGCAACGCAGCTCGGGTTGGAGACAGCTCGGTGCGGTTGTTGGTTTAGCTGTCCTAAGACGGCCAGCCAAACTGACATGCGCACTGACACCAGTGCCCACCACTCTCTCTCCATCACTTTGGGAGGGGGGGGGGTTCCTCCGCCATATCAGAGGAGCCACCGTCTTCTGCATTAAGCTTCTACATATTTTGAAGTAATGACCAGGTTTAAACAAAACTCTTATCTCTGTAGCCTAACTTGCTTCTTTCTCATTCAAACCTCCTGGCACTGTAACACTGCTTAAGCGCTACAATGGTGGCACCAAATGACTATGTAAGTGCTTTAGTAATGTTGATTATAGCCTGTTGCCTTTCTGTTCTGAACATAATGTGCACTCTCATTAGAAACCTGCAGTGAATGACTTGATTGGATGATAATCTCGTGTCCGACCAAAAGGCGAGCCCACGAGTGTGGCAAGTGGTCTAACCTCTCTCCCTGTCGTTTGTAGGCGGACTTTGCTATTGAGGCGCTAGCCAAGGCGCTCTACGAGAGGCTCTTCCGCTGGCTGGTTCACCGCATCAACCGTGCCCTGGACCGCACCAAGAGGCAGGGGGCTTCCTTCATCGGAATCCTGGATATTGCTGGCTTCGAAATCTTCGAGGTAGCTGCTTTGGGCATCATAGAGGCTTGGTTTCTTCTAGTGCCTTGCATTTGCATTTCTCTTCAGCCCTTTGAGTTTTCATGCTTCTGTCTATCCCCTTTATGTCAATCATCTTTGTTTCTTTTTGTCGTCACTTCTCTCTTTTCCTTTTCTCAGAATTGAAAAAACATCCAGAAATGCACAGAGAGATGTAGTATTTGGGGAAAACCAGTGGTATTGCCTTCGATTGACTCAAAGTAGAGGGCCTGCTTGTCTTTTTCTGCACTTTATATGTATTGGTTTTTTTGTTGCCTTTATATAGCGAGCAGCGTAATCCTTGTAAGGCCCTTCAGAGCACTTCTTTTGAAGAGTTTAATCCCATTTAAAGAAATCGCCATGTCTGGAGGGCTTCCCATTGATACTTGCATTCAGGTGCACAGGCCTGGGTCTGCGTGGGCTCGTCCTTCGGCAGATCTAGGCTTAACTTAAAACCTATTATGATGCCCACGGTATCCCAGTCCTAATCCCTCTTCCCTGAATGACTGGGCGAGTGAATAAAAGCAGCTATTTTATCATACTATAACCACGAATAGATGTCCATCCACTGCTCATGAGTGCTTGTATAGAGCAGATAAGTGGTGTCTAGAAGAGGACACCATTGTAGGGGCTTCAATCCCCACATGCCTCTTGCCGCTTCACTGCAGCTTTCAACAAATATTAGGAATTTTGGGGCTTTAAGAAGCAATTTATCTGCTTACTGTGGATGGCTCAAGACTGGGGAAGATCTACTTCAGGTGACAACTAGGCAGGGGTCGTGTCAAGGCTACCAAGGCATTTGAAGGGTAATCGGTCCTTCACTGCCCACATGGAAGGGAGAACTCTTTTGGAAACATGTCTTTTCTACGTCATTGGACCAAAGAGACTGCCATATTCTGAGCACCCTGAAAAGCAATGTGAGGGTAGGTAGAGGCATTTAGGGCCAGATGGACAAGTGTTTTTAGCAGTCGCAAATGGAAAATTGGTCTGTTTGCCACCACTAAAGAGGGTTGTGGCATGTACAAATCCTATTTTTGTTAGTGTGTAACCTATTACAGACTCTCAAAATTGGGTTTGCGAGTCGCTATTGGCAAGGGGCGTGCCAAGGGCATCCCTTCCTAATAGCGAGTCGCGTTTGTTTTGCGAATACAGTCCCAAAACAATCCCAGTTTGCACCAAGTTAAAATTGGTGGTAAGCCAGTCACAAACAGAAAGGGGTATTTTGTGTTTGGCAGCGCGAATATTTTTTAGAGCAGACAGAGGTCCCACGGACCATCCTGCCCTGAAAAAAACAAAAAGAAAACTTTTCATTTTTTTCTTTTAAACTCATCCCGTTTTCCTTTAAGGAAAACGGGCTGCATTTAAAAAAAACATTGTTGCTTTATTTAAAAAGCAAACACAGATATGGTGGTCTGCGGTCTTCAGCAGGCAACCATCCCTGTGATTGTAACCCAGTCCGAAGGGATCGCGAATTGCAACCTGCCTCATGAATATTGATGAGGCAGGTAATTCGCGAACCCATTGGGAATCGCTAAATATGTCTGAGACACATTAGTATATTCCGTTTTTCGAGTCGCAAATTATTTCATCGTTGGTAGGCAGCCCAGTTTTTTATTGCAGTAAACAAGTAGCCTTTTCAAGGCCAGTAACTAAGGGGGAGGGGGGAATCTACAAGAGTCTCAAACTGCAAAACCGTATTTACCAATAAAAAAATTTGCAATGTGGGCAACCTTTATTCTTTGCAAAGAGTTAAGAAGTCTATCATAATGTCATGAGCATCATATAATTTAAGTAGGAGTTTGTGGTAGGAGCAACATTTTACTGTAAGATTCCTCCTCTTTGGAGTCGAAGGGACGGATACACCTAGATAAGGAGGGGAATTCAAGTGCAAGGATGGGGTACATCCTCTACCGAATCTAAGAAAAGTTGTTGATGTGTCCGAGGGTGGGGTCACAGGCTGCTTATATCTTAATCTAAAATATTAATGTTCTGGACAGATTTATTGAAGCTGAGAGAAATATTACTAGAAGCTACAATAAATAGAAGCTAGGAGGAATATTCCTGTTTCAAATAAATCCAGTGGACCTTCATCCCCTTCTTGCAAAAACGTGTCGCCCTCATTCTGGTGAAACCCATATACCCCATGGTTAAAGTGAGACATTTCTCAGTTGGGGCCTACCTCCCCTCACTGTGTTTTTAACCTCCTTATCTCTTTCCACTTTTTGTCTTTGTGTAGCCATTGCTCTATTCCTTGCCACTCAGTTCCCTTTCATCCATCACCAGCTGGCTCCCATGTTCACCTATTGCCCTTTGTTGCTATCATACATGTCTTCACACTTTACCATCCTCCTTTTCCTGGCAGCTAAACTCCTTTGAGCAGCTTTGTATCAACTACACCAACGAGAAGCTGCAGCAGCTCTTCAACCACACCATGTTCATACTGGAGCAGGAGGAATACCAGCGCGAGGGGATCGAGTGGAACTTCATCGACTTCGGCCTGGACTTGCAGCCCTGCATTGACCTTATCGAAAGGCCGGTGAGTGCCCACATATGAGAGGCTGAGCTGCTTCACCCAGCATAGGGCGCCGCCTACTCTGAGACCGATCTGGGATGCTGCTGCAGCCAACAAAGAGGCTTTGGCAGAGTGCATTTGTTGTATTGAAGGTGAGACTAAAGCTCTTCTGGACCATGGATGCCGCTTTGATGCACTATTAATTTGGCATCTGCACATGTCTTAGTAATGGCAAAATGCACCACCGACTCTGGACACTTCATGGATTGGATGTAGGGTCAGAATTCGCATTTCAGTGTCTCTTACATGAACCAGTTTATTTGCTTGGAGTCATATTACCTTAGCTGAAAGGTGATCAGTTCTTGTATTATGTGATCACTCAAAGCACGTCTTAAGCACTGATGATCAGAAGTCATTCCCTTCCGTCAGCTTCTTTGATTCAGTTTGCTCAGATGACTCCTGGTGACCAGGGACGCACACAGCGAGTCTCTGGCTTTTATTCAACACCTTGGTACATTCTTAGATTTGAAGCAGTGGGACTATAGTATCACTTGCAAGGGTTGTAAAAAAGCAGCTCAGGACTGCCACTCATGTCCCTTGTGGCATGTGGTGAGCTTGTAGCCAGGGATAGTGGCTCAATTTGAACTAGTTCATGGCATCTCGGGGCATCCACTGCAGACCTACAGATAACTGAGGTGTTCAGGAGACTTATTAATTGAGATTTCTTTGTGTAAGTTGCGATATAAAACTTATACAAAAGTAAATTCACATGTTTGCATTGAGGCCTTGAGTTGTATCGAGGTATAATATATCCTTTGCACCCTTAGACAACTGCACTAGTTGAGGCCAGTATTGATGCTTATGTTGGTGATTAGTAGATCTCCACGTGCTCTCAGTGGGCTTCTTCAGGTGTGAAGTAACAGATGTTTCATTCCTTTGTGCTGCAGCACTGGACTATTTGGTCAGTTTAATCCCTTGGCGCCCACACAAAATGTCTCTCCATTTACCAAGCAAATCCAGTGCAGCTCCTTTTGTTTACTGGCTTGGGATTTAGGGATGTATGAAAGCATTTGACCTATTCAGTGGCTATGGGGAAGTGTGCTGATGCATGAGAATCTTGGTGTTACACTGAAGGTATATGTTGGGCCCTGTGTCCAGAGATTACATTGAGGCTCTCAACCCAGGGACCAGCCACTTCTTGTGTTTTCATCCTCCGTACTCATTGTTGCTGCCAGGATAGTGGTGGAAGCCGGCTCCGAGTAATCCACAGCCATGGAATCATGCCTAGGGGCCACCGTCTGCCTCAGTGAAGGAGTCCTCTTTTTTCACATGCCACTCTGCCTTGTTTTATCTCCCCAGGCAAATCCCCCAGGCGTCCTGGCTCTTTTGGATGAGGAGTGCTGGTTCCCCAAGGCCACCGACAAAAGTTTTGTGGAGAAAGTGGCACAGGAGCAGGGCACACACCCCAAGTTTCAGAAACCTCGACAGCTGCGGGACAAGGCAGACTTCTGCATCATCCACTACGCGGGCAAGGTGAGAAGTCCGGAAGGCCGAATCTGTTGATCCTATTGGGATATTGCCCTGAGAACAGCACCTTCCGTTGGCCTGCCATATTTAGATATGTATCCTGGACTATGTTAGAACTCAACCTGTTCAGTTTCTTATATTGCAGCATTCCTCTCCTAAGCCTTTTACCTCCCACGCTAGCCAACCCAGTGTCTTGTGTCAGGTGTGAAATGTAACTTTTACCTCCCACACTAGCCAACCCAGTGTCTTATGGCAGGTGTCTTATGGCAGGTATGAAATGTAACTTTTAGCTCCCACACTAGCCAACCCAGTGTCTTATGGCAGGTATGAAATGTAACTTTTACCTCCCACGCTAGCCAACCCAGTGTCTTGTGGCAGGTGTGGAATGTAACTTTTTGCAACAGAGCTTTAGTTGTTGGCCACATTCATAACAATTGAGGGTGAGGGGGATACTACAGCACAAGCTCACTTGAAGTGCTTTCTGGAACCTGAAGGCTAGGTCTACAATCATTGACTATTCAAACAATTATAGAAACTTGAATAATGCAAGGCATAAAAAGGTGTGTATCATGCCGATTTGATCATGGCAACAGTCATCAGTTACTGTACAAATCTATATGTCTGTTTCACTATAGTGCACATTCCCTCAGAGGGAGACATTATAATTAAGGCTTCCATTTTTCTGTTTTTACTGATTTTTACAGATAAATACAATCAGAAAAACAGTCTATTTCCTGTCTGTATTCATTTTAAAAGTGGAAAAATACAGAACATTGTACTTCTTGTTCGTCATGGGGATTTAAAAACAGTATCAGATTCCCTTAAGTACAGGCATATGTTAAAATATATTTGTATATAAATGTAAATATTCACCTGTTGGTGTAGTGTTTCTCTATATTTGTCTGCTTAAAATTCTAAAACGTAACCACCATCAAAGTATTGAGGGCATTTTTTTCAGTTAAATAAATGTGGAAATATAACATTTTACGACTTCATTTGTTCTCAAAACTTAAAAGAACTATGGATAAATACCAATAAAATGGGTAAAAAAGAAATATGGATAGAAACAGACAGAAATGTAAAAAAAAAACAAATACCATAAAACTGGGAGCCATAATTATAATAAGACTGTACCAAGGTGCACTGTGGCTGGAAAGACATCAGTTGTAGAATCGCAAATCACCAAACAAGATGCCCCTTAACGCACCATTCTGTAAAAAAAAAGAAAAAAAAGAAAAACAGGGCCTGATTTACAAAGCTAAACGTACCCTTTTACGTATGTTATGTTTGTTTTGAAATACACAAACTCCTAAAGGCCTGTTGTATCTTTTCATGTGCGGAGTTCACTGCCCCAGCTGGTCTCTCCACAGGTAAACTTACTATTAAAACGGAGTTTGTGAATTCCAAAATAGACATAAAATTACACATAAATGTAAGTTTACCTGTGGGAATCAGGCCCTTAACTTACACAAACATCAGGATTTTCTTTAATTAGGTATTAGACAGGGTGCAGACCTAGCTTTAAGAAGCTCTTCATCAATCAATCAATCAAAAGAGCCCTTGCAGTTTTACCTTTTGTTGTGTAAGTCTTGTCCAAAGTTGAGTACGTAGTAAAGAAGAGATCTGAAACAAGTCCATGTCTTTGGCTAAGTCTGCCCAATTCATTATATCGCTCTAGGTGGATTACAAGGCTGATGCCTGGCTGATGAAGAACATGGACCCACTCAATGACAATGTGGCAACCCTCCTGCACCAGAGCACTGATAAGTTTACTGGCGAGCTTTGGAAAGATGGTGAGTATCGCTTGCAGGCTGCACCCTGTTTTTAAGAATTGATCACTTTTCTTTTTTTTTCCACTTCTTGATTGCAAGCACTAACTGTGAGCAATGTTGCATTACTTCTTGATGTATCACAGTGTTTAAAGTAATTAACGTTGAAGGAAAGGCCGCCTTTGGATGATTCTCTGGGCCTTGAAAGGTCTATCAGTGGCTGGTATTTGCGGGTGTCTTCACGTTACCATTGATTAGGAGCATTGAGGAAGGTGTGGAGTCACGTTGGGAAGAGACCATTATCTTTTGTCCACTGTGATGCCACACTTTTAACAAGGATATTTTGTTCCTTTAAAATGAGTGGTGCACTTTAAATCTTGATAAGATATCCTTTGTGATCTTCTAGGCATGATCATTGAAACCTATAGGAAGCAACGCTTCCTGTAAGAAATCTACTCTGCTCCTTTAGGTGCAACCATGATGGGGAGTTTTACCAAAGGAAATTAGAGAGAAGAGATTACGCCTTTCATGGCGGTCCCGTAGGCACTGTTGTTGTTACAAGCTACCAAAGGTGAATGGGACCAAGGAGACGTAGTCCCAGTTTACCTGTGGTACTGTAGGTGCAGCAGTGTGGTGGGAGGTGGGGAGATTATTGGGATTGAGGACAGATACCTTTCTCTGGTGTTCATGAGAAACAAGAGAAGGGTGTCTTCCACCGAGTTCCTTCCCTGTGCTGAAGGAAACCCTAGAACAAAGTCTTGAACTAAATTTGTGGTCTTTTTAGAGTGTGTACATCAGACACACCGTGGTGGGTTGAAAAAAAGAACATAGTAATTGCTCGGCCTCTTGACTGTTGTTGTACTGTGTGTCTTGGACACCTGCTGGGTGTCCTATGTTGAGCCCTTGGTTCTGGCAATGACCAGGCCGGCCTTTTGAAATCCGTGGTCAATGCGCAACCTCAACATATGGGTGTAACCATAATTTGACTGTGCTCATGGAGTCTTTGGTCTCAACTTTACATTATTTCTCCCAAATGTCTGTTTTTGTGCAACTAACATCTTTTATTTGTGCTTTTTTCTCCTTCCTCCTTAACTCTCTTTATGACCACCCGTCACCTCTTATTGTACCACTCTCGATCTCATGTTACCCTTCACCCGGCTTAACCTACAAATCTTACCTGTTACTGGTCTCCAATGCTGCATCTTGAATTGACTGTGCTCACTTTAACCTGATCCCATCCCTACACTGCCTGTGGATATCCTTCCCCTTGTGGCCACATCCCCACCTTCATTTCCCTGCTCTGCTCCCCTTCTCTCCGTGACCCCGCCATTTCTCCAGACATCCAGAATATTCAGATGGTCTATTTCTATGATACCTACGCTGTGCTGCCACAGGGCCCGGGTGAAAGTACGTAGCCTTTTGCTGTGTGTGCTCATTCTTTAGTGCATCCTCTACATGGTCATTGCTCTATGGCACAGCAACGTCCATTGTCCATGTTATGCTTTACTTCTGCCATTGCTTTTCAACAGCTTCACTGCATAGACATGCCCACCACAGGACCCTTGTTGTGCCACTTGCTTGTCTTATCTTGCTATGCTTCACTGCCTTAAATATGAGCTGGATGTTCATTACAATTTATACAAAGGGCCGTGAAGGAAAGTTGAATGCTCACACATGCTTCTCTGTTTCGACCCTTATTAGACCAAAAGTAAGACTGCATCTGGTACATAATGTAAGGGATATTGCATGTGACCTCAGTGAAGATGAGCTTCCACTTGTTGCAGCTGGGGGAAAATGCAAAAGATATCTTTGCTTTTATGCACGCATATTTTTTTTAAAAATGTGGGCATAACATCTCTCCAAAGAATATGTCTAAGAACAAATCATACCAGGGCGTGTCGACCATGAAATGCTGCTATTTTAGACAGTAGAAACATTCAGTTTAATCCAAGCACTCGTGGGAAATCTGATTTTCCTATAGCACCGTTCATTGCCACATGCATGCTTTATTTCTATAATGCTGCTTTGTGCCCAGAACTATACATTTAGGTGTGTGATGTATCCCCATGCATGTGCTGAAAATTGCTTCCTTGGTGCCCAGTTTGCTAGTGTTTGGCTAGTGCGGTTGATTTTCTCTGTTTATAGTGACCATGGCAGTCATTCATGCAGATGATTTCATTGGATATGTATTTTACCATGTTGTAATTTTGTGTAATTAGAACTTCAGGTAAATATGATGACTCGCTGGATTAGAACACCACTCAAGACAACCGATTGCAGCATAAAGGTCACATGCATGAATCCAGGCTTTTATCCATCTGAGGTTGATGGAATATGTTCAGTTTAATGGGTTTAAATGGTAACCATGTGTATTTGCATTACATAAGAAGTCTCTAAAGCTAAGAATAGCATTTGTTATTAAAATAACTCATAAGTTCATGTTGTCAGGATCACTTACTCTTTGTAAAGAGAGGCGGGTATACGGTTGCTACAGTAAGCGCCATTGTGTCCATAGTGGAGGTTTGTGAAGTAACCTATGCCATTAACATTAAAGATACCACCACCTTATAGTCCATATGTGCAGCACAGTTCATATGTGTATTACTCTGTGGCAGCTGTTTATAAACTCAGTCACACCTCCTAAGACAGCCACCCGTGCAGTGCTAGGCATATTCTCTGTCAGTATTTGACAGGGGGAGACCTCCGTTCCGAAAATATCCCTCGTAATGTAATGTTCTGTATTAACAGTGCAGCTGCCTGGGAAAGAGCAGGAGATCACTGTTTCAGGACAGTGCTTCTATAGATTCAAATATCCGCCCCTCCTTCACAGTTTTTACTTAGCATGTCTTTGCGATCCCGAGGAATGTTAATCCAGTGAGCAGAGATTACAGCTAAAGAAGTGGTTCAAGGTGGATACCATACATTTTTAGATTAATTATGAGTGTATGAGTATATCACATAAATGCCAACTATACTGAGTAGTCAACACAATAATGATCACGGAATGCTGAACATTGTCAACATTCACCCCCAGTCACAGATCTGGGTTAAATACATTGTTTTATTTTGCTTACCATGTCAAACCAGTTTGGACCCGGCCATACGCAAATCAGTCTTGACCCTCCTCCCCGTTGGAACTGCCCAGCCCGAGCTGTCAGGCCAGGTCTTTCCTGGACCGGGAACAAGCATCCTTGGACCGGTTTTGTAGTATCACCCCTCATCAGCCAGGCTAGCTCGAATCCAGTGGCACAGTGAGCACAGGACCCACATCTGGGCATACCCTACCCACTTAGGGCGAATATAGCAACACAAATAGATTGATGGATGGAATGCTGAACATTGTCAAACAATCACCCCCAGTCACAGATCTGGGTTAAATCCATCATTTTGTTGCTCAGCATGCCACCCCAGTTTGGACCCAGCCTCTAGCCTAACACTAGAGCGGTCGACCTTGAAGCTGTGAAACCGAGTTCGAGTCTCGGCAGGGTCGCCCAACATCCTGTGATTCTGGGCAAATCGCTTAATCTCCCTGTGCCTAACAAAAAAATAAATGTGTCCATCTTTAAGGCAACTGGTGCTAATGTAAACCGCTCTGATACCTTCGGGTCGAGCTTGCGATATATAAAACTCCCCAAAAATAATAATAATATTCAAGTCCTACCTTTTTAAATTAATATTTTTTCTTCAAAAACCTATAAATATTTAAGTCTTGGAAAATGTCTAATAGTTTCCAGTGCCCAGTTCTACTCAAATGGGGAGAAGGGTGAGTTGTTTATTACCTCGGTGATTGTTCCTAGGGAGCAGAACTAGGTCTAAAAGTAATTGACCTTTTCTTCTGCATCATAGGAGCTTCATTGATAGTCATAAACCCTTGAATAGACTAGCCTGGTAATTTCAATTGTAGAAAGTGTCTGTTGGGGGGCCTGAAAGACTATGAATATGAGAACATCAATACTGCCCTTAGATGCAAAACTATGGATCACTTTAATAGGTTTTGAAGTGTTTCCTAACCCAATTTAGGTAAGGTAAAAAAAAGTCCTCTTGGCTTGCAATTTTGTTGTGACCATAGCTTTGACAACACAAGCAGAATATTTTCCACTTCATAGATTAACAAGACCTTCTTGAGGGATGCTTTCGCCTCTGGGAAATCTCCTTGCAAGTGCTTGGGGGGATTTAAATGTCTGCACTGTCTGACTTCAGGAACCATGCTGCCTAATTCAGCGAAGTAAAGTTCGGATGTTGGCCCTGACCTTGTAAGTAAGTTCTTTCTGGATGGCAGCCTCATGTGGTTTGAAGGACATTTGCTGCAGATCCACGTACCGAGCTAAAAGAAGATAAAAGCAGTGGAAAAGGCAGGGAAAACAGAGCTGAAATTCTGCAATGTACAAGAAAGATGAATGTTTTCTGTGATTGCTTCGGGTCATAATTGTTTGTGGATATTTCCAATAGACCTTCAACACTAGCTCTCACAATACATAATTCCCAAGCTCCTCCGGGTGCTTAGACACTACAGAGAATGTTTTGAGTGAAGAGTTCATAGTAATCATGGTGACATCATATGTTGGACATGTGGAACAACTGCTGCTAAGGGGGAGCATAGACCATTGGGAAGTGTGGTATGCGTGTGATGGTATGCAGTAAAGAGTCTGAGCCAACCACAATACACAGTTTAGCCAAATCTGGTCTAAATTACTTCCGACCATATGGTAGGGTTAGAACTTTGCTAGAGTTCACATCTTTTACTGATTGTGTCCCACAGGAAGTTAGTCTGATCTGTCTGTGATAATGCCGTTATCTGTGCAGGAGTTCAGCTCAACGGCTGACAATGACTCGAGGAGGCAGGGAATATTGATCAGTTCCATTGTACGGCAACGTATTGCATGGAGGTGGGAGAGCTTCCGAGAAGGAGCTTTGAGCTTCTAGTATTCTTCGGGTGTATAGGAGCATTAACTTGCGATTCTGCAGGGTCTTTGTTAACTTTAACAGTGGGTGCCCGGTCTGAGGACTGATCCTCCCAAGATTGGAGCCATACATTACTGTCTACTGCATGGCATTTTCTTCCCACACATACAAGGACGTCCACTACTAGCACCGATTGTATGAGCAGTGCTAAAATGTTGTTTCTTTCTTTCCCTCCATCCCAGTGGATCGGATTGTGGGACTTGACCAGGTTGCTGGAATGGGAGATATTTCCTTTGGCGCCTCGTACAAGACTAAGAAAGGGATGTTCCGGACTGTGGGCCAGCTTTACAAGGAGTCTTTGGCAAAGCTGATGTCAACGCTCAGGAATACTAACCCAAACTTTGTGCGCTGCATCATCCCGAATCACGAAAAGAGAGTGAGTTGATCACTTCTTGTCAGATCCTTCAGCTCTGGAACAGCCTATCCGTGATGTTTACTAAATATCTATTGTGAAAATTATGTTCGCTAAATATCTATTGTGAATCTTAGGAAAATAATAACCAACTGCGATGAATTTGGTCTTTAACAAACTAGATGTTCATGACATATGAGCTGAAGATCGTACACTGTGTATAGATCGCCATCTGGTGTTGGGCCCGGATGCTTGCACCTTGTTGTTAACTAAAAGGTTTTATTTCTATATAGGCATGTGGGTTCCACGAGCTACTGTAGAAATGAAGCATCTTCTAGGTAGCTGTCTTTCCTCACAAAGACACTCTGACAAAAAAGGAATTACTATATTTGTCCAAACTTCTTAAGAATTTTTCACAATGTCCAACATTACAATAATATGTATCACAAAAAGTCTGTTTCTTTAACTGTTCTGTTTGGTTTGTGCTCTTCGTGTGTATGTCTACTATTATTTCTTTGATGTGTTTGCCAGATTTTAGAAGTATTGGGAACACTGAGTAGAAGTTGGGGACCAATGGATGTATTCAGTATACAAGTAGTGGAGATCTAGAAGTAGACTATACTACTTCCGCATCACATTTCCTTGATGGTCATAAATATTAGAGTAATTCTCTGCCACGCGCAGGGACCATGGAATACTTCTTCCACATACTATCACCAAAAACGGTCCTAAAATACCATGTGAATTTAACAAAGCACCTTCTAACAAGCCTATTAAGTTAAGGCTGAATTTCCCCCAAAATGTAAAATCTTTCAATCCCATTTTCAGTCCAAAACTACATTGCTGCAATCTGAGAGTACACTACTACTAAAATGTGTTAATGAGGGTTAAAGTAGGCCTGAAATGCATTACATTAGTAACCTATAAATAAGGTGGCCTACTTCTGAAAGATGTTTAGATGCTTCCAATCCCAAAATGGACCATTTCACGACAGAGCGTGTTATGTTTCGCCTGCTCGTGAGAGTGCAAACTAAGAATATTGAGTCCTTTTTCGTTTGCCTAATTGCCACCTTTTTCATTGTAAGCTTGTCACTTTTAACAGCGTTTTCGTTTTTTAATTTTTAGAAAGCTTTTTTCAGAAACGACTTGCCTGCTGAGGCTCATTCCATTTGCAGTTATTTTACTATTCGTGAAGTGCCCCTTCATGTGGCTAGAAGGTCACATAAGACCCCCAGTGAAGTCTATGTAGTGTACCTTCCAAGTTCACATTCTACTATTGAATGTGGATCTAGTGTAAAAATGCCCAGAAGACACTTAAAAATTGGGAGGCCATCAGGCTAATCGACAAACTTGAGCACCACAGAGCAAAGGCCAGCAAAAATCTGAATTGCCTGCCAGAGAAGAATCTACTTCTACTGAGAAGGAGCCCTCGGCCTCAAGAAGACTTCCAGAGTATCAGATCTAGGGATCGAAATCCCAGAAGGGATGAGAAAAGGAAACATTACAACTGCTGTCACCATCGATCTTGCTGAACATCAAGAATATCGATGTTGAAAGGTAAAGCACTGTCGTGTTCGCTACCAGTGGGCTGGATCTCATTCAGCCCGAGGCGCCTTCATTACTCAGTGTTGGGAAGAACTTAGACATCAAAACACTCTCCTCACCCGATTTAGCCAGCTCATTCTATATATCATTCGACTGTGTTGCACCTGTTGTCATTGAGGCCGTTTTCAATGTTGAGGCATTTGATGACAGCCCAACATTCTGAGTCGGAAAGATTAATGTTGATGCTACAACCTCGTCTGGCTCCTCAGTGACCGAGACAGTGGTTTCATCTCTCAGAGAGCAACTCAAGTTGTCTCCTACTCCATCTGCTCCACTTGGTCCTTTGTCATCTATGATCCTGCTAAGGATCTAGTTTAAATGCAAATGAGGCCTTTAAATCTCCCGCCACCAATAGGCATGGTGTCAAGACCTACTTCTATGTCACCTATCGGATAACAGCCTCCCTAACCCTGGAAGTCATCCAAGAGACATTTTCCAGTGGAAATGCCACTTTTACCTCCAGTTCCTCCACAGGAGTATCCGCATAGGTCTGGGAGATTAGCCTCACCATCGTCCTCCAGATCTACTGCAAGAAATTCAGACTCCTCATTTTCAAATACTCCAACATCATTAACTGGGTCTCTGCATGTGTTTCTCCTGAAGATGACATCAACCCTTTTCAAGATGTTTTTCCTAGAGGTGCATCGAAATTTTATATGCTATTAGACAGCTCATGCGCCAGTCGAACGTTATCCTGTGCCCAGATTATAATTCAGAACATCGAGGAGAGTGGTGAAACATAGAAAATGACAATAGGTATTTACAAAAGTCAAGATGGATAATTTCTGTTTAAAAACATTGCCACCATCCATGCCAACTCTGCCTGATAAATCCAGGATTTGTAAAGTGCGGCAAATCCCCCGTGAGGGTAGCAAGGCACTGAATTGTAGGCACAGGGAGATTAAGTGGTTTGCCCAGAATCACAGGATGATAAGCCGATGCCATAAACTCAAACCTGGTTCCTCCAGCTCTGAAGTCGGCAGCTCAGGCTGTCACACTGCAACCCCTGATTGGCTAGTTAGAGGCTGAAATGTTCACCGGATCCTGCAGAGAACCCCTTTTCTCCTACATAGATGATTGCCCTTTGCCAATTCAAACTGGCTGTTACAACTCTAAAGGAATTTGAGGCTTTACAACTTTATTCTCTTCAATCTTTTACCACGCAGACATTACAATTTGTTGATAAATGTGTGTGTATATGTGTGTGTGTGTGTGTTGTAGTTAGTACCTATTTAACATAGGGAGAGCATTTTTTGGTTTGCTAATAATGGAGCTGTTTAACAAATCTTTGTGAACTTAACAAAAAATAATCATCCACTTCAGCTTTTTTCTTGACAGTTTAGGTATGTTCAGCCAAGTGGGGACCGAGGTAAAAAGAAGAGGTGGGTGGGCCCAAATGCATTTTCACCATGCATTGGAAAATTGAACAGCTAAACCATGAAAATAGCTGTTTAGAATTGCACCAAATTTGGCAGAAAGTTAGATCTTGGTCCAGAAAGCGTGATTTTTAAGATTTGGTAAAAATCCATTCAGTAGTGTTTGCGAAATTAAGCTTAAAAAACTTTGTATATCTGGTTGGTTAGATACTAGGGAAGCTTGCAAGAGTCCAACGACTCTTTAGAGAAGAAATTGTGCGATCTGATTGGCCAAGTGTGTTATTTTGTATTGGCCTCCTTGCTCCTGCGCGAACTCGCGCTCTGAATGGCTGACTGAAACATGAAGAGAAATGTTGCGGCTGCCATTTCAGGACATGGGGACTCGGTCCCTGTGTCCTGAAAAGTTAAACAAAATAATGTATGTGGGAGCAAGGTAGGGTACCCTGACCCCCTGGACCTTGCAGGGGGTTCCCAGTGGACCCAATAGGGTCACCCCCAGGGAAACATTTGTATTAAAAAATTGGTGGTTTCTGTGTTCCCCTGGGAGACAGTGCCACTCCTTTGACACTAGGAGTCTCACTGGAGTGCAGTGGTCTGCCTTGACTCCTGCAAGAGTCTTGCGGGGTCCAGAAAATGTAAAACAAAATAAGGGGGAGGCCTGAGTGCCTACTGTTGGTTGCCGCAGTTGGCTCTGTGGCAGGGGAGTTGGCTTCCCGAGGGGGGTTGGACAGCTCCTAGAAATTAACTGAAAAAACAAAGGTTAGAATGACCTTATAGTTGGGTATGGTAATAATATCTTACTTTGCACTATAAAAAACCCTGAAATTCACTTGAAAAAACCCAAAGGTTAAAGTGACGTTCTAGGAAGGTGAAACTGTCGGTTTAACATAACATTTAAAAAAAAACTGAAATCAACAGGTATAGTTATTTCAAGTAGCTATAACTCGCGCCCTCACCATGCACTGCTTATGACCTCACATAGTACAAAACTCATGACATGTTCCTCTCAGAACCTATAGAGATCAGCTGTGGAGTTACCAAGGGCTCCTCCTTGAGCCCCACCCTCATCAGCATCTACATGGCTCCCCTCGAAGCCATCTTCCAAAGCCACAGACTCAACATAGTCTCCTACGCCGACGACACCCAGCTGATCAACTCCCTCACCAATGACCTAAAACAGTCAGAATCAACTTTCACAACGGAATGAAGGCCGTTGCTCCCTGGATGCAGACCGCTACCTCAAGCTCAACTTGAACCAGACCGAAGTGCTCATCCTGGGACCCACCACCTCAGCCTAGGACTATTCCTGGTGGCCTGCTGCACTAGGAACCCCTACGCACCACAAACGGGCTCCTTGCTCTCAATGAACTGCCAATCAACGCACTATCCTCGTCCTGTTTCCACACGCTCTGCCTTCTTTGAAAGACATTCAGATGGCACCCCATAGAATCCAGAAAGATGGTCATCCACGCACTCATCACCAGCACATTTGACTATGGCAACGCACTGTATACCAGCATCGCCCAGAAACCGCTCAGGAAGCTACAGAACGTTCAAAATGCCGCAGCCAGACTGGTCCTCGATATTCCCTGCCACAGTCGCATGACACATCTCCTCTGACAGTTCCACTGCCTCCCTATCAACAAGAGAATCACCTTCAAGCTTCAAGCTCCTCACTTACACCTCTACCCTCCACGATGCAGAACCAAAATATCTGAACCACTGCTTTGCTTTCGACATACCCGCCAGACAACTTTGCTCCACCCATCTCGTTCTGGCCTCTGTCTCCCAGATCCACAAGACCAGAACCAGAGGAAGATCCTTTGCCTACCTCGACACCAAGAACTGGAAAACGCTACCCCTCCACCTCCGGCAATCTGCATTGTTGACCCAGTTCAGGAAGGACCTGAAGACATGGCTCTTCGACTGAACCTCCACACCCAGATGGATCAGCAACCCGCTCCTCCCACCTCAGCGCCTATAGAGACCCTCACAGGTGAGTAGCCGCGCTTTATAAACTCCTGATTGATTGATGGTCCCAGTGAGGCCCAAGCCATATTCTCTCTCCCAAACTATTGTTGGCAGGAGAGAAGCAACGAAGTTCACAATAAGATGCAGGTTGGATACAGCCAACTAACTGGGCAGAACCATTGCTTAAATGGTGGTGCTTCAATGCCACGCCTGGCTGAGAAATACTGTCCTCCCTTATGGACATGTACTTAGATGGGGCTTACATTTTCGGCGACAAAGCGTATTAATCTCTGGAAAGATTTAAGGACAGTAGGGCCATTGCGAGTTTGTTGGTGCTCACCATGTTTCCACGACAGCCACACTTAACCTACCTCCCCTCACTTGGCTACGGTGGCGCTATCAGCCACGTCCATTTCCTCCTAGCCACAGTGGCCAACAGGCATCCTAGTACTTTTGTGGCAGCGGATGTGGCTCCCACAGATCCCGTGGGGACCAGAGCCAGAGGTTGACCCTATCCACCCCACCACTCAAAAGCCTCTGTAGTTGCCCTCTTTCCACCATTGGCACCCGGTTTGTGGCTGGATTTGCTACCACCTGGACTAATGGCGGTAAATAACTTTAAACAGGTGGGTGCTAAGTTTGGTCCAGCAGGGTTATGCCCTACCATTCCAACAGACGTTGCCACTGTCCTTCAGTCGGCTGATGGAGGACCACCTATCGCTCTTGCAACAGTATTGACTCTTTGGCCAAAGAAACCATTGAGAGGGTACTGCTTTCAGAATTAGATTATGGTCCTATTTCTGCTATTTTCTGGTGCTGAAGAAGGATTGAGGCCTCCTTATCATATTAGACCTATCCCCTCTCAACTACTTTTTGAAGAAGGAAAAATTAAAGATGCCAACTTTGGCTCAGGTCTCATCTGCCCTCGAGTAACTGGATGGTAATGTTGGACTTGCAGGATGCTTACTACTATATCCTTTTCTTGCCTGCCTGCGGTTCGAAAGCACTTTCAATTTGCTGTGCTCCTTTTTTTACCTCACTAACACCCTTCGGGTGTTCACCAACGTGATGGCGGTGGTTGTAGCACATCTGCAGAAGTTAGAGGTTCCAGCCTTCCACAATTTTGATGACTGGGACTACACCCAAGCAGTTGTCACCCACCTGTAGACTACGATGAACCTCCTGCATTTGCTGGGGTTCACTATAAACGTGCTGAAGCCACACCTGACTCCCTCTCAGAAACTCCCTTTAATCGGAGCTGTTTTGGATACAGTGCAGTTTTGGTCTTACTCCGGAACTTCGAGTCCAAGATATTCAGACTATGATTCAGGTGTTTCAACCTCTATCTTGATTTTGGTGAGACTGATTCAAAGGCAGCTGGGCCACATTGCCTCCTGCATCCTGTTGGTAAAACATGCCCATTGGTATTTGTGGGCGCTGCAGTGGGATTTGAAGACCCAGTGGACACAGCATCAGGGAAATCTCTCCAACCTGGTCCAGATGTTGAGCAGGATTGCAAAAGCTCTGCAGTGGCGGCTCACAGACCGCGATTGGGTCAGTGGCAGACCCCTCTCCCTAGAGCTCACGGTGGTCAAAGATGCATCACTTCTGTGTTGGGGGGCCATCTGGGATAGGTGGGGATCAGAAGACTCTGGTCTTCTGAAGAGTTTAGGCTCCACAGCAACCTGTTGGAACTGAGAGCGATCCGATTTGCATTGAAAGCCTTTCTTCAGCTAGTTGAGGTGTTTACAGACAACACCACCGCCATGTGGTTTTGCAACAAGCAGGGCGAAGTGGGGTCGTGGGCCCTGTGTCAAGAGGCCCTGCGCCACTGGACGTGGCTCGAACATCAGGACATTTTCCTGGTGGTTCAACATCTGGCGGGTTCTATGAATGCTAGAACAGCCGTTGATGCCTCGGGGATCACTAATGGCGTCTCCTTCCAGAGGTGGTTCAAGGACTCTTCAGAGATTGGGTAAAACTTTGGTTAGATCTGTTCGGCACCAGTGTGAACGTGCAGTGTCTGCACTTCTGCGCACTGAAGTATCCTATCCTTATCTCTGCAAGGCTTTGTTTTGGAAATGGTCAATGGTTACCTTTCCGCCATTTCCGCCTTTGTTCGGTTGCTGGACCAACCGTCCCTGTTCAAAATACCTGTTGTAACTCGTTTCCTTAAAGGTTTGCAACAAGTTTCCTCCTGTGCCCTTCCTTATGCCCCAGTGAGATCCAAATGTATTCCTCACCTTCGTCATGTGCTCACCATTTGAACCTGTGCACAGCTGCCCTTTGAGACTGCTGACCATTCAAACTGTCTTCCTTGCGGCAATGACATCTGCTAGAAGTGCTGGTGAATTGTAGGTGCTTTCCGTTAAACCCCGTACACTTCCTTCTTACCAGATAAGCTGGTTCTTAGAACCCGAGCTTCCTTTTTGCCAAAGGTAGTTAGACCTTCTCACGTAGCGGCAGACTGTCACCCTGCCTGCTTTCCTTACACCCCCTCATTCTGCCAAGAAGGAGGAGAGACTACAACGCCTGGACCGGGAAGGAGCATTGTCCTTTTATATCGATCTCACCAAAGATTTCCAGGTGGATGATCTACTCTTTGTTGATTTCATGGGTGCGAGAAAAGGCTAAGCAGTTCACAAAAGGACCATCTCCAGATGAATTGTCGTATGTAGTAACATATGCTTCACAGTGGCTAGAAAAGCTGCCCTCTGAGGGCTTAAGACTCATTCTACCAGAGCTAAAGCAGTGATCACTGCTTTGGCGAGCAGGGATCCAAGTTCTCGATATATGTGAGGCAGCTACATAGATAATTCTGCACATGTTTGCCAGACACTACTGCCTAGACAGTCGGGTCCGGCATAATGAGCATTTTGTCCGTTAGGCCCTCCAGGACTTCTTAGTGTAACGCAGTCCGCAGATTCACCTCTGGGCTGAGATTGCTTTGGTATGTATTCTAAGCTAAGGAATCTGCGACTAGAAGTCTCTATCTGATGAAAAAGTTACAAACCTTGGGTAACGTCTTATCAGGTAGAGACACTATCTAGAAAACACAAAAGAAGGGGTGAGGGTACGGACTCACCTACTCTGAACCCCCATCTATACTTAATCCACCAAAAAGAGTAGGGAGTAAAACAATGGTTATCTGTGATGGCACCTGCTGTGTATGCTAATACTGCCCCAACTCACACAGATGTGTGACATGCTTTATCATAGGGCTGCTTACAATACACCCCGGCGTGGCCACGCACAGGGTGGAGCAAAAGGGTGGGGGAAGACAATACAACACAAAAAGAGAGACAATTTATGTCACAGTAACTGGGAACGACGGTAGTGAAAGTGCAGTGATAAGTGAGTTAAAACTAGCTCTGAAGTGTCGCCGTGACAAAGACTTTTATTCCAGGACCCTCTGGTCAGAGTTAAAAATGTGAAGGATGGTGGTGCGTGGGAGATGCAATGTGCTCCTAACACCCCTCCTTTACTGCCAGGTGGTCAACATGTTTTCCCAGTCTCCTTTTTGTTGTGAGGGATACTTCCATGTTTGGGAACATATCTGTTATTGATGGTTATTGGTTGTAGTGAAAGAAATCAGGCTGGCTGGTAACAACCAAGATGGGCTGTGATGAGTTCATAGATTTTAGTAACAGGAATTACTTAGTACTTCTGAAAAGCTACCTAGAGTTATCTACTAATACTCCTTGTTCATGGCCTCTTCTGATGTTGTCTCAGCTTGTTTGGAAGTTCCTGCTGCCAGTAGTTAAGTAATCTGTGCTTGGTTCACAGGCTGGAAAGCTGGAACCCCAGCTAGTCCTGGACCAGCTCCGCTGTAATGGAGTGCTGGAGGGGATCCGCATCTGCCGACAGGGCTTTCCTAACCGTATCATCTTCCAGGAATTCAGGCAGAGGTAAGTGATGGTAATGTGATGTATGGACTGCCTCTATTATGTTTGTCTCAGAAGCAGAGATAAATGATGGGCCACGAATCATGAAATATTCTTAGGCAGAGGTAACCAGTGTAGGGAAATGGGCAGACTGGCCTCTCAAATGGTTTATCACCCGGGACAGAGATAAATGAGACCGTGGAATCACCACTAACAGCCTCTCTGAATAGTGTGCGTCCCTGAGACTGAGGTCAGCCAAGAGTTGGGAATGGACATTGATTGACTTCCTAAACGGTTTGTTGTTGAGGCAGAGGTACCTGAAAGTCACAAATCTACTAATGATTATGTCCACTCCCACCATCTGAGTATCCGCCTCATCATACCTCCCCTGTTTTTTTTCATTCCTGAGCTGCTGCCCTTTGGAAAAGAATTACCAACATTTTCTCTTCTGCATCACTAATTAACAACCGTTGGGCCTCAGGAAATTGCTCATACCCACACACATTCAACACCACGTACACCAACCAAATGATGTTCATTTTTATAAATCTAATGTAGATCTATATATCACAGCATCCTGTTTTGAGCCCATTGGCTTGAACAACTCTCCGTATTATTGCGCTGTACCAACGTGGCCCAGAAGGAACGGAGGCGCTAACACATCTCTTGGACAACTGCTCCTCTCCATTTTAATTCATTGTGGAATGTGTACTGTAGATATGCTTGCCCAGTCCAGTGCACTTACAAGTAGGTACTCCCTGGTAGTGGTGTATTATTGAGGTACCCACTATAGATAAGGATAGTACCCTGACCTACTCCTGGCAGTTCTAAAACTCCTCCTTAATGTGGAGGTGGCCTTTTTCATCACAGTGTTAGTTTATGTAAAAATATGTTGAGGGCACTCTTGAAATAGTTTTGCGAATGCTAGTGTTTTTCCATTTTGAATTTGTGTTGTCATTTCTGTATTAAGCCCCAGTTTCCATTAAAAGCCTTCTCTTATTTTTTTATGTTAACTTTCTCTTTGTAGGAGGAGGGGTATCCTTCTGTCCTTTCTCTGATTCTCCATGACTGCAGTTGTTTGTTGGTGCCTTCTTATGTAACATGTTTTTCTACCGATGCCCCCCCCCCCCATGCTCTCCTTCCGCGTCCCCATGCTCTCCTCCAGTTCAAATTTCTAGAGTACTTTAAGCTCTAGATAAACAAATGTCATAGAATAAAATGTAAAGGTTAAGGCATTGCTATAAAATACAAAGCATAAAAGCATTGCAGCACTCATTAAACTACTCTTGCACTGACTCATAGATGCCATATAGTGAATAATCAAGTGGTTCTGCATCTTTTTCTTACAACAGGTAATTAGTAGCATTCTGAAGCATTAGCTACTACAGTCCACATCCCATTACACGCCTCAGAACCAAAGAAATGTTTATTTAGGAAATAATGTTTCATGAAATACACATACATTGAATCACCTGACATTAAAGATACAGTACATGATAATACGTAGACATGCTATCATTATTATTATAATTATTTTCTAACAAGCATGGGTGCTTTTAAGCATTTTTAAGAATTGACTCAGAATATATTTGTTCTCTTCCTCAGTCCCTAAGAAGTCTGTTTTTGCATTACCTTGAACCCATCTCAAGCTTTCCCTGATAGCTATAAACAGTAGATTATCTCTAGGCATGTTCAGGATCTCTGGAACATAACTTTTTAAAGATATGTTTACATAGAAGAGATAACCTTTTCTATATTATAATGTTTAGCTTTAAAAAAATAAATCCAAATAGACAGCATGTTGTATTTTCCTGAAAACACTGTTGAATTGCACCTTTCAAAAATAGAATTAAAGGGAAAACATAGCCTCTGATAGGTTGACTTCAACTTTGCTAATTGACGCTGTATCTTCATGGAATTCCATGTCTCCCATCATGCAATGAGATTGCCCCTAACCCAAGAATGGTTACCAAACACTGCTGTCTTTTTAAGGATTATTTTGGCTGAAAAGCTATAATTAATATGGGTTTGTTTGCTACACTCAACACTTTTAAACTCCCATATTCGTTTTCGGAAGTAAGTTCCTGTTTTTCCCCTGGGGTGCTTCTCCTCACTTTTGGTTGTTGGAGCTAGCATGCCAGTTTTGTTTTTCAGAAAAGAACCCCTGGAAGGAAGGACACGATGGGTGTGTAAAATATCATTTGAGATGCCATATCAGGGACAAGGAAAGAGTTAATCTCAGGGGGCAGCTGTGAGACTTGGGCTGTTCAGCTTCCTTGTCCACCAGCTCCAGAGTGGTAATTGGAATTATCACTGTCTTCTGAACCTGGTGTGACCAGGTTTGACACCTTTTGGGGCCAGGGGCGAAGTCACTGATATTTGCACACCCAGTCTTTGTTGAGGCAATCTACATTAAGGCATTCAACAGTGAGGAATTCAGTATAAAGTTGGCCATTCATCATCAATAGTGTCAAGCAACCTCGCCCCTGGCTTCTGATATTTCTTTGTCATTAAAGTCTTTTTTAAGTTCAGGGTATTGGAGCCTGAGAGATTTCCTGTTGGGGCGGTGACCCTGAGAAGCCAAATGCAGAGGCTACCTATAGTATGAAGATCAGATAATGTTGGTGTATTCTACACTCCTCCGGAGCTGTAACCCTCTTGCAAAGATCTCCTGCCAACTTCAGCGGCGAAGGCGACGCTCAACAACTCGGAGGTCATGAGCGTCCATCTCTTTGTAAGGCATTGCCTCCAACAACCATGCCCTGCACATGATTGTGACTCCTCTGTTGCCTCATACGACTTTAATTCTCTGAAGTTTTTCTCCATGAAGACATGAAAAGGACGTTCCAAGGGTGAGATGCGATTACTATTGTCATTCTTCTAAAGATGAATCAACGAGTAAAAGAAAGAAAAAGGATTGACATTCTTGTAAGGAAGGGTAGTCCCGAAGATCCAGGTCACATACTTTTCCCAGAAGGCCTTCCTCCTCTTCAGATATGAGTGTGCTGTCTGCCAGATCTCCAGATTTAACTCCTCGTAGGATTTCACCGGTGGAGGTGAATAGCGTTGTCTTCTTCTATGAGGTTACCTATAGGGCTGCAAGGAAGCTTAATAATGAAATGTATGAAAAGCCCCAATTACTTTTTATACCTTCCGTTTACAATCACTGACTATACTTATGATAAAGCAAAACCAAAGGAAATGATGGACGGAGTGTTGAACATTGCAAGCACTCACCCCCAGTCAACTGATCTGGGTTTAATACATCACCGTTCTTTAGCCCACTCTGCCACCCCAGTTCAGACATGGCCATATGCAAATCAGTCTGACCCTGTGCCTCATGGGAACAGTCCTGCCCGAACTGCCAAGCCATGTCTTCCCTGGACCGGAAACAAGCTTCCTAGGACCGGTTTCTGGCATTTCAGCCAGGCTTGCTTGAATCCAGTGGCAAAGTGAGCAAGGGACTCGCGTCTGGGCATACCCTGCCAACTTATGGCGAACAAAGCAAAACCAAAGGAAATGATGGACGGAGTGTTGAACATTGCAAGCACTCACCCCCAGTCAACTGATCTAGACTTATGATAGCCTTGTCAACAAACCTATGAATAGATGACAGGTGAAGTAGTACAGACTTCCAGATCCTGATCCATTATTCTTCGGGGAGATGCCTTCTGATTCTCCAATTGTCTACATCTAAAAAGCACTAGAATGCCTGTGGTTCTACGTCACTTGCTCCTCAGGAACAATAAAGCAAATGTCGGAATGCAGTACATAGGGAGGTCTGCATGATATTCGACATTAAGAGTGGCTAGTTACAGTACTTTATTTGCCGCTATGGGATTCTCTAGAATGCTTTTCTGACGGATTCCTGGGAAAGATAGCAAAGAGGTCTGTTCGAACCATTAAGGCAGTAAAGGATTCCACTGATTTGGCCACTCAAGACCTACATCATGATTTAAATTAAAGTCACAGATTCCTCGTAGTCCCCAAAATATCCTTGAAATGCGTTTCTTTGGATCCATGCTCTTTGGACCGCACACAGACTAGGCATTCCAGCATATGTATGTATGTATGTATCGCGTATTTATATAGCGCAAAACTGTCACCCGAAGGGTATCCTGGCGCTTAAGGACATAAGCGGAAACTTCGAAGGCAAAAGATTTAGAAAAAATTAATTAATTTATCAAAGTCCAGATTCAAAAAATATGGTTCAGAAAAAAAAATTATATTCTAGGAAAAGGTAATAGTAACAGCTGCGGAATCGATACAACTGCAACAGAAACTTATTTTCGAAAACAAAAGTCTCAAAACAACAAAAGCTCTCAACAGCCGTCTGCAACATCATTAAAGGCTCCACCAGCAAAACAATGACACCCCATCTCTGCTGGCACCGGACAACACTGGTGGGGAAACCCTTCCAAACATTTTCCTGCTTGACAGAGTATTACAAGAGCCGTTTGGGTGCTGAACATTGTGAAGTCTGATTAAAAATTCATATTCCATTATTCTCTGCTTGTCATACCTCCATAAGTGTTTAGACCAATACACTTGAAACATCTTACCATCTGATATAAAAACTTCCCTTCACGAGAGACTTTTTGAGAATGTCCCCAAATTGAGGATGTACTGTTATTTCTTGGTCCAGAAAAGGTGCAAGAGTCTGCAGTTTTATCCAGTTTTGCACCTCAAATATGCCATATGATCACAAGGGAAAAAAATCTGCATGTTGGCACTTAATCAGAATTTCTCTGATATTCACTAAGGAGATAGGATGGTATCAATTGACCTACATTTTAGCTGGGTCTGGTAGCTTAGCGGACTAATGCAGCCACTGTAGGGGCCTGTGTTTGACTTTATGGTCACAGGTTCAAATCCCGAAAGGTTCACTCAGCCTTTTATTCCTCTGAGGTCGATAAATTAGTATCATTGAGTTGGGTAACAATAAACAACTGCTATTCAGCACCACCATACCTGTTGCGGTGAACGTGCAATTTACAATACACGTTATGTTATGATACAAGATGGCTAAGTTCACATCCCCATCTGAAAATTACATCGGAAATTTCTCTGATATCTTGTGGGTCACCGTAATTGCCATTATTGCATCCTCAGCTAGGCCTGTAGTAAGCACCATGTGTATTTTCAAAGTGCATGACAGTGGCAGCAGCACCTCTGCAAAAGAAGGGGATATTTAGCCAATCATATCTGGACAACTAGATCGTAAAAGCCAAGTTTGCAACAAAGCTCCCCAGGACATGTAGATTATGTCTCTACTCTCTTGATTGAATCTGCAGGTCAACACCGCACAAGTGTCTCCTTCAAAGTAAAGAATGTCATGTATAGATTTGAACATTCTCTTTCTGATGGCCACAGCTGTCCTTCAGTAACATTACACTGCTGCTTAGTTGTAAATAACTCATCGCTGGAAGACTGGAGAGCCTACACAGGAGCTCTGTCTTCTTAGGGGCAGATGGTCACTGGTCAATAAAACTGTACCATATCAACCTACTAGAATTGAGTGCTTTACTCCTTGCTCAGAAGTGCTTTCTTCCCTCCATTTTGCTAGCCTAATTTCTTTAAGATTGATTTATCATCCAGGCCTACTGGAATGGAATATGGACATGCTGAGAAGACCTTTTCTAGAGCAGCACAAGTCGTTGTTAGAAGACTGTGTCCTAAAAGACGTCTTTTAAGAATAGGGCGCTACGCAAATTGACTTGTTTTCCAAAACAAAAAAGGCAAAATGCCACACCTTTATCTTCAGGTTCCCAAAGCTCATATTCAGGGGCAATTTTTATAGACTGGTCAAGGACATTTGCCTATGCCTTTCTTCCGATTTCCCCTGTTTCTCAGAGTCCTCATCTATATGATTCAGTGTAAGGGGAGAATGTTCCTTATTGCTCTGGACTGGCACAGACAGTGGTGGCACTCTGAATCTACTTCACCTGTCTCCTCATCCTCTCAAGCCAAATTTGCTGTCCAGTATGTGTGATAGAATGTTTCATTTTAGCCTGCATTCACAAAAATTTGCTTCCTGGCTCCTGTGCATCGACAAAATGACCTCACAAATCTGCCAGTTGACTGCATGAAAATCATAAAGGAAGCAAAAAGACTATGACTTGCTCTTCAAATGCTGTCAAGTAGAAGAGGTTCTGCGTATGGTGCCTTCAGAAGAAGGTGGATCTGAGACCCTTTTAAGAAAAAGTAAATGTTACCTTATTCTCTTCATTTGCCAAATCTGTCTTTGATTTTTTTTATTCAGTTCCACTTGGCTACCATCACTCCTTTAAGGAAGAGTCACTCTCTGGCATCTCTCTTTTCTTCCTCATCAATGATTAGGGTTCTCCTGGGGGCCTAAAGAACGGGTTTCCCCCGTATGGAGGCCTTCTCCATGGAAACCAGATTTTGTCCTCCCCAAATTAATGCCCTTTCTGTTTGAACCTGTGCATCAGCCACATTTGCAACAAACTTCCTGGAAAATTGCCTCCTCGTGGATATGATTTCAACCAGTAGTGCAAGTAGGCTTGAAGTTCTGCGTTGGAAGGAACCGTATCTGATTCTAAACCATACCAAAGTTTCTTTAAATCTTATCCTTCTTTACTACCCAAAGTGATCTCAGATTTTGAGATCAGTCAGATAATCTCACTTCCAGCCTTCTTTCCTTGAGCATATGTCTTTGGTAGAAAGATGACTCTGTGCCTTAGGTGTAAAGAGGGCTCTAAAATACTACTTGGACAAAACTGAAGCCATTAGAAAAACCAAACAGCTATTTGTAAATTATGAGGCGGACCATCCTTGGTGGCTTCACATAAGCAGACCAAAGTTTAATGTATAATTATGTATAATTGCATTACTAAAAGTCCAACAGACCCCTTCCAGGTAATCCTCAAGCGGGCCATTCTGCACATGCTCAACTCCTGCCTTGATGTGAAATGTTCTGTTTCCAGAGATTTGCAAATCAGTAACCTGGAGATTGGTATAAACATCTTCAAACATTACTTCATAGAATCTGAAATTCCTTTTGTCTCTTCGCCCTCATCTTTGGAACAGTCCTCCGGGGGTGAGCGGAATCTTAGAAATATTAGACCGAACGCCATTACACAGAAGGAAAAATGGCTTACCTGTAATCCTCCACATGGGAATTCCCTCTGAATCCATAAACAACCTGTCTGCTCCCCATCTTGCATTAGCAATGAGGCTGTAAAGGTTTGAACCTGCCACTGTATTTCCTTAAAACACGAACCATCTTCTAGATCATGTAGATTGATGAGTATGGGCTTTGGGTTCTTCCGAGGTTCTCCGTGCTGGATATCAGAAGTGATAGGCATCTGTGAAAGACTGTTCATGCATATATCTCCTGAGTCCAGTCCACCATGCTTCTGGGAAGATTATCCTGAGTGTGGACGATTTGTGCATGCCAATCAAGCACAATGATGTCTCTCCTGGGCAGATGCTGCTCACTGTAAACACGAATAACTTAACATTACCTGACACCTCCTTTTTTTCCATCACAGGTATGAAATTTTGACACCTAATGCCATTCCCAAAGGCTTCATGGATGGGAAGCAGGCCTGTGCCCTAATGGTAAGTTAGCTTCCATATCAAGACAAATGCCCTTGCATATCTGCAGTGCCCTTACGGTTTTTTTAATGTATTGCTTGCCGAGACATGACCTTGTTT
This sequence comes from Triturus cristatus, assembly GCF_964204655.1. Lineage (NCBI taxonomy): Eukaryota > Metazoa > Chordata > Amphibia > Caudata > Salamandridae > Triturus > Triturus cristatus. The sequence continues at coordinate 377,811,299 of NC_140590.1, read as the reverse complement.
GGTACTGCCAAAAAATATGCTGATCTTCAAGTTTGTGTACAAATGTTTCAGCAATATTTTGGTTGATATGCAACTAGAAATATTTTGGATGTTGCCTGAAGCACAATGTACTTTACACTTATTAATCCGTTTGCTTCTGTTGCCATCTTTGCAGATCAAAGCTCTGGAGCTGGATCCCAATCTGTTCAGGATTGGACAGAGTAAAATATTCTTCCGGGCTGGAGTACTGGCACACCTGGAAGAGGAGCGAGACCTGAAGATCACAGACATCATTGTACTGTTCCAGGCAGCAGCCAGGGGATATCTTGCCCGGAAGTAAGCATTCTGATGCCTCCATATACCATCTGCTCTGAACCTTCCCAATTGATGTAGCTTTCCTGGTTTACTTATGATTTAACCCTGCAGAACTTGGATGTGACTAGTAAAGGTGGTACCATCTATAATGCTCACAGAGATGGTCGAGGAAGGTTCTTCCTAGAAGCAATTGTAAGAGTAACAAGTCCTCTAAGAGGAGGATTGTTATGCAGCTTGAACTTTGAATGAGAAGAAACATAGTATGTTGTTGGGCAGTTAACAGTTTCAAAACATGTCTTGGCGCCTCTTAATTAAGACCCAGAGGCAGATTGGCTCTGGTTCCTAATTAAGAGGTGGCAAGAAATGTGCAGATTAGGTAGGCACTGGGGTAGAATTCCTGAATCCAAAGATCATGGAAGGCAAATTTTGACTTGATCATTTTTTGTATCTAAACAGAGTGACACGCACATGAGGGTGGAGTATGATACCTCAATGCCCACTAGGTTTAGGCCAGAGTCAGATCTTTGAAATGTGAATGGCTGGACACACCCATGACCAGTCTGTCAAGCAGTCTCTCCGTGTCATAGAAGCTTTTACTTTTCTGAATTGGAAAAGAAAATGGGTTGCATTTTGATGCCACAGTGGGGTCTCTGTGTGCCGTAAGTGATGGGACTGTTGGCACAACTTTGGAGCCAGTTTCTTGCCTTCAATAAAGAAACTTCTATTTGTTTACATTCTCTTGTCTTTTACTTTTCTAGGGCTTTCCAGAAAAAACAGCAGCAGATGAGCGCCCTGAAAGTGATGCAGCGCAACTGTGCCGCCTACCTCAAGTTGAGGCACTGGCAGTGGTGGCGGCTCTTCACAAAGGTACCCCTCCCGACGTTGGCTGTGTTCTAAAGCGTGTATTTTGGTTCTGGTCATTAATACACAGTATTTATTCAAGCAGAAAGGCCCTAATCAGCAGCACCGCTGATTAATATACATAAATTGGTGTCAGTGAAGCAAGTGATGTTGTTATAAATTGAATTGGTTTGGACATGTACAGGAAAGGTCACTTGGGAAGAAGGCCACAACAAATTTGGTTTGGGACATCATTGTCATTTCAAACAGAAAAGGTTTGTGTTCTCCTTATTGCACAGAATGTTGGGATCCATGATGGTGTGGGTAAAATCGTGCAGATGTCCTCATTCCTGAGGTCAATTTTAGGTGCACCTTGTTTGTGTTTTGAAACATTGATTTCACATATCTATTGCTGGCTTGAAATGAAGCTCGAGATAGAGTTGCAATACCAAGCGCGTTTTCTACTTTGTTTTAAATGCCCCATATAAAGCCACTCGTGGTACATCTAATGCCGTCTCTCTGTCTCAGGTAAAGCCTCTGCTCCAGGTGACCCGCCAGGATGAGGTGATGCAGACCAAGGTGGAGGAGCTGCAGAAAGTGAAAGAGAACCACATAAAGACCGAGATGGATTTAAAGGAGATGCAAAACAAGTACCAGCAGGTACCAGACTTGTGTACCATTTAGAAGTGCAGGTTTACCTTGTTTTAGATCACAAACCTATGTGGATTTTGTACTTTACTGTGGCTGTTCCAGTTTTTCAATTATTATGACCTCAGTAATTTGTTTACTACTGCACATAGTTATTGACGTTTCTCCATGTTTTGAAGTATAGGGTCCCACTTACACCTCTTTTAGCTGTTCTAAATACTGGCCCTTCGATGCCACTGCTCTGTTACAGTTTATGCCCTTTATTGGGATCTGTCGATGCGTTAAAGTCTGAAGTGGCTGAAAACGAGCAGCATGAAGTGTCTGCGGCCTGCCATGTCCAGTTAAGACAGGATTGTGTTGGATGTTGAACAGTGCCGAATGCGACAGATAGGTCGACAAGTGTGAAGATGAAAGAGAGATGCAGTTGGGTACACATGAAAGCACAGTTTCCATTGGGTAGAGTACATGGAAACCTCACTAGATGGGATTAAGTACCTTAGAGATAGTGTGAGCATGAACACCATTCATTCCAGTACCTTGGAGTGTAAAGGCAGGAGTAAAACGGGCAGTACTTGGAAGGAGCAGTAAAGTTGTTGATTATTCTTTTGGAGAAGATGTAGAAGAGCTGCTGATTTGTAAAATGTAGGACGGGTGCCAAAGAAGGATGTTCGACATTAGAACGAGAGGTTTAATGGGCTGATGGCGGTAAATGTCTGAGAGTGCAAGACGGATCGGCAGCATCCGGAACTGTGTTGATTGGGAGATGGTGTGGTACAATGTAAGAATAAAGATGAGTGGGTTCATCGTTTAGTAATACTGTGGAAAAGGCACGAATATTAGTGTAGTCAAGGTGACTCCTATAGTGGGGATATTTGAGGAAAGTTTTGTAGCTGATAATGAAGGATCACTGATAACTGAGCATGGTGGAAAGAGACGTTGCTGATGATGTGTGCAAGCCATGGTGGCTGTGGCTGCACTGAACTGATGAGGATTAGAAAGTCTGAGGATTTCGCTTGTGAAAGGTAACTGATGGTGAGCAAGGGCTAAGTTCTAATGCTCCTGGTTTGTGGTTGTCTCGTTCTTGAACTCCTTGTGTTGAGGGGTTTTATTTTAGTTTTGATTTTGAAGGGTTGTGATTTTGAGGAAAGGAGAATAAAGGTACATAGTAAGTAGTGTGGGGAAAGGTATGTTTGAGAGTATTGTTGAAAAGATCACAAGATGTGCTGTTTTGGAATGGAGTATGATCATTATGTATTTGGTTCAGGGAGGGAGTTAGCAGAGTGTTTCTGCCGAGAGATGGGGTGGTGGGGAGGTTGAGGCAGCAGCCCAGGGAGAATGTTAACTTCCATGTAATAATGTCAGGATCAGATGGAAATAGGTTGCTTGTGGGTCTTGACAAGAATAGTGTATTGGTTGTAGCTATAAGGTTGAGGACAGAGACAAGTTCAATAAACAAGTGGCTAACCAGGTGGGGGCCATAGCGGGTCCGTATGTTGGCTCCAAATGTTTGCTGTGCTTAATGTGCAGTGATATAAGAACGGTGTTGGGAGGTTAGATGGCATTGGAATAGTGGTGGTTGCAAGTGATTCATTTAAAAGGATACCTAAACTTCTGTGCACTTGAGGAGTGAGTGAGAGAACATTGCATGGTCAGTGAGGACTGCTGGCAGTGCAGCTGAATCTTTGGGATGAGTCTGTGTCTCTGCGATGTCAGTGAATTGTAGTCATGGGTTCTGTGAGTCAAAGTGGTATGTGATTAAAAAAAAAAAAAAAATTGTTGCAACTAAAAAGAAATTCCATAGGTGGAATGAGATAGAGATCATTAGATCCTCGGGTTCTATCTCAGAGGATGGGAGGAGGCCAGGGGGATAAGATAGGAAGGTTAAGTAAAGTGCATAGTGTTTAGTTGGAAGAGATGTTGCGGATGGAAGTGTGAGGTAAAAAAGTCTAATGTACCTCCCAAGATTGAAGCCACAATATACCATTGACTTCTCACATCGCACCTTAATTTATCTCCCGGTCTCACACATTCTTTCTCTGAAAATTCTGCTCCGTTTTAAACAAACCCTATTTCATCACAGACTACTTCACCTATCACAACCTCCTCAAGATTAGGTCATTCATTTTCGTGCCTCTTCTTTGGAGTCCTTTTCAAACCTCACCTCCTATGAAGTCACATATAATTCATTAGACGACAGTAGTTCCCACATCTTGCATGCATTTGTATTCCCAATAGTAGTATTCTGTACCCTATTTGCCTTTATTTGAAATTGTGGAACTCTCTAGAATGTTATTCCTCTCTAATTTAATTCTGAGTGCATTATTTCTCAGTGTAACTACAATTGCTTTTTTTTGGTGGTTACCATAAGTAAGGTGTGTCCTGGTGGTGTATTATTTAGCCCACCTCTTTGATACATCCAAGAAATTCAATGTCTATCTAGTTTGATCATCATGCAGTATAACACGTAGTGTTGATACGTAAACAAAAATTTGAATGAAAAGTTTATTAATTAAAAGTTTACATGAGTTTGCAGCCATGTTTAACAACTGGTTTGTGTTGGCTCCTAGTGCTACAAGTATTACTAATGCATGTGTGTGGTTTGCTTTTACAGCTAATAGAGGAAAAGTCGATCCTGGCAGAGCAACTTCAGGCAGAAACAGAGCTCTTTGCTGAGGCAGAGGAGATGCGCGCACGACTCGCTTCCAAGAAGCAGGAGCTGGAAGACATCTTGCATGAGCTAGAATCACGAGTGGAGGAGGAAGAGGAGCGCAACCAGCAGTTCCAGAATGAGAAGCGGAAAATGCAGCAGCATGTGCAGGTGGGACATTCGTTCATGGCTAAGCCTTTGAGCTGTGATAGATAAATGTTGGGGAGTCTTTCTGCTGAACTCAGTGTGCAGTAGATGAGTTATTGGTGCCTAACTCGAATTGCTATAGCTGCAGTGGCATTGTCCCTCCTTCCTCACTTTGTGGCTGTGGTCATTACAACTGGGAAAGGCATCCCTCCTTTACTTTTTGGGCAGCGACAGTACAGTTGGACAAGACATTCATGACTCTCAGTGCTCCATTTTAAGTACAAGTGGAATGCTCTGTTCTCCCTCACTCCACGGCCTGCGGTAGGTACAGGTAGGGAGTGGGGGGAGTCCTGTTTCGCTCTGTTAATATGTAAAAGTCTGTTTGAGGCATGTGTGCTGTAGATGCACATGCTTTGCATACTCCTGCCATTTAGTGTTGGGTTCGGATGTTTGCAAGTTGTTTTTCTTCAAAGAAGTCTTCCCTTGTCACGAGGTCAGGTGACTTGTCCTTTCGGTGATAGTGTGCATGGTCATCGACTCCATTGTTAGATTGTTTTTTTTCCGCCATCAGGTTCGGACATGTATTGCGCTCCAGTTCGAAACCGGTTTTCGGGTTCCCTTTGACACGTAATCCTCTCTACCCTTGACAATATTGTTTTGTACACTTTTCCCACTTCTCTGCATATCGTTTTGGTCAACGGAATCTACTTTTCGATCGGAAAGCTTCGTAGACGGCCTTCGGGCCAAACCGCGTCAGATCAGCTCTCCGTCGATGGAACGGACACCATTCAAATTCTGCCCTCAGTGCAATGCGAAGTATCTGCGCACTGATTCACACAGGGTGTGTAACTTGTGCTTGTCTCCGGAGCACAAGGAAGAAGACTGCGATGCTTGCAGATCATTTCAATCGAAGAAAACTCTTTGCGATAGTCGGGCTCGACGTCGAGAGATGCAGTGTCAAAGCATCGAAGACACACCAGAAATCTTCAGTGAAGATTCCTGACAAGAAAACGTTGAGGCATCCGTGGCAGAGGAGGAAGAAGCCTTCTCCGTGCAGGACTCCAACTCGGAGCTCGAGATAGACCTTGACGCAGAAGAACTGCCGCAGGGACAAGGTGACATGAGTACGGAAGACCCTTTGTCCCTTCAAATTACTCCCAGAAAGCACAAGGCTTCGGCACCTCCTCTGCCTTCTGGCCAAGGTCGGCACCGAGACGACGTTTCCCCCGCCCCACCTCCAGGGCCGGCTCCAAAACAGCCAGTCAAGCCTTCCAGCTCGGTACTGAGTTGGCAAAAGTCCTCGTCAGAACCAAAGCACTCTGCTTCCAAACAAAAATCCATCTCGGAGCTGAAATCCTCCATGCAGATAGCCAAGCAGCCTTCGGAGACGAAATCTTCCGTATCAAAAGTCCAGCCCACGCCGGCGAAAACGTCGGTGAAAACGTCGGCGCCAAAACCAAAAGATGTTCCTTCGGATGCAAATTTAGACATTGTTTCACCAAAAACGGATCCCAAGCAAAAGAGACTATATATTAACCCTGAGACTGGTCATATTCATACCAAACTGCCTCAGAAACATAAGCTTGCTGATGAGGACACTTCTTACAAGAGCCCTTTAAAGAGGAAATCTGTTGCTACCAGTCATTTTCATCCACCACCCTCATTCCCTCCACCACCTCCTTCTCCACCTTCAAATCCTTTGCAAATCACACCTCAGGATTCTCCACAATCTCACCATGAGGACGATAATCTTGATGATGGGGGGGGCACATTTACCAGTAGATCCGTGGACGGAATACACAATTGATCCTCCAGTAGATAATGACCAAGACCTTTCCCCAGCCAAGCCATCTCCTCCAGATGACAATGTATCCCACCAGGAACTCATTGTCAGGGCTGCACAATATCATGGGGTGGCACTGCACAAAGCATCAGTAGAATATTTTTTGTTTGAGACTTTAGGATCCACACATAGGTCGTCACAATCACTTGCTATGCTTAAGGGCATGATGAGACATGCGGATGAAATTTTGAAGGACCTAGTACGAGAACGCATCTTGACTCCTAGAGTTGCAAATGAGTATAAGGCCTCACCAACAGACCCAGTATTTATCAAGGGCCAGTTGCTCCTAGATTCACTGTGTTGGAAATACTCCACTCCCACACCGGTAAGGGTTGGTGGTAAAGGGGTACTTCCAGGACATACAGTGGTAGCTTGGCTCGAGTGGTCAGGAATCAGGCACCGTGCTAAGCATACGACATACCCATACAATAACCATGCGTGCATCCGTTCCAAAAACGACTCTACACCGTAAAAATTATGAAGATATCTTTCTTTATCTTCTTTTTCTCTTAGTTGCTGATGAGATAAATAATAACACAATCACAATATACAAGCTTTTTAAATAGTGCAGGTCAAATAAATACTGTCTTAATGATTCAATAAATAGGGGTGATCATAAATAATAAAGGCATAGATATAAGTGCAATACATACAGGCAATTAAATATTCTGAGGCAATAAATACTGCAAACCAATAAATATTGTGCATCAATAAATACTGTGGACCAATAAATACAGTGAAGCAATAAATAGGTTAAATACAATAAATACAGTGCCCCCAATAAATAATTAAAAGCTGACAGTGACACTCATATAATCAGATCACATTTGAGATTACTATGGGCTAATTTGGCCCAGGCACAGCTTGTGGGGATGTGGAAGGCTTGAGGGTGTCTACTCCCTGGCTTGGACAAGGCTGAGGCCTAAACTGAGGTAGATCAAGGGGGGAATACCAGAGACCTGGCTCTCTCACTTTACACAACCCCTCTAAATTAGTCTCAGCTCACCCCTGGCACAGTCCAGCTGGTTCCAGTACCTCTCTAACCCCTAGAGTAGTCTCTTAGGATTCCACAGGGCCTTTGGCGCCCTCTATTCCACTTACTGCCCTTTTTCTGAAGTTCCGATGCCGTTGGAGTCGTGTCGACGCCGTGAGGCGGTTCCGGTTCGATGTCGGCGGCCTCGGCACAATGTCAGTTCTTGACGCCGGTAGGCGGCTCCGGTTCGATGTCAGCGGCCTCGGCTCGATCTCGACCTCCAATTCGATGGCGTCGGGCAGTCTTGGCTCGATGTCGACTTCGGGCGGCTCCGGTCCGATGGCGACCTCAGCTTCGATGACGTCGGCCGGCCTTGGCTCGATGTCGACTTCCGGCGGCTCCGGAGTGCGACCTCCACTCCCGACCTCCGGCACGATTCTCTCAGGTTCCGGCGACTCCGGAGTGCAATCTCCACTCCCGACCTCCGGCACACTTCACCTCGGTCTCCGGCGACTCCGGAGGGCGGACTTCACTCCCCCGTCGACGCCGCTCACTTGACCTCAGGTGTCTTCTTCCCCGACCTCTGGTACTCTCCACGACCTCCGTCGGCGCCCTCACTCAACCTCTGGTGGCTCCGGGTACGACGTCTGCTTTCCAGTCAGCGCCGCTTCTTCACCTCCGGCCCCAGGTCTCTAGGCTTCTCGACGTTGGACTCCAGAGAAACCAATAAACAGGTCAGGTACTTGCTTTCTTGACTTCTAAGGCCTGTTCCTGCTGTCCAGGTCCTTAAGATGGTTTTTCTTGCTTCTTCCCACACAGGGCTCCAGGCTGGGCTCAGTCAGTAGGGACTAGTATCACGGGTGGGTTTATGGACCCCACTCCAGGCACAAGTTTCCACCCCTGCTGCCTCACTCCTTCCTCCTTCAGGTTTCTGCTGCTCTCTCTTCACCAGTCAGGTGCCAACTGCCAGCTCCAACTGCCAACTCTCTGTCTTAGCTTCCCAACATTCTAAACCGCCTCCAACTGTCACAGGGCTCTGGAATGTTCTGGAAGGTGCTAGTAGGTTCCAGTGGGTGCTGGTGATGTCACAGGTGGCCACCATTTTGTGCTCCAGGCCCTCAGACAGAAGTTTCAGGGGTAGATAAAATGGCTCCCTGAATCTGCAGCAACACTAAAAAGTCTGGTGGTTCCCAAAAAGGAAAAATTCAAACAGGGTTTGAGGCAAAAGTGGGACAAAATAAATAATGATGAGGAGGGACCACCCAAAGGGCTGACAGGTCTAACACACTGGTAATATCTAATGCTCGTAAGCAGGCTATTTCGCAAACATCAGGGCATGCTCCTCCACCAGATAAGGAGTCCACGTTCATAGACGCTTCTGGCAAGCGCATTGCTGCTCAAGCTGCAAATCAATGGCTCATTACAAATACACAGGGCCTTTTAACCAGGCATGACAGGGCACACTGGGATGAAATGGAGCAATTGCTTCAATCTCTCCCAGATGAGAATAAAGCTAAGGCGCAGGGTTTAGTAAATGACAGTAAGCTCATTTCAAATTCCTCCATAAGGTGTGCTCTAGATGCTGCTGATAAAGCGGTCAACACAAGCATTTTGCATAGGAGACATGCTTGGTTAAGGATCTCTGGGTTTAAGCCCGAGGTCCAACAATCCATTCTTAATACACCATTTGACAAGAAACATTGTATTGTATTGTATATGGTACTTATAGAGCGCAGCTATCACCCAACGGGTATCTTGGTGCTAGTACGTGAATCCTCGTCAAGCAGTGGAGGGAAGAAACCGGCATAAACATCTTTTTGGTCCTGACGTAGATCAGGCATTTAAAAAAAAGAAAAAGGACACTGAAGTGGCAAAGGCCATGGGAGCGCTCCTGTCTCCTGCAAATAGAGGCTCCTTTTGTCGTTCCTTTCACCGAGGGGGGTCCAAAACCAACCCTCAGACCAGAATACCTCCATCTACAAAGGTAATAGCCAGTTCTCTCCCTCAAAAGGGTTCTTTTGAAGAGGTTATAAAGGGAACAACTTTAAAGGTAGGGGTAAGGGCAACACACCCCGTAACTCCCCTTTCCCTAATAAGCAGTGACTTGCCCATGCTTCCCCCTAAATATACCACAACTATCGGGGAAAGACTTCAATAGTTTCTTCCCATTTAGTAATCTATAACAAAAGACAAATGGATGATTTGAATTATCCAACATGGTTATTGCCTAGAGCTTGCCAGCAATCCTCCAAGCATTCCACCTCGATCTCACAAATTGTCTTCAGAACACCTACAATTGCTCGAGCAAGAACGCTAGCTATCTTACTGAAAGGAGCTATAGAGCCGGTACCAACATAGTACCAGGGCTCAGGGGTTTACTCTCTGTATTTTCTCATTCCCAAAAAGGATGGTTCCCTAAGACCTATTCTGGATCTCAGGAAGTTAAACCATTATATAATGTCAGAACACTTTCACATGGTGACCCTTCAACAGGTACTTCCACTTTTACAGAAGGCAGATTGTATGTCTACTCTAGACTTAAAAGGCGCATATTTTCATGTTCCAATTCATCCAGCTCATCGCAAATACCTCAGATTTGTGATAGCAGGCAAGCATTACCAATTCAAAGTACTTCCCTTCGGAGTGACTACAGCGCCCAGAGTATTTAGTAAATGTCTGGCAGTAGTCGCGGCTCATCTCAGAAGACGGCATATTCACGTTTTCCCCTATCTAGACGACTGTCTCATCAAAGCGAGCACTTACCAAAACTGTCTACAACACATTCAGATTACAATGGACCTACTCCATCAACTGAGCTTCAGGGTCAATGCACAGAAATCTCATCTGCATCCGTCACAGATGCAGTCTTACCTAGGAACCATTCTAGACACAGTCAAAGCTCTAGCCTCTCCCAATGTAGCCAGAATTCACAATATTCAGGCTATCAAACTATAGTTTCAGTCCAACCAAACCTTACCAGCCAGAGTGTACATGCAGCTGCTGGGAATGATGATGTCTTGCATCGCAATTGTACCCCATGCAAGACTTCACATGCGTCTACAAGAGTGCTTGGCACGTGAGTGGAATCAGTCACAGGGTCAATTAACTGATCTAGTGTTGATAGACGGCCATACCCATCGCTCTCTGCAGTGGTGGAACCCACAAAACTTATCAAAAGGATGGCCTTTCATCGACCTTATTCCACAGATCGTGCTCACAGCAGGGGCATCTCTGACACGTTGGGGTGCTCATCTCCAAGATTACACAATACACCGCCTGTGGAGCAACAAACACTAAAGTTTCCACATCAACTATCTAGAGCTTCTAGCAGTTTTTCTAGCGCTCAAAGCTTTTCAAATTCACCTCATAAACAAAACTGTCCTAGTCCGAACAGACAACATGACAGCAATGTATTATGTGCAAAAGCAGGAGGGGGGAAAACTCTCTCCAACTGTCAAGACTTGCTCAAGCCATTTGGAATTGGGCGATACATCATAAGATTTATCTTCTGGCAGAACACCTCCCAGGAGTAAACAATCACAATGTCCACCTTCTCAGCAGAAAGAGACTGCAAATTCACGAGCGGGAACTTCATCCCCAAGTTCTCCTTCCGTACTTTCAACAATGGGGATTCCCACGAATAGACTTGTTTGCCACAGCAGAAAACGCAAAATGCCCAAGCTTCAGCTCCAGGTTCCCACACCCGCTCTCAAAGGGCAATGCCCTATAGATCAACTGGTCAGGGATATTTGCCTAAGCTTTTCCGCCTCTCCTGCTCATTCCGTGTCTGGTTCGGAAGCTCAGGCAAACATCCCGCTCACTAATTTTAGTAGCTCCCACATGGGCCCGTCAGCCACGGTAAACCACTCTGTTGCAGCTGTCACTAGTTCCACATCAAAAGCTGCACCACACCTCCAGTCTCCTCGCACAGAACCATGGAGAAATCAGACATCCAAATCCCAAAGTACTGAACTTAGCGGTCTGGCTCCTGAAGTCCTAGAGTTTGGTTATTTAGATTTACCACCAGACTGTATGAATATCTAAAAGAAGCAAGGCAGCCTACCACCAGAGCTTGCTATGTAGCAAAGTGGAAAAAACAAAATCAATCCCTTATGTGCTTCTATACAAAACATTATCTGTTACCTCTTACTCTTACAGCAAACTAGACTAGCTTATACATCTATTTGTTTGCAACTTGCAGCTGTAGCTGCATATTTGCAGAACAGGCAACATCTGTCACTATCCAGAGTTCCAGTAATCAAAGCTTTCATGGAGGGGTTGAAAAGAGTAATACTACCTAGGATTCCTTCTGCCCCAGTTTAGAATCTCAACATTGTTCTCATAAGGCTCATGGGTCCACCTTTTGAACCATTGCACAAATGCCCCTTGCAATTTCTTTCATGGAAGGTTGCTTTCCTCATTGCGATCACATCACTGAGGAGAGTTGGTGAGCTACAGGCATTAACCCTAGAAGAACCCTTCTTTCAGCTACACAAAGACAGAGTAGTTCTACGCACCGACCCAAAATTCCTTCTCAATGTGGTTTCTGCTTTTCATATAAGCCAATCTGTTGAGTTGCCAGTCTTTCTTCCTCAACCTGATTCTGTAGCAGAACGTGCTCTTCACACACCCGCTGTTAAAAGAGCTTTATTGTACTACATAGATAGGACAAAAGATTTTGCAAAACAACTGTTTGTTGCAATTGTACACCTCTTAAAGGTAATCCCATCTCTAAATCTGGTCTTGCAAGATGGATTGATAAATGCATTCAAACATGCTATGCTAAAGCTAAAAGAACTTTATCCAGAGTGCATTCCACTCACAAAATAGGGGCTTCAGTGGCCTTTTTAGGTAACATTCCTCTAGCTGACATATGTAAGGCAGCTACAAGGTCTACACCACACATATTTACCAAACACTATTGTGTAGGTGTGTTAGCACGTCAACAAGCTAATGTAGACCAAGCAGTACTTAAAACACTATTTCAAACGACTGCAATATCTACAGGTTAGCCACTGCTTTGGGAGTATACTGCTTTGTACTCTCTACAAAACGTGCATCTACAGCACATATGCCTCGAACGGATGTTACTTACCCAGTATGCATCTGTTCTTGGCATGGAGAGCTGTAGATTCACATGCGCCCACCTGCCTCCCCAGGTACCTGTAGCTGTAGTTGTTGCAGTTCTTCATTATACATTTATATGCATCGACATCTCTATACTACACTTACTTACTCCATTCTCGCCCTCTTGCGGGAAAACAATCTAACAACGGAGTTGATGACAATGTCCACTATCACCGAAAGGAGGAGTCACCTTACCTCATGACTAGGAAAGATTTATTTGAAGAAAAGCAACTTGCAAACATCCGGACCCAAGACTAGATGGCAGGAGTATGTAAAGCATGTGAAGCTACAGCTTTACATGCCAAGAACAGATGCTTACTGGGTAAGTAACATTATCCTTCCTGCTTCATTCTATGGTAGGATAGGTATGTGTAGAATAGTCTAAACTTCTCCTTGGGGGGGCAGCATGTGCAGGTAGAAGACTCCTTTCTGCCTCGCTTAATAGGCTATAGGAGCTATACGTAGAGGACTCATGCTGCAGCTCTGTGGTCCATCACATGTAAAGTGCAGAGGTCACTCCTGCCTCAATGAGGGGGCTTCATCGGATACATGTGAGGGATTTTTCTTCATTTTGTTGGTTGCAATATATTCTCCTTTTTTCCCCAATTATTTTCAGGAGCAGAGGAGCTCTTGGTTGAGATTTGGCTGACTTGGCAACGTTCATTTCAAGCCAAGGAGAGCTGCAGACCTTCCAATGTTCTTAAATTGAGCCACATCTCTCCTTGATTTGACAGATGCATAATCGATAAAACGTGATTAGCAGAGAGCAAAACAACAGTTCTGGAAAACAAAGCCATGCAAGCAAAAAGCAAAGCATAAAGTGAGACCATAACTCAATAGATATCAGTGTGGCTGGATGTCCTAAATGGCACAGAGCAGATGTTCAAAGTCAACTTTCTAGAGAACACAAATATTGTCCTTCTTAATATGTCTCTAATGTCAAACCATTGGTTTCGTGGTTAATGAGTAACTATTTTTGAATTGATGCAAAGGCTTGATTTACTAACATTCAACCCATACCTATTAAAATCGAGGTTAGTGCTTCAGTTTACAAGGATCCATGCTTGGCCTGCGGGTTCACCAGTGAATGAGTTTAATCTGCATGTTGACTGAGCTACATCTTACCACTGGGTCGCTTGCAAAGATTCTACCATATTATGTGTTGGTGAGCCTAAGCATACTTCATTGGTGTTATATATTTATTCTCTCTCCAGGATCTAGAAGAACAGCTGGAGGAGGAGGAAGCAGCTCGGCAGAAGCTCCAGCTGGAGCGAGTGTCGACTGAAGGGAAGCTGAAGAAGATGGAAGAGGTGATCCTTCTGCTGGAGGATCAGAACTCCAAACTCGGCAAGGTGAGACTGCCAGCTGGTCCTCCGATGTGGGGTGGGTACAGACGCACTGAGGGTTTACTTGTCTGAGATTGAGCTTAATCCAGTGAGTGATTTTGTATCTAACTAATGTCAAATTGAACAATATAGACTAAGCAGTGTTGGATCAAGCAGTATCACATTCCTGTTGTCTGATTGGACAGCATCTGCCTGATCTAGGAATGCACAAAGAGGACTAACTGGTATACAAATGGGCAATGAGGTCAAATAAGATTTGGACTGGCTAGTGAGGTCTAACTGGCATGCGACTGGACAATTGGTCACTGGAAAGTGGGAGCTAAGCACCTTAAATAGACCAGTAAAAGATAAAACAAAGAGATGTAGTTACCATTAAATTGAACAGCTGGATCTAATGACCATGTGACTTGGGCAGATACTTCTAACAAGTGTTGCATTTGCAAATCAAGATTTACCAGTTTAGTATTGAATACACTGGACCACAGGCCAGGGGTTGAGTCAGTGCTATGTCAAGCTTGACTAAAACGTGACCAACTCTTCCTCAGCGCTATCAGCATTTTAGATTCTCTAGTCTGACAGTTACTCTCCTGAATTTATTTTGTGCAGTTGGCCTTTGAATGTATCTGTTGGAACAGTGTAAAAAATAATCTGCGAAGACAGCTGCCTATACTTTGAGTTTAAATTTAGGATATGGTTAAGATTTACATCTTGCTTTCAATTTCTCCTTTTCTCTTTTCCTTGTGCGCAGGAGAAGAAGTTGATGGAAGACCGCGTTTCTGACTTCACCTCCCAGATGACTGAGGAAGAGGAGAAGGTGAAGAGTCTCAACAAACTCCGCAACAAGTATGAAGCTGTCATTGCAGACATGGAAGGTGAGGCCAGCACCTTCAGTGCTCTGCTCAGTGTGCCATAGTGTGTGGGTGGCTCCTGCACATCATGTAAAAGTACTCATTTGGTGCAATGATACAGCCAGTCTAGTAGTGATTATATGGAACCTAAGTATGCGACCCAGCTGCTAAGAGGGTGCTAGGATGGCAGTGTGATGAGCGTGAAACTAATTGGGCCAAGTTAGCCATGGCCTAGTAGCTAATTTGAGATATGGTCATGCAGTCCAATTGTTGATTGATGAGCCAGAGCACCAGAATTGTACTCCTAATTTCCTTTGTTAGTTCATCACTGTTTTCGGCCTTATGGTATTTGGCACACAGAAAACCCAAAAGGAAAATTGTATTGAACTATATACAGAAAATTAAATCAACATAATGGAAATTGATAATGTAGAGCAAAAGTGGAATAGGAAACACAACTACTGAGGGGAATGGTTTGGATCAAAATAATGACCTCATTTAGAACATGAGAACGTCCATTAGGCTGCTTTTGGATGACGGTCAACATTGATAACCTCACCCCCACATGTATGTACCATGTTCTTATCTTACGCAGAACATAGGGAAGAGATATTTTCAATGGTGGAAAATCAAGTAGGAAATGCATTGATTATAGATGGACCACTTCCCGTGTCTCCATCTGATGCAATAACCATTAATGTCTTCGCACAGGTATGAAGGGTTATCTTCAACTTAGGGGACTAGAATATCTAGGCCTTCACCCTTAAGAATTCAGTCTGAATATTGGCTTACGTCCCTCTAACAAACCTCAGATCTCCAGTCCTCACACCTCTACAATAGACTTTATTCTCTTGACTTGCCAAACATTTATTTTTGAGTGGTCAATGCCTTACTGCTTTGTCAATAATTGATGCCATTAATGATTTTTGTGTAAAAGAAGGGTCCTACAGGGAAAGGTTTGTTCATGGTCTTTCCATTCAGAGGGAAGCATTGATTGAGAGACTAACATCTTGGCTAAGACTAAATCCTCTGGATAGCCCTATCAAAAGAGCATATCAGCCGTGGAAAGGTTGGAATTCCTCCAGTAGCGTTGTTATAAGAAACGAGAGGGACCCCTTTAAGCCAAAGGAGCAGGGTTCAATACAACAGTATCAAAAAGAGGGTTTCCTTTGGACTAAACTCTAAAATTCACTTTTGCTATTTGCCACATCTTCTATTACTTCCACTTGTCTCACAACATCAGACCACTTCACGTTCACCATACATACAAGGGGAGTATAACTGTACGCCCAATGTCAAAATACAAAGTTGTAAGAAATCGATCTATTTATTGTTAATAATAAAAAGAATACATAAAAAACATGAATCACTTGATAAGTTAAAATCAACCTAAAAACTAAGAATTTTTAAAAAAAATCATACTATGTTTGTTATAGCAATTGGTAGATGAACACGTTACTGGTATTTGTCTGTGACCAGACTAACACAAGATCTGTAAAAAATGTATTAAAATGTTACAAAGTACATTAACAATACAACTAAACACAGAAAGTACACACAAACAAGACAATACACTTTGTCATAAAAACACACATCCGTGGTAACACAATAATAAAAGCTGAACCCGATACTGCAGAATTGATTAATAATCTATGGTTCCAGCCTTCCCAGGGATTATGTTGTGAGGCGTCAGTAGCAACAGGAGACTGGAAACCACAGGTGGGGGGGGGGGGGGGGGGCATGGCCATGCACTGATGGAGTGAGGCAGAGAAATCAGAGCTCCCAGCTGATGAGCGCCATCAGCAGGATTCTGGCTTCAAATAATGTCGAGAGGGTACCCATAAAGTAGAGGGAGCTCCCGTTAGACCAATGAGTCCAGAAACTATAAGAGCTGCCTCATCCAGCCCGGTTCAGTGGACTGGGGTCAGAATCGGCGGCCAAGTGCCTCCGCTGCCAAGATGGAGGCCGAGCGTAACAGAGGTTCCGAGTGGAGGTGAAGGAAACACCTCTGGCTATCGCCACCCTGATAGGACACCTTCGCTGGCCCTGTGAGTGCGGTACAAGAGGATTGGCAGCCCTGGGTTCACATTCTGTGGTGGGAGCAGGCAGTCGCCCAGCCGCACTCATGAACTGACGGCTGAGAGGAGCTGCTGAGAGCCGGACGGGAGCACAGGACAGCGACAGAGGTTGAGCCTCAGTCTGAGACCACACAGAGGAGGGCAGTGGAGGGGAGCAGATGGCTCTGTGCTCAGGAAGGCTAATAGCTTTTAGTTGCGGGACGGCTCGAGCGACAGGGGCCCCTGGCAAACACTGCCTGCACTACAGGCCCGCTACCTGTGAGCAGCCATGGAGGTGAGACCAGGGCCGCTCTCCCCTATGCCCCAGGGTGTGGGACTGTTGAATGCTGACTCGGCTGCTGTCCCCGCTCAGCAAAGAAGGACCTGGTGACCCACTGGGGGAAAGGAGGAAGAGTCGCAATTGGGCTGTAATGCCGGAACCGGAGCCCCAGGGGGAGCCGTAAGTAACCCTTTGACTCGGCGACATCTCCTGATGGGCCTTGTACTCCTATGAGGATCCCAGTGAGAAGGGCGAGATTGGCAAAGAAAGTTGGGCCCAGAGGTCCAGCTGCTGATCTCGAGCTGCAGCGGGATTGGGGAACGAGGATCACCAGTGCGCATCCCACGAAATATTGTATCAGGCAGATATGAATAACGCGCTGTGCCAACTGCCCCCGACACTGCAGTAGGGGCCAGGGGTGTGGAGTCTCTACATAGCCTGACACCCAGGGCATATTGTTTGGGGTCAAGGACTACCTGTTTGTATGTGTGAGTTGTCCTTTGGGACAAGTAGGCACAACCCCCAGCAGCACATACCCTTTGGCTGCCAGTCTACAGTACCACATTTAGGATCAGGGAAGGGCATTGTCTGCGGTTAAGGTAATTTTTGTGTTCATATGTTAATGCTGTTCGAACTTGTATTTATTGTTCATTAATGCAAATCCTTTATTATTAATGCGAGCATTATAAGGAAATGTAAGCTCGGACTGCACTAATGACAGCGGTTCCAATATAAACGTGTACACACATTTTCAAAGTTTAGCAGTATGAGGCTATGTATAAAGCTCCCAGAATGCTCTCTGATTAGATGCAAATATTTGCAGAAGCTTAAAGTAAGATGGGTGATTCTTTGCTTTCAAAATAAAATGTTCACAAAACAATGCAACTAGGAAAAAAAACATTTTGCTAAATTACTATAAATTTGAAAGGCACCATTTCTTTGCAGCATCATTTATAAAGTTTGTTGATGCATGCTAGTATTTCCCCAAAAATATTTCTAATGAAAAATGGGTGAAACCAGTTTCAACAAGGTTATGGGAAACATAAAAGTAAACAAGCATCGGCAAAGTCTGTAGGTCTGAAATTGGTGTCAGCTCGGGTTCTTAATCCTAGAATTGAGAAAAAATACAAGCCAGCTCCAAGCGATCCAGCTTATATTAAAGGTCAACTCCCTCTGGATTCATTGGTAGTAGCAAATGCCCGCAAACGGGCAAATTCACAAACTACAGGTGAGGCCCCTCCACAAAGAATCTAAGTTACTGGACGCATCAGGGAAAAGAGTTGCCTCTCAGGCAGCAAACTTTTGGCGCATTGCCTATTCACAAGCCTTGCTAGCAAGGTACTACAGGGCTCACTATGATGAGCTTGAAAAGCTAATTTAACATCTTCCAGACGAGCATATGACTAAAGCAAATGATCTTATACAAGAGGGAAAGTTAATTACAAATACCTCAATAAAATGTGCCCTTGATGTAGCAGATCCAGCATCCCGCACAATAATACAAGTGTGTTATTGCGAAGACATGCATGGCTGTGCATATCTGGGTTTAAACAAGAGGTGCAGTCTACCATCCTGAATCAACCCTTAGATCAGGAACACTTGTTTGGACCCATCGTGGACACATCTTTAGAAAAGATGAACAAGCATTTACAATGCAATGGTCTCGGCATTGGTAAAGTTAGAGCTATTGGCATTGCTCATGCCATTATTTTTGTTTATGTTTTTGTTTTTAAAACATTTAAAGAAACGGCATTGTCATGAGCAATGCCAATAGCTCTAACTTTACCAATGCCGAGACCGTTGCATTGTAAATGCTTGTTTCTCCTCTCTCCTGAAAGCAGATGCGCGCTTCTCCCTGACTTCACCCCCGTCCCCAAACAAACAGCGTACCCACTCACCTATTAGCACCGCATTTTCTTTTACTTTCCTTTATCAGTATTTTGACAACAGTATGCCTCCTTCACATACACTTGCACATAATCAAAAGTGCAATTAGAAAACATAATCACTGCGCTGTGCGCTCTACAGAAGCGCCAAGGTCTGGAAGACCATCTATTCCGACTACCTTTCTGAACCACTGAAAACCTCGCACTGACCCCTTGAACTTCAACTCCAGAGTCTCAATCGTGGCCCGCTGTAAACACATACAGGCGACTCAATAAAAGTTTGCGTTATACAAGAGCAATATCCTACACCCAAAAAATAGAAACATCAATACTTGAAATAGCAAACATGCGGAGAGAATGCAAATTTAAGATTAAGTAAAAAACGTGAAGAAAACTAGAATTAAATCGCTGTCACTGATTACTTTAAATTTTTTCACATTCATTGTTCAAAAATCGCTTGGTGTTTTGCATGCACTGTGACATTGGGGAGCGAGGAGGTAAAGGGGAAAGGTCTGCACCGTGCAGAGCAAAAACGGCCAAAGTGGCCATGTCATGGACCACGGTAGGGAGCTCAGGAACAGGGTCTGAAAAGTAAAAGGGTGACAGCGGCTGAGTTTGATTTAAGATGATGTTAAATACCTCCCTGAAGATGCTGAGCAAGGAGGACACCTGTGCCTCGCGACATATAACCGCCTCCTCCAATGTTCGGAGCTCGGCCTCGGAGTATCCCTGATGTTGAAATGCCATGGCTCTTATGTCTTGCACAGGGAAGGTTCAGGCACCAAACGCATACCGCATCAACACACGTAAAAACTCAACGCCGGTGCGTCCTTTCAAAGCCAGGCGGGCTGACAGCTCCGGAAGCCACGCGAGACTTCAAGACCAATCTACCCCCCACCTCCTACCCTACTTCCTCGCATCACGTGCCATGCATGGGCGGTGCGAATCTCCGTGCGATTGAAATTAAGGAGTGATTTGAGTAAGTAGTCGTGCCTTTCCTACGGTGGTACCAACATCAAACGTTGCTACCGCAAGAGCTGTCCGACGTCGAGTTATGTCATTCCTACTCATTAGAAGTCTACTGACGAAGAAAAGCTCTTAAATTTAACAGGAGAATAATCCGAAATAGACACAGAATTGAGACCGAGCTTCACATGATCAGTTCCAAGATAGTAAGGGAAAAGGGACGAATTACGTAACTTTTGTCTGGTCGTAACAGCCATCTTGAAGTGGCCAGTAAAGAGGCTTTTCTGGGTAGCGTGAGTAGAGGAACAGCAAACATTGCCAAAGTTTCAGATCGCTTATGTGTGACATTCTCATAATTTCAGTGTAATTATGAGTGTCATTCAATTACTATCAGTGGCACTTTCTCGAGAGCAAAATCAAGCGAAGGCGAGAAAAACGTACATTTCAAAAATTACACCCATTTGACCTAACGAGAAACAGTAAGATCTTGAAACTGTTGCAGAGCATCTAAATGGAAGGACCCTAACCTAGTGCCCTTATAAACTGATCATACCGTAAAACAATTGTGTAACTGTGATATTAAACAGTAAACATGTCTTTCAGAGGCAGTACTTTATTAACGTTTTTTGCACATATTCAAACACACGCAATTAAATACAAACAAGTAAACAGGAACAGGGCACCGGAAGACACCACCGCCTTTCTCCGAGGCACAGCAGAAATGCCTCGGAGAAAGGGAGCGTCCTTTTCGGATTCGGGGGCGTGTTTTGCTGTTGTCTCCTCCCTGAGACTTTTCGCAAAAAACACGCCCCCCGATCCGAAAAGGACGGGGCATGATTGGAGTGACGGGACCTCTTCTCCAATGGCTGGCCAGCATTTACTAGGCCAGCCAATGGAGAACAGGGGAGAAGAGGGGCGGGTTCAAGCCCCTCTTCTCCCAAGTCATTATCTCTCGCGAGCTATCGCTAGCCGAGATCTAAAAAGGACACAGAGACAGCCAAATCCATGGGGGCTCTACAAGCAACAACTGGTAGAGGTTCCCTTTGTTGCTTCTTTTATTGGGGCGTCTCCAAAACCATTGGCATAGACACCACCTCTTCCACTTATAAAAGCCCCACCCAGACCTCCCCTAACAGAGGTTGCTTTAGAGGGAATTACAGAGGCAATAACAGAGGGAGAGGGCGTGGGTCTAATACCCGCAACTCCCCCACCACAAAACAGTGACTACCCTCCACTTCCCCCCGACCATTCCACTCCAGTCGGGGATAGACTATCACAGTTCCTACCTGTGTGGAATTCCATCACCACAGACAGGTGGGTAAGACAAATTATCCAGTATGGTTACTGCCTGGAACTTATTGCTACTCCCCCCAACATACCGCCGAGACAGCGTCCCATGTCCAAGGAAGATCTAACGCTTCTCAAACAAGAAGTTCTCTTCATGCTTTAAAAGCATGCAATAGAACCAGTTCCCCTAGAGCATCAGGGGACAGGGGGGTATTCACTGTACTTTCTAATCCCCAAGAAGGACGGTACTCTCAGACCAATACTGGACCTCAGACCTCTCAATTTCTACATTCAGTCAAATCACTTTCACATGATCACTCTTCAGCAAGTCCTTTCACTGCTTCAACAAGGCGACTCCTTTGCCACATTAGATCACAAGGACTCCCACTTCCCTATTCCCATACACCCTGCTCACAGGAAATATCTAAGGTTCACAGTGGACGGCCAACACTATCAGTTCAAGGTCCTCCCATTTGGAGTAACAGCACCCAGGGTCTTCACAAAGTGTCTGGCGGTAGTAGCCGCGCACTTACGAAGACCACACATTCACATGTTTCCGTACCTGGACGACTGGCTGATAAAAGCCAATTCACAGTCAGTGTGTACAGCACACCTACCAAACTATTCAGCTGCTACACAGTTTGGGGTTCACAATAAACCACACCAAGTCCCATCTACAACCCTCCTATCTACATCAGTATCTAGGGGCCACAATAAACACTTCCAAAGCTCTGGCATACCCCAATCCAGCCAGGATAGCCAGTATACAAACCCTCGTCACAAGGTTTCAACCCCAACACTTCCTTCCAGCTCGAGTGTTTATGCAGCTAATAGGGATGATGGCCTCTTGCATTTTCATTGTCCCTCATGCAAGGCTTCAGATGCGCCCTTTACAAGAATGCTTAGCACGTCAGTGGAACCAGGCTCAAAGTCAACTTACAGATCTGGTGCTGGTGGACAGCCACTCGCATCACTCTCTGCAGTGGTGGAACACACAAAACTTTTCCAAAGGGCGGCCGTTCCTAGAGCCAGTTCCACATACAGTGCTAACATCGGACGCATCCCTCACCGGCTGGGGAGCCCATCTCCTAAACCATACAGTCCAGGGTACGTGGACCACTCAACAAAAGTGCTCCACATCGATCACCTAGAATTACTAGCAATATTTCTAGCGCTAAATTCATTCCAACCACATCTCCTCAACAAGACTGTCCTAGTTCGGACGGACAACATGACAGCAATGTATTACATTCAGAAACAAGGGGGAACACACACTTTGCAGCTTTCTCAACTACCGCAAAACATATGGAGATGGGCCATTCCACAAAACATATATCTCCTAGCAGAACACCTTCCAGGAGTACACAATCAGATTGCGGATTTGCTCAGTTGTCAGACACAGCAGATTCGCGAATGGGAACTTCATCCATTTTTCCAAATGTGGGGCCACCCAGACAGAGATCTGTTCGCCACACAGGAAAACGCAAAATGCCCAACCTTCGCCGCCAGATTTCCACACACGTCGTCCTAAGGCAATGCGATATGGATGAACTGGTTAGGCAGATTTGCGTACGCTTTTCCGCCACTCCCACTCATTCCGCTTGTAATACGCAAGCTCAGGCAACAGTCTCTCAAGATGATCCTAGTTGCTCCCACATGGGCACGGCAACCATGGTTCACCACACTTCTCGAACTCTCGGTGGTTCTACACCAAAAACTGCGTCTCTCCCCGAAGTTACTAACGCATAACCATGGAGAGATAAGACACCCCGATCCAGGTCAGCTGGATCTGGCTCCTGAAGTCCTAGAGTTCGGTTACCTTAACCTCCCACCAGACTGTATGAACATCATCAAGAAGCCAGGTGCCCTACTACTAGAGCCTGTTATGCAGCAAAATGGAAAAGATTTGTCATTTACTGCAATAACAATAAAACCGATCCACTGGATGCTTCAATCCAGAACATCAATTGCTATTTCCTGCATTTGCAAAGATGTAATCTGGCATATTCATCCATAAGATTACATCTAGCTGCTCTTGATGCCTACTTGCAAAATAGACAACACCTGTCACTGTTTAGAGTACCTGCAATCAAAGCCTTTATGGAAGGCCTTAAAAGAATAATTCCTCCCAGACTGCCACCCTCTCCGGTGTGGAATCTAAACATTGTCCTTGCCAGACACATGGGTCCCCCATTTGAACCTCTACACATGTGAACTGCAGTTCCTTACATGGAAAGTAGCTTTCCTAGTTGCAATCACCTCTCTCAGGAGAGTAAGTGAGATCCAGGCTTTAACCATAAAAGAACCATTCTTACAAATGCATTGTAACAAAGTGGTTCTTAGAACAAACCCAATATTCCTTCCCAAAGTAATCTCTGCCTTTCATCTTAACCAATCCATAGAGTTACCAGTGTTTTTTCAAAACCCGGACTCTGTAGCAGAGAGAGCTCTTCACACACTTGACGTCAAAAGAGCTCTACTTTATTATATTGACAGGACTAAGCCCTTTAGAAAGACAAAACAATTATTCGTAGCTTTCTCACCACCTCAAAAAAGACACCCCATCTCCAAAGCTGGGATTGCTAGGTGGATAGTCAAATGCATTCAGATATGCTATCAAAAGGCTAAACGCACATTGAGAGTTCCCCCTAGAGCACACTCAACACGCAAACTAGGGGCTTCCATGGCATTCTTAGGGAACATTCCCTTCGATAACATCTGTAAGGCAGCGACATGTTCTACAACCCACACCTTCACCAAACACTATTGTGTTGACGTGCAGGCTTCTGTAGGCCAAGCTGTTCTTAAGACACTTTTTCAATCCACTGCAACAGATACAGGTGGCCACCGCTAGGGAAGACACTGCTATACAGTCTATGCAGTAGTATGAATTCTGCAGCTCATATGCCTCGAACGGAAAATGCTACTTACCAGTATGCATCTGTTCTTGGTATGTATAGCTGCAGAGATTCATACTCCCACCCGCCTCCCCGGAACCTGTATCTGTTCCAGTATTATCTAAATTAGATACATTCACATGGACATCTCTTCTGTTTCTTACTAACACCATCATTTCCCTTCATGGTGAAAAACAATCTGAGGATGGAGTCGATGCCCATGCGCACTATCACCAAAGGGAGGAGTCACCTATCTCGTGACTACAAAAGACTTCTACCAAGACAACAACAAGGTGCAAGGATCCGAGCCCAACACCAGATGGCGATCTATGCAGTAGTATGATATATATATATATATATATATATATATATATATATATATATATATATATATATATATATATATTCACTGAAAAAACCATAGGTTTCACACATGTTATAGTTAGCTGTACATTTCACTCTTAAAAAACCAATGAAATTGCCCCGTTATAGTTAGTGCAGGCAACTATAACTCACGCGACCGCAATCCTCTGCTGATGCTAATACTGTATTTAGACACTTATTTGCCCATGTCTTCTTCCATTAAATTTTAGCTATACATATATTACAAATATTTTTTTTTCATAAAGACATATATGTCATCAGCAGAAGATTGCGGTCGCGTGAGTTATAGTTGCCTGCACTAACTATAACGGGGCAATTTCATTGGTTTTTTACGAGTGAAATGTACAGCTAACTATAACATGTGTGAAACCTATGGTTTTTTCAGTGAATTTGCAAGGTTTTTTAAATGCTAATTCCTAACTATAACGTGTGTGAAACCTATGGTTTTTTCAGTGAATTTGTACGGTTTTTTAAATGCTAAGTTACTTTACGCCATTCGTGGCGTGCGCGCCCAGTTAACGCAGTTCGTTCCGTGCGCGCACGGTGTGCTTCGCGCACCGTGCGCGCACAGTGAGCATGCGGTGCGCTTCGCGCTTCGCGCACCGCGCGCCCACTTTACGCAGTTAGTGCCGTGCACGCACGGTGGTCACGCGGTGCGCACAGCGCACCGCGTGCCCACGTTATGCGGGATGGGCCATGTACGCACGATGCGCTTCGCGCACCGTGCGCACATGGGGGACATATTATGCGCATCTTTGTGAAATTTAATCTTTGTTAATTTCTTTGCTGTAATAAGCCATGTACAATTGGTGCACTTCGGGCACCAATTGCACACGGGGTGGGGAGAGTGTGGATAATTATTTTTTGAAATTTTTTTTACCGTACGCGTACGGTAAGCGTAATCGGCGATTTTCCGAAAAAATTTTTTTTATTTTTTTTGTGCTTGGGGGTTGTTTGGGGACCCCTATATCAATGCTGGGTGGTTAGGATCTCAAGAAACTGCCTCTTTAGACATTTTTTGGCTTCGTTTTTCCACCCTCCCTCAGAGAGCGAGAGAGAAAATGGCGTCCGCCGCTTCCTGGTTTCGACCGATTCGAATGTTTACTAAGATCTAAGAGCCAATCAAAATCGCGCTCGCCACCGTACGCGTACGGTAAGCGCACCGTAAGCGCACCGTAAGCTGGCTCAGATATATATATTGATTTAAAGGCTATTTTCTCAGAATCTACTGAACAGATTTACACCAAACCTACAAAAGGCACTTCCTTGACCTGAGGACTACCTCTCTGCCAAATTTCAAGTAATTCTGTTCAGCCGTTCGGGCTGTAGCTGTGTCTAAAGGTCCTATGGAAAAATGCATGGGAAAAACGCGTTTTGGGACCCCCCTTTTATCTCAGCCCCCGCTTGACGAATCCCCCCGAGACTTTCAGGGTAGGAGCGGAGCGTAGCGTCCCACCTATTTTGAAAAAGTCGCGAGGATTCGTCGACCGGCGCCAAAGTTATTCAAAATAGAATGTTGCGGATTTCCTATGGAAACGTGGTCCTAACTATAAGTACCTACTGGCGACCGCCAGTAGGTAATATATATATATATATATATATATATATATATATATATATATATATATATATATATATATATATATATATATATATATATATATATATATATATATATATATATATATATATATATATATATATATATATATATATATATATATATATATATATATATATATATATATTATTTATTTATTTATTTATTTATTTTCAACTTGCTTCCAACAAACTTATCCCTACAAGAAGCTTTGTATATCCGCCCCACATGCTTTCCTGGCACATGAAAATAAGAAGGTCTGGGAACTGACAACTTAATGTTATGACATTAGACGTTTATGGGTTCATTCTTATACAAGCACAGAAAATCCTTTACTTGGTATGTTCAGCTTTGTAGATGCCAATTAAATTTAAGTTTAATGTTGGAATAGCTTTCCTCTCCAGTGTGCAGTAAAGGAGAAAGACTGCCCATCATCTAGACAGCACAGAGTTCCCCTAAGGAGGATATTTTATGTCAGAATCATGGCACGGGAACCAGAGGTGTATAGGCAGGTTTTCAAAGAGAAACTAAACTGTTTTGCATCCATTATCCCTAAAATAAGTTTTTGAATGACAGTTATGCAAAGATAGAGTTACTTGGAACCTCTCTTGCTCAGCCATAGATCTATTTTTATCGAAGATATTCAGCACCGGCATATGCATTTTACCGTTTTTGAGACTTATCTTTGGGATGTAGTTGGTGTGCTTTGTGCTTAGTAACGACTATGTATTGGCCACTTCCAGCCTCTAGTATAGTCTGTACCTGGGTTTGTAATGTCTCCCGACCTCACCCCCGCCTCCTCTGTGTTGGCCCTCCAGACACTGATAAATGTGTCCTTCCCTTAAAATAAGCCAGGGGAAACGGTCTAGGTTCAGGCTAGAATTGCTCAAATTTTCCGGTGATTCGAGGGTCAAGAAAATGGCAATGATTCCATTGTTCGGTGTAGTTTGACATCTAAATTTGCTTTTCCACATTAGTATCCAACAAGAACTCCTTTTGTTAGAATCACTCTTGCAGAGGTAGATATAGTATTTGACCCTCTATTTATTTACATTTGAGATGATTTAACATATACGTGACTTGATTTGCAGGATCTGTCAGTTCTCTACAAGAGATTTAAGGGCAACCATGACGATGTTTTAAAATGCTTTGCCCCAAAATGACCTCCGACTCTTGCCTGCTGTTTTAGACCGTCTAAAGAAAGAAGAAAAGGGTCGCCAGGAGATGGAGAAGGTGAAGCGCAAGTTGGATGGCGAGACCACCGACTTGCAGGACCAGCTCCTTGAGCTGCAGCAGCAGATCGAGGAGCTGAAGCAACTTCTGGCCCGCAAGGAGGAGGAGCTGCAGGCTGCACTGGCGAGGTAAGTCTCTGTAGGGGAACTGATACCATTCTCTCCTCAGGCCAGTCTGGAAATCTAAATCATCCCTAGCAAAATTGTGCCAGCCAGCCAAACACTGCAGGTGGTCACCAGTAGAAGTGGGTCATGGCAGTCCATCCAGCCCTGAAAACGGCACCTTACGCCAGTGGTTCCAAACTGTGTGCCGAGGCTGCCTGGGGAGCCGTCAGACCTAGCCTGGGGAGCCGCGCACCAAGCAAATTCATGCATTTAATGTTGGCTTCAGTTAAACTTAATAGACTTAAAAGCATGATGTCAATGATTTGTAAGTGACATGCCTAAAGCTGTAAATGTAGTGCTTAATTGATGGCATGTCGAGGGAGATGACCTCCATAATTCACTGGATCCCCTTGTTCCAACACTCCCAAAGTACACAGAAGATGCCTCATTTATTTTGTTAGACTCGTTAATAGTTTCCTTTTTTTACAAATGCATTTTACACCAATGCAAGTTATCAGGAAAGTACAATTGTCCTGTCTATTAAACACATGAAGTATTATTAAGTATTGACACTTGTACTTGAACCATAGGTACTACCAGTACACATTTCTTTAAGTACACACACTTTTCCAGACAGGCCTGCTCTTTCGTTGAGCACAGGGAAGTAAAACACGATATACGGCATAATGCCAACATTTGGAAGCGAGAAAGAAGGACGTTTAAAAAAATATATAATAATAATCTGAGGAATTTATTTGGCATGCATTGATTTGGAGGCAATTTTAGGGAGGAGACAGCAAAAATAAAGCGTATGTGATTTATCGTGAGTCACCCTGCTGAGACAGGTTTGTTGGCATGTATGACATGGGTAGAAATGGAAGTACATGCAAATATTCTTCAAGTGCAGAAACACTTTGGCAATGGGCCTACATGCAAAGGGGTGCTATCTAGCACTGTATTTGGGATAACAAAGTTTGAGAGGGTACTCTAAAAAAGGCATGGGCAAGTGTAACTAGGAATATTTTATTAAAGGCACCGCCTTAGTAATATGAAACACCCTACGTATATGATTTTAAGACCTTCACCCCAAATATTTTCAGGGAGAAAAATGCTAGTACTCCAGCCACGGGCAAGGCCAGTGGGTCAAGGGAACCCTGGGTCAAAAAAGTTTGAGAACCACTGCCTTACGCTGATGGTTACCAGCATCTGGCGACAATGCTACCCAAAGTGACCTAAGCTGCAAACGTCTTGCATGCTGAAGCAGAGTTCTATTTGACAACATGGGGATGCATGCTGAGAGTTTGAATAGGCAGGGCACATTTTATGGCTAATCAGTCCCCTGGTAGCTTCAGGTAGATGGGAAATATGCTGATTAAATAGTTTTTGTGTTCTCCCCTTCTATAAGTTCTAACAAACCTTGAGTGTATGACTACTGCAAGATGCACCCATATATCACAGCTCAACGAACTTCCTTTGCCCCTTGTTGAACTTGCTTACTCAGACTTTGTATTTTCAGAATTACACCTTTTGTTTGCTTGGGCACCTGTAATGGTTAGGGTCATGATCATTCTCATATTGTTTTTGTGTTCTTTTAGCAATCACTTGAATTAAGAAACCAAGATGACATTAGAATTAGTGAGTCCCGAATTAGTTCTCTTATGATGGAGCCCTCTGTTGGGGGAGGGGGGGGGGGGGGGCAAACACAGCTTCAGAAAATATTGCAATACTGTAAAAGGCTGTTTCCACATTTATTAGGTTCATAGCACCAGACTCCCTCAATACTAGCCATTACCAGGTATGTAATTCTTTGCTGCGTATGGGAAAAACACTTTGAATTGAATAACTAATGTATACAGTGTTAAACTCCCAGAAAGGTGACTCAGCGCTAGTAACAGATCGAGCCAGAAATCTTAGCAGAATAGGCACATTTTTAAAGCTTTCCAAACCAAAGAGAAATGCTGGATATGTCTCATCCCTTGTGGTAGGAAGTTCCATAGGGACATGGCCATGTTTGGAAAAGATTTACCTCTTGCCTTTTCCTGATGGTTTTGGGAGGCTCGGGTAAACGTTCCCCATGAGACCCTGACACCCTGCTAGGACAGAGTAAACAAAAATCTTGTTTCATAAAATAAGGGACAATGCCAAATAGAATTTTGGTGTTCTCATTAATGCCTTTTACTTTATCTAGGATGTGAGAGGAAGACTGTGAAGGTTGTGCCGGTGTTTGTCATATGAACAGTCTTGGGCTTCTGCAAAACTTTGGCCTGTGTGTAACTTTCTCACATTGGCTTTAGATGTACTTACTAATAAAGCATTCTCAAAATTGATTTTAGAGCCAGTAACTGGGCTTGTAATTATTACATGATATTTTGTTATGCGTAGAGGTTTCAGGTGCCAATTCTAGGAAGGTATAATCTGATTTGCTTGACAGCCCATCAACAGCCATATAGTGGAATTTCTTTGCCTTATCTTTAATATAAACCTCATTTGTGCCTACCTGAAATATAAAGTAGTACTGATGCCATTTCTTAACTCAATCGCTTGTACTAGTTCTAGAAAATCAGTTTTAGAAGCTTAACCTGCTCTCGTTCATCCGTTTCGTATACCTATTCGACTACTTGTCTACTCACACAAGGATTCTTAGAAAGCCTAAACACTACTTGCGTGTCATCAGCATAGTTCAGAACACTGATCCCCACTGTAGAAAGCCGCTGATGTAATGTTCAATTAGAAATGATAAAAAGTTGGGATGAATAGGCATTCTGTGGGAACCCAGGGCATACTGTTATTGTCCGGTTAATTGTGTGCTTATTACTCAAGTTTTCCTCTGTGTGGGAAAGGATTTCAGTCATTTCAGAAATGTCTCTCCCATCCCTGCTCCCCCAGTCAACCTCTGCATTAGTTTGGTACGGTCGAGGGTGTCGAAGACTGCTGAGAGATACAACAGCGTCATAAGCGCCGGATACACTGAGTGTCCAGTCTTAAAGATGGCAGGCTAAATGTCACACAGAGCTGTTTCAGCACATTGATGTGGCTGGAAGCCGCACAGTCTGTCTCCAGTGATATAGGTTGCTTCCTCAGGTTCCTGAAGCTGTATAGTACTGGTCTTCTCCAAGATCCTGAGTAGCCAGGGAATGTGAGAAATCAGACTTTATTTAGAGTGATCAACAACCTCCAAGTCATTTTATTTTAGAAGTCGTGTGGCTCCCATCTTCCTTTTGTATAGTCAGAATAATGTCTTCTTTAAAAAAAAAAAGGGTTCACTGTATCCTGAATATATGTCACTCTTTAATTATTGTCAATGCACATTAATCCTCTGGACAGCTTGTCCACTTTGTAGATTGACGTATGAATGCAACGACATCTAGAGCTATATCTCCAGAATTAAAAAGGGAGTGGTGGTTACAACTGAGACATTCCGCCCTCATTTAACATTATACAAGCTTTTTGGTGCAGATGAGTTACATTTTGTCTTGGAAATTATCCTGCACAGTGCTGCTCCTTGTGGGCAGAAGCTAATTCTATGGATTTAGAATGTGCCATCTCCTTCAGAACGAGCAAAGAACCTTAGACAGGTTGTCTATTTCTCTGATTTGATTGGCAAAATAGTCTTTGTTGCTGATAAAGTGGCCTTTTTATATAATTTCCAAGCATTCTTGAGATCTAGTTCAAGAGTCTGTGATAGTTGCTTCTCCCACAGACGTCCTACCAGTCTGACTTTCGCCTGTAATGATTTAGCTCTACTGTGGAACATGTTGGAATATGTTTGATCTATTACACTTGTAGAATTTGATTGGTGCATACCCTTCAACATTAGCCTTTAGGCGATTGTACCAGTGTACCCCCTGATGAACAATAACCGTCTTGGGCTATATAAGATAGTACGCTCCTTTAGAATGAAGAGGGCTACATTCTTGGCAGATAAGATTTTAAAATTACAGTAAGGTATCACCTTCGACACAGGTTTGTGTATGACTTTTCTTAACTGTAATTGGAAGATAAGTAAATAATTGTCCAAACAGTCTGTCATCAGCACACTATCTTTTTTAATTCCAAAATCTAATGTGGGCACTCATTCCA
Source organism: Triturus cristatus (assembly GCF_964204655.1). NCBI lineage: Eukaryota > Metazoa > Chordata > Amphibia > Caudata > Salamandridae > Triturus > Triturus cristatus. Next base: position 377,779,812 of record NC_140590.1, on the reverse strand, counting down.
GAGTATATCCTTCAACATGCATAGTGGACAGCATGATTTGTTTAAATCTCATGTGAGGATTTGGCTACCTTCTTTATCACGTATATTTCTGTACCAGAGATTGATGTCTCCAAGAATAATCACAAGACCTCCGTAGAACCTGGTCTGATGCTGTATCGTGAACATCACACGGGCTGCCATGGCCAGGGAATGAGGCCCAGATGTTTAGAAGGTTAGAACTCTTTCAGAAGACAAAACACGTAGAAACTAGCATGCAAACTGCATTGGCTTGATTATTTCAGCTGAGTACCTAACCGCTAGCCCAGAGATTTAAATTTAGAAACGGAGAAAAAGTATCACCTTTGGTTACAGGACTGTGAGCCGCTTCCTAGCATTCCTGGTTCGTTCCAAAAGTCAGAATGTCTCATTTATTAGTCTTTATTTTTAGAATATTGTGACTTATCCATTGCTGTACAACAGCTAGGCAATTCCGGTGATTAGTCCCTGATTCTGGTGCGCGATTATCCAGACAAATGATCATTTTTGTGCCATTTGCATAAGATAAGGTTTTACTTCCAAATGAACAGATGATGTTGAAGAGGGTACGAACATACAAATTGAAAAGCATGGGGAAGAAAAAGCACGATGTCGGGCTATCAGAGAAACTGGCATCTGAGACTGATGATGGGCTAGTTTTGCTGATTGAGTTCGGTCCACCAGAAATTACCTCACCATCAAACCTCATTCTTGCCATACAACATGGTCCACTGTATTAAAAGTGGCAGAAATATCTAACTGGGTCACTCTGCCACGCCACCTTTGTCTAACATGGTTTTCAATTCCTCGGTTGATAGAATCATAGTGCTGTCATCCGTTTTGAGATGGAAACCCAACTGCCAGGAATCAAGAACAAAGTAATGGAGTGATATTTTGTAAGCCCTGTGGAGTACAGTGAACGTTTTTGTTAATGCTGCCACCTTAGAACAGGCTATGATGAGACTGACGGGTGATAACAGCTTTAATTTTAGTCCAGAAGCACTGGCGTTTTAATTTTTGCCCTTGGTAGGCACCTTCCTTGGAAAATCCACCAAACCATCCATAACTAGGGTATTTCTCCCACCTGAGTATGTCTAGTATATGTGAGAATTATTGTAGCATTGTACAGCTTATCTGAAAGACACGTTAGTGCTAGATTCCTTACCTTAGAAATAATCCCCAGGCGTCAGACTGGATCCGTAAAGTTTAGCTAGCAGTACCGTTACGCGTCAGTAGGTGGCGTCCTGCTGCTCCGCGTCCGTCGCTGGCGTCGTAAGCGCCGAGATTTCGTCACGGAGACTACTTAGGCGCGACCCATGCGTGCTGATGTCAGTTTTTTCTTTTTCCGCGCCAGCAAGCGCAGATCCGGTTAGAGCACGTACCTTAGTCACTTTTTGACTACTCTTTTGAGACTTTTTGTCTCCCCCTTTTTCTCCTGGTGCACGTAGGGATGCCTGCATTTAAGTCTTGTGGGGGTCTGCCGTCGCAATATGTCGGTGGCGGACCCCCAGGATGTTTGCCTCTTCTGCCTGGAGACCGAGCACGACTCCCAGTCCTGCCGGGACTGTCAGGCCATGGCCCCGAAGGTCTTGAGGGTGCGGCGCCAGAAGCTGCTGGAGGTCCGGCACTCGTCCCAGCGCCGTTCCAGATCCAGGGACCGTTCCTGGGATCGCGGCTTCTGTAGGGGAGGCTCTGGGAATCAGCGTGGGGGTCAGTCCACCTCCGCCCCACTGCTTCAGCCTCCAAACCTTCCTTATCCGAGCTTTGTGGAGCACCCCACGCCAGTGGGTGGCAGGATTCGCCATCACCTCCCCCACTGGCACGCTATTACATCGGACAAGTGGGTTTTGCAGATTGTCTGCAAGGGTTGCTCCCTTCCCTTGCAGTCCGCCATTCCAGCTATGCCACTTAGGTACCACCGCTTGTCGGGGGACCACTTGGCGACCCTCCAGCAGGAAGTTGCGGCCCTCTTGGCCAAGGGGGACATCGAGTGCATTCCTGGGCCAGAAGTAGGGTGTGGGTGTTATTCCCACTACTTTCTGGTCCCCCAAGAAGGACAAAGGGGGGGTCTGCATCCCATCTTGGACCTCCGGAACGTCAATCGCTTCCTCCGAAAGGAGAAGTCCAAAATGCTGACTCTGGCTCAGGTCTTGGCGCCCTCGACCCTGGAGACTGAATGGTAGCGTTGGACTTGCAGGATGCATATTTTCACATCCACGTCCTGCCAGCCCACCGGCGTTACCTGCGGTTCACAGTAGGCCAGGAGCATTTTCAGTTTGCCGTGCTCCCCTTCGGCCTTACCAGCGCCCCTCGGTGGTTCACGAAGGTGATGGCAGTGGTTGCAGCTCACCTGCGCAGGTCAGGGGTGTCGGTCTTCCCTTACCTCAACGACTGGTTGCTGAAGGCGTGCTCATCCCAGGCAGTCATCAACCACCTTCAGACTGCAGCCGACCTCCTGCATTTGCTGGGGTTCTCCATCAACGTGCCGAAGTCGCACCTGAGTCCTTCTCAGGAGCCCCCCTTCATCGGAGCGATTCTAGATTCAATGCCGTTTCGGGTTTATCCTCCCGAGCAGTGAGTCCGGGATATTCAGGCCATGATTCCGATCTTTCAGCCTCTATCCTGGTTTTCAGTCAGGATGACCCTCCGGCTCCTGGGCCTGATGGCCTCCTGCTTCCTGCTGGTGCCACATGCCAAATGGCGTATGCGGGCTCAGCAGTGGGACCTGAAGTTCCAGTGGGCGCAGCATCAGGGCAACCTGTCCGATCATGTCCAGATCTCGGAGGGCACCGCACGGCAATTGCAGTGGTGGCTCACAAATCGCGATTGGGTCAATGGCATATCTCTCTCCCTTCCCCAAACGGAGTACACAGTGGTGACGGATGCGTCCCTCCTGGGATGGGGAAGCCACTTGGGAGAGGCGTAGATCAGAGGCCTCTGGTCTCCGGCGGAGTCCCAGCTCCATATCAATCTGTTGGAGCTTCGGGCGATCTGACTTACACTGAAGGCATTCCTTCCCTCTGTCTGGGGAAGGGTGGCAGGATTCGCCATCACCTCCCCCACTGGCACGCTATTACATCGGACAAGTGGGTTTTGCAGATTGTCTGCAAGGGTTACTCCCTTCCCTTGCAGTCCGCCATTCCAGCTATGCCACTTCGGTACCACCGCTTGTCGGGGGACCACTTGGCGACCCTCCAGCAGGAAGTTGCGGCCCTCTTGGCCAAGGGGGACATCGAGTGCATTCCTGGGCCAGAAGTAGGGTGTGGGTGTTATTCCCACTACTTTCTGGTCCCCAAGAAGGACAAAGGGGGGTCTGCATCCCATCTTGGACCTCCGGAACGTCAATCGCTTCCTCCGAAAGGAGAAGTCCAAAATGCTGACTCTGGCTCAGGTCGTGGCGCCCTCGACCCTGGAGACTGAATGGTAGCGTTGGACTTGCAGGATGCATATTTTCACATCCACGTCCTGCCAGCCCACCGGCGTTACCTGCGGTTCACGGTAGGCCAGGAGCATTTTCAGTTTGCCGTGCTCCCCTTCGGCCTTACCAGCGCCCCTCGGTGGTTCACGAAGGTGATGGCAGTGGTTGCAGCTCACCTGCGCAGGTCAGGGGTGTCGGTCTTCCCTTACCTCGACGACTGGTTGCTGAAGGTGGGCTCATCCCAGGCAGTCATCAACCACCTTCAGACTGCAGCCGACCTCCTGCATTTGCTGGGGTTCTCCATCAACGTGCCGAAGTCGCACCTGAGTCCTTCTCAGGAGCCCCCCTTCATCGGAGCGATTCTAGATTCGATGCCGTTTCGGGTTTATCCTCCCGAGCAGCGAGTCCGGGATATTCAGGCTATGATTCCGATCTTTCAGCCTTTATCCTGGTTTTCAGTCAGGATGACCCTCCGGCTCCTGGGCCTGATGGCCTCCTGCTTCCTGCTGGTGCCACATGCCAAATGGCGTATGCGGGCTCAGCAGTGGGACCTGAAGTTCCAGTGGGCGCAGCATCAGGGCAATCTGTCCGATCATGTCCAGATCTCGGAGGGCACCGCACGGCAATTGCAGTGGTGGCTCACAAATCGCGATTGGGTCAATGGCATATCTCTCTCCCTTCCCCAAACGGAGTACACAGTGGTGACGGATGCGTCCCTCCTGGGATGGGGAAGCCACTTGGGAGAGGCGTAGATCAGAGGCCTCTGGTCTCCGGCGGAGTCCCGGCTCCATATCAATCTGTTGGAGCTGCGGGCGATCTGACTTACACTGAAGGCATTCCTTCCCTCTGTCTGGGGAAGTGTGGTGCAGGTGTTCACGGACAACACCACCACCATGTGGTATTGCAACAAACAGGGTGGGGTGGGGTCCTGGACCCTATGTCAGGAGGAGGCTCTGCGCCTCTGGGCATGGCTGGAACGTCAAGGCATTACCTTGGTGGTTCAAAACCTGGCAGGTTCTCTGAACGCCAGGGCGGACAAACTCAGCCGCCGGTGCTTGATGGATCACGAATGGCGTCTGAACTCGGATGTGGTGCAAGGTCTCTTTCAGAAGTGGGGAGAGCCTTGGTTAGATCTATTCCCCACCGAAGAGAACGCGCAATGTCATCAGCTCTGCACGTTGGAATTTCCAAGGCGGCACTCGCTCTGCGATGCTTTTCGTCGCGAGTGGAGTTGCGGTCTGTTGTATGCCTTTCCGCCTTTACCACTTCTGCCCAGAGTGCTGAAGAAGATTCGGCGCGACCGGGCCCAAGCCATCCTTGTGGCTCCAGATTGGGCACGGAGATTGTCGTTTTCAGGCATGAAGCACTTTAGAAACTCCATAGACTTTGTAGAAGCCACCACTCACACTCTTCACTGCTGATAGTGTTCCGCTGGCTGCAACTTGCCACCCTAATTCCAGAACTATCTGAAATATCTCTGTTACTTGCAGTCCCCCTAGATATCGCAGTTTAGAGGAATGAAATTCGAAATCCCATACCTTTAGTTGCTATTAGGAAAAGGTGGCTTGTCCAGTGGCGACCAGTGTCTGTAGGGACTAAACTCAGGTGCTTGCCCATTCATTCCCTTCACTGGTAGTTGCGCATGTTTGAACTTTTAACTTTGGACACAAGTTATAACTGGTTTCCTTTAGCTTCAAGTGCCCCTGTCTTCAACCACTGTGGCCCTGTTAACTGGAGATAGTAATGTGACCTTGAGACTACGTTATTTGCCCCTCAACATAATTATTTTTTTTGTGTATCTGTGAATTGAAATTCCAGTCACATGTGGGTGATTTTTATTTTTATTTTTGTATTTTTTTTTTTAATAATATTTTTTGCTGGTCCTTAATTCTTTTGACTCGTCCCCGGTGAGTTTTCCCTCTGGCTCCAAGGCTGAAAAGAAACCAGGGAAAATGCCAAATGAAGCATACTTTAGAGATTTTTAACATTAATCCGGCATGTTGTGCATTAACTGGGAACTGTACACAATGCCATATTAATTTTCAATGATGTCATTATTTGTTGGTGTTGAGTTTGACTATTTTAACGATGTACTGTATCTACATTGATTTGCTTCATTGAGCTACCCTTGGTGAGTCAAGTGTACACATGGAGTGGCTTGTCTATGCAGTTGGAGTGCAGTACTCCTAAGGTCCCGGGCTCCTAATCTTATATGATGCAACCAAGGGATCCAGGTTCTGGAATAACATCCCTCTACCAATAAGTACCGCCCAAGCGCTGTTCCAATTTCGGAAAGAGTTGAAGCCTCTTTGAAGGACACTACATCACAATGCAGTAACAATCCAATAAGCAGCTGCTTCTCCTATCGGAAACTCAGTGACATGGGCCCAAACTCATTCAGTTGTCCCACGTTTCACCTATGACTACCAAGAAACCAGGGTAGAAAACAGATGTATAATAGCAAACGTAATATATTGTTTCCTTCCAGTTTAGGGTAAGCAAATTGTGGTAAACGGGATGACCTCTGAAAGAAGACAAGCAGTAGGGTCACAGGTCATAAAAATCCAGCACTCACTGCATAAATGTTATATACGTTTTAAAATTATACCAAGACCCCTAAAGGAAAGTTTAGTACCTTTTTTTTCTTCATTCTTTTGTCTGGTGCATTTTTTACTGCCATTACTGACCTTCTTTTAGATGAAGACTGCTTTCTCTCAGAAGTGATTGCACTGACAGGTCTGTGTCACTTGCTGTGTTTGTGTTCCTAGCCCATACCACCTCGTAGAGTAAGTCTCCACCACTGTATTACTGCTGCAGAGTCTAGTGCCTCAAGATGGTAAGCTGGGTAGCCAACGGGAGTGCAGCAGTATTTGCGGCACTTCATTACCAGTACTGAACTATAGTACTCTTCACGGATATTGTCCAATAAGCACTCCTAGCTCCAGCATCATCAAATCAGATGTTATACTAGAGATGCAGTGAGATGCAGTGTTGTGGTTATACGGATAAAGTGTCTTCTGTGTCTCCATAGTCCACATCCCACACCTCTGTGCACCCACTCACAAAAACCGGGCCAAGTACTACGAAAAAGGTGTGAGCTGGGAATATGAGCAACTCTTAAAGACAGTGGGACCGATTCACAGAATTAACTTAAGACAAAATCCTAAACTCACTACCATTTTGGTTTAAAAAAAAAAAGTATGGGACGGGGTAGGCCTGTTATAGAACAGAAAAATGTAATACTACACAAAAGGCACTTAGCTTAATCATTTTGAGTAACTTACTCATTTTGGTATTCGCAGAAGGCACCTACTCATTTTGGTATTCACAGAAGGCACTTACTCATTTTGGTATTCACATCAATGAGTAAGTGCCTTCTGTGAATACCAATATGAGCAAGTTACTCAAAATGAGTAAGTGCATTTTGTGTAGTATTAAATGTTTCTGTTCTATTACAGGCCTACCCCGTCCCGTACTGTTTTTGAATAGGGTTCTAGTTGTTCATTCCACCATGTCCAGAGTAAGGCTACTTCTTGTAGGTGCTGGAAAGTATTCCGCTTACCTTAGTGGTCATGTGAACTCTATTCACATAAACCCCAATATCCCAAGAAGGGTTACTTTCAGCAAAGTATCTTTTGGAAAAGCTGGAAAGAGAAGCGGGTGAGAAGGATTTCTGTGTTGTGTCACTTCTCACATCAGTCAAGTGTACCCTCCATGCTTTCCTATTCTAGGCATATGTTACTGATATTTTTGTCTCAGACATATTGCAGCAAACCTGACCTAAGACCGCCCCAGAAACAGACCTCACTGTGACCCCCACTTCTGTGAGCCCAATGTCGGACTCTACATTAGTCATCTAATGCAGGTAGTAGATAGTTAATAAGTGCCAGTACCTCCTATCCTGTTTGAGAGGATATATACTGATAGTCAACAAAATGCTTACTGTTCAAGAGTGATTCAGACATGCCCATCAGGTGCAGGGGCAACCATGTTCTATTTCTGTCCCCATCAGCTTCGGAGTGGAACCGATTTCCTGTCGCTCCTTGCTTCTCAACTACTGTTTCCTTTTTTAATTCCAGGCTGGACAGCGAAGTCTCTCAGAAGAATGCACTGCTGAAGTCACTACGGGAGTTACAGGCCCAGATGGCTGAGCTTCAGGAAGACTTGGAGTCTGAGAAGGCTGCTCGGGGAAAGGCAGAGAAGCAGCGGCGCGACCTGGGCGAGGAGCTGGAGGCCTTGAAGACCGAACTTGAGGATACGCTGGATTCCACTGCCACTCAGCAGGAGCTCAGGTGGGTTTCGAGCGGTATAACCTTTGAGATGGAGCCTGGTGGGTTTGCTCACATTTTGAGTGTAAGCACAGCAGTAATTGAAAACGACAGATCTTAATGAGAAAGTAAATGTCTCAACATTAAAAGTTTTAAATGGTAATGTTAAATCACCTTTATAGCTGTGGCCTACTTGCTGCGTACATCATGGTGAAAGTCAGTTCTTGTAAGCTTCCTTAGTAGCACTTGAAACAAACAAACTCTTCTGTGAACCTGTGTGCCAAGTATGAAATCTTCATACTAAAGCCAGCTATTCACACTGTTCACAGCCTCCAAGTGCTGCTTCTCACAATGACCCAGTGTAACCTCTTAATTTTGCCAAAACTCTGATTCTCACCCTGGCTACCAGTGCCAGCTTCTCCTAAAGCTTTAAACACAAGAAGAGAGCGAGAGGGTAGGTAACCTAGTTGCGTCCTTCCTAGCACAATAACAAACTCCTTTAGGCAACTGGGTTAGACTTCTGGAATAGGTTTTGGGATAGACACCTCACCCACTATGCTTAGTGGCATGCTTCATCATCAAATTACTTTTCTCACCTAATTCTGCGTAATCTCACTGGATTTTGGGGGGAATACAGCATGATTACCCTGCTCAGAATTACACGAGTTACACCTTCCCCGAATCAGAACCCAGCTTTCCCTGCAATCACCTAGTGACATTGTCCTGGTCTTTGAGCCTGCACAACTCTCCCCTGCCTTTTGCCAAGATTCACGCTATACAAATACCATATACATACACATACATTTTTTCTAATTAGAATGAGTGCTCTTTTTTGTTCATTCAGAAAGTATTTCAGGATACTGAACATTGATGTAGATTTTTTGTGTTTATGAATTTAATAAAGAGACTTGCGATAGAGAGCCTGAATTACTGCTAAGTAACATTATCCGACCCATGTTCCACAAAAAGGAAATCTTGAACAAGTATCAGTGGGTCGTTTACAACAAGCTGGGATTGTCTGTGGAAATATTATAAAATCGCTTTTATTACACCTTAAACCCAATCATTATTTAATTCCAGCAATTGTGTAGTTTGATAAATTTAGGATTGTGACCTACAAGTTAACAAACATGTTTACTATTTTGCTTGCAAAGTTAAATTTAGAGTCTCTTCCTCGATGCAAGAAAAGACTCACAGGAAGTTGAAATCTTAAGCATTGTATCCTGCAAATTTGCGGGGTAAAACTGTTGAACTATGTCAGTTTAATAATGTGTTTCTCTCGCAACTTCAGAAAGGTAGGTGGGCCAGCCCAAAACTTCCTTATCATGCACATATTTAATTTTAAAAAAAGCAACAACAAAACGAATGCGAGCAGTAAATGGTGGGAAAACGAGACTTTGAGGTAGTTTGCACAATAGGAATGGGAGTTGGAAACTAGACGTTTTACATCTTTACGCGTTTATGTACGTATGGGCTACCATATGTCATGGTATGTTCTTTCTAATGCAAACTACTAGTGGTCACGGCTACATCACTGTTTGCTTTAGCATTATACTCTATGATTCAAAAGCAAAACATTCCCAGAGTGCAGCGAATTACGAGCCAACAAGGCATTAAATGCTTACAATATTTAACTGGATGATTTTGAATTATGGAATAATGGGAATGGTAAAATTCAGCAGGAAGCATACCAGAGTGAAGAGTGCCAAGTTACTAGTGTTGACAGCTGGGAACTCTGCTCCTAATGATGAATTATTGATTTCTTCTCCCTTGTTCAGGACCAAACGTGAGCATGAAGTGACTGAGCTGAAGAAGACAATTGAGGAGGAAGCCAAGTCACATGAGGCGCAGATCGTGGAGATTCGTCAGCGTCACACCAATGCCCTGGAGGAGCTCGCCGAGCAGCTGGAGCAGTCGCGTAGGGTAAGTACCATCTCAGTGAGCGGCTTCTCTGTCGAAGATGTGCCTGGCCACAGTGCCCACTGATGCACTAGCATTCTCACACCCTGCCCCTTATAGAAGATTCAGTTGTACAAGTAAATTGTGATGGAGGATTTCCACGGTTTGGGTGCAGTAGATCCCAGCCTTGTGTGAAGAGTTGTAGTGGCAGACCCTTCATCGGTTGACTCAGGATGTGGAGAGGACCCCTCCCATGCCCCATCCGACCTAGAGTGAAGTGAAGAAAGGAGGACAGGGCGGTCAGATCTCCATCATTTGTAATCTAATAGATAGTACTGCTCCCCAGACGTTAACAGCACAGTATTTTTCTTCTCCAAAAAAACAAGAAACCTGCTCCTGAAGTCACCGACTTCCTCTTCCTCCTTCAGTGCTAACTATTTGACTCATTTTAGAAGCCGTTCTCCTAGCAGTGCACTGGAAAGGTATCAGGCTATTACCACTCCTGTGATCATCAACAATCCTATCCAGGCTCCTAGAAACACTGTCACTCTTCTATAGATGGCTAGTCAGACCAGCAAGAGACTTTACCTGAGTCCAGAGATGAGTCTTTATCCTTGTGACCTGCAACCATTCACATTAGAGCAGTTTGATGATCCTTAGGGAGCTTTACTATCTGGGGCTTCACATTTTATTAAAATACGTCCCTCCTCCAGCTCTGGTCTTGGGGGTGGTTTTATAATGCAGAAAATAGTTTTAAATTTAATTGGATACTAATCCTGATATTGCTTAAGTCAGTTGTAAACCATGTCAACAGACTAATAGCAGCAACCAGAAAAAAGGCCAACGTCCTAAGAGTTGCTAGGCTGGAATCTTTACACTTAAGAGAGGATAGTTAAAGACGAGATCTTCTACTATTCAATGTGTAGTTCATTTTCATGCTGTGGTAAGTCTCAGGAATGAGGTTAATTCCCATCATTATATTTACAGTTCTGTTTGATGCCACAACCCGCTCAACTACTGCAAATTTGTTTGGATTACAAAACTCCTGAGTGATGGAAATAGTGAATTTCTCTTCTCTCACAAGGGAGCTGGATGGTATTGTAGTGAGGCTGAAGATGATCATTGGACCTAGATTGTTTATTGGAAGATGTAAAAGATGAATCCTGGTCAGGTCAAGTAAAAGCATCAGAGCACCAACACTTCACTGCCTCATACTACTTCATCATAGATGACATACAGTAACCACTTTGTGTCAGTCCTTAGTCCTTGCACATTTATGCCTTTTTAATTTCTCTTTCTCGCCCCTAGTTTAAAACAAACCTGGAAAAAGTAAAGCAGAGCCTGGAAAGTGAGAATGCTGATCTACTGAAGGAGGTGAAATCCCTGCAGGGATCAAAACTGGATTCAGAACAACGCCGCAAAAAGTTGGAAGCCCAGCTGTCCGAGCTGCAGGTTCGCTTCATGGAGAGTGAGCGCTTTAAAGGTGACCTGGCTGAAAAGGCACAAAAGTTGCAGGTGAGTGCTTTTCTTGTAAGGTATTGGCAGCCCTTGTGCCTGTTAGTCTCTAAATCTTTGAAAGGATGCAGGGTTAGGGGGTCTGTGTATGCTGTCTGGCGAGCTGAATGGATTTAATTTTCACATTCAGTGGATGACAATGCTTTGGTGGTAAAGTGGTGTACAGAGGTGTTTTTTTGGTTGAGTTCCCACATCTAACTTCCGCTTGTTAGTTGGATCATTCAAAGGTGTCTGGTTTTGTGATCCCATTTCTGAGAGAAGCTTGGGTGCGATGTTAAACAATATTTTTTTCATCACAATGGTAGTGAATGCACAAAGCAGGCAACTGATAGAAGTTGTGGAGACGGAAAAAATTAATTAACCCAGGACTGTAAATAACCAAATAAAGCAATAGCAGTAAATAATATCTATCTGCTCATCTGTCTTCTGCCTTTGACACGCCCATTCCACCCTGGTGACTCGTTTAACTGAGGTGGGAGTGAGTGATTCTGCACTGGACTCTTACTCTGTTTTTCTCTAAGACCATGCTCAGACAGTTACACTTACTCCATTTCAATCTAATTTGAGATCTCACATGTGGCGTTCTCCATGGCTCTTCCCTTAACTCTACCATTTGCAGTCTTTATGTTGCTCAGCTTGTCTGAGTTGATCATTTGGGTTGACCATTTGCTCTTACGCTGAGGATACACAACATATTCTTTCAGGATCACACTTCCAAACTTGTCTTCACTCGTTTCTTTGTGCTGAAAGTCCTAAACAAAATCCTCCTACATCTTCCTTTACAGTTTTATAAGACAGTTTATCTGGGAGAGACTTCTAGCCACAGATTCCTTACCTTCAAATATCCCCAGGCTTCAGAATAGATCCGGAAGACTTTCGAGCAGTACCCCCTGCACACTTGTAGATGGCTTCATTCAGTGCCACGCCGACGTCCTCTGCCCCGGAAGTGACGTGTGCGGTACCTTTATATGTGCCACCTTGGCGCGCTGACTTAAGTTCTTTCCTTTCCGTGCCAGATAGCGCTGATCCGACCTAAGCTACCCACAGTTACTTTTCGACTGGATTACAGATAGTGTCTCCATCCGGAGGTGGTGAAACGTCTCTTTCAGCAATGAGGAAAGCCTTCATTAGATCTGGTCCCCACCTCAGAGGACATACAATGTCAGCATTTTTGAGCACTGGAATTTCCAAGGCGGCTGTTGTTTCATGCCGAGTGGCGCTCTGGCCTCTTGTATGCCTTTCAACCAATACCAGTCCTGTCCGTAATCCCAAGAAGATCAGGAACGACCAGGCCCAAGTCATACTTATGGCTCCAGATCGGGCAGAGAGAGTCTGGTATCCCGAGCTGCTGAGCATGACTATCGGTCCTACAGTCAGGTTGCTTCTTCAAGAGGATCTTCTGTCGCAGCTGCAAGGGAGGATTCTGCACCTGAACCTGCACACCCTCTTCCTTCATGCGTGGAGATTCAGCGGCGACAGTTGTCAGCTTTCGACCTTCCTGCTTAAGTCTGTACTGTTATTCTGGCAGCCATGCATCCTTCCAGCAAGACAGTATCTATTGTTTGCATTGTCTTTGGCCCAACAGGGCTCTGCTCTGGGCATAGTTAAAGGTTATCTCTCTGCCATCTCGGCATTCCTGTTTCCAGACCAACCGTCTCTCTTTAAGTCACCTGTTGTGGCTAGGTTCCTTAAAGGCCTGCAACAAATGTTCCCCTACGCCATTCATCATGCCTCAGTGGGACCTCAACCTGGTCCTCACCTTTCTCATGTGTGCACCAGTCGAGCATAATTGCCCTCTTAGGTTCTTGACCTTTAAGACTGACCTTTTAGTGGCCATAGCATCGATCAGGAGGTTCAGCGAATTACAAGCACTTCCTGCGCACCATCCTTATACCATCTTCTATCCGGACAAGCTGGTTCTCCGGACACGTGCCTCCTTCCTACTGAAGCTTGTGACTCCCTTCCATGTGAGCCAGAACATCACCCTGCTTACCTTCTTTGCTCCACCTTGCCCCTCCAAAGAGGAGAGACTCCACCATAGGACCCCAAAATAGAGGTGTTGTTTCTGCCTTGACCGCACGAAAGAATTCCGGGTGAGCGATAACATTTTCGTGGCCTATGCATGAGCAAAGAAAGGGAAGGCAGTGCTGGAAAGGACCTCTGCATTCAAATCTGCTGTGCATTGGCCAAGAAACAACCCCCTGATTGCTTGCGAGCTCACTCCACCAGAGTCAAGGCTGCTACTACTGCATTAGCACACAGCATTCTGGTCCTAGATATCTGTCAGGCAGCAACGTTGGCCTCGCTACACATGTTCACCATACAGTACTGCCTGGACAGTCCAGTACGTCCTGACGGGCACTTTGTCCATTTGGTTGTGCAGGAATTTGTGATTTAATTAGATGTGCAGTCCCATCTCCAGGGAGGTATTGCTTGGGTGTGTATTCGAAGGTAAGGACTATGTGGCTTGCAGTCTCTTATCAGATGAACAAGTTACTTACCTTCAGTAACATTTTATCTGTTAGAGACCCTATCTAGCTGCAGATTGATTTCTTACTGACCCTCCCATCATCCCCGCCACGAAAGTAACTGCCGTCAGCGTGCCGAGGTGGCGCTTATATAGGTACAGCACACATCACTTCAGGTGTGGACACTGCTGAAACGGAACCGAACAAAGACGTCTACTGCTGTGCAGGTGTACTGCGTGAAAATCTTCTGAACCCAGTCTGATGCCTGGAGATATTCAAAGGTAAAGAGTCTGCAGCTAGTTAGTCTCTACCAGATAAAATGTTACCCAATGTAAGTAACTGGTTCCTCAAGCTGTCTGTCTGTTCCAACTTGATTATTGTAATTCTTGTTTTTTTAGGCTCACCTAAGTACCTCGTGTATTTCCAGGTTATCCTAAGTGCAGCAGCCCACCTTATATAGGAGCTGAAGAAACATTGTCACTTCTCCACTCTCTGTGATCCCTCCATTAAGAAACACCCTCTTTTTAAGTAGATTTGCCTTTGCTATCCGCCATTCTAATAGTCTGGTTCTGTTTACATCCAGATCCTGTTTATGCATTATCAGCTGAACAGTCATCTTTGCTCTTCATTATCTTTTTTCCTACATATTTTCAAAATTAAATATGCAAGAGTTAGTGGTAGGTCCAATGCTTACCCCATTGCCGAAGTCTGGAGCTCTCTTCCCATTTATCTCCATACCTGCACATCTTATCACTTTGTGTGAGCAACTCGAAACATAATTTTTCATACACTAGTAACCAGTTCCCATTGCAAGGCTTGCCATCTACAGGACACTCCTTGGGTAGAAGAGGGACCCATTACCATATCTTCTTTATTTGGCTAGGACATGTTTGTGCAGTTCACTTCAATTAAAGTCCATTTGACACCTATTACTGCCTTTAGAAAATGTCCTTCACAAACCTCTTTTTTCAAAATCCCAGTTATGAAGAACTTCTGAAGGTATTCAGAAAGTTTCACCCACTCGCCCCCATAACAGGATTTTCTCCTCCGCCGGCATTGAATATTGTCTTTCATGGACTATGGGCTCTCCTTTTGAGCCAGTTCACAAAACCTTTTTTCAGCATCTTTCATTGAAAGTTTTTTGTTTTTTTTAATGTAGCTATATCTGCTCACAGAGTTTGTTAAATTCTGGTATTGTGCTCCCATAAACCCTACAGAGTGTTCCATAAGAACAAAGTCGTCATGAGGATGCAGCCAAAGTTTCTTCCTAAAGCAATGCCAGATTTCCTCATAAATCAAACTATTGCTTTGCCTACTTTATTTCAGACTCCCATTTCTGGGTCAGATAGATTTCGCCATATGTTAGATATCTAGAAAGTGATTACATTTGTTAGATAAAAACAATGATATCAGAAAAATAATGTATAATTTGTGGTTCCGTAGCACAGGACTGGTTACTTCAAAAAGTCTGTCTACTGATAGATATTCTCTTGCATCTTATTATGTTACCAAAAAGCTGAAAAGATTTTTGACTAATAAACCAAAAGTTCACCTCAAAAAGCAGATACTACTGCTTTACTGAGAAATATTCCCAATGTGGATATTTGTAAAGCAGCCATTTGGAGGACTGTTCATAACTTTCCAAGACACTACTGCTGTGATTCAGAAACAAGAACAGATGACCATTCTTTTCATTTGATTATCAATGGAGATGAGCTGAAGGATAATGAATGGTTGCTTACCTATATTCCTAGTTCTCCTTCATGTGAATCGTCATAGAATCATAAGTAACTCATCATCCCATGGAAGGAATAAAGGAAGATTTAAAAAAATCTGTTGTAATATCCTGCAACTCCATTATAACAAAAAGAAACGGGAGCAATTTCCACTGAGAGCGTGTGATGGAATACTGGAGGACTATGAGCCCCTAAAGCTGAGATGTAGCCTATATGTATACATTGTCCTTCATTTACCTAAAAACAATTGTGAAAGAGGTTTTATCCATGTCACCTAGATGTCTGTTAACATTTATATATGTTTAATAAAGTTTTACTTATAAAAGTAAATACACACAATTGGTCAATATAACTTGTTTTTATAGGCTGCTAAATTTATTTTTCAAATGTAAAGTTATGGCCTTTCTTCAGAAAGTCGAAAGTGATTTTTTTTTCTAAAGAGTCCTGTTCATGGGCTGGAATATTCAATGCGTATGATATAAAAGAAGATTCACCGAAATGACAGCTAAGATTACACTTAAGCAACCGTTCCTTATTAGGGTGTAGAATTATTGGGGATTGCATGTAGGACCCTGGGAAACCAATGAGAAATTGCCAATAAAATCTGGAATTTTGGATCTATTTTTCCTGGTAATTCCTCATTCTTGTTGGAGTTTTGCCTTTCAGCTACATATAACTTCCAGGGGAAACATTACTAGTTCATGGTGTTTCCATGGACCTTATCATTTGTGATTGGGCTGGTAACCCTTTCACTGGCCCTATCTGGAATTCTGAGACTGTTCACTTTAAGCCCTATGTTAGGACACAGAAGTCTTGCGCACTGTTCCAGGCAATTCTTCGACAATGCTGCTCAAAATGAGGATCTGCCACCAAATATGACAGTCCTGCAAGAGTAGGCGTACACTACCTTGTCTTTTTTTCAGTACTGCACTTATAGAAGTGTTCAACTGGGAAGAGGCATTACTGTATATATTAAAAGTCCGCAAACCTAGTCTTCTTTTTGCAAAAGACCTCGCATACCATGATCTGATTAAAACAACGGTGTTCTTTCTATGGATCTAAAGATTTTTGGTTGATTGGTGTATGCGTCAGTTATACTGTGTGTTAATAATAAACAGCCTTCAAATACCAGTCGTTTTGGCCACTCATTTTGCTATTTTGCTTTGATTGCATAATGTTCATTGGCGACTGATATTTTGGCTCAAGAAAGAGTGCTCCTAACATGGTTTTCTTTGTTTAGAAGTGTGTCCACCTCCATCATGCAAGTTTAACCAAGTACATTTTAAAACAATTCTTGATTCCAGGCATTCTCTGGCTGGAATTGAGAATAATGACTAATAGTAAAACATCTTCTTTGTGTTTGATAACATTGTACTTCTGTTGTACCCTCTGACAGACTGAGTTAGAAGGTGTATCAGGAACTTTGGGATCTGCAGAAACCAAGACGCTCAAGCTGTCCAAGGACCTGTCGACCTTCCAGTCCCAGCTACAAGATGCTCAGGTAAGCTGAGGCGCCCTTTTTTGGGGTCTCCTTCCCTCCGCCCACCCAATCTATCCTCCATGTCTTTCCCCCCCATCATTCATCCATCCCTACCTTAATTCCTTCCATGTCTTCTTCCTTACTAACAGCAGCTTTCTTCTCTCTTTCCAAGCCTCTCTCACACTTCCCATTATTGACCTGTCACTACCTTAATTACTTCCATCTCGTGCTTCTTACTACTGCCATCCTTCTTTCATTTCTTCAATACCTTTCCTTTGCCTCATATCATTGATTTACCTCTACCTTAATTCTTTTTGTTGCTCCTTCCCTACTGCTATCCTCCTTCCTTCTTTTCTTCTTCTACCCATTTAACTCCCCTCCCATCATTGATCTATCATTGCCTTAATTTCTTCAATCACTTCTTCCTTGCTACCACCATTTTTTCTTTCATGCCCTTCCATCCTACCGTTAATCTATCCCTACCTTCATTCGATCCATGCCTATCCATTCTATGCCATCATTGATCTATCCATATCTTAATTATTTCCATCTTTTTCTCTTACTACTGCTATCCTTTCTTACCTTCCTTTTCCTTCCTTCCCATCATTGGTCTAGCTTTAGTATAATTTATTTGATCTCCTCCTCTTAAAGTCTGTCATTCTTCTTTCCTTTGTACTATGAATTTAACTTCCTTCCGGTCACTGATCTATCCCTGCCTTAATGTATTCTATTGTTTCTTCCTTACTAGCACCATCCCTTTTCCATCTTTCATCCCTTTAACTCCAATTGTTGATTTATCTCTACCTTGATTCATGAACGTTTCTTCTTTAATACCTCACTCCCTTAGTTCCTTCCAGCCTCCATGCCATCCAGTTTTGTTCTCAACACTTAGCTCTCCGTATCATCTGGTTTTGCTTAATTGCTTATTCTCTCATTTCCTTCTTCCCTTCTATAATTTACTTTCCCTCCTGCATGTTTACCTTGTTGCCTTTTTTTCTTTTCCTTCCCTTACTACTTCCATGCTCTTACTTGCTTTTCCTCCATTGACTCTCTTGTCCTGTCTTCTCCTACCTTCTGCCTTTCTTCTTTCCTTCTTTGATCCTACCCATTCTCTCTCCCTCATCATATCCTACACTCCATCTACCCTATCCCGTTCTTCTGTCTTTGTATACTTTGATTCTGTATGTATTTACTTTCAGTCCTCTCCCCTTCTTTTCAGTCCTCTCGTTCTGTCACCATACCCTTTCTCTTGTTCCTTATTTCTTACTTAATTTTCTCTTTCCTTCCCTCACTTTCTCCTACGCTCTGCAACTCATTTATATATTTTTTTTACTCTTTTCTATTGTACGGTCATTGTTTTTCTTTTCTTTTTCTCACCTTCCCTCCTCCCTCTATATCTCTTCATTGTTGTTATTTCCATCCATTTCTCATTTCTCTCTTATTTACATTTTTGAAGCTGAGATGTTGTGTCAGTACTGGCTATGATTGTGTGCTCCTAAAATAGAACCTTTTCATCTAGTAAAATCAGACCCTTTTTAACTCTTACATTGATCTTGCTTTACCATGACATTTGGTAATTTTGCAACTAAAATGCTTTGTTGCTGAAAAAGAAATCCTTTTTTTCCTGGACATTCCAAAAATGCCTGTCACAAATACACCTAATGAGGTATGATGTGATGTGTTCCTGACATTCTTGTCTCATTCTGTCACACTACGTACCCCACTGACCCACAGCAGAAGATGTACAGAAAACGTCACATGTATTTTCCATGTAATGCCCAGAGGAAGGGACTAAGGCTGAGACAAGGGAAGGGTAATCGAAAAGCAGTCCTCTTCTCTTGGGCTGTATCAGTTACAAAAAGGAGTGCTGTCCTGATCTCCTTGAGCTCAGAGCAGAGGTTGCAATGGAATTGGTTTGACCAGAGCCACAGTAATTGTGGTGGTGTTTTTCTTGGTGCAGGAGCTGCTCCAGGAGGAGACGAAGCAGAAACTGAATCTCAGTGCCAGGGTCCGGCAGGTTGAAGAAGAGAAGAACCACCTGGCGGAGCAGCTGGAGGAAGAGGAGTCGGCCAAGAACCAGCTGAGCCGGCAGATCCAGGCCCTGCAGCAGCAGGTGAAGTCCCCATCAATGCATAGTGTCAACCAGGCGTAGACCTGGTCTTCCACCGTTTTATTGTTTTTACTGTTATATAAAGGCAACTCTTAACCCCCTTCAAGTCTTTTTCATTGAAAAAAAGTACATTTCCCTGTGTTTTCCAGCCATTTATTGGCAACCTTTCATTCCATCGGTGTAAGCCTTACTGGTGCCAAGGAAATACTCACATTATAACCTTATAGATAACTTCATTGGCGACCCTTAGATGACTCACTATCAAAGCTTCTAAGATAGGTACAGCAGCTTCTTAATAGACTCGTTTGTTTGAATTTTGTAAATGTTAATACCTGCAAACGCTTCTAAGCAAAAATAACAAGAACCTCTCCTCCAAGACAGTGGTGTGCTATGTGAATTCTGGATTAAATAGTGCAATGAAGTGCCTCAAATGCCAACAGTTCATGTGGCTTCTCAAAGACCCTCACCAGGACTCTAAAGATCAAGCAGGTGTAAATCCTTCGCACAGGTCGCATCATCATTGACTTCTCACACCGCGCAGACGTATCTTCATGATGCGTTTTGGTACAAAGGAACCAGAACACTTTACAGTAAATGTTAATTTGATCAGCACTTATTTTTTTGTAGACCAAATGGTTTCCCTTAAACAGATAATTAGCTAATGCACAAGCACAGAACACATTATACATATATATATATATATATATATATTACCTACTGGCGGTCGCCAGTAGGTAGTTATAGTTAGGACCCCTTTTCCATAGGAAAACCTCAACATTCTATTTTGAATAACTTTGGCGCCGGTCGATGAATCCTCGCGAATTTCTCAAAATAGGTGGGGCGCTACGCTCCGCTCCTACCCTGAAAGTCTCGGGGGGATTCGTCAAGCGGGGGCTGAGATAAAAGGGGGGTCCCAAAACGCGTTTTTCCCATGCATTTTTCCATAGGACCTTTAGAACGAGCTACAGCCCGAACGGCTGAACAGAATTACTAGAAATTTGGCAGAGAGGTAGTCCCTAGGTCAAGGAAGTGCCTTTTGTAGGTTTGGTGTAAATCTGTTCAGTAGATTCTGAGAAAATAGCCTTTAAATCAATATATATATCTGAGCCCGCTTACGGTACGCTTACCGTACGCTTACCGTAAGCGTACGGTGGCGTGCGCGAGCGCGATTCTGATTGGCTCTAAGATCTTAGTAAACATTCGAATCGGCCGAAACCAGGAAGCGGCGGCCGCCATTTTGTCTCTCGCACTGAGTGTTGTTTATCAAACAAGATGGCCAAAAACATGTTACGGGGCTGTTTTGACAACTCCCTCCCACATAGTCATGTTGAGGGAGTCCCCAAACATCCCCCAAGAGCAAAAACGGTTTTATTTTTTTTTCGGCAATTTCGCCGAGTACGCTTACCGTAAGCGTACGGTAAAAAAAAAAAAAAAAAACTCTATCCACACTTACCCCACCCCCTGTGCTTTTGGTGGCCGTAGGCCACCAAATGTACAGGGCTTATTAATAGGAAAAAAAAACTAAATTTTGGCAACATGAAATTATAAAATCGAAATAAAAAAAACACTATCCACGTTGACCCCACCCCCTGTGCTTTTGGTGGCCGAAGGCCACCAAATGTACAGGGCTTATTAAAGTTGATAAAAACCGTGCACGGAACGAACTGCGTTAAGTGGGCGCGCACGCCTCGAATGGCGTAAAGTAACTTAGCATTTAAAAAACCGTACAAATTCACTGAAAAAACCATAGGTTTCACACACGTTATAGTTAGGAATTAGCATTTAAAAAACCTTGCAAATTCACTGAAAAAACCATAGGTTTCACACATGTTATAGTTAGCGGAAATTTTACTGATAAAAAACCAGTGAAATTGCCCCGTTATAGTTAGTGCTGGCAACTATAACTCACGCGACCGCAATCTTCTGCTGATGACATATGTGTCTTTATGAAAAAAAAATATTTGTAATATATGTATAGCTAAAAATGTATGGAAGAAGACATGGGCAAATAAGTGTCTAAATACAGTATTAGCATCAGCAGAGGATTGCGGTCGCGTGAGTTATAGTTGCCAGCACTAACTATAACGGGGCAATTTCACTGGTTTTTTATCAGTAAAATTTCCGCTAACTATAACATGTGTGAAACCTATGGTTTTTTCAGTGAATATATATATATATATATATATATATATATATATATATATATATATATATATATATATATATATATATATCATATATATTCAATGGAAAAAAACAAAGGTTACAGGGGCGTTATCGTTCGGTTCAGATTTTACACACACAGAACCATAGAAATTCAGCAGTTATAAATAAGGTTATCTCAATGAACTAAAACTTGTGCAATATGCTGACTATATCTCGCGCCCCCCTCTCGTTCTTTTATTCGGCCAGGCCCCATTATAGTTCTCCGCTGGAGAAAAAAGTTACAGGTGTGGGACTTCCACTTTTTAATTCCCATGTGAAATTTTGTTCACACTTGCAGCAAAAAAATGCACACCTGATTTACGCCAAACTTGTAATGACAGTAGAACCCCACTCAAAAGTGGTGCATTAATTGGTTTCATGCAAATCCTTTCAATAGTTTGGACATTTAAGTGTATAAAAAAGTTGATGAGTGAACTGTAAAGGATTGACACCCACCCCCCATATTTCTCTGCTGTTTAAAATTCCTATTCTGAAAATCGCAAATCCTATCAATTACGTTTGAACTTTTTTTCATCAAATATGATTGGCTGATGGTGGAGGCTTATTTTTCTTTCTAGCCATCTTAAAAATCGCAATGGGGAGTTGAAAATAAAGTGTATCCTTAAAAAAAAAAAAAATCATTGAAAAACACGTTTAAAAAAAAAAATCATTGAAAAACACGTTTAGAAAATGAATTCTGGTTCTGGTTCATACACGTACAAACACTGAATTCATTAGTTATTATTTGTAGTGGTCAATCACCCATCATAACTCACGTCACCCAGTATGCGCAAATTAACAGATTACCAATTACACATTTTTAAAAAGTCATGCCGTTTGATGTGAAGTATGGTGTACATTGTGTGCACACATTCCATTACTGGCTCATTTGAGAGTTTTCACACTTTTGAGCCTGAACCATACGTTTTTTCCAGTCAATATATACACAGATAAACATATATTACTTTTGTCTATAGGATGCAATACTAACTTTTAGCCTGTTTAAGCACTCCTAGTTTTTCCCATCTGAGCACAAGCAAAAATCTGATTCACACAGTGTTGTGAAGTAAGTCAATATGGAATTATATTTCAGAGCATATGACTCCACATGTCATTTGTTCCGCACATACTCTATTCAAATTCAATAAATTGGCACAATTATTTCACAATATTTTATTACTTGTGAAGTTCTAATTTCAGTATTCCGCTGGAAAATGAAATAGACCATTTTTTTAATAGGACTTCTAATAAAGGTATTCCTTTTCTTTTCTGCTCCAAGGTATAAACACTTCTAGCCTTGCTTTGGTGAGTGTATTTGGTATTGATTAGTCCATTGTGAACATTTTAGTTCTTTGGTTTATGGGTCTCACCCCAGTTTGCTCTCACAAGCTTTTCGTTCACACATATTTTGACTGAGATGTTCCTGTGACTCTGTCTTCAAAACAAGAGACCATTTTGGTAATATAAATATACATGATTAAATATATACATTAATATGATTATGAATATGGTGTACTAAGAGGATCCATATCCCATATTTATTTTCTTCTGTGCCATGGAGGTTAAAGTGGATTATAATTGAAGTTCCTTTAATTCACATACAGATTATGGAGTCCAAAAAGAAAATGGAATCCGATGGAGGGCTTGTGGAAGCACTTGAAGAGAGCAAAAAGAAGATAAGCCGGGATCTGGAGCTGATGTCCCAGCGGTTCCAGGAGAAGGTCCAGGTGAACGACAAACTGGAGAAAACCAAGAACCGCCTGCAGCAAGAGCTGGATGACCTTGCTGTGGACCTGGACCAGCAGCGGCAGATTGTGTCCAACTTGGAAAAGAAACAAAAGAAATTTGACCAGGTGAGCCATGAGTCAACTTTCCTCAGAATATCTCTTACCTCCAGTCCGATGGCACTTCTGTTCAAGACGTATATCATCCACCAATCCTGCAACGCTCCTTTTATGTCTAGATGCTGGCAGAGGAGAAAAATATATCCATGCGGTATGCCGAAGAGAGAGATCGTGCAGAAGCTGAAGCTCGTGAAAAAGAGACAAAAGCACTGTCCCTGAGCCGGACCTTGGATCAGGCTCTGGAGCATAAAGATGAACTGGAGAGGCAGAACAAACAGTTGCGAGCTGAGATGGATGATTTAGTGAGCTCCAAGGATGATGTCGGCAAAAATGTAAGTTTGATTTCTGCTGGATTTTTTAAAGGCGCGATAGTATCAATGGCCACATTTCACAGCAATAGGCTTTGGTTTAACAATGTTATTGGTTCACTCCAATTGAACCTATTACACCGATGTTGTGGAGCACAAGGGTTTGTGAAGTGAAAACCAAGCACTAGGCTCGACTGCTCCCCTGACTTGGAGTCGTCATTGATACTTTGTCAGGCTATTTGGGTCTAGATTACAACACCAGGCATGTGCCAAATGTATCTATTAGGTAATGCTTTCATTGAAGTTGTCCACAAGGAAGAAGGAATCCTGAGGGTTGATGGGGTTGAGGCTGTTTAAGTGATAATTTCAAGTTTGGGCGGAGTGTCTGACTCTATAGTCCAGACTGATCTGGACAATGGTGCTCTTGGTTCCAGGACCAAACTGCATTCAGTGGAAAGATCTCATTCACTTTGAAACTGAAAATACTACATTTAGTGGTTCTCTGGTGTGGTCTAACATTTGAACTTAGCACTTAGGCGTTTTATTCTATTTAGCGTTACTGTAATTTAAGAACACAGGACGCAGCTGTATATTCTAACCTACAAAAGACCAAATCTGGCTGATATTAAACCCAGGTTTCTATTCCTGGAGTGTGAATGGAATATTGTCAAGTACCTCTGTATTGACAGGTCCACGAGCTGGAGCGAGCCAAGCGAGCCTTGGAGCAGCAGGTCACAGACATGAAAGCCCAGATGGAGGAACTGGAGGATGAGCTGCAGGGCATTGAAGATGGGAAGCTGAGGCTGGAGGTGAACATGCAGGCCCTGAAGGCGCAGTATGATCGCGACCTCCAAAACCGCGATGATTCAAACGATGAAAAGAAGAGGGTGCTGATCAAACAGGTGAGATGTCCTTGAGTACAGGAGAGATCATGTGTACGATCGATGGTTTCTCTTGATGCATTGACGCTGCTCTGGGTGCAAGCTGGTGTTTCTCCATTTACGGTTTTTGCTTGTTGGTTGCTGTTTCTCTTTTTTTTTTTATTTTTTATTCAGCATTTTTTGCAATGTTAACAACAACAAAAAATACAACCAACAAAAACCTGCCAGTCAGCATTATAATAGCGCCACATACAGTATGCTACTAGGTGTCATACAGAGAAGAACATATTGCAATAGTCATCATGTCAATATCAAAATAGGGATTACAAGCAAGTAGACTGGATACAGGAGACCAGGGGGCCAAATCACACGGCTTCAGTGCCCAAAGAGAACAACTGTGGAGGAAGACATGGGTAATATTCAAAGCTAGTACAGTGTTACAGGTATTGCCCCAGTGGCATGATGAAAGAATGCGCCATCTTGCCGTATGCGACGTTTCCCTACCACCACCCACCTCCTAGGGATCATTCACTCAAAATATCACCCTCCGATTCCCTGCTCTGATGTTCCCGAGCCCAGCTCACAAATGGATCCCAGATGTCGCGAGGCCGGGATGCAGCCGGCAGCAACTCCCAGAACGTGTTCAGTTGCGTGTACCCATACGTTACATCCGCCAGCCAGCCTTTCACTGTGGGCACCCTCCGTCTACCCCAATGGATCGCCACTTGTCGCTTAGCAAACAATAGAAGCAACGCATGTAGCTTGCGCGATGTTGGCGGAGTGTCTCTAACATATCCTAGTAGCCCAAGCAGAGGGGAAGGGACGTCCGAGCGATCCATAATCTGGTTTACCAATGCAAAAACCTGAGGCCAATAGCCTGCCAATTTCGGGCAGGACCATGCTATATGTTGAAAAGAAGCTGAGGCAGACCCACATCTCCAACACTCATCTGTCTCTCTAAGCCCCATTCTGTGCAGGCTGATGGGGGTTGTATAAAACCTATGCAAGTATTTAAAATGTATTAGACGTAACTTGTAGTTTGGCGAAAGCTCAGTAAGCTGCCCACAACAGAATTCCCACTGTTCCTCAGATATCACAGGTTGGAGCTCCTCGTTCCAATACAGCATGGATTTAGGCGCCACCACCGGTGCCATGGTTTGCATATTGCAATATATACGAGTTACCAGCTTACGGGGGGACGGGGAGCTCACCACTGCCTCCAATTGGTTGCTGTTTCTACTTGCATTATCATTTATGAGCTCTAGATACTTATGGGAAAGCATCTTGTGTTTTTCTCCTTTCTCAATTGCTTTATCAAAGGCAGCATTTTTTGCATACATCGTTGCATTTGCCCGAGGATAGCCTGTTCCTGTCATTGTACATGATTAGCTTAATGAATGAGAACGTTCTGGCACAGCCACCAGTGCTCCGCGGTATCGTGTCCAGTACGCTTGACTGAAGGCGAACAATAAATTACTTGCGGTTGGACACTTGGTGGCATTGGATACCTGTTCTGAGATTAGGACCCTTTTTTCTGTCACGCTTCTGCATTTAGTTTGTCCGCTCTTAATTGCAGTGATCTTTATGCCACTCACTTTTGTATACGTTTTATCTTGGCCTTAAGGAACCTAAATCTTTTCCAGACCATTTGTGAACCGCCACTTCTCCCTGACTCTCTGGCACCGTGAGAAGCAGCACTCTTCATACTTGAAAAGGGGCTGTCTGCTGGATTATATTGTAACCCTCTTATAAAGACTGAAGGAGTGTTTAGCTGTCTGATATTTGACCTGTTGTAGACCAGAGAGAGCCTGCCATCAGAGGGTTTCTATCATCCTTTGTTCTATTGTTGCATTTATGCAACAATCTGTTGTACTCTAATCAGTTAAATAAGCAACATTCTGGTAATGTTTTGAAAAATAAAGTTGCACCTACACATCATTCTGTTTCCCTAATGGTGGTCTCGCTCAAAGCTTAGTAATGATATGACCTCCAAAAGGCAGTGAGAGGTGTGACACCTTGTGTGTTTGTACTGAGGGCAAAAGGAGGAACGATTATATGTGAGTGTTAATCAAGTTTCGAAACTTGGCCAGCATCATGCAACACCAACCAATACAATGTATATGATCTGATTTAATGGAAACATTAAAACTGAGAAAGCACATTCAAGGAATCAAATCAATGGAAAACCCTTTTGAAGGAAATTCCTTTTAGAGGAAATCTATTTAAATCTGTATATATATCGAACGACCAAGGGAACACACATTTCCTTGATTTTAATTCCTCTCTATGCTTTGCCTTCCCCTGAAGAACTCCCTCTAGAACCCATAAAGTATTTGATAAGTTTGTTAACAAGAATATAGGTTATTACATTTGCCACCCTATACGTTCTTTAATGTTATTGTCAGCCTGCCTAACGCGCTAACTTTCATACCATCATGGGATTGCAGGTGCGTGACCTGGAGGTGGAGCTGGATGAAGAGCGCAAGCAGAAGGCGCTGGCAATGGCAGGCAAGAAGAAACTGGAGATGGACCTGCAAGACATGGCGAGCCAGATTGATGCGGCCAACAAGGGCCGGGAAGAGGCCCTCAAGCAGCTGAGGAAGCTACAGGTGAGGCTAGACTGCATGTTGATCCACTGAATCATGTCTCAAGTACAGTGTACGACGGGCTCTTCTGCCTTTTTGGGACCTTTTCTTACTCTAAAGTATTTTGCTGTCTAGCTGGACAGATGTGAGATTTTTCCGAAGACTTTGGGGAAAAAGAAGATGTATAAACATATATATTCAAATTTCACATTTTCCTATTCTTATTACTTGCACAAACTATTATTTTTAATGAAACCAGCAGTGAAAAACATGGCCGTAATACTTTGAACCAAGGTGGAGGTGCAGAAGTCCTAAACTAGACTGATTCAATATGGCCTATTTTTACAGCTCCAGATGAAAGAACTGTGGATCGAAGTGGAAGAGTCTCGGGCATCCCGAGAAGAGATCTTCATCCAGTCCAGAGAGAGTGAAAAGAGACTCAAGAGCCTAGAAGCAGAGCTGCTGCAGCTACAGGAGGTTTGTGCATATTCAGGTGGATAAGCAGAGGCCTAACCTGTCAAGAATGGTGCAGTCACAAAGAGTTTCCAGTGGTATTACAGTCAGAGGCCTGGTGCCACTTGCAGAGAATGAGAGCTTTAGCTGCATGATACCCCTAAAATCTGCTAATGTTTGGGCAAGCTCAGTCATTAACATGTCAGATGCGCCTAACTTGGTACTGCCTCAGCTCTTCAAACAGAGTAGCAGGAGGTATCCACCTCTTATCCAATGACATATAAATCCATTGACCACTGCCTACATCATTACAAGGCCCATGGGTAGCTCAGTAGGGTTCCTTTCTTGAGCAGTAGGTACTTCTGAAGATGCATTAGGCAAAGCAGTCTTGCTGCTTATCAAGTCCCATCTGCTGTGAACTGTGGGTAAAGAGGTCCTCTCTTTGTGTATTTGTATTTGTGTATTGTGCTAACCCTCGAGGCCAGCATGAGAGGACAGTCATATCAAATGAGCAGCACTACATGGCTTAGTCACATACAGGTGTAATAGGAGTGGGGCAATTCCTAAAGTGAATGTATAGGTCAGTAAAGGGGGTGGGAACGAGCAATCTTCGATTTTCTTCGAATAATCTGTTCGCTGTTTTGTGCCTTTAAGGCTATCTCCTCAGGCTGGGAGAGGCTCCTAACAAGCGTCAGATAAGCTGCCCTCGGACGTCATTAGCAATATGCATCCTATTTTATGTATGTTGATGCAAACATGGATTTTCCAGATTCTACGGAGGATGAGAAGGGAAACGGCCATTAATGAATTTACCTTTTCCTCTGTATCAGGTTACTCCGACTCAAAACGTATCCCTTGAGTACACACACATATGCTGTGACCCAAATAACAAAAAAATCACTCATGAGTTGGAAGACAAACATTTGCCTCCTGTGGTGCACCTGACTAAACACTTGCCTTTGGCAGACAGCGCGAGTACATAATCACTAGTGTATTTTCCTGCCAATGCCAGCACTTTCACACCCAAGCCGACATCCACACACTAGTGGGGAGACTCGTCCGTGATGCCCATAAAAGGAGCTATGTTAAGTGCATTCACATATGCACTTCGGCCTAGAGTTCACAAGCGTGTCTCTAGGTAGAAAAAGATGGAGGAACCTTTCAGACTGCTTGTAGCCCCTCCAAACAGTATGCAGTGTCCGGGTGTGTATTGTGGGCTCCTTACAGTGAGTCATACATAGAATATTCCTGCCCGTGTGTGGTGTAGGGTAGTTCCTATATCCCTGATAGGCTCTGCGCATTGGAATAATATACACTTTAGATTTGACATAGGACTGAGGTCAGTATGTCTCTATCGAGTGCAATAAACTTAATTACTTGTGTGTGCCAGCTAACTCAGAGGTCACTAGAAACTTCTTGAATAAACAAGAAGGGATTCGTTTCTGACAACCGCATAAACATGACAACTTTGTTTCCCTTAGAATCAGAACAATCTCAGAATCGTGGAAACAATAGATAATAGTTTTACTCAGTCAATCGTGCATGCTTCGTTTCTACAGAGTTGCATAGAAATAGAGAGACGGGCCTTTCAATAAAAAGGGTTTATTGAACAGTCTTATTTCTCGTGCAAGAGATATGAACTGCTACAATCGTAAGACAGGCTGCGAAGTACAATATGTACAGAGTTAGCAGTGAGATAAAATAATACTGCAATAGCATGGTTTGTAGCTATGACATATATTCATAAAATACATACATAAATAACACAGACTAAAATGTGAATACTCATCTGATGCTTCTAAATAGTTCTACCCCAGTGTACCTAACCTAAGTGTAGTATGAGGTAAGAGTTAGGTGTGGTTTTCTAAAGTATAGCTAGCTATAGTTTAGTTTTGCCAAGAATTGCCAAACGTTTCTCTAAGTTCTAGTCTGCTCCATACCTTAGAATGTGCAAGGTTGGAATCTCTTTCCGGGACTCGATATCTAACACCCCGCAAGAGGAGTCAGAAACACTGGAGCTGGATTCTCTGCGTGGAAGATGACAGCGTCCGGTCAGTGCATCAGGCTGGAACTCGATCTCCTTCCGAACTTGCTGTGGCGAACCGCAAGTAGGAAGTCTAGCTGGACCGTACCGGAACCGTGGTTTGCCAAGGCAAGTGCAGGTATATTTATACCTTGAAGGTGTTTAGGAATGCCTGTATTGATGTAAAAGTCGGGCATCGGAACTTCATGAATGAACCCCTAAGGAACAGATGTTCATGCATACTAGATGAGTTCTTGGAGAAATCAATATCCAAGCAAGGGAAATTCATAAAGACTTAAGAGTCTGGTTTTCCAAGAACTCGTTGTGACGTGGATTGACGGCTGTAGGAGACCATGCCTGTATTTGGTTAGCATGGACAATACCTAAATAAGGGCTGGATTTTCTATGCCTAAATAAGGGCAATATGAATTGTACCTATATAAGGGCATAAATCGGG
Source organism: Triturus cristatus (assembly GCF_964204655.1). NCBI lineage: Eukaryota > Metazoa > Chordata > Amphibia > Caudata > Salamandridae > Triturus > Triturus cristatus. The sequence goes on along the minus strand of NC_140590.1, from coordinate 377,750,147 downwards.
AAACCTATATACGGAATCTAAATCTACACACAACAGTTGGGAGCCTGGATACTTCTCTTTATCAAGCAAGAACAGAAGTGACGTCTTGAACTGGAGGTAGACGCTGCAATATTCCAAAGAGCAGATCCCCTCCATAGTATAAGCAGGACAGCCCTTTATATGAGTATTTCTGCCTGGAAATTAGCATATTATTCTGATATAAGGGCAGCCTTGCAGAATCGTGTTGAAACTATTGTAAAGTATTAGAACTGACGACATGAAGAAAAGGAGGCCTGCATGTTAAAAGCGTGAAAAATGTGAGCTGCTCCTTTAAGGCAGCCTGGATGTTCCATCACTCGGTGTGCGCTCTACATGGACAAGTGGTCGGCTTGGCGCTCGGACTACGGAGCTGCTTAGGCTCCTTAATAGTTGGCTTCTTGCAGGTGTAAAGGTGCCTCCAAAGACTATCCTCAAGCTTCTGCTTTAAGAAGATGGAGCGCTGTTGTCTATCGAATGAGACTCTCTCCCATTCTCTTCCAGCACAGGCACAATATATTTTCAGACTTGTTGCTACTGGAAGTTAAGTACAAATTTGTTAGTCTGTTTTTTCCTGATCATAAAACCTAAATTAAGCTTGTCGCACACCAGTTGAAGCAGAAAGCAAAGCCATCCATGCAGGTTTCAAGCCTCGGCGCGCATATGTTCCAATAAGGTGGTTATGAGGGTGGCCTGTGCTTTTCTTAGTCTACCTCTGAGCCTGAGAGTTGTTGAAAAAGTATCCTGATAACTACCACCTCCCTCTGTCAAAGCTCATTCTAGCGCCTTCATCTATACCGAGAATGCCTTGTGACATTTCTCAGCAACCTGGACCACTCGCTACTCTATTTTAAATAGCATGTGACTCTGAAAGAAGGTCTGACCCCTCACTGGGGAAACAGTCAAACCTGATGCATTGGTTTCCATGGCATCTCTCCGCTCTTCTACAGAGTGTTTCTTGGAGCTGCATTCTTCTTGCTGCTACTAAATAATGATGACGTTGAAAAGCTTAAACCAGGAACTCTTAATAATCAATCAGTGGTGCATGGGCACTGCTATTTCGCCTCCAGACCCAATGAATGAAATGTCTGCTTCTGATTAAGTTGAGAGGTTGTAACCGCATGACTCACCTATTGTCTTGATGTCGTCCACCAGTGATATTCAAACAGGCATGTGACAGAGAACCTGAATTACAAGCGGGTCATAGTGCTCAACGTTTTGGCCCTTTCCTACCTATGTAAGTGGAAGAACAAAGTTGCACCAGTCTCCTGCAAGTTGCAAGAGACTACAGTATGAAACAGATGGCACAAGATCTGTTGGGATTTCGGTGTCTGGCATAGTCCTCAGTAAAAGTGGGGATAAAAACAAAATGTAAAAAGTGGGGTAGAACCCCTAGAGGCTCCCAGTTTCACTCACACCGTCTTCAAAATGTTTCTAAATTCAGCCAACTTAAGGGAACTTAAGGATGAGTTTTTACATGGATGACCTCTTTATTTTAGTCCGAGAAATGTCACCCTTTACATGTGAGCGGGAAGCTTAGAAAGGTAGCAGGCATTCTTTATCCCAAGGTTCACGCTTACCAGGGACCTTTACGGACCCATTGGAAACTACTCATAAAATGTGGATCTCAGTTCTTATTTACTTTGTGCTAGTGGCTTGTGCGCTACTAAGAATCTGCATCATGTCACTGCAGATTCCATATGTTCTAAGTGCCATTGACATCCCCATTTCTCTGCAGGACCTTGCAGCAGCTGAACGAGCCAAGAGACAAGCCCAGCAGGAGAGGGATGACTTGGCAGATGAGCTTTTAAATGGAGCCAGTGGCAAGTAAGTGTTTTTACTTAAAGCAAGAGATTATATTGCCTTAAAGTCTGGTATTTATCAATGAATATTTAGCCTTTGATCTGACCATATTGCCCATATGTCTGATTTTTCTTGTAAGTGAGCGCTCTGTTACATGCTAAAATGTGCTCTAAAGGTTTCTTGGTGCTATCAAATTGTATGTGAGACACCATAGAACATAGCTTCCTAACACAATAAAGTTTTCAGTTCTTTTTTGAAAAGTGGAAAGACTTTCCAGAGTATAAGCTGGGGAACATTCCATAGGAATGAGGGCTGTCCCAGAGAATGCTGTTCCTCTAGATCTTGCATTCGCAATACGTGAAATCTTCAGCAAAAACTAGCTCCTTGATCTCAGCAAGTTACCACCGGTTAGTCTTGAAAGCAATTATTGAAACAGATGAGAACCCTTCCCATGGAATAACAGTAGCAGGCAATAACAGTATCAGGGGCTTTAAATGTAATCCTTCTCTCCACTGCAAGCCAAAGAAGAGATTTCTAAGCATCAGAGACTAAATCAAATTTCCCAAGTTAAATATTACTTTTATCTCAAAATTCTGCACTAATTTCATTTTATAAATTTACTTAGCTGGCAGTCCTATGTAACATGGATTCACATAGTCTAGTTAGCATAACCCTTGCTTGTTTTGAGTCAAGAGAAAGCTATTTCTCAGCATTTTAATCTGCAGGGAATATGCAGACATTACACAATTGATCTGATAGAGACTACTAGCCGCAGATTCCTTAATGTAGAATTATCCCCAGGCGTGAGACTAGACCCGGAAAACTTTCTTGCCCAGCATCTCTGCGCGCCGGGGGGTGGTACCACACGACTCTGCCCGACGCCTTCCACGGGCGTGATGTTAGCGAGGTCACATAAGCCCCACCCCGGCGTGCTGACGTCAGTTTCCTTCTTTTCCGCGTGCCACGCGGATCCGGGTTGTGTCCCTGGCCTGTTTTCAGGCCTTCGTTTCACGCTTTGCGTTTCTCCTTTGAGAGCAGTGTGCGAATGCCTTCGGGTTTTAAGACATGCTCGTCTTGCGCATGCCAGATGTGGGAGACGGACCCTCACCCCATCTGTATGTGGTGTTTGGGGGAACACCATGACTCCACGGACTGCGAGGCTTGTCAGCAGATGAAGCCGAAGTCCTGGCGGGAGCGCCGGATGAAGCTCCTTTAAGCCCACATGTCCAGGTCGACGGCGTCCGTCCCCCGCGGAAGGGTCCAGGAACCACCGCTTCCGTCTCCGACATCGTCCTCCTCAGAGGCCGCAGGGGCGTCGCTCGCCCGTTGGTAAGTGTCGCAACTTGTCCCCGAGGCCCGGTCCCTGCCCTATGGGGGGCGCAGGTGCTTCGTGGGTCGTGCGGCCTCCAGCGTTGCCCCCCTACCCGCTGTTTCCCGGTGTGGTGGCGTCCAGAGCCCAAATGGAGGCCTATGCTGCGGCCCTGCAGGCCTACTTGGCTCCTCCTCCCCTTCCTGGCACGTCCACGGATCCCTTGCCATGTGCGGGGCCTTCTGCGGAGTCGCCGGCGGCTCTGTCCACGGCGCCGACAGGTTCGGCTCCAGGTTGTGGGAGTGTGGTGTCGTCTGGGTGAGGCCCTACGGGGTTCCCTCCTTCGGCCCACGGCGCCTCTGCCTCGCCGCAAACCCCTGTGGGGGTCCCTGTGGTGTCGCGGGAGGTTGCCGGGACTCGTGGCTCGTCCTCGAGTCCTCCTCGGTCCTCTGGGCAAGCTGTGGCCTTGTCAGAGGTCGAGCTGACGCCGCTCAGGCGCCGGCGGCTGTCGGCCCTGGCGGTGCCACAGGGGCTGGCTGGGGGCCGGGGCGCGTCCTTGGGTCCCTCTCGTCTCTCCACGCAGGCGGCTGCCTCGTCGGAGGTCAAGTCGGCACCTTTTCGGGTCCTTCTTTAGCCGCCCCGCCCCGTTTCCCCGCTGCGCCGGTGGTGGTGGTCGTCTAGGTGTCCCCTTTGGCGCCGGTTGACGTTGAGCTGGCGCCTGTGGCGGACTCCACGGCACCGTGCCGGCGTCGGGTTGCTGATTCGTCTTCGGAGGCCCCCTCTTGTCCAGAGGTTCGGCAACTTTTTGTATCTTCTTCCCCGGAGACGGGCCGCTTCATCGTGGCTTTTTCCCCCGTGCCCATAGTCTTCCCCGGAGGCGCCTTAGGCTCCCCACTCGTCTGTCCAGCCTTCTCCTGTCCGCGCTTGGCCGTTTCTTCCTCCGATTGGGCTGGAGGGTGGCCGGCTTAGCCTACAGCCGTCTCCCACGGAGGAATTGCTCTCTCCACCGTGTTGCCCTACGGAAGCGAGTGCTGCCTTCGCCCGGGCTGTCTCCACGGCCGCTGGGATTTTGCACATGGGCGACTCGGCTGCCCATTTCCCCGCGGACCATTTACTTGAAGTTCTCCATCAGGGCTGTGGTGGACGGGAACTGCTTCTTCCTTTCGAAGCTTTGCGTCATAATTCTCTCTTGAGTACCTGGTGGTGTCCTGCCACGGGGGACCCGGTGCCCCAGTCGCTCCTGCACCGCCACCGTCCTGCTCCACATGATCCTGTCTGCCTTTCCTTCCACCCTTCTGCCAGGGGCTCTCTTCTGCAGACTGCCTTTCCTTCTTTGCCCTCAGTGTTGTCTCCTCCGTCATGGAAGGCCCGGTGGTTAGATTCGTGGGGGCGTAGCATCTTCGCCTCCTCCAGTGCTGCCTTGCGGGCGCTCAACACACTTTGCGTGTTGGCCAGAGCCACTTCCAGCTTGTGGGATTCCACGGAGTCCTTCTGTCTTGTGATTCTCAGGAGGGTGCCTGCGCTGATCTGCGACTCCATGTTGTGGATGGCCGGGAGCTGGTCTTGTTTATTCTTCGCTCAGCACTGGATGTCTCCGAGGTGCTTGGTCACACTATGGCTTCTTCGGTGGCCCTCCGTCACCATGCTTGGTTGAGGGACAGTGTTTTTCCTGAGAATGTTAGGGAGCGTCTGGTTGACCTCCCTTTTGATGACACGGCGGATTCTGCTATACAGCGGTTCCTTGCGGGGCTTCGTCCTCCTCCTCCTCCTCCCCCTCATTGAACCTGGCTGTCGGTCCTCTGCTGTGCTCTGGGAGGTGTTCTCCCATTGTTTCTCTGGGGTCTAATGTTTGGTAGCCCCGGTTGCGTGTTCTGTCTGGTCGGTGTGCCTTCAGGGCCCTTCCGTTGGCCCTTCGGTGCTGTTGGCTGCTGGTCCGGCCCTTTTTTGCCTTGTGGTTTTGACTGTTGGTAAGCCCGTGTAGGTCCTGAGATAAGACCTTCTGTTTCTTCTTTATTGGCTGATTGGCAAGCCGTCTGCGGTTTAACCCGCAGGTCTTTCTGTTTGTCCTCTGCTGTGGAAATGTTTTCCTAAGAGTTGTTCCCATGTTTCTTGGGACGTAACATACCCTATGTGGGGTAATTGTAGCTATTACATAGCTCTGTCATGTGCTGGGGAGGTGTGGTTGCCCTTTTCGGGCTCCTTGCTCTACGTGGCGTCACGGTATGTCGCAGTTGCGATCTTCTTGCTGATTGTCTTGACGCATCTTGTGTTGCGCCCTGGTCCGTTCTTCTCCTTGTTCGCTAAGTCGCTAGACCAGTCTGGCCTGCTGTCTGCGGCATCGTGTTGTGGCGGTTCCGCAATTCTGTCCGGCGTTTCGACTTGGTTCTCTTGTCTGGTGTTCCAGAGGGACTGGCTTTCCTTGGCTTCTGTGTTCTGGTGGTCGGCTTGGTCCTTCCTCCGTCTCTCTCTCTCTCTCTCTCTCTCTCTCTCTCTCTCTCTCTCTCTCGCTCTCTCTCTCTCTCTCTCTCTCGCTCTCTCTCTCTCTTTCTTTACTGCCTGGTTCCACTTCTTTCGTGGGTCAGTGTGTGTGTTTCTGGACCGACCCCTCCTTTTGGGGTGTGTCCTGGCCCTCCCTGGCCTCTGCCTTCGGCTGGCGTCTGGCTTGTCTTGGCCCTGGCCTCTGCGTTCTGGTGGCGTCTGGCTTGTCCTGGGTGTGCCGTTCCGTGGTGTTGCCTGCTGCTGGCTGCGCATGCCCGTGCAGGCCTGCTTGTTCTCATCCACCGTTGTGGCCTTTGATGTGTTCATTTGTGCCCCTGCCTCTGGTTCCGCTGGGGCTTTGCGCAACTGTGCCCTTCTTCTTCCGCCTGCGCTATTGGCGGTGGAGCCGTTCCTGCCTTGTCCGCTGCTTGTGGCCGAGGTGTGTTCAGCTATTTTCTGTCCCTGTGTATGTGTTTCTTACGGTGGACCCTGCCTCCGGTTCTACCTCTTCTCCCTGGGCCTTGAGGTGGTCCTTATGTTCCTTGAGGCTTTTCGGGCGCTGTCTGCCCCTGCGGGGTGTTGGGCGGTTCTCCCTTGGTTGGGCTTAGGATCTCCTGGCCTTTCCCTTCTTGTCCCTGTGACATGTCCCCTCCTGGGCGCCTGTGTCTCTCCTGGTATGGAGGCTCTCTCGCAGGCCCTCCTCCCTTCTGGGTACGGCTAAGGTATCTATTCTACGTTAAGGAATCTGCAGCTAGTAGTCTCTATCAGATGTACAAGTTACTTACCTTCGGTAACGATGTATCTGGTAGAGACGATTCTAGCCGCAGATTCTTACACGACCCACCCTTCCTTCCCGTTCTGTGAGGACCCTCTGCTTGGGTTTCTGCAGTCTCCTCCCTCTGGGTGGCTTGTCTTCTGTGGGTGTTCTCTTCGTTTTCTTCCGGTCAGGCATCCCTCCACCTGGTTTCTCTCCAGTGTAAGGACCTACTTTTGCCTTTTTTCCCCTCTGTAGTTCGAGTTTCTGATCCCCTTGCGGTCTTCTACGTTGGGGATTCTTTTGCCTGTCCTTTGACCTCCTGCTACTTTCAGGGGTTCTGGCCATCCTTGGCAGTGTAGTCTGGGGATGGATTGCTGTTGCTCCTCTGTTCCGGGCTTGTGGCCCTTCACTGTGTGGTTGTGGTTGCAGACCCTCTCTCTTTCTGTCACAGCGCTTTCACATGCTTGTGCCTCTAGGATGGCACTCGCCTTGGCTTGCATGGTGGTTCTACAGAGTGGTGCTTTGCACTTTTCTTGCTATGGCTTCGCTGCTCTGGCCTTCTGGTGCTTTAGCGCCAACTGGTGCTATCGCCTTGGCTGGCGCAGTTGTTCCTCAGAGTGGTGCTCTTCTCTTTTCCTGCTCTGGCTTTATTGTTGTGGCCTTGTGGTGCCAACTGGTGCTGTTCCTCACCTTTTGTTTCTTTCTATTTTGTTCCTCTGGTTTTTTCGCACACTGTTCCCATGCTCTCCTCAGTTTTGTTGTGATGGCTCCGCGTTGTGGCGCGTAAAAGTTCTCCGAAGCAAACTGACGTCAGTGCGCCGGGGTGGGGCTTATGTGACCTCGCTGACATCACGTCCGCGGAAGACGTCGGGCGGAGTCGTGTGGTACTGCCCCCCGGCGTGCAGAGATGCTGGGCAAGAAAGTTTTCCGGGTCCAGTCTCACGCCTGGGGATAATTCTACGTTAAGGAATCTGCGGCTAGAATCGTCTCTACCAGATACATCATTACCGAAGGTAAGTAACTTGTACATTAATGGAATTAGGCTCAAACTCAGATCCTTGTCCAATATAAGGCCTAAGCTTCTCAATTTCTTACCTGGAACATGAGGGGACCTATTGAACACGGCCACAATACAAGTTCCCAAGGGTTGTTTTTACCCAGAACAAGCTATCTTAGTGCCATTAAAACTTAAAGGGCAAAGCTTAGTCATTGAGATGTGGAGGGAGTAAATCTCAAATTTCCGAACTAAACAAGCAGTCGGCTGCAGAGTGGAGGGGTGAGCTGACCAAGGTTTGGGATGGACTGTTTCCACGAGTAATATGGTAAGTACTGCTTTACAGTAGGTAGGCCTCTGTCTAGTGTAGCACAGTGGACAAAAAACAATGGGTTGGATTCGTGGCCAGACTATTCATTCTTTTGGGTGTTTGATTGTCAGTAGAATGCCTGAAAACTCGAGACTGGCGCAGCTTTCCAAGCCTACTACTTCCAATGTTTGTGAATTCTAAAAAATAGTATATTTGCACCCATTCAATGTGTACTTCTATTGGTGCAGATATACCACTTTTTTGGTAAACCGATCACTATATTTAAGATCCCGATCCAGAAAGTGAACAAGTTAAAAGCACTTGGTGAAAAGAGAATGATGAGAAAACCCAACACAGACATAGCAGCCCCACTCAGGTCTCCCAGGCCCATCTACCAAACTAAGAATGCATTTGAGGGGTGTTGCACCCCAAACGCCCGCGCTGAACCTATGCTCCTGCCCACCCCACGTGGGCCTGCTAGTTTTCCCTGGGAAATCATGATTACATTCATGTACAACATGACGGCCTGGAGTCCCTGCCCTAGAATTCCTTTTTTTTAAGTTTTTTTTTTTTATGGACGCACTCTTTTTTTTGTTTTTGCTACAAGAAGCCTTCATGGTAGACTTGTCAAATCGGTGGATGTGGGCAGGGTTCCATGTTTCTAGTCCTCACCTTTTACAAATCATTTTATAAGGTGACCGACTGCCCATGTACTACGCCCGAGTCGCAAATAGAAGAGGGTGAGCATACATTAATTAATAGAGCGAGCCAAGCCATGGGTCTGGCTTGGCTCTAAGTGTCCGTACACATGCCTAGCCTTAACGATTTGTGGCGTGTATATTGTGCAACAAAGATGATGTAAAAATATGATACAATCTCTACAAAATGTTTAAAAAGCGTATATTTCTTTAACATACAGAAGCACGTTGCACTGTAGTACGTCAGAATATCACTACGTAGACTGAAATTTAGTGAAAGTAAAAATCATTAGAACCATTCATGGCTCTCCGCCCAACAACGTTGCGATTAGTAAACGAAGAGTTAAGTCAGTAGCCATGTAACCCTACATGTGACATATATTCTTGTTAGAGATGAAGCAATAATACAGTCTATTAAACCAAATATAACCAGTGCTTGCACAGCGCACATACAGATCTCAAGTATTTGAAAATGCATTCATATTTAACCAAGATGAAGGAGGTTCTGTGAAATAAAATATTTGCTCAGGATCACACAATTTGGACATGCAGGAAAGCTGGTATTGGTTCCAGGTTATCTGGTTTCACATTTTGAAATTCAGCCACTAAATGAGTACCTTTGTCTGTCTTCCATTTCATCAAAGGCCACTGTTTTGTCTTTCATTCTTGGCTTACAATGAGAAAACCCAACACTGAAATAGCAGACTCGAACTCTGGGCACCCAGACTCAACTAGCGAGCTAAGAATCCATTTATTTGCTGGGTGTCACATTCCAAACAACTCCCTTTAAGCTACGCCTCTGGTTATAATTCATCCATTGGAACATTGTACCAAGGATAGTTTGTCCTTGATTTGCTAACCAGATTTCTCTAGATTAAAAATAATCTATGTATCCAAATGCAAAGTTTCTTACACTATTAGCCAAAGGTTTCATATATACATTGAGCAATATTAGAATGAGTGCCAGTCTTTGTGGTGCCCCACAAGCCAGTGGAATGCTCGTGGGCATATGAGAAGAAAGCATAGCAACAGATTACCTATTTTACTAAACGGATTTCAACCAATCCAAAGCTGTACTATTAACCCCCACCTCCACTACCTGCTGGATTAAAATAAGGTGGTCAAGCATCTCAAATGAAGCTATGTAGTCAAGAAGAATAGGACATGTGGAACTTCCATCATTAAGGTCTAATCTCTGTTCCTTCAGGGCCGAGAGCAAAGCAGCCTCTATTCAGACCACCGCTCGAAAGCCCTTTTGGATTTCATCAAGTAACTGATTGACTTCCAAAATTGAGGTAGCCACTGAGTGACAATTCTCCCCCCATTTCACCACTAAAAGCAAAAGGGCAATTGGTCTACAATTGGCCACATCTGTTTGATCAAGATTCAATTTTTTTCCTAGTAGTGACTTTCCCACTGACTCCTTTCAACATTGTGCCACTATCCCACATGAGAAAGATGAGTACAGTAGTGACTTTATTGCAAAGACAATGACTTGATCAATGGTATTCCTGAATTTGTAGGGCAAATATCATATGGAGTGCTAGATGATGTGTGGGGCTTCAGAAGAAAGATAACTGCAGTTAGACAGGTACTGTGCGCTAACAAATAAAAAGATTTCAGGCTCTTGCCATCCTGAGCGCTGTCCCAATATTATCTTTTGACAAACTAAAGCTTCAGTGCCCAGATTTGTCTATCAGCTTTCTCCAGACTTCCTCCTGCACTTATCTTGTGAAGAACAGAGGTTTTCAAAGTAGTTAGTATTGCACCGAACTATCCCGGTTTAGAAGTTCATTTGCCGCTTCTAGCAGAATGACTGTTTTATCCCTCTCTGCCCCTAGGTCTGCATTCCTGGATGAGAAGAGGGCCCTGGAGGCTCGCATTTCTCAGCTGGAGGAGGAATTGGACGAGGAACAGAGCAACATGGAGCTGTTGAACGACCGCTACAGGAAATTTACCATGCAGGTAAATCTAATCACTTCCTGTCTACCTCCTGTATTTCTGCACTGCTTCATCCTCTCTTCATTACTTAAATACTTCATGCAGACAAGTGCTGTCCCTCCATGCCTGTTGTCTTGTCGGACCAGTTGTTTCCATCCTCACACAAACTTCAGCAATACATTATAGAAATGGTCTTGCAAAGTTACATTTTGTGCATGTAGTACCTGATAGAGACTTCTAGCTGCAGACTCCTTACCTGAATTTCCCAGGAGTCAAGCTGGATCCGGAAACGTTTGCTGAGCCAGGGTCGGCTTTGCACCTCCCTCCCTTGCCGGGAGCCGGAGTGAATCCTGCTCAAATAAAAGATTTTTACGAGGTCAAGTGCTGCGTTTTGAGTTGGCCAACCCTTCTGGTGAGCCTTCAGTCCCGCATGGTCAGAGGGGGCACCATTAGATTCAACGCCATTGGCTCTGGCCACAGAGCTGGTCGGGCCTCTGCGATCCATTCCCGGATCCGGGACGATGCCGGTCGTGCCATTGCGACCTCTCCCGGCATCAGACCCGAAGTCGATGCCACAGGTGCCCACCAGCAGTGCCAGCCCCATCCTTATACCTGACGACACGGAGCCGTAATGGCACAGTTTGACGCAGATTACGATGTCGATTGAACCCAGGGGTTCTATGTTGTCGCCTTAACACTTTGAAGATGTTTTGGGCTCGGGAGAGGAATGAGAGGGGTCTTTGGACCCTTTGGAACAACAGAATGTCACTGCAGAGCAGATGGACTGGTATGGGGAACTTGGGGAGGCCAGTGGACTGGGCACTTCCCCAGATACTGGTGTGCTCTCTCTGCCAGCTGTGGGTACAGAAGAGGGGGCTTCTTATGCCTTGGTGGTAAGGAGGGCAGCCGAGGTCCTCATCATACTGTAGTTGCCCTCCATGCAGTTCAGGACTAATCTCCTGACCGAAATGCTTCAACCTGGGGCTTCCACCTCTGAACCTCTTTTGCCCTTCAACGAGGCACTAACAGGTGTCCTTCTAGGTACATGGTCCAAGCCTAGCACTGGGGCTCCTGTGAATAGGAAAATTGCACAGTGCCATCACCTGATCAGATTCGCTGGGCAGATCGATTTCTTCAACAGTGGCCTTGAGGTGCCACGCCTTTCTTAGGACAACTGGCTTCTCGGGCGATGTCCAGGCAAATTTGATTGACATGCCCTTTGATGGATCCCGTCCTTTTGGGGAGAAGGCAGACTCAGCCCTAGTGAGGTTCAAGGACTCTCGAGCTACAACCAGATCCTTGGGCCCCTACTACACCTCGTGGCCAGCCTATCTATCAACCCTTTCGTGGTAAGGGTTTCCAGCCTCGTCAGCCCTATTCCAGCCACCGTCCTGTGCAAACTTCCCAAGTTGTGCGAAGACGTTGATACTGTTCATTCCAACCAAGGTTTGGAAGCCAGAAGTTGTCGGCCACCTGCCCTCGGCAGCCTCCAAGCACTCCTAGTCTGACTCTGCAAGACCACACCACTCCAGTTGGTGGGAGAATTCATCATCATCTTCTCTGCTGGAGGTCTATAACATCGGAAAAGTGGGTCTTGCAGATCACTCAGTAGGGCTATTCTCTGCCTTTCCTTTCTTTACCTCCTCCCATCCTGCCAACTCATGAACGGCTGGCAGAGGATCACTTAAAATTGCTCCAAGAGGAAGTTACAGCTCTCCTGGCCAAGGGAGCTATAGAGAAGGTCCAGGATTCAGAAGAAGGCAGTGGCTGTTATTCCTGCTACTTTCTGATTCTGAAGAAAAACAATGGGTTGAGGCCCATTTTGATCTTTGGACCGTCAATCTCTTCCTCAAGAAGGAGAAATTCAAGATGTTTACTTTAGTTCAGGTCTTGTCTGCCCTAGCCCAAGAAGACTGGATGATTGCGTTGGACCTGCAGGATGAGTATTTTGACATCCCCATCCTGCCGGGCCACAGGCATTACCTGTGTTTCAAGGTAGACCACGAGCACTTTCAGTTTACAGTTGGCCTTACCAGTGTCCCTCGGGTGTTCACTAAGGTGATGGCGGTGGTCGCACCTCTACCTCGACGACTGGCTGTTGAAGGCGCCCTCGCCCCAAACTGTCTTCTTCGAACTTCAGACTATGGCGGGCCTCCTGCATTCGCGGGAGGTTCTCTATAAACATGCCGAAGTCACACCTGATTCCTTCTCAGATCCTCCCTTTTATCTGAGCTGTTCTGGACACAGTGCAGTTTCAGGCGTATCCTCCTGAGCAGTGAGTCCAGGCTATTCAGGTTATGATTCCGATGTTTCAGCTTCTATCCTGGATTTCGGTGAGATTGACCCAGGCACTGTTAGGCCTTATAACCTTCTGTGCATCTTGTTGGTAAAGGATCCCAGGTGGCGTATGCGGGCTCTGCCGTAGGACCTGACGTTCCAGTGGCCACAGCATCGGGGAAATTGACGAACCACAATTGGCAGGCCCCTCTCTCTTACCCAACCAGATCTCACAGTCGTGACAGATGCTTCACTTCTGGGATGTGGCGGCTGTAGGAGAGTGGCATCGACTGCATAGTTGCCCCCAACTTTTTGCTGATGTTTTGACTGTTTTATGACTCTAGCCAGGCTGTGGCCCTGCTATCCAGGACCCCAGCCTATCTGCTTCCTCTCTTAAACGATGTGAGTACCCTAGGTACAAACCAATTGGATGCTGAGGATGCCCTGACAGTCCCTTGTAGATGGTACACTAGGTACCCAGGGCATGGGTCCCTCAGTAGGCCTACCAGGGCTGCAGCACTTATTGAGCCACCCTGGGACAGCCATACAAACTGAGACCACCAGACCACTACCGTAGTCTGGGTAAGGTGGTGCTAGCACCCCTTACAGGGATATAGGTACCCTATATCCCACCCCATTACAACACATATACTCTCATAGGTCACCCCTATAGCAGGCCTTGCTAATCCTACAAGGCAGGGTGCTGAGGTATGTGTGAGGGGGGACCCCTACCTGAGTAGGGCCTCTCTGCAACCTTCGTAAAATCATTGCTGGGTTGTTTGTAGTGTAGTCATACCATATACTCTTAACCGCATTATAAGTCTATCGCGATAGCGTGATAACTTGAGAATGGCTACACAGAACCATATCGTGTTTGGTGTCAAACATGTAGGAATCCTACCCCCAGTCCAGCCATGGGCATGAGGGCACGATTCCCCCCTGCTAGAGGGGCGATATTGGAAAAGCAGCAGAATTCAGACACCAATTTAAAAGTGCACACGTAGTACAAAATGGCTACTACCCGCCACCCACACGACTCTGGCTGGCTGTTGCTGGGGAAGATCCCAGCCTCGCCAGCTGGACAATAGGGCTCCTGTGGCAGGGAGGTGCTAGCATCTCCCCAGACAGGATATGTGGATTGGAATAGGGTGGGTGCACCATATGTTGCCTTTCAGAGTTGCACGTAGGCAGCTACAGCGCCTACATTCTGCATACACCGCCTGGAACCGGTTCAGGGGCATCCTGCCCATCGCCCAGGCGGGAAACACACAAAGGGGAGAGGGTGTAGCCACCCTTTCCCGCCTCACCTCTCATTGGTGGACACTACTCTGGACACTCCCCTAATCTTGGGGATAAAGGTGAATAACGTGGCCCCAGAGCCTCAGATTAATCTTGGACTTCACAGACTTGACCTTCGACGAGCTGCTGCCCAGCTGACTGAAGAAATCTCCCTTGGGGTAAAGGAGTTACCCCCCTGCTTGGCAGGCACCTGAAACACTGCAAGTGACCCGGTTGGAACTTCGCTGCTCCTACGGACTTCGTCGACTTCCAGCAACCTCGAGGTGGGTTTCCTAAGCATCCCAGAGGCCTGTGAGCGTGCACAGCAAGTCTGAGCACCGTGGACCGCGTGGGTGCCGAGATTCCCAATACCCCAGGACACCCGCCACCTCTTGCATAGCACACGACCCTGACCAGTGGGGAAGTTGTGCTTTGGCCCATTATTGAGCCAACCACCAAGCAGCATTTGTGCCAAAGACCAGCGCCCTAGCCCCCTCCGGTGGCCCGTGGGCTCCCTTTTACGCACTCCATTTTGCTGCCTTCCGCGGTCCCTTGTCTCTCGACTTGTGGGCCCGAGCGGAGGACAATCTCGACATTTAAGAGTTCCCCTGGTTGCTCCAGGCCTGCTCTACAGTCTCTCCAAAGGAGATCTCTCTCAGACCTCGTGGGTCTGCACCAGTAGCTGATTTGTTCATCTTGCGTGGGTTGCGGTTGCCAAGGCTTAGTGGATCCAATCCGGACACTAACACCGCAGCGACCCTGATCCGACGTGGGACAGTCGCCCTCCCGAAGCTGGCCTTCCTTGAAGCCTCCCGGAGCCCGTGGCTGCAGATCCAAGCTACACCTCTTTCCACTTGAAGCACCCGACATTGAAGGGCTCTTTCCTTTGAGCTCCCTGGTCACTGTGCCGTGACCCAGAATCTGTCCCCTCTGCTTTCAGGTTCTTCTCTGCAAGATCTACAACTTCAATCTTCACGGCATCATCGACGCTTTTGGCTAGCAGCAGTTTTGTACATTTTCCCATTGAAAATCAGCCCGCGACCCGACATCGAAAACTACCTATGCACCCGGCTTCCCTGGGGCAGGTAACAGTGGTACCGCGGTACTCTCGTGGTAGTGGGCTCCTCAAAAGCTTAACTCTAAAGTTTTAACTTTGAACTCCTGCTAGAAGTGTCTTTAATCTGTTTAAATCAAACCGCGACATTCTCCATAGGCTTTAATAGAGATCCCGATAGCAGCTATTTCCACTGCACGCGCCTCCCGTGGGTCCCCTTCCTCATAACCTGGGGTGGATTCTTAAGGGGCCAGCGATCCTAAATGCCCTAGGCATTGTCTGTAGAATTGTCGTGGTTCTTATATCACTTTTTTAATATATGGTTTGGTCCCCCCCTGGGGCCCTATGATTCCAGTGCTATTTATTGTTTTTATCAATGCGTGTTTGAATTGTAACTTTGCCTCAGCCTCATAAAGAGACTTGTGGGATTCTGTTTAGAATAAATACATATATTTTATATTTATACCTGTGTGGGCTACTCTTTCATTTGGTCATTCAAGAAGTTATCTATGGTAAAACAATAAGCTTAACACTCCTTCAAGACTTAGCCTGAAGGCTGCTCTCCACAGCTACCACTAGGATAGCTTTCTTTAAAGGTTGTCTTAAACCTATCATCGATAAGAGTCGAATTGGACTGGTGCAAGGTGTCCCCTATAACTAGGAGACAGCATATGCCAGGACCACCTTCTCACAGCGGCCATCTGGGAGAGGTGGAGATCAGGGGACACTGGTCTCCGGTGGAGCTGGGGCTCCACATCAACTTGTTGGAGCTTCGAGCGATTCGGTTGGCATTGAAAGCATTTCTTTCCTCTGTCGAGAGGAAGATAGTGCAGGTATTCACGGGCAGTGGCGGCTCCTCCGCTAAGGCAGAGGAGCATCGCCCCACTGCTCAAAATGAAAATTTAAATTTTTCATTTTGAGCAGTCGGTGATGGGGCGGGGCTGGCCAGAGCAGGGGAGAGTGGTGTGCACTCCCTAAGTGCCCATGAACTGTTTGGCCGACCCTCTTGGGTTGACCAAACAGTTCATGCGCACTTTGCATGTTCCTACGAGACTGCATTACATAGCCTAGTCAGGAACACGCACAAGCTCCCTGTTCCAGTCTGAGCGCCGATACACGGTGCTCAGACCAATCGCAACGCTGCATTGCAGCGCTGTGATTGTTCAGGCGAGGCTGTCTGCCCGAGTGCTTCCTGCTGCTGCCAGCCGGTATAGGAAGATGAGGAGGACAAAGAATGGAGGAGAGGCGGCAGCCAGCTGTTCAAGGGAAGTTCTTTATTTTTATTACATTCCTCCTCCCTCCCTCCCCCTACTATGTGGTAATCCAGCAAACAGGGCGGAGTGGGGTCGTGGACCCTTTGTCGAGAGGCCCTGCGTCTCTGGACATGACTGGAACAGCATGGCATAACCCTGGTGGTTTAACACTTGACTGGTTCTCTGAATGACGGGGCAGCCAAACTTAGCCGTCGATGCCTAGTGGATCACGAATTGCGTCTCCAGTCGGAGGTGGCGCAAGTTCTCTTACAGCAGTGGGGAGAACCATGACTAAATCTGTTTGCCTCTGAAGAGAACACACAGTGTCAGTAATACTGCATGCTGGAGTTTCCAAGGTGGTTATCGCTTGGCGAAGCCTTTCCTCAGGAGAGGAGCTCAGGCCTGCTGGACGCCTTTCTGCCCATACCATTCCTGCCCAGGGTTCTGAAGATCAGGAATGACCGGGTCTAAGTTATTCTTGTGGCTCTGGACTGGGCAAAGAGTGTCTGGTATCCAGGGCTTTTGAAAATGAGCATCGATCCTCTGATCAGGCTGCCTCTTCTGGAGGATCTTCTGTCGCAGTAGCAGGGGAGGGTCCTCCACCCAAACCTGTCAACTCCGCGCCTCCATGCGTGGAGACTGAGCAGCGGCAGTTTATGGCTGTTGACCTTCCTCTCGAAGTATGTAGCATTATTTTGTCTGCCAGGCGGCCCTCCTCTAAGACAGTATAGGTGTGCCGTTTGCATACATTTGTATTATTTATATTGTACAGAAAGGTCTATTGACCCACTTTCTTCTTCTCTTTCCACTGTTCTTCTATTCATTCTAACCCTTGCCCAACAGGGCTCTGCTTTGGGAACTCTCACGGGTTCTCTTTTTGCTCTGTCTGCCTTTTTGCAGCTGCTAGACCAACCAGACATTTTTGAAGGGGCTGGCTCACTTGTTTCCTCCCATGCCCTTTGATATGCTGCAGTGGTATTAATTTGGTCCTCACTTATCTTATGTGTGCTCCCTTTGAGCCTTTACACAACTGTCTCCTCCGGCTGCTTACCATCAAGACAGCCTTTTTAGTGGTGATTACATCTGCCTGAAGGGTGAGTGAGTTGCCGGCGCTATCTTGCACGCCTACCTACATGATGTCTTTTCCAGACAAAGTGGTGCTTCGCATCCGTGATTCCTTTTTGCCAAAGGTTGTGACCCCATTCCATCTGGGTCAATCCATCACGCTGCCCACCTTCTTCTCCCACCCGCATCCCTCTTAAGGAAGGGGAGCATCTTCACTGCCTGGACCCAAAAAGAGCACTGTCGTTCTACTTTTACCGCACAAATGATTTCCGGATGGATGGCCAACTCTTTGTGAGGTACGTGAGAGCTAGGAAGGGATGGGCAGTTCAGAAATGGGCCATCTCTCGCTGAGTCGTTCTCTGAAGATCTGCTATGTCCTCGCTGAGAAGCAGCCCCCTGAAGGATTAAGGACCCAGTCTGTGACTATGGTATTGGCTTGGGGTGTCCCAGTCCTGGACATATATCAGGCAGAAACATGGGCATCTTTGCACATATTTTCCAAGTACTCCTGCTTGGACAGTCAGGTCCGCAGGGACGGGCATTTTGCCCGTTCAGTCCTGCAGGACTTCCTAGTGTAAGGCATTAGTCTGCAACCCACCGCCGGGACGTTATGTCGTGGGTATCTCATTCCAAGGTAAGGAATCTGCAGCTAGAAGTCTCTATCTGATGAACAAGTTACTTACCTTTGGTAACTCATTATCTAGTGGAGACTCTAGCTAGCTGCAGATTCCTTACAACCCCACCCATGCCTCCCCGCTTTTGCGGATTGATTTTGTAGGGGCTAGGGTTACTCTCCGTTTCAGGGCCCTAGTTTTGCACAGGACTCTATCAGTTACTTTGTGGCTCTGCGCTTCTGGCATGCAAAAAATAAAAAAGTACTGACGTCCGCGCGCCTGGGTGACGCATATATAGGCGACCACAGCGTAATTACCGACGACGTCACATGGAGCCACCCGACGGCGCATGCAAGGGGTATTGCTCAGCATAAAGTTTCGGGATCCAGCCTAACACCTAGAAATTCAAAGGTAAGAAATATTTAGCTAGATAGTCTCTAACAAATAATGCGTTACCAAAGGTAAGTAACCTGTTCGTCCTGTCCGCACCTGTTCTTGAACTCTGTTTTAGCATTTGTGAGCTGAATGCAGACCTAACTGCCCAGCTCCTCCTTGGCGCCATAGAATCTTGTACACCACAAAGGAGCAAAGCAACTGTAACAAAAGTTTTTTTCCTCGTAGCCACTGCACCCCAGGTGTTGGGTGGGTGGAAAACAAAATAGCTATTTGAGCCCAAGGAGGGCAAAGAACAAAGGCACGCAAAGCGATGAAGTGCACTTAAACTTCCCACTCTTCTGCTATAGGAAGCAAAGTATGACATGGTAAGCAGGGTGTGGCTCTCTGTGGCTTCCTTGGGTGCCTTTTTTGTCCCTTAGGTGCTTCCTAGCCATATTCTGCCATTCTGCAGGCAGTCTCTTTCCTGGTGCCTTGGCCTCGATGTCCCTCATTCGGGCATCAGATGAGGACCCCTTGACTGGCACTGGCTTAAGACGGTCTTCCTGTTTTTTGGTTGCTGGATGTTCCTTTTGTCCATGTTGACCAGAAGGTTACTTGGGCTGACCCAGGCAATGCGTCTCCTCAGTTGTATGACAGTGGCACTCATGGCTAAACCACGCGTGCCTCTAGTATGCCACCTAAATCGCAAATGCGTCTGTACAACACATTCCTTTCCCAGGCATGCCTTTCCCACACACACCTTTACCACCTAATTTCGTCGTAAAGGTATGACCGATATGCGGATGTTTGGTAAAGATCACACCCTATGCCATCCACACTTAGCCCTAACAACTACTCCAAGCCACAAAAAGTACCCTGATCCCACCCTGAGCCCTTAAAACTATCCTGACCCACTGAGCTAAAAACTTCTGCGACATGAGCTCTTAAAACTCCTTGGACCCCCCTGAGCCCTAAAAACTACCCTGGCCCTAAAAAGTACCCTGACCCCTAAAGACTACCCCAAGCCCTAAAAATGACCTCAACCCCCCTGAGCCCTTAAAAGTACCCCAACCCCATGAGCCCTAAAGAGTACCCCGACCCCCCCGGAGCCCTAAAACCTAGCCTGACTCCCCCAAACCCTAAAGAACTACACCAACCCCGCCTCCTATTAGCCCTAAAAGCAACCCCGACCGGCCCTAAAAACAACCCGGCCCCCCCCAGCCCTCACCCTGAGCCCTAAAAACTACTCCCAACCCACCAAAACCCACTTACCTCTCTGTGTCCTTTCCCGATCCTTCCTATTTCTGGGCCCGCCCATCTCAGCATCTAGACCACGCATTGCCTTAACAATGCATATGCATGGTTAAGGCAAGCGTGGTTGTGCTTGCGCTGGAATGGCATTCATGGCGCTGCCCGCATTGTACAGGCTGTTTTCCTGCCTCTTTTTGCCTGCATCTTAGATTTTTGAATTCTAGAGTCGGGACTCTCTTCTGGATTCCCTGCTGACCTCTTATGTCAGTGTGAGTATTTTGGGACATGGAAGATGTCGAAGAAGTTTGATGGTATGTTATTCAGATTGTTTAGAGTGCACTGTCACTTGGGAGGGTATCCTAGTGCTGATCAGGAGTGATTTTAGCAAAACCTATGTCCTAGTGGGACTAACCAGAAATCCAGGTTTTCAGCTTCTTGCAGAATCCAAGAAGTGAGGAGGAGGCTCTTATGTGTAGCAGCAGGTCATTCCCTGCATTAGAAGCAATGTAGGTGAAGGCTCGATCACTGAATCTGGTTTTCTTTTTTGTGAAATGTGTGAAAGTAGCAGTCTAGACGAGCGGAGGTGTTGGGCAGGTTTGTGAAAGCAGATGTGATTGTTGAGGTATGCTGGTACAGTGTTATGTAGTGCCTTGAGTGTGGGTGAGGAGTTTAGATTGTGCTAGTTGGTGTGTAGGGAGTCAGTGGAGACTCTTCAGATGTAGTGGGATGTGAGTGTGGAGTTGGAGGTTGAGAGTGTTTCTACTGCCGAATTCTGAATGGTCTGCAGCCTTCTGGTGAGTGTTTTGTTGATCCTTGCATAGATCAGTTTACTTGTGACAAAGGCGTGTGTGACGGTTTGACTGGTGCTGATTGGGTGTCATTTTAAAATCTTTGTCACCATCTTCAGGGTACGGAAACATGAGGTAGTGACAGCGTTGACTTGAGCAGTCATGTTGAGTTTTCTGTTGATGACGATCCCAAGGTTCCTTGGTATGAGTGGTGGGGGTGAGTGTCAGCACTAGCATTGTTGATCACCATGTGAATTCCTGCAGTAAAGTACTTTTCCCAAAGATTATGATTTTGGTATTGTTGATGGTCAGCCTCAGACAGTCGGTCTTCATCCAGTTGGTGGTTTCAGTTTTGCTGGCATTGAGCTTGATCCGTGTGCTGGGCGTCTTGTCCGTGGGGGGTCTGATTCACAAAGGGCCTTCGCACTGGTGGCGGGACTTCTGCGCTGCAGTTACTCACTGTGGAGGTCCTCCGACGAGTGCGGGCACCGTGACGAGTGCAGGCCCTCCTGCCACTATTGCATGGCCTCTGCCATGAGTGCGGAGGACATTTGTGAATCAGCCCAAGAGTGTTGTCTGTGTAGGAGAGGCCGGTGATGTCATGAGAGCAGATAATGCTGGCTAGAGGGAAATCTATATGCATTAAGTGTCTGGCTCAGCGAATATCCTTGCGGAATGCCACAGATGAGGTCGCTGACGTTAGAGATGTACGGTGCCAGGCAGACTGACTGGGCCCTTTCAGTCAGAAAAGAGCACACAGAAGATGGATGGAATGCTGAGCGATGCAAGCACTCACCCCAGTACAGAGATCTCGGCCTAAATCCTTCTGTGGCTGGGGGTTGAATGTTTGCATTGTTTAGTATTCCGTCCATCATTTGTTCTTTTTGCATTTGTCGCCCTAAATGGGACGCGTATGCCCAGATGTGGGTTCCATACTCACCATGCCACTGAAGTCAAGCTATCCTGGCTGATGTGGGGTGATACCCCGAAACTGGTCCTAGGATTTTTGTTTCTGGACTAGAGAGGACCTTGCCTGGCAGTTTGGGCTGGACTGTTCCCATGGGGAGCAGGGTCAAGACTGATTTGCATATGGCTGAGTCCAAACTGGAATGGCGTGGTGAGGAAAAAAATAATGGATTTAGGCCCAGATCTTTGTACTGGGAGTGAGTGTTTGACATTGTTCAGCATTCCATCCATCATTTGTTCTTTTTGCATTTGTCGCCCTATGTGAGACCGGTATGCCCAGATGTGGGTCACGGGCTCACCATGCCACTGGGGTCAAGCTATCCAGATCTCTTTACTGGGAGGAGTGTTTGATATTGTTCAGCATTCCATCCATCATTTGTGCTTTTTGCACTTTTAGAAAGTGGACATTTCTACACTTACCGCTCTATGTCCCTGACAGCCTGTCTCCACTACACGTCTGGGGTGGGTGACAGCTACACTTTGTGCATTCCCAAAGGGTGCTCATTAGCAGGGAGTAGCAATCTGGCTACCAACTGCCTACTTGCTCTTTCATGCATTGAAATCAGAGGCGTAGCTGTCAACGGTGCAGTAAGTGTAGTAGAACCACAGCAGAGCAGAATCAGGCCTCTGAATTTTAACCACCTAAATGGGGGAAATAGGATACATTTTCCTTGCCGATATTAAAAACCATTTCACATTGTTGTACCATTGACTGAAGTCATGAGTTAGAATCCCAGGAAGGCAGACTCAGCCTTCCATCCCAAGGTCAGTAAGATGAGTACCATTACATTTAGTGATAAATATTTGGTGGGAGCATACAGTAATAGCATTAAAAATCAAGATTCTTATCAACCTTTCAGTGGAACACCGAGTCCATCATGGCCTGCGACGGGTAAGCCATTCACACGTCACATACATCATTGCAGTAAGTAATTGGAGCAATCTAACTCTAATTATGGAAAGCAACATTGTTACGCCTTTAAAATTGGTAGTTTGTACACAGTTCCTGTTATCTTAAATTAGTTATAGTTAATGTTTTTTCTTTTGGGAGATTCTGAAGCTCAGATGGCAGATGCAGTGCTGGCTATTTAGTGAGGGGAAGGCTGACAACAGGCAAGGAGTGCAGCAACAATGTTAGTCATCAGGTTGTGATTGGGAAGAACCACTGGACCTAAAACTCCACTGCATAATGCATGAGAGAGTTCAGCAGTTGGGAAAAGGAAGTCAGAAGAAATCCACCAAAGGCAAAGGGTGTATAATCAAACAAAAAGACAGAGAGTTGTACAACAGAAATGGCTTGAAGATTTTAAGTGGGCAGTGATTGAAGAAAATAAAATGAACACAGCTGTCCTAGAAGAGACCAGTTTTAAGAAGACTCAAGTTTTGTATTGTACAGTTTGCAGGAAGTTTCCTCATCTTGCAGATACTAAGAGCCTGATTTAGGTTTCGGCGGATGGGTTACTCTGTCACAACGGTGACAGATATCGTTCGCCGAAATATAAATCCCATAGGATATTATGGGAGTCATATTTCGGCGAACAGGATATCCGTCGCCGTTGTGACGTAGTAAACCGCCTGCCAAAATCTAAATCAAGCCCTAAGTCTTCCCTATATGCTGGTGTAACTGATACATTCAAAGGGGAGACCTTGGAATGGCACAACAAGAGCATATCACATGAAAAATGCATACTCCATGAAGCTGCAATTCAAAAACCCCAAGAGACCTGCATAGTCAAATCGATCACATAAATGCATGGAAAAAATATCGGGCACTTAAATATTCTATTTAATTCATCCTTTTATGTTGCAAAACCAGGTGAGGCTTTTATTAAGTTTCTAAAACTCTGCACACTGCAGAAAAAGTAAAATCCTGACTGGAATTTGGAAAATTATACCAATTATAATGCAGGCTGCAACATGGGCATTTGTGTATGTGTTCACAAGGCGCTTCTGCATTAACAGGCTCAACAGGAAGGACTCTTCACCTGTTCAGTTGTGTAGGACTTTTTGGTTTGAGTCCCTTCCATAGACCATCTTTTTTGGGAGTTACTGCTTTGTTATCTGATCTAATGGTGAGGAATCTGCAATTGGAAGTATTCATTAAAACGAGTTACTTACCTTCAGTAAAGCTCTTTCTTGTGGATACTCTATCTAATTGCAGATTCTTCACTGGTTTCCCATCTCCCCATTCAGTGCAATGGTTTCTATACCATCTGAAAAGGTCCCCAGACAGCATACTCTGCAAAAATTGTTTTACTATCAGCATATGAGGAAAGGGAAAAAGACAGGAAACTGGCACCAACATGCCGGGGTGGCACTTACATGTGCCTCCACTCCATCATTTTCAAGGTGGTAAGGAACCAGTGCAGTGCTGCACAATGCCACCTATCTGTGTGCGGGATGAGTGCTGAAAAATTCTTCCGATACAGTCTTGCCCTTTGCAGATATTCTAAGGTGAGGAATCTGCTGTTTGGTAGGGTATCTACCAGAAAAAGCATTACTGAACGAGGTGCCCTTCTCTTCTTTTCTGTGCAGAGGTCAGGTAGCTATGTGTAGGTGCCTTATTTTGTCTTTATGTCCTCCTTGTTAAGGAGGATTAGAAATTGCATTATGATTCGTTTTCCTTCCTTTACTGCTTCATTTAACTCATTTTGGTACTGTTTGCCCATATCTGCTGGTGTTGTTAGTTGTTACGACGTTATGCCTGGATGTCTTCCACTATGCACTGTGTTAGTTACGCCCATTTGTTAGTCTCCAGAGTAGGATGTGTCAGACCCTTATCCATGGTCTACTGATCTGGTATTGATTCTAGATCCGCGGGCAGAAGTATCCACTTGAATTTTTTTTTATTTACCTTGTGTAACCATCTTCCTAGTGGATGTTCTGTCAACCTGCAGATTCATTACTGACCCATGCGCCTCCCCAGACTTATGGTGTGGGTTTTATTGTTGACTGTAGGGTACCAAGTGAATTTTGTGCACAGCATTCCTCTCAAATTAGTCGGGCTTGTCTTCAAATCTGCAGATGTGGAGAAACAGGGACGAGAACTGACATCGGAGCATCTGGTGGAACCTTATATGTCACAACTTGGGGTGGTACCAGAGTTGGTTCGAAGGCACGGCTGCACCTATCTGTGTGGGAGCATTAATGCAATTTTTTCAGATCCAGTCTGGCTCCTGTTGGAGAGTTAAGAGATGAAAAATCTGCAGGTTGATGAAGTATCCAATACTAAGATAATTACTCAACCTATATAACTTTCGGTACATAACAACCATTTCTTCAATATTGATGGGCCCTGGGATGTCCTAAATTGCCGAGCATAGGATTGGGTTCCTGTGAGAATGTCTCTGGTGTGTTTCTTACCATCTCTGATCCTCACTTGGGTGTGTTTGAGTTGAGCTTCCCATAACCATGAATGGTTGTTCATTTTATGTCTTTCAAATTCCTTTCCAAGAATGCAGAGTCATGCGCATGTTTAAAAGTTCTGCTTTTCTCTGTTAGGTAGAGACGATGACCACAGAGCTGTCTGCTGAACGTAGCTTCGCTCAGAAGGCAGAGAATGCCCGGCAACAGTTGGAGCGCCAGAACAAGGAGCTGAAACTCAAATTCAATGAGCTGGACTCATCCACCCGAGCCAAGTACAAAATGACAATTGCATCACTAGAGAGCAAGATTTCACAAATGGAGGAGCAGCTGGAGCAGGAGTCCAAGTGAGTACCTTCCCAAGGATGAGCGAATGCTTGATTTCTTTAGTGCTCAGTGGGGTTAAAATATGTTTCTAGTTGTTGGTCATTATAACATGCTAGACATCCATGTTCTTTATGCCTTCAGAAAGAGGTGAAAGATGAGATGTCCAGAGATACCTAAATCCTGAAGAAAACCAGGAGTTCCACTTTTTTGAGTGACTTTTTAAAAGCATGTTTTACCTTGATAGTTGATAAAAAACATACATCACTTTATCAATTCTTCAAAGTGTATTGATGCAGTTGAGCTACAATGCACTGTTTTCTGTGTGGATTGATTATTATACAATACAATAGTCTTTGTAATGGAGGGGAGGATGTGAGGGTTATCACATAAACTATTTTAAATATCTGTTAGAGACTACTAGCCGCAGATTCCTTAACATAGAATTATCCCCAGGCGTGAGACTGGACCCGGAAAACCTTCTTGCCCAGCATCTCTGCGCGCCGGGGGGCGGTGCCTCGTGACTGACGTCAGTTTTCTTCTTTTCGCGTGCAACGCGGACACGGATTGTGTTTCAGGCCTACTTTTTCCGCTATGAGCGTTTTCTTGAACAGTGTGTGAATGCCTTCGGGCTTCAAGAAGTGCTCGTCATGCACGCGCCAGATGTCGGTGACGGGTCCTCACCCCATCTGCATGTGGTGTTTGGGGGAGCATCACGACTCCACAGATTGTGAGGCGTGTCAGCAAATGAAGCCCCGGCGGAAGCACCGGATGAAACTCCTTTCGGCACGCATGTCCAGGTCGTCGTCGCGTCCCTCCCCCGCGGACGGCGTCAAGAACCGCCGCTTCCGTCTCCGACATCGTCCTTCTCCCAGGCCGCAAGGGCGTCACTCACCTGTTGGTAAGTGTCACAGTTTGTCTCCGCGGCCCGGTCCCCGGCCTGTTAGAGGCGTGGGTTCTCCGCGGGTGGTGCTGTCCCGCGCGTCGCCACCCTATCCGCCCTTCCCCGGCGCGGGGGCGACCAGAGCCCAGATGGAGGCCTATGCGGCGGCCTTGCAGGACTCTTTGGCTCTTCCTTCTTATCCTTCTCCTCCTGAGACGTCTGCGGATCCCTTGCCGCGTGCGGGGACTCCTGCGGTGGCTCCGACAGGTTCGGATCCAGGATCGGAGGATGTGGTGCCATCGGGTTGCGGCCCTTCGGGGTTCCCTCCTTCGGACCACGGCGCCTCTGCCTCGCTGCAAACCCCCGCGGGGGTCCCTGTGGTATCACAGGAGGTTGCCGGGGCTCGGGGCGTGTCCTCGAGTCCCCCTTGGACCTCTGGGCAGGTGTCGACCTTGGCCGAGGTGAAGCCGCTCAGGCGCCGGCGGCTGCTGGCCCTGTCGGTGCCGCAGGGGCCGGCTAAGGGTCGGGCGTGTCCCCGGGCCCCTCTCGTCACTCCACGCAGGCGGCCGCCTCGTCTGAGGTCGAGTCGATGCCTTTTCGGCGCTGTTCCTTAGCCGCCCCGGCTCCGACCCTGCCTTGGTCTCCTTGTGGCGGAGGTCGTTCCGGCATCCCCTTCGGCGCCGGTCGACGTTGACCTGACACCTGTGGCGGACTCTACGGCGCCGGACCGACGTCGGGTCGTTGATTCGTCTTAGGACGCCCCCTCTTCTCCACAGGTTTGGCGGTTGTTGGTTTCGTCTTCTCCGGAGACAAGTCGCCGCGTCGTGGCCTTTTTCCCGGCGTCCTCAGTCTTCGCCCGCAGTCTTCGCCGGAGGTGCCTCAGGTTCCCCATTCCTCGGTCCACCCTCCTCCTTTTCGAGCTTGGCCTTTCCTTCCTCCGATTGGGCTGGGGGACGACCGCCTTAGCTTGCAGCCGTCGCCCACGGAGGAACTGCTTTCCCTGCCGCGGGGCCCTACGGAGGCGAGGGCTGCCTTAACTCGGGCAGTTTCCACGGCTGCAGGAATCTTGCAAATGGGCGATCTAGCTGCCCATTTCCCCACGGATCATCTGCTGGAGGTTCTCCATCAGGGCTCTGGTGGACGGGAGCTGCTGCTTCTCTTCAAGGCTGCGCTCCACCATTCTCTTTTGGAGGCCTAGGGGCGTCCTGCCACGTGGGACCCGGTGCCCCAGCCTCATCTGCACCGCCACCGTCCTGCTCCGCATGATCTGGTCTGTCTTTCCCTCCACCCTTCTGCCAGGGGCCCTCTTTTGCAGACTACCTTTCCCTCCTTGCCATCGGAGGCCCGGTGGTTAGATTCCTGGGGGCGCAACATCTTTGCCTCCTCCGGTGCTGCTTTGCGGGCCGTTAACACTCTTTGCGTGTTGGCCAGGGCCACTTGCTTGTGGCATTCGGCGGAGTCCCTTATATCTTCTGCTTCTCAGGAGGGTGCCTGTGTTGATTCGCGGCACCATGTGTTAGATGGCCGGGAGCTGGCGGCGTTTATTCTTCGCTCGGCTCTGGACATCGGAGGTGCTCGGTCGTACCATGGCTACTTCGGTGGCTCTTCGTCACGATGCCTGGCTACAGGATAGTATTTTCCCTGAGAACGTTAGGGAACGGCTGGTTGACCTCCCCTTTGATGGCGCTCTGCTGTTCCACGCCCCTGCTGATTCTGCCATTCAGAGGTTTCTTGCGGGGCTTCGGATAGCCCGGGTTGTGTGTTTTGTGTGGTGGCTGTGCCCTTGGGGTCCTTTTGTTGGGCCCTTGGTGCTGTTGGCTGCTGGTCCGGCCCTTTGTTGTCTTGTGGTTTTGGCTGTTGGTGTGCCTGGTAGGCCCTGAGATTAGGCCTTCTGTGTCTTCCTTCTTGGCTGCTTGGTAAGCCGTCTGCGGGTTTTTTCTGCAGGTCTTTCTGTTTTGTCCTCTGCTGCGGAAATCTTTTCTTAAGAGGTGTTCCCATTGTTCTTGGGACGTTACCTACCCTATGTGGGGTACTTGTAGCTATTACATACCTCTGTCATGTGCTGGGGAGGTGTGGTCACCCTTTTTGGGTTCCTTGCTCTCCGTGGCGTCACGGTATATTGCAGGTGCGATCTTCTTGCCAATTGTTTTGGACCAGCTTGCGCTAGCTCCGTCCTTCTCCTTGTCGCTACGTCGCTCGGCCGGTTTGGCCTGTTGTCTGCGGCATCGGGTTGTAGCGGTTCCGCATTTTTGTCCTGTGTTTTGGCTTGGTCCTCGGTCTGATGCTCCAGAGAGTTTGGCTCTCCTTGGCCTCTGTGTTCTGGTGGCAGGCTTAGGCCGTCCTCCATCTCTATTCTTTTCTGCCGTTTCCTCCACTTCTTCGTGGGTCAGTGTGTGTCCTGGTCCTCCCTGGCCTCTGCCTTTGGCTGGCGTCTGCCTTGTCGGGAGTGTGCTGCTCCATGGTGTTTTCTGTTGCTGGTGGTGCATGACCGTGCAGGCCTGCTTGTTCTACTCCAACGTTGTGAACTTGATGTGTTTCCTTGCGCCCCTGCCTCTGGTTTCGCTGGGGCTTCGTGCAACGGTGCTTTTCTTCTTTCACCTGTGCTGTTGGCAGTGGATCCGTTCTGGCCTTGCCCGCTGCTTGCGCCCGAGGTGTATTCCGCTCTTTTCTGTCTCTATGCATGTGTTTCTTATGGTGGGCCATACCTTGGGTTCTACCTCTTCTCACTGGGTTCGAGGTGGCCCGTGCGCTCGTTGAGGCTTTTGGGGCGCTGTCTGCCCCTGCGGGGTGTTGGGCGCTCTCTTTCTCTTGGTTGGGCTTAGGATATCCTGGTCCTTTCCTTCTTGTTCTTGTGCCATGTCCCCTGCTGAGGCCCTGGTCTCTCCTGGTGGGGAGTCTCTCTCGCAGGCCCTCCTCCCGTCTGGGTATGGCTAGGGTATCTATTCTACGTTAAGGAATCTGCGGCTAGTAGTCTCTATCAGATGTACAAGTTACTTACCTTCGGTAACGATGTATTTGGTATAGACGATTCTCGACGCAGATTCCTTCACGACCCACCCTTCCTCCCCGATCTGCGAGGACCCTCAGCTTGGTTTTCTGCGCTCGCCTCCCTCTGGATGGCTTGTCTTCTGTGAGGGTCCTTTTCATTTTCTGCCTGTCGGACTTCCCTCCAGCTGGGTTCTCTCCAGTGTAGGGGCCTGCTTTTGCTCTTTTCCCTTTGTTGTTACAATTTCTGATCCCCTTGCGGTCGTCTACGCTGGGGGTTCTTTTGCCTGTCCTTGGCCTCCTGCTCCTTTCAGATGCTCTGGCCCTCCTTGACTGTGTAGTCTGGGGGTGGATTGCTGTTGCTCCTCTGTTCCGAGCTTGTGGCTCTTTGCTGTGTGATCTATGGTTGCAGTCCTCTCTGGTTCCACGGAGGGATGCTTTACGCTTTCCCTACTGTGGCTTTACTGCTGTGGTCTTCTGGTACTTTTGTGCGGCCTGGTGCTACCACCTGGCTTGCACAGTTGTTCCTCAGGGGTGGTCTGCTCTCTTCCTGCTTTGGCTTTCCTGTTGTAGCCTCCTGGCGACTCAGTGCCACCTGATGCTGTTCCTCACCTTTTGTCTCTTTGTTTCTCTGGGTTTTTCGCACACTGTTCCCATGCTTTCCTCAGTTTTGCTGTGTTGGCTCTGCGTTGTGGCGTGGAAAAGTTCTCCGAAGCAAACTGACGTCAGCGCGCCGGTGTGGGGCTTATGTGACCTCGCTGACGTCACGCCCGCGGAGGACGTCGGGACGGAGTCACGGGGCACCACCCCCCGGCGCGCAGAGATGCTGGGCAAGAAAGTTTTCCGGGTCCAGTCTCACACCTGGGGATAATTCTACGTTAAGGATTCTACGTTAAGGAATCTGCGTTTAGAATCATCTCTACCGGATACATCGTTACCGAAGGAAAGTAACTTGTACATTAATCTCAGTGTACAGATGCACCTCTTTCAGGCAGTTATTAGCATTGTAAATACATAATGGCCAAATCTCAAGTGCTTGGGCTAATAGAGATTTGGTGGGATCCTCCATGCACCTAAGAGCCACCCACTCATGTGCCCAGTGACAAATGAGGTTTGCAAACTCAAACTCAGTGAATTCCCCTGTCCATGGCGATGTCACATGGTCGCGCCTCTGCTCTGCCCATGTGTAAAAAAGAGCTGCTTCTGGAAAAGGTTTACTTCTCCTCTTTAAAAGTGTCTCTATGAAGGTGCATCCCTTGAGATGAAACAGCCTCTCAGTCTGCATTATGTGCTGCCTTGGATATCTTTGGATCTGTAGAAATCAGAAAATCTGGCACCAGTACTGACGCAGTAACTAATTGAAGTGGACTAGCCATCAGAACAAGAAATAATCCTCACCAAATTGTTATACGTTTGTAAAAGACTGTTTGTGGCATCTATGCTTTGCATACTCCTGCCATCTAGTGTTAGACTTGGATGTTTGGAAGTTGTTTTTCTTTGAAGAAGTCTTCTGAATCACAAGGTGTGCTGTGACTCCCTCCCTTGATCCACATTGTGCATGGGCACAGACTCCATCTGAGATTGTTGTTTTCTGCCATTCGGTTTGAACATAGATTGAGAGGGCACAAAGTTAGTTGTGGTCCTCATACCTTTGGAGAACTGCCGACTTCTGCTTGGATTCCAGGGTCTTCCTGCGCCCTTTGGGGACCACGTGTACCGACATGGAGAATGCAGACCATAAAAGGGGTGATGGAATGAACTACCTTTTCAATACTGCTCTAGTGCAATTAGAAGTATCCGTGGCCTGAACACCACATTGTCTGTCTAAGATCACCTTGGCGCTGTGGACACAGTTAAATGCACCAACAGATATCCTCCAAAACTCTGGAAATTTTTCAAGAAGAAGATTCCTTTGGCAATGAAGAATGCAATGATGGAGATGCATCTGGAATCCCATCCCAGAGACCGTGTCCTTGTGCGAGTCAGAGAGTGCAAGAAAGAGGAGGACGTCGAACCAACGCCGAAGACGAGTGACCCACAAACTAAGAATATGGGTCGTAAGTACTACACCAGTCTCTGAAAAGCCATGCAACCAAACCAAGATTGCATAAAGTGGCCCACGGCGAGAGACCGCACCGCTTTCACATGAGTCAAGAATCAAGCCCTGAGCACTGAAAAAAGCGACTGCTGTGCTGGCTTTGGGCTCCAGTCAGCATCAAAAGAAGGCTTCAGAGTAGACCAAGCTTTCATTAAAATGCGCTGTTCCTTGTTGCCATCGAGCCCTATTCAGTCTAAGGGTTTTGATCACCCACGTCACAATCAAAGTGGTTGCACAGAGCACCACCGAAACCGACAATCCTATCACTGCTTCGCTGACAGACGTATCCCTGGTAGGACTGCAGTGTGCACCCTAATTCCTTTCCCGGTTGATCCTGACTTGGGCCACTACTCCATTAGTACATTCCCTGCTGGATGATACCACAGCCTACCATGGGGTCCCCCATAGAGCCACTAGACACGTTAAATTGAACATATACATTGCTTAGGAGGAAGAGAACTTCCTAGTGCATACTTCCTCCTAGTCCAAATGCACAGTCCAATTTCTGTCCATGCTCAAATCTGCCCTCTATTTTTTAAGGAGCCAGTAACGGCTAGGGTGGTGGCACCTAGCACAGAGAAATACTAGCCCTCACACAAAGACCCTGTCTCCATCGGGCATCAAGTCTCCCCTGATTCCTTGGTGGTATGGATTAGGGCTGTTCCACTAGTCACAGACTAATTGTCTAAGACTCGATTTTGCGGGCAAGAGAGTAGCGGTAGGGACAGCTGCACATTGGCGCATGAGCAATTCTGTCAGACTCCACCCCAGCGAACTCAACAACTACCGACCTATGTCCCTGCTCCCGTTCCCGGCCAAAGTATTAGAAAAAGCCATCAACCAGCAACCCCCCTCACATCTGGAATTGAACCTCCTACCCGACTCCTCCCAGTTTGGATTTCCGCAGCAGTCACAGCACCAAGTCAGCCCTCATCGCGCCTACCGATCACATCTGAACCCTATTCGACTGTATAGAGACCACAGCACTGATCCCCTAGACCTCTCAGCAGCCTTCGATATGGTCTCCCACAACACACTCATAACAAGGCTGCACAACATAGGCATCCAAGGAGCCGCTCTGAGATGGATTGGCCCTTTCCTCACCTGAAGAACGCAAAAAGTCTAGCTCCGAACTCAAGGAAATCATCTGTGAAGTACCCACCCTTAGCCCCACCCTCTTCAACACTTATATGACACCTCTGGCCAGCAGCACTAGAACCCACAGAATCAACATCATATCCTTCGCGGATGACACACAGCTCCTCCTCTCCGAAGACACCACCAAGACGAACTTCCACACTGCATGACAGACATCGCCAACTGAATGAAGGACAACTGCCTGAAGCTCAACACGAACAAGAAAGAGGTACTGATTTTCAAAAACAAAAGCTCCCTTTGGGATGCATCCTGGTGGCCTTCAGAACTTGGACCTACTCCTACCACCACTAATCACGCTAGGAACCTAAACATTATTCTGGACTACAAGCCAACCTGGATGACTCGGATCAACTCAGCCACCTCCTCCTGCTTCTGCACCATCACCCAGGTATTCACCTCCAGCCGACTGAATTACGGCGACGCTCTCTATGCATGGACTGCAGCTCACCTTCTCCGAGGACTTCCTGTTCAAGCTCCTAACCCATGCATACAAGGCAATACACAACTGTGGACCTGCCTACTTGAACCCCCTCCTGTACTTCCATCAGCTCATCGGCCACCTAGGCTCTTCATCCCTTTCTCTAACCCTTACCCACACATCCGATATAGCAGATGTGAAGGTCGCTCCTTCTACCTAGCAGCGAAGACATGGAACGACCTACCTTTTCAACTACCTACCTCCTCATCTCTTCCCGAGTTCTTAAAGTCCCTGAAGAGCTGGCTATTAAGCTAATCAACAGGACCCTACAAGCACCTGATTGACTGAGGTACGATAGATCTCAGTGGGTGGAGGTGTAGGAACTCATACAACGTCTTCCAGGCAAGTACAGAATGAGGGGAAAGGCGATCGTGTCCGAGGCAAGACCACCTTGAATGCCAACATTCATTGCACCCTCAATGCCGCGTACACATTCTCCAGGGGCATTCATATCAATGTCCTTCTCAGACAACATGCCTGGCTTTGCATCCCCAGGTTCAAACCTTAAGTCCAGCAGCATCTCCTCAACTCTGCCATTCGATGGGGAGGGTATTCCACAGGTTGACGAGATGCTAGAAAAAATAAAATAGGACACGAAGATTGCCAAGTCTATAGGTGCCCTGAAAACTTAAATAGCCCAGGGGATTAGCCAAGATTACTTCACCAGACCAGCCGCAGCCTTACCAAAGACAACAAGTAAACAAAACAGTGATGGATGGAATGCTTGAATTAATCCTAGCCACTGGTAACCACTCGGAGCTACATCCCAATCTATTGTTATTTTGCACACCATGCCACCTCAATTTGGACTTGGCTATATGCAAATCAGTCCTGACCCTACTCCAATAGGAACAGTCCATCCCAAACTGCCAATCTAGGTCCTTCCCGAACCGGAACACAAGCAACCTATGTCGGCTATGGTCCTGATTATGGGCTTATCAGTCAGGTACAACTTGAGTCCAATGACACTGTGTGCACAGGACCCATAACTGGGGAGAAAAGAGTCCTGGGTTGCCTGTGTTCGGTTCAAAATGCCAAAGGTTTGTCTCCAGTTACCCGCACCCACAATCCAAGAGCAGTGCACTATAGTTGAAATGCTTTTCCTATTCTCCCAGTCTTCCCGTACATGATGAGGAAAATGAGACCCGTGTCCCTGATGCTCATCGTGGAGGCTCCTACTTTGGCAAGGCAGTCTTGGTATGCCATTCTTCTGGAAATGTTCATTAGCTCCCAAAAGAAGTTGCCACGCAGGCCAGACCTTCTCCTACAGAGACTTAGCCCGATTAGATATCCAGCCTCCAAACCGCTCAGACTAATGATCTAGCACTTCAGTTAAGAAAGTCCCTCCCCCCGGCAAGCATGACTATTCTCCAGAAGCCAGTGCAAATTGGAAAAGATTTTTACACTACTGCATTTCTAAAAACCTGGACCCCCTAAAAGCTAATGTCCAGGACATTGTCTGCTAACTTGTACTTCTGCAGAAATCTGGCCTCAGAGCAGCTTACATGCAAAACGTAGATCATTCATCCTTCTTTAGTACCCCAGTATTCAAGGCTTACATGGAGGATCTTCAGAAGGTCACACCTCTTCGAATAACCTCCTTCCCCGGAGTGGACCCTCCAAATTACCCTCCTTGCCAAGGTGTTTGCTCAGAGGACCACCTTCTTCTCCTGCAGGAGGAAGTCTTGGCATTACTAAAAAAAGGTGCGATAGAGGTGGTTCCAGAGCAAGAAAGGGGTCAGGGATGCTACTCTCGGTATTTCCTGATTCCGAAGAAGGACGGCAGGCTGCGTCCAATCCTGGACCTCAGGATCTTGAATCTTTTTCTGAAGCAAGAGAAGTTCAAGATGCTCACCCTTGCGCAGGTTCTTCAAGCGCTCCATCAGGAGGACTGGATGGTGTAATCGACTTGCAGGATGCGTATTTTTTACATCCCCATCCTGAAGTCACACAGGAAGTATCTCCGGTTTACGGTAGGGTTGCAACATTAACGGTTTGCGGTCCTCCCGTTTGGTCTTACTACTGCACCTCGAGTCTTCACCAAGGTGATGGCAGTGGCGGCAGCCCATCTCAGAAGATCGGGGATTCCAGTTTTCCCCTAGTTGGAAGACTGGCTGATCAAAGCAAAGTCGCCAGAGAGGGCGCTTCATCATCTGCAGGATACAACTCAGCTGTTGTACAGATTGGGTTTTTCGATAAACGTACCCAAATCCCACCTGGTGCCCTCTCAGCCCAATCTGTTCATAGGGGCGGTATTAGACACTACTGTGTGTCGAGAATTCCCTCCTCCACAAAGGATTCTCGACATACAGGAAATTGTTCCCTTTTTTTACAATGGAGCAGTCGTTTCAGTCCTGAAGGTCCTTCGTCTGCTCGGTCTGTTCGCCTCCTGCATTCTGTTGGTCAACCATGCACGCTGGCACATGAGGGCACTCCAGTGGTACCTCCGCAGGCAGTGGTATCAGCACAAGGGAAATCTCAGGGAGTCTGTGAGGATCACCAGAGAAGCTGCAGCGGATCTGTCTTGGTGGAGTGTGGAGGGCAATCTGTTGCAAGGAAAGCCCTTCCATCTACCTCCATCGGTGGCCACAGTGATAACGGATGCATCCACTTTAGGGTGGGGTGCGCATCTGGGGGATCTGGAGATCAAGGGTCTTTGGTCTCCAGAGGAAAGGTTGCTTCACATCAACCTTTTGGAATTGCGGGCGATACGTTTGGCACTCAAGGCCTTCCTCCCTTCCCTTCGCGTTCAGTCGGTTCAAGTCCTGACGGACAACACTACCGCGATGTGGTATGTCAACAAGCAGGGAGGAGTGGGGTCGCATTGTCTCTGCAGAGAGGCTCTGTGTCTCTGGTCCTGGGCTCCGTATCAGCAGATTTGTCTGATGGCATTTGGCCGGGGTTCTGAACGTGCGTGCAGACAGTCTCAGTAGGCAGTTCTCCTCCGACCACGAGTGGAGGCTACATCCGGAGGTGGTTCGTCACGTCTTCCGGACGTGGGGAACTCCCCGGGTGGACCTGTTTGCCACTCACGAGAATGCTCACTTCCCGTCATTCTGCAGTCTCCGGTATCCGATGCAGGGAGCGTTGGGGGACGCGTTTCAGTTGAGATGGGACTCACATCTCCATTACGCGTTTCCTCCCATACCCTTGATACCTCGGGTTCTGAGAAGATTCGTCAAGACCGGGCCCAAGTCATATTGATCACCCCGGATTGGCCAAGAAGGGTGTGGTATACAGATCTTCTCCACCTCTCCTCGTGCCCTCCGCTCCGTCTCCCTCTGAGGGCAGACCTCCTCTCGCAGTCGCAGGGGCAGGTTCTATGCCCCCACCTCCAGAGGTTACACCTTCATACCTGGAGATTGAACGGGGCAACCAGAATTCTTTTTCTCTCCCGCTGGATGTGGTAGATGTAATTTTGTCTGCCAGGCGTCATTCCACTAATTCTATCTATTCCTATAGGTGGTCTAAGTTTGTTCTTTGGTGTGGAGAGAAATCTATTGGCCCTTTGAGGGCTCGTTTATCTGACATTCTTCAGTTTGCCTTGTCTCTTGCTCAGCAAGGCTTTGCTATAGCCACTGTAAAGGGATATCTTTCGGCCTTGTCGGCTTTCCTTTGCTTGCCGGATCAGCCGTCTTTGTTCAAATCTCCTATTGTTTTACGATTTCTGAAAGGCCTTACAAACAAGTTTCCTCCGACTCCTTTTATTGTGCCTCAATGGGACTTAAATCTTGTCTTAATTTACCTGATGGGTTCTCCTTTCGAGCCCTTACACAAGTGTCCCTTGAGACTGTTGTCTTTCAAAACTTTTTTCTCATTGCGATCACCTCAGCAAGGAGGGTAAGTGAGCTTCAAGCTCTGAGTTCAAAACCCCCGTTCTTGACCATTCATGCTGAAATAATGGTACTCAGGACCAGGGCTGCTTTTCCATCTAGGGCAGTCCATTACCCTCCCTACCTTCTATCCTCCCCCTCACCCTTCCCAAGAGGAGGAGAGACTTCATCGCTTGGACCCTTAGAGGGCGGTGAGCTTCTACCTTGATAGGACTAAAGACTTTTGAGTGGACGACTAACTCTTCGTGGGCTTTGTTGGCTGCAGGAAAGGCAGAGCGGTGCACAAGCGCAGCCCTTTCCAGATGGATTGTCTTGTGCATCAAGATATGCTACTCTTTGGCCGGTAAGGAACCTCCAGAGGGTTTAAGGGCTCATTCTACTAGAGCTAAGTCTTCTACGTCTGCCTTGTCTAGAGGTGTTCATGTGGAGGACATTTGTAGAGCGGCAACTTGGGCTTCCCTCCACACTTTCGCTAAGCATTATTGCTTGGATTCTGAGGTGAGGAGGGACGGAAACTTTGCTCGCCCGTCCTTCAGGACTTTCTGGTATAGAAGGGTGGACACCCTCCTCCGGGAGTGGGACTGCTGTGGGAATCTTTTCACAAGGTGAGGAATCCACTGGCAGATGTATCCATCAGAAGCACAAGTTACTTACCTTCGGTAACGATTTTTCTGGTGGAAACAGTATCTGCCTGTGGATTCCTCATTGACCCACCCGCCTCCCCGTTGTCCACCCTTGTATACCTACATTTCTAATGATGGTTTTTCAAAATGTATTTGTTACTGTCAAAGGCAGTGTTATTTATTTTGCCTACATATATGACCTCCACACTGTGTGTGTTGCTTTGTATATTATGTACTGTGTACACTGTGTATATATTGCTGTCCGTCCGTGTGCCTCGAAGGCACGGAAGAAAGGGCGGAACTGACGTCATCACGCCGACGAGGTCTTCTTATGGAGCCGGTGACGTCAGCCGAGTCGCGAGCGGAGCCGTGTCTGTGACGTCGTCTACCTCATCGGTGTGGACTGCTACAAAAGTTTCCGAATGTTGCTGGCGGAGGGGATATTCACAAGGTGAGGAATCCACAGGCAGATACTGTATCCACCAGAAAAAGCGTTACCGAAGGTAAGTAACTTGTTTGACAGGACCAAGCATTTTTGCAAGTCAAAACGCTCTTTACTGTCTAAGCAAAACCTCACAAGGGTCATCCCATTTCCAAGGTAGATATAGCAAAATGCTAGTCAAGTACATTCAAACTTGCTACCACAAAGGTAAGAGTCTTACCTGTACCTCCTCACACCCCAGGTCACACTGCCCATAAGAAAGGGTCAGCTATAGCTTTCTTAAGGAACGATCTACAGCTGACATCTGTAAAGCAGCCACCTGCTCAACACCATGCACGTATGCCAAACACCACTGTGTGGACATCTTCACTTACCAGCAGGCTGTGGTTGGTTTAAAGACATTGTTCCAGACATTTTCATCATCGCCTCACTATCCATTATTTATGGAGGGAAATGATGTACAGTCAATGCAGAGCATGTTTATCTACAGCTACATATTTCTGATAGAAACTTCTAACCGCAGATTCCTCACCTTAAAATATTCCCCAGGCTTCATAGTAAATCCAGAAAATCATGAACAACCTCACTGCACGCTGGTAGATAGAAACTATTGGCTCCGCGTTGGCGTTGTCCTTGTCGGAAACTATGTGCGCAGTGCCTACGTAGGCACCACCCGATGCACTGAGATCAGTTTCTTTATTTCTGCAGTGACATTGTATTGCTTGGGGCATTTCAGTCTAACAAACCTACAGGTTTCAAACCTCGTGGGGAATGTCACAGACAGATATCTGTGTCTGATCCCGACTTGGTCTGCCTCTGGTGCTGGCCATAAAGCTCCTGCCTGTGTGGCAGAAAAAAGCACTGCTTCATTCCTGGTTCCACTCCATAGGGAGATCTTGGGGACACACTCTGAGTCGTTCCAGCGGACGATCTTTTTTCCACTCCAAAATGTCCTCTCAAAGTTGGGTAAGTCCAAGAAGCACAAAAGAAAAAGTCAAAATGTTCATTGGCTTCTCCTTCCAAACGCTGTGCTTTGAAGCCCTACTTACACACTACACCTGCAGAGGTGGGTCCCGCTCCACACTTCCCGGACTTCACCGAAGTTGGAGCGACCCGTGCTCAGTTAAGTGTTCTACGATACAATGCACACCACCTTTGGGCCTTCAAGTCCCTCTGACGCGCTGAGAGATGCATCTGCTGGGTTACCGCCGGGGGGTTCATCCCAGAAGCCAGCCAGCCCTCTAGATGTGTTCCTGGATCTGGTCTGACACTGCCAAGGGTGCCTTCACCCACCCCAGCCCCGTTCTACACAACACACCACCCAGCGCTTGCTGAATGACAGGCCCATTGCGATTCCTGACTCCGAGATAGTGCCACACCAATGCCGCTTGGCATTGACTCCAGGGCTGGTCACGCCTTATCTGCAACAGGACTTTGCTAGCCTTAGTTAACCGAAGATGGGGCTAGATGAAGAGGGGTATGGACCTCTTGATGATCATTGGGATAGATGAAGAGGGGTATGGACCCTTTGAGGAGAACGTCAACCATGCAGACAACTGGTATGAGGAGCTGGAATATTCGAGGAGTCTGGATACCTCCCCTGACTCTGGCATGCTGTCCCCTCCGGGCCCGGTTTTGAGAAAGGTGCATCCTTTGACACGTAGTACATAGAGCAGCGGAGATCCTGGCTCTCCAACTGCTAGCAGTTGAGGTCAAGACCAATGTGTTGATGGATGTGCTTCACCCACTGGTAAGCTCTGCTGAGCCATTGCTCCCCTTTGATGTGGCCTTCACGGACGTTCTTCTGGTGGCCTTGGTGAAACCTTGCACAGGGACTCCTGTGCAGTGCATGATCGCCCGTCGCTATTGTCCAGCTTCAGAGGACCCAGCCTTCCTCTTCCTGCATCCCTCCCCTGAAGTCTTCGTTGTGCAGGCCTCCACATCCTAGGTCTACCTAAACATTCCCTCTACCGGACAGGGAAACCAAAAGGCTGGACAACTTTGGAAAGAGAAACTTCCCTTCCACCAGTTTGGCCTTGCAGTCGGTGAACACCACATGCCTCTTGGGCCGATATTCCCATGCTCTGTGGGACTCAGTTGCAAAGCTGCTGCCCATGTTCCCTGAAGAGGGCCAAACAATGCTGAACCAAGCACTCTTGGACGGTCGGGATGCAGCTAAGTTCTCCATCAGGTGCAGACTGGGCAGCACAGACTCTTTCTGCAGGGTCACAGCGTTTACTTTGGCACTTGGCTGCTATGCCTAGTTGCATTTCGCTGACTTTTTGGGAAATGTTCAAGCCTCCTTGATTGATATGTCCTTCAGTGACTTTCCCCTATTTTGCAAAGTCACGGCCAGGGCCCCTATGGGCACAGTCCCAGCCCTACCTGCCTGCCCAGCATACCACCCAGTCATTTTCTGGCTGGGGTTGTGTATCCCACAGAGGGCGCAGGAGACAGTCCCAGCATGCTGTCTCGTCCCCCACACCTCTAGCTGCCCCAGCCTCCAGGCCACTTTAGTCAGCCCTTCACCCAGCACAAACATCCCATTGGTGACAGGATCAGACAACACCTGCCCAAATGGACCGAAATCACGTTCAACAAGTGGTTGCTCCAAATTTTGCAGAGATTATGTGCTTTCCTTTGTGGTAACTATCTCTTCTTGCTCCCTCAGGAGGTGGAAGTTCTATTGGCCAAATAATCCAACAAGAGGGTGCCAGAAGTACGATGTGATTGCTATCACGCTACTTTCTGGTGCAAAAAACACAATTGAGTCCTCCACCACATCCTAAATCTGTGCCCCCTCAATGCCTTCCTGAAGAAAGAGAAATTCAAAATGCTGACATTGGCTCAGGTCTTAACTGTCCAGGACCCTGGAGATTAGATGGCAGTATTGTACTTGCAGGACACTTATTTTCACATTCCCATTCTGTGAGTCCACTGCCTTTACCTGCAGTTTACAAGCATTTCCAATTTGCTGTGCTCCCTTTTGGCCTCACCAGTGCCCCCCTTCGGGTGTTCATGAAAGTGATGGTGGTAGTTGCAGCTCACCTTCGGATGTCAGGGGTCCCAGACTTCCCCCTACCTCGACCACTGGCTGCTGAAGGCAGGCTCGCCCCAGGCAGTTGTCACCCACCACCAGACAACGGACAACGCCTGCATTCACTGTGGTCCACTATCAACATGCTGAAGTCACACCTGACTCCTTCTCAGACGCTTCCTTTCATGTGAGCTATTCTGAGCATGATGCAGTTCTGCACCTACCCTCTGAAGCCGAGAGTCTGGGACATTTGGGCTATGATACTGATGTTCAACCTTTGTCCCGGACTTTGATGCGACTGATTCTGAGGCTGCTTGGACTGATGGCCTTTTGCATCCTGCTGTCGAAGTACGCCCAATGGTACATGTGCAAGAACCGGAAGTCTCAGCGGGCTACACTTCACGGGAAACTCTCCAACCTAGTCCAGAATAATGTTTCTGGTGAATACTCTGAATATAGATTTCTTACAGCCTTCGCACCTCCCCATACTGAACAGCGAAAAGGTTTCAAGTTAGGAATCTGCACACTTGTAGTACCGATTGTTTACAATGTCTAAAGGCACGGAAACAGACAAGCAATAAACTGATGTCAGCGCACAGACGGGATGCCTATTTCTGGCTCTCCTCTGTCACTTCAAGGGTGGTGTGGAGTCAGCACGGAGCTGAATCATGCCATCTAGCGCACGTAGAAACATTGATAGAGAAAATGCTATTGTGGCCAGTCTGGTGACTGGTTAGAATGCTGAGGTGAGGGATCTGGGGTTAGGTAGAAAATCTACCAGAAAGAGCATTACCAAGTGTTCTAACGTCTTTCCTCTTTCCTCCCCACCTGTGTGAAAAAGAATCTCATCAGCTATGCGAATAATGCATTGTGGACCAAGGGAGTAGACACAGCACATCTCATGAATCAGAAATCTTCTTTGAAGACAAACAACTTGCTACACTAGATGGCAATAGTATGCGGAGTGTGTGATTTTACAACACTACACATTATGAACAGCTTCTGACAGGGAAATTGAGATTTTCTTATTTTATCTATTTAAGGTGCATCATATGGAGAAGAAAATATTTAGCCCAGAGATTAGGTACTCAAAAAGTCCACTAGATAAGACCTCTTGATCAACACAATAATTGCAATTGGTTAGGTTAGGGGG
This sequence comes from Triturus cristatus, assembly GCF_964204655.1. Classification (NCBI taxonomy): domain Eukaryota; kingdom Metazoa; phylum Chordata; class Amphibia; order Caudata; family Salamandridae; genus Triturus; species Triturus cristatus. Next base: position 377,708,544 of record NC_140590.1, on the reverse strand, counting down.
AGAGTGGCAAATGCCATTCTCCCTAGACAGTAATGGGTTCATTAAGGTCATTGCAGTCGGTTTGACTAAATCCATCTTTGAAACAGCTTTACAGTATTTATTCTTCTCGTCTTTACATTAATCTTGTCTTTCCTCTCCATCCAAACTAGGGAAAGAATCATATCCAACAAGCTAGTACGTCGTGCTGAGAAGAGACTAAAGGAGGTCCTCCTGCAAGTGGAGGAGGAAAGGCGCAACGCAGACCAATACAAGGACCAGGTATGCAGTAAGGTCTCTTATGCTTTTTTTGTCAAGTCCTCCCCAATAAATGGACCTTTTGCCTCAAATTTGCTAAGTTGCATAAAAGTCTCAATAAAGACGCTGAATCGTGTACCTTTCATTGGAAGCCTATCTTGATAATGTAGTTGGTTTGTATTTCACTGACTGTGTATAACGCCACAAATAAATATAAATGGGCAATATTATCCTTACTAATATTAGTATTAGTAATATCGATTTGTTTTAATAATCAAATTATTATTTACAATAATTTTTGATGATTATTAGAACTACTAGAGTTCTAGTATTAGCATTGTTGCAATATTAATATTGCAATTTAGTTTTCTAGTCATAGTAATTTTCTAATTTTCTAGATTGATAAAGTTACCTATTTAAACTATTCACATTAATATTCATACTCTTCCCGTTCCATCAATATTATTACTAGTAATCATTTTATTTAAATATTTATTTTCAAAAACCTCATTATCGCTTCATTTCTAAACATTTAGAAGACCCCCAATTTCATAAAATGTCAACAAACCACAGAGGCTGACTTGCAGTGCGTATGGAGTGTGACATCAGTTTGCAACAACAGCACCATTGTCACAGCCTACTTTGGCTCTCACCTCCTTTCCTTTCCTTCCCTTCATCTTATCACGATCTCTAAAACCTTGATGATAATGACACCACTTGATTCCATGCATACTGTCACCCAGAGAAACACTTTTAGGTAGTTTAAGTGGTCTACATATAGTTACCTTCCTTGCGATCTCCATCCTAAGACTGCTTCATGCGCCTGTCAACATATTGCGTGCCCTATTCTTGTTTCATTCAAAGCCCACAAAGGGGTACTTTACTGCCATACCCGGAATGCCACAGGAACCTTCTTCTAGGACCATGTCCCAGTCTTGCAGTGCATTCATCCTCCCAAATGTCTTTAGGGACTTCAGTCACCAGTCGGTACCCTTATTCAACCAGCATCTCATTGATCAGTCTGGATCTCTAACCCCCCCTCCCCATAACCCTGTCTTATTCCCCTAATCAGATTGGCAACGCTCTGAACCCACATATCAGGATCACTATATCAGATGTCAGATAGTACGCAATTATTTGGTTCATCTCTTTGGCCCTGTCAGCTTCCATAGTCATTAGCCTCTCATCACCTGTATTCCTTCCTTCTCCCCAGCAGTGGATCTAGCCTAAGCCTCTTCCTGTTAGATGCAGCTATATCCACAACATTGCAAGTGGAAGAAGTCAGGCACAAGAAGAGCTGCATTTTTTCCCAAAAAAGGGTGAAGTTTGCAGCCATTACTGCTTTTTAAGAAAAATAAATGCTCCATAAACCTCTTTTTTTCAAGGTCCCTGTTGTGATTTCCTGGAAGTGATTCCTCTTGAAATGAGACCTTCTCCTCAATAGGTACTTATAGTGTTTTCAAAAATGATAGGCCTATATTTTGTGCCACTTCACTTTACAACAAATTCCTTGGAAAGCAGCTTTCCTACAAGCCACCACTTCACCACAAATGGTTAGTGAAATTCTAACTCTAAAGGAACCATATATGGTGTTCCATAAAGAAAAATTTGTTACAAGAACTCTTCCACGTTTTTGCTCAAAAGTAGTTTTAGAATTCCACGACAATCAAATTATTTCTCTTCCATCCTTTTTCCACAGCCCCTCCTCTCCCACATGAGGTCTGCATATTCCTTGGGTGGTAGATGGGTATAGGAAATTGAATAAACTTTTTGTTAATTATGGTCCCTTTGCATGTGTTTGACTACTCCGAAACAGTCCATTTCCTGGTTGATTGTTTCTTGTATTCTTTTTTTGTTGTCAAAAATGCTAATGGACCTTTGTCTGGTAAGCTCAGAGACAATTTGACACTCGGTAAAGGGGCTACCCCTGCATTGCGCAGAACCATATCCATTTGTAATGTGGCCTTTTGGGGGTCCATGCATTCGTTTCTTAAACATTATTGTCTGGCCTGAATTTACAGCGCAGATGCTCAGTTGGGTCATGCTTCTTTAAAGAATTTGTTTGGGTACTGTATTTCTTTTTCCTTACCCTTTTGTAATATTCGGCTTTCCAGTCTATTCATTACTTGTGACCATAACTGAAGATCCCAAAGAGGAGAAGGAATAATTGACTATAATCATAGCGCTCTAAAAAATGAGAACTGTCCTAAGTGCCACAGGCACGAGATGATAGGTTACTAAAAGAGTGCCTCTCCACAAAGAAGCAGTGCCATTTATCGTGACTCTTTAGGCTGACGGTCTATTTGGCTACTTTGTCCTTCTTGTCACACAATTTTCTTTTAATTGTTCTTTAAAAAGTGTGTGTGTGTGTGCCTGAGTGCAGCAGTGACCTTGTCTTACCCTGACTGCCGGGCCATGGCTCCGAAAACTTTGCATAGCGGGCCCGAATGTACTTGAGGCCCGGGAGTCCGCGCCATTCAAGGTCCCGGTCCCGTGGGAGGTTGAGGGACCGGTCACGTAGCCGCCACCATCGTTCGACAAAGTCTTCACTCTCGGGGTCAGGTAAGACGAAACACAAGAAGTCAAAGAAAGCGACGTCGCTCGACGCCTTCCCCTAGCCTGTCGCGCGACATGGCTGACGGTGCGGGTAGTGCCACCCCTGCGGCTCCAGCGGAACCTACGTAGTTGCCGACGGCCTACCTGCCTTTCCTGGGTCCGTCGGCGACTCCGGCCCAGCTGCAGGAATTTCTGTCAGCCATGGGCCGTCTCTTTGGCCCGTCGGGCCCCGCAGGCTCGCCTTCGGGCCCTGCGGGTCCGACTGGGGGTCCTCGCCTTTCGTCGATGGCTCCGTGCCTGACGTCGACGGCTCCGGCCTCGGTGCCGTGAGACCCCCATGGAGCCATGCATGGATCCCAGTGGATGTCGGTTGACTTGGTACGACCTCCACTGACATCGGCGTCTACGGCACTGCCGCTGGCGTCGGCCGGCTCCCCGGCCGATGTCGTCCCCAGCTTCAATCCCGACATGGAGACGGTGCCGAACCAGTGTCGGTCGATGCCGATTTCGACACCGATGGGGGAATTTTTATCCCTTTCTCCATCCTCCTCCTTCTTTCCATCCTGCCCAGCAGGTTACGGAGGATGGAGAGGAGTGGGAGGGGTCTGAAGACCCTCTCGCAACCCAATGCGAGTTATACCCGGACTGGGCAGAGGATTTGGAGGATGGAGGCGATCTGGGTTTCTGTCCAGAACCTGGCGCACTGTCTCCTTTTACCGTGGCTACGGAGGAGGGTGGTACTTATTCAGTGGTGTTGCGTACTGTCTCCTTCTACCGTGGCTACGGAGGAGGGTGGTACTTATTCAGTGGTGTTGCGTAGGGCAGCAGGACTAACCCCCTGACCGAAGTGCTTCGGCCGGCGCCTTCCTCTGTGGTGCTGCTGCTGCCCTTTAATGATGCACTTTCGGACGTTCTTTTGGGCACCTGGTCCAGGCCCAACACAGGGGCTCCTATGGATAGGAACGTGGCCCAACGCCATTGCCCAGCCCCGGCCGACCCCATTTTCCTCTCCCAACACCCTACCCCTGAGAGCTTGGTTGTCCAAGCCTCTGCGTCTCTGAGCGCATTCCCTTCCGCACCTCCGGACAGGGTATCCAAGAAACTGGAGCAGTTTGGGAAGAAGATTTTCTCTTCCGCCAGTTCAGGGTTGCGGTCTGTGAACACCGCATGCCTCTTGGGCCGTTATTCCCACTCTGTGTGTGATACGGTGGCGCAGGTGCTGCCTCAGTGTCCGGAGGAGGCCCGAACGGTGCTCTCTCAAGCTATTGCTGAGGGGAGAGATGCAGCCAAGTTCACGATTCGTTGTGGCCTTGACACCGCCGACTCGCTGGGCAGAGCAATTTCCACGACCGTGGCGCTACGCCGTCTTGCCTGGCTGAGAACGACTGGCTTTTCTGGGGATGTCCAGAACACTCTGATGGACATGCTTTTTGATGGCACACGTTTGTTTCAAAGCCACAGGCCTGCGTAGCAACAGTTTCAGCGCATCTGCGGACGTGGTACCCGCCGAGGTAGGTCACAGGGCCAGTGGGCGGGTAAGTCCACCACCTCCCCAGTCACCACTGCCTCCAAACCTTCCTAGTCTGTCGTTTCAGGCCCACCAGACGCCAGTGGGTGGCAGGATTCGCTATCACCTCCCCCACTGGCGCACCATCACTTTGGACAGGTGGATTTTACAGATTGTCTGAAGGGGCTAATCCCTTCCTTTCGAAACCACCCCTCCAGCCATGCCAACTCAGTACCACCGCATGTCGGGGGATCACTTGGCACTTCTCCAGCAGGAAGTAGCGGCCCTTTTGGCCAAGGAGGCCATCGAGCGTGTTCCGACGCCAGAAGTAGGTCGTGGTTGTTACTCCCACTACTTCTTAGTTCCGAAAAAGGACAAGGGCCTGCATCCTATCATAGACCTTCGGAACGTAAATTGCTTCCTCCCGAAGGAGAAGTTCAAAATGCTCACACTTGCTCAGGTCTTGTCTGCCCTAGACCCGCAAGACTGGATGGTAGCTTTGGATTTACAGGACGCTTTTTTCATATCCCCGTCCTGCCGGTCCACCGGGGTTACCCTGCGGCTGACAGTAGCCTTACCAGCGCCCCTCGGGTGTTCACGAAAGTGATGGCGGTGGTCGCAGCTCATCTACGCAGATCATGGGTTTCAGTCTTCCCCCTATCTCGACGACTGGTTACTGAAGGCAGGCTCGCCCCAGGCAGTCGTCTCCCACCTCCAGACAACGGCCGACCTCCTGCATTTGCTGGGGTTCTCCATCAACGTGCCAAAGTTGCACCTGATTCCCTCTCAGAAGCTCCTCTTTATCAGAGCGGTCTGAGCACGGCACAGTTTCGGGTTTATCCTCCCGAACAGCGAGTCCAGGACATTCGGGCTATGTTTCCGATCTTTCGACCCTGTCCGAGTACGTCCAGGTCTCGGAGGGCACTGCACGACAGTTGCAGTGGTGGCTCACGAACCAGCATTGGGTAAGCAGCAGATCACTCTCCCTTCCTGTTGGACCCGGCCTCGTAGAATGGCCCTCCGTGCCCCCGCACCACCGAAACCTGGTACATACAGCCCAAGCCCCCGGCCCCGCCGAACCTCCCCACCAGGACACACGCACCGACCCGGACATCCCCGTCCCTGGCCTCTCCCCTTTCGGCCACCCCGGGCCCGAGTGCCCACTTCATGCACCAAGATGGCCGCCCGGCCCCAGCGCGACCCGGGCATAGAGGCGCCACTCCGGCTGGAGGACATCCCGCTTCCAGGGGATGAGAGAGGGAGGAGCAGTTTCTATCGCACCTCTGAACTCCCCCGGGACGATGGGTTTTGATCGGCCCTCCGGCCTCCCTGAGGGCTGGCTCCACGCCTGCTGGGTGTCTGGGACTCCTCCCGACCCGGCCCTGAAAGAATAAAAAGACTATAGCAGGAAATCCCGACAAGCGACCCCCAGGTGACAAGACCCCTGCCTGCACAGACTCCGGACATCAAAGAGGGGTCAAACTATAACAAGGGGTGCTCTGGGGCTGTCCGGCAGATTCGACGCTGGAACAACGAGAGCCTGCTGACGTGGTCGCGGCTCCTGGAACTGGAACTCACCTGAGCCCTGCTGAGTGACTCGCGGCTCCCTGAAGATCGTAAGACCTCCGAACTTGTACCTGAGCCCTGCTGAGTGACTCGCGGCTCCCTGAAGATCGTAAGACCTCCGAACTTGTACCTGAGCCCTGCTGAGTGACTCGCGGCTCCCTGAAGATCGTAAGACCTCTGAACTTGTACCTGAGCCCCGCTGAGTGACTCGCGGCTCCCTGAAGATCGTAAGACCTCCAAACTTGTACCTGAGCCCGTGCTCACCTTGTACATATTTGCAGTGATACCTGTTTGATAAAACTTGTTCTGAGAATACCCAGTGTGGTCCCTCTGTGTCGTGTGGTGCCAGAAGTACGATCCTAGTTGCGAGAGTCCTCCCCCTGGGGAATCTCCCGCCAGTGCCCGGCTACGATACTTTGAGGGTGGGTCTCAGGGTAGTCAGGACCCCCTTTCCGGGCTCCTCTGAGGTCGCCGTCTAACATTGGTGGCAAGCGACGGGATTCGGGCCCATCACCTAGAGATCGTACAGTAAACGACGGACGCACGACCAACAAAGATGGCAGAAGGAAGCGCCACGAGCTCCGCAGAAACCAACGCCAACAGAGTGTTCCAGGTGGAGCATCTGGAAGAATACACACACAAAGAGCTAAAACAATTTTGCAAAGAACTTAAAATCGCTACCACTGGCCTCAACACTAAGGAAGACTTGCAGAAAGCACTGAAAACTTGGGTGGAGACCGGGGCCTCCCGCCCGGAAGGCACGGGAGAGCGCCCCGACGAAGCCGAACCCCCCCAAAGTGAAAGCAGTAGCAATCAGGTGCGAGGCATCGTACCAGACGGGGGCCTATCCCCGGAAGAGCTCGCGGACAGAGAGAGAAGCCGCAGTCATGAACTCGAGTTAGCCAAACTCAAAATCGAGGGCGAATTGAAGTTAGCGGAGAAGAAGCTAGCAGTAGAGCAAATGCGTGTACAAGGTGAACTGGAAGAAAAGAAGCTCCAACGGGAGCACGAAGGAAGAAAGCTCCAACTGGAGCACGAACGGAGCTTAAAGGAACTCGAGCTCAAGGCCCGAAATGAGGACGGGAGGCCCTCGGGGAACCGAGAGACGGCCCCCCCAGCGGAACAGAAGGTCCACATCCCCAAGGATGTGGTCAAAGAATATTATAAAAACGATGACATTCAGCAATGGTTTCGGGCCTACGAGGTCGCCATGACCTCCCATCGGATTCCACAGAAGGACTGGGGGGCGGGGTTGTGGGGACGGTTTCTGAGCGAAGGAAGGGACACCCTGCTCGACCTACCCCTCTCCCTGCAGACCTCCTACAGCCACATGAAAGAGGCTCTCCTCACAAGATACGGCCTCACCCCAGAAATGTACCGCCAACGGTTCCGGGACTGCAGGAAGATCCCGGGCACCACCTGGGTGGAGTATGTAAACTTTTTTAGTCGGGCCTTCGATGGGTGGGTCAAGGGCAGCAAAGTCACCACCCTTGCCGAACTCACTGACCTCATGTTATGGGAACATCTGGCTGCGAACTGCTTCGTAGAGCTACGTCAACATCTGCTGGATAGCAAGCTCACAGATCCCCGGAAGCTGGCCGTGGAGGCCGACCGCTGGACCAACACCCGGGTCTCCCGGGGCATGGTAGGAGAGTACCCCCGAACCAGTCAGGGACCACCCCGCCAGAGAGGGGGAGGGAACCAGGGAGGGCCGAGGGAGTCCCAGCCTAGCCCCCCGAAGACACCACCTCCACCTTTCCCGGCGCCCCCCCCACCAGTAACAGGGCCCCCTGGGAGACGGGGACACCGGGTGACCGTCACATGTTTCCGCTGCCAGAAACCCGGGCACTACGCCAATGACCCAGAGTGCCCCATGGCCACCCAAGTCACCCCTGCGAGACAGATAGCCAACGTGGCCCTAGGGGAGGAGGTTGAGGAAGCCGAGGAGTGGGAACCAGCCGCGATGGCCCTAGTATCCCTGGGAGATAGGGAAATGATCCCTGGTAGCCTCCTACCGTCCAATACACAGAAATATGGGCAGCTCGTCAAGATCAATGGCCACCAGGTAGAGGCCCTGCGGGACACCGGGGCCAGTATCACCGGTGTCCTCAGGCACCTAGTTCCCGAGGAGCAGATCCTCCCCAATGTCTTTTGCCCCGTGATATCTGCAGACAATAGGGAAAGTATGTGTCAGGTGGCCCTGGTGCCATTTGAGTGGGGAGGGGTGATAGGTAAACTCAAGGTGGCCGTAAGAACCTCCCAGCCGGTCGACTGCCTCTTAGGGAACGACCTGGAGAGTTCTCCCTGGAAGCACGTAGAGCGCAAGGCCCACCTAGGAATGATGGGACTCCCCGAGTGGGTGTGTGCCACCACCCGATCTATGACCGCCCGACTCACTCCCCGGAGAGAAATCGAGAGCACCCCAGTCGAAGTAGCCAGCACCGTCCCCGCCGAGGGTCCTCCCGTTCCCCCATCGGAAGGGTCCGTCGCCAGCGACGAACCCACACCATCCGACCCCGCCCCGGTCCCCGAGTTGGGGGATCTACCCGAGTTGGCCCATTGGCGCCACGAGGGCGGGCCCACCCGAGAAGAATTTTGCCAGGAACAAGCCACCTGTCCTTCCCTGGTCGGGCTGCGACGCCAGGCCGAGGGCCAAGCCGCAGGTGACCAGACCGGAACGCACCGAATCTATTGGGAGAATAACGTCCTGTATAGTGAGCAGAAATCAGTGGAGCTGGGATCCGGACGGGTACTGGTGGTACCTCTCCGCTTCCGGGATTTCCTCCTGGGCTTAGCCCACGATGTCCCCCTCGCCGGTCACCTGGGTCAGGACAAGACCTACAGCCGTCTCGTGACCCATTTTTATTGGCCTAAGATGAAAGCAGCGGTAGAGGCCCACTGCAAGTCCTGCCCCACGTGCCAAGCCAGTGGGAAGAGTGGGGGGAAGCGCAAGGCTCCCCTCCAACCCTTCCCGGTCGTCAGTACCCCCTTCGAACGAGTCGGGATCGACATCGTGGGGCCACTGGACCCCCCCACCTCCCAAGGTCACCGTTTCATCTTGGTCCTAGTGGACCACGCCACCCGCTACCCAGAGGCCATTCCCCTACGCACCATTACGGCCCCCGTGGTGGGCCGGGCCCTGATGGGGATCTTCTCCAGGGTGGGTTTCCCCCGTGAGGTCGTGAGCGATCGCGGCACTAATTTTATATCCAGGTATATGACGTCCCTGTGGCAACAATGTGGGGTGTCCTATAAGTTCACCACCCCGTACCATCCCCAAGGGAACGGCCTAGTAGAGAGGTTTAATAGGACTTTGAAAGGGATGATCGCTGGCCTAGAAGAGCCCCTCCGGCGTAAGTGGGACGTCCTGCTCCCCTGCCTCTTGTTCGCTTACCGGGAGGTCCCCCAGAAGTCCTTAGGGTTCAGCCCGTTTGAATTACTCTATGGGCACCCCGTCCGAGGTCCCCTCAGTTTAGTTAAGGAAGGGTGGGAGGCAGCACCCCAGACCATCCCCCGAGATGTGTTCCAATATGTCCTGGCTCTCCGGAACCAGACCAGGAGGTTCCGAGAACTCCCGGTTGGCCTCGGCCAACCTGGAGGCGAGTCAAGAAGAAATGAAGCGCTGGTACGACCAGAATGCTACTCTGGTCGAGTTCCAGCCGGGCCAGCAGGTGTGGGTCATGGCCCCCGTGAAGCCTGGCGCTCTCCAGGACCGATGGACTGGGCCCTACAAAGTGGTCGAGAAGAAGAGCCAAGTCACCTACTTGGTGGACGTCCAGTCGCCTCGGGATCCCCTCCGGGTCCTGCACGTGAACCGCCTCAAGCCTCACTTCCAGCGGACAGAACTGAGCCTCCTGCTGGCCACCGATGACGGGGCCGAAGATGAGTCGGATCCCCTCCCGGACCTCCTGTGTATCAAGGAGCAGGATGGCTCCGTGGAAGGAGTGAACCTCTCCCCAGCCCTCACGGCCCAGCAACAAGCGGACTGCCGCCAGCTCCTAAGACAATTTTCTGACCTCTTCTCCCTGACCCCCCGGGTCACCAACTGGTGTGTTCATGATGTGGACACCGGGGACAGCCCGCCGGTGAGACACCGAGCCTACCGGGTTCCTGACCGGGTCCGGTCCTGCATTCAAGCGGAAGTCTCGAAGATGTTGACCCTGGGGGTGATCGAGCCCTCTGACAGTCCCTGGGCCAGCCCCGTGGTCCTGGTCCCGAAGGCAGCGGCCCCCGGTGTCGCCCCCGAGCTCCGATTCTGCGTGGACTACCAGGGGCTCAATGACGTTACCCGAGCCGATGCCCACCCCATTCCACGAGCCGACGAACTCATTGACCGACTAGGGGCAGCCCGGTTCCTCAGCACATTCGACCTCACCTGCGGATACTGGCAGATTGCGCTCACCGAAGGGGCCAAAGAGCGGTCCGCTTTCTCCACCCCCGATGGGCACTACCGCTTCCGCGTAATGCCCTTCGGGATGAAAAATGCCCCGGCCACTTTCCAGCGACTGGTGAATAGAGTCCTGGCCGGGCTAGAACAGTTCAGCGCGGCATACCTGGACGACATCGCTGTCTTCAGTTCAGAGTGGAGTGAGCACCTCCAGCACCTCCGAAGGGTGCTAATCGCCCTGCGCCAGGCAGGCCTCACAGTAAAAGCCAGCAAGTGCCAGATCGGGCAAGGATCCGTGGTCTACTTGGGGCACCAGGTCGGGAGTGGCCAGGTCGCCCCGCTACAGCCAAAGTTCGACGCCATCCTGGCCTGGGAACCACCCATCACCCAGACGGAGGTCCGAGCCTTTCTGGGACTCACGGGCTACTACCGAAGATTCATTCGGGGGTATGGCAGCCTTGTCGGCCCTCTCACAGAACTCACGTCTAAAAAACAGCCAAAGAAAGTGCAGTGGACGGCTGCCTGCCAGGAAGCTTTCGATGCCCTAAAAAGGGCCATGTGTACTGCCCCCGTCCTCCAGGCTCCCGACTACGCCAAGGAGTTCATAGTCCAAACCGATGCCTCCGAGCATGGCATTGGGGCCGTCCTGTCCCAAGTAAATGACCAAGGCCTAGACCAGCCCGTCGCCTTCCTCAGTCGGCGGCTGTTGCCCCGAGAACAAAGATGGAGCACCATAGAGCGCGAAGCCTTTGCCGTGGTCTGGGCACTCAAAAAGCTACGACCCTACCTGTTTGGCACCCATTTCAGAGTCCAAACTGACCATCGGCCCTTACGTTGGCTCATGCAGATGCGAGGAGAAAACCCCAAGCTACTGCGGTGGTCAATCTCCCTCCAGGGGATGGATTTCACCGTGGAACACCGCCCTGGTACGGACCATGCCAATGCTGACGGCCTCTCCCGGTTCTTCCGCCTCAGCGAAGAGAACCCCCCAAGCTGATGGGCAGTTCTCTCCGGCTTTCAGCTGGGGGGGACGCGTGTTGGACCCGGCCTCGTAGAATGGCCCTCCGTGCCCCCGCACCACCGAAACCTGGTACATACAGCCCAAGCCCCCGGCCCCGCCGAACCTCCCCACCAGGACACACGCACCGACCCGGACATCCCCGTCCCTGGCCTCTCCCCTTTCGGCCACCCCGGGCCCGCGTGCCCACTTCATGCACCAAGATGGCCGCCCGGCCCCAGCGCGACCCGGGCATAGAGGCGCCACTCCGGCTGGAGGACATCCCGCTTCCAGGGGATGAGAGAGGGAGGAGCAGTTTCTATCGCACCTCTGAACTCCCCCGGGACGATGGGTTTCGATCGGCCCTCCGGCCTCCCTGAGGGCTGGCTCCACGCCTGCTGGGTGTCTGGGACTCCTCCCGACCCGGCCCTGAAAGAATCAAAAGACTATAGCAGGAAATCCCGACAAGCGACCCCCAGGTGACAAGACCCCTGCCTGCACAGACTCCGGACATCAAAGAGGGGTCGAACTATAACAAGGGGTGCTCTGGGGCTGTCCGGCAGATTCGACGCTGGAACAACGAGAGCCTGCTGACGTGGTCGCGGCTCCTGGAACTGGAACTCACCTGAGCCCTGCTGAGTGACTCGCGGCTCCCTGAAGATCGTAAGACCTCCGAACTTGTACCTGAGCCCTGCTGAGTGACTCGCGGCTCCCTGAAGATCGTAAGACCTCCGAACTTGTACCTGAGCCCTGCTGAGTGACTCGCGGCTCCCTGAAGATCGTAAGACCTCCGAACTTGTACCTGAGCCCCGCTGAGTGACTCGCGGCTCCCTGAAGATCGTAAGACCTCCAAACTTGTACCTGAGCCCGTGCTCACCTTGTACATATTTGCAGTGATACCTGTTTGATAAAACTTGTTCTGAGAATACCCAGTGTGGTCCCTCTGTGTCGTGTGGTGCCAGAAGTACGATCCTAGTTGCGAGAGTCCTCCCCCTGGGGAATCTCCCGCCAGTGCCCGGCTACGATACTTTGAGGGTGGGTCTCAGGGTAGTCAGGACCCCCTTTCCGGGCTCCTCTGAGGTCGCCGTCTAACACTTACCCAACCAGAGCACACAGTGGAGACGGATGCGTCCCTCCTGGGATGGCGGCGGCCACATGGGAGAGGTGGAGATCAGAGGTCTGTGGTCTCCGGCGGAGTCCAGGCTCCATATCAACCTTCTGGAGCTCCGGGCGATCCTACTTGCACTGAAGGCATTCCTTCCCTCTGTCAAGGGGAGAGTAGTGCAGGTGTTCACAGACAACACCACTGCCATGTGGTACTGCAACAAGCAAGGCGGGGTGGGGTCGTGGACCCTATGTCAGGAGGCTCTGCGTCTCTGGACATGGCTGGAACGTCCAGGCATTTCCTTGGTAGTTCAACACTTGGCAGGTTCTTTGAACGCCAGGGCGGACAAACTCAGCCGCAGGTGCATGATGAATCACCAATAGGATCTTCACTCGGAGGTGGCGCAAGGTCTCTTTCAACATTGAGGAGAGCCTTGGTTAGATCTATTCACCACCGAAGAGAACGCGCAATGTCATCAGTTCTGCACGTTTGAATTTCCAAGGCGGCACTCGCTCGGCGACGCTTTTTGTCACAAGTGGAGTTGCGGTCTATTGTACGCCTTTCCTCCTATACCACTTCTACCCAGAGTGCTGAAGAAGATCAGGCGCGACCAGGCCCAAGTCATTCTTGTGGCCCCGGACTGGGCTCGAAGAGTTTGGTATCCTGAGCTACTCAGTGTGAGCGTGGATCCCCCGATCCGACTGCCTCTTCGGGAGGATCTTCTGTCGCAGCAGCAGGGGATGGTCCTCCACCCGAACCTGTCCAGCCTCCACCTCCTTGCGTGGAGATTGAGCAGTGACCGTTGATTCCATTTGACTTGCCTCCTGAAGTCTGTGATATCATTTTGGCAGCCAGGCATCCCTCCACTAAATAGGTATACGCCTGCTGGTGGAACAAATTTGTGGCATGGTGCACAGCAAAGACTGTAGATCCTCTTTCTGCCTCTCTTTCAGAAGTCCTTTTGTTCCTTCTTTCTTTGACCTGGCAGGGCTCTGCTCTGGACACTATTAAGGGCTACCTTTCAGCAATTTCGGCCTTTCTCAGGCTCCCTGATCAGCCCTCTTTTCAAGTCCCCTGTCGTAAGTAGATTTCTCAAAGGCATTACTCACCTTTCCCCTCCTATTCCGTTAGTGATGCCGCAGTGGGACTTGAATCTGGTTCTTACTTACTCCTTTTGAGCTGCTTCACAACTGTCCTCTTCGTATACGGACTTTAAAGACTGCTTTCCTGGTTGCCATCACCTCCGCTAGGCGCGTGAGTGAGCTCCAGGCTCTTTCCTGTAGCCCTCCTTTTTTGTCTGTTCATCCGGACAAGGTTGTGCTCGTCCTTCCTTCTTGCCAAAGGTTGTTACTGCCTTCCACATCGGGCAAACTATCACCCTGCCCACTTTCTTTCCGCCTCCGCACCATTCTACCAGGGCGACAGCAGCTACTACTGCATTGGGACGTGGTGTCGCCCTGCAAGTCATCTGTCAGGCAGCCACGTGGACCTCGCTGCACACTTTTTCTAAGCATTATTGCCTTTACAGCCAGGTCAGGAGAGACTGCTTCTTTGGCCGTTCTGTTCTCCGTGACTTTCTGGTGTGATCTTGGTTTGCAGACCCACCACCGGGGTTGGTATTTCTGGGGTATCTATTCTAAGATAAGGAATCTATCACTAACCTGTCTCTTTCAGATGCACAAGTTACTTACCTTCGGTAACAATATATCTGTAAGAGATATTAGTTATTGATAGATTCCTTACTGCCCCACCCATTCTCCCCATTCTGCGAACTGATTTCTAGGGTTAAGGTCATCCCTTTCAGGGCCCTAGTTTCAATGCACCAGTGGTCAGTATCTTGCATGGCTCTGCGTTCCTGGTGCGGAAAGTCGTGTACAGAACTGACGTTGGCGCGCGAGGCCTACGACTGATGCGGAGCCGCACAACGCCACCTTCTGACATCCAGGAGTACTGCTGACGAAAACTTTCCGTCTCCAGTCTGACGCCTGGGGGTAATTCTAAGGTAAGGAATCTATTACTAACTAATGTCTCTTACAGATCTATCGTTACCAAAGGTAAGTAACTAGTGTGTTGGTGGTATGGTAATTGGTCCGACTACCACGGAAAATGCCGGACGATTTCTAAATTCGGTTGTGGCGAGGGGCATAAAGTAAATTGGAATATCAAGTTATGGAACGACCATGTTACGGAAGTAAGGATTACTATGTGGAGTATGGAGGACTATCAAAAAGAACTGTGACAGTAAGAGAGTGAGAATTCCCTGAAACTATGAAAAACTATGTCATCAAAGCCAGAATGGGTGAAATATTATTTTAAGGGAGTTGCCAATTGGTTTCTAATATCTGTGAACTAGACTGTCATGGCTGTGAAGAACATTGGTTCCTGCATTGAGGTAGTAACAGTTCTAGGTCTCTTGTCATGATTGGCCATCCAATGAAAGTACATCTTTCACTTTTTAAATGCAATTAGATCTTTGCCGCATTGTTTGGAAGTGAGTTTTGAGAAAGGCTAGCGCCAAACGCATCAACTTGCTATTAAAATAATGTATAAATTGGCCCTGTGAGTGTTTCGCAATTCTTTTGGGACTGTATGACTATATTATGTGGATCCACCTCCACAAAACGATTAGCACACGTCCTGAGTGCAGCAGTGCCTTAGGTGGAAGTGTGTGTATGTATGTGTGTGTGTGTGTGTGTGTGTGTGTGTGTGTGTGTGTATATATATATATATATATATATATATATATATATATATACATACATACATGTGTGTGTGTGTGTGTATATGTATGTGTAAATATATATATGTGTGTGTATATGTATGTATATATATGTGTGTGTGTGTGTGTATATGTTATAAGCCTAAATTGCTGGAGAAGTTTATGCGCACAGAGATCACGAAGTTGTGGGAGGCCAAGTCACTGCAAAAATATCGCGAAAGAGGCAGCGTCCCACGCGGACTGAGGATAATGCTGGCGCCCAGTTTTGAGCAGCCCAACCCTGACATGCTCAAAGAATGAACCACGAGTAACTTGGAGGCATCAATGGGACCGGTAGTCATATTGATTAAATATGCGGAGATTGACAGAATTAAGACGCAAAAGGAAATAGATCGCATCAATGAGGAGCTTGACACACTGGAACAAAAAGATGCAATCGCCAAAGGTGAAGAAGAAATTAAGACGCGCCTAAAAAAAACATGAGGAAACGATCAAGGCGCGCAAAATCTTCAAATTTGCCCATGATAAGACGGATTATGAATGCCGGCAAATTTTCACCTTCGCGAGGAAATACGACACAATCAGGCAACAAAGAATGAACAAGCCAAACCAGCAAGTGCAAGCCAAACCCCTCACAAGTAACCGCAATGAAACCGGTGCAGTCAATCTCAGCTTGGGTGAAGAGATGGATTTTTTAGTGTTCGACCGGAGACAAACCCTAGGCCACGGCCTCCAAAGAAACAAAACACCGGCGCAACCTGAGGAGGCACGAAAGACGTAAACTCAGAAAAGCCCAAGCCAAACTACAGAAGGAGAGGAAACTGGAGGAACAAGTAAAATCTGATGCCAAAACCATCATCAACCTAAGCGCGATATATCTATCTGAGGCGGGAAAACAACTCCTCGCGTTTGGTCTTACTTTCTGCCCCGAGAGCAGTTTTGATTACAGGAACACGCGGATTGATGTGTATAAGTTTATCAGAAAACTGAAATTGATCAAGTTTTTCAAATCAAAACAGGGTAATCTCAACCAGCAATCGACTTTGATTCCTATGCCTCCAGCGGTTCCTAATTTGACTGTCGCAGACATCCCCACTCTCCGTTTGTTAGGTGAATTAGAAATGTCAAGTACGCCTAAGCCAACTCAACAATTTCTCCATGACGAAGGAATTGAGAGCTCCATCAGAATACCTAGCCCCTTATAACCCCACTCCACATTCACACCTGTGATGCCATGGGATGCTATTGACATTTACAGCGACATCATAACAGAGGAACTCAAGGCTCTACACCTTAAAACATCGCGGCAATCTACCAGACGCAGACATTGGAATCAAAAGCACAATGAACTGATGAATAAACTCAAAAACGAGAATGAAGTTATCATCAATAAGGCTGACAAAACGGGGAACGTTGTGCTTTGGCCGCGACACCTGTATCTGGAGGAGGCAAACAGACATTTGGCCGATGTCAGTTGCTACAAAGTGTCAAACCATAAAGAGGTGGCAAGCAGCAACAAAGAACTCAGGAAACATCTGAATGCATTCAGAGCACAAGGCCAATTGAGTAAAGAAGAATACCTATTTCTAAACACTGAGTCACCGGTCCTCCCCATCGTGTATTTCCTACCTAACGTGCACAAAAACACCAACCCGATCCCTGGGCGGCCAATCATCTCGGCAAGGAAAAGTATATGTTAGAACATTTCAAAGTATGTTGACTTTTTCCTCCAGGACTTAGTTTCCAGTCAACAATCGTACCTGAAAGATACTAGTGACTTTTTGCTTAAAATCAAGAACATAGAGGGGAGGCGTGGCCAAGATGGCGACCTAATCGGACGCAACTCCCGGAGGCTCCTCGCTGAGGGTCCCCCCTCCCCGGTTCACTGCCATTAAGATCCCCAACTGGGCTCCCTAAGTACGTGGTACAGCTTGGGCACACGGAACGCCGTCACCGGGAGCTGCTTGTATGATTCGGGGCAGCGCGGTGACTCTCCTTCTGCCTGGCGCGTCCCGATGAAAATGGCGCCCGAGCCGCGCTCGGCGCGGATGGATGCCGTGGCGGGCCGCCGCTAGTTCCTGGTGTTGGGGGAAGCTTCCAGACCGGCCACAGACTTCGATGGGGGTGCCTGCTGTCTTATGAGGGCCGGCGGCTGCGCGTGACGAGGCCTTCCGGACATCGGGAGAAGAGCGGCCCGAGGCGGAGAGCCGGGAACCAGCGTGATCGCGCCCGGGGCCGGAGGGCCTCCGTCAACAGGTGATCGCTGCAGCCGCGGGCGCCGCGAGGCAGAGGCCGGGAGATGGACTGAGCGCCAGGCGGTGGGCAGCGATATCGCCTCCAGTCCTGTTACCCGGCCGGGACTGGCGGTGGGTGCGCGCCTGCAGGCCCTAATCGAGGTAGAGCGCGAGGCGCAGGAGAACAGGCAGAGAGAAGGACATTGGCCTCCCAAAGTGCCCGTCCCAGCAGAGGGCAGCTAGCGGTTGCTGGACTTCGCAGCGCTCACGCTTAAGTAGCACACAGAGGCCTACTAGCAACAGGTGGAGGGCGGCCCGAGTGGGTGTCGGGCCCTGCGGGCGGGCCCTCGCCAGACACGGAATAGCGGCCTGGGACGGGTCCGAACACGGAGGCCCTCTCTTCGCGCCCGGTTGGGTGGGCCGCCTCCACGGCGAAGGTTGGCTGACATCGCTAGGCACCCCCACATGTGAGGTTGGCAACGGTGAGTGAGAACGCACCAGGGGCCTAAGCTAGGTCCAGATCGAATACCTGGTGCTGGGGGTGCTTCGCCAGATCGAGGGGGCCGCCCGTCTGGGGCCTGTTGCGCAGGAGCAGTCACCGGTGGAGCGGCAGAAGAAGCAAAGTGGTCTGGTGGGCGGCCCGGGCCCGAAAGCCCACATGCATGGATAGGTCACCTTGGACTGTCTCCAGAGCTCCTGGAGGGGGGCGGAGAGCCCCCTGACCCCCTCTCTCCGCCTCGGCGTGCACATCAGGATAGCCCATTGCTGGGGGTCCGGCCGGGGGACCTGCGGTGAGTGAGCGGACATGCGAGGTGAAGCCGTGGGACGATTGCGGAACAGGTCGGGCAGTGGAGCAGCGTTTCCTTAGTCAGCTGGACACCTTAGCAACCCCCGAGCAGAGGAGCAGTGTGCGATTAGATGGCGCTGGTGGGTGCCGCAAGATGGCGGTATGAGGAAGAAGGGGGAGAGAACACTCAAAGAAATGCTCACCAAAACCTCTGCGCCGGGGGACGCTGCGCTGGCGTCCCAGCCCCACCCTGACCAGGAGCCGAAGTACATGCCTATCACTAGAGAGTTTCTGGAGAGGCTCTTTAACACGCTCCGAGACGACTTTCAGACTCTGAAACAGGAGGTTGCAGGCGAAGTCAGAGAAATACGCCGTGAGGTTGACGACTTTGGGGAGCGGGTAGCAGTCATTGAAAATGGAGAACAGTCCAGGAGCGAGGAAGTAGAGCTCCTACAGCAAGAAACTGTCCGCCTCAAGGAGCAGCAGGTAGAGCTCCAAGCGCACGCTGAAGATTTGGAGAATCGGTCACGACGCAACAACATTCGCGTCAGGGGGGTCCCGCTGCGAGAAGAAGGAGCAGACGTGGCTGGATACCTCCGGGACCTCTTCAGGGAAATCCTTGTTGAGCCTTCGGATTTTGAGATTCGTATAGATCGAGCACACAGGGTGGGAGCTGGGAGGCGGGCTTCGGCGCCTTCTCCTGACATTCTTGCCTTCCTGCCGGACTTCCAGTTGAAAGAACGTATACTCAGGGAGGCCCGGCTGAAACAGCCTCTCTAATATCAGGGTCGGCCTGTGGCCCTCTTTCAGGATCTAGCTTCCCTCACCCTGCAGAAGAGGAAAGCATTCAAGGAAGTGACAGCCTACTCGAAAGACAAGGGTGTGCCGTATTCATGGGGACACCCCTTCCGCCTCATCTCCAAATGGAAGGGCAAGTTGCAGCAGCTGCGCTCACTCCAAGAAACTTGTGATCTTTTGGGCCTAGCGCGCCGCAGCCGGGCGTCCTCCCCCAGCCCCTCGCAGCAATCGACAGGGAACGGATGGCGGAGGGTGGGGCGCAGGCGCTCGCCCACAACTGAATCAAAGCCGGACGCAGTGGCTATATCCCAAGAGAGGGTATCTGCCCTGGAAGCGGTGCTGCGTGATACTTTGACTCCCGAGTGACGTTGAAGAAGCACATGGGGATTCCACAGCAAGAAACTATGGCTGACCTGGGGAGGAGGGGGGGGAGCCGGAGTTGATGGAGCTACACGAAGACCCTACTCTCTCCTTTTTTTTTTTTCCTCTCCATTTGCCGGCATCTCTGGAGGGCGGGCATTGGACAATGGTGGCTTGTTGGGGGTGCTCTGTTGGGGTTAGGGAGGGGAGGAGGCAACGGGGGGTGAGGGGGTCGGTTGAGGTTTGGGTAGGGGGAGGAGGGGAGACAGGGGCAGTTTTGGTGGGTCACCCTAGAGGAGGTTTAGTTGGGGGTTGGGGGGGGTTGGGAGAGGGAGGGCAGGGATGGGAGTTGAGGGGAAGGGGGGTAGGGGGGTACTGGTGTGCAGCCAAAGGGAGAACATGGTTGAAGGTGACATCTATGAGTGGGTGCTTCAAAGCGGAATCCTTACGTTAGCTTCCCTTCCACACAGGCTCCTATGGCTCCGCTGAAACACACTCAGCGACCTACCACATCTACCCTTGCGACCCAAGTCCTCACTCTCAATGTGAAGGGGCTGAATAACCCCATCAAGAGACGGGCGATTCTTAGCTATTTGGAGAACTCTGGGGCTTCGATCTGCCTGTTACAGGAAACACATCTGTTGTCCAAGGATTGGCACAGAATGAGATCTCTGGCATTTCCCCACCAATTCTACTCTTCTGGTCCCTGCTACAACACCCAGACGTCACGCAGCAGGTTCTTAAATGCATCACTGACTATTTGACAGCTAATGACACTCCTGATATATCTTTGGCTACACTGTGGGGAGCCCTTAAAGCAGTGTTGAGAGGGGAAATAATAGCCATGTCAGCGGCTGACAACAAAATCCAAACAGAGTAGAGGGAGATGTTAGCCGCTAAGGTGGCAGAACTCGAGAGAGTACACAGTCGCACCGGTGCCCCACGAATGTGGCGGCAGTTGAAATCAGCCAGGGCCCAATTGGCTATCCTGGACCTTGATAGGGCGGAGTATGCCGCCTTGTGGCTTAAACACTCCTACTACATAGGGGGGGATAAAACGGGGAAGCTACTTGCGAGCAAACTCCGAGCCCGGGCTCAACGCTCCAAAATTGCGGCCCTTCACACTTCATCCGGAGAGTGGGTTGAAGGCGACGAGCAGATCGCTGAAGCCCTTTGTGACTTTTACGCAAATCTGTATAGCAGAGATCCTACGGTCGACGATACAGGGGAAGCTTATCTCAGCCAGGCGGCGGTAACAGCCCTTGATGCGTCCGGTGCCACGGTGTTAGACGAGTGGAGGAAGTCATAGGCTCTATCTCCCGCCTCAAGCCGCTGAAATCACCGGGGCCGGATGGGTTCTCAGCGGGCTTCTATAAGGCCTTCTGTCAACCCCTCGCCCCGATACTGACTCGCCTGTTCAACTCCTTCGAGGGCCCGGGTTCTATCCCTGCTGACATGCTAGCAGCCGATATTGTCGTCATTCCCAAACCCGGGAAAGATCCTACTCAGTGCGCAGCATACCGTCCAATCTCCCTACTCAATCTTGACCTAAAGCTATTTACGGGCGTCTTGGCGGCCAGGTTGGGCCCCCGTCTGCCGGGCATAATTGAACCCGACCAATCGGGTTTCATACCCAACAGACAAAGCAGCGACAACACCAAACGGTTAATGCATTTGATAGACAAGGCCCATTATATGGGACTGGACGCTATCTTACTCTCAGTCGACGCTGAGAAGGCGTTCGACAGAGTGGATTGGGGCTTTCTGGACAGAACATTAGAGCGCTTTGGTATGGGGAACCGGTTTCGGGCCTGGGTCGCAAGCTGCTACGACCAACCCCAAGCGACGATCCGGGTCAGTGGGATCAGTTCCCGGCCGTTTGACATTCGGCAGGGCACTAGGCAGGGGTGTCCTCTTTCTCCTCTGCTCTTTGCACTATACATCGAACCCCTAGCGCAACGGATCATAGACAACCCCCACATCTCGAGTATCCCCTTGGGGGGGGGGGGGGGGGAACGTCACACTGTTAATTTGTATGCAGACGACATCTTAGCAACCCTTGATACACCCAGTCCGTCGGTCCCAGCTTTTTTGCAGGAGCTGACTGCTTTTGGCAAAGTTTCGGGTCTTAAAGTCAACGTTGGGAAATCTATGCTGATGCCTCTGGGCCTTAACGAGACTGCTGCTGAGGGCACGTTTCCAGGGTTCGGGGATCTGTGACCCCAAACAGAGATTCCATACTTGGGGATCACTCTTACTCCGTCCACTGACCAAACAGTTGCGTACAACTATTCTAATCTCCTTTCCCAAATCACTCGGGATCTTCGCCGGTGGCAGACTCATCCCCTGTCGCTGTTGGCCGAGTAGCAGCGGTCAAAATGTCCATTTTGCCTAAAATACTGTATATATATTTCAGACTATTCCGGTAGGACCCCCCATTCGCTATATTCGTTCATTGCAACAAGAGATACATAATTTTATTTGGGCTGGGAAACGCCCGAGGGTACGTAGGGACTTAGCCTACCGACCCCCGGATGACGGGGGCCTGGGTATTCCCCATCTACTGACACTATAGAGCGACGCAACTGTGTTACCTTGTAGAATGGAGTCGACCGGAGTCAGAGAAAAGATGGCTCTTCCAGGACAGGGCGATGGCTGGCCTCTCTTTGTGGAAGATACCTTTTCTGAAACCTTCGGATAGACCAAAGTACCTCCACAGATCTCCCATCACTCGCTCCGTACTACGTGTGTGGGATGCGGTGGCGACCCAGCGGAACCTTACTTCCTTCCCGTTGCCGCTCACACCCTTATTTGACAACCCAGATTTCCCCCCGGGATTCGAAACACGGGCATTCCCACAGTGGCGAGCTTCGGCCTGTAGATCTGCAGGACACCTCTTCGATTTAGACGGGTTCCTCCCTTACACTGAGTTGTCTACTTGGCATGGGATCAAGGACCCCAAAAGATTTCAATATTTCCAACTTCGCCATTGGCTACTTCCGCCCGACACGCGCGCTCTTGTTAGCAGACACCTTACGACCTATGAGAAATGGCTATTGTCGAAGCATTCTGACCGTAAGTTGATTTCTGACTTATACCTCTTGTTACGCCCACTGGCACCCTGGGAGCGCTCGGCAGGGCAGCGACGGTGGGAGATAGAACTGAGCAGGAACCTCTCGCTAAAGGAATGGCAACAGATCTACTATAGAGCGAATCACACTGCTAGGAACACAGCCAGCAGGGAAGCAGCAGTTAAAGTCGCCCTTTACTGGTACCTGACCCCGGCCAGACTGCACAAAATTAACCCAGATCGGAGTCCCACTTGCTGGAGGGGCTGCGATGAGGAGGGTACGCTGACGCACATCCTCTGGGACTGTAGGGAGGTGACAGGCTACTGGACAGCAGTCCTCAATGATATTGACTCTTATTTTGAAACCGAAATACCCCGCTTTCCTGCCTATGCCCTCCTAGGGTTGTCCAACTCACTCACCTTCCCATTGAAATCCATTCGGGGAAAACAATTTGGGCTAGTAATGGGTGCAGCAGTACACCATATCTTATCACTTTGGGGCACGCAAACTCGCCCGACGCACACTGGGTGGCTGCATAAATTGTGGTATATTATTGGGATGGAACGGCTACACGCTAATCTCACCCACTCCGCAGATTCCTTTCGTACTATCTGGCGCCCCATCCTTTCTTTGCTGGCACAGGAATTTAACGAAGTCACATGCCCCAAATACCTCCGCTTGCTCAGATTCACTGACGCCCCACAGTCCACGAATAAAGCTTAGGAGATACCTCATTGACACGCTCAAACGGCACAGCTGCACACCGGTAACAGGGAGGGAGGGTGGGGGGGAAGTTGGGGGAGTTGGGTTAGGGAGGGAGGGAGGCAGGGGGAAAAGGGCGGGGGGTCGGACCAGGGAATGGACTTACGTACGGCCCTTCCAACCATGCACTACGTGCCGGGCCTAATGTTGGACATTCTCTTCTGTCGGGCACGATCCTTGGTAAATGGCTTTGGCTACGTAAAATTGGGCTACGCCACTACACATAAGTGTGGGGGTCGGTAGGCCGCACATGGGCGGTGGTGGGTCTGTTTGCCTGTAGGACTGCCTGCTTGAAACTAATAAATAAAGTTATTAAAACAAAAAAAAATCAAGAACATACCATGGCGTGATGACTATTTGTTAATATCACTCGACATCACAGCACTATATACGAGCATACGCCACAGTGAGGGATTAGCTACATGCAAATATTTCCTTGATAAGAGACCGATTCACTGTCATAAGCATAATGAATTCATCTTGTTTCTGATCAATTGGTGTCTTGAACACAATTTCTTTGTTTAATAAAACTGTGTACCAGCAGCTCAGGGGTGTGGCCATGGGAGCCTGCTTTTCACCTAGCTATGAATGTTTACATGTTGGCTGGTGGGAGGAGCGGGCCCTCATGGTCGATCACTCGGAGGCATGGAATGACCACATCGTGTCCTGGCTTAGGTATATAGATGAAGTTTGTTATTTGGCGAGGTGATGCAAACAGTGCGAAGGCATTCATAGCTGAGATCAATACAAATGATCTCAACCGGAAATTCAACACCATCATTAGTGACCTCTCCATTGAATTCTTAGACGTCATGCTCTATATCTCCAATGGCACTTTCCACTCCAAACTTCACAGGAAGCACACGGCACGTAACTCGACCCTACACGCCGCAAGTTTTCATCCCAGGCACTTAATAGCTAGCATTCCCTACGGTGAAATGCTCCGTCTGTGTAGGATTTGCAGCACTCGGGAAGACCTGATGGAGTGTCAAAGTGAGGCTGCCGAGAGATTGAGGGCACGTGGTTATTCGACCAGTAACATCCGGAAAGCCACAGAAAGAGCTAATGCCATTCCCCTAGAAGAACT
The DNA here is from genome assembly GCF_964204655.1 of Triturus cristatus. Lineage (NCBI taxonomy): Eukaryota > Metazoa > Chordata > Amphibia > Caudata > Salamandridae > Triturus > Triturus cristatus. The sequence goes on along the minus strand of NC_140590.1, from coordinate 377,684,374 downwards.
CCTTATGGGCAAACCCACACCTGAAACCAGTAGCGCAAGGCAGCATTCTTGCTGAGCCAGCTAGCACAGTTGGCACCAGACTCATCATAACCCACAACACAGAGGAAAAAGCCATCAGATCAGCCATCAATAAACATTGGGGTATCATCAAATCTGACCCCACTCTGGGCTTACTGGTTGCAGACCACCCTGATATCATCTACAGGCGTGCGTTCTCTATGCGTGATGCATTAGTGAGAAACAGTCCAGAAATCAAAACCACACAGAACTGGCTGGCTGACAGAAAGGGTTGTGTGAAATGCAATAGTTGTAGAGCCTGCAAATTTGGAAAAAACATCCACATTCAGAAGTGCACCACTCATTATTATGTACCGTCTCACATGCAGAACAGACTTTGCTATTTACATCCTGGAATGCAAATGTGGGTTACGCTACATTGGCAGTACCAAGCTACAGGTGCATTTGCATATTCTGCAGCACCTAAGAGCTATCGTCAACAGTGATCCGGCTTACCCTGTAGCCAGGCATTTCAAGGAGGTGCACAATAACAACTTAGATCACCTTCAATACTCCGTGATAGACTGCATACCCACACTGAGACGTGGTGGTAATAGGGAGAAGCTTCTGCGTCAGTTGGAAAGCAGATATATCCTTCAGTTCAACACCAAGACACCCACAGGCCTCAACACTAGTGAGGATTTGCATCACTTCCTGTGATTTCTTTATTACTTGTTCCCTCTGAGATACCTGTTATTTCTTATCTCTTATTTCTTATATATATGTGTGTGTACCATTTCTGCGTTAGTTTTGAAGTCTGCCATATCTGCACTGTGCATACACTGAGCACACCAAACCATGAAGTTCGAGTTGGAGAACTCGCTCACATCAATTTGCTAATCTGAAACGGCATTCGTGCATTGTATTTTATTTTCACTGCCAGCATTGCGCAGCATCTGTGTTCCATTTGAACTGTTTATGTTCATTACATGCTTTACGCAAGAACTTATTTTTCCCATGATTTATTCTTCGCTCGACTATAGCCTCAGAATATATAGGCATTTGTGGGCTACATTGGGCCAACATATAGCATTTATTACTCTTTATATTCCGCATTCGCCACATTTTTTATTAGCACCCATATGAAGAGGTATCGCATCGCGTCACCATCACTATCATTATTTTTGCGCACTAAGCACACACGCCTCCTCATATGTGTACATATCACAGCACATATCCCTCACACTCACTTTTTCACTTTATTATACTCCAGTGGCGAGTATCCTTGCATTTATGCGGTAATATTGAAGTTAGGCTGCCTCGAGGACCCATTAGCGCTGTCTGACACTACAGACTTTGTTGTGCATTAAGCAGACTTTAAATCACAGGCTCCTTGCACTTTCATTAAGCGTGTACTGTCATATTATGCCAGTCACTCACACTGCGCTGCATTCCCCAACCCGCCAGCTGTTTATTGCTCCCTGTAACCTCATGGCACTCATGGCCTTAAATATGGGAACACTAGTCTCCAGTAGGGGGTTAACGGGAAGCCTGTTAGTTCGCTGGTCACGTAGCAACTTACTTTTTCCAAGTAGGTTGCAAAGCGCGAACACTGATCTCTACACAGTCTGTTTTTCTTCTTCTGCCTCATATGTATGTGTACCACATAGTCTGTTCATTATGTCCCTTCAAGACAGTATTTTGCTGATGTCATTGTCACTAATCCAGGTAAAGCAGCGCTACAGTAAAAGCAAACCACATGTGGTAAAATGCCTATTCACTTCAATCAAAATGGAAAAAATACTAACACTGTCACTTGTATATATTGCACCATTTCGAACAGTGCGCTATGTGAACAAGGCCGCAAGTCTGGCGACCGAAACACGTGATTTGGACAATGATGTTTGAATGAACTACACTTACCTGCATCCTTGCTTACGGAGTCTGTACCCTGGTGTTGCGCCGTTCCAGCTGGTTTCGCTTTGGGAGTCCGAGTTTCTGCAGAAAGAGTGTTTCTTGTTTTTAGGTCTCGGCTAGCGAAGGCTGCGCTTGCGCAGTCTCACTCGCGAGATATAATGACTTGGAGAAGAGGGGCTTGAACCCGCCCCTCTTCTCCATTGGCTGGCCTCTTGAATGCTGGCCAGCCATTGGAGAAGAGGTTTGTCACTCCGAACAGGCCCCGTCCTTTTCGGATTCGGGGGCGTGTTTTTTCGTTACTTTTTGATGGGCGTGTTTAAACGCCCCCGAATCGGAAAATGCCGCTGCCTTTCTCCGAGGCATTTCTGCTCCGCCTCGGAGAAAGGCAGTGGTGTGCTTGTTTCCTCCTGTTGGAGGAGAGGCAGCGAAGGGCGCCCGAGAAGCGACAAAAGGCCTGCATCCTAGTCCACAAAAAGCAGCAAGGTAGCGAACTCTCCCAATTCAGGCAAACTAAGCGAAATTACCTTTCCTCTTGGGAACAATGATGGCAAGAAAACACACTTAAATCTGGCAAGGTAATGTTACGGTTATGTCATGATTACGTTTTTATACGCACCGAGAGCGCCGCGACGTCACTGTAATATTCCATTCCGTCTCCGGGTGACATTGCGCACCAGTCTTTCAGCTCCTGACGACCCAGCCTGCAGACCGAGGCAGCGGCGACGCACTCATCCTACAGTCTAGCCATGAAGATCTGGACCTCCGAGCACGTCTTTTAGTGAGTCCGAGGGGGGAGTAGGGAGCCGGTTGTCGGGAAGGAGAGTGTCTGTTCGCCGGTCCTCTCTCCCGGCTTGACATGGCCGCCGCAGGCGAGTTTCAAGGTATAGGGGAGTGCGGGGTGCATCTTCGCGGCGGAGACTAGGCGGCCAAACCCTCGGGCCTTCTCTGGCTGCCTGTAGGAGGCCTCAGTGCGCACGGGGAACTCGAGTGGAGGTTCAGGCTGGTAGACATCCGGAGTCCATTTGAATAACAAGTAGCTGACACAGAAAATTAGATAATTTTAAATGAAAACATGACATATCGGTTTTGTGTGTTGCGGCCGTTGGGCCGTTATCTGTGCAGTTTTGAAATTATTTATTCAACTGTAAACGTAAGTAGACTCGATACGCCTCGGTTTGGGGGTTGTTGAATGAGTTTAAAAGGAAGGGCACCCACATAGGTCATCGTGCCCACAATGCCTTGTGATAAAGATGTCTTTGGTCCGGCCGTTCAGGCAGGGGTCACCCAGCAACTTGTCAATTGGAGCTCAGTGGCTTAAAAGTCTGCCGCTGACATCTGCTGTCGCGAGTGCAAACCTCGGCAATTCTATTTTCGATATCAGTTTATTAACGTTATGTATGTTTTACGCTGCAGTAATGGGTAATCAATTCCAACGAGTTTTCCTGCATTTACGTGCACGTTCCCTAACACTATGGTAATGCAATGCGCCTTGAGGCTGCTGCATGTGGTACGGTCACAAAATGAATAAACTTGATTGGTGTTTTCCATCACAGACTAAGAGGCAAAGTCCTCACACTCTTGCGTGTTGAAGCGCATTAAAGCTTAAGTGTTATTTCTCGCGTTTTTTCACTAAGGTGTGAGCTTCCTATTTTGAATTGAATGGCACAGTTTAAAGTGCTGACAACTGAATTAGAATTGAGGTCTGCTGGATTTACCATAGATTACGTAACTGCTTCCACCCACGTTTCAATTGGGTGAGGTGTTAATATTCCCCTGCCCAAAACAATGGGGTAGTGTATTTCCCCACGATCGATGCATAGTGTCATCGATGTCAAACGTGTAGGATTCTAGGAGATATGTCCTGTCTCAAGAATATGTATTAATTTGATGTTCTTTAAAACGATTTTTTTTCTTCGTGTGCAATTTGTGGGCAACCGTATGTGTGGCAGACTGAAATGTCGCTGTCCTGTTTATGTCCTCCTACAAAGGCGTGCCTGTGCGATTAATGTGCGGCCACGTAAGAACTGGAGGTAAAGCAAAATGAATGGAGGCGTCAAGTTTGGCTTATTTATAACCTTGAAGATGGTCGACGTGCCAAGTTCGTACAATAGCAGTGCCACAGCATGATGATGAACGCGCACAGCCCCATCTTTTTTCCTTGGTTTGGGGTGGGGGAGTGAGGTAGGGAGGTGTGTTCTTTCAATCGTTTAACAGATTGCATTTTTGTTGTTGTCTTTTTTATGTCTGTCCAACCAGGGCCTCTTAATGTTACTTTATGTGTATAAAATACCTACTTATAGAGCTTTCGGCCCGCGCACTTCATTCATCGATATGTTACTGTGCCATTCACGTTTTAATTCTGCCCACTTCATCCGCTATCTAACTTCAGTGAGAGGTGAGCTTATACTTTTTTTTAATGATATTATAAACCTATTTCTTGTGCAGTTTTAGAAGGAATGGTTTTAGTCTTGGGTTACACATTTTGTATGTATTTTATAAACTGATTTTTTTTTATTGTACGAGATTTATATAATTAAAAACAAAAAATTGAGACGAGTATTACTTCTCACCAAGAGCACATCACTAAGAACACATCCATACACAAAGTAGGTCCCTTAAGTGTCAGGACTACTGTGGCGATGTGTGCTTTGAGACCAAACAAATTTTTTTGCTGTCAGCTATTTCTTTTTTTTTTTTTCCCAATTGATGAGTCTGGCAGCCTCACAACAACAATAAAGTTTTGCTAGTAATATAATAGAACCAGCCAGCGCCACACCGGTTTGCTCTGCCAATGATTGTTATAATGATGTAATATCCCATGCGATATTATATTTGTCACAAGAGGTTTAAGAGTTGGTTTCAGCACTGAGAGTGTGGTAACCGTAGTGTTAGATAAGATGAGTCCGCGTGGACCGATACATCCTAGTCACGCAGATTCTCCTTGATGTATCTGGCTGTGTTTGACACCATTGATGTCCCGATTCTGTTAAATCAGATGGACTTTCTGCAGATTGGTGGTAGTGTGTTAAACTGGTGTCAAAGTTTTCAGCCTGGTCAATAAGTCCAGATTTAATTAAAGGGTCTGCTCTGAACAAAAGCAGTTAAAATGTGGAGTTCCGCTGGGTTCAGTACTGCCCATCCTGTTTTTTAACTTGAATGTAATGCCTCTTTGCTTACATTGTCCACTGCAATTATAGGTGCAGGTGATGCACAGATTGTATTTCAAATCCATAATCATCAAGCCTATCTGATGTTTTGAGGTCAAGCCTCGTTAACGTGTAAACCTGGGTGTCATATAATAGGTTCCATTTAAATGGTGTAAAATACAAGGGTTTTGCTACCACTTACATATTTGCAACTACGAATTCTGGCCCCCATTGATGGGAACCAAACCAGTACTGGAGCAAAAGGTGAAAAAATTAGGGATGTTAGACTCAAACCTGCAAATAGAGGATCACATTAACTAAGTAATTAAAAAAATTCCGCTTTGGTGGCTCTGTGTGTGTAGGTGGCTCTGTGTGTGTGGGTGGCTCTGTGTGTGTGGGTGGCTCTGTTTGTGTGTGGGTGGCTCTGTGTGTGGGTTCAAATGCAATAGGTCTCTCATTTGAGAGTGATTAAGCTATTGACATTGTAAATAACAATGCCGTTTCTTTAAATGTTTTAAAAACAAAAATAATGTCATGAGCAATGCCAATAGCTCTAACTTTAACAATGCCGAGACCATTGCATTGTAAATGCTTGTTCTAGTAACTTGGCGCCTTCTGAGGAATCTTCACAAAACTTTACAAAAAAGTTCATCTACCTTAGCTCCTTACTGGAAAGTTTTAGGGTGATCCGTCAAGCGAGGGCTGAGAATATGGGGGTCTCAAAACACTTTTTTTCACCATGCAGTTTCTATGGGGAAAATTAGACAATGATATATTAAATAGCGGCTGAACAGGATTACACCAAATTTGGTAGAAAGCTTGATCTTTACCAGAGTTCTCTTTGTAATTTGGTGTAAATCTGTTCAGTCGTTTTAGAGAATTTAAGGTTAAAAAAATAGCAAGAACTAAAGAACCCTATCCAAATAAAAAACCCTATCCAAAGTGATTTTCATGACCTCCGCTACCCTTTATCACACGTTTCTAATGTTCCTTTTTTGTAAAAATTGCATTCCGGCTCATTGATTACACTTTATCTGGCCCAAGCAGGAGAGTACAGCCTGAGCCGGAGATTCCAGCCCGACTGCGTACGTAAAGCTACGATTCGAAAAAGGATGTAAAGTTAGACTTTTGTCTCAGATTGCCTTTGTGAATCGGGCCCAGGATATTTCCAGATCCATATTGGTGATTGGGGTTGTTCTCAGTACGAATCTGCCTTAGGAAGAGGCCCCAAATGTGCTTACATAATCCATCTCCCTTGTCACCGGGGGCCTCAAGTGTATTCTTCAGTAGGTCTAAAGTTTGGCTGCAGTGGCGATCTATTCTAGAAGATAGGAGAATGGTCTCATAGTGCTCTATGTAAGTGACAACAATGTAGTATAATGATATCTTGAGGAGGGCATCCTCTGATTGTTGCTCAATGCCGGCCTTTGTCTATTTAGGGCCCTGCAAGCAAGCTTTCCACAAGCCACACACAGTTGTTGGTTGCAAGCTCCTCTAGTCTGTTCTTGGTGCATTTCTCTCTTGCTTAATTGCATTTGTAAATAAAGATTTGTAGTTTTTAAGTTGAAAGTGAATTATTATGATATATATGGCATACCACAGAGTAAATTGTCCATTGTGAAATAAAAAAGTTTACTTGGTTCTGTTTTTTGAGGAATGGGCTAAAGTATATTGCTAGTATGTACAGACGAGACATTAATTTGACCTGTTTCGTTATTCTTTTATCCTGATAATAGATGGAGAAGTTACACATTCGCATGAAGCAGCTGAAGCGCCAAGTAGAGGAGTCCGAAGAGGAGGCAACGCGAGCCAATAACAACAGGCGCAGACTGCAGCGGGAGCTGGAAGATGTAACTGAGACAGCAGAGTCTATGAACAGGGAGGTCAACAACCTCAGAAGCAGGCTTCGGTAAGGCAGCTTGATGCACTGCTCTGTGAAGCAAAAAGAGAAAAAAATTAGGCACATCTTGCTACCCCTCCTCTTCCAGATGTATTAACTGTGCAGTGTTTGATAGGTGTTCATGTAATCTTCATTGGTATTATTGGTATATTTGGTGCTTCATGTTCTTGGAAACTCAAGAGGTCCTAGGTGACCTTTCAGTCTTGATATAGCAACAGATATTTAATTAGAATATCTAGTTTGAAAACAATCTCGATCAATGTGTAGTTGGATGGGTGTCTAGGTAATGAGCTAATAAGCTAGATTCATTTAAGGTTTGACAGAGAGCGACATACCTAGCTTTATGGATTGCAGTTGGACAGCTGCCTAGCTTTTATTCAAGGTGAATCTATTTCTATTCAGATAGATGTCCACTCAGATTAATGCTTAGGTACATAGATGGATGGCTGTTTGGATAGATATCTATTTTGCTGGTTCAGATGAGACTATGTTGAACGGTTTTCGAGGAGGATAGGTTAAATCTATAGTTGGTGGTGGTTTAATTGCTAGGGGGGCAGCATACTAATAGGGACAGACCCATGGTTATATTCATGGCTAATTGGCTGATTGAATGGATACATTTCTTGGTGGCTGGCTGCCTGGGTGGTTCATTTCTAGTTCCATACTTCCCTACTTTTGTGGGTGTCTAGTTCGTTGGATATCTTGTTAGCAGATAGCTAGTAGGTCATGAGCTTGTTTTGCTAGATGCCTGTTTGGAGAAAATACCAAATCCGACTGATGCCTACTTTGGCAGGGACCTAGTTTGGGGAGCTTACATAATGGACCCTTTGGGGATCTTAAGGTGCAGAGATGCCTAGCTGCTTGGGTGCCTCGTTGAGTAGATGTTTGTAAATTACTGATGATCATACCAAGCATTCTCATGGTTCTCATATGTGTACTTGTGACTTGTTAATGCATTTCTTTTACAACAGTTCCCACCCTCAATTAGTGATTGTCTATTTTTGCATTCTGGGGCAAATAACCAAGCGGCAATGTTTTCTATATGTCAGTAAGAGCAGAGGGCAAACATCATGTAATTGTGATAGATAATGTTTCTTTCTAGTGTATAGAATTTTTGCTTTGTTGGGCAAGCACATTATTTTCAACCAAAGCACGCTATGGTAGGATAATGAGGGCAAAATAATTAAAAGCCCACCAAAACCTCTCTATATGGTGAATACGGCTGCTTGTGTGGTGGAGACATAAAGCAATTCACCTTATGTTTTCTTTGAAATGACACTCATTCATTTGATGCAGTTGACATGCCAGTCCATGCTACTTCCTTCTCTATTTTTATTTTTTCACCCTATTTCTACCTTGTGATCTTCCTGCGTGTTTGTTCTTCATTTATTCACTCATTCTCTCGTTTTGTTTCTCCTTTTTCTGCCTTTGCATCTGTCACTCATCTCTCTACCCATCAACTTAACAGCAAGCTAGAGCGACTGCAGCGCAAGTACGTGGTTCCGTATAATCCTGCATGACCAGTGTGCTGCCTGACATGTTCTCAACTACTTTGAGTGCTTCTCTGGGCAGCCATCCTTTCATGAATGGTGGCTTTATTGGAATGGGGAGAAACGCAGTCCAAGCTCACTAGTGCATCTCACACATACCTTTAGCTAGTTAGTGAATTTGCTGCAAATTACTCCCTCTGTAGTGCACATGTAGAACCTTGCTAACTTGTTTGTTTGTACCTTGTGTGGCTATAGATACACATTTTCTGCATACCTCTGCATCTAGGCTTGGGCCCGGAAGTTTGCAACTTATTTTTGTTGGAAGATGTTTCAAGTCACAAGAACTGTTGACAAAGGTGCTGTTCCCTGAGGCCTCTGACGTTGGGCAGTAAGAAGCCAAACATCTACTCCAGGAGCCTTAGGGACCTGAAGAGATAATGCATTGATGAAAGCACTAAACCACATCAGTGCCAACACAAATCACCAAGATAAATCTATTCAGGATGTGCTTTGCACACTTCTACTATCTATTGGTGTGTGTGGATGTTCCAAGTTGTTTTTGTTTAATGTAAAGATTTCAGTTTTGAGATGATTTGTGAATCCTCCCCAAAAGGGACACTGCACCCTGACAAAGGCTCCACCTTAGTTTGTTTTTACCTCCATTCGGTTTGGATGTACTTTTTGGAGCTCTGGGACCATCCAGTAGCAGAAAGCAATCATTGGAGTCCAAACACTGCACTCGTTTTTTGACAGAAACAAGAACACTGTATGACAGTCAATCCCTTCCGAGTTAACCAGTCTGTATTCAAGCAGTTCATATGAGAACAACTCATAGGAGAGTGGGTTCTGGGTTCTTCCAGATCTGCCCTAAATGCAACAGCAAGTTCCCCTGGTCTGACCAGCATAGGATATGCAACCTTTGCTTACTAAGAGACCCCGAGCAATCAGCCTGACAGGTCATCAAAAACAAAAAGACCATCTGTTACATAAGAGAATATCAGTGTGCGCACTAGAAAATGAAAGGATGGGCCTCTCCTGCCATTGACTGAGGTCAGTGTTGACAAAAGGAGGCATATTCAATGTCCTGAAAGGCCATGGGGAGCACAGTCTACAATACAAGGTCTCTGACCTCTGAGAGAATCCGTCTCCAGAGCCCCCAAATGATGCCGCACCAGGACAACACTGCGCGTAATGTTCCACCGTCCACCCCCTCGGAGGATCTCCCTCCAGGGTTTAACCTGAGCACATTCATCTTTCTCTTGAAATATATTTTGAGTTTCACGAAAATCAGTCAAGGGGAGAGGGCAGTTATAGGGGCTGTTCATTCCGTGATGACTTTGGCTCAGTGTTATGAATCTTCCTAAAAATTTGCAGGCAGTTAGTAGGTTAAGGGCGGTGTAGGGCTTTCAGGAAAAAAGGGGAAAAATTGAAAGGCGTAGTCAAAAATCTTTGATTTGCTAATAACTTTGTTCCCAGATCTGCAAACCATTTGACAGATACTTGGCATGTTTACCGTATTTCTAATATTTTTAGTTGACTGCAGATCTGCCACTGGGGGTATGGTTAAAGGGGAGCAGCACATTTTGTGGCGGCTCCACCGCTAAGGCGGAGGAGCGCCGCCTCACTGCTTTTTAGCAGTGTAATAAAGGGAAAATAAATAATAATAACTTGCGTTATTTTATTTTCTCCTTCTTCTGCAGTTTTGCGTGAGGGGGCGTCGGCAGGGGAAGAGTGGTAGCACACTCCTAATTGTGCAATGACTGTTCGGCTGGCCCTCTCGGACCGGCCAGCAGTCTTGTGTGCAGTTTGCATGTTCTCCATGCAGGCTGCATGAAGCCTGCGTGGAGAACAGTCAGCCTCTGAGCGCCGAAAAACGGAGCTCAGACCAATCACAAAGCTGCTATGGCAGCATTGTGATTGGCTGACTGGGAGCATGGGTTTGTTTCCTGTTCAGGCCAGCGAGATAGGACTACGGAGGAGAGACGCGGTAAGTAAGCGGCGAGAAGGTACGTTTTTTATTTGATTTTTTAACACCCGCTTACCCCGTGTCCTCCCCCTGCCCTCCCATCCCCGCTACCTTTGATTCGTGCTGGCCGCCGCTGAACAATTGTTCATTTGATAATAACTTTGGCATCCTTTCACAAAGCCCCACATTCATCCGGAATATATATTTTCTGTTGCTTTGGCAAGTTAAGCCCAGTGAGGGCATCAAAAGTTTCGTACGGATCTAACAAGAGGGGGTAAGTTTAAAAGTGCGGGGGAGAAGGGTAATTTGATTTGCATATAACTTTAGCACCATTTGACAGATTTGCATGAAAGTTGAGATGCCAGATTTGGGTTTAATTTGCATGCTGCATTTGTAACAGGTGGTTGGCCACATGGAAGATTGGCTGACTGTGACAAACCTCTGCTCCACATGACTGGAGGCTGTATGCATGATGGTCACAAGGTAGGTCGACACTGCTTGGTCTGTGGCCAGGCCCTGCAATCAACCTCTGCTGCCCTAAGTTAAAGGCATGCAAAACTGAGGGGATCTCCATCTTGAAATAGACATAATCATATACTATATATATATTGACTTATGATTACAAAGCCGGAAAAGCACCAGAAAGAACGAAAAATAGATACAGATGTCTAATGTCTAAAATATTATAGGTCTAGAGTCTCAAAACACCTCCTTGAAAGTAGATGGAATGAAAGAAAAGAATCCGAAGACAGGTGAAAAGTCGATAAATAGGTTGGTGTCTCAGCATTTGGAGAAGCCACACAACACATGACCTCACAGGCAAAAAAGAGCCTCAGCCCATGGGCCTATGAAATCAGCTGGTGAATCCATGCCAGACAAGAAAGTCACACAGGAGACCAACAGATGCCTGAGCACCAAAACAGCTAAATGGCAAATATTCCTGGCAACCACGACATTGTAAGCCCAACCCAAATTGGCAATAAATCTGCACCATGGAAACCACAGCAATTTTAGTTGTGTATGTAGAGGATGTTATTTTCTGAAAGTTTACAACATCTCTTTACTTGCTACTCAGATTACAAGTAAATAATCACCTAATTTAAAATTATGAAAAAACAAGGGCCATGTTGCTAGTGTCTTTAACGCGTTGATTGCCTACCGATACATTTTTGCAAGTCTTTGTTCTCAAAACCTACTGAGCTGAGTAAATAAGGCTAAATGTACATGCTAAGTTTGGTGTACTTCAATTCAGCTGTGTTTTCTGTACCAGATGGCAAGGATTCCTGTTGGCATTAATATGGGAAAAGGTTCCCTCCCTCTACCTGGGTGAAACTGCACGAAAGTTGCCAAGCCAAATCTAAATTGGATTAACTTTTTTCTTTTTTTTTTAGTTGCATGCAGATTTGTAACATGGCGTCAAAGTTATTAGCAAAACAAAAAAAATGCCTTTTCAATTGAATTGACTATTCACTGGCTATATGCATATAGTGAGGTGTACATGGTTAATAACAAGTGTGTGCAGGTCGAAAGATAAAGAGAATGAGTGAAACTGCCCTGGAGTGGAGGGGATGACAAATGTAGGCACTAGAGCATAAGTTGATATAAGAATTGAATAATGTATATAAGAATTGAATAATGTAAGGTGAATAATTTGTGAAGGAACAAAGCTCCTGCACGATATTAGGTGAATAAGATACATGAGTTTGATCCATTAAACTGTGTGAGTTAAATAACGTAGTGCAGGAGAAAAACTCCCTCATTCACTTGAGTTTCTCTGATATGTCAACTATCCCTAGGCTTAACTTCATTGCATCTTCATAGTTGCCTCATAATAATTTACAAATGTGTCTCTGAGCTGTGGAACGTGATGAAAACTGTCCCGTTAACACTCTTTTTTTCATCTATTTTGCATTGCTTCACATCGAAGTACAGTCTGAAGTCAACTGGGTTGAAAAAATCTGGGATCACAATAGCTGAGCGGGGCTGCTTCACCTGCTCTAAGTCATCCAAATCGTGCTCGCCATTCTGTTAGCCAAGAAGCCAGCGATGGAAAACTGTTGCATCATGAAGAACAGCATTTGCATCAGTTTTCTTCTGTTACATCTCTGTATGTTTTTTCCACTCAAGCAAATTGCGTTCAGCTGCATTGATTTCTATATTAACAAAATAAATTGTTTAGAAGCTGGGATAGTTCCACCGGAGATTAGAATATGCGAAAAAGGAAGTGCCTTGTGTTGGGTTGCATAGTCCCATAAGGCCTACAGATGGACAATAGAGTTCAGCAGTGCTTGAAATGGAAAAATAAAAGTGCAGGTACTCTGCATCAGAGTACCTGCTTGTTTCTGAGAAGTGCCGGTACTCGTAAATTAAAAGTATTCACTTCCCTTTAAAGTGCCGGTATTCTCTCTCTCTCTCTCAAAATAAAAAAGTGCCGGTACTCCGTACCGGACAGTACCGGCTCATTTAAAGCACTGGAGTTGAGCAGAAAAACACTTAAAACAAATAGGAGAGGAGCTGAGCCTAAACATGAGAAGCCATAAGTAAGAAAACAAAAAGTGGAAAGAAAATAGAGAAAGCAGGAGAAGCAGAAGCACAATACATTGTAGAAGCAACACAGCGAAGACTAAAGCAGGAGCTGCAGTCGGAAGAGGAAGATGAGCCCATACAAAAGCAGGAGAGAAAATGGAATACATTGTGTCTAGCCTACAGCATGAGAACCCAATGTATACTCAAGGGTGGAAGGCTGAAAGGCTAGGCTAGAGCAGGAGAATCAGAAGTCCAGGCAGATGTGGAAAGCATATAGTCCGGATCCAAACCGGAGAACCAGAAATACAACCAGTGGAGGAAGGAGTAGTGCATAGGATAAATTAGGAGAACATCAGGTACAACAATGGGTTTTTATACTTGGAGATGAACTAAACTACAGCGGACCAGTGAAATGAACAGCAGTAATTCTGCTGCTGTTTTAAAATACTTACTAAAAACAATACATATAGGTGTCAGAAATAATGAGTGCCTCTAAAAACAGTTTTAGATGTACTTGAATGTAACCAGTTCTTCACCAGCTTAGTCCTTATAAACAATACATGTATTTTGGCATTAATGTCAGTCTCCATGTTTTTTCTTTCTAGGAGAGCACCACTGCAACTTACCACTCGAACTATTCGCCAAGTAATCCGCCTAGAGGGAGTGTCCGACGAGGAGACAGAAGATCATGAGGGTGAGGCCTCTTCAAACCATCACCAGTCCCCACAGCACCCACCTGCGCAGTCAGAGTGACCAGCCTTGGAAGGGAGGCCGAGGGTGACCTCTTTCCCGGATGATGCACTACGGGGATGTTGGACTATTTCAGGAAGAACACAAAGCTGTAGATGGGGAAAGTCTGGCAGAAGGAAAAGGTCACTCATTCGTGGACACTGGGGTTGAGTAGAAGACTCTAGAAATGCACCCAGTATTCAAGCACACATGCACATACAAACACAGACATAAACACAAACCACTGTCCATACACAACAACTTAGCCACAGATGTCATACATAGAGCACTTTACAAGGAGTGGCCCCATCTGTGACTGTGGATGGATCCTTTATTGCACCCCCTTAAGCAAAATGACAAACATCACAATGAGACACTAGCAGGGGTTGGAGATTCAACTCCCTCCCTCTGTCAATCAGGGGTAGAATGAATAGCTGGAATAGGGTGCCTTATCTCTGCCCAGTTCCTGGGGACACTACACTCTTAACGGACAGTTCGCATACACAGTTGGTCTGCAATCTATTTTTTAATCATGCATTTTTGCTCAAGCAACATTTATGGCCAATTTGGATTTCGTAAATTAAAAGTAACTCCAGCCCACTGGATTGTGTAAGGCTGGGCCTGTTTACTCCCGCGAGCTCTTTTACTATTTTAATTGACTTTTTTTGCTTCTCCTGTTATTATTATTTTATCTTTACCGTAATGCTAAATAATTCATGAATGGATAAGAAGAAGAAAACATGGCTGGCCCCTGTAGAACCTGATGCAGGTCGTTCTCTTGTCGGTTGCTTTGTTTTTAACAAACGCTTTGTTTAATTGGCATTTCTGGACAATCATGAATATTAACAAGGCTAGGTGTACAGATCCAGAGAGGAGTGTTGAAATGCACAACCAAATAGCAGATCAGCGGCATCACTGTGCCCAGTAGTTAGAACGTCTTCCGAGACCACCCAGTGTGTTTTAGTAGTGCATTGGACCAACCAGGTGAAGCCGTGTTGTCACCCACCTTTGAACTTCACGTTCTCCTATTCAGTGCACATGATGGTGCAAAATATCCTTACACCTTCCAAACATCGGCCTTATTTCCCGCCTAGTATGTGTTTATTCTGGAACTTGTTTTGTCTAGTTTTTGTTGGTCTGATTTCTAAGTCGTGTACTGGTTATTTTCTTATCTCTCCGTGCCCATTCTTTTTATTTTTGTATGTTGAACTCTACTGTGGTCATTGAGGGGCGTAGCATTTTTTAGCTTAGCACAACCTGTGATAACTCTTATAAATTGGCTTACGTCAGTGTATTTGTATCGCTGAAGGTATCGCAGTGTTGTTTCACTTAATGGGCTTAGTGTTGTTGTGTAAGGTGCAGAAACACAACAATCCTCTATCAAGAGGTAGCAAAGTATTGTCTTTCAACTTGTAACTCCTCCTCGCCCGTTTTATTTGCAGAAGCCAAGTATCTCATTTCAGTAGTTCTGGAATGCTGGTCAGTCGGGTACCAGAGCCTTTCTGCTTTGTCAGTTTCAAACAAGGGTATAGATGGTGACCAGAAGTGGGCAACCACGACATTTGCACAGGAAAAATGAAGCCATGAAAGTGTGTATTCAGTATTTTTAACTTTTTTGTCCCAATGTCTGTCTAGATGAAATGTAAGACATACTTTTCTTATGTATCATGTGCTCCTGTGTTATCATGTTTAGCATTCTGGATTCTTTTTCTAATTTCTTAGCTTTGTATTAAAAAAGATAATAATTGTTCTCTCAGATGCCTGGCAGCATATACATGGTTTATATACCCCAAGATCATTCAGTCCATAGTTTGTGTGTTCTGTTTTTACCAGTGGTTGTCACCTGGCCATCCAAGCTGCTCTGGAAGCTACCACTATTTTCATTATAAAACCCTAATCATTGTGTATTTATATACACTAACCTGTTACAGACTATAGTTCTTCTTCCTCGGATTGTTTATCTGAAGCAGACTCTTTTGTAAAGAAAAGTCAAGAATACACGTGAAGTAAAAATATTTTTTTATCTGTTGTCCAAAATGACCGCTGAGATTTTGTTTGTATCAGCAAATGTGATAAATGGTCTATTTAGCACTTCCACTTGACCTGGAGTTTGCAAACACCCATTTTAACGCATAGCATTCTATATTCTGTTGGTAGAAAATAGTCTCCAAGTTTTTTAGTGTCCGCTCAATTTGCGACTGACTCGTCCATGAAGCGATCTCGATTCGCAGGCACATTACAGCAAGAGCCGTTTTTGATGTTTGTCCTGCATGCTTCAGCCAATGGGCTGCCTTGGACATGGAGTGGAAGTGTTCAATAAATCACCCGTCACACTTGCGTCTACAAATGAAATCTCGGCTTTCAACAGGAATAATTGGTGCGGTGTGCATTGAATCTTGTTCAGTTTCAATCCATTTGTGACATTCTGGGCCACACAGAAGGATCTACAAAGTACCTCAAAACCACTAACCCCAAAATAACCTCAGAACTATTGGGTGGAACCTGCTGCAGCGTCTGAACAGAGCACTTTGCACTTGATGTGTATTCTAATCAGGTTCCATGGTGAATTTTCAATCCGTGATGAAAGTGAGAAATGAAAGGATTAATTTAAAGGATGTTTCCCCCAATACTAAGATGCAAGACCTAAAACAATTGTGGTATTCGAGATTAAGCAATCGCACAAGCCTGTGAGATACATACTGCTGTGGGTGAATGCACTCGTTGCAGAGATCGTTGTGCAACTCTTGTATCAGAAGTTCAGATGCCACTGGATTGATTCATCCTTTGAACCTTCATAATTTGTGAAAACTGTTACTGTTCATTTCACCTGTAATGTCTGTCATTTCCATGAAACAGTTCACAGTAACAGAATACATAGCCACTATCTTTTATTGGTCACTCTGACTATATTAAAAAGTGTAAAGGATGCCATGACTGTGCTAAATAAAACAATACTGAATTACAAATTGTTATTAAACATGTGCAGTAGTTAGATATTGCTCCTCTATGCCTTTGGTAAACTCGTGAGTCCCCTAAGGTGGCTTGCATAAGGGATAACCAGATCCAGTGTGTCATAGTCCCTGTTGGTGTTTTTAAAAAAAAAAAAATCATTTTCTTTTAAAAATCCCTCTGTCCAAGTCTTTATCCATATTTTTGATCAATTTTAAGTAAGTGATTGTAGTTGTGATGGTCCCTGAGATCAGTAAGGAAAAGCTCAAACACAAACTGTGGATACATTATTTTCCAATTTACCTCATCTGTTTTATCCTGAAACCTGTGCATGGCATGACCTTCGAAGACCAGTGGACAGTTATGCAGTATAACACCCAGTTCATTATAATCACAAAACTCCATAAGTGCAGCCTTCTTTTCATATTTTTACTCTTATTATTTATTCCGCAGAGGAAGTTGGTTCGCAAAACTTTGGCAGAGGATAAAAATATAAGTCCTACAAACTACAGTTGTCCAGATGTGCTCTTTGTATTTATTTTGAATGTGTAGTCTTTGTTGCTTAACTCTCAGTAGTTTTCCGAAAACTTGGAACTCACGGAAATAGTTCTTTCCTTGTAATTACAAATGTGTTTTTATACCTCAAAAAATCCCAAAATATGTAACATGTTTGACTGTTGGGTTTCCTCTAAAATTTGACTGCACTCTGCAACAAACTTTTCTATCCATGTAAATGTTAACTATGGCACTACCCAAATAGTACAATTGGCATTTTTATTCTTCACTTCTGTTATGTATTTGATCATAATATTGAATTTCTGCTAAATGTTGCAGTCCTTTAATTTTTTTTTTTTTAAACTTCAATGTAATTTCTATGTGATTTTATTTGCTACTGAGGACAAAACGCAAAGGCACCCTCCCAACCCAATCAGTAATTGGTTATATTAGTGATATTTACACATTTTTGGCAGGAGAGTATAACTTCTGAGTTTGGGTCTGTAGAGGGTTTTTTTATTTGACGTGTTGGCATGTTTTTGAAAAAGTGTGAAAAATATGTCAAGATAGCAATCTTTTTAAATTGAGTTTTTGCATGAACATTGTGACTTTTCCAATGATTTAATTATCGCATGCTCCTCATTTTCACCTTTTTGTATGTGAGAATTTTGGCATACCTTTCTTTGAATGCCCTGAAGCTTGGTCAGTTAGACATCTATCTAAATGGACTGGGGACAAGGGCAGACCAGTGCTGTTCGTGCCTATTTACGTCTAAATTGATAGCAAAGCTGTCTAGAAGATTTGTAACCAATTTTTTAAAATACAAATAGAGTAGGGTTTGGCTCCACTTGCAGGAGTATTTCTCTCTCACCTCATGCTATTGACAATTTGGTGTATCGTACTTTCTCCTAAGAGAGAGAAACTATGTTACATCTCAAAAAGTACTGCTAATCATCACAAATTAAAATATTTATCTCCTAGATGCATTGTTACCAAAAACCATTATTTGTTGTTTTTTCACTGCCCCTGTTTATTAGTCATCCTTTTATTTAATACAGTCTTCACTTTTAGGGTTCTGGAATACTGAAGAGCTGCCTGCTGTACATTCTTCCGAAAACATGTAAATCAGTTTGCTCAGTGGAGGATTCAATTTGTATTCCTGGTATCTGAGGTTATCAGAAGATTAGCTGACAGTTGTGAGTCTCTGGAAGGCCATGAGGATTTTTCCAGCGACAAACTGGATAATGACTATCCTTTTTATATAGTGCACAAATTCCACTTGGGCAGACTAGTGCGGTATTAACCAGTATTACTATTAAGCTGTGTATCTGCAGGATCCACACACAATTTACCACTAAAATACATTTCCTGAAATAGACATTTAAGATAAAATATTACATTTTTTTACATACTAGAAATCAGATGGTTTGGGACTCGTCGTGTATAGAAATTAAGAGTGTGATCTGGCAGAGAGAACTGACCTTTGCTTCATTACATTATGTTGCAGTCATTGGTCAGGCATCAAAGATACACTAAAGCCTTTTTATATTGTGTCTAAACAGCACTGGGATAGACCAGAGCATTCTGTAGGATTTTACTATTAAGTAATCTCAGTGTTATTCATTTTACCCACTTCTGGATGATGAAAGACCGTCATTCTTGCAGATTAGAACCAACTCATACACTAAACTATTTTGTATTTTCACAAAGGAGAGAGAGAGAGCAAAACAGACAGTCTATAACAACATTGCTATAAAACTCTTTATGAGGTACACATGTTAAATATTCATGATAACTTATTTATATGATGCTTAGTGCTGGCATTGACTTTATAAGACTATTCTATGTCCAAAAGATAAGAGAAGTGAATAACAAGCAGATGAATTGATTAGCCCAAGATCTCAAAATCTTTAAGAGGAGAACCGTAAGTTAGAACTTTGGCTTCTGGATTCACCAGCAGTAACTTAGCCACTAGACTGTACTTAAGGAGACATTTGAGATTGTAAATTTAGTTGTCTTATATATTAGCCGTGTGAAGGGGTTTGCATACATCTATAATAGAATTTAAGTGCTTGATCTGGAAGCAAGAACTGACTTCTTTTGTTTTATTGTATTGCAGTCATGTGTTTGGGTATCAAACATGCCACTATAGCAACATTGCATTGCTGATACTAATATGTGCACAAACTCAGCTCCACCACTGTTTTATTGGCCTTGGGATTGAAGTTTCATTTGTCTTTGGGAATATTTTTTATCTAATTTTTTTTTATGCGCGGGCCGTTAATGATAATCAGAGACTTATTTTTTAAAACTATTTCATATACAGGTTTTCCTGTATTTTTTAATATGTATATAGATTTGGTTCTGTCAATTATGGTTCTTTTTGGTTTGGGGTGAAGAGCATACCTTTGTAAGCACTACCCCACTAAACTGTCTTTGCAGTTAAGTGTGTCAGCTTGTAGGTTATGAAAGGGTAAAGGATGGATGGGAAATTAATAAACGGCACTTAAGTAGCAAACTGTACAGGGAACTCTTTAATTTACTCCTGCAAATGGTTGCTTCAATTTACTAAGTGTATAAACCCCTCTTTGGATTTTGTGGGTGTGTCTATTTCGTCAAAATGTTAAAGCTTCCACTTTTTGTGTTTAATATGCAATTCTTCTGACTCCAGTGACTACTGATGGATATTTAGAAATCTCCAAATTGTTTCCTCCAAATCCTTCTGATTTGCATGCCGATACTGTCAATAATCTTCTTCTGTGGACCTGCAGGTTCTGCTTTGGGGGTCTGTCATTGTGAATGAAGAGATATTTAAAGTAGCTGCCTTGTTTTTTTTTTTTTGTTGTCTTCTCCCCAGTGCATGCTGGGAATCTTTGAACTGATGTTGTGTCCCGTAATGCGGGACCGATAAAGGAGCAGTTGAGAATAGTCTAATTGTCCTTTGATGCTTGGCTATACATCTGAAAAGGAAGATTTCTTTGGTTCATAATTAAAACTCAGTAAAATCTGTTATTCTGCATATGTTTGTTTCAAATTTATAGATTCTAATATTCGGGCCTTGTTCACAATGATGAAGTCTCTAAACATACTCCTATTAGTAGCAAAGACTTCTGATTGCTATCCACAGTCACCGAAGACGCCGGTATTTGTTAAGGAAATCTGGGAATGTTGCAGTTTTCTAGTCCTGTGTTTTCCTTTATAGATTGTCAGGTATATTAATTCAGGTGATTCAGTTGTACCATATTAACAGTACAAATCGGAAAGTAAACAGATTTTTTTTTAAGGAAAGCCAGGTCTCAAAAAGTGGCATGGAGTAATGTGGTAAAGTGAGGTTTGGAAATATGTCAGATTTAAGTTAAGTTTTTACTTCTAATTCAAATACAAAGGATTTTTCATTTAAAGACTCCGTTTTGCGCACACTCTCTTGCCATGCCGGGATGTTCTATGCCATCTCTCAGACGTTCAGCATCAATTACACCTGGGTCCACCGGCATATATTTCGAAGTTAACAGCGTAAGAACGGTTTATCAAAAGTGTGTGAATGTCCACAAAGTTAACACTAACCAAAAAGATCTGCATACGTGCCACAACATCAGTAGTTCTATTTGTTCTCGGTCAGGATAAGAAATATCCAGATTTATTTTTTTATTAAGATTTTCTGCACACCAGTGGAACTTACACGTTGAAAAGGCCTGGAGTGTCATGCTTCTGTATTTTAATTAAATATGTTTTCAAAATCCCTACACTTTTAGTTTTGGAATTCAATTCTGATTTCCTCCTTTAAAGTCAAAAGTTGTTTTTTATGTAGAATTTGAAATTTCATTTTCTTTTTCATATCTCCAGATGATAATCTATTTTTTTTTATTTTACTCATGTATTGTACGTCGGTGATCTGTATGTGAATTCTGTATTTTGAGATTTAATTTTAATTTAGTGTTTTGTATTTTAACTAGGTATACTATATTTTGATGTAGTATTCATTAATTTCAGAATGCTGTTCTCCGTTTTAATTTGTAATACTGCTTTCATTTTCAAAAACATTTTTATTAAAAAAAAAAAAAGTACACTTTCTGAATGGTAAAAGTATCATTTGGTTTGGCCTACTCAAAATACAGGTTTGATGGACTAGTGTATTATGTTACAAATATCACACTTAACAGTCTGTAATTGGCACCATCAATGCTTACTTGAGCTGACAATGTCAAGAGAAACAACCACGTGAATGGGTAACTCTGAAATCAACTGAAAATGCCTGAAAATCTGTAGTAGACTTTTTTTTTGTTGAAATTGTGAACTCTGCAATGGAACTTTCTACAGATCATTGTAGCTTTTGGTACGCTACAATAGACACTTATTGTGTCCTCGGCTGCTTGGCAGCAAGCCATTCCCCATTCAAATATGACGCCATTTCCCATGTGCTGTTAACTTTATTCTATTATGTTAAAATTTGCATTTTGGGATATTCTATTCTCATTTCGGGTCGGAGCAGCAGCAAATGCTCCTTTTAAAAACAGACGGTTTGTGGCTTATAATAAAAAATCATCTCAGATAATATATGTAGCGTCTGTGTTTTTTCCTGGGTTTCTGCTTGTGTTGTAAAGAAGCACCACTTCCATTTGTTCTGCAGCTGTCCCCCAAGCAGGGCCGGCTTTAGAGCTGGTGGCACCCATGGCAACAATCATTTTTGGCGCCCTCAAGCCTCATGACTGCCTTCTCAGATGCTCTCACTACCATTGGCTAAAGTGATCCTCATCTCTCCAATCATAGGTTATTGCTAAACATAGCGCTTCTCCTGAGTTTAGCGCCCCCTCCACAGGTCAGCTCCTAGTGCGGCCGCAACGGTCGCACTGCCCTAAAGCCGGCCCTGCCGCCAAGTGACTTCCTTAGTGCCGTTCCCTTTGAACCCAGTAGAGCATTACTCACCAATTTTAGGGAACTGATCATCTTTTTATTAAAGGATATAAAAAGGAGATGTACTTTGGTTTCCAATTGTAAGTGCATTGCGTTGACTTGAGAGGAGATCCTAGCTCCAATGCATTACACTAGACTACTGTAATTCGTAGAGGAAGTGGGAAGATTTAATGGAAGAAAATGTACAAGTCATTAGAATCTTTATGAAGTTGCAAGTTATGATTGTGAAATAGTCATTGTTCAGTAAAACAGTTGTAGTCTTGCAGTATGTCTTTATTAAACATAATCTCTTTAGGATTATATAGAAATGTGAGTTATTACACAAGAAATATTTTGTGGCGTGTAGAGATGTACCAAGAAACGGGTATGGAAGGAAACAAACAGCTACAGTTAATAGATTAAATGGAGAATCAAAAACATTGTGCAGCGACCATTTCTTCATAGAGCCATTGGCAGGTGGAGTCTGTATACAGTGAAGCACAATTACATCTTTTATTTGATCAGCCATCATTTTGTTTAAGTAATCAAATGCACGCCACTTTATCTCTCTAATGCATTATTTCAGAGTGACTGGTAGTTTTCTGTGTTTCTAGGTGATGTGACATGACTCCTCTATAGATGGTCAAAATAATGTCAGAGATCTGTTTACCTGCAGCTTTGATCGGGTGGTATTATGTACTGGTGCCTATAGGGATGAATGGCTCCCAACCATCATGAATTCAAATTAGGAAAGGCCAGCACTCAGGAGACCTTTAAGAATACATTCAGTGAAATTTGTATTAGGTGTGTACCTCAAACCTACATGGGGCATTGCACATAACACTGGGCGAGGAATGGTCAAGTTTTGTTTTATAAATGGGGGGCTGCTTTGGGGAATAACGTGTTCTGATGAATACTTCTACTTGTAGATTCCTCATCTCTTGAATCTCCCCAGGTCAGTGGCCAATGTGGGCGGGATCGACAGGGCACGGCGTGCCCTTGCTTCTTCTATTTAATAGAATCCGTTCCCCTACTTTTTTTAAAATGCGTCCCAGGATGGCAGAAATGACCTAGGCCTATAGATAAGGCTCGGCGTTCCTGGCTGTTCGGGGACTGGAGGGATGGGCAGAGGAGGAAAAGGACTCTTATCTTTTCCTTTTTGGCCAGAGAAGATAAGGACAGTGTCCTCTTCTCCTGCTCTGCCGCTGTCAGCTTCTCCCCCTCTCTTTCTTCCTCTTATTCCCTCTCTTTTTGTCTCTGTTGCTGCTCCTCCTCACTTGCTGAAAACCGTGATTTCAAGAAACGGATTGTACCCTCTCTTTCCTCTCCTTTTGTTTATTTGTTCCCCTGTGAAATGGATCCAAAACCAGAAAAACACTTCTGGTGGAAATGTCTTTTTCTGAAATTTTTCTTTTCCAAAGTTCAGCCTCGGGGCGAAGAGAAATAAAAGGTTCAAAATATGAAAAATAAATAAGTAACTTAACAAAGCAAGACAGAGTGGTTACAAAGTGTCCAGATTGATTTTATTCACACCCAAACACATTAGCGCCACTTCAAAAAGTTTGACTGTGAAGCGCTACTTTTGTTTTCAGGTCTTTCTTTCAAGAACATTGTTTTCCTTGGGTGGGGAAGTGCACCATTCATGGAGGTACTGCAATATCTGGTTGGTGGGTGAATTGAAAAACGAAATGTGCATCGCACCTCTATGATCACGGATGTGGTCTATCTGAAAGAGACATGTTAGTGATAGATTCCTTACCTTAGAATATCCCCAGGCGTCAGACTGGATCCGGAAAGTTTTGCTAGCAGTACCCCTGCGCGTCAGTAGGTGGCGTCGTGCGGCTCCATGTCCGTCGCTGGCGTCGTAAGCGCCGAGATGACGTCACGGAGACTACTTAGGCGCCACCCATGTGCGCTAATGTCAGTTCTTTCTTTTAACGCACCAGCAAGCGCAGATCCGGTTAGAGCACGTACCTTAGTCACTTTTTGACTACCCTTTTTGAGACTTTTGTCTCCTTTTCTCCTTGGTGCACGTAGGGATGCCTGGATTTAAGTCTTGTGGGGCCTGCCGTCGCAAGATGTCAGTGGCGGACCCCCACGATGTTTGCCTCTACTGCCTGGAGACCGACCACGACTCCCGGTCCTGTCGGACCATGGCCCCGAAGGCCTTAAGGGAGCGGCGCCAGAAGCTGCTGGAGGTCTGGCACTCATCCCAGCACTGTTCCAGGGACCGTTCCTGGGAGCGCTCGCAGGGCCGCAGTCGTCGCTCCTCTGGCTCCAAGTCTTCACCATCGGATTTGGGTAAGAGACGGCACAAACAGAAGTCGAAGAAGCGAGTTCGCTCTCCGACGTCCCCCCGTTGGTCTTCGGATGCTCCTTTGGAGCCTGGGAGTCCCGCGGCCTACCTACCTTACCCGGATTTGTCGGCGACTCCCGAACGGGTGCAAGAATTTCTTGCTACCATGGACCGCCTCTTTAGGCCTCGGGCTCCCGCCGGCGCGCCTTCGGGCCCCGCAGTCCCGTGTCTGGATCCTGTTGGGCCACCGGCGGATCAAGCTTCGGCACCACAGGATCCTGCGCCGCCGGCTCCGGCCCCAGCGCCACCCTCAGCTGTGCCTCCGGCGCCGCAATGGGTGCCGTTTGTCCCACCCTTGCCCCAGTTCCAGGACCATTTTGTTCCTACCTGGGATCCGCATTGGGATGCCGCGCCTGCTCGGCCCCGGCCGGCGCCGTTTCCGACGCCGTATGTTCCTTCTCCGGCTCCAGCTCTTCAGCTGCAGTCTGTTCCCCATGCGACAGAGGTGGAGGACAACTGGGAGGGGTCCGAGGACCCTCTTGCCCATCAGTGTGACTCCGAGCAGGACTGGGTGGATGACTTGGAGGATGCCGGCGACCTCGATGTCTCTTCTGACCCGGGGTTTGCCTCTCCCCCGCCTACCATGGAGGAGGGCGCCTCTTACACGATGGTGCTCCGTCGGGCAGCTGAGGTCCTCAACCTTGATGGCCCTCAAAACTAATCTCCTCACTGAGGTGCTCCAGACGGCGTCCACTTCGTCTGAGCCCTTGCTCCCCTTTAACGACACCCTCACTGACGTCTTGTTGGGCACTTGGTGGCGGCCAGCCACATGGGCCCCTGTGGATAAGAATGTCGCCAGTCGTCACCGCCCGGCACCTGGTGACCCCGCTTTTCTGACCACTCATTCTATGCCTGGGAGCCTGGTCATCCAAGCCTCGACGTCGCAGAGTGCCTTTCCCACGGCTCTGCCGGATAAGGACTCTAAGAAGCTGGAGCAGTTCGGTAAGCGGTTGTTCTCTTCGGCCAGCTTGGGGCTGCGGTCAGTGAACACCGCCTGTTTATTGGGCCGCTATTCCCACACGGTGTGGGATACAGTTGCACAGGTGTTGCCTCAGTGTCCTGAGGAGACCCACGCTGTGCTGTCCCAAGCTGTTGCTGAGGGTAAGGATGCGGCTAAGTTCGCCATTTGGTGTTGTTTGGACACAGCGGACTCACTGGGTAGGGCGATTTCTACGACTGTGGCGCTTCGTCGCCACGCCTGGTTGCAATCTACCGGGTTCTCGCCCGATGTCCAAAGCTTGTTCATGGACATGCCCTTTGATGGCACTCGCCTGTTTGGCGATAAGGCACTGGAGCGTTTTAAAGACTCGCATGCCACGGCCAAGTCCTTGGGTCTTTCCGCAAAGAACCCGGCCTTTCCTTTCGTGGCCATTGCAGAGACGCCCAGGCACGTTCCTTCAGCAAGCCTGTGCAGAACCAGCCTCAGCGCGGACGCGGCTTACGCAGGGGGCGGATCTGGGAATCAGCGTGGGGTTCAGTCCACCTCCGCCCCTGCTGCTTCTCCCTCAAAACCTTCCTAATCCAAGCTTTGTGGAGCACCCCACGCCGGTGGGTAGCAGGATCCGCCAACACCTCCCCCACTGGCGTGATATCACATCGGACAAGTGGGTGTTGCAGATCATCCGCAGGGGTTACTCCCTTCCCGTTCAGTCCTCCCCTCCAGCCATGCCACCTCGGTGCCACTGCATGTTGGGGGATCACTTGGTACTTCTCCAGCAGGAAGGCATGACCCTCTTGGCAAAGGGGGCCATTGAGTGCGTTTCTGGGCCGGAAGTAGGGAGTGGTTGTTATTCCCACTACTTTCTGGTCCCCAAGAAGGATAAAGGGGGCCTGTGCCCCATCTTGGACCTCCGGAACGTCAATTGCTTCCTCCGGAAGGAGAAGTTCAAAATGCTGACTCTGGCTCCGGTCCTGGCTACCCTCGACCCCGGAGACTGGATGGTAGCGTTGGATTTGCAGGACACATATTTTCACATCCCCGTCCTGCCGGCCCACCGGCGTTCCCTGTGGTTCACAGTAGGCCAGGAGCATTTTCACTTTGCAGTGCTCCCCTTCGGCCTTACCAGCGCCCCTCGGGTGTTCACGAAGGTGATGGCGGTGGTCGCAGCTCACCTGCGCCGGTCAGGGGTGTCAGTCTTCCCTTACCTCAACGACTGGTTGTTGAAGGCGGTCTCGCCCCAGGCAGTCGGTAACCACCTTCGGACTACGGCCGACCTCCTGCATTTGCTGGGGTTCTGCCGAAGTCGCACCCGAGTCCCTCTCAGAAGTTCCCCTTCATCGGAGCAGTGCTGGATTCGATGCCGTTTCGGGTTTATCCTTCCGAGCAGCGAGTCCGGGATATTCAGGCTATGATTCCGATCTTTCAGCCTCTGTCCCGGGTTTCAGTCTGGATGACCCTCCGGCTTCTGGGCCTGATGGCCTCCTGCATCCTGCTGGTGACACATGCCAGATGGCTTATGCAGGCTCTGCAGTGGGACCTGAAGTTCCAGTGGGCGCAGCATCAGGGCAACCTGTCCGATCATGTCCAGATCTCGGAGGGCACTGCACGGCAATTGCAGTGGTGGCTCACGAATCGCGATTGGGTCCATGGCAGATCCCTTCCCCAACCGAAGCACACAGTGGTGACGGACGCATCCCTTCTGGGTTGGGGAGGCCACTTGGGAGAGGCGGAGATCAGAGGCATCTGGTCTCCGGCAGAGTCCCGGCTCCATATCAATTTGTTGGAGCTTCGGGCGATCCGACTTGCACTAAAGGCATTCCTTCCCTCTGTCCGGGGAAGTGTGGTGCAGGTGTTCATGGACAACACCACCGCCATGTGGTATTGCAACAAACAGGGAAGGGTGGGGTCCTAGACCCTATGCCAGGAGGCTCTGCGCCTCTGGACATGGCTGGAACATGAACGCATCACCTTGATGGTTCAATACCTGGCAGGTTCTTTGAACTCCAGGGCGGACGAACTCAGCCGCCGGTGCTTGATGGATCACGAATGGTGTCTGAGCTCGGACGTGGTGCACGGTCTCTTTCAGCAGTGGGGAGAGCCTTGGTTAGATCTATTCGCCACCAAAGGGAATGCGCAATGTCTTCAGTTCTACGCGTTGGAATTTCCAAGGCGGCACTCGCTAGGCAACGCTTTTCGTCGCAAGTGGAGTTGCGGTCTAGTGTACGCCTTTCCGCCTATACCACTTCTGCCCAGAGTGCTGAAGAAGATTCGCCACGACCGGGGCCCAAGTCTTTCTTGTGGCTCCGGATTGGACACGAAGATACTGGTATCCCGAGCTACTCAGCATGGTGATCGATCCCCCGATCCGACTGCCTCTTCGGGAGGATCATCTGTCGCAGCAGCAGGGGACGGTCCTTCACCTGAATCTGTCCAGCCTCCACCTCTATCCGTGGAGATTGAACGACGACAGTTGACAGCTTTCGATCTTCCTCCCGAAGTCTGTGATGTCATTCTGGCAGCCAGGCGTCCCTCCACTAAAACGGTATATGCCTGCCGGTGGAACAAGTTTGTGGCATGGTGTGCAGCAAAGTCTGTGGATCCCCTTTCTGCCCCTCTTTCTGAGGTCCTTCTGTTCCTCCTGTCCTTGGCCCAGAAGGGCTCTGCTTTGGCACTATCAAAGGTTATCTTGCGGCCATATCTGGCTTTCTGAGGCTTCCAGATCAGCCTTCTCTGTTTAAGTCCCAGGTTGTTAACCGTTTCCTGAAAGGCATTACACACCATTTTCCTCCTGTGCCGTTCATAATGCCTCAAAGGGACTTGAATCTTGTCTTAACCTATCTGATGTGCGCTCCCTTCGAGCCCCTTCATACCTGTCCTTTGCGTCTTCTCACTCTTAAGACGGCTTTCCTGGTAGCTATCACCTCTGCCAGTAGAGTGAGTGAGCTCCAGGCTCTTTCTTCAACACCTCCTTTCCTTTCAGTTCATCCGGACAAGGTGGTTTTAAGGACCCGTCCTTCTTTTTTGCCAAAGGTTGTCACGCCATTCCACATCGCGCAGACCATCACTTTGCCCACCTTCTTTCCGCATCCTTCAAAAGAGGAAGGGAGGCCCCACCGTCTGGACTCAAAACGTGTGCTCTCGTTCTACCTGAAGCGCACACAACAGTTCCGGGTGGATGACCAGCTCTTTGTTGGCTACGTGGGCGCCAAAAGAGGTCGGGCTGTGCACAAATGGACCATCTCTCGGTGGGTCGTCTCTGCATCAAGGCCTGTTACTCGTTGGCTAAGAAGGAGCCTCCTGTGGG
Organism: Triturus cristatus; assembly: GCF_964204655.1. Lineage (NCBI taxonomy): Eukaryota > Metazoa > Chordata > Amphibia > Caudata > Salamandridae > Triturus > Triturus cristatus. The sequence continues at coordinate 377,655,769 of NC_140590.1, read as the reverse complement.
GCTGCGTGCCCATTCTACCAGGGCAACAGCAGCCACTACTGCCTTGGGACGCGGTGTCCCCTTGCAGGACATTTGTCAGGCAGCTACATGGGCCCGCTGCACATGTTTACCAAGCATTACTGCCTTGACAGTCCGGTCCGGAGAGACAGTTTCTTTGGCCGTTCTAATCTCCGTGACTTCCTGGTTTAATCTGTTCGCAGACCCACCAGCGGGGTTGGTATTGCTGGGGTATCTATTCTAAGGTAAGGAATCTATCACTAACGTGTCTCTTTCAGATGCACAAGTTACTACTTGTGTAACGATATATCTGTAAGAGACATTAGTTAGTGATAGATTCCTTACCGCCCCACCCGTCCTCCCCGTTCTGCGAGCTGATTTCTAGGGTTAAGGTCATCCCTTTCAGGGCCCTAGTTTCTTGGCACCAGTGGTCAGTTTCTTGCATGGCTCTGCGTTCCTGGCGCGGAAAGTAGTGTACAGAACTGATGTCAGCGCGCATGGGTGGCGCCTAAGTAGTCTCCATGATGTCATCTCGTTGCTTACGACACCAGCGACGGACGCGGAACCGCACGACGTCACCTACTGACGCACAGGGGTACTGCTAGCAAAACTTTCCGGATCCAGTCTGAGCTGAAGGCACTGCCAGTTTGTCAGCGGAGCAGTAACGTGTTCAGTGGGGGAGTGGATTTGGAACTACAGCTAGAGCTGTGGAATTTGGAACTGGGGAACAAGGTTCCGCCTTCATTACCAGTCCCCCAGTCCACTCTCCTGCTAGACCTTAGAAGGCCCTGCTAGACCTTAGAAGCCCTGGTGTCTTAGCACCAGCAGATGGACCCAAGTGGTGGCAAGTGTGGGTTAACCTTAAAGGCCTGTCCACAACAATCCATACTGACGTTCACCTCTAGGCTTGAGGGCAGGCCTATGAAGCCACACGCCGCAGAGCAACAGTGACACTGTCACTGAGGTCACAGAATCCTTGAGGCCAATACGCCTCAGCCATTGGTACCTCCATTGGCCTTGTTTCAGCAGTAGTAAGCTGCAACTCACCAGGGATCAGCAATGCAGGATTTCCACGCACACCAAGCTAAATTTGTAAACTTCACTGTCTCGCTACTTCATACACAAGCACTTTTAACATGTTCTGCCTGCTTTGGGGCCACTGGAATTAGGCAGCAATGTAGGACAAAACTATGCGCAGGGTTAACTAAATTATATAGCAAAAAAAAAGACTGCAGTGTAATACGGTATATTTTCTGATACTTTATTATTCTGACCTATTTACACATACTAACAGTCTCTGCAAAGATTTTGTCTTAGTACCAGTGGAACATATAAATGCAGCAGTGAGAAAGGTGAACAGTCAATCTTTGCAAAGGGCCCTCCATGTAGCAGCAACACAGGTCGCATTGTTTAGTAACTTTTGATCCGTTTGAGCTATAAACAATTTATTTGTTAACATCATCACATTACGCAGCAGATGATGTATTATGTTGCAAATATGGCGGAAAGCCATAATTATGTGGAAAACATTTGCAAACTAGGATATTTTGCCATTCATGTTTGAACTTCTCTTGTGGAAAAAGGGAGAAGTGCTGGTGACAGAAACTCCATGGCTCGGAGACAAATGATCGGTGATTCCACTTTTAAGCGTATTTGAGACATTCTATGATTGGAAACGTATCCCATTTTGTGAATGTATTTAATGTCAATATTTCATACTAAACCTTAAATAAACGTGTATCTATTGGTTGAATTAAATAACGTAATGAGCTGTAACTGGTCAATTAAATGCCAAACAAATACAAAAAATTGGGATATTTTGCTCTTTCTGACCACACCTCTTACTCCGCCCACTGATCCAATCCTCCGGTTATTCCTGCCCTCTGATTCTCCGCCCCCAGTTCCCCAAGTTTTTTCTCCCCTCTACGACCACTGCCCAGGCGGCCTCCCTGCTCTAACGAACTTCTTCGGGGTCAGGATACACCCTCAATTAAACTGAATGTATATTCCCGCTGCACTTTGTTGGTTTTCAGCACATGATCCATATTGAGGCATGCTCTTATATACGGAGAATTTTGCCCAAAATTTTTAACTCTTGAATAGGGACTTTCGTGTTTTTCTACAGTGCTACCCCGTCCCTTCTCTCAGAATTAGGGTAACTCCCTCTTTTTTCGACATATCTACTGAGCCAGCAAGTGATGCTTGACTCCATCTTAATGCTGGGCACAATCTCTGGCATGACCTCACTGGAGCCATATCAGTGCCACTCGGGTGCACCTAAGTCTGTTCCCTTTTTCCGTGCTCATCAATGTATATTTGGAGTGCTTTTCTAGGAACACTTTTCCTTACAAAATGTGTTCATTTTCACTGCTAGCCGGATGTGACTTCCACAAAATCAGGTTTTAAGCAGTGCCAATCCTTCCATAAGAAAATATCCATTTTGGAATGCCACAAGGTATGCTTCTGGTTTCTGGGACTGTAGCATGATTCTAGATCATGTGTACATTGCAGCATCAAGTATACTAAAGCCATCAAAGAGCAGAAGACCAAGTTGTTAATGGAGTTGGCTCACCACAAACACAAGGCTCAACATTGGTCCCAATAAGTCTTTGAAGTCAGAACAAATTGACATCACCCTTGCGCCAAGTCTAGTCCCAGGCCCTGTGACACCCCAACCCTACCCATTATTCCGAGCCCCTGGAGCAGACTGCACTATTTGTGGCCTTTAAAAGCCATCCTGATGTGTTTATGAGCTGGTGAAGGAGTATCAGTATAAACCACTGCCAAGGCATGAATTCTGTGACAAGGTGCACAACTAATTTGTAGGCTTGAGCGGAATTTCGATCCGGAGTAATCTGAGTAATTTCGGTAATTCCTGTTCTTCTTTTATGCAGAATTGTTGCTAATTACGCAGTTACTCCTTGCGTAATTAAGAATACAGCAAGAATACATTTAGCGATGGTGACCAACTGTTCGCGCTCGCTTATTGTGGTCTGCTGCATTTAGTACTGCATTTATAATGGACGCAAGGGGGCATTTTGCAAGGAGAAAATATCACTAAATGCCAGGAGTAAGCTGGGGGAAAATCCTACCCCAAGAGTTTATTCAGCGGTCATGAGTGGCCGCTCATGCTTGCTATTTATGTTCTGTTGCATGTAGCGCTTTGTCATAGCACAACATTCATTCTTGAGTCTATTTTGGATGCCGGGCAGCATTTTTGTACTAAGAAATAGTGCTCAACGCATGAATTACTCTTCGTGCGTAATTCTGCATAATTTCGCTGAATTTCTGGGTAATTCCACATGATTACGCTACATGGAATTATGAGAGTTAGGCCCAACCCTACTAATTTGGCAGAGGCTCTGGTCAAATCCAGATGCCTGAAATTGTGACCCATGACGATGATGACAGCCGTGAGATGGGCAATCTTCTCCCTCCTGCAAACTCTGATACTGCTGACTATTTGACGCTGCATGTGGCCTAAATGCCTCCCTAGAAGTTCACAAGGAGTGCCCTTCAGGGCCTTTATCGGAGTAAGTGTAATTATTTACAGCTGTCTGAGAAAGGTGGCCGAGGTTTTTGAGGTGCCTTTACCCATAGAGAAAGACCAAGCTGAAATTTTGCAGAAAGCATCTTCATTCAGCTTCTGTGCCTTTGCTCCCATTCAATGAAGTCTTGATGGAGCCCATTCTACTTGTGTGGGACAAGCCCATCTCCGAGCCTCTTAGGACCAAAGATCCTTATTATTCATCCCTCACAGGAGTCTAGTGGTCAGGCATCGTACTTCTCCATGTGCTGTGGAAAATGACAAAGATGGTTGTGCCAAATTTGACAGATCGTTTTTGTGACCATTTAGCTGAGGTCGTTACATATGGGCAGGATGGGTTTGGGCTCTGTTGACTCATTGGCACATTCAATGGGCTCCTTCGTCATCACCAGCTGACATGCCTGGCTGTGTTCCACTGGATTTTCAAGGGATACTCGAGCTCACATGCCATTCAATGTTTCCTGTCAGTTTGGATAGAAGGCCAGCTCAGCACTTGAATGGTTCAAGCAGAGGTGGGCTACAGCTTGTTGCCTGAGGTTGGCATCCTTTACTCGACAACTTCACTGGGAGAACCACTCGGTTTGTGGGTTCTACAGGGGGAATCTTTTCAACAGCATCAGCCCTCACAGACCATACAACAGCCAAACCAGCTTCTATTCCAGTACAGGAGGTGTAGTTGTTCTGTCATGGGCAACAGCAGTCCTTTCCTTCCTCCTATGCTATACCACAAAGAAAGAAATACGTTTGCAAGCTTATGATGGAGGGAAGGTTGTGCAGCAGCCAGTGGGTAAGGAGGGTGGCTTGCCATGTGCAGATAATAGAACATGGCAACTGTCCTCCTTTTTCAGGAATTCACCCTTGCCCCCTTTTCCCTTATCCACTCAGTCACCGATGAGCACACACTTCTCTTGTAACAAGAGGCCTTAACTTTCCTCAGCAAAGGCACATGGAAGTAGTCCAGGAGCATGAGATTGGAAGGGAACTTCTGTTACTTTCTTGTTCTCAAGAAGGACGGAGGTCTATATCCCATTCTTGACCTACGGCTCTTGAATACCTTCCTTCATAAGGAAAAATTAAAGATGCTATCCCTTGCAAAAGATCTGTTGGCTCTGGAGATGGGGGACTGGATGGTGTCCCTCAACCTACAAGGCACATACTTGTACATTCTAGTCCTGCAATAGTTCAGGCAGTATTTGCGTTTTGTGGTGGAATCCATCCACTACCAATTCATAGTCCTCCAGTTCAGATTGACATTGGCACCTCAAGTCTTTATCAAAGTGATGGCAGTGGTTGTAGCACATCTTTGCAGGCTTGAGTAATCTGTTTTCCTGTACCTCAACAACTGGCTATTCATGATTGGCTCACTGTAGCTAATGTTGGACCACTTGAATTCAACTGCATTCCGGCTGTTTGACAGGCAGTTCTCTATTAACCTGCCTAAGCTACACTTGGGCAGGTTGATGAAGAGCCCCTGGTAGTTCTAACGCATCTAAACCCCCTGGTTTTATATATCTGGCTGGTGATTCATACATACCCATTATCACCAGCCATTATCAGTAGTCTCAACACAGCAGCAGAACTTCGCTGGAGACAGCAGCAGAACTTCGTTGGTGTTCCGTGATGGAAAATCTTGATCTCGGGAGAACTTTCTGGACTCCGCCAGCAGTAACCACTGTGGTGACAAATGCCTCCTTTCTAGGGTGGAGTCATTGGAAATCAGAGGCCTTTGGTCTCCAGCAAAGCATGAGGTGTCATATCAAACTGGTCTGACTTCTGAGAATCCACATGTCATTAAGAGGGTTTTTGACTGCATTCATGCTCAGTGAGCTTAGGTCCTTATGGATAACACAACTGTGATGTGGCATGTCAATAAGCAGTTCTGCATGGACTCACATCCTTTGGGTCAGGAGGTGCTGAAGCTGTGGATTCAGGCTCACAATGTCCCGGTTGTAGTAAACCATCTGATGGTCACCCTGAATGTTATGGACAATGTCCTGATTTACCACCAGGTGAAGCTGCCTAAGGTCATCTTTGCCTTCTAGAGCACTCCTACAGTAGACCAATTCTCACCTATGAGAGCAAGCATTGCCAACTATTCTGTGCCCTTCAGTTTCCATTGCAGGGAGCCATGGAAGACACATTTCACCTGAGGTGGAAATCCCCCCTACACTATGCATCCCCTCTGATCCATCTGGTTGCTCAAGTGTCTAGGAAGTTGCGGCGTAATCGTGCACAGGTGATTTTGGGCATGCCAGACTGGCTGCATGTACAAAGATCTGATTGGCTTGTCTTTGTCCTTGTCTCCCTCGCACTCTCAAAACAGACTTGCTGTCACAGTCAGGAGGGCAGGTTCTTTATCCAGCCTTCAGAGCCTCCACCTTCATGCCTGGAGATAGAGTGGTGCAATCTGAGCTCTTTTGATATACCTGCGGAGGTTGTGGATGTCATTTTATTAGCAAGCCACTCCGTCACCAGTTCTGTTTACTCTGTAGTTAGTCCCTTTTTTGTTATTTGGTGCACTGGGGAGACAGTTGACCCTCTTAAATCATATAATTGTTATCCTTTGCCTTTCATAGTGCCTTCATTTGGTTCTTCTCTTTTTGTTGGGTTCACTGTTCTAGCCCAGGGATAGGAGCACATTACTGTTATTGACAATCAAAACAGCTTTTCTGCTCGCTATTTCCTCGGCTCACCAAGCTAGCAAGCTGCAAGCTTTGTGTTCACCCTCCATTCACTTCTTTCTTGTCAGAAAAATTTGTTTTGAAAACAAAGCCTTTGTTCCTCACGAAAGTGGTGACGCTGTTCCAAGCTTGCCAGTCTATTATCCTTCCTGCCTTTTATCTGTCTCCTCGTCACATTAAGGAGGAGAAAATGCTCTGCTGTTTGGATCCTTACAGGGTCATGAGCTTGTATGTGGATAGAATTCATGAATTCGCGATTGATGATCAGTTGTTCATTAGATATGTGGGTACCAATAAAAGAAAGGCCATTCAGAAGAGAGCACTTTCAAGCTGGATTGTGAAGTACATTAAGAGCTGTTTTGCTCGTGCCAAAAAGGAGCCTCACAAGCTACCAGTGTGAATATACGTCTTTGGTATTGTCCAGGGATGTTCCTGTTCTGGACATCTGTCGGGCTACGATGCTGGCTTTAGGCAAGTACTCACATGGCAAGAAACCTTGTCTGTGTTCAACTTCTTGTGGAATACTCTACATTTTGTTTAGAAATGTCCACAGTTCTGTATAGCTTGAAACTACCTTTATTAGATTTCGATGTATCCCATAAAAACAGCCAATAAAGCAGTCAATGCGTTTCGTTCAAAAGAATTTGACTTCCTCAAGGCTCTTAATTGTACAAAAGGTTGTTCTTCAATAAATTATCTTTTGATTTTGCCCAATATATCATGGTACAGCCGACAATCATCCGTATCAAGATGGGATAGCAGTGTCCCCCAGTGTTGACACCTTATGCAAGCGTCAATTCCTTTCATGTATAGTTTCCCTATGAACATTGATATCTTCGACTGTCTTCCATGAAATCTTTTTCTTAACTTGGATTTCACTTTCAGTACTGTTCGCAGCAGTACTATCTGAAACCTCCTCAAATTACTTCTTTAGCAATTGTCTTCTTAGTCTGAGCTCTGTTTCTGTTGACTCTGTGTAAATGTCCTCTAGGGTCAGCCTTCTTGTACATCATAGGTTCCTCATGAAATGGGAATCACAACTCTGCAGACTGCCCTTCCTTGTCTGGACCATGGATAACTGTTGTGCTTTACCATGATATATTGGGCAATTGAACTATGGGACTTTAAAAAAAAAATCAAAAGACCATTTATTGAAGAACAACCTTTTGTACAAGTAAGAGCCCTAAGGAAGTTCAATTTGTTTGAACAAACCGCATTGGCTGCTTTCTTGGCTGTTTTTATGGAATACATTAAAATCTAATAAAAAATAAATTCCAAGATATACAGAACTGTGGAATTTTCAATTTTCTGGGTGAACCATTCTATGTTGTTATTCTCCTACCTTTTGTTAGCACACTTGACAATCTGTGAGTTCACTGCAGTTGTGTCACAATTTTAGTGATGTAATGAAGAGAACCTGAGACTCTTTTTCAAGCCATAGATTTAAATCTCAAATACCTAATCTTCCTGATTACTGGAGTCCTGAAAGGTAAATGATAATCCTCTGATTGAATAATGTTGTAGACTCTGCTAGATGGACTCCACACCAACAATTTATAGTGGGGGAAGAGGTGATGAAAATTGTGATTGCACCTCGCTACAGCTACATCTTAAGTATGCTATGGCTGCTTCTACCACGAAACGTACACATTGGTATGTTTCATATGATCTGGTAATCATCTAAGACCAAAGCCCAAATTTCCATGTGACCTATACCTCCGGCTGTCAGAGTATTTCAAACACAGAACTAAATTAATTGCCCACTGGTTTTCACAAAATTGTTTCCTGGATCAACAACATGACCTACTTGACTCCGATTGGAGGAGCATATTCTTGGTGACCCCAGTGGTATGGACGTATTGTATAGTGTAAGAAGCCCTGACAAAATCATATAACCCAATTGTTGAGTCAATACTAGACTTATGGTCAATGAAACACAAGTAGGCAAATTTGCTCACAGGGGATGCCCCTTTCTGCAACAACATAGGATTCCAGTTTGACAGCCGCCCTATGTGCAAGCAGTTGTGGCATTTTAATAGCATTTTCAAATTGGAAGACCTGCTCTGACATGGGATAATTAAATACGTCCCATCTCTCCAATAGGGTTGCAAACATGGATCATGACAGTGCTGGGCATAGATACAGCTGATTCACCTTGGACCATCTCCTTATTCTTTGCGTTTCTCCCCAATTCCTTTCTGCTTCAGCATTTGTCATCAGCGTGGCATTGCCGTCTCCAGCTGTTATCCCTAGATGTAGCAGTAAATATAACTATGACATCCCAGAATTGTTCGACAAAATAATTAGAGCAAGGAATGAATATGATTCATATGTCAAACCCAACCGTCACACAACTACCATGTAGAGAGAGTAGTCTGATCGCCTATAGACACATGACTAGGGACTGGGAGAGACAAGGCTGAAATGTTATCTTAAAGTGCTACTGGATGGATGCTCTTACAATGGCACTATGTCAGCCTAACTCCCTGTGTGCTCGTTGCAGGTCACTTACTATTCATGGAACACTTGTGTGGTTTCGCTCAAGCAAAGCAGTTCTGATCCTGTCACGGGTGAGTCAGTGAGGCCCTGTGCTTTTTAAAATTACGGACATTGGACCAGTCATTTGTATTGAGAGAATAATCCCTTCCTATAATAATTTTTTAATTGGGATTTAATCGTTTAAAACAGCAGCAGACAAGGTTATTTGCAGGTAATCACCAATAGCTAATATAGCTAGTAAGAAACAATTCTGATGGATACTTCTGCCTGTGGATTCCTCACCCTTTGAATACCCCCTGCGCCAGCATTCCGCGGGAAAATTATTTCCGAGCTCTCCTACGTCGACGAGGACGTCACAATGGACAGGCTCCGCTTGCAGCACCATATGACGTCATCGGAGCCACAAAAGGACGTAGTCGGTGTGCTGACGTCAGTTCCCTTTTTTCCGCGCCGTCGACGCTTATCGGTTTTTTCAGGGCTCTCCATTTTCATTGTGGAAAACTTTGTATCTCTTAAATTGTTTCAGAATGGCTACTTCCAGGAAGACCGGATTCAAACCCTGCAGAGAGTGTGGCGGGCACATGTCGATTACGGACCCGCATGATGACTGCCTTTGGTGCTTATCTTCGGACCACGACGTCGAAGAATGCAGAAGCTGCAGGAAAATGAATCCGAAGGCGATTAAGGAATGTGAAGCCAAGTTGTTTATGGTGAAAGCCAAGAAAGAGAAGAGAGGTAGGAAGAGGGCGAAGTCTTCGTCTTCTCACACTTCGAGGTCGTTGATGCACAAGAAATGCAAGAGAAGACATACCTCTCGTCATCGTTCGTCGAAGGCCAGGGTCTCGAGGTCGCCTACTCCGGCTGAGCGACCTCAGAGAAGGGACTTTATCTTTCCAACTCCTTCTCAAGCGACGCCAGTACCATCTCCGGCAGCGGCGTCGCCGGTTTCAGAGGCTTCTTCGCTACATGACCGGCTCCAGCGACGGTGCTGGGTGGGTCCTCTCCAGGCTGTGTGGCTTCACCTGAGCGTGCACCGTCCCCGGCTCCGCAGGCTCCAGTGCGACCTCAGGTGGTTCCCCTACAGGAAGGTACGGATCCATATCGTCCTTTTCCTGCTCCTGGGGCTGACTCTTCGCATTTTCTCAATGCGATGTTTGGTTTATTTACCAGAGCCTCGACTCTATCCGGTGCGCCTTCAGGCCCCGTGGGTGTTTTGGCTTTCAACCTGGGTGTTCCTCAGTTCTATCCCCAGGCTCCTTTCATGCCGTTTTTGCCGTCGACTCCGGCTTGGCATTTCCCGGCGCTGAGATCGTCCACTCCGGCTCCCCGGACTCCTTCAGCTGCTGAGTCGGCTCCACCTCGAATTCGAGCGACGTTGAGTTTCGAAGTCGAGGCTCCTCCATCAACGTCATTGGTGTCTTCCACCGACGCCGTTGCCTAAGCAACGCTCCAGGAGAGAGGCTTAGAGATTGCTTGAGGAGGAGGAGTATTTACAAGATCAGGAGGAAAAAGAAATTGTGGACTCTGTGGATGAGTTTGAAGGCCTTCAGGAAGCTAGTGGCCTAGATACTTCCCCTGAGTATGACTTACCATCTGCAAGTGGATGTGTTGTACAGGACGTTGCACCTTACCATGTGGTTATAAGGAAGGCGGCTGATTTATTGGGCCTTAAACTTCCCTCTGCGGAGATAAAGGCCAACATACTAACGGAAGTTTTAAATACTTCTTCATCAACTTCTGAGCCTTTACTTCCTTTTACAGATGCCTTAACAGATCCAATTCTGGAGGTGTGGCAAAAGCCTTTGTCTGCTCTGGCTGTATCTCGTTCTATCTTGAGAAGGTACAGGCCTGCCCTTGGTGATCCGGCTTTTTTGTCATCGCATCCGACACCGGAGAGTTTAGTTGTCCAAGCTTCTTGCTCAAAGCAGTCTTCTAGTGCTTTTCCTACCATTTTAGGTGATAGAGACTCGAAGAAGATGGAGCAAGCTGCGAAGAAGGTGTTCTCTTCTGCAAGTATGGCTCTAAAGTCAACTAATGCAAATTGACTTCTTGGACGTTTCATTCATGCATTGATGGACTCTGTTGTACAATTGGCTCCTAAGTTGCCTGAGGAGGATCGTGCCAACATCTTGCAAGTCCTTTCGGATTCGCAGGCCGCAGCACGTCAAGTGATTCAGTCAGGCATGGACACTGCTGACTCTGTGGCTCGTGTGATGGGGTCTTCTGTGGCTACAAGGAGACAGGCATGGCTCAGGTCTTCTGGTTTTTCGGCTGATGTTCAGGCGACTGCTGGATTTGCCCTTTGATGAGTCAAGGCTCTTTGGTTCAAAGGCGGATTCAGCCTTGGAACGTTTCAAAGACAGTAGAACTACCGCAAGATCTTTAGGCCTCAAGGTGCAGTCTAGAGGTTATGGTTACAAAATATATTGGGGCTTTGGGAGATCTGCGTCCTTTCGTGGCCGCCAACAATATCAGCAGAGCCAACAACAACAGAATCCCTTGTACAAATCATACAGAGGGAAGAATAAGAGAGGCTTCAGGGGTGCAAATCGACAACAGACTTCCTCCTCTTCCTCTACCTCAGCTCCCGCCACCGTTGGTACATCAGGAAAGCAGTTCTAGATCCCCCATCTTAGAACATGTTGGTCCAGTTGGAGGTCGGGTTTCCCACTTTCGACAAGATTGGAGACTGATCACATCAGATCGTTGGGTCTTGAATCTTGTAGAGACTGGGTACGCCCTCCCATTTTTGGAGTTTCCTCCTCCTTACCCTCCTCGCCAGGGTGGTTGTTCCGAAGACCACTTGCTGCTTTTGGAGCAGGAGGTTCTTACATTACTCCAAAAAGGTGCGATAGAGGTGGTTCCAGAGCAGGAAAGGGGTCAGGGTTGCTACTCCCGATATTTCCTGATCCCCAAAAAGGATGGTCGCCTGAGACCAATCTTGGACCTCAAGATTTTGAACCTTTACCTCAGGCAGGAAAAGTTCAAAATGTTGACCTTGGCTCAGAATCTGCTTGCACTGCAACAGGAAGACTGGATGGTGTCCATAGATCTGCAGGATGCGTATTTTCATCTTCCCATCCTGAAGTCGCATCGGATGTATCTCCGGTTCACGGTGGGATTGCAACATTACCAGTTTGCGGTTCTTCCGTTCGGTCTCACTTCCGCGCCTTGAGTCTTTACAAAGGTGATGACGGTGGTTGCGGCTCATCTCAGAGGGTCAGGGGTTCCTGTTTTCCCCTACCTGGACGACTGGCTGTTGAACGCAGAGTCTTCGGAGTGGGTTTCGCGCCACTTGCAAGTGACAACTCATCCGTTGTTCAAATTGGGTTTTTCGATTAAATGTACCCAAATCTTACCTGGTGCCTTCTCAGCGCAGCCTGTTCATAGGGGCAATACTGGACACTTCTGTGTGTCGAGCATTCCCGCCTCCGCAGAGGATTCTCGACATACAGGCAATGATTCCTTTATTTCCTGATGGAGCGGTTGTTCCAGTCCTTAAGGTTCTTCGCCTGCTCGGTCTGTTTGTTTCCTGCATTCTGTTAGTCAACCATGCACGCTGGCACATGAGGGCACTCCAGTGGTGCCTCCGCAGGCAGTGGTATCAGCACAACGGAGATCTCTGGGAGAATGTCAGAATCTCCAGAGAAGCTGCAGCGGAGCTGTCTTGGTGGAGTGTGCAGGGCAACCCGTCTCAAGGCAAGCCCATCCAGCCTCCTCCGCCGATGGCCACAGTGATCACGGATGCCTCCACTCTAGGGTGGGGTGCTCATCTGGAGGTCAAAGGTCTTTGGTCTCCAGAGGAAAGGTTGCTTCACATCAACCTTCTGGAATTGCGGGCGATTAGTTTGGCACTGAAGGCTTTTCTCCCTTCCCTTCGCGGTCAGTCGGTTCAGGTCCTGACAGACAACACTACCGCGATGTGGTACATCAACAAACAGGGAGGTGTAGGGTCGTATCGCTTCTGTTGAGTGGCTCTGTGACTCTGGTCCTGGGCTCAGGGCAAACGAATATGTGTGTTTGCAAATCATCTGGCCGGTGTGCTGAATGTTCGTGCGGACAGTCTCAGTCGACGTTACTCGGCCGATCATGAGTGGCGGCTTCATCCGGAGGTGGTCCATTGCATCTTTCAGATGTGGGGATCTCCTCGGTTGGACCTGTTTGCCACTCACGAGAATGCGCGCTGCCCATTATTCTGCAGTCTCCAGTGTCTGATGCAGGGAGCTTTGGGGGATGCGTTTCAGATAGATTGGAGCTCGCAACTCCTTTACGCGTTTCCTCCCATACCCTTGATTCCTCGGGTTCTGAGGAAGATTCGCCAAGACCGGGCCCAAGTTATATTGATCGCCCCGGATTGGCCAAGAAGGGTGTGGTACACAGACCTACTTCACCTCTCGTCGCACCCTCCGCTCCGTCTCCCTCTCAGGGCAGACCTCCTCTCGCAGTCGCAGGGGCAGGTTCTACACCCCCACCTCCAGTGTTTGCACCTTCATGCCTGGAGATTGAACTGGGCAACCTGAGTTCTTTCTCTCTCGCACCAGAGATAGTGGACGTTATTTTATCATCCAGGCGACACGCCAGTAAATCTGTTTACTATTCCAGATGGTCCAGATTTGTTATGTGGTGCAGAGAGTGAGACATTGACCCTTTGAAGGCCTGTTTGTCTAATATTTTGGAGTTTTCTCTTTCTTTAGCACGGCAGGGTTGTGCTGTAGCCACTGTTAAGGGCTATTTATCGGCTTTGTCGGCCTTTTTATGTTTGCCGGAACAGACGTCTTTATTTAAGTCCACCATTATCATAAGGTTCATTAAGGGCCTTACAAATAAGTTTCTTCCCGCACCTTTCATTATGCCTCAGTGGAATTTGAATCTCGTACTCACTTTTTTAATGGGTTCTCCGTTTGAGCCTCTTCACTCTTGCCCGTTGAGGCTTCTTTCTTTTAAAACAGTTTTCTTGATTGCCATTACCTCGGGTAGGAGGGTAAGTGAGCTTCAAGCTCTTAGTTCAAAACCTCCTTTCCTGACCATTCATGTGGATAAGTTGGTTCTAAGGACTAGGGCTGCTTTCCTTCCCAAGGTGGTTACCCCTTTTCATATAAGACAACCCATCACTTTACCCACCTTTTATCCTCCCCCTCACCCTTCCAAGGAGGAAGAGAGACTGCATCGGTTGGACCCTAAGAGGGCTGTCAGCTTTTATTTGGATCGGACTAGAGATCTGAGGCTGGACGATCAGCTTTTCGTGGGCTATGTTGGGAAAATGAAAGGCAAGGCAGTGCACAAGAGGACGCTTTCCAGGTGGATTATCTTGTGCATCAAGATTTGCTACGCCCTGGCCAAGAAGGAACCGCCTGAAGGTATCAGCGCTCATTCCACCAGAGCGAAGTCTACTTCTTCTGCTTTGGCTAGAGGTGTTCCTGTTCTTGATATCTGTAAGGCAGCAACTTGGGCCTCACTCCACACCTTTGCAAAGCATTACTGCTTGGACTCTGAGGTTAGGAGGGATGGCCATTTTGCTCGCTCTGTTTTGCAGGATTTTTTTGTCTAGTCAGGTGGACACCCTCCTCCGGGTGAGGTACGGCTTCGGGAATCTATTCAAAAGGTGAGGAATCCACAGGCAGAAGTTTCCATCAGAAGAACAAGTTACTTACGTTCGGTAACGCTTTTTCTGGTGGATACAATATCTGCCTGTGGACTCCTCACGCTCCCACCCGCCTCCCCATTGTTCACCTGTTTCTACCAAATAAAAAAAAAAACATTTTTATTTCTCTATACCTTTATTGATTATGCATTTGTGAATTTATATATATGTATATATTTGGTATGCTATGTTTGCATTTGAAAATGTGTCGGTCCACCCGTTTGCACGGAAAAAATGGGTGGAACTGACGTCAGCACGCCGACGAGGTCCTTTTGTGGCTCCGATGACGTCATATAGTGCCGCGAGCGGAGCCTGTCCATTGTCACGTCCTCGTCGACGTGGGAGAGCTAGGAAAGAATTTTCAAGCGGAATGCTGGTGCAGGGGGTATTCAAAAGGTGAGGACTCCACAGGCAGATATTGTATCCACCAGAAAAAGCGTTACCGAAGTTAAGTAACTTGTTCTTCAATAACTCGCTTCCAGACCACTATGTTGTGAGCATCAGCAGGAGGCTACAAACTCAGCTATGTTAACCAGCACGTAGACAGTTCATCCTCTGCCCCCAACTCGGCAGTGTATGAGTAAAGGCAATTATACGGAAGAAAAAGGAGGAAACAGAAGGGAAGATGAGAAGCAAAGAAAGAGTGAGCGGCAACTCAGTAGTCCAAAGAGGAAAAGAGAAACTGCCCATATTTGTTCAAATATTGCGGTTTTGTCCAGAAGATGATAAATGATTTGTTCATATTAGGCTGCCACTGTCATGTCATATGCATCCAGTTTGAGCGCAAAGAGGTACCCTGTTTCCAGTGTAGCACCCTCTCCACCCCGGTAGCATGTAAATGAATCACGCCTCACAGGAAGCTCAGCATTACACGTCTTTATTCTCTAGAATGTAACCACTAGCTGAAACGGGCTACATCATGAATTTTACTACCCACGCCAAATCACTTACGTCACTAGACTACAGAGTCAGTTAGGGACCACAGGGTTCCCACGCTTTATAATACACAAGACACTACATCTCCCGGTTTGTTAAATAAAAAATCTGAAAGAAATAGTTAGTTATAGATTCCTTACCTTAGAACTACCCCCAGGCGTCAGACTGGATCCGGAAAGTTTTTTGTCAGCAGTACACATGCACGTCAGAAGGTGGCGTCGGTCGACTCCACGTTCGTCGTAGACGTCGTGGTCGCCGGGATGACATCATGGTAGCTACATAGACGACGCCCTCACGCGCTGACATCAGTTCTTTCTTTTTCTGCGCCATCAAGCGCAGATCCGGAGAGAGCGGTATACCCAGACACTTTTTGACTGACTTTTTCTCAACTTTTCTCGACACCGTTTTTGAGGTCCATCGACTCCTGGTGCACGAGGGATGCCTGGCTTCAAGGCTTGCGGTTACTGTAGATGACTGATGTCGGTGACAGACCGCACCACGTGTGCCTCTTCTGCCTGGAGCACGACCACAAGTCGTGCTCCGACTGCCGGAATATGAATCCGAAGTCTTTGTGGAAGCAGTCCCGAAAGCTTCCCGAGGCCCGGCAGTCGGCTTCGTGCCGATCGAGGTCCCGTTCCCATAGGAGGTCGAGGGACCGGTCGCAGAGCTATCATCACTCCTCATCCAAGTCTTCGCACTCAGAGTCAGGTAAGTTGAAGCACAAGAAGAAGTCTAAGAAGCATCGTCGCTCTTCGACTTCTCCCCGTCGGTCGGCTGACGCGAAGAGGGATGCGGGTAATGCCCCTCCCCGGGCTTCCCTCCCTTCCCGGGACCCGGAGCGACGCCTACCTTGCTTTGTCAGTTTTACGAAGCGATTCATGCCATCTTTGGGCAGCCGAACTCCGCCGACGCGCCTTTGGGCCCCGCAGACTCAGCTGGGGGCCCTGGGCCTTCGACACAGGGCCCCCTTGTGTCCAGGCCTGGTTCCGGATCAGCGCCGGTCGTCCTTGTGACACCTCCCCCAGTGCCGATTCCACCGGCACCATGTCCCCAACTGGCGTCCGCTGTGTCACCAGCCAATGTCGACCCCGGCCTCCTCCTCGAGGTAGACATGGAGCCCGACCAGCGTCAACCAATGCTGGATCCGGCGCTGACTGGTACTTTTGTGCCCCTGTTCTACCCTGGCTCTTTGAGACCAGATTGGCAGCCAGAGGAGAGTGAGGAGGGCTGGGAGGGGTCTGGAGACCCTTTAGCAGTTAGGTTATGAACCGGACTAGAGAGAGGAACTGGGGGAAGCCAGTGGTCTGGATACCTCACCAGACTTTGGCATGTTGTCTCCTCCTACCGTGACAACGGAGGAGGGAGCGTCGTACGCAGTGGTGTTGCGTAGGGTGACTGAAGCTCACCACTTCGAGCTACCTACGGTGGCAGTCAGGACTAACCTCCTGACAGAGGTGCTTCAACCGGCAGTGAGCTCTTCGGAGCCCCTGCTGCTGTTTAATGAAGCCCTAACTGACATCCTTTTGGGCACCTGGTCCAGGCCCAACACGGGCTCCTGTGGATAGGATGATTGCCCAACACCACCTCCCGGCCCCGGGCAACCACACTTTCCTCTCCCAACACCCCACCCCTGAGAGCTTGGTGGTCCAAGCCTCCACCTCCAAGGGCGCATTCTCTACCGCTCCACCAGATGGGGAATCCAAAAAGCTGGACCGTCTTGGGAAGATGTTTACTTCCTCCAGCTTGGGACTGCGGTCAGGAAACAACGCATGTCTGTTGGTCTGTTACACCCACTCTGCGTGGGACACGGTTGCGCAAGTGCTGTTTCAGTGCCCGGAAGAGGCCCGGGCTGTACTCTCTCAGGCAGTTGCCGCAGGGAGAGACGCAGCAAAGTTTACCATCTGCTGTGGGCTGGATACCACTGACTCACTAGAAAGGACGATTTCCACGTCGGTAGCCCTTTGACCCTACGCCTGGTTGAGGTCGACTGGTTTTTCAGGCGATGTCCAATCCACTCTTATAGACATGCCCTTTGATGGCTGTCGCCTATTCGGCGACAAGGCAGACAACGCGCTGGAGCGCTTTAAGGACTCTAGGGCTACGGCCAGGTCCTTGGGCCTCTCCACCACCCGCCCTGCCCTGTCTGCCTTTTGCCCCTTTCGTAGGTATGGAAGGGTTGTCCCCCATGTCCCACCCAGAGCCACAGGCTGGCGCAAGCTGTTCAGCCCCGGCGCAGCTGGGTACGTGGGAACCACCGCCGTGGTTCTGGGGGCTAGAGGACGGGCAAGTCCACCACAGCCCCCTCTGCAGCAGCCTCCAAGCCTTCCTAGTTCGACCTTTCGGGGCTACCAAATGCCAGTCGGTGTCAGGATTCGCCATCACCTCCCCCACTGGTGCACCATCACGTCAGACAGGTGGGTTTAGCAAATAGTCCGAAAGGGGTGCTCCCTCCCCTTCGAGACTACCCCTCCCGCCATGCCGCCTCAGTACCATTGCATGTCGGAGGATCATCTGACCCTTCTCCAACAGGAAGTTTTGGCATTCTTGCCCAAGGGAGCCATCAAGTGAGTTCTATCTTGGATCTCAGGAACGTCAACCGCTTCCTCCGGAAGGAGAAGTTCAAAATGTTGACGCTAGCTCAGGTCCTTTCTGCCCTAGACCCTGGAGACTGGATGGTAGTGTTCGACTTGCAGGACGCTTATTTCCACATCCCCGTCCTGCCGGCCCACCGGCGTTACCTGGGGTTCACGCTAGGCCGCGAGCACTTTCAGTTTACTCTGCTCCCCTTTGACCTTACTAGCGCCCCTCGGGTATTCACGGAAGTGATGGCAGTGGTTGCAACTCATCTGCACAGATCAGGGGTTCCAGTCTTGCCCTATCTCGATGACTGGCTGTTGAAGGCTGGCTCGCCCCAGGTTGTCGTATCCCACCTCCAGACTACGGCTGACCTACTGCATTCGCTGGGGTTTTGCATCAATGTGCCGAAGTCACACCTGACTCCCTTTCAGAAGCTCCTCTTCATTGGAACGGTTCTGGACACAACGCAGTTTCGAGTCTATCCTCCCGAACAGCGAGTCTGGGATATTCAGGCTATGATTCCGATCTTTCAGCCTCTATCCCGGGTTTCAGTCAGGATGCCCCTCAAGCTACTGGGCCTGATGGCCTCCTGCATCCTGCTGGTGGACCATGCCAGATGGCATATGCGGGCTCTGCAGTGGGACCTGAAGTTCCAGTGGGCACAACATCAGGGGAAACTGTCCGATTGCTTCCAGATCTCAGAAGGCACTGCACACCAATTGCAGTGATCCCTCTCTCTTCCTCAACCAGAGTTCACAGTGTTGACCGATGCATCACTCCTGGGATGGGGCGGCCACATGGGGGAGGCAGAGATCAGAGGCCTCTGCTCTCCGGCGGAGTCTGGTTTCCACATCAACCTTCTGGAGCGTCGGGCGATTCGTCTTGCTCTCAAAGCATTCCTTCCCTATGTCTGGGCAAGAGTAGTACAGGTGTTCACGGACAAAACCACTGCCATGTGGTACTGCAACAAACAAGGCGGGGTGGGGTCGTGGCCCTCTGCCTCTGGACATAGTTGGAACATCAGGGCATATCCCTGGTGGTTCAACACCTGGCAGGTTCCCTAAACAGACAAATAGACAGACAACACTACTGCGATGTGGTACATCAACAAACAGGAAGGTGTAGGGTCGTATCGCTTCTGTCGAGAGGCTCTGTGACTCTGGTCCTGGGCTCAGGGCAAACGGATATGTGTGTTTGCAAATCATCTGGCCGGTGTGCTGAACGTTCGTGCGGACAGTCTCAGTCGGCGTTACTCGGCCGATCATGAGTGGCGTCTTCATCCGGAGGTGGTCCATCGCATCTTTCAGATGTGGGGATCTCCTCGGTTGAACCTGTTTGCCACTCACGAGAATGCGCACTGCCCGTTATTCTGCAGTCTCCAGTGTCCGATGCAGGGAGCTTTGGGGGATGCGTTTCAGATAGATTGGAGCTCGCAACTCCTTTACGCGTTTCCTCCCATACTCTTGATTCCTCGGGTTCTGAGGAAGATTCGCCAAGACCGGGCCCAAGTTATATTGATCGCCCCGGATTGGCCAAGAAGGGTGTGGTACACAGACCTACTTCACCTCTCGTCACACCCCCGCTCCGTCTCCCTCTCAGGGCAGACCTCCTCTCGCAGTCGCAGGGGCAGGTTCTACACCCCCACCTCCAGTGTTTGCACCTTCATGCCTGGAGATTGAACTGGGCAACCTGAGTTCTTTCTCTCGCGCACCAGAGATAGTGGACGTTATTTTCTCATCCAGGCGACACGCCACTAAATCTGTTTACTATTTCAGATGGTCCAGATTTGTTAAGTGGTGCAGAGAGTGAGACATTGACCCTTTGAAGGCTTGTTTGTCTAATATTTTGGAGTGTTCTCTTTCTTTAGCACGACAGGGTTGTGCTGTAGCCACTGTTAAGGGCTATTTATCGGCTTTGTCGGCCTTTTTATGTTTGCCGGAACAGACGTCTTTATTTAAGTCCACCATTGTCATGAGGTTCATTAAGGGCCTTACAAATAAGTTTCCTCCCGCACCTTTCATTATGCCTCAGTGGAATTTGAATCTCGTACTCACTTTTTTAATGGGTTCTCCGTTTGAGCCTCTTCACTCTTGCCCGTTGAGGCTTCTTTCTTTTAAAACAGTTTTCTTGATTGCCATTACCTCGGCTAGGAGGGTAAGTGAGCTTCAAGCTCTTAGTTCAAAACCTCCTTTCCTGACCATTCATGTGGATAAGTTGGTTCTAAGGACCAGGGCTGCTTTCCTTCCTAAGGTGGTTACCCCTTTTCATATAAAACAACCCATCACTTTACCCACCTTTTATCCTCCCCCTCACCCTTCCAAGGAGGAAGAGAGACTGCATCGGTTGGACCCTAAGAGGGCTGTCAGCTTTTATTTGGATCGGACTAGAGATCTGAGGCTGGACGATCAGCTTTTTGTGGGCTATGTTGGGAAAATGAAAGGCAAGGCAGTGCACAAGAGGACGCTTTCCAGGTGGATTATCTTGTGCATCAAGATTTGCTACGCACTGGCCAAGAAGGAACCGCCTGAAGGTATCAGCGCCCATTCCACCAGAGCTAAGTCTACTTCTTCTGCATTGGCTAGAGGTGTTCCTGTTCTTGATATCTGTAAGGCAGCAACTTGGGCCTCCCTCCACGCCTTTGCAAAGCATTACTGCTTGGACTCTGAGGTTAGGAGGGATGGCCATTTTGCTCGCTCTGTTTTTCAGGATTTTTTTGTCTATTCAGGTGGACACCCTCCTCCGGGTGAGGCACGGCTTTGGGAATCTATTCAAAAGGTGAGGAATCCACAGGCAGAAGTATCCATCAGAAGAACAAGTTACTTACCTTCGGTAACGCTTTTTCTGATGGATACAATATCTGCCTGTGGACTCCTCACGCTCCCACACGCCTCCCCATTGTCCACCTGTTTCTACCAAATAAAAAAAAAAACATTTTTATTTCAATATGTCTTAATCATGTTTATAGTTTGATAATGAGAAATGCTTCGGGCGATTTGTCTTGCTCTCAAAGCATTCCTTCCCTCTGTCTGGGCAAGAGTAGTACAGGTGTTCACGGACAAAACCACTGCCATGTGGTACTGCAACAAACAAGGCGGGGTGGGGTCGTGGCCCTCTGCCTCTGGATATAGCTGGAACATCAGGGCATATCCCTGGTGGTTCAACACCTGGCAGGTTCCCTAAATGCCAGGGCGAACAAACTCAGCCGCAGGTGCATGATGGATCACGAATGGCGTCTTCACTCGGAGGTGGTGCAAGGTCTCTCTCAGCGGTGGGGAGAGCCTTGGTTAGATCTATTCGCCACCGAAGAGAACGCACAATGTCAATAGTTCAGCATGTTGGAATTTCCAAGGCAGCACTCGCTAAGCAACGCTTTTCGTCGTGAGTGGAGTTGCTGTCTTCTATATGCCTTTCCGCCTATATCACTTCTGCCCAGAGTGCTGAAGAAGATCAAGCGCGACCGGGCCCAAGACATTCTTGTGGCTCCGGATTGGGCACGAAGAGTCTGGTATCCCGAGCTGCTTAACATGGCCATCGATCCTCCGATCAGACTGCCTCTTTGGGAGGATCTTCTGTCGCAGCAGCAGGGGATGGTCCTCCACCCGAACCTGTCCAGCCTCCACCTCCTTGCGTGGAGATTGAGCGCCAGCAGTTGATGTCATTTGACTTGCCTCCTGAAGTTTGTGATGTTATCTTGGCAGCCAGGCGTCCCTGTACTAAGACGGTATACGCCTGCAGATGGAACAAATTTGTGGCATGGTGCACAGCAAAGGCTGTGGATCCCCTTTCCGCCCCTCTTTCTGGGGGTCTCTTGTTTCTCCTTTCTTTCGCCCCGCAGGGCTCTGCTCTGGGCACTCTTAAGGGCTATCTCTCAGCCTTTCTTATGCTTCCTGATCAGCCTCCTCTTTTCAAGTCCCCTGTTGTAAATCACTTCCTTAAGGACATTACTCATCTCTTTCCTCCTGTTCCCTTCGTAATGCCTCATGGGACTTACCTTCCTTATGTGCGCTCCCTTTGAGCCGCTACATAACTATCCTCTCAGGCGTCTAACTTTGAAACTTGCCTTACTGATGACCATCACCTCTGCGCGCAGGGTGAGTGAGCTACAAGCTCTTTCTTCCAAGCCTCCCTTTCTGGCTGTCCATCCGGACAAGGTCGTCCTCGGAACTAGACCTTCCTTTCTTCCCAAGGTGGTTACTTCTTTCCACATTGGCCAAACCATCACTTTGCCCACCTTCTTTCCGCCTCCGCATCCTTCAAAAAAGGAAGAGAGGCTACACTGTCTGGATCCAAAACATGAGCTTTCCTTCTACTCGGATCGCACCAAACAATTCCGGGTGGACGACCAGTTCTTGGTTGGTTACGTGGGCACTAAGAAAGGTCGGGCCGTGCACAAATGGACCATCTCCAGGTGGGTTGTTCTGTGCATCAAAGCCTGTTATTCTTTGTCAAAGAAAGAGCCTCCAGTGGGACTGCGCGCCCATTTTACCAGGGCGACTCATCTACCACTGCTTTGGGACGAGGAGTCCCCCTAAATGACATCTGTCAGGCAGCTACGTGGGCATCGCTGCACACGTACACTAAACACTACTGCCTGGACAGTCTAGTCCGGAGAGATGGCTTCTTTGGCCATTCTGTTCTCCAGGACTTTCTGGTGTGAACTTAGTTTGCAGACCCACCTCCAGGGTTGGTATTGGTGGGGCATCAATTCTAAGGTAAGGAATCTATAATTAACAGTTTCCTTCAAATGAACAAGTTACTTATCTTCGGTAACAATATATCTGTAAGAAACATAGGTTAGTTATAGATTCCTTACCGCCCCACCCATCCTCCCCGTTCTGCGAGCTGACTTCTAGGGTTCAGGACTTCCTTTCAGGGCCCTAGTTTTGTGCCCCAGTGGTCATTGTCTTGCATGTCTCTGTACTTCTGGTATGGAAAGTCGTGTACCGAACTGACATCAGCGCGCGAAGGCAGCATCTATGTAGCTACCCCGATGTCATCCCAGCAACCACGATGCCTACGACAAACGCGGGGTCGACCAACGCCACCTTCGGACACAGGGATACTGATGACGAAAAACTTTCCGGGTCCAGTCTGACGCCTGGGGGAAATTCTAAGGTAAGGAATCTATAACTAACCTTCGGTAACTAACTTGTTCATATAAACAAAACATATACACTTCATAATTCCTCAATGAGTCGTCAAGGTGCTCAAATCACTTCCAGATTTCATGGTGTGAGGCTGAAGAGACCCTAGAGACACAACCGCAGCAGGCACTGGTGAGCTAGCTACGGAGGCAACCCTATGGCTCTCCTGGCCCTCTGATGAAAAATTTGCACACCGGATGTCTGGAACCATCAAATTCCGAGGCAGGTGCTTGAAATGTGAGGAATCGCTTGTAATTAACTTTCCAGGACAGTGAGCAGTCACCATGCGTTCCCTACTAGTCACAATTCGTCATCGAATGGAGCATCAGATTTGTGTTTTCACATCTGCTTGACCAGGACACGATCTCCTTTCTGAAATGTAATGTTCCGAGCACATCAGTGCTTATATGCATAAGTCTTCATTCTGGACTTGTGACATGAATCAGTGAGTTGAACTTTCTTGGCATCAATTGTTCTTTCAGTGGTCCACTGGGGCAGCTTGGTACCCATGGCTCTCCCCAACATCAGGGTGGCTGGGCGTTCACAGGTTGTAGAATGAGGGGTAGATCTTTTAGAGTGAAGAGTAGAAAGATGCTTGGACCTTGCATAAATTCCGCTCCAAGTGAAGGGTGCAGTCCTGTTCCCACTCTCAAGGCCATTCCAGCTGCAGGTCTTCTTTGCGGTCAAAACCATCTGGTAACTCAAAGTCTAAATAAATCAAAGAGGAAATACATAAAGGCAAGTGGGACTAAAACATCATCGTGCCTCTCTCTGTCTAAAGAGAAGTAGCGAGGGCATCAGGGATCTACTCGATTTATCTACGATCCCTGATTGAGAAGCCGATTCCACAGTTGATTCCGATGCGCCATGTATTTACCTGGGCATCAGAGACACCAAAGCAGATAGAGGCTTTTAAGGAAGCGTGCTGTTAATTTTTGGCACTCTTCTGGCTTTCTCTGGAGCGCCTTCAGGCCCCAAGGATATGGAGGGGGCTTCAGTCAGGATAATGCTGGTGGTTCATTCCCCAGCGCCATCTGAGCCCCTGGACCCTGCATGGTTCTGCACCAAGTCCGGTGCAGACTTCCATTCTGGCTCAAGATTTGCATTGGTCCCTCTTAATGATGCCCCTCTTACCGACGTCACCAGAGGGGGGACTGCTGCTGACTCCGGGCCAAACCCATCTCGACCCCAAAGCAAAGTCACACTCAAACATGAAATATGGTTTCACGGTGACTGCCTCTGTGGCTGCATTGAATGATGCCAGGCAAGATTAAAATGATGCCATCTCCAGTTGCCTTAAGGTACTGCTGCACTTGTGTTGTCCCGTTACTTTCAAATGAGAATTTAAATGAAAAAACATCTTTTTTTGCACCTCTTGAAAGCTTGTATTGGTAATGCTACTATTATTTCTAGATTAAATGATGCCAATGCTCGCTAATTTGGCCTTTCTGCGTCCGCTATTTACAAGCCTCAAGGCATACAGACTACGGCAGTATGGCTTGCTGAGAGACTCCTTCTCTGTTGATCATTATTCTGTTTGGAATGAGCTCCTTCCTGGCCTGTACAAAATAGGACTGTGGCCTGTTTTAGAAGGGATCCTAAAGTTCATTTATTTTATTGATTATCTTCACATTTTTTTCTGGGTGGTGGCCCAATCCAGTTGCACTTTCTATGTAACAACTCTGCCTATATCGATATAAGTTTTCAATGTATTTACTGGGTGCCCAAAGGCACTAAACACAGGGCTGGTGGCAATTTTTGAAGAAATCTAGCAAAAATGATTGGTTATGGCGCTGTTGGGATGGAGTATTGTCATCGGAGGGATAGCTCAGGTATCTGGTGACTGAACTGTTAGTAGACTGAGAGAGAGCTCAGCTATGCGGAGCCTGAACATATAGTTTAAGTGTAACTAGAGTTATACATCTTCCACATAAAGCAAATGCCTCTATGACCATTTTCTCAGAATGCATTATAAGACAGATGTATAATTGGTTTTAATTTATGGCATGTGTTTATTCTCTGGGATGGCATCTTTGCAGGGGTGGGACAGCAGCACTCCCCTAGTGTAGGAACTGCATCACTAGTGTAGTTTGACTGCAAAATGCATGAGAAACCGTATTTTGCTGTCAAACTAAGCTTTGGCCTGTCAAATGCAGCATAAGGCCGATCTTGTCTATATAAATAATTGCCAGTGCAAAAGCAGTGCACAATTAAAACACTACTTTGTGCGACACTTGTTCCAGTGTTTCAATGGCAAATTGGTAACCATGCTCTCTGCCTGGTGGCTCTCTTGAGCCCCATTCAAGATTGTCCCTTTCGCTACCCAGGACAGTTTTTTGCTATAATTGAATAACATCAAGTATTGAGAATGTGATCAAACTTCTTAAAATAATTTTGGACAAATTAGTAACAAATGTTCCATTTCATTAAAAAAAAACATGCCCCTTTAGGATTTAATAACACTGATATTTTTTTGTAGATTTGACACTTTGTGTGCTGGGGGCTTCAGAACAGAACTGAAAGCATGTTTTTTTGGTATTGTAACATATGCTATTAAGAGGCATGATTTCTGTTTCTGTTTCAGTGATGTCTTCACAGACATTGCCCACCAGCCACACATTCTATGTTGAATGAATACTTGTATTCTTCACATGCTAGAGCACTATTCTTTGCAATGTTATTTCAAGACATATATCTTTTAGTTCCAGGTCTTAGGCCTGGTGGCTTGCTGCATGGGTGTAGCGTAGTCATCTCATATTAGAAGTGCTCAATGTGAGGTGCTATTTTATTTCGATTTGG
Source organism: Triturus cristatus (assembly GCF_964204655.1). Taxonomy (NCBI): domain Eukaryota; kingdom Metazoa; phylum Chordata; class Amphibia; order Caudata; family Salamandridae; genus Triturus; species Triturus cristatus. The sequence goes on along the minus strand of NC_140590.1, from coordinate 377,629,948 downwards.
GATAACCTAGATTCGAACAGGTAGTTAGCAGGTGGTAATATTGGTATTGACTGTACTCACTTATCAAATCAACTACGGGACTTGCCAGCTACACACCCTGAAATCAGGCGTGTTAACTGATTAAGCTCAATATTCTGAGACTTGTACATGTGTGTGGCCTAAAACAAGCATATATTGCAGTGCCCCGATGAGCAAACATAAATGTGTCTTTGCTGAACAGTCAGGCAGCAGCGCCTTTCTGAAGATGGAATTACAAATATTTCATGAGCTCATTGTCATTTCCCAAGATGAATGTTTGGAGCATTGGCAAAATAAGGTCATTGTTTTGAAACAACTTTGAAAAAACTGGTTTATACTTGTTAAATTACTCGTTTGCCTTTTTAAAGATCTCTGTCAGAGGGCTTTTAAACATTGTCAAAGCCACTAAAATATGTCAGTAGCCTATAAACATCGTCAAATCCTTTAAAACATATTTGTTGTATTCGTACGGAGTTTGAATAATGCGTCATTTGTACAAAGCTTTTTTGGAGGTCGCAAATTGCCTGATTCACAGAATCGGGCTATTTTGGAACCACAAAAAAAGCATGTTTTAATGGACAAAAGCTTAATTGCAATTTGATAACCTGTTGCCGAATCACAATTGGGGATTCAAATTGTTATTTGGAACGGGCGTGTTTAAGGCATCCCTTCCAAATGCCGATTTGCAGTGGTATGTATTAAAGTTTTGCGACCTAATTCCGGTTACAAAACATTAATATTTTACTGACACCTCGAAGGAGGTGGTAATCCATTTTCAACGGGACCCCTTCCCCTTTGAGAATGTAAAAAATATTTTTTTTAAGAGCAGGCAGTGATCCCACGGACCATCCTCTCTCTATAAAAATTTTAAATTACAAATTTCAGTTTCTTTTTTTCTAAGCACACCCTCTTTTCCTTATAGGAAAATGGGCTGCATTTAAACAGAAAAAAAGGGTTTGCTTTATTATAAAGCAATCACAGACATGATGGCCTGCTGACCACAGCAGGCCACGACACCTGTGATGACTGCCATTCGTAGTGAGTCACAAATTGCAACCTACCTTGTTAATATTCATGAGGTAGGTCGATTGAGATCCTAATAGGAATTGCTATGTTTAAAAGAAGCGCTTATTACATTATGAATTGTGATTTCCAAATAGCAATTCTGTAAAAATTGCAACTTGAAAATATTTAAATTACTTACCGGTAATTAAATTATCCCAAATGTGGCTTTTGCCTAAACTAATTACACTTGAGAGAGGGGTTGAGCCTCCTAGACACACCCTTACCCCCCAAAAAATACCTCTTACCTAAACCCTACCTTCCAAACCTCCTGTATTTGTTGATTCAAGCCTCCCTCTCTCCTGGCCTGGTCCGACAAGGCAGGAGGGAGAGGTTAATGAATCTAGGCAAAAAAGCCACATTTGGAGTAATGTGATTACCAGCAAGTAATTTAAACATTACTTCCCAGTATGCCTATTGCCACTATTAGTTGCACTTGAGACATAGAAAGCAGTATAGAAGACCAGGAAAACTTCATCTGTAGGTAGAAACCATTTGTGTTTTTTAAGCACTTCAACTATTAATTTATAGCAGAGAGAAATTTTGCTCCTATGATATCCTCAATTTTTTGTTCCTGTAATAACCTGTAGTGTTTTACAAATGTTGTAGGAACTGTCCATGTTGCAACCCTACATATCTCTGCTATGATTGAGCCCTGTGCTTCAGCTAAAGAGGCTACCACTCTCCTTGTGGACCATCTTTCAATGCCCCAGGGCACAGGGACTGACGTGTTCTCGTATCCCATTGTGATGACGGATCTAAACCATCTGTTTAATGTTTGGTTCGCCGATTTCAAACCTTGGCACACAGATCCAAAATTTACAAACAAAGAAGTTGAAGAAGGTTGAATCTCTGCCGTCCTATCTAGATAAATCAAAGGATCCCGGGTGACATCTTAACAGTACACTTTCTTTCCTTCTGGCATCATTGGGTCTGGATAGAAAAACTGTCAACACAATTTCCTGTTGTACATAAAGGAGAGAATTAATTTTAGGAAAAAAGGATTACCGCAACCTAAGGACAATACTGCCTGCAAAGGCTAAAAAAAATGGGAATTTGTAAGATAAGGGACCCCAGATCACCCAAACGTCTGGTTGTTACTGCCACCAAAAAAGAAAAAACTTTGTGTCAATAATCTGAGAGGAATGTCATGCAAAGGTTCAAAGAGTAGAGGGAACAATATGAGATTCCAAAACCCATTATAGATTCCAGGTGGGGAAAGACTTGTGCGATAAGGGACAGATGTTCGTAAACCCCTTCAAATAGCCACTTTACCAACTCTGAATTATTATCCCACACTTTTCTGAAATCTCATTTTACAACCCACTGGTCTTTAAGTGATGCAACCTTTAATTCCAGTGAAAAGCCATCCTACAAAAAGTCAAGCACACGGACCAACTGTATAAAATTGAGGGACCAGACTTTCCTTTACACACAAGTTAGAAAATATCAACCAATGTCTCTTGAAAGATTTCATAGTGAACCCCTCTCCTAGAGGCCTAGATGGAAAACGCTAAACTATCTAAAAGACCCAGAGTCTTTAGTCCTTCCCTCTTAACATCCAAGCTGTTAGTCGTAACCTCCGATGGTGATGATCTGGAGAATTGGGTAAGAGGGAGGAAACAGATGGAATGGTAAAGCCATTCCTTGTCCACACTCATCGTCACTGCTATTGAGAACCTATTGGATCGTGGCCAAGCTGGAGCAAACACTATCGTTTCCAGTCTCTTCTTCACTTTCATTAAATATTTCAAAAGAAGAGAAAAAGGGATAAAAGCGTGTATCAGTCCCGTTTGCCAAGTGCATGATAAATTATCCTCCTTTCAAGCCTGGTGTTCTTCTGTCATTGAACAAAACCATTCAAGATAAGCATTTGACTGGGAGGAAAACAAATCGATCACTAGCACACCCCACTGGCAGCACAATCTGTTGAACACCTGTCAACTCAGACAGAACTTGATGGGTGGAGGGATCTGATGGTTCAACCTGTCCACCAAAACATTGTGTGACCCCTCGATATAGATTGCAGACATTATTGTCAAATGCACTTCTGCTCATTTGAACAACTGGTCAGTCAATTGAGCTAAGGAATGGAACTTTGTACCACCTTGCTTGGTAATGTAGAATTTAGTTGTATTGTTGTCTGTTCTGATGATCATGGTTCTTCCTCTGACTTGATGAACCAAAGCTCTTAGTGCCAAACATCTCTGAGCTCCCTCAATTAGCTGACTTTGACTAAAGATGAGGTGGCCCCTGGCCTTGAATCTGAGAACAGTTTTTCAAATTGCTCCAACCCATTGCACTGGCATCACTCGTGATGGTGAAAGGCTCTTATGTGTCCAGAAACACTCCTTTCAGGATGTTTCTCTCCAGTGTCCAACACCTCAATTCTTTCCTCTTAAGTGATGGCATTGGGACTGTTTTTTAGATGGATCCAGCAAAGCTGGTAACTAAAATTGAAGGACGTCTCACCACTATGTTCAAGTGCCACCTGGTCCATGGAACCAGGAATACTGTTGTAGCAAGCTCTGCTTAAACTTCTAACCACTCTGCTGCTTTTAGACTTCTGTTGTGAATCAGCCCTTTTACATAATCTTGAATATTCAAAACTCAGTTGTCCGGAAGTGTGACTATATTGAGATTGGCCTTGTATCTCACACCAATGAAAATCTGATCATGGGCTGGAACTAGGTGAGACTTGCCAACATTGCCAAAAAAGCTGTGGGTTTGGAGGAGTAACAATGCTTTGTTCATATGATGTTCTGTGATCTGAAAGAATGGAGACAGAATCAGACAGTTGTCCAGATGTAGTAAAATGTTCACTCCTTTCTGACAAAGAAAATCCATCATCGGGGCTGGTACCTTTGTAAGAACCCAAGGTGACCTTTTCAGACCAAAAGAAAGCACCCAGAACTGATAACGACAATGACCTATTGCAAATCTTAGATACTTCTGGTGTTTGGGGTGAATAGGAATGTGGAGATATGCATCTGTTAAGTCTATAGTTGATAGATAACCTTCTTTGGACACCATCTTAATTACATGCTGCAAGTTCAACATCCTGAAGTGAAATGTTCTGATTGAGGTGTTCACATTTCTTGAATTCCTCACAGGTCTGTAATCTGACACTTTTCGACCTAGAAACAGGATGGAATAACTGGATTGTTCTCTTTGTGAATGGGACTGGAAACGATGGGCCTCTTGTCCAGCAAGACCTGAACTCCTGAAAATAAGGATACCTTTATCACCGGATCTCTTGGAATTGAACTTTGAACTACTCAATTGTCTAGAGGCAGAGTTTTGAATTCTTTGAGGAAACCGTTCTTTATAATGTCCAATACCCATTTGTCTTAAATGTTTTTATTCCCCAGATCAAAAAATGTTGACAATCTTCTTCCGACAGGAATAATATTTGTAACTGGACTGTCGCTGTCTGGAATATTTCTTAGAAGCTTCTGTGCAAGAAGAGTTGTTCTGATTTATTTATTTTTTTTATCACTTTTTGGGCTGGAATCTCCTCTTACGATACTGATATGACTTTGAATTTGATCCAGAAAATTCTCTTCAATCTTTAGTCCAAGCATTATTCCCCTTTGTTCCAGAGGTCTTATAAGGAAGGGTATGTTTGCAATCTTTGTGACACATAGTAATCATATCATCATTTTTACTTCCAAACAGATAATTGCCTTCAAACAGCAATTTTAAAAATGCCACTTTTTCTGAAAAACCAGCCTTCCACTCTTTGATCCATAAGTTGCGCCGAGCCATGATTGACACCCTCGAAGCCAAGCCAAGCCAGTAATTCTTATTATGTCTGCTACTAAATTAGCTTCTTGCTTCATTTGTAATAGCCAATCAGAACACTCAGTCTCCTCCTGCACTGCATGCGACAGCCTCTCAAAATCCCGAACCAGAGAGTGTGATGTGTAGTTAAATCACAAAAGAACTCCACTAAATATGTGGAGGAGGGAACAAGAGGCATGGGGTTCTAGGAGCTAGCAGCCTCAAATATAAATGTTTACCACAAAGAGCAGTGTGATGTGTAGGCCACATATGTTACCGTTCTCAGAACTAGATTAGATGCAGTAAATGATCTTTTAAGGGATTCATCTAACTTCTTATCGACCGCATCCGTAGGACAGCAATCACCCGTATTGATGGCCGATCTAGTGATAAGAGGCGCTAGAATTGAATGCACTTCAAGAGATGAAGGGAGCACCTCATCCGCCTCCAATAATAATCCACATTTGGGCCATCGGGAAGATTAAGAAAGCTATTGCCCAGAGTCACTTGGTGCTGGGCTAATCTGCCGCCGGTGCCGGGATCGAACCGTGAGCCCCAGATTCCGGAGTCAGTTGCCCAGCGCCATACCTCTTCCCCAACCAACAATGCATACAGCCCCCTGATCAGGTTCTTACCATTCCCGAAAAATCAGTTCCTTTATTTTGGACTGCAATGGCATAGCCAAAGCGGGAGAAGTTAAATACTATGGAAAATAATCCTCCTTGCTCCTCCAGCCGAGGGGTAGGTCCAAAACCCAGATTTTCATGAATAGGATTCAAAATATGGGCCTCTGTCAAAATGAAGTCTTCCCTGGAAATGTATTTTATAGCTGTTCTCTTGCTAGGACGCTCTTCGCCAGAAACTCAGTCGGAGTCCCCGTTGTTGCTCAGCAGATTTTTTAGGTCTCGCCTAACCCAGCGCATGCGCTGGGTCAGGCGAGACTTTTTGTGAGGGCTCAAAAAAGTGCTACCACTGTAGCCTAGAGCTACAATGCATGTGCGCAGGCGCGCGCCTCACTTTCGCGGTCGCACGGCCGCTTTGATGTTTGATCGCGAACGCGATCACTTTCACTTTCACAGCCGCTTTGATGTTCTTCGTGAGCCATTTTTTTTCCCAGTTTATTACTTCTATGTAGTAATGGTAGCACCCGTGCGCTGCCATTACAACAGAGCAGTAATAAGCAGAAACAAGCCTTGGCATAGCCAATAGGTCTCGCTTTTGGGACCTTATAAGTATTTAGTTATGCAACTGTTGCATGGCTAAACACTTATAAGGTCCCAAAAGCGAGACCTATTGGCTATGCCAATGCTTGTTTTATGTTTGGAAGAGTGTGCCAGTGTTCTGGACACTGCCCTGTCCATCATTTCATCCACCTGGGAATCGGTTAGACGTTTGTGAGACTTCGAGGAATGTTTACGCTTCCTCCCCTCAGCCCAGGGCCTCCTCTCCCTCATCCGACGAGACCGAAGGAGTTCCTGTGGGCTTCCTCTTGTGCGCTCTCTTACCCTCTATGAAGATAATCAGAAGTCATGAAAAATACACCTTGTTTTCATAGCAGTCCTTGTCTCTTAGGGGTCGTTCAGGACTGGCAAGTTTAGGTCAGGGAGAAGGGGGTCAATAGAACAGAAACTTTCAGGGCACAGTTGGGCACAGTGGTAGTACTGTGGTCCTGGTAGGTAGGATAGAGGTGACTGCCGTGTTTTTTCTTATAAAGTAAAACTTTATTTTACTAAAGGGGAGGATAGAGCACAGGAACTCATTTAAACATGGATCTGGGTGAACAGCCATGGATAATGGTATAATGTTGGAGCAAAAAACGGAATGTTGCACAACACAATGGGGCATTGGCAAGACATGAAAATTAACGTGGCACAGAATATTTTCCCTGGACAAGGGGGTAAATGCCACAATAGGTGAAAAGTAAGATGGCTGTTGGGGGGGGGGGGGCAGGACAGGTGGAGTGGTGCAAGAGTATCCAGGACCACAGACCTCTCAGGTTGGGGCAATGTAGGGACACTGCTGGAATGCGAGTCCAGCTCAAGGGAGCAGCCACCGGTCAGGTTTGCAGAGGCCTGGGGACACAGGTCTGAAGAGAAGGAGAGGTTTGGAACAACCATCCCGACAACGAGTGGGGAAAAGAACTGCATAGAACAGGATGTGGCAATGCACATGATTGATTGCTGAACTTTTGATGGTTGTGTGGGTGATGGAATGTCCCCGGTGGGAGCAACTACAAAGGGGAGGGAGACAAAGTGTTCGATTTGGATAATGAAGAGGAGGAGGAGCTGGAAGAAGAGAGAATACCACATTAGCAGGACAGCAGTACAACAAAGAAGAGTGCGGGTTGGGGAGATGGGGGGGCAACTAATGTGTCCAGCATAGTAATATGTTCCAGATGGAAGACAACAAGGCACGGCACTTGGTGGTTAAAAGAAGTCTGGGAAGGCCCAGAGAGGATGTCGGAGAGCAAATAAAACCTCTGAACAGACAACGGAGATTGAGAGCAGGTCAGCATGGGTGGTGGGGTTGCTTAGAACAAGTCTGGTGGATAAAAGAGTTGGTACAAATAAAGAACCAGAAGATACCAAAATGATGGACAGCAAAAGTGAGAAAAATAAATGTGAGTGTGAGAAGGTGGCCTGATATATGCTGTCCACTAGTTTAGTGGGCACCTTGTATCAGTCCAAACAACTGCTTATGGTGAATGGTTAAAGACAGCCTTTATTGAAAGCTATCCTAGTGACAGCTATGGAGAGCAGCCTTTAGGCTAAGTCTTGAAGGAATGTAAAGCAGCTTGTTTTACCAGTCTATAATCTCTTGAATGATCAAATGAAAGGACAACCACACCAGGTATATATTCAAAATATATGTATTTAAGATAAAACACACCCCTCTAGTCTCTTTATGAGACTGGAGTTCAAAGTACTTTGTTTACAAGTTAGCAAGTATCAGTAATAGCACAAATACACGTTTGGACCCTAGGGGCGTACCAAACCATATACCAAAAAAAGTGGTATAAGAACCACGACTGGGATAGACACAAGGCCTAAAGCCTGTAGAATTGCTGGGACCCCAAGGAACCACCCAAGGTAGTGACACAGGGGACCGTATGCAGTATGTAAACACAACCGCGGGTTCCCGTTAGCTTCTATGGGCAATGTCGCGGTTAGAAATGTAAAGATTAGGGACACTTAGGATCGAGTCAGGACCAAACCCTTTTGGACTTAAGAAGTTCTAGGGCTAGTATCCACAGGAGCTCTGGAGTACTCGAGCTACCTCACCCAGGGAAACCGGGTGCATAGGTGTCTTTTGGTGTCGGGTCGGGTCGCGTCGTCAATTGCAATGGAAGCCTACAAAGAACTGCTGCTGCGTGAAGAGGAGAAGTGTCCGAAGAGATCCAAGCCAGGATCTAGGATGGAAGGAACCTGAAAGCAGAGGGGACAGAGTCTGGGTCACTAGCCCGTGACCAAGGGCAGGATGGACCAATGCCCACAGATGTCAGGTGCTTCAGGTGAGTTGATGGGTGTCTTGACTCTTCAGCCACGAGGTCCAGGAGGCGTCGACGAAGTCCACGTGCCGGATTCGAGCTGTCCCATGAAGTCTGTTGAGTGCTGCGGTGTCGGCGACCAGGATGGACCCAACAAGCCTTGGCAATGGCAAAACACAGGAATTCAGAGAAAGGACTGCGGTGCAGACCAGCAAGGTCTGAGGGACTCACCCAGCAAAGGTAAGTCAGGGCACGTCTGGAGCAGCCAGGAAAGCCCAAGTAGAAAAGGAGTTGCCTTCGTGGGGACCAGCTAGCCAACGGTCTAGTGATCGCGAAGGAGCCTCGAGCGGTCGCACTTGAAGCTGGCCCACGGGTCACTCGTGGAGTGGAGGCCAACAATCTTCGGTGCAGGAGGTGCTGGGGCTACTCAGAGCCTAAAGCACAACTTCGAGGAGGACCAAGAAGATAGTGTTGCTGCAAAAGTTCACGGTGTCCAGGGGTCATGGTTCCACATCACCCACGATAGCCACAGGCCTCAGCTTTGCTGTGGACTCAGGGTAGCCTCGGGCAAGTCTGGAAATCCACCTCTGGTGATGCAAAGACTTCGGCGTCCGCCAGGAGCTTCAGCGATGCAGACCAGTCAGATGCTTCTTTGGTGCCTGCCAAGCAGGGGAATCTCTCCTTGACCCCAAGGGAGATTTCTTCAGTCTTCTAGTCAGGATAGAACGACGAAGGTCCAGGATATATATTGCAGAGTTTCGTCCAGGGTAATCTAAAGTCCTAGGGACTGGATTCCTATAATTATACTAAGTTTAGGAGATGGACTAACTCTAAGGCCCCACCTATGGGTGGGTCTGGAAAGAGGGGTGGTTACACCCATTTCCTTTGCCCAGTTTCGCGCCGGGGCAGGTAGCCCCTGTAACTGGTTTGAACTGGACTATGCACAGGGACACCAAGTGTGCCCCCAGTGCAGGACTTCAAAGCACCAGGGAGTGCTCCCGTCCAGCCCCAATACTCATCTGCCTGTCTGGGAAGGTGGTTACACCTCCTTTCAACAGGAAACCTATTGTCCAGGCCTCCCCTGCCGGAGTTTCGGTCAGCAGCAGGAGGCCAGACCCGTGGCTGTGGCAGAGGCATCCATTTTGTGATGCCAGGGTTCAGGAAAGTCCTACCGGGTTTGACCAGTGTGCACATGTCTCTCCCTCTAGAAGGGTGGAATGCTACCTCCGCCGCCAGAACTGGCGGGGGTGGGGGGGTAGTATTCCAAAGCGTTTGACACCAAACACGACATGTTTTGATGCAGCCATTCCAAAGTTAGCATTTACCGCGAGGTTATAATGCACTTAAGAGTATATGGTATGGCTGTATCACCGAACAGCCATAAGGAAGTTTTTCCGAAAGCTGCAGACGGGCTCAGCTCATGCTTGGGCACCCTCTCACACAAAACCGACCACTCTGCCTTCAGGATTGTCAAGGCCTGCCATAGGAGTGGCTTATAGGTTTATGTGTGTCTGTATATATATATATATGTTGATATACGTAGCCTATACCACTGTAAGGGGTGCAAGCACACCCTTACCCAATTTGCAGTAGCAGACCTGTGGTGCCATTTTGGAGTGCTTCCCAGGGGTGGCATAATACATGCTTCAGCCCCTGGTAGGCCTCTGTGGTACCTATGCCCTAGGTACATAGCATACCATATACTAGGGGCTTATAAGGCACCCCAGAATCCAATTAGATATGTACCTAATCTACATGCAAACCATTTTAGAGAGGAAGCAGCTAGGCTGTGGTCCTGATTAGTAGGGCCACAGCCAGACTAAAGTCGAAAAACAGTGAAACACCAGCAAAAAGTGGGGGTAACCATGTGAAGCAGATCCTACTCTCCTACACCCCCCCCCCCCCCAAGACCAATGTCCCCAGGGACATTAAACTAACCTTGACCAGTTGAGTCTTCATGTTCTAAGTGGAAATACCTAGAGAGTCCATCTGCATTGGCATGGTTACTCCCAGGTCTATGTTCCACTGTAAAGTCCATCCCCTTTAGGGAAATAGGCCACCTAAGCAGTTTAAGGTTTTCACCCTTCATTTGTTTTAGCCATAAGAGGGGCTTATGGTCTGTCTGAACAAGGAAGTGGGTACCAAACAAGTATGGCCTCAACTTCTTCAGAGCCCAAACCACAGCAAAGGCCTCTCTCTCAATGGCTGACCAACGTTTCTCTCTAGAGGTCTGCCTTCTGCTTATGAAAGCTACTGGCTGATCCTGACCTTCATCATTCAATTGTGACAGTACAGCCCCTACCCCCAATTCAGATGCATCTGTCTGGACAATGAACTTCTTGGAGTAGTCAGGACTCTGCAGAATGGGAGCAGTGCACATGGCCTGCTTCAGGTCATCAAATGCCTTTTGACAGCTAGCTGTCCACTGAACCTTTTTGGGTATCTTTTTGAAGTTAAGTCATACTTGTTTGGTACCCACTTCCTTGTTCAGACAGACCATAAGCCCCTCTTATGGCTAAAACAAATGGTGGGTGAAAACCCCACAAATAACCATCAGGAGGTGCACAGTCCATTTAAAGAAGAATAGCTAACCAATAGTTACTGTGGAGAAATGCATGAAATCCTACAGGTAATTGAGACACCACCTCGCAGGAGGTAAGAGTCCATCAGCCCACCCTTGTTGGCGGAGCATCGTCATTTGGAACTCTAAGGAATCACTGTCTGAGCCCAGGGTCGCGGGTCCCCAAAGACTCTGCTTGGTGCGCAGGCCAGTGATACCCAGAAAGAAAACAAACTCCTGCCAGGGTGTGTACCCAAGACTGGAGGACTCAGGTGATGTGCAGTGCTTATATGTGATGTGAAATTAAAAATGAATACTTGGTCAAAAAATGTGTTTAATGAGGATTAACCAAGTTTCATATCTAAAAGAACCTATAGTCTTATTAAAATTCTACAGACTAATTCTTGGTTCAATTATGGTGTGGTCGACATGTTTCAGCCGGAGTGGTCAATTGACCCGGCTTTCTTCAGGACCGAAAAACACAACTAAAATGCTACTGCTAAACTAATGATGAGTGAAAAATCAAAAACCCATGCAAGCCAAATGTGAGTGTTGGGTAAGACAGTGGCGAGTGCCACCCTACCAGACAAACAGTCTCGTGCTTGAGCGTAAGAACAATGTCTTCATTCCTAGAGAAAATCCAAAAATAAATCATTGGAAGTAGACATCATGCACAACAGAACAGCACTACTAGTCGCTATTCAGCAGAGCTATTTCAGCACTGCCCTTATTTCAAAAAAACTCAAAACGATGTTTGCAAATACAACAATGTGTAAATCATAATAAAAATAATAATAAAAAACTCACCCAGCTTTTTGTGGGAGAACTGCCTCACCTCACCCGGCTGACTGCTCGGAGAAGGAGACACCGCTCTGTTTAAACGTGGAGAAAAAAAAGCCAGACAGATTGCATATTGATACCTATCTGCTCAGGACTCAACACATATCCCTTTAAACATCTCATAAAACCTTCATTAATAAAAAGTCAAAGACCTCAAGATTACCCAAGTGTGTTATTTGTTAGTTGATGAAATCTATTTACAAGATCGTGTCCTCATCTGGTGTGACCAGACCACAAGCACAGCTACAATTCATTGTTGCCTATGTGGTTTGGAAAGGTGTTATTCATTGTACTCTAAATGGGTCAATGGCCCATTGAAACATGGCTATGGCCAGACTTAAAAAAGACCAACTAGCAGGGGAGTAGTTTCTTACTCTACATAGTCACAGAATTTCCCAACATTTAGGACGTAAGGAACCACTTAGTCATAATAAAATTCAAGACTTTCGAGGAGATAAACCTCTGACAAAAACCCTCCACCCTTACCTGTCCGTCGATACCTCAGACTGGCCCACGAGCTGTCTGGGAGGTATTGGCAGGAAGGGGAGGGTTCTTTTTATAGAGGTCGCGATTGACGTGATTGTTTTCAATCAAATTCAGGTGTGGATGTTGGCTAAGATACACCCCGTGAATGTATGGACGAAAAGCGCATGCGCATAACTGAGATGCATGTCGCCACAGACGAGCAGCAGTCCAAGACCTAGTGCGCAAGCGTCAATAATGAACACTTTAAGACAGCGCAGTGTGAAGAAAGCATGTCTTGCTTCCGGCGCTGTGATTAAAAAGGTGAAGATGTAAAGACCTTGACCAATCTCTATTACGGGTGGCCATATGGTGAAAGCAGAGACATATGACATACACAGTCAAGGACACAAAATGTATCGCGCCGAGGGTGGACACTTCGTCACACCTAATGCGCAGGCGCCAGTTGTCAGTTTCACCTAACTACGCATGCGTAGTACAGAAGTGGGGGTAACCATGTGAAGCAGATCCTACTCTCCTACCCCCCCCCCCCCCCCCCAATGCAGGGACATTAAACTAACCTTGACCAGTTGAGTCTTCATGTTCTAAGTGGAAATACCTAGAGAGTCCATCTGCATTGGCATGGTTACTCCCAGGTCTATGTTCCACTGTAAAGTCCATCCCCTTTAGGGAAATAGGCCACCTAAGCAGTTTAAGGTTTTCACCCTTCATTTGTTTTAGCCATAAGAGGGGCTTATGGTCTGTCTGAACAAGGAAGTGGGTACCAAACAAGTATGGCCTCAACTTCTTCAGAGCCCAAACCACAGCAAAGGCCTCTCTCTCAATGGCTGACCAACGTTTCTCTCTAGAGGTCTGCCTTCTGCTTATGAAAGCTACTGGCTGATCCTGACCTTCATCATTCAATTGTGACAGTACAACCCTACCCCCAATTCAGATGCATCTGTCTGGACAATGAACTTCTTGGAGTAGTCAGGACTCTGCAGAATGGGAGCAGTGCACATGGCCTGCTTCAGGTCATCAAATGCCTTTTGACAGCTAGCTGTCCACTGAACCTTTTTGGGTATCTTTTTAGAAGTTAAGTCATACTTGTTTGGTACCCACTTCCTTGTTCAGACAGACCATAAGCCCCTCTTATGGCTAAAACAAATGGTGGGTGAAAACCCCACAAATAACCATCAGGAGGTGCACAGTCCATTTAAAGAAGAATAGCTAACCAATAGTTACTGTGGAGAAATGCATGAAATCCTACAGGTAATTGAGACACCACCTCGCAGGAGGTAAGAGTCCATCAGCCCACCCTTGTTGGCGGAGCATCGTCATTTGGAACTCTAAGGAATCACTGTCTGAGCCCAGGGTCGCGGGTCCCCAAAGACTCTGCTTGGTGCGCAGGCCAGTGATACCCAGAAAGAAAACAAACTCCTGCCAGGGTGTGTACCCAAGACTGGAGGACTCAGGTGATGTGCAGTGCTTATATGTGATGTGAAATTAAAAATGAATACTTGGTCAAAAAATGTGTTTAATGAGGATTAACCAAGTTTCATATCTAAAAGAACCTATAGTCTTATTAAAATTCTACAGACTAATTCTTGGTTCAATTATGGTGTGGTCGACATGTTTCAGCCGGAGTGGTCAATTGACCCGGCTTTCTTCAGGACCGAAAAACACAACTAAAATGCTACTGCTAAACTAATGATGAGTGAAAAATCAAAAACCCATGCAAGCCAAATGTGAGTGTTGGGTAAGACAGTGGCGAGTGCCACCCTACCAGACAAACAGTCTCGTGCTTGAGCGTAAGAACAATGTCTTCATTCCTAGAGAAAATCCAAAAATAAATCATTGGAAGTAGACATCATGCACAACAGAACAGCACTACTAGTCGCTATTCAGCAGAGCTATTTCAGCACTGCCCTTATTTCAAAAAAACTCAAAACGATGTTTGCAAATACAACAATGTGTAAATCATAATAAAAATAATAATAAAAAACTCACCCAGCTTTTTGTGGGAGAACTGCCTCACCTCACCCGGCTGACTGCTCGGAGAAGGAGACACCGCTCTGTTTAAACGTGGAGAAAAAAAAGCCAGACAGATTGCATATTGATACCTATCTGCTCAGGACTCAACACATATCCCTTTAAACATCTCATAAAACCTTCATTAATAAAAAGTCAAAGACCTCAAGATTACCCAAGTGTGTTATTTGTTAGTTGATGAAATCTATTTACAAGATCGTGTCCTCATCTGGTGTGACCAGACCACAAGCACAGCTACAATTCATTGTTGCCTATGTGGTTTGGAAAGGTGTTATTCATTGTACTCTAAATGGGTCAATGGCCCATTGAAACATGGCTATGGCCAGACTTAAAAAAGACCAACTAGCAGGGGAGTAGTTTCTTACTCTACATAGTCACAGAATTTCCCAACATTTAGGACGTAAGGAACCACTTAGTCATAATAAAATTCAAGACTTTCGAGGAGATAAACCTCTGACAAAAACCCTCCACCCTTACCTGTCCGTCGATACCTCAGACTGGCCCACGAGCTGTCTGGGAGGTATTGGCAGGAAGGGGAGGGTTCTTTTTATAGAGGTCGCGATTGACGTGATTGTTTTCAATCAAATTCAGGTGTGGATGTTGGCTAAGATACACCCCGTGAATGTATGGACGAAAAGCGCATGCGCATAACTGAGATGCATGTCGCCACAGACGAGCAGCAGTCCAAGACCTAGTGCGCAAGCGTCAATAATGAACACTTTAAGACAGCGCAGTGTGAAGAAAGCATGTCTTGCTTCCGGCGCTGTGATTAAAAAGGTGAAGATGTAAAGACCTTGACCAATCTCTATTACGGGTGGCCATATGGTGAAAGCAGAGACATATGACATACACAGTCAAGGACACAAAATGTATCGCGCCGAGGGTGGACACTTCGTCACACCTAATGCGCAGGCGCCAGTTGTCAGTTTCACCTAACTACGCATGCGTAGTACAGAAGTGGGGGTAACCATGTGAAGCAGATCCTACTCTCCTACCCCCCCCCCCCCAATGCAGGGACATTAAACTAACCTTGACCAGTTGAGTCTTCATGTTCTAAGTGGAAATACCTAGAGAGTCCATCTGCATTGGCATGGTTACTCCCAGGTCTATGTTCCACTGTAAAGTCCATCCCCTTTAGGGAAATAGGCCACCTAAGCAGTTTAAGGTTTTCACCCTTCATTTGTTTTAGCCATAAGAGGGGCTTATGGTCTGTCTGAACAAGGAAGTGGGTACCAAACAAGTATGGCCTCAACTTCTTCAGAGCCCAAACCACAGCAAAGGCCTCTCTCTCAATGGCTGACCAACGTTTCTCTCTAGAGGTCTGCCTTCTGCTTATGAAAGCTACTGGCTGATCCTGACCTTCATCATTCAATTGTGACAGTACAACCCTACCCCCAATTCAGATGCATCTGTCTGGACAATGAACTTCTTGGAGTAGTCAGGACTCTGCAGAATGGGAGCAGTGCACATGGCCTGCTTCAGGTCATCAAATGCCTTTTGACAGCTAGCTGTCCACTGAACCTTTTTGGGTATCTTTTTAGAAGTGAAGTCATACTTGTTTGGTACCCACTTCCTTGTTCAGACAGACCATAAGCCCCTCTTATGGCTAAAACAAATGGTGGGTGAAAACCCCACAAATAACCATCAGGAGGTGCACAGTCCATTTAAAGAAGAATAGCTAACCAATAGTTACTGTGGAGAAATGCATGAAATCCTACAGGTAATTGAGACACCACCTCGCAGGAGGTAAGAGTCCATCAGCCCACCCTTGTTGGCGGAGCATCGTCATTTGGAACTCTAAGGAATCACTGTCTGAGCCCAGGGTCGCGGGTCCCCAAAGACTCTGCTTGGTGCGCAGGCCAGTGATACCCAGAAAGAAAACAAACTCCTGCCAGGGTGTGTACCCAAGACTGGAGGACTCAGGTGATGTGCAGTGCTTATATGTGATGTGAAATAAAAAATGAATACTTGGTCAAAAAATGTGTTTAATGAGGATTAACCAAGTTTCATATCTAAAAGAACCTATAGTCTTATTAAAATTCTACAGACTAATTCTTGGTTCAATTATGGTGTGGTCGACATGTTTCAGCCGGAGTGGTCAATTGACCCGGCTTTCTTCAGGACCGAAAAACACAACTAAAATGCTACTGCTAAACTAATGATGAGTGAAAAATCAAAAACCCATGCAAGCCAAATGTGAGTGTTGGGTAAGACAGTGGCGAGTGCCACCCTACCAGACAAACAGTCTCGTGCTTGAGCGTAAGAACAATGTCTTCATTCCTAGAGAAAATCCAAAAATAAATCATTGGAAGTAGACCTCATGCACAACAGAACAGCACTACTAGTCGCTATTCAGCAGAGCTATTTCAGCACTGCCCTTATTTCAAAAAAACTCAAAACGATGTTTGCAAATACAACAATGTGTAAATCATAATAAAAATAATAATAAAAAACTCACCCAGCTTTTTGTGGGAGAACTGCCTCACCTCACCCGGCTGACTGCTCGGAGAAGGAGGCACCGCTCTGTTTAAACGTGGAGAAAAAAAAGCCAGACAGATTGCATATTGATACCTATCTGCTCAGGACTCAACACATATCCCTTTAAACATCTCATAAAACCTTCATTAATAAAAAGTCAAAGACTTCAAGATTACCCAAGTGTGTTATTTGTTAGTTGATGAAATCTATTTACAAGATCGTGTCCTCATCTGGTGTGACCAGACCACAAGCACAGCTACAATTCATTGTTGCCTATGTGGTTTGGAAAGGTGTTATTCATTGTACTCTAAATGGGTCAATGGCCCATTGAAACATGGCTATGGCCAGACTTAAAAAAGACCAACTAGCAGGGGAGTAGTTTCTTACTCTACATAGTCACAGAATTTCCCAACATTTAGGACGTAAGGAACCACTTAGTCATAATAAAATTCAAGACTTTCGAGGAGATAAACCTCTGACAAAAACCCTCCACCCTTACCTGTCCGTCGATACCTCAGACTGGCCCACGAGCTGTCTGGGAGGTATTGGCAGGAAGGGGAGGGTTCTTTTTATAGAGGTCGCGATTGATGCCATCAGAGGACTTTTGGAAGCACGTACATTGGACAGCATTACCCCCGTCACCTTCATTATGGAGTGTGCCAGATTGGCCATGATGGAGAACTTCTTCAGATTTGAGGACCAGCTCTTTCTCCAGACATCTGGCACCTCTATGGGTAGTGTTTTTGTGCCTAGCCTCGCCAACCTCTATGTCCATCTATTCGAACAGAACCATGTACTCAACCACAGCAATCCATATCGTCATCATTTGGTGCTGTGGAAGAGATACATAGACGACATTTTAGTGGTATGGCGGGGCACAAGCGAGGAGATTCTTGCTTTTCACTCCTGGCTTAACCAACAGAATGTCTTTTTGAGCTTTACCATCGAATACAATCGACATCGGTTGGCCTTCTTGGATATATCTATCTTTGTCCATGAGAATTCACTATGCTCTGAACTGTACAAAAAACCCATGTCTAAAAACTCCCTGTTGTCCTTTAACAGCCATCATCCCAAGGCCCTCCGGGAAAATCTCCCAGTTGGCCAGTTCCTGCGGATCCGCAGAAACTGTTCCACCAGACAGCTGTTTGATAAGCATGCCGAAGTACTAGCCACACAACTACAGTCACGACAATATCCCAAACGTCTAGTGCGACAAGCTTGGAAACGGGCATCAAACAACAATCGTGATGCTCTATTAGATACTAACATGCCCAAGACTACCAATGAGAGACTCACTTTTGTCACTACCTTCTGTACTCTGTCCAATCATATACAAAAAACAGTACGAAAGCATTGGCAGATATTAAATATAGCGGCTGACAACATCTTGCCTCCTCTATTTGCATTCAAGAAGGGTCCAAGTTTACGCGACAGCTTGGTCCACACAAGACCGCTGTCGCTTTCCACACGTGAGACCAACACCTTTTGGTCACTACCTCCAGTTCGAGGCCATTTTCCGTGTGGCACGTGTAGTGTCTGTCCCCAGACCATCAAGACCACATCAGTGGACATAGGGACAGATCGTCCCTGGATATTACGTAATCACACAAATTGTAATTCGGAATGTGTGATTTACAGAATAACATGCCCCTGTACCCTGCATTATATAGGATACACTACACGCAAAGTCAAGCTCCGTATCAGCGAGCATAAAAGCACCATCCGCTGCATGAAACAATCCACCTGTCTGACCGAGCATTTCCTAGCCAAGAAACACAAGGCTGAGGATCTGAGGTGGCTCGTACTGGAACGTCCTTTTATCCCTCAGCACATAACGGACGTTTCCAAGTTCTTATTTTCTAAAGAACAAAGATGGATTTTTAAGTTGAAGACAGACACAAAAGGATTAAATGACAGCATACCGTGGGCTTCTGTTTATGCTTAAGTCAATTAATCAACTTACTCATTCTTTTTGGAGATCGGTCAAATCTGAATAAAATCCGAGAGCTGATTCACTCCTGTTGTTTCTGAGTAGCACGAGATCTGTTCTTCTCATCGAGTGACTAGATATTCAATCTTACATGGCATCTCTTGGGTATAGTTGTTACACTTTTCTTAAAAGACACCTTTATACAGAGCCAAAGGTGTCTAGATACAGCACCCACCTTTGTGCTGGAATACATGGCTCTCTGCTGACCTGTCTCTGTATTTGGCCATTTTTTGTACACGGATAATCTCTGAAAGACCTGTTTGTTCCGATAGGAAGTCTCATAATGAAAATACAACAATGAGCTATCTATTGTCACTTAATCTGGGAACGGGTCCTGCTAACGCTAGTCATTATTGGTTTATCCTTTTTTTACCCCCTCTTTGTTGTAACCAAGGCGGCAGTGCTGTACACAACATGAATTAGAGGGGACGAAATGATATGCTTCTCACAAGTCCGGTAAGCAGGCACTGCCCGCCACTATTTACATTGGTGTGATTGTTCCAATGAGGCACACATATTTATATTTACCCCCTTCTAAATACACTTTTATAGTAAGGGATTGCAACTTCATGGGCTGTTTCCAGTTGTGATACTCCACATATCTTTGCCATTTTTAGGAGGAGTCTGAGATACCCCTGGATGGACACTCGTAACAATAACAATTGGAGAAATATCTCCCTTATTTGCAGTTCAAGTGCTTAATGACTGATGTCATTTCCCGAAATGGCGCCCCATAGTAAGGATTGAGGTTTCTACATCTTTACTCCACTTATTGAAATGCCGGATGTAAATAATCCCCGTTCTGCACTACGCATGCGTAGTTAGGTGAAACTGACAACTGGCGCCTGCGCATTAGGTGTGACGAAGTGTCCACCCTCGGCGCGATACATTTTGTGTCCTTGGCTGTGTATGTCATATGTCTCTGCTTTCACCATATGGCCACCCGTAATAGGGATTGGTCAAGGTCTTTACATCTTCACCTTTTTAATCACAGCGCCGGAAGCAAGACATGCTTTCTTCACACTGCGCTGTCTTAAAGTGTTCATTATTGACGCTTGCGCACTAGGTCTTGGACTGCTGCTCGTCTGTGGCGACATGCATCTCAGTTATGCGCATGCGCTTTTCGTCCATACATTCACGGGGTGTATCTTAGCCAACATCCACACCTGAATTTGATTGAAAACAATCACGTCAATCGCGACCTCTATAAAAAGAACCCTCCCCTTCCTGCCAATACCTCCCAGACAGCTCGTGGGCCAGTCTGAGGTATCGACGGACAGGTAAGGGTGGAGGGTTTTTGTCAGAGGTTTATCTCCTCGAAAGTCTTGAATTTTATTATGACTAAGTGGTTCCTTACGTCCTAAATGTTGGGAAATTCTGTGACTATGTAGAGTAAGAAACTACTCCCCTGCTAGTTGGTCTTTTTTAAGTCTGGCCATAGCCATGTTTCAATGGGCCATTGACCCATTTAGAGTACAATGAATAACACCTTTCCAAACCACATAGGCAACAATGAATTGTAGCTGTGCTTGTGGTCTGGTCACACCAGATGAGGACAGGATCTTGTAAATAGATTTCATCAACTAACAAATAACACACTTGGGTAATCTTGAGGTCTTTGACTTTTTATTAATGAAGGTTTTATGAGATGTTTAAAGGGATATGTGTTGAGTCCTGAGCAGATAGGTTTCAATATGCAATCTGTCTGGCTTTTTTTTTTCTCCACGTTTAAACAGAGCGGTGCCTCCTTCTCCGAGCAGTCAGCCGGGTGAGGTGAGGCAGTTCTCCCACAAAAAGCTGGGTGAGTTTTTTATTATTATTTTTATTATGATTTACACATTGTTGTATTTGCAAACATCGTTTTGAGTTTTTTTGAAATAAGGGCAGTGCTGAAATAGCTCTGCTGAATAGCGACTAGTAGTGCTGTTCTGTTGTGCATGATGTCTACTTCCAATGATTTATTTTTGGATTTTCTCTAGGAATGAAGACATTGTTCTTACGCTCAAGCACGAGACTGTTTGTCTGGTAGGGTGGCACTCGCCACTGTCTTACCCAACACTCACATTTGGCTTGCATGGGTTTTTGATTTTTCACTCATCATTAGTTTAGCAGTAGCATTTTAGTTGTGTTTTTCGGTCCTGAAGAAAGCCGGGTCAATTGACCACTCCGGCTGAAACATGTCGACCACACCATAATTGAACCAAGAATTAGTCTGTAGAATTTTAATAAGACTATAGGTTCTTTTAGATATGAAACTTGGTTAATCCTCATTAAACACATTTTTTGACCAAGTATTCATTTTTAATTTCCCATCACATATAAGCACTGCACATCACCTGAGTCCTCGAGTCTTGGGTACACACCCTGGCAGGAGTTTGTTTTCTTTCTGGGTATCACTGGCCTGCGCACCAAGCAGAGTCTTTGGAGACCCGCGACCCTGGGCTCAGACAGTGATTCCTTAGAGTTCCAAATGACGATGCTCCGCCAACAAGGGTGGGCTGATGGACTCTTACCTCCTGCGAGGTGGTGTCTCAATTACCTGTAGGATTTCATGCATTTCTCCACAGTAACTATTGGTTAGCTATTCTTCTTTAAATGGACTGTGCACCTCCTGATGGTTATTTGTAGTGTTCAGCTGGGATTGGAGGTGTTTTAGTCCTTAAACTAAGTCCCTTTTTTGACCCTCTTATAAAATAGGTTTTTTGGTTCTTAGAGCAGCTACGGCTGCGGGTCGTTCTTTGAGACTCTAGGAATCTCTAGTAGTCTTATTCCGCTCCCTATTGTCTTTGACCTCGAGTATCTTCCCAACAATGGCTGACTTTGCAGGCCTAGCCTTTGATGATGAAACCCTTAGTAACATTTTATCAGACAATCCCAGTATCCTCGATTCCCTACCAGAAATCACAGGGAATCCCAAGGATGACTGGGCCACTTTACTCAATCTCAGGAAAACACAATCACGTACTGCAGTCCATGGCTTAGTCATGGCCGAATATTTACGAGGGAAATGTGCCCCTACTGGCTTGATTGTTACAAACGCTCCGAGATTGTTCCTTACAGACAAACAGTTTATACGAGATTGGTCACTTATCGCCTGGCGGTGTACCAGTGACTGGCTAATTTTAATTATCAGCACGGCGAAACGCCAGGCCGATGCCATTCTTGTCGAAATCCAAACTTTGGAAGGGCAAATCAAAACTACTATTACATCAGCCCTTTTCAAAAAACAAATGGACGAGACGAATAAAACCAATAAAGAATACAGGGACAACATCTTGATCAATAAAATCGATAAATTCAAGAAAGATCTGGCCCGTTTCTCGTGGGAGTAGATCTATACATATACAAGTGATACCTATGTAGCCCCAACATTCAATAACAAAGGGAGACGCTATGGATCCAATTATTCATCGTCCGGGTCCGAAGTTGGATCTGATGACTCTGACTCCTTTGTGACAGGGGCCCCCCAAGTAAGAGGGAGAGGGCAGTCCCGTAGGTACAACAGGAGACGTGGGAATCAGAATTTCTACCCTAATCAAGGTCAATGGTGGCCACCGGCCCCATGGGGTTATCAACCACCTCCTTTTCCACCACATATGCACACTTATCCACCACAACAGCAATTCTTTCCCAATCAGTCTTTTTTAGAACAGGGACAAGGACGCACCAGAGGCAAACGGAGAGGTACTCCAACGGTTCACTGGCAACCAGATCAGACATTTCCCAACACTCGGAGCAGGAGGGGCAATCAACAATCATCGACGAACCCGACCAGCGAGTGAATGACCTCGTGGTCAATCTCAGCTCAAAAATTCTCAAGCCAGATGAACAAAGTGTCCTGAACAGAGGTTTGGGCTTTGTACCCACATACTCAGGCGACCCTTTCACTCTGAGATGTGAAATTGAGAAATTCTTTAGAAAGATTCGGCTGCATTTCTTCTTTAAAGATAAAGAACTTGCCGACAAAGCTCCCACTGACGATGAGATTGATGTTGTGAACACTGGACTACGCCCAAAAAGCAATTTTACTCCTCTGTCCCACCAGGTCCCTTCACAAGTTTCCACCTTTGAAAAGGCAGTTGTTCATGATTTGATGTCACTATGTGACATACGGCCTTATAATTACTGCAACTTCTCTAAAAAAGATAAGTCTGCTCTCCAGAACCTCACCAAAGACACATCAGTCATCATTAAGCCGGCAGACAAAGGTGGGGCGACAGTCCTGCAAGATACTGTCGTCTATCGGGCTGAATGCCTTAGACAGTTATCGGATCCCAAGTCCTACCGGGTTTTGGAATCAGACCCTACCTCTAGACTTACTCTAGAGATTAAACAGCTGGTCGAGGAAGGGGAGGCAGAAGGGTGGATAACACCACATGAGGCCAAATTTCTGGTGACCAACAACCCAGTGATGCCTTACTTCTATTGCCTCCCCAAAATCCATAAACAGCAACGACCGCCTCCTGGACGTCCCATTATTTCTGGAATTGGTTCATTATTGGAACCTTTGTCCAAGTTTGTAGATGTGTTTTTGCGACCCATGGTCGCTGAAATGCCGACCTATCTCAAAGACACGTCAGATGTCCTACGGATTTTGCCTGGGATTGAATTCAATACTGATACTGATCTCTTGGCCAGCCTTGACGTGGAGTCACTTTATACGTGCATTCCACAATTAGAGACGCTCGATGCCATCAGAGGACTTTTGGAAGCACGTACATTGGACAGCATTACCCCCGTCACCTTCATTATGGAGTGTGCCAGATTGGCCATGATGGAGAACTTCTTCAGATTTGAGGACCAGATCTTTCTCCAGACATCTGGCACCTCTATGGGTAGTGTTTTTGCGCCCAGCCTCGCCAACCTCTATGTCCATCTATTCGAACAGAACCATGTACTCAACCACAGCAATCCATATCGTCATCATTTGGTGCTGTGGAAGAGATACATAGACGACATTTTAGTGGTATGGCGGGGCACAAGCGAGGAGATTCTTGCTTTTCACTCCTGGCTTAACCAACAGAATGTCTTTTTGAGCTTTACCATCGAATACAGTCGACATCGGTTGGCCTTCTTGGATATATCTATCTTTGTCCATGAGAATTCACTATGCTCTGAACTGTACAAAAAACCCATGTCTAAAAACTCCCTGTTGTCCTTTAACAGCCATCATCCCAAGGCCCTCCGGGAAAATCTCCCAGTTGGCCAGTTCCTGCGGATCCGCAGAAACTGTTCCACCAGACAGCTGTTTGATAAGCATGCCGAAGTACTAGCCACACAACTACGGTCACGACAATATCCCAAACGTCTAGTGCGACAAGCTTGGAAACGGGCATCAAACAACAATCGTGATGCTCTATTAGACACTAACATGCCCAAGACTACCAATGAGAGACTCACTTTTGTCACTACCTTCTGTACTCTGTCCAATCATATACAAAAAACAGTACGAAAGCATTGGCAGATATTAAATATAGCGGCTGACAACATCTTGCCTCCTCTATTTGCATTCAAGAAGGGTCCAAGTTTACGCGACCGCTTGGTCCACACAAGACCGCTGTCGCTTCCCACACGTGAGACCAACACCTTGTGGTCACTACCTCCAGTTCGAGGCCATTTTCCGTGTGGCACGTGTAGTGTCTGTCCCCAGACCATCAAGACCACATCAGTGGACATAGGGACAGATCGTCCCTGGATATTACGTAATCACACAAATTGTAATTCGGAATGTGTAATTTACAGAATAACATGCCCCTGTACCCTGCATTATATAGGATACACTACACGCAAAGTCAAGCTCCGTATCAGCGAGCATAAAAGCACCATCCGCTGCATGAAACAATCCACCTGTCTGACCGAGCATTTCCTAGCCAAGAAACACAAGGCTAAGGATCTGAGGTGGCTCGTACTGGAACGTCCTTTTATCCCTCAGCACATAACGGACGTTTCCAAGTTCTTATTTTCTAAAGAACAAAGATGGATTTTTAAGTTGAAGACAGACACAAAAGGATTAAATGACAGCATACCGTGGGCTTCTGTTTATGCTTAAGTCAATTAATCAACTTACTCATTCTTTTTGGAGATCGGTCAAATCTGAATAAAATCCGAGAGCTGATTCACTCCTGTTGTTTCTGAGTAGCACGAGATCTGTTCTTCTCATCGAGTGACTAGATATTCAATCTTACATGGCATCTCTTGGGTATAGTTGTTACACTTTTCTTAAAAGACACCTTTATACAGAGCCAAAGGTGTCTAGATACAGCACCCATCTTTGTGCTGGAATACATGGCTCTCTGCTGACCTGTCTCTGTATTTGGCCATTTTTTGTACACGGATAATCTCTGAAAGACCTGTTTGTTCCGCTAGGAAGTCTCATAATGAAAATACAACAATGAGCTATCTATTGTCACTTAATCTGGGAACGGGTCCTGCTAACGCTAGTCATTATTGGTTTATCCTTTTTTACCCCCTCTTTGTTGTAACCAAGGCGGCAGTGCTGTACACAACATGAATTAGAGGGGACGAAATGATATGCTTCTCACAAGTCCGGTAAGCAGGCACTGCCCGCCACTATTTACATTGGTGTGATTGTTCCAATGAGGCACACATATTTATATTTACCCCCTTCTAAATACACTTTTATAGTAAGGGATTGCAACTTCATGGGCTGTTTCCAGTTGTGATACTCCACATATCTTTGCCATTTTTAGGAGGAGTCTGAGATACCCCTGGATGGACACTTGTAACAATAACAATTGGAGAAATATCTCCCTTATTTGCAGTTCAAGTGCTTAATGACTGATGTCATTTCCCGAAATGGCGCCCCGTAGTAAGGATTGAGGTTTCTACATCTTTACTCCACTTATTGAAATGCCGGATGTAAATAATCCCCGTTCTGCACTACGCATGCGTAGTTAGGTTAAACTGACAACTGGCGCCTGCGCATTAGGTGTGACGAAGTGTCCACCCTCGGCGCGATACATTTTGTGTCCTTGGCTGTGTATGTCATATGTCTCTGCTTTCACCATATGGCCACCCGTAATAGGGATTGGTCAAGGTCTTTACATCTTCACCTTTTTAATCACAGCGCCGGAAGCAAGACATGCTTTCTTCACACTGCGCTGTCTTAAAGTGTTCATTATTGACGCTTGCGCACTAGGTCTTGGACTGCTGCTCGTCTGTGGCGACATGCATCTCAGTTATGCGCATGCGCTTTTCGTCCATACATTCACGGGGTGTATCTTAGCCAACATCCACACCTGAATTTGATTGAAAACAATCACGTCAATCGCGACCTCTATAAAAAGAACCCTCCCCTTCCTGCCAATACCTCCCAGACAGCTCGTGGGCCAGTCGGAGGTATCGACGGACAGGTAAGGGTGGAGGGTTTTTGTCAGAGGTTTAGTGTTATGCCCTGCATAGTAATTTCATATCTTGCTGTTTCCCAGTTCTCCTGCTGTTCAGCCACAGTGTGTGTTTGGAGTAGAATGTTGAGGATGCTGTGATGCATAGAACGTTGGGAGTCTGACTGGGTGACAGATGACAGTTACAGATGGGCTGAGCAGCAGGCAGGCTGCTCCTGGTGGGGTTGGATACAGGTTTTATACTACTGGGTTAGATACTACCATGGACTGACCACTGGGCTACCCTACTTACCTTATCCAGTTACCTGTACTACCTGTTTGTTGTACCTGTGAACCTACTTGCTGTACAACTGGAATAAAGGTACTAATAGTTCTTACATGGCTGACAGCGTCTACTTCATGTGAGAGTACAACATTATTTTGGCGACGAGCGAGAGTTGGAAACGTACTCACTGCCCTGGAAGATGGTACAGTAACAAGAAGAAGAAAGAAGAAGAAATTTCATACAACGCAACTAAAGAAGTAACTCAAGATGTCACTAGCAACAGAAGAAAGTGGCACAGCACTCTTCGCAACCCCACCAGTGTCCTGTACATCGGACAGCCCCAGCAACAGAGTGCTGTACAGTGTGGTTGTTCGTACACCCACAAGTTCTGCGCCTAAAAGGAAAGTTAAGGTCTTGGGAAAATTTATCGCCATGTTCTTAGGCGCAGCAAAGATCAAGACAAACATGGACTGCTGTTTAGTGCCATATTCTGAGGATTCCTGCTGTTGGCGCTACTTTGGAGGAGCTTGATGGAGTAGTTACAATTTACAGTGTATTTTGGATACAGCGCAAGTCAAGTCTGATATCTGGTGGTGATTTGAAGGCTTCGAAAATACTTTTTTGTCTCATGGTTTTACGTGGTTTTGTACATGGTTCTACAACGTTTTGATGGATCTTATGGTTGTTTCCTCTCACTGCGATGTGGTTTTAAAGAAATGTGAGCATTGTGGGCCATTCTCTGCGTGGATAATTCACATGATGGAAGGTGTGTGATGTGCTGTGACACTGGCAAGTTATGGTCAAGTACGATTTTCTTCGTGGAGCGGCAGGTGAGACCTAATTTTTTTGGTTTGTCATGGATTTTTAGTCCGTTTTGAGACCCCTGCTCGCGGTGACTCTCAACCGCCTATTTAGTTTAAATTCAAACTGTGGCACGAGCTCTGTATAGCGCGTGAAATCTTACCTCAGTTGGGACGCGCGCTGCTCAGGGTGATCTTCTGTGACGTCTTACAGAGTTTGCTTTGCCTTGTTTTGGACGCTTGGCACACACAGCGTGCCGTGAGCCACTCGACGCGGCGTGTAAATACGTGCCGCCATTTTGAGAGTTTAACATTTATAGTCTGCCAACCACGTAATTGCCATTTGAGACGCGAGCCATTTCGCCAACCACGTATTGTGCCAACCAAGTTTTTTTTTGCCCAGTTTCCTCAATAAAGTTTTATGTAACAGGAAGATGTTCGATTTGGTCGTTTCAACTCTTGTGAGCGGGCTGTTTGGATCATCTATCAGTGGACAGATGGACCCGTTTGTACACCGGCGGTGAGTGGAAGTTTTTGGTTCTTTCACATCTATAAGTATCCGGTGGCAGAATTTGTGCTCCCGCTTCACATGGACATTTAGAGAGTTAAATTCAGAGATTGATCCTGCTTCAGAACATTCGGGCTGAATATTATGGTATGACTATTTGGAGCACTGGTGATTTAACAACACTAACGGTGGTAATGTTTTCGGGTGAGAGATCGCTCACCGGTGCATACAGTTTTAAGATGTTTTGCATGTAAAATGTTTGCAAATTTTTATGTAATATGTTTTTGGAGTGTGATTTTCCACAGTATTTGTTTCCCTTCATATGGGTAGGACATGTAATGTCGGGGTGGTAATCACACGTTCATCTCTAATTTCAGGGATGTGTTCTGTTTACGCTCATTGCATAGTTACAGTACCCTTAGTTTAGGGATGCCCATTTAGTGTTGTTATTTGGCTGAAGCTACATGTATGCCAGGTTTAGTAGTGAGTGTAAAGTTGAGGTGTTGTCCTCAGTGGTTCTAGTTCCACAGGTTAAGTGCTCTTACGCAAGGGATGCTCTAATAGTAGTTGTTAGTGGGCAGTATGAGTATGTGTTTGGTTTGTCTTATTCCCATTCATAGTCATTGTAACCCCTGCTCTGGGGTGGGTATGTGGTAATGTTACACATTAAGCGTTTCACGCGGCCTTTGAGGCGAGTTGGTGAGTGTGATTTCTACTCACAGTTCCCTTACATGAGGGATGGTCATGGTTTGGGTACGACCCCTTTTCCATAGTGCGTTACACGCAGCCTTTACTAAGGTGAGTTTATGGGTATTGTTCCCATTCGAGGTTTACAGATTAGTTTCTTATGGTAACCCGGACGCGGGTCATGTTTTCTTGGTTTCCACCAGTTAACATAACATTTTACCCTCTCTGGGTTGGTTTAGATTTATGGGTACGGTTCCCCTACACAGGGTGTATCTTTTAGTTATGTGGTCCCATATTCATTGTTATAGTCTGAGACCCTTTCATTAGGGTGGTTTTTAGGGTCATAATCCCGAGTTTTTGTACCTCACAAGAGGAGTGAAGGTTTGCTTTTAGTCATCTTCACAACGTAGGTTAGTTCCTTATTCTAGGAACTGTGTTTTTCATTTGTTCCCTTTCTTTAGGGATTGTACTATAGAGTTGGTATGTGTCGGATGGGTCCCATGTTTTTCTAGGTCAATCCTACTCAGGATGTGCATGCATGGGAGTTAGACTCGAATACAGTGAAAAGGTGGTTACCTTTTGTCTAACGCGATGACACTTTCTCATTTTTGTTTTTGGGAGAGGATGGGTTGTTGTACTCAATTTTTACAATTGTTGTATTTTATCCGTTCTCTACTTTGAATGGTTCATTATCTCTCGTGATGTTCTTATTTGTACATCCCTGGTTTTGATTCATTCTTTTCTTGGGGAAATTTTGCTATGTTTGAGACTTGGCAATATGTGCTTTATGCGGGTTTGTTCCCCTTTTGCTATACGCTACTTATTGTCACAATCTATTGTATTTATTTAATTACAAGTGTATTCTCTTTTGTGTATGGCTTGCTCTAATTGCATTGTTGCATTTCCATAGTACAAATGTCACTTTTGTTTTTCATTTTAAAAGAAGGGGGATATGTTATGCCCTGCATAGTAATTTCATATCTTGCTGTTTCCCAGTTCTCCTGCTGTTCAGCCACAGTGTGTGTTTGGAGTAGAATGTTGAGGATGCTGTGATGCATAGAACGTTGGGAGTCTGACTGGGTGACAGATGACAGTTACAGATGGGCTGAGCAGCAGGCAGGCTGCTCCTGGTGGGGTTGGATACAGGTTTTATACTACTGGGTTAGATACTACCATGGACTGACCACTGGGCTACCCTACTTACCTTATCCAGTTACCTGTACTACCTGTTTGTTGTACCTGTGAACCTACTTGCTGTACAACTGGAATAAAGGTACTAATAGTTCTTACATGGCTGACAGCGTCTACTTCATGTGAGAGTACAACATTTAGCTCCTCGAAAGTCTTGAATTTTATTATGACTAAGTGGTTCCTTACGTCCTAAATGTTGGGAAATTCTGTGACTATGTAGAGTAAGAAACTACTCCCCTGCTAGTTGGTCTTTTTTAAGTCTGGCCATAGCCATGTTTCAATGGGCCATTGACCCATTTAGAGTACAATGAATAACACCTTTCCAAACCACATAGGCAACAATGAATTGTAGCTGTGCTTGTGGTCTGGTCACACCAGATGAGGACAGGATCTTGTAAATAGATTTCATCAACTAACAAATAACACACTTGGGTAATCTTGAGGTCTTTGACTTTTTATTAATGAAGGTTTTATGAGATGTTTAAAGGGATATGTGTTGAGTCCTGAGCAGATAGGTTTCAATATGCAATCTGTCTGGCTTTTTTTTCTCCACGTTTAAACAGAGCGGTGCCTCCTTCTCCGAGCAGTCAGCCGGGTGAGGTGAGGCAGTTCTCCCACAAAAAGCTGGGTGAGTTTTTTATTATTATTTTTATTATGATTTACACATTGATGTATTTGCAAACATCGTTTTGAGTTTTTTCGAAATAAGGGCAGTGCTGAAATAGCTCTGCTGAATAGCGACTAGTAGTGCTGTTCTGTTGTGCATGATGTCTACTTCCAATGATTTATTTTTGGATTTTCTCTAGGAATGAAGACATTGTTCTTACGCTCAAGCACGAGACTGTTTGTCTGGTAGGGTGGCACTCGCACTGTCTTACCCAACACTCACATTTGGCTTGCATGGGTTTTTGATTTTTCACTCATCATTAGTTTAGCAGTAGCATTTTAGTTGTGTTTTTCGGTCCTGAAGAAAGCCGGGTCAATTGACCACTCCGGCTGAAACATGTCGACCACACCATAATTGAACCAAGAATTAGTCTGTAGAATTTTAATAAGACTATAGGTTCTTTTAGATATGAAACTTGGTTAATCCTCATTAAACACATTTTTTGACCAAGTATTCATTTTTTATTTCACATCACATATAAGCACTGCACATCACCTGAGTCCTCCAGTCTTGGGTACACACCCTGGCAGGAGTTTGTTTTCTTTCTGGGTATCACTGGCCTGCGCACCAAGCAGAGTCTTTGGGGACCCGCGACCCTGGGCTCAGACAGTGATTCCTTAGAGTTCCAAATGACGATGCTCCGCCAACAAGGGTGGGCTGATGGACTCTTACCTCCTGCGAGGTGGTGTCTCAATTACCTGTAGGATTTCATGCATTTCTCCACAGTAACTATTGGTTAGCTATTCTTCTTTAAATGGACTGTGCACCTCCTGATGGTTATTTGTAGTGTTCAGCTGGGATTGGAGGTGTTTTAGTCCTTAAACTAAGTCCCTTTTTTGACCCTCTTATAAAATAGGTTTTTGGGGTGAAAACCCCAAACTGCGTAGGTGGTCCATTTCCCTACAGGGCATGGACTTTATACTGGAACATAGACCTGGGAGTAACCATGCCAATGCAGATGGAATCTCTAGGTATTTCCACTTAGAACATGAAGACTCAACTGGTCAAGGTTAGTGTAATGTCCCTGCATTGGGGGGATGGAGGGGGGGGTTGTGTAGGAGAGTAGGAGCTGCTTCACATGGGTACCCCCACTTTTTGCTGGTGTTTCACTGTTTTTCGACCTTAGTCTGGCTGTGGCCCTGCTAATCAAGACCACAGCCTAGCTGCTTCCTCTCTAAAATGGTTTGCATGTACATTAGGTACTAATTGGATTCTGGAGTGCCTTATAAGCCCCTAGTATATGGTATGCTATGTACCTAGGGCATAGGTACCTCAGAGGCCTATCAGGGGCTGAAGCATGTATTATGCCACCCCTGGGAAGCACTCCAAAATGGCACCACAGGTCTGCTACTGCAGCCTGGGTAAGGGTGTGCTTGCACCCCTTACAGTGGTATAGGCTACCTATATCCACATATATATATATACAGACACACATAAACCTATAAGCCACTCCTATGGCAGGCCTTGACAATCCTGAAGGCAGAGTGCTTGGTTTTATGTGAGAGGGTGCCCAAGCATGAGCTGAGCCCCTCTGCAGCTTTCGGAAATACTTCCTTATGGTTGTTCTGTGATATAGCCATACCATATACTCTTAAGTGCATTATAACCTTGCGGTAAATGCTAACTTTGGGATGGCTGCATCAAAACATGTCGTGTTTGGTGTCAAACGCTTTGGAATACTACCCCCCCCGCCAGTTCTGGCGGCGGGGGTAGCATTCCACCCTTCTAGAGGGAGAGACATGTTCACACTGGCTAAACCCGGTAGGACTTTCCTGAGCCCTGGCATCACAACATGGATGCCTCTGCCACAGACACTGGTCTGGCCTCCTGCTGCTGACCGAAACTCCGGCAGGGGAGGCCTGGACAATAGGTTTCCTCTTGAGGGAAGGTGTCCCCACCTCCCCAGACAGGCTGATGTGTATTGGGGCTGGGCGGGTGCACTCTCTGGTGCATTGAAGTCCTGCACTGGGGGCACACTTGATGTCCCTGTGCATAGTCCAGTTCAAACCGGTTGCAGGGGCTACCTGCCCCTGCTCTGGTGCAAAACTGGACAAAGGAAATGGGTGTAACCACCACTCTTTCCAGACCCACCCATAGGTGGGGCCTTAGAGTTAGTCCATCCCCTAAACTTAGTATAAGTATAGGAATCCAGTCCCTAGGACTTCAGATTACCCTGGACGAAACTCTGCAATATATATCCTGGACCTTCGACGTTCTATCATGACTAGAAGACTGAAGAAATCTCCCTTGGGGTCAAGGAGTGACTCCCCTGCTTGGCAGGCACCAAAGAAGCAACTGACTGGTCTGCATCGCTGAAGCTCCCGCCGGACACCGAAGTCTTTGCATCACCAGAGGTGGATTTCCAGACTTCCCCAAGGCTACCCTGAGTCCATAGCAAAGCTGTGGCCTGTGGCTATCGCGGGTGACGTGGAACCGTGACCCCTGGACACCATGAACTTTTGCAGCAACACTATCTTCTTGGTCCCCCTCGAAGTTGTGCTTTGGGCTCAGAGTAGCCCCAGCCTTGAGCACCTCATGCACCGAAGATTGTTGGCCTCCACTCCACGAGTGACCCGTGCGCTAGCTTCAAGTGCGACCGCTCGAGGTTCCTTCGCGATCACTAGTCCGTTAGCTAGCCGGT
The DNA here is from genome assembly GCF_964204655.1 of Triturus cristatus. Lineage (NCBI taxonomy): Eukaryota > Metazoa > Chordata > Amphibia > Caudata > Salamandridae > Triturus > Triturus cristatus. The sequence goes on along the minus strand of NC_140590.1, from coordinate 377,597,090 downwards.
CCCAAGGAAGGCAACTCCTTTTCTACTTGGGCTTTCCTGGTTGCTCCAGATGTGCCCTGACTTACCCTCACTGGGTGAGTCCCTCAGACCTTGCTGGTCTGCACCGCAGTCCTTTCTCTGAGTTCCTGTGACTTGCCGTTGCCAAGGCTTGTTGGGTCCATCCTGGTTGCCGACACCGCAGCACTCGACAGACTTTGTGGGACAGCTCGAATCCGGCTCGTGGACTTTTATCGACTCCTCCTGGACCTCGTGGCTAAAGAGTCAAGACACCCATCAACTCACCTGAAGCACCCGACATCTGTGGGCATTGGTCCATTCTGCCCTTGGTCACTGGCTAGTGACCCAGTTTCTGTCCCCTCTGCTTTCAGGTTCCTTCCATCCTAGATCCAGGCTTGGGTCTCTTCGGACACTTCTCCTCTTCACGGCAGCAGCAGTGCTTTGCAGGCTTCCATTGCAATCGACGACATGACCCGACACCAAAAGACACCTATGCACCCAGCTTCCCTGGGTGAGGTAACTCGAGTACTCCGGTGCTTCCGTGGGTGCTAGCCCTAGAACTTCTTAAGTCCAAAAGGGTTTGGTCCTGACTCGATCTTAAGTGTCCCTAATCTTTAAATTTCCAACCGCGACATTGCCTATAGAAGCTAATGGCAACCCGCGGTTGTGTTTACATACTGTATACAGTCCCTGTGGGTCCCTTGTGTCACTACCTTGGGTGGTTCCTTGGGGTCCCAGTGATTCTACAGGCTCTAGGCCTTGTCTATTCCAGTCATGGTTCTTATACCACTTTTTTTGGTATATGGTTTGGTACGCCCCTAGGGCCCAAACGTGTATTTGTGGTATTACTGATACTTGCTAACTTGTAAACAAAGTACTTCGAACTCCAGTCTCATAAAGAGACTAGAGGGGTGTGTTTTATCCTAAATACATATATTTTGAATATATACCTGGTGTGGTTGTCCTTTCATTTGATCATTCAAGAGATTATAGACTGGTAAAACAAGCTGCTTTACATTTCTTCAAGACTTAGCCTGAAGGTTGTCTTTAACCATTCACTATAAGGGGTTGTTTGGACTGATACAAGGTGCCCACTAGAACTAGTGGACAGCATATTGGTGTGCAGCGTGTGGGATTCCAGCTTGCTATTGTTTTACCAGATAATCTCAATTGAATTGATCAACTGAAAACCACTAAAGGTACCTTAGATACACATAAAATCAAGTTTAGCTACAGTAAGTTCACTGAATTTAGAGTTGTGTGTTAAGGGATAGCACACCCTTTCTACAACTCAAGAGATTATAGACTGGTAAAACAAGCTGCTTTACATTCCTTCAAGACTTAGCCTGAAGGCTGCTCTCCATAGCTACCACTAGGATAGCTTTCAATAAAGGTTGTCTTTAATTATTCACCATAAGGGGTTGTTTGGACTGATACAAGGTGCCCACTAAACTAGTGGACAGCATATATCAGGCCACCTTCTCACAGTGAGGTTGAGGGCAAAGGTTTCAAAAAGACTACAGGTACTGCCAAAGATGTGCAGTCAAACGAAGTAGAGGAGAAAAGTAAATCGGAAGGAATGAAGAAAGTGCCTTACTTCGGGGTGCCAATGCTGCTGGGGGTGCACCTTTCCAATGCTACAAAGGAGAAAGTATGGAAAGGGGAATTCATAGATGTTTAGAAATTTCTATACAGGGAAGTACAAGCGAAAGAGGGATCCAAAGAAAAAGCCTGGGAGTTATCAAGGGGACCTAGGGTACCTACAACTATTGACACATGGACATTAGCGTTTTTGATTTACGCGAGTGTCCATTGTGAAAAGTTTCCAGAGAGGTTGGTGTCAATATTCAAATATATGGACGCAATTTGAAAAGCTCATGGAATTTGGTGGGTTTGCATGGTTGCACTACCATGATAGTTTCGGGCGAGGCTGGGTAAAACCTGACAAACCATAGGGAGAAGTTGACAATGAACTGTGGTTACAGTGGATGTACCTGACACACCCACCACCAACACTGCACATGGCAAGTGGTTTGGCAATATAAAAGCTGGCCCTTTTTGGGGCGGCACACCTCGGGGAGCACATGGGGTCAAGATCAGGGGGCAACCTGGAGTTTTATCAGGGGGTACTGCCCAAGAAATCCAAACAGATAATAACGTGAACATACATAGGGGCAGATTTACAAGCCCCCTGCGCCATCAGCACGCCAATTTTTGTGAAATACTGGTGATGTATTTTACTGCTCCATATTTACAAGGACCGGAAAAGCAACCCTGCGTGGGTTTTCCTGCCTTTGTAAATATGGCCCGTTTACACGCAGCCCTTTGCGTGAAAGGGGTGTTCCATGGGTGTTGCTCTGGGTGTTTCCAGGCAACACCCATGGAACAAGACACATTTCTAGATTTACAAGGAATCGTAAATCTGGAAATGCGTGTCAATGCTACGCCTCCCAAGGGGAGGCGTAGGGAGGCGCAACGAGGACAAATATTTTCATTTCTCCTTGTTTTTTCCTCTTTCAATGCATGCTGCATTCTACAGAACACATTGAAAGAGGAAAATGCCTGTAGTGATTGTTTTTGTGCAGGAAGGTGCCCCTTCCTGCACAAAAACAATCTCCCCATGACGCAGGCATCCTTGCACCATGGTGCAAGGGTGCCTGCGCCGGCGCATGGCAGCTGTTTGTGCGCCAGCGCTGGGGAGAGCACAGGAATGTGACATATTATTGTAAATATGTTGCATTCCTGTGCTTTGGAAGTGCAGCAGCGTGGCGCAGCCAAAGGGCTTGCGGTGCCGCCCTGCGGCACTTCGTCGTAAATCTGCCCTAAAGAACAGAGGGAAACGCACTGTTTTGCAGTGATTTGGGGAACAGTAAAATTGTGGTTTCAGTGGCCAAGGCAGGGTTAGAGGAGAACAATTGCAGCCTGTCAACAAGGGCTTCTCCTCCAGATAATTTTGACGTTTTGAGTATCTGGCTTACTTTTTACCCTAACGGAGGAGATGCCTTGGTTTTCGAATGGGGGTGTTGAAAAGATTTGCATTTAGCTCATCAAGGCCCCAGGTAGTAGAGGTTTGCCGAAAATTTGGAATCAGCCAGAGAACAACGACAGGTGGTGAGAAAAAAATTGGTTAAATGAATATCTAAAGGAAGGATGGCAGGCCTATTTGCATTTTGGCCACTACCAGATGTGATGATATGACCACTAGGTGTAGTGCCAAAGAAAACTGAAGGAGAGTTCAGGATGATTCATCCTCTGTCTTGGCCCGAAGGTTCATCTGTAAATGATTTCATTGAATTTCATTGGATACAGCAGTCTAGTTTGCCTCTGCATATGTGGCTATGGCCTTAGTGAAGAGATGTGGGGCTGGTGCAGAGTTGGCAAAATGCGATATCAAATCAGCTTTCCACATGCTTCCAGTACATCCATTGGCTTTATCTCCGTTAGGTCTTCAATTTGACAATGAGTTCTATGTTGATGAGGTGTTACCTGTGGGCTGCCCCATATCTTGCATGTTGTTTGAGCCATTTAACACATTTCTTCAATGTTGATTTACATTCAGGGTTGTTTTCAAACAAAGGTAAGGAAGCGGTTTTTCCTGTCACCTTGTTTTTTCCATGGAAGGGGCAAAATTACCACCGATAGAACAGGATTTCCGCTTTAGGTTGTGCATATTTGTAAGTCTGGCTAAGGTTTTGAAGGGTTTCATTGGAGTGACAATGTGGTCTTTGGATGATGATTTTGTATGGATAATTCAAATCTTCTCGGAAGCTGTAGGTTTAGATGGTTTTGGACTATTATGAGGTGGAAGATGATGCTCAGAAAGATGGCCAACCAGATGATGAAGGAGGGTAGAAGTATAGCCTTTGGGGTTTTTTCCATTGCTGGGGTAAACCATTGTGTGAGGCAAAGTCTTAGCTAACAAATCAGTGACATTTCAAGTTGATTAACAGAACGGTGGTAGATCTGGTGAATGGCCAGAAAGCAAAAGATAGACATCTTGTGGGGTCATTGCAGCACTTCAAGCTCAGGTGATTAATGTTTAACATTGTATATAAAGCCAAACACATGGCAGATGTGGACAATAACATCACAGACACGTTGTCTCATTCACAGTGGCAGAGATTCTGTGGTTTGGCGCTCAAAGCAGATCTGATGAAGACCGTGGTACTGATGGAAATTTGGGAACAAGGAGACTGAGAAGTTTGGAACTTTTAGAAAAGTCTATTGCACCAAGTACCAGATCATCATGCAGGTAGGCATGGGAAGAATTTTTTAACAGCGCTGTAGGTAGGAGAGGGCAAGATGAGGAGAGTTTGGAGAACAGATGTAATAATGTGGTGCACTTTATCATAAGTAACATTCACAGAGGAATAGCAGCCACCACAATTGCTGGAAAACTGGCTAGCATTAGTTTTTACAGTAAATTATTTTGGAATTATGAACCCACAACAGGGGAGACGGGCAAAAGATTGTTGCAAAGGTGGTCAAATGAGAAAAGACGGGTGGGTAACTGGAAAGAGCCAGTGACAATAAAGCTGTTATTGCCTTTGTTTAAGGCCTTAGTAAGGTTTGTTTTTATAAGTTTGAAACATTATTGTTTAAGTTGTGTTTGTTATGGTTATTTTTTGGGGTGTTTATGGTTTCAGAATCAGTAGATAAGGACAAATAAGGTGGTTTGAAGGTGGACAGTGTTGAATAATCTGAAGGTAAATTGAGGTTGTACTTGAAAAGATCTAGGACTGATCAAACAAGGAAAGGGGCTAAGGTTATCTTCATAAAAGGTTCAGTGTGCCCAGTTAGGGCTTGGCAAGAATTTAGAGCAGTGTAGGGGGGGGGGCACAATCATCCTGGGTGTTTTGTCGTGCAGATTGAAAGAGATTATCAGCATCTCAAATGTTGGTGGTTATGAGGAAAGTTTTGTTTGAACTATGGGAGAATCCTAGAGACGTTGTAACACATTTCTTTAGGATTGGCGCAGTGTCTGAGGCAAACAGACCGGACTACTCAATGAAAGAAGTAATGAAATTGGGCAGATGGTCATCAGACTATTGTGTATGATAGATCAGGCCGTTGCAAGAAGTATAAAGTTTTAGGTTAACACATTTTCGTTTTATTTTAGGTTGTGTAGGGAGACCGAGCTTGGCGACTCTTTCGATATGGATCGTTGGCCATTCTTTTGTTAGTTGGGCAGGGAAACATGCAGAAAATCGTCCTTTTGGAAAGAATTTGGGTTTTCTTTCAGATTAAATAAAAATTGAATGGGTGACAGGGAAATTAAGGGCAGTCAATTGTTACTATTCTTATCAGATTTGGTACAAGTAAGACCGTACCCAGATATAATGATAATGTATTTGGGGAAAATGACCTGGTACTGTTATCTGGTTTGGCTTCTTGAAAGAAATGAAAAATAATTGTGAGTTTATTGGCACACTATGGTCAAGGACATGTATGTTTTGGATGGCGTTGGTGGCAAGAAGAGTTTGGGGAGAGGCAGTTAAGTATAAGGCAGTGGAAAGGGCTAGGCGGAAGGTAAATAGAGAGATGCTGCACTTTTGCAGAGCAAGAGGCATAGGGCGGATTGTACATGGTGACATTAAGAAGGAGAACCTAATGTTTTATCGCCAAAATGGAGAACATTTGTCTTTCATGGAGAAATAACTATATTTGCTGGAAATAAGGAACCATTCGACTCCAAAGTCAGCAGAGAACACATGGTGTTGAGAGGGCATTGGCTGTTGGAGTGACAGCCAGGCTGACAAAGAGCATTTGAAGGCTTTTAGGGACGACAACCCCTGTGCCTTTTTTGGACCAATTTTCAGTGAGATCTGGGGGAGGGGGAGAGCTTCAGATTTTCCTACAATCACGCTGGCATTTAATGTTAAAATACATTATACAACAAGGAGGACGCATGAGAGGGTTTAATGGGGCACTGGAAAGGAATGCAGATATAGTTACTAAGAGAAAGCACAACATTTTGTAAAAATCTACATTTTTGAAGACTTCCAAAACAGAAAGAGGGAGGGTGTGGGTATGTTTTTGTTTGAGTATAATTAAAAATCTCTGGTGAAATGTGACAGACACCTCACTATACCCGACTGAAACCACTTCTAACCAACTGTTTATCAGAAAATATATTTAGTAGGGTGACGTAAGCCTCGAAACCAATCCAAAAGTTACGCCCCTGCAATTTTCTTGAGGCGGTGGGAGAGCAGGAAAACCAAGGGGATAGATAGGGTCATGGGAGGTTAGTTATCAATTGTATTAGTGAGGTGGGGTTTTGATGACATATCGTAATGTAAATACGTTTTAGCTGCACACTTGTCCAAATAAAGCGGCCTTGGGCCTGTTTTATTCTGCGCCGTTTCGCCCGAAGTTCGGCCTCGTTAACTTTCGGTTGATGATCAGCACACACATGCTGCTTATCACCAGGCCAGTAGGTGGCGGTATTATTCAAGTAAATAGTGGCTCTTTCGTAGTCGCCACAACTACGTTCTCCCAAGCATGCACGTAATGATGTCATCAGACTCATCAAATAAACAGCAACTTCATTGTGGTTTGAAGTGGATAGAATTGAATGCACGGAACTCATCGTCTGTCCTAGCACACATATCTCGGTAAAGAAAGCGAGAGTACAGTTAAATATTTATTGCCAGAAAAAGTAACATTTTCTGCGTCGAGAAGCCAGCAATTCCTGCAGTTCTTGTTAAAATAATCACTGCGCGGGTGTGAGGCAAAGTGCAAGTTTACTTCGAGCGGGACCTCTAAATTGACATTTCAGTTGCCCACAGGTGATGGCTGCATTAGCAGAATACAATAACCGGAAAATTAAACTTACAAAGTGTGGTTGTAGAACCTTTAGCCTTCCCCTCTTTGTCCCAACCTGCCTGAACATCATTTAAATCGCAACTATAATTCCTGTACCTTTCAGGCGTTTCAACATATCCCCTATAAGGCCATGCTCTAAAACGGAAAGCAAGCTGCAACCAAGCAGGCAGGTCACCTGGTACATATTATGTATGAGTGACTGTGTGGCCAAAAAGAAGGCACACTGTTTCTTTAAAAACCCAGTGTGAAAACACGCGTGCTCCAATGGGAGCCAACACGTGTGTATTTAAGTGCCTCCGGCTGATGAACCCTTCTTGGAACAGGCATTGAAAAAGCCATTTAGCCGAAACGCGTCTGCCCAAGCGCTTCAAGGACCGCACACAACTATCCTTGTACATACATCCCTGGTGATTCATTAAACTCGCTGGCTGTGTATCTGAGCTGTGTCGACCCATTCTTGAAGCAGAGTGGGATTTGGGAGGAGTGTGTGTATATATATATATATATATATATACATATATATATATATATATATATATATATATATATTCACTGAAAAAACCATAGGTTTCACACACGTTATAGTTAGGAATTAGCATTTAAAAAACCTTGCAAATTCACTGAAAAAACCATAGGTTTCACACATGTTATAGTTAGCGGAAATTTTACTGATAAAAAACCAATGAAATTGCCCCGTTATAGTTAGTGCTGGCAACTATAACTCACGCGACCGCAATCCTCTGCTGATGCTAATACTGTATTTAGACACTTATTTGCCCATGTCTTCTTCCATACATTTTTAGCTATACATATATTACAAATATTTTTTTTTCATAAAGACACATATGTCATCAGCAGAAGATTGCGGTCGCGTGAGTTATAGTTGCCAGCACTAACTATAACGGGGCAATTTCATTGGTTTTTTATCAGTAAAATTTCCGCTAACTATAACATGTGTGAAACCTATGGTTTTTTCAGTGAATTTGCAAGGTTTTTTAAATGCTAATTCCTAACTATAACGTGTGTGAAACCTATGGTTTTTTCAGTGAATTTGTACGGTTTTTTAAATGCTAAGTGACTTTACGCCATTCGTGGCGTGCGCGCCCACTTAACGCAGTTCGTTCCGTGCGCGCACGGTGCGCTTCGCGCACCGTGCGCGCACAGTGAGCACGCGGTGCGCTTCGCGCACCGTGCACCCACTTTACGCAGTTAGTGCCGTGCCCACGTTACGCTAGATGGGCCATGTACGCACGATGCGCTTCGCGCACCGTGCGCACATGGAGGACATATTATGCGCTTCCTTGTGATAGGTAATCTGTTGAAATTTTTTGGGAAAATTTTCTGTGCTCTGATAAGCCATGCACAAATGGTGGCCTTCGGCCACCATTTGCACAAGGGGTGGAGAAAGTGTGGATAGTGTTTTTTTTATTTTTATTTTTATACCGTACGCTTACGGTAAGCGTACGGTAAGCGTACCCCGCGAAATTGCCGAAAACAAAATAATGCCGTTTTTGCTCTTGGGGGATGTTTGGGGACTCCCTCAACATGACTATGTGAGAGGGAGTTGTCAAAACATCCCCGTAACATGTTTTTGGCCATCATGTTTGATACATAACACTCAGTGCGGTAGACAAAATGGCGGACGCCGCTTCCTGGTTTCTGCCGATTCGAATGTTTACTAAGATCTAAGAGCCAATCAGAATCGCGCTCGCGCACGCCACCGTACGCTTACCGTAAGCGTACGGTAAGCGTACCGTAAGCGGGCTCAGATATATATATTGATTTAAAGGCTATTTTCTCAGAATCTACTGAACAGATTTACACCAAACCTACAAAAGGCACTTCCTTGACCTAGGGACTACCTCTCTGCCAAATTTCTAGTAATTCTGTTCAGCCGTTCGGGCTGTAGCTCGTTCTAAAGGTCCTATGGAAAAATGCATGGGAAAAACGCGTTTTGGGACCCCCCTTTTATCTCAGCCCCCGCTTGACGAATCCCCCCGAGACTTTCAGGGTAGGAGCGGAGCGTAGCGCCCCACCTATTTTGAGAAATTCGCGAGGATTCGTCGACCGGCGCCAAAGTTATTCAAAATAGAATGTTGAGGTTTTCCTATGGAAACGTGGTCCTAACTATAACTACCTACTGGCGACCGCCAGTAGGTAATATATATATATATATATATTTATTTTTTATTTTTTTGCTTATGCTTCCTGGAGAATGGCTTTGTCCTGGTGTCCTACCCTAATCAGTAATACTAGAAGGCTTTCGACAGCTGTTTGTTATAGAGAAACATCCATTTGTGTCTTAGAGGCGACCTATTGGGGCCTCGTCACGTGGTCTCGCACGGCTTCTCTTCTAATGGACGTCTTTGGTTTCTAGGTTTCTTCAAGCAGACACATGCCGTGAAAGGGCGGCGGGAGCCTGGCAGGTAGGAAGGACAGACCCCTAACGGGGCACTGGAAAGTGGGTTGCTCTGTTTGCACCTTAACCCTACTTCCTATTGAGAAGTGAGTCACCAGTCGGACCTGCACTGCGGGCTGAGGACTCAAACCTACTGCCCATAATATCTATCCACTAATGCTGAATGAGACGATCTCGTTCACCATATAATGTCTTAATTATTTGTATCTCAATAATATAGCAGAGGAAGATGCTGTGTTTACAATATTCCATTCAATAAGTTTTTCTAACGAAACAGAACCGCACTTGGGCGTGATATATCTCAGTATTTCTCTTCCACTTATAGGGCTTCTTGTGAGGCTCTACAAGTGTCCTCTTCGGAAAATGAATTGACACTGGAAGAATTTATTAGAGCAATTTAAAAAAAAATGGAAGGCAAGCAAGCAAGTGCTGGGTACTGATGGGAAAGGCTTCTCTGAGCTACTCTATGAAATCATATTGCACTAGCTTCCCATGCGTCAATGGCTGCTCGCGTGCTTTATTTGTGGCCCGCAGCTCATCAGAGTCTCGGCTCTTGTATATGACAGATTTTAGCCCATGATTCACATGGTGGCCTGTTTTTTATCCCGCTTGCTCCAACATATGTGTTTTTAACAATCTGTGCATTCATCTCAGGTCGTCTTCGGCGTCACTGAGTGAGTGCAGAAACAGGAGTGTATATTATAGCGAATGGGATCCAGGCCCCAACCTTCCAGCACGAGCAGCAAATGTCTAATAAATATTATTTACAGAGAGATTCTGCAGTGAACGTCAGTGTTCCAGGCTGCCACCCGTGGGCACAGATGCAGCAGAACAGTGTGATTGAACCTTGGCTGAATGCTATTCTGTGCCCAGGAAGTAGGGAGGGGTCAAAGGGCGGGCCTGAGGCTAGGCTATTGTTAAACATGTGCCACTCCAGATACATTTAGGTATTTTTACACCCCTTAATGTAATTATTTTCGCACGCCCCTTCTTGGGTGGAAACAAAGATATTTTGTGCCACACCACGTCAAACCAAGCCTAAAGTGCATGCAGGTCAATGTGAAGGAAGCCACCCCCATCGCCCCATGGTTCACTGCGTGCCATGGCCCGGCCACCAGGCGCTTCGATGGTACTCCATGAAACATAGGCGTGAAGCCCACTGTGCCACAGAAGTGCGACAAAATGGCCGTCAATGGCGCCTCCAGATGAGCTTCAGTGGAGGCTTTTCCCTTAGGTTCAGTTGTGATGCGGATTTCATCCTTCCAGTCTATCTCTCTATGTGTTAAATCTGAAGAAGTGAAGACTCCAGTGAGAAGATCTCCGCGGTGACCTTTAACCACTGTTCTCATTGGTAGATGTCCTTCCAGCACGCAGAGAGGATTGGAGTCTGCCAGTCACAGGGGTGGTCTCATGGATTCCTCGTCCTCCTGTCTGGAGAAAAGAAGAAATGCAGAAAACATGATACGTCATAGTAAACACAGGGAGGTCTAATGAGAAAGATGAGTTTGCATTTTAGTTCACGTTCAGTTGACTAATAATGTTAAATGTCATTTTAAAGATACTGTGTGTGATGTAACCGACTGTGAATTACTTTTAACTATGTGACTTGTGTCCAGTGCACTTTGAGTGACTATGCCAGTGGAAATAACTTGACACAGAATAGTTTAGCGAAATAGTATCTCTAAAAAGACAAGGCGAGGGAAAATATCCAATCTGTCGGTACAGTGTCATAATAAAAGTGCATACAGTATACTTGCTAGTAGAAATTAAACTTTTCTAAAAGCCTGGCCTGCTTTTTAGTAACAAGAACCAGAATTCTCTTGAACCTGGATGGATAAATTAATATCTACCCACTGGTGGTGAATTAGACTATCTCGTTCACCATACATTGTCTTCATTATTTTTATGTTATTAATATAGCTGGAGAAGATGCTGTATTCACAACATTTAATTCAATAAAATATTTCTTTAGAGCAGAACTGCACCTGGGCGTGATATATCTCAGAATTTCTCTTCCACTTATAGGTCTTTTTATGAGACTCTACATGTATCCTCTTTGGAAAATGATTTGACACTGGACAGCAATTTTTTCATGTTAAAAAATGGAAGGCCCCTGGTCCTCATGGTTTTTCTGCCGTATTTTAAAGAAATATACTAGAATATTGCCCTCTAAGGGCACTAGAACCTCATAATTCTTTTGATAATACACAGGATTCTGTAATAAACGTCAGTATCTAATTTCTTTAAAATCAGCGACTTGTGACACACCCAGTCGCCAAAACGAAACTATTATAAGTTATTCCAGCCGTCACTATGCGAGGTGAAAGGCAGGTCAGGTCACAGAGCTTACCTGAAGCAGCTGATAGCTTACAATGACGAGTAGAAAGAGCATGTTTAGTTTTGCACTCCTTAGATAGGGAAAAGCTAGAATCGTTCTGCATGTTTAGACTGCGTCATTGTTTTTAAAAGGACTTCTATTGAACAGTTTCAAATATCTGTTTGCAACTAATATCTAACAGGTTTTTGATACCTTTAATTTTACACTAGACATTTTATTTGTATTCTTCCTTTGCAAATATGCTCGCTCTGTCATATGAAAGAGCTACACACCAAGATTTGAAGTAGTCTGTGGGAAAGGTGATGGTGTGACCCTGTATTATATACGATAAAGTTGCATAACCTTATAAAGCAACTCGGCCTTCACCTTGTTCTCATATATATGGTTATGGAACGCCTCAGTGACTTGCAATACCCTTATAATGTGCGGCAGGGGGGTACTTTATCCCTTATATAAAGAAGGTCCAGTTACATGAATGTTCCTTGAAGCAGTAATTTGTTTAATCTGAGATGCCTGTTAATGGATTATCAGAATTATCCTGCTCCGAGACTTGAATTCTGTGCGCCCAACATGATTAAAAATTAGAAATCTGGATTTGTTAAGAGAAGATGATTTTTTTATAAAGCTAGCTATTTTCAAAATAATTAGTAAGGCTTCTCTGTTTAACTCACCTTTTGCAGCTACTAAATTAGATGCTGACATATCATTTGATCAGTTAAATTGGGATTTTATATCCAATTATTTAAATGGCATGAGATTGGATCCAAGTTCATTAATTATAACTTTATTACAAAATGTCCCCAAGGCAGCAGTTTTTGTTAATAGTATTCTATCACCATATTTTCTCCATAAGAGAAAGATAAGACAGAGGTGCCCTCTTTCATCTGTCTTATATATTTTGGCATAAGAACCTTTTCTAGCTAAATTAAAACAAAACCCTAGCATTAAAGGTTTTCAGGAAAATCTTTAGGTAGAAACTGAACATTCCACCTGTATGGGTGATGCTCTTTTATATGTTAATGGCCCTGATACAGCATTGCTGACTTTTTTCTCAAAGGTTCACTTGTATCCTGAATTGTCCGGATGTAAACGTGCTATTACTAAAGCAGAGGCTCTTCTCCTGTCTGAATATATGCCACTAAAGGCATGTTTAAGAACTATAGCTTGTTATGGGGTAGTTCAAAGATTAAGGGTCTGATTCACAAAGGTGACTTACACTGCTGAGGAAGGTTACACTCTTGAGTAAATTCACTACTTATCAATAGTCACAAACTCAGAATGTAAATTACTACTGGAAAAGCGCAGATTTAAGAAGCACACTGAGCTAATTAAGCAGAGAAGGAAATATTGCATCTCAATGCGGGGTCATTCACATCAGCCTTCCTAGGTTTTACATTATGGTTTTATGAATGGTATCTTGATGTTATCTTAGAACCAGCTAGTAGTGAGCCATATGTTCAATTTAGAATGAATACTCTGCTGTTAAACAGCTTCTGTGCAGAATGGTCAGAAATATTGCGTCCGAGCAGATCGTGTCCATCCTGTACATTATTTGGTGGGACATTTGCCCACTTTCTCTTCTTCTGTACTACATACATTGTTCAAAGATGTAGGAGGATGACACCGATATTTAGGCTGTTGGAATCCATGCACTATGCTGAGGCTCTAAGGATCCTCAGAAACGGATCCAGTAACTTGATTGTATGTAGTGTGGCTAAGGGGCTCAATATGATGGCGGAAGGACCGCCACGGTCCTTCCGCCATCATACTGAAAATTCCCACTGCCAAATTAGGATTGCGGTGGGACTCACAATGGTTCTGCGGCGGACGGAAAGTCCGTCCGCCATGGTGCCGCAAGGCGGTCCTTTTCCGCCTGCCTTGAGGAACCCAGAACCAGGGCAACATTGCGGTGGTGCCGTGCAGGCACCGCCGTAGTGATTACGTTATGCCCTTCCACCTGTCTTTTTGCGGCGGATATCCTGCTTCAAAAAGAAAGGCGGAGTATGGCTTTGGGGGCCCGTTGCTTGCCCCCTCTGTGTGTGTGGGGGGGGGGTGCACTGGGGGGGTACCATGTCCATGCACCAAGTGGCAGGCACCATGTGGTGCCTGCCATGTTGTGCAGGGAAATGCTGTGTATGTCACAGTGTGTGCAGTAGTCTGAAAGCTAAAGCCCTGTGAGGAATTAGATGATGATGTGATAGAAACAATACTTGTACATTATGTAATATGGTATTCATTGTTTTTATTTGAAATGGTTTTATTGCCATACTGACTCTATTTTCTTAAGTGAGATCTTGAAAAGAACGAATTCACCCCACACAATACTTTGCTAAGGGTAGCGTCTCTGAACCACACCGTACCAGAAATACTAACACCACCGAATACTGTGCTATGAGGTCATCTCTCTAGGATATTGTGCTTGGATAATCAATGTATACACAATACTGTACCAAAGAAAAGCTTCCTAGCTCTGCGCAGAGGATCTCTAGAGCCCATCATTTCATGAGGAAGTCCCACGTAGTGCTCTCATTTATTAAAATCCACTTCTAATGACTTTAGGATGAAGCGAGGTGTATTCATGGGTAGCTGGACATAACTATATATCCTTCGGAGAGTTGGCAAGGGTGGTGAGGCATCCTAACACCTCCTGAAAAGGAAGTGCCATTCTCCTCTGTCCCTCTTCTCTTTGCCGCCATCTTCTTTACTCAGGGTCCAGCGAGAGGAGGTGCTCTGCCCAGGACTCCTATCGAAACGCGCAAGCGTTTACTTTGGGCTCAGAGTATTGGCTTTCTTAAGTTTCGTTTGTTTTTATTCTGATAAACAATAAGGTTGTGCGACAACGAGGGTAGTCTCAAGATCCCTTGAACTATTCATGACTAGAGGCTCAGGCAGTGGAAACCTTAAACAAAGCCTTAAGCATAATTTGTTAATGTCACACTCAGTAAGTAACTCAACATTAAAGTATCCGTCTTCAGAATAGGGTCTACAAGGTATGGATTGTGGCAAGGTACAAGGGAGGAAGACCGGAGGGAAGGAGAGGTAAGAGGGGATTGGAAGACATAAAGGTAACCATCATTGCCATCATAATCATCAGCAATATAAGCCAATCAGGTCTTCCACGCCCATCTCAAAGGACGGCCAGCCTCAGGCAACCACTCCCACAAATACCACCAGTCACCACTGCGGATGAGTTCTTCTCTCCTTTCAAGAACGAGCAAGCAGCCTGGGGGTCAGATGGGGGGAATGTCTTTCCCTCCCAGGACTCCTTTACTCTTAAGTGTATTCCACAGTGTTGCTGAAATTCCATGATTCAGTCATTCCTTTCACATTTTCCTCTTCTCCTGGGTCGCAGCACTAACAGCTGGGAACCGGAGGGTCCTGCGATTGTCATACTGTAGGTCATGTTTCAGAGCTGCTGCCTTCTTTAAACATCCTCCCACAGGTCACCATTGGTCAATATCACCACTGTTGCACCACTAGAGGGGCCGCCAGGCTTCACTGGACCTTTGCAAAGCTGAAGAGACGCCTTTTTAAATAAGGGTGGGCATGACCAACCGTGAAGTGTCCGGTCATCTGCAAAGAAGGATTGCATCGCCATCAGCTCATCATTGACTTCACTCAGTGGGAAACACTGAGGGGCACATTTACAAGCCCCTTGCGCCACTTTTGTGTCACTTTTAACATGAGAAAAGTGACGCAAAAGTGGCGCAAGGGGCTTGTAAATCTGCCCCTGAATATGTAGATATTCACCACCCTTCTCAAGCTATCCCGCACCCCCATTGTGCCATCTAGCGCAAGGAGGGCAGATAGAGTATTTTGCTTAATGTCTGCTCCTTCCTGGAGATCCAGATCATCAGTGGCCAGGCCTCTCTCCATCCTTTGAACTTATCCCACCCCCGAGTCCACCCCTGCTTCTACATTTGCAAGATGTCCCCTCACTGCACCATAGTATCTTCACCCCTCCATATTCTGGTTATTAGCTTTAAGGCGCTTGCAGCACATTCACCGAGAATCGGTCTCTGTTCTCCTCCTCTGCCTCTTCCCTCTCCTCACAATTGGAGGGAAGACAACATGTGCCTCGGCATGGAAGTGCCTGCCATAGTCCGGTTCCTTCAGCATAGCCGCTGCCTTCACAGTATGGCTGAGCCCCCACTGTAGAAATCCAACTAGCCACTTCGGTCCTGTGGGTCCTACATCACCACCCCACCCCACCCCACTCCTCCTTCAATCGGGTTACCCAGCATCACTGCTCCTAGTCTGTCCCAGTTACACCAACCCACCCACCCACTGAATCCCCAAGAGATCGTCACTCATCTATGAACTGGTCTCATCGCTCAGGGAGCCGCCTCTGCCGGGTGCATGCTCCTTACAACCAGTGGCATCTTTACGCATGGGCACGCTGGGCAGTTGCGGGGGGGCATGGAAGGGGGGCACGAGCATAGGGGCTCTACGCACACCAGAATTTAACACTCATTTTCCGTTTAACATTGTTATTCCTGTGAGTGGTTGTGCAGGCAGGGCTCGGTGCACTGCTTTGCCCGGGGGCCTATAATGCTGTTAAGACGACCCTGCTTACAACAGCTGCTGTCTCCAGCAGGGTCCTCCACATGCCCACCATCTTGCTTCTACCTCAATGAAGGACGAAGCTCCTCAGGCCTCAAAAGGCATTTCCTGCGGAGCACCAAAAGTCAGAACAAAACCCACCAGTGCTCTACCATGTAGGCCTTACTATGAGCCCCGAAGGAAAACTCCTAAGTTGTGAAAATGGCGTCGGCCGGTGAACACGCCCAGAGGTGGCTAGAAGGCTCCGAAAAGGGTAGCCATGTTGAGCGCTGCCTTTCCTGCCCCCTTGTCTTTCTGCAATTGTGACACGAGTAGGGTGACCAACCGTCCGTAAATTTCACGGACAGTCCGTAATTTCGGCCGTCTGTCCGTTGTCCGTGAAGGATTCTTTAACGGACGCCATTTGTCCGTAATTTTAACCGGGCACCGATCGCACCACCCTAAAGCCGGCACAGCTTCCACCCACCACCTCCTTGACTCCGATTCCGTTGAGGTCGGGTGTAACAGACTTCGATGCAGTACCAAAGCTCAGATACCCAGCAGCATTGGAGGGGCACAGCGGGATGGCAACCCTCACACCTTCAGCCCTTGATGAGCTGTTAAGAGGTGCTTGAAGGTGACTGAGAGGGAGGGGCTGCAGCTTCAGGAGCAGGGGCATCTATTCAGATGCAAACAGCCCTGAATGCGTCATGTCTCTGCAATTTAGAGGGGCCTCACACATTTCCTTCCTTCCCAGGACCCCAAAAATCGTAGAACCTGCCCTAATTACACCGAGGCAGCACGTGGTTCTCTTCACAGAGCTTAATTACTGTTACTAAATTGTAAGCAAACCTCGGTTCTTCAAACATGCAGTTACAATGTAATAAAATAAAGAAATGGCACAATCGCACCCATACTGATTAAGTATGAAGGACAATCAGTTAAATCAGTTCTCTTGGATTATCTCCTTTAAGTACTGTACATCACAGTGGGGGATGGCAAAACTAACATTTTGGAAAGAGAGCCTGTCTTCTCGTTGTGGTGTCCAGGCCCTACCCCACCGTGGAAGAGACCAAGATGATACTAGAATACTGCATGCCCACCCCTGTGCCCACCCTGGTGGATCCTGTTCCCCCTCCTGTGATGGCTCCTGCTCCCCCCCAGTGATGGCTCCTGCCCCCCCCCCCCGCCTGTGATGGCTCCTGTCCCCCCTGTGGTGGATCTTGTCTTCGCCCTGGGTGGCTTCTGCCCCAGTCCTGGAATGGCTCCTGCAGCGAGGGTGAAGTTCTTGATGGGCCTCTTCTCAAAAAGGCTCAGCTCAAAATTAATATGAAAAGGTGGGCGAGTGAGTAAGTGAAGGGATGGGTGGATGGCTGGATGAATTAGCGAAAGGGTGAATGGATGAATGAAAGATTGACTAGATGGATAATGAGAGAGGATGGATGGATTGATGAGAGAAAAGGTAAATAGCTGGATGTATGGGTGGAAGGGTAGCTGGATGGGTAAAAGGGTGGATGGATGAGTGAAAGGATGGATGGATTGATGAATTGATAAGTGCAAGGGTGAATGGATGGACGGATGAGTGAAAGGGTGGATGTAAGGATGGATGAGTGTGTGAAAGGGAGAGTAGATGGACAAAAGGATGAACAGATGAGTGAAGAAGTGAAAGGATAAATGGATGAGAGAAAGGATGGATGAGTGACTGGGTCAATGGATGGATTCATGAGTGGATGAGT
Organism: Triturus cristatus; assembly: GCF_964204655.1. NCBI lineage: Eukaryota > Metazoa > Chordata > Amphibia > Caudata > Salamandridae > Triturus > Triturus cristatus. The sequence continues at coordinate 377,579,233 of NC_140590.1, read as the reverse complement.
AGATGGATGGGTCGATGGAAGGAAGGATGGCTAAGTGAAAGGGTCGATGGAGAGAGAAAGGGAGGATGAATGGATGACTGAAAGGGTGTATGGGTGGAAGGAGGAGTGACTGGGTGGATGGATCGATGAGTAAGTGAAGGCATGGGTGAAAGGGTAAATGGCTGGATGGATGTGTGACTGGATGGATGGGTAGAAGAGTGGATGGATGAGTGTACAGATGGATAGGGTGAAAGGGTGGATGGATGGATAATGGATAGATGAGTGAAATGATAGATGGAAGGATACATGATGGATAGGTTTGCAAATGGTTGAATATGTTTGGATATGGCTGGGCTTTCTTATATACTATTGCGCGACCTCCTCTGATGTGTCTGTAAAACTTACCTATTGTCCTGAAGTTTTGTCCTGAATTTTGACTTCCTGTCCTGAATTTGTGTCCTGAATTTTGACACTTTGTCCTGAATTTTTACACTCACCGTCCTGAATTTGCACCAATGCCAGTTGGTCACCCTAGACACGAGTAGCATGACTTTTTATTATGCGTTTACATACAACACATGCCTTGCTGTTAGTTGAAATTGTCATTGCTCATTGAATGCACGACAGTAGCTTAAAGTCTAAAAGTCAGGCCAGGACATTTTTAACTCTGGCCTCTCCGCTTTCTGCAGACTTACAAATGATATGCACTCAGTTGTCACATATTTTTCTGCTGCTCACATTAACAAACAGGAGAAGGCCTTTTTCTACTCTCTGCAGTATTTTGGGTTTCGTGGGAGCTGGGGATCTGTTTTACAAGAGTTATTGACCCTGCATGGTTCCCTTTCAGAGGCGCTGGAGAGATACAACAGTGGCAGCTTCTCTGTGCTTCCTGGAATCTGGACGGAGGCGTTGTTTACTGTCCGGTGCAGCAAACACAGAAGCGGAACAAGAGCTGCATAGATCACCATGTAAAATATGAAAGATAAATATTCTGAAATTACTAAGCAGGAAATCATAACATAGGCAGGACTTCGACTAATTTGTTAGGGGTGCATGATGAAATATGATTGCGGTGTAACTAGCGTTCACCCTTTTACCCATTTTAGTCTCTGAGTTATTAATAATCATGTTGATAATGTTTCTTATCTTATTGGTAGGAAAATATCATATGTTAACTATTAGTTGTTGTAATGTCCCATCACTTCAGTGTGTGCTAATTTCGGGGTTCAGGCAGAAGTCTACAATATTAACTGTTAAATAGATATTCTCTGACAGGCTTGTCTGACTCCTAACTCCCCACTCCCCACTCCCTTGCTCACATTATGCACAACTCAGCAGGAGGAGTGAGAGACACCTGACGGGTTTTATTTTCTCCAAAATGGTTGCAGTGTTCTTTTGGGCTTTAAGAAATTAACCGTGCGTAACCCTGAAAATTCTGGGAATGTGGCAATGGCCCGAGCCCCTTTTCATTTATAGGTCTGGCCTAGAGACAGTTTCAGCTGTCACCATTCTCACGTGTCAAAACCCAACAACCAGGCAGAAAGAGGGGTCTCACCTGTGTCCAATCACTTGGGCCTAGGGGTCACTCAGTCACACAGGTAGGCTGGGTGCAGGGTGAAAGGGGCACGCAGCAGAGAGTTCTCCAGTGAGATCGCTGGGGATAGAGAACCGAAATTCAGAGGTAGGACCCAACTGAGACATTGCATTGCTAGTACTCCAAAGTGGTACACTTTAAAGATCCTGTTCTGGAATCAAGACGACTGGACACAGCCAATGAGTCACTTCCTCAAGGAGTGTAGTGAGGACCGATCTTTGTGTTTGTCTGGGGGCCGGAAACACCGGACCCTCTGGTCACGCGGAATCTTCTTATATTGATTCTGGACAGCTGAGCTGTAAGGCGACCGGGTGACCTGGTTCCCAAAGACCTCTTCAGCACAGGCTCAACCAGCTGGGCTTTCCCTGTTCTTGTTGGTTGGGGGACAGCTCCTGTCCTGTTACTGGCACTCCAGTTCCCTCCTGGCCAGGGTAGAGCAGTGTGGCTTTCCAAATTCAGAGTTTAAATCCTATAGGACGTGAACAGCAGCAGTGGTAGTGCCAGGGGGCTGTCCCAGGTAAACAAATCTCTAGGCTGATGCGCACGTTCTTTTCGTAATCCAGGGGAAGAAAAAAAATACTGGTTTCGTGGGGCAAGTATTGTATCGAAATGATGGCAAAACGAAGCATTCTTACCATTTTTAAACGCTCCTCCAATCAGGATGAGGTTCATCTCTCTGCCTCCTTCAGTCTTCCTTGTTAGCTGTTCAGGAAAGCAAAGGAGGTCTGGTTAAAGCTAGTCCTTGGAAAATAGGTATTGAATTTAGACCTGGTCAGCGTAGGCCCTGTAGTTGCTAGACGATGCCCGGCACAGGAGAGGGGTAAGGGACTCCGCCACTGTGCAGGCAGAGAAATGGTTTGGCATGGAACTGATGTAGAGTCCCACAAGCAGTGAGACACCTTAGAGCATCGGGTTTGGGACAGAGGGAAAAAGATCATGCAGGTTATCATGTTCATAGGGGCGATGAAGACCATTTTCAGGGAAAAGACTTCTGTGAAGATCCACATCTGGTTCACCCCAGTCACCCATCTGTCTATCTCTCTTTCTCCCTCAAGTCCATTGCAGAAAAAGAAAATGACAAATATAAAATGTTGGCCAAGTTGAGGAGGCTCAGATGTTCTAAGCCATATGTGGGCCTGAGCCCCTGCCCAGCTCCACATCAATATGGATTCGGAGCAATTTAGCTTCAATCAGATGAGCCAGGCACTGACTGAAGACATGGATGTGTTCCACACACATCAGCATCACTTGGCAGAATCCCGTTCTTTTGTCAAAAAGCACCAAATAACGATAAAAGTCCAGATAAAAAGCGTAGAGGTGCATTTACCAGGGCCCTACTCAAGTGACCATTGTGAACTCACAAACCCACTCCAGGGCCCATGCAGTGCAGTTGTGCAGCAAAGGAATTGCTCTGCTGTTGTTTATTGCTCCACCCCAGCCTGGCACACAAAAGCTCACTGCAACCTATAACAAACAGGATACAGTCACAGAGATATACCACTGGAACACTGTACTCTAGCGTGTGTGTGAACAATGCCTTTGTGTTTACCATGCACCCCTTCGCCAAACACGCAACCGCCCCAACATCCTTATTTCACTGCCACTGCCTCATGGCTGCCCTCCCTCATTGACCCTAGTGCCACAATCAATACTGTAGTTTTTCACGTCTTGCTGTCTCTCACCCCACAGCCAATCCAATGACCACCCTGCCAGGATGGACCTGCATGCCCACAAACGTCGCTGCTGAGCTGCCTCCATTCCCACCACATTTGATATCACTGACCACAGTACTGAACCCCCTGTCATTTCCATCGGAGACATCATGCTGGTCAGCACCCCCCTTTCTGTTTTTAATGCCATACCGAAGCTTGCTGCAAAAATTCCCCCTACTGCGTAACGGACTGGCACTCTCAACAACAAGCAGTGTCACTTCACACTGATCACACTGCATGTCCTTTGCACACAGCATCGCTTGAAAGAGAAAGGCTCCACCGACCCGAACTCTTCAACATTATCAAGCAGTTGGAGGGCTCCATCCCTCGGGTTTAACATCCCTGGTAGTGCTCAAACCAAAGGGACCATAGACAATTTGCCTCTGCATTGACATGCATCGCCCCAACAAAGCCATCAAATGTGAATGCCAGGTTTTCCCGCTGATCGACAATTCCATTGCCTACATCAGTGGGGGATGCCACTGACCCAAGCGGAACCTCAACGGTACCTATCACCCATTGGACCTCAACCCAGAGCATTTCGGAGAGCTTGAAAGATTGGCTCTGACAGAGCTGGATTGTTGCAGCACAAGAATGATGTTGCTACCGAAGGTAACAACCTGGTCTCGTCTACATACGTGCACTCTCAGTGGGCAAGAGTGGGTGGGAGGACTCTGTTTATCTGGAGGGGAGAAAGGGACGAGGGGTGAAAATATGGGGGGGAGGGGGCAGCGGTGCTGGAAATATTTTCAGAGAAAGAGATTGAGCACAAGTGTCTAACCTTTGTGGTCCTTGCTGCTGGAAAGTAGAAAAGCACGTCTTGGGGAGAGATCTTTTTACTACAGTGCAGTGCTTGATTTGTTAAAAAAAAAAGAAAAAAAGGGCCAGGGCCCTCATCAGGAGGCCACTGCTGCATGTGCCACCCATTGCCCCAGCCAGCACTGCCAATGGCAGTACCAACACACTACTGACCATCACACTACTACAAGTGTGACAATGTTGACTACTACAGCCCCCCAAAGCTATAAAAATGGCTTGGGGGGCAGGTATTAGTCATTTTCAACGTATATTGAAATAATAAACAGCAGTTGTTGTGTTCGTCTCTAAATTAGACAAACATCACCGCCATGTGGCTGTCATAAGTGCTGGTGCTGACACTTATGTGCCAGTGCCGAATATCGTAACCCACCGGCTCAAATTAAGCACTTCTACCGTGACACCAAACTCTGGAATTGTGATCGAACAAGAATCCAATCGACTGGCCCTCGGAAAGAAAATTAAAACATGACTTATTAATCTGGGATAACCTATGCGCTTCATACATTTCAATTGAATCTAAGACTATTCATCTCCAACAAGAAGCTAGTCAGCCAAACAGGACCACCTGGATACGATTAATAAATTCCAGGAGGGCTGGGGAAGAGTCTGTCACGGATTTGGCGTGTGATTGAATCTGCTCCACCCTTACTGCCTTTTCAAGTATGTCAGCATGTTGGGGTAAATAACCCCGGTATCGTCTACACTGAAAACAAAAGTATTGAAGATTTAATCAATCCGGTCTTGTAGAGCACAGCTGCTTCACCTGTGAGGGTCTCGGAAATAAAGCTTTCTCCAAATATTACACCAGGGGAGCAAAAGCCCGTGCCCTTTGGTAGTGCAAAAAAACGCGTCCTGGTACCCTGCAGTGTTGGAGCCAGCCCAGTCCGTTACTATTAACAGGGCTGCTCTGGGCGCATCTCATCCTGTGGGCAGTCGCTGGGCACGGGGGGTGAGCTCACACACTGTGCTTTATTTTCGCCTCCAGCACATGGACCTATATGTAGCTGAGTTCGCAACCCTGAGCGCACGCCTGGTGCTCGGAGCCTGCGGCCCTTAAGGCCCCCACAGGTCGAGGCTTCCTGGTGTGAGGGGTTGAGGGTCTCAGCTGTCCGCAGGCCTCCAGCAGCCAGCATTGAAGCCTGCAGCAGAGGCCCGCCCTCCCACAAAGAGTGGCACGCGAGAGCGGCTGCGGGGGCACAGGGGGTCACTGGGGGAGGCCAATTGGAGCTCCAAGTGAGCGTCTGATTTAGACTTTTTTTTTCCATTTGTCAAGCTACCGTTATGGCAGTGCTTAATTTGAGGTGATTGAAGGTGGGACCCACAGGCACTCCGTTTTGGGGACATTGACCGAGAGCAAAAGAGGTAAAAACAAATACAGGGTAAAGAAGGAGGAAGAGAAAGAGGGAAAACCCGTCACACAGGGGAACGCAGGAGTGAGATAAAGGGAAAGAAAGTGTCTGACAGTAGATTAAAGAGGCATGAGGTGATTCGAGACAACGTAGCTTTGGTATTCGGCGTGCCAATATTTAACAGAACCGGCCGCGGGCTTCTGAGCAGAGCCTTGGGCACCGGCACTTGTTCTTTCACAAATTAAGCGCTGGATGGCCAGGCACGCCACAACCTGGACCTCTGAGAGGGACTGATGCTACAACTGTGTGCAGTGGGGGCCCATCATAGTGAGCTCCCCCCGGCAGCGCCGTCACCATTATATATAGTATGTCCTCAGGAATGTAACCTTGTAAACAGGAGTGTGGTCGGTATATATTTACAGTATGACCCCAGCAGTGTAAGCTGCTCCTAGCAGTATCATACCACTGTCATATACTGTATGTGTTATGTCTCTCTGCTACATACAGTAAGGCCCCAGCAGGGTGAGCTTCCCCAGCAGCGCCGTCACCATTATATATAGTATACCCTCAGGAATGTGACCTTGTAAGCAGTAGTGTAGTCGCTGTATAGTTGCAGTATGACCCCAGCAGTGTAAGCTGCTCCTAGCAGTGTCATATCACTGTCGTGTACTGTATGGTGCAGCTGTGCGAAATTCTGAACGTCAGTGACATGTCTCTGTGCTACATTCAGTAAGACACCAGCAGTGTGAGCTTCCCCCAGCAGCGCGAGCTTCCCCCAGCAGCGCGAGCTTCCCCCAGCAGCGCAATGACTCTTATGTGCAGTTTGACCCCAACAGTGTGAGCGTCTCTCAGCAGTGTGAGCATCTCTCAGCAGTGCTTCTCTCTGGAAGAGATGGGTGGAGCCTCATGTGAGCACCACCCATGAGCGCCAACGTCAGTTCCTTTCTTTATGCACCTTCAGATATGGACCCCGAGCTACTCCTTCGTATTTCTTGACCTCCTTTTAATTTCTATATAGTGTGCAAGGGAAAATGTCACCCCCTACAACAACAGGATTCAAGCCATATAGTGTCTGTCGGTGATGGGCCCACACGAAGTATGCTGAAGGTGCCTGAGGCCGCAGCTCGATACAGGGCCTAACGACTGCGCTCGGATGAAGCGGAAGGCCATGTGGGGTGTGAGGCGCAGTTGTATGTGACCAAACACCAGAAGGCTCCACTCAGTAAAAGTCGAGAGGAAAGTCCCATTTCCGCTTCCAAACTTGTTCCTAAGGCTGAGCATTGTTGCAGTCAAAGTCCTCAGATGAGCCCAGAAGGAAGCATAAGAAATTGGAGCAGGGATCAGCCCCTTCCTGCCACTCTCGAATGCCAGAGAAAGTGTCAGGCTATGAACGTGCCTCCTGGCCTCGCTTCCAGAGCTGATTCCGAGTCTAGCCCTATGCACCCTGATTTTCTGGGTCTGTTGGCCATGTGGAGGTCTTTAGGGAGGCCATGCTGCACATTTTCAGCACTTTACCTGTTCCCACTTTCGGTTCCCAAGATTCCTTCAGTTGGGCTTCCAGTGGCGGGTCCACCCTCTGTGCTGTTTGTTGCAGTCGAACCCATATCTGGTTCTGCACCAGCTCCAATGACGAATTCAGTTCTGGCACCACCTGCACACTGGTTCCCTTTGAATGAACACTGGTGCCAATGCCAGAGGTGGATTTACAGCCTATTGTGCTTTCCGAATCTGAGCAGAATCCACCACGATGGAGGCCACCGTCTGGTCCCACCGAAGCGCAGCCAGTGGGCTATCCTTCTGAATCTGATACTTTACCCTTATAACACAGTAGGGCCCAGACTTTGCATAATCTTTTTGCCACTGATTCAGACAATGACAAAATTAATGAGGGGGATAATTTCCCCCCAATATCATTAAGAAAATTGGTATGAAGGACTCCAAGATGCCAGTGGCATGGATGCTTCTCTAGACACTGGCCTTGTTTTGCGTCCTGCCCTGCCACTGAGGGAGGTGCTTCCTTCACCATTGCTATGAGAAGTTTGACAGAAGTACTGGACAGAGGTACTCCAGCCTGGACAAACACCTACACAGACAGGGGTGTAACTACCATTGATGCCGCAGGTGCAGTGGAACCAGGGGCCACAGCCCTAAAGGACCCATTGAGCCCTGATAATTGCTGTAATTTACTCCCAAACAACAGTCTAAGGAGCTAGGTTCTTTGCTTCCACCAAGACCATTGGCATCCTTGCTATACTACTGCCCACCGAACCCCTATTGCCTTTTGATGAAGCCCGTAGAGATACACTTTTGGGAAACCATGTTCAGGACCACCAGTTAATAGGCAGGTTGCTCCGCGCCATCCCCCAGCATTAGGCGATCCTGCTTTTGTTTTCTTACATAACATCCTATAGAAAAGAGTTTGGTGGTTCAGGTGTACACCAGTAAGGTAGATCCCACTGCCTCCCCCACCATTCCACCCGATTGTTATTCTACAATAATAGAAACTTTTGGAAAATGTATTTTTTCTTCCACAAGCCTTGCTCTATGTTCATGAATGCCAGCTGCCTTTTGGGCACTACTCCCTTGCCCTATGAGAAACAGTGGCTCAAGTATTGCCTGCAGTTCCGGGCAACACGGTGTCCCTGACCCAAGCTATCCAGGATGGCTGCAATGCAGCAACATTTATAAGGAGTCCTCGTTTGGACACAGCCAATTGCTTAGGTCAAGCAATGGGTACAAGTGTGTCACTTCAACGCCATGCCTGGATGAGTTATATGGGCTTCTTCAGTGATGTCCAGGCATCTTTGATGGACATGCCATTGGCTCTTGTGTTTTTGGCAACAAGTCAGATTCCGCCTAGTAACAGTTTAAGGAAAACAGTACCACAGCCCAATCCTTGGGTCTTTCCACCCCCAACATGCAACATGCAGCTCAGTCCTCTGCCCCTCCGACATCTACAGCCGCAAAAGCATTTTAGTATGTTTTTCCTGTCACACAACCACCCTGATGGAGGCAAACTCTGATATTTACTCCAAGAGTGGCAAGCCATCACTTCAAACAAGTGGGTCTTTCAAATTGTACGTTGGGGTTGCACCCTCACATTTCTCTCCACTCTGCCGCAAGTTTCACCACCATCAGTGTGGCTGATGTAAGGACCATAGAGAATGTTCCGGCCTCCGAAGGTGGAACTGGGTGTTACTACCACTACTTCCTTGTGTCAAAGAAGGATGGAGGCCTTCATCCTAGTTAAGATCTTCACTCTCCCAACACCTTCTGCATAAGGACATATTCAAGATGTTCACGCTAGCCCAGGTTCTATCTGCCCTAGACCCTGGAGACTGGATTGTGGAGTTGGACTTGAAGGATTCTTAATTCCATATCCCAGTTTTGCAGACCAACAGGCACTATTTGCAATTCACAGTGTGCAAGAGCATTTTCAGGTAGTAGTGCTCCCTTTTGCCCCTCAGGTGTTCAGAAAAGTGACGGCAGTGGTCACAGCACACCTTCGAAGCACCGGTCTCCCTCCTCTTCAACATTTACTGCTGAAAACAGGCTCGCCTCAGACCCCAGTAGTCAGCCATCCTCCATATGACGGTGAACTTACTAATATCATTGAGGTTCACTATCAATGTACCAAAGTCACACATGACTCCTCCCCTTATGCACCTGTTCATTGGAGTCATTCAGGATACATTATGGTTTAAGCCTTTTCCCCCCATAGGGGAGAGTCAAGGACATTCGGGTTATGACCCTGATGTTTCAGCTTCTGTCCTGGATCTTATTGTGGATGACTTAGAGGCTGCTGGGATTGTTGGCCTCCTGCCATTGAGGGGCAAACATACCAGATGGTACATGTGGGCTATGTAGTGGAACCTCAAGTCTCAGTGGGAACAGCACCAGGGGAATTTGTCAGATTGTATCTAGATTTTCTTGGAGAATGCAAATGTTCTGCAGGGGTGGCTACTGGACTGCGATTGGGTCAACTGGCACACCCCTTTCCCTACCCCCCCCAGATTTGCCAGTGGTAATGGATATATCACTTCTGGATTTGGGAAGCCATCTGGGAGAGGTGGCGATCATAGGCCTCGGGTCTCTGGCAGAGACTTGACTCCACATCAGTTTGTTGGAGTTGAGAGCAATTTGTTTGGTGTTGCAGGCCTTCCTGCTCTCCATCAGAGGAAGGCTGGTGCAGGTGCTCATGGACACCATTGCCATGTGGTAGCATTGGGTCCTGTGCCAGGATTTTCTATGCCTCTGGAAGTGGCTGGATCGTCAGGGAAGTTCTCTGGTGATGAACCACCTGGCGGGATCTCTAAACGCCAGGCTGGACAAGCTCAGACACCAGCGCTTATCGGACCACGAAATGCAGTTACACATAGAGGTGGCGCAGGGCATCTTCTATCGATAGGGAGAACCTTAGCGTAATCTATTTGCCACCATCAACAGCATGCAATGTCAGCACTTTTATTTGCTGGGGTTTCCAATGAGGCTGTCTCTCGGAGATGCTTTCTGTCTAGAGTTGAGCTCAGGACTACGGTATGCCTTCCCATCGCTGCCTCTCATGCCCTAAGTTCTGAATAAGATCAGGAAAGACTGGGCCAAAGTCATTAGAGTGGCACCGGATTGGGCCAGGTGAGTGTGGTACGCAGAACTCCTGGGCATAAGCATTAAGCTGCTGATTCAGGAGGCTCTTTTATTGCAGCACCAGGTCACCAGGGCAGGGTCCTGAACCCCGGCCTACACAATTTCCATCTCCAAGCTTGGAGATTGAGAGGCAGCAATTGTACTCCTTCGATCTTCCTTCTGAGATCACTGAAGTCATCTTGGTGGTGAGGCGTCCCTCCACAAAATTGGTGTAAGCCACTCGTTGGGGTAAATTTGTGGCTTGATGCACTGTGCGACAAACTCCTCCACTGCAAGTCAAGTTGTCTGTAGTTTTGTTGTTTGTTTTGTCCCTGGCCCAGCAATGAGCTGCACCAAAGAAAATAGGGTGGACAATCAGATCTTTGTGAGTATCTCTGGGGCAAAGAAGGGCAAGGCAGTGCAAAGCAGACCATCTCCGGATTGTTCACTGCATTAGGATCTGCTAGGCAATAGCTGTGATGCAGACTCCAGAGGGCTTAATGGGCTCATTCCAGCAGTGCTAAGTCTGCTAGCACTGTGCTAGCTTGCAAAGTGCCCGTACTGGACATTTGTCAGGCAGCTACATGGGCATTGGTAAATTTGTTCATGAAGCACTATGGTCTTGATAGTAAGGTCTGTTGAGAGGGGCATTTGGTCCAGCAGGAGTTTTGGTCTGAGTCAGTTCACAGACCTAACACCTGGGGAGGTACTGCTATAGTATATACTTGCAAGGTGAGGAATCCGCATTTAGAAGTATCTATCAGAAGAAGTTCCATAGCTTCTGTAATGCTCTTTCTAGTGGATACTCTAACTGCAGAATCCTCATGGACCCTTCCCCCTCCCTGTTCTGTGAACGGGGCTAATTTTCCATCTAAGAAAGTCTCAATTTAAAGGGTCTGCAAACTGGCCATGCTAATATACCAATAGCCTTTGCGTCTGACGTTGGGGACAGCTTGAGAAAGCAACTGACATCAGCACGCATGGGTGGTGCATGTATGCAGCTTTACTCATCACTTACGGAGAAGAACGACATTGGCACAGAGCTCCATGACACCACCTATCAGTACACAGGAGTATTGCTTTAAAGTTTCCAGACCCAGTCTGATTCCTGGGGAATTTTCAGGTGAGGCATATGTGGTTAAATAGCAAAAATAGGGTTTCTGAAGGTAAGTACCTTGTTCTTCGCTGATGTATACAACGTCGCCAGCTGTGTATCTTCTCAGCAGTGCCATGTCATTACTATATACAGTTTTGTTATAGCAGTGTGTAGCCTACCCAAGCAGAGCCATGCTACTGCTATGTACAGTGTGACAGCAGTCTAGCTACTCAGCTGTGCTGTGTTATTGCTATATACAGCATGTCCCTAGCAGTATATCTTTTTAACAGTGCCATGTTACTGCTGTATAAAATTTGGTTATAGCAGGGGGTTCTGCTTCACAGAAGTGCTGTGTCACAGCTTATATACAGTATCATTAGGGCCACTATCATTATTCATCGTGGAAGGACCAAAAATGAGGTGGCAGGGTTGACTAAATTATGTGGCAAAAAAAGGCAAATTATGCAGTATAATGCGGCATATTTTGTGATAGTATTACTTCATTATTTTGTCATTTTTACTTATGGTAACGTTGTGTGGGAAAATATTTCACCTCATTAATACCAGTTTAACAACCAAACACAGCTATAAGCAGCTGAAAGATGACCAGTCAACTTTCGCAAAGGGCCTTACACTGTGCAGGATCAAATATTGCAACATTTTTAGTACCTTTTGATTTGTTTGAGCTAGAATTTTTTTCTATAATCTGCAGATTATGCAATAGGAGATGAATTTTGTGGCACATTCGACAAATCCATATTTATGCGGGAAAACTCCGCAGCTGCAGAATCGCATAATTAGAGCGTCCCTGGGTATCATCCAGTAACCAAATGAAAATTGGAGAGCCTTGCAACGTCGCTACGGTCATGAAGCATTATAAAAAGATAAAATGGACCCACGCATAAAGTGCTACGAGGGTTGCAAGTGTTAAGAAAGCAGTAAGTAAATATCAGTATAGTACAATATAAGGTAGTAACACACAAGCATTGTACAATTCTTTGCAACAGTGAAATAAAACGTTATTAATATTACGACAGGGCCCCTGGGTCTACTATAGTTATTTTTTACCGTATCAGTATATATTTATCAATATTTATTGTTTGCTCATCTTATATGTATGTGTCCATATTTATTTTGTGTCAATTCAAAAAATTAATCTGCAACCAGTACATAGTCACATTCATTTAACTAATCAATATGAACTCAATCTGGATGCCTGTCAGGCTGTAGACCGGATAGACAACTATTCACTCACGGGAAAACACCATAAGTATGTAAAGCACATGTGCACAGCTGCAGTCTTTTAAGGATATCCCGTCCTTTTTGACCTCCTCACGCTGTTAATCGCCCCAGATACTGGACTGTCACTCATGCCTGACCAAGAGGAAGACTTGTTTTCAGTTACATCAGTTTTTTCAAATAAATGCAGACGGGAAAACAGATTCATTTCACCTTATTAGTGAACCGTGTTAGTGAAGCAAAACCGAAAGCCTTAAGTACAATGCCAGCTCCATGCTAGGGCTGTCCCATAGTGGACAAGAGTCTGGAAGGTGCCATTACAGGTATAGCACCCACGATATAGAGCCCGGCAGAAGACTGCTAGGGCCGTCCCGGAGCAGACAATAGGCTGGAGGGTCCCATAGCAGACACGCTATAGAGCCCAGCAGAAGACTGCTAGGGCCGTCCCGGAGCAGACAATAGGCTGGAGGGTCCCATAGCAGACACGCTCTAGAGCCCAGCAGAAGACTGCTAGGGCTGTCCCATAATGGACAAGAGCCTGGAGGGTCCCATTAAAGGTATAAAAGACACGCCGTAGAGATCAGCCGAAGAGTTCTAGGGCCGCCCCAGAGAGTACAAGAAACTGGAGGGTCCCATTAAAGGTCTAGCACACACGCCGTAGAGCCCAGCAGAAGAGTGCTAGGGCCGTCACTGCGCAGACAAGAGCCTGGAGGGTCCCATTACAGGTATAGCACCCACGATATAGAGCCCGGCAGAAGACTGCTAGGGCCGTCCCGGAGCAGACAAGAGCCTGGAGGGTCCCATGGCAGGCATGCTATAGAGCCCAGCAGAAGACTGCTAGGGCCGTCCCGGAGCAGACAATAGGCTGGAGGGTCCCATAGCAGACACACTATAGAGCCCAGTAGAAGACTGCTAGGGCTGTCCCATATTGGACAAGAGTCGGAAGGGTCCTATTAAAGGTATTGCAGACACGCCGTAGAGCCCAGAAGAAGACTGCTAGGGCCGTCCCGGCGCAGACAAGAGCCTGGAGGATCCCATTACAGGTATAGCAGACACGCTGTAAAGCCCAACAGAAGAGAGTTAGGGGTGTCCAAGGGCAGACAAGCAGACTGGAGAGTCCCATTAAAGGTATAGCAGACACACCGTAGAGATCAGCAGAATTATGGTAGGGCCGTCCCAGAGCAGACAAGAGCCTGGAGGGTCCCATTAAAGGTGCAGCAGACACACCATAGGGACCAGAAGAAGAGTGCTAAGCAGTCCCAGAGCAGACAAGAACCTGGAGGGTCCCATAGCAGACACGCCGTAGAGCCCAGCAGAAGAGTATTAGGGCAACCCCAGAGTACAAGAGCCTAGAGGGTCCCATTACAGATATAGCAGACACGCCATAGAGCCCAGCAGAAGACTGCTAGGGCTGTCCCAGAGAGTACAAGAGCCTGGAGGGTCCCATTAAAGGTATAGTAGACACTCCGTAGAACCCAGCAGAAGAGTGCTACGGCTGTCCAATAGCAGACAAGCAGGCTGAAGGTCCAATTAAAGGTAAAGCAGACAGGCCATAGTGCTCGGGAAAAGAGAGTTAGGGGTGTTCTAGAGCAGACAAGCAGGCAGGAGGGTCCCATTACAGCTATAGCAGACATGCCGTAGAGCCCAGCAGAAGAATGCTAGGGCCGTCCCGGAGCAGACAAGAGCCTGGAGGGTCCCATTAAAGGTACAGCAGACACGCTGTAGAGACCAGCAGAAGAGTGCTAGGGCTGTCCCAGGGCAGACAAGGGTCTGGAGGAACCCGTTAAAGATATAGCAGACACGCCGTAGAGCCCATCAGAAGACTGCTAGGGTCGCCTCAGAGAGTACAAAAGCCTGAGGGTCACATTAAAGGTATAGCAGACACGCGGTAGAGCCCAGCAGAAGAGTGCTAGGGTTGTCCCGGAGCAGACAAGAGCCTGGAGGGTCACATTAAAGGTACAGCAGGCACACAGTAGAGACGAGAAGAAGAGTGATAGGGCCGTCCCGGAGCAGACAAGAGCCTGGAGGGTCCCATTAAAGGTACAGCAGACACGCTGTAGAGACCAGAAGAAGAGTGCTAGGGCTGTCCCAGAGCAGACAAGGATCTGGAGGGTTCCGTTACAGATATAGCAGACACGCCGTAGAGACCAGCAGAAGACTGCTAGGGCTGCTTCAGAGAGTACATGAGCCTGAGGGTCACATTAAAGGTATAGCAGACACGCCGTAGAGCCCAGCAGAAAAGAGCTAGAGCCGTCCCGGAGCAGACAAGAGCCTGGACTGCCCCATTAAAGGTACAGCAGACACGCCATAGAGCCAGCAGAAGAGTGCTAGGGCCGTCCCAGAGCAGACAAGAACCTGGAGGGTCCCATTAAAGGTACAGCAGACACTCTGTATAGACCAGCAGAAGAGTGCTAGGGCGATCCCAGAACAGAGAAGAGTCTGGAGGGTCCCGTTACACGCCGTAGAGACCAGCAAAAGACTGCTAGGGCCGCCGCAGAGAGTACAAGAGCCTGGAGGGACCCATTAAAGGTATAGCAGATACGCCGTAGATCTCAGCAAAAGAGTGCTAAGGCCGTCCTGGAGCAGACAAGAGCCTAGAGGGTCCCATTAAAGGTACAGCAGACACACTGTAGAGACCAGCAGAAGAGTGCTAGGCTGTCCAATAGCAGACAAGCAGGCTGAAGGTCCAATTAAAGGTAAAGCAGACAGGCCATAGTGCTCGGGAAAAGAGAGTTAGGGGTGTTCTAGAGCAGACAAGCAGGCAGGAGGGTCCCATTACAGCTATAGCAGACATGCCGTAGAGCCCAGCAGAAGAATGCTAGGGCCGTCCCGGAGCAGACAAGAGCCTGGAGGGTCCCATTAAAGGTACAGCAGACACGCTGTAGAGACCAGCAGAAGAGTGCTAGGGCTGTCCCAGGGCAGACAAGGGTCTGGAGGAACCCGTTAAAGATATAGCAGACACGCCGTAGAGCCCATCAGAAGACTGCTAGGGTCGCCTCAGAGAGTACAAAAGCCTGAGGGTCACATTAAAGGTATAGCAGACACGCGGTAGAGCCCAGCAGAAGAGTGCTAGGGTTGTCCCGGAGCAGACAAGAGCCTGGAGGGTCACATTAAAGGTACAGCAGACACACAGTAGAGACGAGAAGAAGAGTGATAGGGCCGTCCCGGAGCAGACAAGAGCCTGGAGGGTCCCATTAAAGGTACAGCAGACACGCTGTAGAGACCAGAAGAAGAGTGCTAGGGCTGTCCCAGAGCAGACAAGGATCTGGAGGGTTCCGTTACAGATATAGCAGACACGCCGTAGAGACCAGCAGAAGACTGCTAGGGCTGCTTCAGAGAGTACATGAGCCTGAGGGTCACATTAAAGGTATAGCAGACACGCCGTAGAGCCCAGCAGAAAAGAGCTAGAGCTGTCCCGGAGCAGACAAGAGCCTGGTCTGCCCCATTAAAGGTACAGCAGACACCCGTAGAGCCAGCAGAAGAGTGCTAGGGCCGTCCCAGAGCAGACAAGAACCTGGAGGGTCCCATTAAAGGTACAGCAGACACTCTGTATAGACCAGCAGAAGAGTGCTAGGGCGGTCCCAGAACAGAGAAGAGTCTGGAGGGTCCTGTTACACGCCGTAGAGACCAGCAAAAGACTGCTAGGGCCGCCGCAGAGAGTACAAGAGCCTGGAGGGACCCATTAAAGGTATAGCAGATACGCCGTAGATCTCAGCAAAAGAGTGCTAAGGCCGTCCTGGAGCAGACAAGAGCCTAGAGGGTCCCATTAAAGGTACAGCAGACACACTGTAGAGACCAGCAGAAGAGTGCTAGGCTGTCCAATAGCAGACAAGCAGGCTGAAGGTCCAATAAAAGGTAAAGCAGACAGGCCGTACAGCCCAGCAGAAGAGTGTTAGGGGTGTTCCAGAGCAGACAAGAGCCTGTAGGGTCCCATTACAGTTATAGGAGACACGCCGTAGAGCCCAGCAGAAGTGTGCTAGGGCCGTCCCGGAGCAGACAAGAGCCTGGAAGGTCCCATTAGAGGTATAGTAGACACACCGTAGAGCCCAGCAGAAGAGTGCTAAGGCCGTAGCAGAGCAGGGAAGAGCCTGGAGGGTCACGTTACAAGTATAGCAGACACGCCGTAGAGCCCAGCAGAAGAGTGCTAGGGCCGCCACAGAGAGTACAAGAGTCTGCAGGGTCCCATTAAAGGTATAGCAGACACGCCGAAGAGCCCAGCAGAAGGGTGCTAGGGCCGTCACAGAGCAGGAAAGAGCCTGGAGAGTCACGTTACAGGTATAGCAGACACGCCGTAGAGCCCAGCAGAAGAGTGCTAGGGCCACCACAGAGAGTACAAGAGTCTGGAGGGTCCCATTAAAGGTATAGCAGACACGCCGTAGATCCCAACAGAAGGGTGCTAGGGCCGTCCCAGAGCAGAGAAGAGCCTGGAGAGTCACGTTACAGGTATAGCAGACACGCTGTAGAGCCCAGCAGAAGAGTGCTAGGGCCGTCCCAGAGCAGACAAGAGCCTGGACGGTTAATGTTAATGTTAATGTTACTGGGTATTTATAGAGCGCACGGCTACTCCCAAGAGTGTCCCGGCGCTGACATAGAGAACCCGCAACAAGAACCCTCAGCAATCAAAACCCAGATCGCCGATCATAAGAACAGCAACGTTTTTAGTTTGTGGCGAAAGCGCAAAAGATCATTTTCCCGGCGCAGCTCAATAGGTAGATTAGTCCAGAGTGCAGGTGCCAGTACCTGAAAGGAACGACCTTTCATCCGGGCACGATAGAACCTTGGGGTAAGTAACAGACAGGAGGATGAGGACCGTAGATTACGTGCGGGTTCATACTGCTGGCATCTAACCCTCAAATAGGGAGCGCCGACGTTGACACCCTCTTACGCACAGGAAGCCAGTGAAGTGTTTTAAGGAGAGGGGTCGTGTGGGTACGACCATCAGCTAGAAAAATCGCTGGGGCAGCTGCGTTTTGAGCGACCTGAAGCCGATTAAACAAATACTCAGGAAGGCCTAAATATAGGACATTCACATAGTCGAGCCGAGATAGTATTAGGGATTGCACGACTATCTTCCTGTGAGATATAGAGAGTAACGGTAAGAAATTTCGCATCATCCTTAAAAGACCAAAACATATGCCCACCACCGATTGAACCTGGGCATTCGTAGAGAGGTTATTGTCCAATTTGACCCCCAAGATCTTGACCGTTGTGGCCAGGACGGTTGGGGGAGACATATTAGATGGCCACCATTCACGCCATTCATCGTCCGGTGAACAGCCGAAGAAGATCATTTCTGATTTTTCAGAGTTACATCGTAGTTGGTTTACATTAAACCAGTTAAATACCGTCGATAGGCATAGGTTAATCATCTTCCCATCCAAAGCTTCGCCCTTGGCACATGTGAACAGCAGTTGCATGTCATCAGCATAGGAAATGATTCTAGCACCAAAAGGGTCAACTAACAATGCCAGGGGAGCCACATACACATTGAACAATGTGGGGCTCAAGATGGATCCCTGAGGAACTCCCACATTCATTGATTGAATGGGGGTCTCAAAAGGGGAGGACCAAACTGTCTGCTGGCGATTGATAAGATAGGACCGGAACCATTGTAGGGCATTGCCACCAATACCGCACCTCCAAAGACGATCGAGAAGAAGGTCATGGGGTACGGTATCGACAGCCGCAGATAAATCAAGCAATACCAATACTGCTCTCCCACCTTTGTCCAAGGTGACTTTTATGGACTCCGATATCTCGAGGAGAGCTGTTTCGGTGCTGTAATTAGCACGGAAACCTGATTGGCTAGAATGAAGAACGCCATTGGATTCAACAAACTCCCCGAGAACCTGGTTTACATATTTCTCCAGAGTCTTGGATAGGGCAGGGAGCAGTGAGATGTGTCTGTAATTACCTGCTGTCCAGGGATCGGCAGAGGGTTTTTTTAAAAGATGAAGAATTTTCCCATGTTTCCAGCTATCCGGTACTGTCCCTTTAGTTAATGAGAGGTTCAGCACCCGATTGACTGCCGGGTTGATTACCTCTGCTGTCGGGGCCAGAATCTTTGCCGGACAAGGATCCACAGGAGAGCCTGACTTAAGAGAGCGAAGAAGGTGTAAGGATTTTTGTAACGAGAGTGCTGGAATTTGTAATAGGCAATTCGCAGACGGAGGTGACTGTAGGAAAAGCCTATCCAAATTTCCCTGAAGGTCAGGACCAGCCACTACGAAAGTGGCCTGTATAGAGGAAATTTTGGTGAAGAAAAATTGAGTAATGCTCTCAGTCCATTCTTTCGTCGGAGCCAAGGGATTTTTTATGGCACAAGGGGCCGTAAAATCTTTTACAACTTTAAAGAGTTCTTCACTTTTATTTCCTGCTTTCTCAATTTTTTTGTTGAGAAAATTCATTTTTCCCAGGCGAACTTTATTGTAATAAGCTTTTAGTGTTGTCTTATATGTTTGCTTGGCCAGTGGGTCAAAATCCTGTCTCCATTTCCTTTCCAAACATTTACAGAGGCTCTTGCTCTTCCTGAGATCTTCCGTGAACCAGGGAGCAGATGGTGTGCCTCTATTTGCTACCCGGGTTTTGAGAGGGGCAATGTTGTTAACACAAGTTTCAAGCCAGCTTTCTAGGGAAGATACATCAAGTGTGAGACTATCCAGAAAAGAAAAAGGGTGTGTGCCTCCAGGAAAACTCCTACAGCTGCCGGGGTCATTGATTTAAAAGACCTAAAACTGTTAGTCCGTTCTGCATATAGCTTAGAAGATTGGGACGATGTTTCCTTAATGCTAAAAGTTAATAAGTGATGATCTGACCACACCAGGGGGAGAGGTGAGGCCATTTCAATTAATTCAGTTGAAAAAACTTGGTCTAATATGTGTCCCTTTTCCTGGGTGGGATGTGTGACATAGGGAGTAAAATGTAACATATTTAATGATTCATATAGTTTCATCGAGTCCAAATTATGAGACAAATCCATATGGATGTTAAAATCACCCAAGATTAAGCACTGTTCATATTTAGCGACCAAAGGGGCAATAGCAAAGTCTAAACCTTCCAGGAAGCTTTTAGCCTGACCAGGAGGTCGATAGACTAAAGCCCCTGCAATAGACTGATGAGGAGATATTTTTAAAAGGAAACTCAGGCTTTCAGCATTTTCTAAGGCAAAATTGGGAAGGGTAGTACAGTAGTACAGGTGAACGTATTTTTATGAATAATCGCCACTCCTCCACCTCGTCCCCCTACACGATCTTCCCTTACGATAAGATAATTGGGTGGGATGGCGTTGGCAATAGTAGGATTAGACCCTTCATGAAGCCATGTTTCTGTAAGAAACAGCACATCAGGCTTGGATTCAGAAAGAAGGTCGAAAATTTGATATTTGTGCTGTTTCATAGAGCGAGTATTCAGAAGCATCAACTTTGAATCATTGCTAACTCGCTGATTGATAAACATAGGCTGATCAAGCGCATGTTCTCCCGGAAAGGATATATGAACGGTGGTCGGGGGAGGGTCCAATGGCATATTTCACACCTCCATGCTTTCATAGAGCCCACCGAAAGAGAGTGGGGACAACATTTCGCACAGACATTCAGATCTTTAAGGTCTCTAGTATTATAACTAATACGTGAGTTATTTGCGCTGATGGACATCTTACCCCTGCTGCTGATTCCAAGGTAGACCGTCGCGTCCGAGGCGCGGACGGGCACAGATGGGCTTGACTTAGGCGCGCCTTCGGCGCGCCAGCGGGGCGCCCGCTGAGCCCGTCCGCTGCGCGCTAGCGCAGCGTCCCGTTTTATCGCCTCCGTGATTCGAGAGCCAGACCGCGCCTTGACCAAGATGCCGGGTCTCAGACAAATAAACATCCCCACTTCCTGGTTCCCTCGATCGCAGTTCGATTCCCCCAGCTACCCTGCGCTTCCAACTTCAAGTTTAACATTCACATTCGAGTTAAAACATCACATCACCCAAAACGATTTTTTTTAAAAAAGAATGACATCAACGTTTTCATTTCATTTCATTACTACAGTACTATGAGTGTGCAAAGAGCAAAGTATTAACAAAGCAAGATCGGCGTTAGCGGGGCTAAACAGCTGAGAGAACTTGCACGGGTCCCAGAAGACTGCTAGGGCGGTCTCAGAGAGTTCAAGAGCCTAGAGGGTCCCATTAAAGGTATCCCAGACATGCCGTAGAGCCCAGCGGAAGAGTGCTAGGGCTGTCCCAGAGCAGACAAGAGCCTGGAGGGTCCCATTAAAGGTATAGCAGAACAGTCCTAGGACTGTCACAGAGCAGACAAGCAAGCTGGAGGGTCCCATTAAAGGTCTAGCACACACGCCGTAGAGCCCAGGAGAAGAGTGCTAGGGCCATCCCAGAGCAGACAATAGCCTGGAGGATCCCATTAGAGGTACAGCAGACACACAGTAGAGACCATGAGAAGTGTGCTAGGGCTGTCCCAGGGCAGGGAAGAGCCTGGAGGGTCACGTTACAGGTATCGCAGACACGCCGTAGAGCCCAGCAGAAGAGTGCTAGGGCCACCACAGAGAGTACAAGAGCCTGGAGGGTCCCATTAAAGGTACAGCAGACACACCGTAGAGCCCAGCAGAAGAGTGCTAGGGCCACCACAGAGAGTACAAGAGCCTGGAGAGTCCTATTAAAGGTATAGCAGAACAGTGCTAGGACTGTCACAGAGCAGACAAGCAAGCTGGAGGGTCCCATTAAAGGTCTAGCACACACGCCGGAGAGCCCAGCAGAATAGTGCTAGAGACGTCCCAGAGCAGACAAAAGTCTGGACGGTCCCATTAAAGAAATAGCAGACTCTCCGCAGAGCCAAGCAGAACAGTGCTAGGACTGTCCCAGAGCAGACAAGAGCCTGGAGGATCCCATTAAAGGTACAGCAGACACGCTGTAGAGACCAGCAAAAGAGTGCTAGGGCTGTCCCAGAGCAGACAAGAGCCTGGAGGGTCCCATTAAAGGTACAGGAGACACGCCGGAGAGCCCAGGAGAAGAGTGCTAGGGCCGCCACAGAGCAGACAAAAGTCTGGACGGTCCCATTAAAGAAATAGCAGACTCTCCGCAGAGCCAAGCAGAACAGTGCTAGGACTGTCACAGAGCAGACAAGCAGGCTGAAGGGTCCCATTAAAGGTCTAGCACACACGCCGGAGAGCCCAGCAGAAGAATGCTAGAGCCGTCCCAGAGCAGACAAAAGTCTGGACGGTCCCATTAAAGGTACAGCAGACACGCCGTAGAGACCAGCAAAAGAGTGCTAGGGCTGTCCCAGAGCAGACAAGAGCCTGGTGGGTCCCATTAAAGGTATAGCAGACATGCCGTAGAGCCCAGCAGAAGAATGCTAGGGCCGTCCTGGAGCAGACAAGAGCCTGGAGGGTCCCATTAAAGGTATAGTAGGCATGCTGTACTGTTTTATGAAAAGGCTGACAGGCCTGATAAGCCCAAGATAACCTGGGATTTACACTGATGATGTTCTGGTTAGAGGCAGATTTACACAGCAAGCACATTAACTAACCAGGCTATTCTAACAGGATTTGAATTAGAGTTTTGCTGATAGAATGCAGATCTCTGTAGAAGTAGTATTAGGCCACTAAGCTATTTCTCTACCAGAGTAATTAGTGAATGTGGAAAGACCGTATGAGTGGGGCAGGGCCGTCTTAACAGTATTATAGGCCCCGGGGAAAAGCCGTGCACCGGGCCCTGTCTACACAACCACTCACAGGAATAAAAATGTTTAATGGTAAATTATGGTCTACAGGGAACCCCTATACTCGGGGGACCTCTGGTCAAGTGCACAGCGCACACATGTGTTAAGACAGCACTGGGGTGGGTCCGTCTCATTCAAATGTAAGGTGCGCCTGCCTTGTGACTGACTCGGTCTCAGCCCTACCGTACAACGGAACCTACCATGGAAGGGAGGTACCAACCTATGAAAAAATCTGAAGTGTTCCTGGAATTTCCGTTCGCCCAGTGCCTCTAAAAGGCTGCTGGGGCTTGGGCAGCGTCAGCCCCTTACTGCCAAGGAATGGGAAAGGTTGTGAAAGGTGAGGGGCATGTGCTGTGTTTAGCAACCCTGCTAACGCGCGAGGCTTCTCCAGGGCTCCCACTGTCCAACAATGTGAATTAGACATGCTCTGGAGGGTAAAGGGGGATTTCAAGGCCATTCGTTTATTGGTTTCCCTGCTGAGACTGGCAAAGACTAATATACGTTTTTTAAAATGCATAATTATTTGTTCAGTGTACATTGCAGTCTTTTACATTTTTTGCAGACAAAGGAAATAAGGCACAAGGAGAAAAAATTTGCAGTCTGGGATCACAGATTCTGGCCAAATGGAACAGTCAGGCTCCGGGTCTCACATGAGTCCCTGCACCGCTCAAGTATCCTCTTTCTTTTGCATTAATTTAGCAAAACTATACACACACAACATATCATATGCACATATCATATAGTTTACACTATTAAACAAGCATGCGCATGACCAATAGCTTGGGATTTTGAAAGCATCTTTTTGGGGCTGTCAGTGCCTGTTTTGTTTTATCATGCTACAAAATCTGCAGGACCCCAACCAAGGTGAGGAATCAAAATTGGCTAAAAGCTCTAATTCCCCTAGTAATCCCTAACCCTGAAGGGGACTCACTTTCATGCAGCTGTGCTCATGGCCTCTGGGGTCAGAGCTCATAAGACTATCTCTGAGGTTCCGAGGGAGAGGTTAGGTGTCAAAATAGAGGACAAAGATGAAATACAGACAGAATAGCAGTCCAGAAGTGTTAGTAACACTAAAATACTAGTGAGTGGACACCCCTCTGAGGATTCAGGGGGCTCAACGGCTTACCTCTGTAGTAGGTATATACACTGAACGAAGAACAGACAGGGATTAGCGTCACATTCAATGGCTGAGTGCTTGGGGACATCCATGTTCCACCCATGGTACGCCGCACTGATGCAGAGTCGCGCATAGTGCCACTTTCTGTTTCTTTAGGGCTGACGTCCAGCACAACTCGGGATTTGTGCTGGAAAGTGAGTCCCAAAACAAAACTTTGCACCAGGTGAATGTCATGAAGTGTCATGCAAATAGAATTGTTTTGCTACCCAAAGGAACCATTTTTAGCAACCTTAGAAGAACGAAAGTGAGGGGGAAAACACACTAAGGTTCTAAACCAGTGCCTTTCAATTTTCAATCTGCATGTAGCGCTTTGATGTCCGTTCATAGGTCAATGTGCTATATTAGGAGGATTGTTTTTATGAGCTGCGAGTAACAAAAGGATCTCTGTGACAAAAGCAAGAACTGAGCTATCTACATAAAATACTAATCTTTGATCTGCATGCAAAAACCTTGTTAGGGTGACCGTATATAAAAAACCAAACACTGGGACATTTTATTGAAATAGAGGATGGACTACAATTTTTCATCCGCCAAGGACCACACAATGTGAGCGCTCATCAACATAGAAAAACAGACGAGGCACTAAGGACATTATTAAAGTGCAATTTTTAAACTGACTATCACATCTGTTATTTAAATTGCTTTCTGATAAAAGCTGCTAACTACTCCTGCTTTGGAAAACATTAAAACGTGCCTTTCTCTGTGCTCAGTCGACCCTCTCTGAAAACTGGGACACCAGACAAACTTGCTGAAATCTGCCGAACAGCTGCTGCAAACCAGGGACTGTCCTGGCACATCCTGGTCGCCTGGTCACACTACACCGTGTGCTTTCCAGTAGGAACATCAGCACTTATTGCTACTTTATCATGAATCAAAACTGCTACTAGACAAATTGCACATCTCTCCATCATGTGCATTAACCACCAGAGTTATCATACTGTTGTAATTCCCCTTTGAAAAATGCCGCGCACACAGATCTCAGCAGGCTGCTCCCATGTCCTTCAGCCTGTCATCCAGAGAGCCCCCGTGTCCTTGGCGCCCAGCGCGACAGCACCGGCTGTGCCGCCATAAAGCCAGCACCGGTGCTGCATTGTGATTATAACTATATCTTGCTTACTAGCCGTATTTACGACAGGTCGCATTTACGGCAGGTAGCATGCTAACCCAACCTAACCCAAGGTTAGTGTTTAGCGATATTGATTATTATTGGTTTTTGGGGCCAGTCCTGTGCCCTCAAGGAAACACCCCCTGCGTTTAGTCCAGTTGAGCCTGTCATGTTTGTTTCGTACAGTGTGGGCTGTTTCCTAGCAGTATCTTGGCAGTGTAACCTTTCTCAGCAGTACCCTGTCATGTTTCTGTCCTACAGTGTAAACAGTTTAGCGGAGTAGTAGTGTAATATTATTGTACGAATACTAGTCTGTGTGATTAGTGCTATAAAATATTCCCTGGCAGTGTCCCGTTAGAGTCACGGCTGAAGCGGCGCCGCCCTGTGGTGTCTCAGTCCTCTGAGATTGAAGCGGGTGGGTTGGGGCTAAGGTCAGGGGTCAGTGTGCTCTCGGTGCAATATAAGCGTGTTCCTGTCGGTGCCATGTCAGTGGCGAGACGCTTTATCAATGCAGACTTTTTCTAAGCGCCGCTAGCAGCATAAGGGCTCAGTGTTGTTTTGCTATGAATTCTGCCATATGAACTATCTCCTAGCTGTCTTATGTGTTCAGTATTGTGAGTACTTGTTAGCCTGTCAGTGTTTCAGGTCGTGCCCAGGGCCTAGCTTCTCAGTGTTTCTGCACCCCTCCTCATCATTTTGTGTTCATCTGCTTCTCCCAAACCCTGTAAAGATGGCGGAGCCGAGTCTACATATTCATGTGTTTGCGTTGCCCTGTCTGGTACTCACTGCTCAGGCTTTGATGCGGTCACAGGGCCCCTTCAGCTGGCTGACTGCCACACTCTCTGTGCACTGCTGGCTCCCACCGGACAGCGACCTCCTGACCTGGTTAGCCGCCGGTCCCGCCCACCGCCGCAGGTGCAGCGAGCCGGGCCCGCTTCGCTGCCTGTTGCGCAGGTACTCCTTGTAGTTCCGGGTCAGCAGCGTGTAGAGGAAGGGGTTGAAGCAGCTGTTGCTGTAGGTGAGGCAGGTCACCAGGTGGTTGACGTAGATCTCCGTCCGCACCGGGACGGGCACAGCCTCAGGGCTGTAGAGCGGCACCAGTTGCCAGAGCCAGAAGGGCAGGAAGCAGGCCCAGAAGGCCAGGACAATGATGAAGATCATGAAGATGACCCTCTGCTTGGGGGACCGCTGGAGCTCCTGGTTGAGGAAGCTCTTGGTCTGCGATATCCAGTAGGCCCTTGCCAGCCTCGCGTACAGATAGCCGATGATGACTCCTGGGGCGAGGATGCTGGTGGTGAAGAGCACTGTCAGGTAGGCCTTGTACTGCTCGTCGCTCCACATCGGGGTGCACAGCTTCCTGATGCTCCCGTCGTCCAGGCTCCTCTCCTCTTGGTGGACCATCAACATCATGGGCAGTGTCAGCAGGAAAGAGACCACCCAGATGGCGAGGGCGATGCTCTTGCGATAGCTGCGGGAGCGGTTGACTGTGTCGAAAGGCTTGGCAACAGCAACGTAGCGCTCGGTGCTCATGACGGTCAGAATGAAGATGCTGGCGTGCATGGTGAGCAGGTCCAGGGTCAGCAGCACCCGGCAGCCGGCCTCGCCGAAGTACCAGTCCTTCACAAAGCTGTTGTGGACAATGAAGGGGATGGTGGAGAGGTACAGCAGGTCAGCTAGTGCCAAGTTGATGATATGGACATACATGGAGGTGAAGCTGGAGACTGACACATACATCACCACCAGTGTATAGAGGTTCCCGGCCACTCCAACCACACACATTAAGGACAGGATGACTCCCATGACGGAAGTCATGATCAGGTCATCAGCAGAGAATGGATTCAGGCTGGACTGGTTGCTGGACACATTTTTGGCATAGAACTCCAGGTAAGTATTTGCGATGACCTCCATGGCTCTCGAGCAGAGGTTTTATATGACCATATTCTGCACTTAAGCTCTACAACCACTATCCTATTTCTAAGAAGAGAAAAGAAAGTGTTGATGGACAATGTGTGGGTATCCGATCATCTGTTACTGCAGATTTTCTCTGTCTAGAGAAATAGCACCTTTGACCACTTCTTCTGGGCAACCTTACACAATGTCCTTCCCACAGAACTGAATGAATTGTAAATGGTCGGGTGTCTTCTGGGACATTGTTTCCATCTCATTGCTATATGTCTATGGTGAGATCTGTTACAGATTCTCTTGGCTATGTATCTATGGTGAGGTGCTCATCCACGTTTCTTGGCTTCATATCTACATTAGATGGCGCCCCAGGATCTGTTGGCTTTGTAGCTAGTGTGTGATGCCCCCCACCTTTGTATCTAAGGTGGGACGCTAGTTCAAGGCTACTGACTTTAAATCTAAGCTACAATACTTTCCCCAGTCAGTTGAGCTCTTCTTCAAAATACTTCTTGATTATGCCGGACTTGAGTATTGATGAGGCAGTTGACTGACCGGTGCCTTTTTCCATACAAATGTTCAGATGCGCCCTTAATGCTGTACAGTCAACTTTACGAAAGTGTTACCATCGTCTATGACAACAATGAACAAGAGCGGAGTAAAGACCTTGTCTTCCCCTGAAGGAAGACTTCCTCAAATTAGAATAGATGTATCTCTCACCCACAGCACTAAATGGTTCAATTTCTGATCTGTTGATTCAACAAGGAAGCAGAAAAATGAAAAGACTGTCTGTACCATAGGTTTGCACTGCACTGTGGATGTTTATCCATCCGAAAAATGTGGGTGGCGGTGGTATGATCACGTAACCATGGAATGTCTTCATTGAAAGGAAAAAACACTTGAGGATGACTGGAAGACCAGACTTGTGCTCATCTTGAATCCAGATCACTGGGAGCAACAGATGTCCAAGACGGCTTTCCTTGAAGGCGCTCCAATTTTACTCTCACCTGCTTCCGCGGGGACCACTGAGACGCTCTCATAAGGAATCAATCATTTCCATCACATTCCTTCTTTGCTCGCACAGGGTGGTGAGCCGGGATATTGATAAAAAGTACCAGTAGCATCCACGGTGAATCTTCCTCTGTGAAGACAATGAAGAAGTCTCCAGTGGTGTCGTCTGCTGCAGAAGCATGGGTCAGCCAATCGAAGAGAGTACGGTGGTGTAAGAGCGTGTCTATGCCTTCTTGGGCTCAGCCATCTGCTGCAGATCCATGAGTGAGGCAGTGGAAGAGACTGAGCTCAGTGGTGTGGGTATGGGTCTGTACGTCTATCCGCTGCCGCCTGCGGCAGACCCCTGTGGCTGGTCTGTCCAACTGGAGCTGCTGCGGTCATCTGCCCTGGCTCTCTCTTTCCCTGTATGTTTTCTTGCTGTGTGGATGTGAATTCTCATGTTAACATTCCTTGCACCCTGCTAATACTGGTATTTCAAGAGCTCTTTCCAAGCAGCTCCTGCCCCCACTCACCTCTCGGGGCCCCTCCCTCTTTCACTATGTCTGTTCTCAAAGGCTATGGTCTTTCTCTCTCTTCTCCTTTGCTACGTTTCTTTAAATGTATTGCTATATTACTATTTGTCTGTTGCTCCCACTCGAATTTATATTCCCACATTTTACTTCACTTTGCATTTTCTCTCGTATTCTTTTCCCCAACTCTCCCTCCCTCTTCCCTTTTCCTTTTCTTTCTAAAAAATTCTCCCTAACTGACCTTCATCTGTTCATTCTTTGTCTATTTTTTCTGCCTCCCTCTTTATTTTTTCATTAATTTTACTTACATCTATCTCACTCATTTTGCTAGTTTCCCGCCTTCTTTCTCTCTATAATTCTTTACTCATTTTGTTTTTTTCTGTCACTGTCTTTATTCTTTCTTTCCCTTTTCCTCTTATTTGTATTTGCATGCCTAATTTCCCTACCCCACTTTCTATCGCACTTTCTTACTCCTCTTTCTATTTGTGTTTCCATTTTGGGGTGATTTGCCAGTATCCATTTTGCTCTCTGTCTAATTCACAATAGCCTTTTCTTTCTTTCTTTCTTTCTTTCTTTCTTTCTTTCTTTCTTTCTTTCTTTCTTTCTTTCTTTCTTTCTTTCTTTCTTTCTTTCTTTCTTTCTTTCTTTCTTTCTTTCTTTTCTTTCTTTCTTTCTTTCTTTCTTTCTTTCTTTCTTCCTTTCTTTCCCTCTATCTCTTTTCTTTTTAATATATTCCATGTCTCTGTCATTCCTTCAGTATTTCGTTTTCATTATTTATTCACTGCATTCTTAAATTTCTTTGAATTTTCATTTATTTCTGCCTCTCTCAGGCTAACTTTGATGGTCTCAATTTGCATTTGGTCTCGCTGTCATTTTAGCTCGCAGTCTGAGACGTCTTATACTTTTTCTCTTTCCCATCTCTGTCAAATGTTTCTTCCTCCCTGTGTATTTGTTTTTCTAATATTTTGCTTGCACTCTTTTCTGATCAGTCTCTTGAGTCATCATCTTTAACCAACCCATTTTTTCTTACCCCTCCCGTGCTTTTGATATGAAAATGCCAAAGTGATTATTTACAGTCCATGAATCAAAACCGCAGAACAAACTTTAATCCTACGACACAAGTTACACATTACAAGTTCTGTCTTCAAGAAATGAGAAATGCGTTTTCTGTTTCCATACTCATTTCGGACATTATTTACTCTCTTCTTATAGTAAAACTGGGATTTATTTATTTTTAGGAAAAAATTGTCTTTCATTCTAAGTGACATTTTCTTTCAACTAATAATTTCTCACACAAAAACAGTAGACTGCACCAAGAACATTGAAGTTACATCACAACAGAACCCAAGTTAAAAGCACATAAAACAAAATTGCATGCATGTGTCTCACAAATAAAATGAACAAAATGCCACTGCCTAAACGTGGAGGTCATATGAAAGCAATCAAAATGTTATCACAAATATTTCTAATTGGGTGCTTCCTTAGAGGCAGGCACACTCAGAACAGGCAGACCTCTTTCATTTTAATATGCGTCACAGGAAAATCTGATTAATATTAGCACAAATACATGTAATATTGATTTTGAATCACTGAAACCTAAAAACATACTTCAAACACACTGGGATGATTCAAAAATCTAAAAGATTTTAAAGAATGGAAAGAAAAAAGCAGTGATAAACCATTGGCCCACCAACCCTGGCGCTGATACATACCCCAGTGGCGGTCGACACTGAGTAGCTAGAGTTAGGATTGTGTTTCCATAGAAGATGCATTTTTTGTGTTGCTAATAACTTTGGTGCTGTTTGACGACTATACATGTATATATCTATATAGAATAGTGATTTGAACAGCAAAATGCTCCGTGGTTTTAGGTTGTCCAAAATTAAATGTATTTAAGAATATGTACACAGCACATCTGGTGACATCATTGTTCTATAGGTGTGCCCCCTTTACTGCAGGGTACATGCTAGAAACAGGAAGAAATGCGCATTCATTTGTAACTGAACCTGGGAGTCAGGCATGGATAGCTCTGAGTATGGAGGGTTTGGAGCTCTTCTTTTAAACTGAAAAAGGTGTGGCCTGGATCAGAGGGGGGGGGGGGGTAGGTTGTACATGATCTGAGAGCCTAGGAGGAAAACAGATTGTCATCTTGAAAAATGAGCTGTGGTCTGGGGATCTTCAGAAGACTTAGTGAGGCTATAGGCTAGGCGGGCACTGAGATCTGACCTTGTGCTGTTATAGGTGTGGATATTGATACAGGGGCGTTTGTGTCGGAGATGTGTTGTTTTAAATTTCGGATCCAGTCCCCAGTTGCATCAAGAGACAGAAGTTAATGCTGCTTATAAGAGTGGACTCACTGGACTATAGAGATGGTCTGTAAGCATACTGTGTAAAAAAAAACCCTCACACGAACAGATGCTTCAGAATGCGGGTATCAGGCGAAAGGGCTGCCTTTGTGAACAATCTAAAAGGCTAATAGACCCAAGAGGCTCCAACTTGAAAACTTCTAATGTCCTTGTAGATCCGTGGTCCTCTGAGTGACTATTGCTGCCTGAAGAAAGATACCGTTTTATTTACAAAGCCATCACAACCCGCACCTCTGCTTGTCATGCAGACAAGCTCCCCATGTCTAGTGGTTCTTGGCATACTTGCAGCCAGTGTAGAAAAAGAACACATCAAGGTCTCCTCCATCAATGCACCTAGGATGTGGAACAGCATCCCTGTTTCCATCAAGACTCGCCTCTTTAACACTGCATCACAATGCATTAACAGTCCACAAACCAGCTACCTCTCCCATCACTCATTGACTTTATGCTTTTCTTTAACCCTGTCAGTGCTCCACTGCCTTTCAGCTAGAAATACCACACACACACATAGAGAAACACCACATAGATACATACAGTCCCCATGCAGAGGTAAGTAGAGGCACAAGAATCAAGGAAGTCTCATCTGGGGCAGAAACATTCACAAATGTAGAAAAAAAGGGAGGGACCATATCCATTTCGGGGGAAAAGAGACCAAAAACAACTGCTTCTCTAGCATTTTTAACCCACAACTGATTGTGAACGGTAAAAGTATAAAAGACCTGCTCAGTAACCAGCCACGATGATGCCAGCTAAAGGGCCAGGAGCAGCTCAGAATCAGCTGCCAAAGGCACAACATATGGAGGACCTCTGGGTTCAATGCTCTGCTCTCTCAAGCGCCTCTTTACCCACTGAAGAGGCATCTCAGCCATTAAGACTCACAAGGAGCCCTAAGCGTCTAGACTCCATTGCCTTTAAACTTGGCAATGCAGTGGCGGGGATTCCACTTGAGACAGGAAAGCTGTACAACCCTATAGAACGCCAAACGAGGTTGCCTACACCTCCATCACCATTGACTACAGATGTTTTATTTATTTATTTGTCTGTTTAGGATTTTGTGTTTTGCTGCGCAAACTTGACCCAGCTCAGTGGTTTCATAGCGCTTTACAATTATCAAACATGTTTTTTGTACAATCATGTAAAAGCAGAGACAGAGTAAAAATCGGTCTATCAGCAAAAAGTGGATTATAATTAGGCCACTGAAATTATGCGATTTTGTGGCTGTTGCATTTTCCACATAATTATGGATTTGCTGCATTTGCCACATAATCCAACACCTGTTGCATAATCTGCAGATTTTGACAAAAAAATGTAATTCTAGAACAAACTGATCAAAAGTTATGAAAAATGAGGTGACCCATGTTGGCTCGCAGTGGAATGCACTTTACATAGGTTGATTGATCCCTTTGCTGTTGTTTATAACTGTATTTGATTTTTAATTTGTGTAATTCCGTGTATCTTAATTACGAGGAATCACCCCAAAAATTGGCAAAATTACGCTTCAATTACAGAAGAAGAGTAATCCTGCGTTTTGCACCATTTCTTAGTGCAAAAATGCACCGTCGTGTCAAAAATGGGTGCAAGGATGCATTTGAGCTAAGAAATAGTGCAAACTGCATTATGATTCGCGAGCACGAGCTAGTGCTCAAGCTTGCTAACTATGCTGTTGGAAAGGATTTTCCTCCAACATACCACTGTCATTTAGAGCTATTTTCTTCGCGCAAAATGCACCCTCGCTTCTAAAATGAACATGAGGACGCATTTTGCACTAAGAAACAGCACTAAATACAGCAGAACATGCATAGCGAGCAGCCGCGCGCGCCTGCTTAATTTGCTCTCCCATTAGGATTTTATGCAAGCAGGAGTAATCGTGAAATGAATTATCAGTACTTCTGGACGAAAGAGTAATTAATGCAAGTTTAATGCGAACTTCGAGGGCAATGCATGTTTCTGGAATATTTCCCCAAAACGTCTGGTGAGGGTGCGTTTTCCTTCTCCAGCGTGGGGCTCGGTGAACAGAAGTGATTTACTCCTACAGACTTTATTTACGCCAGAGAGCTTTAGCACTCGCTCCAGGTAGCTGGGTTTCTTTGGGCGGCCCTTCCGTATGTGTTCAAAGAGGTCGACACTCGACAGGTCATGGAAGTCGACATGAAAGGGCGGGAGGAATCCACGGAACGGTCGGGCTATAGTCCCGCTATAGCCTTTGGGGCAGGGAGGGTCCCCAGCAGCCGCATTCCCCTCCCTTGACACACACACAACTCTATTAAAAGCCGGCTCTCGTGGACAGGGCCGCTCTGCAGCCGGCCGCTCTCTTTACGAGGTCCCCCGCTGTCTCTTCACCTGGCCCGCGGCCTTCGCCTGCAGCGGCGTCTGGGCCTCTCTCTGCGGCTGGTTGAGGGCACTGGGGTGGAGGCTGGAGAACAGTAGGGGAACAGAGCCCCACAGTGAAGGCTTCCCGAAAACAGCTGGAAGGCGATCACAGCGGCTGCTGGTGGCTTCTGAAAAAGTGAGGTTGTATGTATGTCTGGCGGTTTCAGACTCCCCGCCGCTGTCGCCTTCTACCCACATGGAAAGAAGGCACCTCTGTGTTGGACACTTACTGAGGCATCTGCCTAGGGTAACAACTCCTGTTCTCAATGCCCTGTGCTCATGAACTTTTCCAATGACAGGCCAGTGCATTCTGGGAATTGTAGTTCTAAGTAATGCAACGAAACGCTCAACATACTCATCACATAAGGCCTTGTTTTGTCAATTGCTTGATCCAAGTGTAGGTTCTGTCAGAAAAAAATTAATTACTTCCGGCTTCGATCTCTTTTCTTCGTTGACATTTTTCATTCCGTTTTGAGAGACAATAGAACTATCAGCTCCAACAGGATTAAAGAATACCCCATTTTTATGCCACCTCTAAGTATGTTGTGCTAAATGTACTCTAAAAACTGAGATTGTGAACTGTGGACAAGAGAACAACCACCAACCTACAAGAATATGGCACAAACAACCGGCCACTTGACCAGCAACATTAAGGAACGTAAGAAACCTTGGAGTGATCTGTGATCGTGGACTTAAAACTTTCTTTCTTTCATCACACGTGTTAATGAAATGACAAGGAATATATGGCATATTGCAGAAAGCTCCTCTGGCCTGGCGAGCTATCAGCACACCCACATCATGACAGAAAAAAACACACTTCACCTGACCATTCAATCCTGAAGAGCAGAAACAGAGGCACCAATGGAGATCTGACACGTGTACATGGCATCCTGGAAGTTTGTAATATAGTTCATCCCTGCAGGTCCCAACTTCATACCTCACCACAATCACAACTGTACATCCTATGGTAATACTCAGATAGGAATGAATGTAATCCAGACCATGCGAGTGGATCTCTGCCCACCCTCTCCTTGCAGGACTCACAAGACGTACAGATTAGAAGGTCCAGTTGCTGCACACAGCGCGAGAGATGGACTGACAGTCACCACAACCACAGCACAGCAGCAGCTGGCAGCTTCATGTGACCTGAGGGCGCCTACCTCTCACCATCCTTCCTCCATCACACTGCGAGGCACTGCCACCCAAGACACAATGAGCACACCCTCCGTTCACTCATGCACAGCCCCAAACATGCTTCACACATAGGCTCACAACAAGTAACTACCCTTCCGTGCTGCTCGTTTGATAATGCACGCTTGGGTATGAAGCGCTATGTGGATATACTTACAATACAATACCACCTGACCACCTTCACACATCTTGTATGCGGCCAAAGGATGAGTGTGTCACTGTTGTTTCTGTAGCCCACGGTAGCCCAATAGGTGAAAGGTATTTTTAATGACCTTATATAGTTGGTGTTGAATGTTCATGGAGCACATCCTTCATATCAGAAGGATTGGTGGCGATAGGTCTGTTTGAAAGACAAAGTACTCAAATTTTGGCGTCAGTGAATGCCACCTCAGACAACAATTTTAGTTCCACACTTGGTGTAACTATACTCTGAAGTTAAAGGACGCGCTGGGCTGTGCCACGATGGCAGCCAAAAAGAGCAAACAGCCATTAATGATTGTTTATGTGCAGGAAGGTGTCCTTTTCTGCACATAAACAATCATTCCCTGCAAGGCAGGCACCCTTCCACTATATTGCTAGGGTCCCTGAATTGGCGCTAGGCAGCTAATTTTAGCGCCAGTGCTGGGAAAAACACAGGGGTGCACCATATTGTTGTAAATACAGTGCATCCCTGCGTTTTGGAAATGTCAGAGCGTGGTGCTGCCAAATTTGCCACAGCTCCGCGCTCCGACATTTCTATGTAAATGTGCCCCAGGGTCTGTCTTCTCTTACCTAGTTCTCACGTTAACCTGACCATTATTGTTCTACCTATTTTAGTTCACAGTTGAAAACGTAACTCGTAGCAGTTCTCTGTGTGTTTTACCGGACTCTCTTACCTGGGCTCATATCGCGGGACTGCGAGGACCAGCAGCCTCAGCTTTCCACACAGCTGGTGCCTCTTCCCGGTGACTGCCTACAGCCCGCCTGCCTGCCTTCATAACTGCTCGCGGCCCCCGCTTCGCGGGAGCCACTCGTAGCAGTTCTCTGTGTTTTTTACCGGACTCTCTTACCTGGGCTTATATCGCGGGACAGCGAGGACCAGCAGCCTCAGTTTTCCACACAGCTGGTGCCTCTTCCCGGTGACTGCCTACAGCCCGCCTGCACTTAACCACGCCCCTTACGCGCATCGCGGTACGCGCGCGGGCCTGCGCCGGACGAAGCCCGGGCCAAGGGCGGGCCCGTCTGAGCCCGTCCGAGCACGACAGAGGACGGGACGGGGCCATTCTCTTTATACCAGTGGCCGAAATCTTGTGAGACAAGGTAATATCATATACGAGGGTTTGTGTGCTATACCGAAGGGGTGTTTAGATCATGTACGGGCTGGTAGTCCCGTAATCAGCGCTCGTGATCCACCCGCTGGAGATAATGGCTGCACCTGGTTTGGGGAAGGGACGTAAGTCACTCAATGGGGCCGGAGTGGCTGGGACTTGGGATAATTTCCTCATCAGGGCTGCGTCCGTGTTACAGAGAGAAATTGAGCTGACTGAAAAAAGGCTCTCTATTGAGCAAGAATTAGAAAAGCGGTCTTCGTTGGGCACACTTGCCTTGGTAAAGTCCCCTGTACCTCTAGTTAACAGCCAGGCCAATTTACTGTTAGATCCCATTTCTGCTGAACATGAAGGGGAAGGAAACCCACCTCCAGTTGTTGCTTGCAGCCTGCATAGTCTAACGGAGCTGGCGGATCCCACTGAAAACAATCCTTCCATACTAGTGCATAATGTGGGAACCACAAGATCCGGGTTGCCAATACGATTGATACCGGGCATGAGTGTGGAGGCAAATGGTCAGATGTTAGAACAGGTTGTTAGACGAAAGCGGGGAGGAACAACTTTGGTCAATAAGAAAACGAAAATCCAAAAACGGGCAAATGCCGGGAATAACGAATCTGCGGTTAACTTAGATGATCAGCACATAGCGTCTACTGATCATTCTATAGCCCAAGGCATTGATGACCCGATTCCGAAAGAGCACAGAAGAGACTTTTGGGCCAAAATGGAGCAGTTATTCACAGTGACCTGTCTTCCGATTCATGATAGACTTGACTCTATTGAGAGAAGACTTTATAAATTGGAACAAATGTATGCTACATTGACAGGGGGGAAGGTTACAGGGGTTGGGGAGGGCCCAACTGAGGGCCAAAGGTTCACTGGTTAAAGAATTAGATGGTTGTCAGTGCCTTGACCCTAAAAAAGCAAACAAAGTGATAGATTTGATAGCCCAACCAACCCCACAGGGAAACAGAGTGGGTATTGTTGATCAAGTAGAACATAACGTGCCAACTTCACTAGTCCTACTAGGTAACCAAAGGGGAAAGGCGGATCATGCTGTAGCCAATACACAATTTGAGGTTAGAAGTCTTGATTCGATCCCTTACAAGACAAACCAATTGAGGGCGGTGGTTGTATCGAAGCCTGTGCTACCATGTCTGGATCTGCCCCCAGAGTCTATTCCCTATGTAGTGATTCTTGCGGGGGTTTCTATACTGAATCATGGAACAAGGGAGGCATTCAGTGAGCTTAAAAATAAGTGTATCCACTGGTTGAATTACAACAAACCCCTCCCCAATCAGAGCAGAAGTGAAATTCTATTTGCAAGATGTGTAGATTGGGTGGGTCTTAGAGCCAAAGATCTACAGGGAGACTGTGTTGTAATCAATTTCAGGGATCCTAGAACAGTGAGGCATATTTGTACAATGGAGTCAGGTAGCCCTGAAACAGTAATAAAAGCCCTTCCACTTACTTACTTCTACCTGGGTGCCTCCAGATATGGATGTGGTGCTTCCCTGGGGGGTTGGGTGGATCGGCCAGGAAATGATTTGGAGGGTCGTATTCCTTACCCTGGAAACAACAATCAAATTAAGAACCAATACTGTCCCCCCCCACTTGAAATCTTCCATCACAATAATAGATTTAGTATGCTGGACCTAGTTGATTGACGCCCAGAGTCTAATAGGTTACTCTCTGTGGCTAGGGACTATACAGGTTTACAGAACACTAAGGAAGGTTTCAAGGAGTTGAAATATAATTTTCTTAAGCAGGGGCTCTTTGAAGTACTGGCAATCATGAATGATATAGCGTGTCCAATTTGGAAAAGCCCAAGGGGTAGGGTTATTGAGCCATTAACAATACCAGTGTTGAGTGGGTTGGAGAAGGAGTGTGTGCAGGGAAACATTGATAAGGTAATTTTTCCATCTGATTTAAATAAGCATGCTAGTAATTTGACTACTTCTATAGGGGAGCCTAATGCGAATACTAATATACTTTCCTGGAATGTAGCAGGATTAAAAAATAAATAGATCAGCGAAGAGTGGGGCAAGTTTATAGACACATTTGATATTTGTCTAATGCAAGAGACTTGGGCTATGGATAATTTGCAGCGGACTGGTTTTGTGACTTATAATATACATGCAATAACTAGTGGCAGGGGAAGACCTTCAGGGGGCTTAAGTATTTGGGTGGCTCTGCATTTGGGAGTTACAGCTAAACAGCTTCCAACTAGTTCACATGATATTCAATGTGTTCTACTTGACCTGCCAGGGAACAAACATTTAGTTTTATTGAATGTATATTCTAGACCTTCTTTGAGAGGGCTGGAGTCTAAGGTTATTACTCAGTTGAACGATTATATTTTGACCTTAGACCCAGAGTACTTTGTGATAATAGGCGGTGGTTTCAACTGCCAGTACGAACCACTCAGTATATTGGATTTAGATGATCCGATTGGGGAAAACACACACTGGAATATTCCTCAGCCTTTGATCCCTCTGGCTAAAGCTTGGACTCCACTGGCTTTGCAGATTACTGCTCTCACTCTTTCTTTGTCCTTGAGGTCTTGTGATGATAGATTTAACTCTGATAGACCTGGTCATGCCACCTTTAACAGAGTAGGGCAAACTTCCATTATAGATTATATTATGATTGAAACAAGATCCTGGGTTAAGGTTTTAGACTTTAGGATTCTTGATCGGGATGATAGCGACCACAATGCCCTGGTCATGACCCTAAAACCAGGAAGTTGGGGTTTGACCAGCTACGAAATTGAGCCCAATGTGGAACCGCAGGCTCTCATTCTGCATAACAACAGACGGAGAGTAAAATGGCCACGCATATTGGCCTGCTTGAACAAGCTGGCAGAGATATATAAACTGGTTGTGCCCCACCTTAGTGAAATGGCCGGGGAAGGGTTGAATTGTACTATCACTGAGTGGGGTAAAAGGCCGGTTGAAATTCACAGCCACCTGGCCTCTAAACTATCGGAGGAGTTCTTTCCGGCTGGGAGCTCTAAGGATAAGTTGGTTAAAACCAACCCTTGGTATAATGTTGAGTGTCGGAAGTTGAAAAGCGAACTGATCCAAGCAATTAAGGCTAAGGATAAAGAAAGGATCAAAATATTCCGAGCACAGTATAGACAGAAGATCGAAAGGGAAAGAAAGACTTGGGAGGATGATAAGTGGGAGGAGTTAACATTAGCCCTGCAGTATAAGGATTTTAAATCCTTTTGGGCCATTGTTAGCAATGGCAGGAAAGAAAATGAGATGATATTATCTTCTAATATAGCCCCAACTGCTGGAGAAGTGTGGCTCAATGATTAGAGCGGCAGACCCTGATGCAGAGGTCTAGTCTGGGACCAGGGTTCAATTCCCCGCCTCGGCGGGTCTTGGGCTCAAAATTCCACGGACCTGATAATTCTCGCCTCGGTGCCTATTCCAATCATGGAGTCCCACTCTGCAGCTCTGGGCAATAGCTTGCTTAATCTCCACAACAGCCCCCACAACGCTAAGGATGCCTGGCCTCCACCTTGGGGGTGCCCAGGAGTGGACGCCTCACAGGGAAAGCCATGATGGGTTCCACAACGGTATTCGTACAAGTGCCTTGAGACCCTTGCGGGTGAGTAGTGCGCTATACAAGTAGCAATTTACATTTTTTACATTTACTGCTTGGGAAGATCATTTTGGGAGCTTATACTCATGTACAGGCCCCAATCAAGCAGCTTCAACTGCTTTACATCCCCTTTATGAGTACAGAGCAGAGGATGTTCCGGTGATTACGATATTGGAAGTGGAAACCGCTATTTATAAATTATTACCCAATAAAGTGCCAGGCCTAGACAAGGTCCCAGGTGATCTTTATCGGTCAGAACCTAAAGTATGGGCACCCTATCTCTGTGTCTTGTTTAATTCTATACTATTAGGTGCGGAACCGCCAGAGACCTGGCGTGGAGCAGAGATAGTGCCTATTCACAAAAAAGGATGCCCATTGCAACCTTCGAATTATAGGCCCATAAGTCTGATCGACACTACCCAAAAGCTGCTTGGACGCATAGTCCTGGATAGAATTCAGACTTGGGAGGTGGATAATGATATATTGAGTATCCTGCAGGCGGGTTTTTAGAAAGGGCACTTCAACTATTGACCAGTTATTCCGACTCCAGGTCCTCTACTGGTAAACCGTGAGTGTGGAGGGTGGCAGTCTCTACCTCATTTTTGTTGACCTGAGGTCCGCATTTGACCTGGTGCCACGAGAAAATCTATGGAGAGTTCTCCAGGAACTCGACGTCCCTCCATATCTTCTTGATGTCCTGAGAAGGCTCCATACAGAAAATTTTGCCCAGGTTAGATGTGGGAAATATGGAGAGTTGTCTGCACGTTTCCCAGTGAACAGAGGAGTTCGCCAGGGATGCGTGCTGGCGCCCACCCTGTTCTGTTTGTATATTAATGGGCTTATTAAACATCTTGAAGGCATTAAGGACACTGATGTCCCAAGACTTGCTACAGGTAGGGTACCGGCATTGATGTTCGCCGACGACACTTTGTTGCTGTCCCGGACATCTGCCGGCATCCAGCGTATTTTAGACGGCTTTGTGGACCTCTGTGTGGAAAGGGGTTTGGAGATTAACTTAGCAAAAACAAAGTTTATGATCCTCTATCCCCTAAGCACACACGCCCGAATCCAGTTCTGAATGGCACTCCGCTTGAGCGAGTTAAGACGTTCGGATACCTTGGGATCACTCTTCAAGAACATCTCGGGTGGGAGGTTCAAGTCGCAAACTCAGCAGTAAAACTGACCCAAATTGTAGGAGGATTGTCCAAGTTGCTTAGAGGTTCGATCTTTAAGCCTGCTGCGCCAGTGGTAGAAATTTATAAGACACAAGCTAGAGCAGCGTCCATTTATGCAGCAGAATTATGGGGACATTGCAGGCCTCCTAGCCTAACGAGGATTGAACATTCCTTTATGAGAAATCTGTTAGGCTTGCCTCCAAGCACCTCGTTGGTTCCTATTAGGTTCGACCTAGGGTTGCTACCTGTGGAGGAGGAGGTGGCGTTGCGGCCTGTGACATATTGGAAGAGACTTTGGTCTACCCCGGAGTTGGGCTCTTTTCGAGAAGAATTTAAGGGGGTTTGGCCCCTAATTAAAAATAAGAAAATTCCCTGGTTAACCCATATCAGGGATATTTGTGACAAGATTGGTCTTTCTGAATTATGGGGTTCCCCGGAGTATTCATGTATGGTACTCTCAAGGGCAAACCTGGTAGACCAGTATAGGCACTATAATCTTATGAGCCTTCATGTGAATTCTGGTGTTGGCAGACTGACTCCTCAGTTTCTCCAAATTAAAGATGACTACAGGAGGGAGGAATTTCTTGATCTGATCTTCCCAGCTGTTGCTAGGAAGTTGTATTTCCAGCTGAGAATAGGCAGCTTACCACTCAGGTCTTTTACCTCCAAATGGGAGCTGAATAAAAATACCGACTGCCCTGCCTGTGGTTATCGAATGGAAAATTAAATACATGTTTTTTTCTTTTGCCCAGTGTACCATCAGTTACGTAATCGACGGGTAAAACCCATCTGTAAAAACCTGGGATTCAGAGACTGTGAAAACGCCATAAGAGTATTGAAATATGATACCCACCCCCGATTGTCTTCGCAGTTTCCCGTTTTTTAAATGGTATGTGGATCAAACGTAGAATCTTCTGTAACTAAGCAATAAGTTTAAACGTATTCCACATACTTTATTGTATTCTTTGTATAATCTTTTTTTTGATTTAACTTTGTTTTTATCATGTTGTACTTCTATTTAATTTATTTATTGTATAATGATGAATTGTATGTTGTTATAACTCACAGGGTTTTTTTCATTTTTTAAGAATTGTATTTGTTTTATTAATTGTAATTTGTACTTTTATGGCCTTTGTGGCCGAAATAAAGACTTTGATGATGATGATGATGAAAACGTAACTACCTACGAATTGATCTGTGCATCATATCGGGAGCATCATGAACCCCAACTTTAGCAGTGTCGGGGTGGGTGGGAGTCACAGGGCAGTTGTATGTAACATCAAACCTTTGAATTGTTGTTTATAGTCCCTTTGACTTTGCTTGGAGACCCTGGTCTCAAAACAGAAGCTTGTGAAAACCACTGCAAGGAAATAGCAGCAGACTAGGCTCTCTGGTCTAGGGACCAGGGGGTCAGCTGGCCGCGTCACTTCCGGCCGTGGGGGCTGGGGGGGGCAAGGGTATAAATGCCTTCCCCCGACCACTGTGCAGCCTCTTGACCACTGCCCGTCTCGCTGTTTCCCGCCCTACCGCTTACCCTGCGGACGGCTAAAGGGTAGTAGGGGGAGGGGAAGAATCTAACTTATTGTTTTGTGTTGCAGGAGGAGTTACAGGGCGATCCAGAGTCTGCAAGGTACAGAAGGGTACTATATGCAGCAGTACAACAAGGGTGCTAAGCCAAGGATACCCAGGGATGTCTTAGCGTTGTCCCCTGGAAGAACGACGGCGCCCCGTTAGTCCTACGGGCTGTTGTGGGTCTGAGCAACCGGGGGCTGCCTGGAACGCTCCGCCCACCTTTTGGGGGGCGTGAGTAAGGGCGTGGACTGGCGGTCCACTGATGGGAGGGGTGGCCCCTCTCAATATTGGTAGCCACCGATTGGCGATGGCCACGGTGTAATTTGGCTCTTCAGGCGGCATAGGGACTGGCCTGCCCTTGGATCGCCCGTAAGATAACCCACCATGTTGGCATATTTGTTATGCAGATAAACCTGCAGCAATTTTCTCCACTAACAAGGTGTCTTGTGGTTTATTTATGTATGTTGCTGTATGAGAACTGAGGAGTGTTGCCGATATTGGCACTAAGCACAATGCATCTGTGAGGCAAGGTAGTAAATAGAACAAGAGATTGGTGCATAACGGCGGTCGGAAAGGAATATGGCGGAATGACTCCGCTCTGGAGGGTACCTCCCGTAGTCCTCTCCTGCAGACTCCGCTGCCCCTGGCACCCCCTCTCCCCCACGAACATTAAGATCGTAAAATCGTCATCTATGGAGAGGGGGAATCAACCTCACGACTAATTTTGCCCCTTTTTGTACAAACGGTTCAAATATTTAATGGCGGCCGCTGCTGGTGCCTGGAAGCTTGATGTGCCGCCTTGGCTAGGTTGCCGTTCGCGTTCTTGAGTAGATCGGCGCCGTGGCTTCAGATAGGCCTGTTCTCCTCTCCTGATTCAAAGCTCATCATTCGGGTCCTCGACTGCAGGCAGACTCCAACTGCACCCTTCAAAATAATGGCTCCACAACGGCCTGCCGCCTTGAAGGGACTGGGCCGCACCTAGGAGCTATCAGCGGCAACAGCAAACAGTGGACACAGGATCTCTGCTCCGGGCATGGGGTGTGCCAAACTCAGTGGGGAAATGGCTAAGGACTCGTCCGCATCTCTGGACGCGGCTTCCTGCTACCAACTTGGAAAGCCGATCCTCTGTCTGCTGCGTTCAGGCAGGGCTGGTGGTTTGCTCCAGTCCTGCGGCTCAGAGACATCCATCCTGGGATACGAAATGGCTGATGTCGTGATTTCAGCAGTGCAGTAAGGCTGGGAGGTTAAGGGTGGCCCCCTGGCTTGTCTTGCTATCGGTACAGCAG
Organism: Triturus cristatus; assembly: GCF_964204655.1. Classification (NCBI taxonomy): domain Eukaryota; kingdom Metazoa; phylum Chordata; class Amphibia; order Caudata; family Salamandridae; genus Triturus; species Triturus cristatus. Next base: position 377,536,530 of record NC_140590.1, on the reverse strand, counting down.
CCATGGCTCTCGGACAGCAGGGGAATAGTAGGGGGAATATCTCCTCCCCAATAAATGTGAACATTATGGAAAAAGATAATCGCACAGAAAAAAAGAACCTGTGTCGGCTCAGAATCTGCCTGTCACAGTTCTCTTTTATCCTCTATCATCCAACTTGGCTCGCCTACACAACTGCAATCGTGCATAAGCAGCCTGAGAGCGACTATGCTGGACACTGTGGACTGTAGCCCTCAATCTGACTTCACTCCTGGTCTGGAATACTAGCAACAACAGAGCTCAGGAATTAATGATCATTGGTCTGAGGCATCCACACTATCTGAACCTACCCATCTCACTTACCCTTCCCTAAACACTCTGGCCTGCGCTCAGTCAGCGCCCATGGTCCAGCAAATGGAAGCGACCGATGAGACTGATGATGCCCCAGAGCCTAATACCCTAAAGGTCTGTATTCCGGTGTGGGGCAAATGTCTAAAGGGGAAAGGATCCAAAAGATCTAGAGGGGCTAAAGGAGGCAAGGGCCGCGGCGGCACCAAAAACCCTCTCACCGCGTCAGTCAGGCAACTTAAGGACTCTGCCCCGAGTGGCACAAAGGTTGGTCCAGGCTTCAATCCCCGACGCAAATGGGTGGCTTCAAAGGGAGGAGTCAAAACTATCAACTCTCGACTATCTAACTCTGGCAATATTGAGGTTGTGGCACCCGAGGGGGGAAAACCCATCAATACTCTCTCATTCTTGACCCAATATTGCGGCTTCGTCACTGGCTCAACTGGGTAGTCCTGACGGGACCCCGGGCAGAGCTTCTGAATCTTCCAGCTCTGTATCTTCACTCTCTACATCAGCGGAGCATGCCGATTTTACGAAAAGGCCGTCCACTGGTGACCCACGACTTGTCGAGCGTGACGAGCCCTCTCTATTTACGATCTTGTAGGCACTATCTACCCAGAGAGCAGAGGCCCAAGAATACTGCCTTCAAGCTAAAGCCGATAGCAGGGAGATTAAACAGGCATTGACGGATGTCACTACCAAGGATGCCTCACTGTTCTTGGAAGTTACAGATTTGCAAAAGCAGTTGAAGAAGTCAACACTTTCACCTTGAGAGCTGTCAAAACCAGAGAGACACAGATCGCACTCTTACAGGCAAAAGTTGAGGACCTTGAAAATCGTCAACATCGACATAACCTGAGGATCTTTGGTATACCAGAAGGGAGGAAAGGCTCTGACCCCCGGGCATACATCGTTAGTTTATTCCAGCAAGCATTCCCAGATCTTGCGGACTGGGACATGGATTCACAATTTCAGCGGGAGCACCGATTACCCTCTACTATCTCACCGGGGAACCAAGCCAAGTCATATCATCCACTCCCAATACTGGTATTTCTGGGCAGTTTTGTGCTCCGCCAAGCAATCGACGTTAAAGCCTGTCCTTCCACTCCTGTTAAATTGGATACAATCTCTATATTAGTTCGCTCAGATCTGTGCAAATCTACAATGGACAAGTGTTGTAAGCTTCGTCAGCTAATGGATCCCTTCAAGGCAGTTTGCTCACAAGTCTTTTTGCAGGAACCAGCTCGCCTCAAGATTCTCAAAGATGGAAAACCGCACTTTTTATACTGAGTTTGATGCCAAGCAAGCGCTTTCAAAATGGGAGTCTGAATCTAATTGATGAATGCAAAAGAGAAGGCGAGGCATGCGAAGGGGGCATTGAGTTTTTTTACAACCCCTCTCATTTTCTTTTTTGTCTTTTTTTCTGTTCGAGATACTTTTTGTACACACTGGTGGAGGATGCGGGGGATGGTGGGGGCTTTGGGTCTCGGGAGGGGGCGGGGAGGGTGCTCTCTTCAGGCTGTCAGTCAGTGACAGCAGGGAAGGGGATGATTCCTTTCTACAGGTACAGGAGGGTGGGTTCAGTAGTGTAGGCTTGGGGTTGGTATCGCTGGATAGCAGTTTTTTCCCATCTTGTCGGAGGGTTGGGGTGGGGCGTTGGGAAAGGAGGGTGTTAAGTATCCACTCAATAGCTAGAAGTTCACTCACAGATCAAAAAGGGCAAGAGGACAGAATCAGGGGGGAAATGGCTGAATTTAGTCTATGCAATGTCTGATCTAAAACCTATGTGTTGGAACGTTGCAGGGCTGAACCAGGCCAGAAAGCGGCGATTAATCAGGGAGGAACTTTGTGTATTCAAGCCACACATACTAGGCCTGACCGAGACTCACCTTGCCCATAAGGATAGATTTCAGCTAAAACAACTGGGTTCTGATATATTAACATGTAACTCACAGGCTGTTTCTATACACAGGGTTGCCATATTGAAATCTAGGAATTTAGCGGTCACAGTCTGCACTAGCTGCTCCTAAGGGGAGATGGGCGATAGCTCTGCTGTTGACATTAGGGCATAAGAGTGCGATCTGTGTAGTGTATGGCCCCAATTTTGACTGCCCAACGTGTTCCATTATTTAAGCTCTGAACTGCTGGGGAGGGCCAGGGATCTGATACATATGGGGGACTTTACTGTATCATGGACAATAAAATAGATACTACTAATAGTAAAATACGGGCCAGAATGGTAAGGACCAGGGCAGCTATGTTTGAACTACTGCGTATACATCAGCTAGATGATGCTTGGAGGACATTGTTTCCAACGTTGCCAGGGAATACGTTCTCCTCATCTCCACATAAACAGTACTCTCGTATTCACATGATTTTTATCAAGAGATCACTATTAGAAAACGCACGTATAGAGGTCTGAACTAAAATAACATCTGACCACAATCCAGTGATGCTAACTTTGCAAAAGCAGCTGAGGGCCAGAGAGGCTCTTCTGGCCTTCTCATTTCCTAGACACTTACTTAGTAATCCAGAGTAGCAGGCAGATACTAGAAGAGCATTGGGGGAGTACTTAAGAAACAATATGGGCACTGCCTCTATCTCAACGGTATGGGATTGTATGAAAGCTTTTGTCAGAGGGGCCACTCTTTAGTTTATTTTAGCACAGAATCGCCGGGTAACCCAGGCGGCAGAACAGGATCGCATAGACTACTTAGATCTGGAATGCCCACACGCAAATTCAATTGTAGTAAAGGTTCAAGCGGAGCAGTCAACATACCGCTGGCTCCTAGAAGTATGATCTAGGCTTAATAGAGGGTTAACAGACAAAGTCGCCGCTAACTATCATAAGCATAAAAACCTTGCAGTATGAATACAGAGAGAGGGTCGGTCATCTGTTGGCTATTCAGATCTCTGACCAGAAGGCTAAATCCAACATTAAACTTATTAAAGGAGAAGACGGTCTGTCTTATACTCGACCACAGTATATAGTCGAACAGTCTAGACTATCTTATGCTAATCTATACTGCAAGTCAGCCTCTTGTAACAAACACATGCTCCTCGAGTATCTGCACTAGAGCCACCTGCTAAGGCTCGACCCCTTGGAGTCTGTACTATTACAAAAAGACATAGGGGCCGATTATGTTGGCGGGCGGACCGCCACCGCCCGTACGGCGGTGGCGATCCACCCGCCAATTATCTCCGCCCGCCTACCATTCCCTCCACCACATTACGATGGCGGCGGAGACCCCGCCATGGAAAGCCAGGCAGAGATCACTGTCGGGGGGATATTGGGGGGTGCACATGGGGGGTACCATAGGTAACCCCCTGCATGTGCATGCACAAGGTGGCAGGCATCGTGCGGTGCCTGCCACGTTGTGCATGCAAATGCACAACATGCATTCCCAGCATTGTGGCGGGCGGTGCTGTGAGCACCGCCCGCCACAATGCTGGGAATAGGGGATGCCACTGACACGGTGGTAGTGGCACTCTAATTGCAGGTGCGGGACCGCCGCACCCCTGGCTGACTGTCCCTCCTTCCGTTACAGTGGCGGGCGGACTTTGTCCACCCGCCATCGTAATGAACCCCATAGAGTTAGTTGAGGTTGAGGACGCAATTAAGTCTTTACCCTCAAGTAAGGCGTCTGGCGAGGATATTATCCTGCTTGAATTCTATAAAACCCTTAGGGATGTTCTGGTACCTGTTTTTACCAAATTGATTACTGGCATTACTAATGGGAGTGATGCCCCTGCTTCTTGGAGTGTCATTAATATTGTGGTAATCTCTAAGAAGGGGAAACCGCTTGAGGACAATATCTTTGACTAATGCCGACGCCAAAATTTTCTCTAAAATGTCGGCTTCACGCCTGGCTCCTCTTATTCATCAGCTAGTCTCTGAGCAACAGCATGGCTTTGTCCCTGGTACAGACACGGCGGCCCACATCAATACAGCTATTGCAGCCTTCGATGTATCTGGCAAATTAAATAAACACTTTAGGATGGTTATGCTTGATGCTGAAAAGGCCTTTGACAGAGTTGCCTGGGAAGCACTCTGGCTCACTATGTCAACATTTGGCTTCGGCTCTAGGTTCATCTCCTCTGTCCAGAAACTTTATAAAAACCCTGTAGCAACAATCAGGCTGAATGGCATTTCATTAGCCCACTTTGCTGTTCAAAGGAACACACAGCAGGGTTGTCCACTAACCCCTTCACTGTTTGCCCTTTACATCGAGTCTTTTATAAGACATTTGTTGCAGAATGTTGGGATCTCTCCAGTGTGTCTCAATGGTATGGAACTTAAGCTGACTGCGTATGCAGATGACATTGCTGTCTACTCTGTTAACCCAGTTGACGCTATAGCCGACATTACACGAGAGGCTGAGCTATTCGGCTCTTTTTCCGGCTACAAGTTAAATCTAACCAAGACTCAGACAATCTTAAATTTCCAACCTGAAACTTTGCCTATATCGTAAGGGCGCACAAAAACGGCTGCATATCTGGGCATTTGTCTTAACAGTCAAACAGAGGATGTTGTTATCTTGAATTATAAGCCGCTTCTAAAAATAGTCACGGCTAAATTGCGCAGTTGTCATCGGCTCCCCCTCAGTATATACGGAAGGTGTAACATAACAAAAATGAATATACTCCCTAAATTTCTATATTTATATCGCTCAATACCCCTCCGGTTCCCTTGGTCCTTTTTTAAGCGCCTTGACAGCGTCATAGGTAGTTTCATCTAGGGGTATAGATGTGCCAGGAGGTCCCTTAGGTTTATTAAACTACCGTATAAACAAGGGGGCTTTAAGCTCCCAGACTTTAAGCTTTATTACTGGGCTGCATTAATTGGGCAGCTCCAGAGCTTGCTCAACGGGCTCGATGTTGGTCCAGCTTTGTTGCCTTATCAGTTAGCTTGCGGGCCGTCCATTGGGTTCACACTATTTAAGACCTCAGATCCCAACTATTACAAGGGTGTCAGATTTGAGGTAGTCAAAGACATCACTAGGATCTGGCAAGATATTCGTAAGGAATATTCTCTGCCCTCGCTGCACCAATGTACGGTGTTATGGGACAACCCAGCGTTGCCTGAAATATTTCATGACCACATCGGAAGAGGCTGGCAGCGTAAGGGCATTAACCGATTAGGACAACTGTATGATGGGCAGGGGTTTCGATCTTTTGCTGCGTTAAAAGATGAGTTTGGGATTTCATAGAGTACCTTTTTAAACACTTACAAATAAGGGACTATTTTCAGCGGGGACAAAGGCTATTTGAAATGCCAAGCCCATCAGAAATATTGTCTGAAATGGTGAGTAGTCAAAATATCGAATTTTAAATATCGATATGGCAAAATATCGAGTTTAAAATATCGAATGGACATAATATCGACTGTCAAAAATATAGTGGTGCAGAATATCGAAATGCAGGTAGGAAATATCGTTTGTCATAATATCAAAGTTAGTAATATCGACAGTCATAATATAGTTGTTAAAAATATCGATTTTTTAAAATGTTTTAAATGTTAGTATATGTGTTAAAAGTATGTATTATTTTTGTAATGTATGTTTGAATCTTTTTAAAGTAATGCATTTTATGTTAAATAATTTTCGTGTAATTTAATTCCGTAGCGGGTTGTGGTTTGTAGGAGAATAGGGTGGGAAGTAATTTAATTATAATATATTTTTAAGAAATTATTTAGAATTAATTAATTATATGTTAATTACTGTTTGCCTAATTTAATTCTGTAGCAGGTTGTGGGTTTATAGGGGAATAGGGTGGGAAGTAATTTAATTATAATTAATTAATTAATTATTTTATTAACTTAATCATTTAGTATTTAAAAATGTATATCGTTAATTAAGCTAATTAATTTATTATTAATTAATTATACATTGATTATTAACAATTAATAACTAATTGGTATTTATGTTAATTGTGTTATTTTTTATTAATTAGTAATTACTTAGATATTAATTGTTAATAACTAATTTATATATATGTTAATTGTGTACTTTCTTTAGGAGTGGATTGAGGGTTGATAGGGGAGTAGGGTAGGAAGTAATTCAGTTTTAATGTAATTTTTATTATTTTATATTTTATATTTATTAAAAGTAATTTTATTGTATTAATTGTTTGAATTAATTTAGATTTGATAGTTATTAATTTTATTGTTAATTGTTTTTAGTTAATTCATTAATTGTTAATTAATTATGTTAATTTATTAACATTTTACAATATTGTAGGTGACGTTTATAGGGAAACAGGTGGGAGGTAAATTAATTTTGAAAAACAATTACTTGTTAATTAATGTTATTATATATTTTACCCTCCTGCTATCCAACACTTTCCCTACTGTTGCACTCACTGGAGTGGGAATAGTCATTTTTACCCACCCGCTATCCAACACTTTCCCTACTGTTGCACTCACTGGAGCGGGAATAGTAATTTTTACCCACCCGTATCCAACACTTTCCCTACTGCTGCACTCACTGGAGTGGGAATAGTAATTTTTACCCTCCCGCTATCCAACACTTTCCCTACTGTTGCACTCACTGGAGTGGGAATAGTAATTTTTACCCACCCGCTATCCAACACTTTCCCTACTTTTGCACTCACTGGAGTGGGAATATTAATTTTTACCCACCCGCTATCCAACTATTTCTCTACTGTTCCACTTGCTGGAGTGGGAATAGTAATTTTTATCCACCCGCTGTCCAACACTTTCCCTACTGTACCACTTGTTGGAGTGGAAATAATATTTTTATCCTTTACGCTATGTAACATATTCAGTATTGTTATATTTATTGTAGTGTAAAATATTATTAAAAAAATATATATTTATTTTAATGTTTTAACCTTATCATATTTAATTTTTTTATATTGATATTATAGGTTTATTATATATATATATATATATATATATATATATATATATATATATATATATATATATATATATATATATCAAAAGTTCCTTCAAATAACGATGCACACTCAGGAGTCCATTACATCCACAGGTATTTATTCCAAACAATCGATTGTTTGGAATAAATACCTGTGGATGTAATGGACTCCTGAGTGTGCATCGTTATTTGAAGGAACTTTTGATACTCATTTACCGGCTTGGGTTTCTGCCGGTCGACGCATCACCTGGCGAAGGGACTGATCTCGGAAGGACCCGTATTTCTCTTGGTATATATATATATATATGTAATTATATTTCAAATTATGTTTTTTACATTTTGGTGCCGATTCCAAACCTGTAAAACCCGGGTACAAATGGTCGTAAGGAGCGTTTTCTCCGTCCGACTCGTACCCGGGAAAAACACCTTACAAACTCGCAAGTACGATTCGCACAGAAATACCATTTCTGTACGAGTCGTACAAAAGACCGACCGGCAAAAAAACTACATACAAATCTGAATCTGGACGGCGCATACGCGACGTTCGGACGGAGTAAGGCAGCGTTTTACGGACCAGCAAGTACGATTCGTGCCTACGTCACTCCGCACGTAGCATATTTTATGGCAGCCAAAAACTCCCGGGAAATTAAGGACGACGCGAAGAAGGAGCACCGGTACGCGACGGACAGCGATGGACCCCAACCTACGGGTCATCCCGGCCCTCATAGCCTACGACCTCGTGTTCAGAAACCGCCGCAGATGCCGCAGAAGGTCAGAACAACACCCAGGGGCAAAGGGGGGTGGGGGGGCTGGGGCAGGAAACATTACCCCCACCCAATTACAAATATACATATGTCCTGCACAGAAATGACCACCAGGCTCTGGTCACTGGGGGGGCGTGTCCACCAATCCCTACCTACCTCCACAACGGAAGTGGACGTCGACTTGTACCCGTCACCACTACAATTGTGGTACGGCCCGTACCCACGCCTCCAGAGCGTGGGTATGGGCCGTACCACCATTGTGGCGGTGACGTAGGGGTACGCGTGGTACGGCCCGTACCCACGCCCCCCAGAGCGTGGGTACGGGCCGTACCACGCATACCCCTACTTCACCGCCACTATGGTGGTACGGCCCATACCCACGCCCCCAGAGCATGGGTACGGGCCGTACCACGCGTACCCCTACGTCACCGCCACAATGGTGGTACGGCCTGTACCCACGCCCCCAGAGCGTGGGTACGGGCCGTACCATGCATACCCCTACGTCACCGCCACAATGGTGGTACGGCCTGTACCCACGCCCCCCAGAGCGTGGATACGGGCCGTACCACCATTGTGGCGGTGATGTAGGGGTACGCGTGGTACGGCCTGTACCCACGCCCCCCAGAGCGTAGGTACGGGCCGTACCACGCATACCCCTACGTCACTGCCACTATGGTGGTACGGCCCGTACCCACGCCCCCAGAGCGTGGGTACGGGCCGTACCACGCGTACCCCTACGTCACTGCCACAATGGTGGTACGGCCCATACTCACACCCCACAGAGCGTGGGTACGGGCCGTACCACGCGTACCCCTACGTCACCGCCACAATGGTGGTACGGCCCGTACCCACGCCCCCCCAGAGCGTGGGTATGGGCCGTACCACGCATACCCCTACGTCACTGCCACTATGGTGGTACGGCCCGTACCCACGCCCCCAGAGCGTGGGTACGGGCCGTACCACGCGTACCCCTACGTCACTGCCACAATGGTGGTACGGCCCATACTCACACCCCACAGAGCGTGGGTACGGGCCGTACCACGCGTACCCCTACGTCACCGCCACAATGGTGGTACGGCCCGTACCCACGCCCCCCAGAGCGTGGGTACGGGCCGTACCACCATTGTGGCGGTGACGTAGGGGTATGCGTGGTACGGCCCATACCCACGCCCCCAGAGCATGGGTACGGGCCGTACCACCCATACCCCTACAGCCCCATTACATGATGGATACAAGGCGTACACACGACACGGATGTAGGTGTACGGCTTGGTGCAGCACATCAGCTGTAAATTGGGGGTGGTGTATGCCCAGGACAGCAGTGTACTACAGCAAGGGCACACGTGGGTGGGTGGGTGCAGAGGAATACCAGCAGTGGACTGGGACATGGGGGTGGGTGCAGAGGACTCCCAGCAGTGGACAGAGACATGGGGGTGGGTGCATAGGAATACCAGCAGTGGACACAGACATGTGAGGGTGGGTGCCCATCACTCCCAACAGTGGACAGAGACATGGGGGTGGGTGCATATCAACACTAGCAGTGGACAGAGACATGGGGGTGGGTGCATACCAACACTAGCAGTGGACAGAGACATGGGGGTGGGTGCAGAGGACTCCCAGCAGTGGACAGAGACATGGGGGTGGGTGCAGAGGACTCCCAGCAGTGGACAGAGACATGGGGGTGGGTGCAGAGGAATACCAGCAGTTGACAAAGACATGTGAGGGGTGGGTGCCCATCACTCCCAGCAGTGGACAGAGACATGGAGGTGGGTGCAGAGGAATACCAGCAGTGGACACAGACATGGGGGTGGGTGCAGAGGACTCCCAACAGTGGACAGAGACATGGGGGTGGGTGCAGAGGACTCCCAGCAGTGGACAGAGACATGGGGGTGGGTGCAGAGGAATACCAGCAGTGGACACAGACATGGGGGTGGGTGCAGAGGAATACCAGCAGTGGACAGGGACATGTGAGGGGTGGGTGCCCATCACTCCCAGCAGTGGACACAGACATGGGGGTGGGTGCAGAGGACACCCAACAGTGGACAGAGACATGGGGGTGGGTGCAGAGGACTCCCAGCAGTGTACAGAGACATGGGGTGGGTGCAGAGGACTCCTAACAGTGGACAGAGACATGGGGGTGGGTGCAGAGGACTCCCAGCAGTGGACAGAGACATGGGGGTGGGTGCAGAGGAATCCCAGCAGTGGACAGAGACATGGGGGTGGGTGCAGAGGAATCCCAGCAGTGGACACAGACATGGGGGTGGGTGCAGAGGACTCCCACCAGTGGACAGAGACATGGGGGTGGGTGCTGAGGACTCCCAGCAGTGGACAGAGACATGGGGGGTGGGTGCAGAGGAATCCCAGCAGTGGACAGAGACATGGGGGTGGGTGCAGAGGAATACCAGCAGTGGACAGAGACATGGGGGTGGGTGCAGAGGACTCCCAGCAGTGGACAGACATATATGAGTGGGTGGAGAGGACTCCCAGCAGTGCACAGAGACATGGGGGGTGTACATCATTATCAGATGACCACAACTCCATGGGTGTATGTACGCATCCCTAACTTTGGACAATGATGATAGTGCCATAACAACACATCACTGACAGCAGTGTCCCACTCCCAGGAGGATGGATGTCTTTCCCCCACTGCATGACACACCACATGTGGGTGTGAGGACAAATAAAACATGCATAACCACCCCTGGCAGATGCAGCACAATACACACACTGAGATCATGCCACAAGAATGTATAGTCATGTCACTGCCTACTAAACTAAGAGAGCCAAAGAGAACACACACTGTCACGCACATCCCAGGACTGATAGGAATGTTCAGGTGCTGGGCCAGCCACCAAGATGTTGTCTGTCATGGAAGGAATAGGGTGGAGTTCCCACAGATACAATGCCCACAATTGTGAGTCAGGTGTTCAAATACCCAGCAGAACTAGTACCATATGTGTGCTAGGCTGGGATTACACACATGCATTGTGCGGAAAAGGGACAATTTCTCCATGAAGGCATGACAAAATACTCTATACACAAGTACAGTGAGTACCAAGGATGGCACAGACGATGCAGCCGGAGACATTGCTGAGCAGGCAAGGCCAGAGTTGAAGGGATCCATCACCAACAAAGGAAATGTAGACACAGGGCAACACAACAATTGTGCAACTCTCTGCAGGGAAGATGTCAGGTGCCACAGAGGAAGGAACACTCCTTGGGACAATGTCTCCAAACACAAAGAGCATATTCGACAAAGAATCTTTGCAGAGACCTTGTGATGGCACGCAGATACCAGGTTCCACCCCATGAGCAGCAGACTACAACATTTCCCTGAAACATAACACATGCCCAAACCCCAACTCCTGTAGCATCAGCATCAATACCTGAAATGCAAGACTTTTCTAACGAAAATAGAAAATGCTTTATTCAGCATGAAAATAATAACGTGTAAACGAGACTATTCACAAAGGCCAATGGCCAGTCCATATCATCAGTCCTTGGGGGGGGGGGGGGGGACACATGGCCATGCGTCTCCCCTAGCTTGCCTGCACATCAGAAGACTCTGTGTCGTCGATTGGGGGGGGGGCATCATGTGGGGAAGGACCAGGCACCGCAGGGACAGGAGGGGGAAGGGTAGGTGTGGTGGATGCAGCGCTACTGGGGGAGGTGGTGGACAGGCTGGGGGACTTAACTCCCCTACCCGTGGAGTGCCTTGACTGTTTCCGGCCAGGTGAACTAGTGGGGCTGAGGCCCAGCCCAGCAAAGTAAGCCTCCTTCTCCGAATCTGGGGCAGGGGAGCCAAGGGCAGTGACATCGGAGGGACTGGGGAGTGAGTCATGTGGACGAGGACTGTGGCTGCGTGCCTGCCTGTGTGCCCCAGACCCAGTGGGTGTGCCTGCTTCCCCCTGAGTGTGCGTGTCAGGAGGTGTGCGCTTGCCCTTACGTGGTGGTGTGCTGCTTGTGTCTGGTGGGGTGCGTGTGTGTGGATGTCTTGGTGTGCTTGGGACAGGCATGGGTTTGGGACTTGTGGATGGGGCAGGGGTAGGGGGGGGGAGGCAGCGCTGCAGGTGACTCACTACTGCCATCAGTGACGAGTCCAGGGACCTCAGCAACATCCGTTGGTCAGACATCGCTGATGACATGCCCTCCATGTACGACACCATCTGGGTCAGCAGTCTGGTGTGGCCATGGAGGACAGTCAGGATCGATGTCTGCCCAACTTGCAACTGCTGGTGAATGTCCACAGACTCGGCAGTGAGGGCAGCAGGGGGGACAGGGGCAGGGGGTGCGGTGCCTGGCACGAAGGAGACACGGTGTGGCCTAGCACGGACAGAAGGGACCCGAGCAAGTGGGAGGGCGGTGATGGGAATGGAGGGGGCGGCGAGAGATGTACTGCTGCTTTCAGCTGTGGGAGCAGCCTCCGCCCCCTCTGGGAGCTCAACCTCGGACCCGTCTGCCTCGTAGTCAGTGGTGGTACTGGGCAGGTCCTCCGCCTCACTCCCCTCGCCCTCTCTGCCACTAGATTCCACCGACTCCTCAGCAGTGGTGGCACTACTGCGCGATCCCTACTCCACGTCCATGCCAGTGTCTCCCTCGGTGTCCTCCGATGATGCTGTGGGCAAGGTGAAGAGACATGAAAAAATCAGTCACCTGTATACATCTGACACATGAGTCCAAACAAAATAGGCAACAGTGCATATCAGGAAAGGCATCATGAGTAACATCTAGAATACTCCCCACATATGTAAGCCCTGCACTCCCCAGTTGGTTGACCTACCATGCCACTTGGAAACAATGAAAATTAGTCCACAACAGCAAATAACTTGAAATCACAAGATCATGAGAAGCGAGTGTCTGGGATATGTATGAACTCCAAACAAGTTTTGTTCAAACTGTGCCTTACTTTAAAATGTGCCAGCGTGTCCCTGGAAAGTGTAAAGGTGGTGTCTTGTGCACTTCCTTGGGAGACATCTGTCATGCAGGCACATCATTGTCCTTCACAACAAAACAACAAGGTCAAGCATATGAAACATTGAGACATGTTGACAGGTGTAGTGAGTGCCAATGGACATTTTCTCTGAGTAACTACTTGAATAATGTCATTTGTCACATGGCTATCCGTCACCTGATCACACAGTTGGCTACACATATGACCTACTGACTGTCATCTGGAGTGGCACACATGTCCACACCCAGGACAATGCATAAGCTAATGGGCCTGCAATTGTTTAGCAAAAAAGCCTAGCTGTACTGTGGGTTCCCCCTCATGGCAAGCCAGAATGTACCCACAGATGTCAGCACACAAAGTCACAACTGTGTAGCATCTGAACCACACACAGGTGCCAAAAATGTACAAGCAGGATACATGATTGTCAAAAACTGACACAGGCTACGAAGCACGAACATTAAGCACTGGCCAACATCACGGGGGCACTGCACGATGACTTTCTGTACACACAAGTCAGAACAGGCAATGAAATATCAGAGTTGAACATGTACGCCCCTCCCACACACACCCACCCATACCTGAGTCAATGTGACTGATACCGATCAAGAAGTGACACCTCTTATTCAGGGTTACAATAACTGTGCTTGAAAACTAGCTTCATTAACACGACATCACCTTGTAGGGCTGCCAAAACGTATTGGTCACAAACAAACATCAACAGATTGTTGTGAATAGCCACACAGGCACTGCCCAGTGTGAGTATGCACAAGCAAACTGGTGTATCCCTGTCCAGTGGACAAATGTATCACACATGTGAAAAATACTACCTAGGTCAGGGAACAATGCCACAGATGCAGAGCCATGCTGAACCCACAGTGAATGTGCACAGTGTTGGATGACCCACATGAGTAGGAGGGCAGGCTGTGTCAGGGGACTGTAGTGGGCACACTGCTCCATGGTCCTGGAAGGAGCTGACTGTAACAGGAGCAACCGTCCCGGCACTATGCATATATCCCACTCATGCACATCATGTCTGAGGCCACAACATTGGTAATGCATGCTGCAAGTCTTTTCATTTGAACCCTCACACTCCTATGTTGAGACTCAGCATCAGTGCCAACAATTATGCACCCCTAAATGACTGAACAGGACAGGGCACAGGCAGACCACCCTCACACATGATGCTGAAAGCAGTGTGCACCTTGATAAACTGGCAGCCTAGATGACCATGTGCAATAGTGATAACACACAGACCAGGTAACACATGTCAAGGAGGGGAAGGGAGGAAGAACAGCACAGGTTGACTTGGGGGAACACGATATGCACTGCACATATATAGCCTGGCAGTGTATCCAGGCGACTGAGCAGCTACAAAAGCTGACGGCACACAACAAACACACATGTACCTACCCCCTTCCTGCTGCTGTAACTCCTGTATCCGCCTATCCAGGTCAGGGAAGGCCACCGCTAGGACACGCTTCATCTGGTGGGTCATGCGCCGGCGCCCAACATGCTTGCGAAGAGCCTCCTCCTTCAGCATGACCCGGGCGATCCTTCGGGTCCAGCACCGGATGTCCTGCCATCTCTTCCTCACTTGTGACAGGCACCGACTACGACCCTCCACCGATTGCACGGCCATGACGGCATCTTTCCCTTGTGGTAGGCGGTTACCTGTGTGGATGACAAAGTGGGACAACATCACTACACCTGCACCATGTCACAGAGACACACATTTGAACATCTTTGATTTGTTGAACAGGGCATAGTATGCTGGCAAGTAATAGCACCTTAGCCATAGGGACTTTTTCCACTGGGGACGCACCAATGCACTACATGGCATAGTAAGTACACAGGTGGCATGAGGGGTGCGAAACAATCCCTGATCATGGCACACACTGTGCATCCCAAGCAACACAAGGCTGATGGACAGCACCGCAAAGCAGTCACATGCCCCAGGCCACTGACGAAACCTCAGCAGAGTACACAGACACACACAGGCACACATCAATCACCTGCCATTGGCAACAGCGGATGCAAACCTCACTCTGCACATGTGCCACTTGCCAGGAGGGGGTCACAGGTGTGGGGCTAGCTCAGCAAGTCAGACACACAGCACGGCTTACTTCTCACATCAGATGGATTGAGCAGTTGCCTCCTCCATGCAGCTGTGGTTCAACACTCCACATAGACACTCACCCACATGACAAGAAACATTCACACACATCAATGTCCAGGGGGCGTACACATCATTTGGACACTCTCACCACTCTCACCACAGCTCCACTCTCACACACATCTGTGGGTGCTGTCACCTGTCACACCGGGGTGACCACTGAATCACCGCAGGACAATAGAACAAGAATGCCCAAGAGGATTAGGCTGGCTGAATGTGCCATGCACTATGCAGTGAATGTCACAGTAAGCACAATGCAAGTGAGGAGTGCACACATGAACTACATCAAGCCCTGCATGAGATACATAAGCCATCCACCCCCCCCCTGGGACCCACTCCAACCAACATTGCATGTCTGTCACACCTGGACTCAATGCCAGAAGTGACAGACACAAAAAAGGTGCACAGGCAAAGGTAGTGGAGTCAGCACTCACCTGCTCCCCTGGTCGACCATACAGCATGGGGTACCGTGGGAGGATCACATCCAGCAGGGCCTCGTTCTCCTCCTGGGTGAAAGGCTGGGCCCTCTCCACAGTCCTTGACATGGTGCCAGAGGGAGACAATACAGCAGCAGTGGTATCGACTGACATGTTGTGCAGGCAAGTGCCCTCCCATGGGTTCTGCTTGCCTTATATCTGCCTTGCTGGCCTATTTCATTTACAGGAGTACAGAGTGATTGGTCTGACTCATTTGCATCCTACGTTTCCTCCAATCCCTTTAAACATACACCAGTGACAGCCTTAGCATCTTTCGAATTTGCAGCATCATGTCAAGTCAACAACCACTTTGCAACAATGTATAATTTGGCCAACTGCTTTTTCCAGACCACATGATGTTAAATTTTGAACTTGAAACTCAGTATCCATGACAACCAGCAGGCATTTAGGCCCTAATACTTGTCCCTGATGTGTCCCCATTGTAATTCTGAAATCCCCACACAGGTACGGCGCGTTTCACATGTACCCCTAGGGCACCATCACTACAGTGATACGGGCCGTACTCACGCGTGTACGGGCCGTACATGCGTGAGTACGTGCCGTATCACTAGGGCCTACGGTACCCCCAACTATAGTGATAGGCACGTACTCACACGTGTACGGGCCGTACATGCGTGAGTACGTGCCGTATCACTCGGACCTACGGTACCCCAACTATAGTGATAGGCACGTACTCACGCGTGTACGGGCCGTACACGCGTGAGTATGTGCCGTATCACTAGGGCCTACGGTACCCCCAACTATAGTGATAGGCACGTACTCACGCGTGTACGGACCGTACACGCGTGAGTACGTGCCGTATCACTCGGACCTACGGTACCCCAACTATAGTGATAGGCACGTACTCACACGTGTACGGGCCGTACACGCATGAGTACGTGCCGTATCACTAGGGCCTATGGTACCCCAACTCTAGTGATAGGCACGTACTCACGCATGTACGGGCCATACACGCGTGAGTACGTGTCGTATCACTAGGGCCTACGGTACCCCAACTATAGTGATAGGCATGTACTCACGCGTGTACGGGCTGTACACGCGTGAGTACGTGCCGTATGACTAGGGCCTACGGTACCCCAACTCTAGTGATAGGCACGTACACACGCGTGTACGGGCCGTACACGCGTGAGTATGTGCCATATCACTAGGGCCTACGGTACCCCAAGTATAGTGATAGGCACGTACTCACACGTGTACGGGCCGTACACGTGTGAGTACGTGCCGTATCACTAGGGCCTACGGTACCCCAAGTATAGTGATAGGCACGTACTCACGCGTGTACGGCACGTACTCACGCGTGAGTATGTGCCGTATCACTCGGACCTACGGTACCCCAACTATAGTGATAGGCACGTACACACGCGTGTACGGTCCGTACACGCATGAGTACGTGCCGTATCACTAGGGCCTACGGTACCCCAACTCTAGTGATAGGCACATACTCACGCGTGTACGGGCCGTACACGCGGGAGTACGTGCCGTATCACTAGGGCCTACGTTACCCCAACTATAGTGATAGGCACGTACTCACGCGTGTACGGGCTGTACATGCGTGAGTACGTGCCGTATTACTAGGGCCTACGGTACCCCAACTCTAGTGATAGGCACGTACTCACGCTTGTACGGGCCGTACACGCGTGTGTACGTGCCGTATCACTAGGGCCTACGGTACCCCAAGATTAGTGATAGGCGCGTACTCACGCGTGTACGGGCCGTACACGCGTGAGTACGTGCCGTATCACTAGGGCCTACGGTACCCCAACTATAGTGATAGGCACGTACTCACGCGTGTACGGCACGTACTCACGCGTGAGTACGGCCCGTACACACGTCCTCAGAGCGTGTGTGCTGCGTTTCACAGCTTACACTGGTGATAGGAGGCACACACGAAAGGAATGGAGGTGTGAGACTCGCACAAGGCTGGACATCAAGTCATTGTCAGTGCAGTCCTTCATGTGCAGGGCCTAGGTGTGTCAGGCAGTGATGTGGCACATAAGCAAAAACAGAGAAACCTCTACCCTTACAATTTAAAGATGTACAATGTATCATATATAGAAAACAAACAGGGAATGACACCCAAATCAGGTTAAAGAGATATGGCATACAAGCACGTGGAAACACCAACAGATAGTGCAACTTTTTAGTTTATTTCATTTGTAAGTGTCACTTTTTATAATACAAAAATATAATTTGTTGATTTTTTTATACAAAGATGGTCACAATAGACAAAGAACAACGTACATTATTGTAAAATGTATGAATGGATAAAGATGTTAAACACACACAATAGATATCTGAGTTTTGTGCAAGAACAAAATATAACACAGTACAAAATACAACAGAAAACAGGTTCCCAAGTACAGGGGAAAATGTGAGGGAATGTTTTTTTTTTATCAAAGCTACAGACACTCAAATTCAGACAGTCCACATTCATACAACATTGCATAACTCATCCAACACCCGATCAAAAAAATTCTTAAAGACCCAACTAAAAGCAGTAACACCAATAGTCCCACAATATTATGATGATTATTCAAGATAGATGTTGAAAAACACTCATCTAGAGTGCATAATCAGTGGGAATAGAGAGGGCCCAACTAAACAAACGCCGACGCGCGTTTCGGTGAGACAACTCCAACTCAGGAGTACCACCTTCTTCAGGGCGATGTGGCACATGTCTCATCATGTTGTGGCACAATAGATGTGTGATGAGCTGTTTACACATGTCATGTGTGATGGGGCACTACGTGGCACACTTCCCCTTCACACTTTGCACATGTGTGCATGTAGGACACACGTGTCAAGCACTGCATCACTAGTATGGCACAGTCACCAACACCCGCAACTGTCCCCTGATGCCAGGTACACGGATAATTACACCTGACATGTGACTACCAGCGTGCCACGATGTGACTATGTCATGTGTGGGTCTGGTGGCTCAGTGGACTAATGCGTCTGCTGCAGGGGCCTGTGTTCGACCTCATGGTCACAGGTTCAAATCCCGGCGGGTCCACTCAGCCTTTCATCCATCTGAGGTCGATAAAATGAGTACCACTGAGTTGGGTAACAATAAACATCTGTTATTCAGCGCCAAGATACCCGTAGTGGTGAACGTGCGATTTACAAATACACGTGTTATGTTATGTTATGTGTTCCCATGAGCTTGCCGTTGGTGTTCCGTCAACTCCATCTGCTGTTGCAGCATCCAACATGTGTCTGTGTGCATATGTGCATGACACACATATACGCACACCATGCCACATGTGGACTCACACGTTACATGTGTCATGATGGTTGGAAGATGACTTCCTGATATGAGGCAATATCTGCGTTGTCTCAATGTCTGTGTCATCCGTTTTTGACATGTACCCCTTCATGGAAATGTGTGTTATCTGTCCTTTTTCATATGACATGTGACCTGTGTGTCTAGACTCCCGCCAGCTGTCTGTATGAGATAACATCCTTCAAATGCTGATATGTGGATGTCTGTCACTCATGTAATGTGTCTGGCTGGTCACTTACACTGGCACACAGGTATTTTAATGGCATGTCACGTCAACATTGCCATGCAACTATTGTGGCTGGCTCTTCGTTAGGAGTGTCACCTGGCTGGCCTACGTGTCCTGGATGTATTGCACAGACCAGACTCTGTATTAAGCAGATGTGTATTAGCTGTTGAACATGTGCTCTCCTCAGTGACATTGGTGTGGTAATGTACTCACTCTTCGTTATTCCTTCCAAATCTCTGCAGGGCACTGCCTCTCCCCAGACGAATGCCAGACCTGGATGCCATGCGTGAACATGACTGCATACGCAGATACCGCTTCTCGCAAGAGTTGATAGAGGACTTGACCCGCCGGCTTGAACCACACCTCCAACCACAACACAGGTATCCTACAGCTCTGACCCCCAAGATGAAGGTGATGGCAGCCCTACATTTTTTTGCCACTGGTACGTTTCAATGGACCATAGCTGATGTCGGTGGCATGACCCAGACAATGTTCAGCCGTGTCCTGCATGATGTTTTAGAAGCCATGTTGGTGCACCTGGATGAATTCATCCATTTTCCCACTCGTGAGCAGTTGGCAGGTGTCAAGGGTGAGTTCTATGCCCTGGGAGGGATGCCTCACGTAATTGGGGCCATTGATGGGACACTTGTGGCTTTGGTACCACCACAGGCACAGGAGGTAGCCTTTCGGAACCGCAAACATTATCACTCTATCAATGCCCTTGTGGTGTGTCTTGCTAACATGCTGATTTCCCATGTCTGCGCCCGTTTTCCAGGGTCCGCACACGATGCCTACAAAATGAGGTGTAGCAGGGTGCCAGAAATGATGCTGCAGCTGCACGCGGAACGAGCATGTCTTGTTGGTGGGTATACTCTGTTAGTCCTGTGTTTTGCGCTATCTTTGTATCTTACGCCATCTCCTCACCCACTTCTTCACATGATGTTTCCATGTAGGGGACTCTGGCTATCCCAACATGCCATGGCTGATGACGCCTCTCCGCAACCCCAGAACAGCCACAGAACACCGGTACAACGACACCCATGGGCAGACGAGGCGCGTGATTGAGAGGACGTTTGGAATCCTGAAGAGCAGATTCCGGTGCCTCCACAAGACCGGCGGCGCCCTTCCATATGCCCCGGTGAAGGTCTGCAAAATCTTCATTGTGTGCTGCATGCTGCACAAAATGGCAGTGGAGAAGGCCGTGCCACTCATCCTTGATCCGGATGAGAAGGATCATCCACCCGTGGAGGATGAAGGGCTTGGGCACAGGGCAAGTGAGGATGAGGATGAGGATGAGGACATCCGGAGTCAGCTTATCCGCAATTTCTTCTCATAATGGTGAGTCCCTGTGTCTGAGTGTGCACGCTTTGAGCCTTGTGTGGCATGTGTTGCAATGTGTGTGTCCAGCTGACTGTTTGCTAAGTGACTTGGAGGTGTGTTCTGATGTGTCATTCAAGTGATGATGTCATTCCACACATTTTAGCTGGGACACTAAATTTCGTAAGAGCATGGTGACAACATCATTCCTGTAGAGTACATGTACATGTCTGCGGATTACTAGCTCTTCGCTGACTTGTTGTGTGTCTGTCCTCCCCAGGTTCTTGCGGCTGTCGTCTGCTCATGTCATCATTGCCCTCCTGCTATTCCTCATGAGTATTGCAACGTGTGCTGGATCAGAGTTACATGCACAGACATGGTGAAAAGTCATTTTGGGTAAGGAGTGCAGCAAGGCATTTTGTGGGTGGTACGTGTTTGTGATATGTGGGGACTGCTCCCGTGCATGTTGTGTTACCATGCATACATGTCGACTCACCATGGGGCACATGACGTGTTGCATGGCTCCCATGAATTGATAGTCACCCTTCCTGACAGTCATCTGTAATGGTTTGTGGATTCTGATGAAGGCATCAATGTGTGTATAACGTCCCTCAGGAACATACGGGATGCTAATGGTGGACATAGTGTGGGACATTCCCATATGAGGCTCAATGGGGAATTGCAGACTCTCCGTGTGCAGCAAGGGGTGTTAGGCTCAACCCCTTCACTTGTGTGCCAGCTCAGTAGGATTTACCACATCTGTGTGTTGAAGGGGGTGTCCAGTGTAGGTCACACATGGTCAGCCAAATGACCTGTGAGTCTGTTCCAATTGATGCATTTCCCTTAGTGTGAGGCTGAGTAATAAAGGTGTCCGTCACACTCCAAGGTGCCTCATCTCTGTCAATGCAGGTCTCATGCCACTTTGCATGCGGCATATCTGGCATAGTTGGGGAAGATTATGCATAGGAGTCCATGTGTAGTTTACCAACATGCATGCAGTTGCTCATGGATTAGGCTCCCTATTGGGCATGAAGTACATGGTCGTGTATGTTTTTTGGCATGTTGGTCCACACAATGGGCCATCAACACCTGTTGAGGGTGTGTCTCCTGTGCGCAGGTCGGCCTTCAGTTTCCTGATCCGGTGTCATGCTTCTTTGGTGATTGTGCATGCATTGTCTCTGGGTGTGCCATGTGACACTGGACACTCCTTACTTTACACACGCGCCTGTTGCAGTTGTCCTTCTGACATCATAGTCTTTGTGTGCAAATTCTGGCATTTGGCAAGGAGATGCCGCCTGCTGCTGCGGCCCCTGCAGCAAGGGCCCACAGAGTATCCAGATTTGGCAACACACACGCCTCCAAGATGCTCCTCACTTCCTCCCTCCACCCATTCATTTGGCTGTCCTCAGCTTGTCTATGCCACTGTTGCCGCCACGCGGTGCCAAAGGCTGGACCATCAGCACATGCAAGGTGCACATTGCACCAACATCCTGTCCTTGCATAACCCACATCACACTACAGTCTGATGTGGCAGCCACACTCCGAGCTATGTCCATCCGCACATCTAACGCCTGCTGTCAGACATACCCTGGGCACACACACGACACCTTTGCATGCTGAGTGTGCAACTCCAACTGCCTACACTGCGCTGCCCCGCCTTCCAGGCCCTGTCACACCAACCAGGTCACGTCCATAATACTCCCCACCGGCTCTGTAGCCCAGCAAAGGCATGGGAGTGGGACTCAAGGCTTCAGAATGTAGTATGGTGTAATTGTCTGGGACATGGCACAGGTATCATCTCTCTGCATGTCAATCTACAGAGTGTCCAGGACCCCCCTCTCCACCATCACATGCGCACAGCACCTCATCATCAGCTCGTATGCCATTGACAGCCAGGTGCTCCTCACCCCCAACAAAGACACAGACATTGACAGTTCCATCATTCAAGTATGCATGAGATCCATTGATGAATGGCTGAACACAAGCCACCTGAGGCTGGACTTGTACAGGACTGAGGTGATCATCTGAGAATTGTCCCCTTCCAGCTGGGTTAAGTGCTTGTGTCCCACCCGCAAGAGCCCTGCACAAGCACCCAGTGGCCACACACACAAGATGGTGTGCCTCATGTTTGGCTCGCTCACATTTGCCATGCTAGTCCACAGCATCTGTACCTCATGCTCCAACGCCCTCTGCATTATGCACATGATCCACAGATAGATCCACTCTAAGAAAAGACAGGCCATCCCCCAGGTCCATGACAACATCCGTGTCAAATACTGCCCTGCCCTCTACAGAGCAAGTACATCCAAACTCCCAGGAAACTTGTCCACATCCAGGGTGCATCTGCACACCTCAGCTTCAACACCCTGCGCCACAGCCACCTCACCGTCCACCATAGATAGCTGCAATGGATCACTGTCTGCTGCAGGATGACCTCCACACTCCCCACCCACACTCATGAGGCAGTCCACAACCCCGACCCCAAACCAACCTTGTACGTCTGTCATCCTAGATCCCGTTGGGCCATCTCCGTGCATCCAACCTTGCCCTGGCCACCGTTCTTCACATCCACCGTACTCCAGCATACGGGACATTGTTCTCCCACCTGGCCACACATACCTGGGACTCCCTCCCCGGGAACCTCCACATGAGCCATGACCTCTACGCCTTGATGATAATCTCCCAAATAGGTCTGTCCGCACAGTTTAGCAAGCCCCCCCTCAGCAGCCAGAGGCCATCACAGGTGAGTGTTGTGCTCCATGCCTACATTGAATGATACCTTGTGACCCATGTGTGTCCTGTACCAGACTCTGATCCCAGGGTATGGATGGCTGGAGTTAGTTCAACACTCAGGCATAGTTTGACATTTCCACACACATATGTTGTTGAATAATGCAAAATGACTGGAACGTCTCATGACCAAAGTAATATATTTATTTGCAGTGGGGTACGTGTTTTGGTAGAGGGAATTAGGTGCTCTACCGGGGGAATAGAATCCAAAGTTCACAGGGGGAGATGGTATCCTTGGCATTGGAAGTCATCAGAGTCCAGGGCACAGTGTTGGTCATCATTGGTCAGACTGTGACCAGCAAGTCCATGTGGCAGAGAATGTCATTGGATGAGGTGCTGCTGTTGCGCCAGAGGGCCAGGTGCCAGGCCAGGTGACCTGGGAGATGTGGATGGTCCGCTGACTCTCACGGTCTTTTCCGTGGACGACCCACCTTCCTCCGGGGATCCTCAGATGCAGGCCTTGACAATGTTTGGGACGCTCCGTCAGACGAATCCTCCTCCTCCCTCCCTGTGTCTGGTGCTGGTCTACGCCTGGTGGCACAGGGAGGGTTGCCCATGCTTTGGGCGATCTGACGGAGTGATTGGCTCATGTCCCTGTGCACCGCCAGGAGCTCAGCCAGTCTTGCCTCCATCCGTCCTTGGTGTTGTTGATGACTGGCATGATGCTCGACCTGCAGGTTCTTAATCTCATCGAGGGTCCCCTGCATCTCTGAGAGTCTCGACACGACCTGGTTGATGCCTCTGGTTTCACGCCGGTATGTGTCCATGATGTTGCGTATGTGTGATATACCGGTGTCCTGAGCTGGCTGTCCAGGTTCGCTCCTCCGCCTGCCTCCACTCCCACCACCCCTGCCCACTTGAGCCTGGCCTGCCCTTGTGGGCACATCGGGTCTACGGGACCCCTGAGGGATGGCATTTGCAGGGTTGCCTGCCTCCTCCTGGGTCTCCGGAGAACCTTGTCCCTCCTGGTCAGACTGGCTCTGTTGTTCAGTGTGAGCAGGGCTCCTGGGTGTGTCCTGGGATGTGGCAGGAATGGGGGTGGTGGTTGGCACAGATGTACCTGACGCAGGTGCTGCAGGGGCTTGGGCACCAGAGGGTCCAGGTTGGTCGGGGTCATCCACGGAGTGGTGAGAGTCGTCGCTGCCGGTGGGATCGTCTTCACGCGGAGCTTGGGACTGTGATTCTTCCCCCCCAGTGTTGGGGGGAGATCGACGACATTGCCATGTGTGTGAGAGAGAGACAATGTTAATGGTGTTTCATGCAACATCTATGTTTCATACATATTCAAGGTGACACAGTTCCTCCAGGTAGTTGGATGTGCCTAGCATTCCTCTCAATGTCCACTTGGGGATGCGTATGTTGCGGGGGACAGATTGGGATGTTCTCCTGAGTGTTTGACCTGTAGATTGTTGGCTATGATGCTTAGTTGGCTATGGATTGGTCTTGTTGTGTCACATGTCCATTGTGGGAGTGTGTAAATCCGTTGCCTGCCCCGGGGGTGTGTGCTTGTGTTAGGGGGGGGGTGTGACCGGGCCTGCTGTTGTGTGTAGTGTGAGTTGTCATTGGGTCTCCCAGGTGATGTGTCTGTCCCCTCATGGTGCATGCTGGCATGACAGTGAGTGTGAGTTCCTGTGCTAGATACCTGTGCTTGTGGAGTTGGTGTTTGAGTGTACAGTGGTCCCAGGAGGGCCTTGTGCTGCATACAGCAGGGCCAGGTGTCAGCTACCTTGTCAGTACTTTGCCAGTCCCTGTGCATTGTGCATGGTTATGTACCTATGCCATATGGGCTGAGGGCATTGGTGTCTGCGTCTCATTTTCACAATGTGTTGTGTTGGGCCCACCCTCCCAGCCTCCCGGACATCCAGTGTTGTGTTTGTGGTTGTTGTAGCCTTGGACATGGCCTTGCCTTGATTTGTGAAGGGTGCATGGAGACGTTAGTGGCATGAGCGTGCCATCACCTTCTCCTCCCAGGGATGGTAGTGTACGGGTCTGCGGGGCGGCCCACCTTCAGTGATGTTACTCTGGGCATATTCTTTGTTCATTTTCCTCTTGACCGCCCTGCGCAGATCGTACCACCTGGCTTGGCATTCATGCCTGGTCCTTCGAATGGGTGCAACAGCATTCACCTTATCGACAATCCTCTGCCACATGGCAGATTTTTCAGCTATGCTGGTCTGTCTGACCAATGTTCCAAACAGCTGTGGCTCGACTCTGATGACTTCGTTGACAAGGAGGTCCAGCTCCGCCGTTGTGAACTTTGGATTCTTGTCTGTGGGCATGGTGTGGGGTGTGGGTGTGGATGGTTGTGGGTGTGTGGGTGTGAATGTGACGGTGTGTGTGGGAATGTGAAGAGGGGGATGTTTGTGAAGGAGGTTGTGTGAAGGTGTGTGAGTGAAGGTGTAGTGAAGGTATCAGTAATGTAGAGTTGTTTCTCTGTGGGGTCTGGCAGCAGTGGGTCTGTTGCAAAGGCTCATGGGTTGTGTGTGTGGGCCCTTTTTATTGGTCCATTTTTGGGTGTGGCTGTGTTTGAATTTTGGTGGGTGTGTTATAAGAGGTGGTTGTGATTTGGTCCTCTGTTTGCCTGTTTGGATGTGCCAGGTCAATCATTGAGATGTATTTTGTCATGTAGACGTGTTTTGTGGTGTTGTGCGAGTCGAATTGACCCTCCTTCTGCTGTTTTACAGTGTCCTGGTTCTGTAAGAGTATTTTTCGCGTAGGTACGGTCCGTACATACGCGATGGTGGGTGAGGGTGCTGCGGTACGGTGTTGGAGTGCGGCGCGTACATGCGGTGGGGGTACGGTGCGTACACGTGCGGGCCTGGGGTACGGCGCGTACACGCGGAGGTACGGCGCGTACATGCGGGGGTAAGGCACGTACATAGGGGGGGTACGGCGCGTACAGGTGCGGGCCTGGGGTACGGCGCGTACATGCAGAGGTACGGCGCCCACATGCGGGGGTACGGCGCGTACATGGGGGGGAGGCGCGTACATGGGGGGTACAGCGTGTACATGGGGGGTACGGCGTGTACATGGGGGGGTACGGCGCGTACATGGGGGGTATGGCGCGTACAGTTGCGGGGCTGAGGTACAGTGCGGACAGGGGGGTAAGGCGTGTACATGGGGGGGTATGGGGCGTACATACAGGGGTACGACACGTATATGCGGAGGTACGGCGCGTACATGGGGGTACGGCACGTACATGGGGGGTACGGCGCGTACAGTTACAGGGCTGGGGTACAGTGCGGACAGGGGGGTTAAGGCATGTACATGGGGGGGTAAGGCGCGTACATGCGGGGGTACGGCGCGTACATGCGGAGTTACGGCGCGTACATGGGGGGTACGGTGCATACATGGGGGGTACGGCGCGTACAGTTGCGGGGCTGAGGTACAGTGCGGACAGGGTGGTGTACGGTGCTGACATATTTGGGGGTGGGGGGCTGTACGGCTCATACACGGGCATAAATTTACCCGTGTACATGTGTGCTACTGTGTTGGCTTCGTACGGGCTATTTTACGTGCGATTGTGTATTCGGACGGACGGTCGGGATCGTACTTGCGAGCTCGGACTTGTGTTTTACGATTTGCACGTACAAATGTCCGGCTCACTCTCATACACTTTTCCCGACGATATTTGGACGTAAACACTTTCCGACGCACTCTCGTACACTTTTCCCAACGCTATTCGTAGTTATTTTTCACGTACGAATCGTTCTTGGCCGTTTGTACGGTACTTGTACGACTCGTACGTAAAAAAATACGGATACGGGTTGTACGCAAATTATTTTTAACGGATCGGAATCGGCACCTAAATAATTAAAAATATTAATTATTTTTAAAGATTAAGTTAATATATATAATAAAAAATACAAATGCATGTTTATTTTTTTTACATTACATTGATTATTTATCAATTTTAACGTTTTTTAATTATGTTTAAGTATGTTTTACTTCATTATATTTATTATTTAATTAATTTTATATTACTTTTAAGACATTTAAAAAAGTCGATATTTTAGAAAACTATATTATTTACAACGATATTTAGGATTCGATATTTTTGTACTTACCTGTTTGTAGATAGGAATTCGATATTCTGTCACTCGATATTTTCTCATCGATATTCTGCTCCTCGATGTTCTGTCAGTGATCTGTCTGAAATATATACAAGCTCCGGCCGAGGCGCTATTGGTGCAGTCTACCAGAAATTTTTCGCAATTGTTTGCTATGACAGCCTGCAGATTGCTACCAAACTAAGCCGGAGCCTTAAAACTGATATAACAGTCAAGGAAA
This sequence comes from Triturus cristatus, assembly GCF_964204655.1. NCBI lineage: Eukaryota > Metazoa > Chordata > Amphibia > Caudata > Salamandridae > Triturus > Triturus cristatus. Next base: position 377,509,017 of record NC_140590.1, on the reverse strand, counting down.
TACAGGAGACAATGGGTACCCTAGACCGAGTACTAGCCTCTGTCAATTTGAAATTACAACAGTATCAGACAGTCTTTATGCTGTACTATACACCGGAGCTTATCTCCAAGTGGGTAACATCTCAACCCTCGGTCAAATCATCTTGCCCAAAATATCAAGTGTTTGCTGCAGACTTAAGGCACATATTTAATGACTGCCCGAGGCGTAACATATTTTGCAGTGATGTTTCTTCAATTCTCATACTACACCTTGGCCGTAATTTTCAGCTCACTGGAAAGGAAATATTCCTTGGGATTAAGGGGCCGATTCCGATCTGGGTCGGAAAGCACTTCGACCGAGCTGGATCCGGAGTGTTTTCCGACCGAGCCGGAGTCCTGCAGTCCGACCGAGCGAGTACGATGCGGCCGTATGCTGCCGGAATCGGTTCGGTCGGACTCCCATAGAAGTCAATGGGAGCCGGTCGTACGACGCGTACATGGGCTCCCATTGACTGAATGGGTATGTCGCGGACAAGTGCGCCCCCTACAGTGAGTACACGTCAGTGCCATCCACACCGTACATGCCTGTGTTGGGGAGACCCATGGGTCTCCCCCTGTGTCCGAATCGTACGGCTGCGGGTGACAGGGGGTCTGACGCGGACCCCCAAAGGCAACCACCCGGACGATTTGCGAGCGGGACTCTCTGGCTCGCACAGGCTGTCCGACGTGTGCATCGTACTGGCTCGGTCGTGAATCGCATCCATTGCACGCCACGGTTAGCTTACGACCGAGACGTACGGAGCGGTTTGGACTCGGAAACGAGTCGGTCGGTGAATTTCATGTAGCTTGCATCGTACTTGCTCGCTCGTACAGCTGTACGAGTCGGGCGGAAAACACGCGTACGGCACGTAGTTTTTCCGGCCGGATCGCATTCGGTGCACTTCCGACCCGGATCGGAATCGGCCCCTTAATGTGAGGTAGCTAGTCATGAGAATTTATTAGCCACTATTATCATTGCATGTGCCCGTTTATGCATTGCCAGAGCCTGGATTAATAATACTAGCCCAAATGTTAACAAAGTTTGGGCTATACTTAGATAGGTGTATGAGTTGGAACTGGCTCTAGGTAAGGCCAGAGGCCCCAGTCCTTCGTTAAAATTTAAAAGGATCTGGTCTAGTATCCAATGGGATTAACGTTGCATTGTCACTTTATCCTATGCATTTTGCCGTTGTTCCCCCTTAATCCTAATCCAGCTGCTGTTTTTCTGTTTCTTGTCTATTTTCGTCTCCCGATTTACTGTATTTCCTTTTTTTTTCTTCATCTCTTCTGGCTATATTGGAGTAACTTATTGATTTAGAATCATGTGATGGTTTCTAATGTGTATGAAATGTATGTTTTTCTTTGTTTCTTCAGTTTTGCACTTTGTAATACTAATGGCTGTTGAAGAAAAAAAAAAGAACAAGAGATTACCGGATTTTAAAGGGAGGAATAGATGGATAGATGGTGAGAAGGATGGCTGGATCATGGATGGAGGGAAAGATGGACCATGGATTTATGCATGTGTATAGATGGACTGAGTTATGAATTGGGAGAAGGCCAGATGGATGGATGTGTGGGTGATTTTGTGGATTGATGAATAGATAAAAGGAATAATGGATTGATAAAAGGAATGATGAATAGCTAAAAGGAAGGAAGAATGGAGAAAAGGAAGGAAGGTTGAAGAGAAAGAAATAAGAAGAAAAACAAAGAAGGCTGGATTAGAGGAAGAAGAAAGGATAGATAAGAGAAGGAAGGACTAAGCAGAAAAAATGATGGCGAGCAGGAAATAATGAAAGAACTATCATAGGAGAAAGGATAGAGAGAAGGAAGGACATTGAGATGGAAAAGTAAGAAAGAATAATGGTGAGAAGGAAAAAGGGTTGAAATGATGATGAAAAATAGATAGATAGGAAGAGAGAAAAAATGAAAGAAAGGTGAAAAAGAATGAATAGACAGAAGGAAGGATTGAAATAAAATTAAAGATATGGTGGAAACACAGAACAAAATAAAAGAAAAGAGATGAAGGAAATGAAAATACAAAGATGGAAGAAAATTGAAAGTAAAAATGAATTATCTCCAACCTCTCCTGTGAGACAAGAATTGTATCCACATTTGTCCTCACATTATGGGGTCGATTCCGATACCGGGTCGGACAGCTCTCCAAGAGCTGTCCGTAGCCTTACCGTGCGACCGACACGTACCCGTAGCCGGTCCGTCCTGCAGAGGAAGTACGATGCGCATAGCTGCCAAAAACACGACCAACACATAGGCTGTGATTCAAGCTCCATTCTCCGTCTGAGCCGTAACTCCTAACGCTGAACCAAGTCGCCCAGAAACAGTATCCATAGCAGTTTCCGGCATGACAAGTACGATGCGTACTTTCTACGCGCCAGACGGGTCGCCACGTACGGGACGTCATAGCATCCGGAAAACAAGCATATCAGCTACGATTCGCGCCACAACTCAATCCACGGCTACGAGACGGACCAGCTTGCAACGGGTACGAGACGGAGCAACAAGCAGCGTGTACGACACGAACACATCATGAATCCCATCGCGCAGGACATACCAGTACTCTACATCTATCACCGGCTCAGGAACCAACGCCGACGGCGGTAAGTCAGACACCTACCACATAAACAAACGGCACGTACCCGCAAAATGGTACACACACACAGGGGATCCACATCCTGGCCACTAACAACAGGCCACCATAGGGGTTGCATGGCCAGCACCACTAACACCCCCACCCGCAGGGCTTATGTTCCCCAGCACCCCTGCCACCCCCAGCCATAGGGCACCTGTTGCCCATCACCCCTGCCACCCCCACTCATAGGGGACCTGGTGCCCATCACTACTGCCACCCCCACCCCCAGGGGACCTGTTGCCCATCACCCCTGCCACCCCCACTCATAGGGCTTATGTTGCCCAGCACTACTGCCACCCCCACCCCTAGGGGACCTGTTGCCCATCACCCCTGCCACCCCCACTCATAGGGCTTATGTTGCCCAGCACTACTGCAACCCCCACCCCTAGGGGACCTGTTGCCCAGCACTACTGCCACCCCCACCCCTAGGTGACCTATTGCCTATCACCCCTGCCACCCCCACTCATAGGTCTTATGTTGCCCAGCACTACTGCCACCCCCACCCCTAGGGGACCTTTTGCCCAGCACTATTGCCACCCCCACCCCTAGGGGACCTGTTGCCCATCACCCCTGCCACCCCCACTCATAGGGCTTATGTTGCCCATCACCCCTACCACCCCCACTCATAGGGGACCTGCTGCCCATCACTACTGCCACCCCCACCCCTAGGGGGCCTGTTGCTCATCACCCCTGCCACCCCCACTCATAGGGATTATGTTGCCCAGCACTACTGCCACCCCCACCCCTAGGGGACCTGTTGCCCAGCACCCCTGCCACCCCCACTCATAGGGCTTATGTTGCCCATCAACCCTGCCACCTCCACTCATAGGGGACATGTTGCCCATCACTACTGCCACCCCCACTCATAGGGGACCTGTTGCACATCACCCCTGCCACCCCCACTCATAGGGGACCTGTTGCCCATCACTACTGCCACCCCCACTCATAGGGGACCTGGTGCCCATCACTACTGCCACCCCCACCCCTAGGGGACCTGTTGCCCATCACCCCTGCCACCCCCACTCATAGGGCTTATGTTGCCCAGCACTACTGCCACCCCCACCCGTAGAGGACCTGTTGCCCATCACCCCTGCCACCCCCACTCATAGGGCTTATGTTGCACATCACCCCTAACACCCCCACTCATAAGGGACCTGTTGCCCATCACTACTGCCACCCCCACTCATAGGGGACCTGTTGCCCATCACCCTTGCCACTCCCAGCCATAGGGCTAATGTTGCCCATCACCCCTGCCACCCCCACCCCTAGGGGACCTGTTGTCCAAGCCACACCCACCCCTAGGGGACCTGTTGCCCATCACCCCTGCCTCCCCCACTCATAGGATGGGTGATGCACCACACATCCATCATACTCCAACATTAGGTATTTCAGCAAAATACATCCCCCCTAACATCATGACAACAGTGTGTAGTCTGTGACAAATTCCTACAACAGTGATTATGACTTCGAACATACAATGTAACAACAGCACATATGTGACCAACAAATGAGTGTGTCCTACACAAGGCAAGCATCACCATAGCACTGTGGCAATGTAAAAAGAACACCCCCTCACTAAGTAGAACAGAAGTTAAGTGTGGTCTTCCAAACTGCAGCAGATGTTGAGCATTGTGGTGATGGGGTCTAAAACCCCCTCATCACAGTGACCAAAAGGTAAGTGTCATCATGGTCAAAGCTGCAAATGACAAACAACATGTATGATCCCTGCTCCCAACACATTAAACACTTTTGTGGCAAACTAGTGGTTGTGTCCCATTCCCACAGAGATGTGGTGAGGCTAACAGTGCTGTGAAAACCTAACAAACTCTCGGCCATGTGCAGACAAGCACCACACATGGGGGCTGACAATGCATACAGTGTACAGTGACACAAGAGCAGAAGTGACCATCACCAAGCATACACACATCTCGAAAATAGACACACTAATCAAAACAACCTGTGTAGACTGTAGGTGTCAGCTCACAAACTCCCATTCCATGCCAGCAATGGCACCTAACAACCAGGATGAATGTGCACAATGACGTGATATGACTCACAGGGACAGCAGGGAAAATCACAGAAAATCACAGAAACGGCATCCAGACAAAGGCCCACAACAGCAATACCAATGCACTGATGCAGATGCACAAACACAAACAGGCAACCTCACACTGCACATCTGACACAGCATGTGTGTGTGTGTGTGTCATAGTATCCCCAGGCAACTACACAACACATGAGGGGGGCTGAACCACAGTGACACATATGTAGACACAGTGTCATACAAAAGTAAACCATCATTGGGACACCCTTAGTGGGCAATCAGGCATTGTGAGATGAGAGGGAGCACAAAAGACACATGTGACACAAGCTGGAATGAACACAAACTAACACAGCAAGAGACTGACACAACACAACAGCACTGCCCCCAGGGACCAGACATTGGGGTGACACAAGCATGCATGACACCTCCACTGTGATGACAAAGGCAGACAACTGGGAAACCCAGACATGTGTCCTGTGCCACAAACGCACATCACACATACACAAACACAAATCACTCAGCATGGCCCCTCATCCATGGACAAACTGGAGCTAGGGGACCATCCATGCAAACATTTACATCAGTCCAGCCTCAACACCACACACCCTGAACTGCAACAATGTGCATCTGTGAAGCCCACATGGACAGGTGACATTGCACATGCACCCTTGACAAACACAGGAATGTTGGGAGGAACTAAAGTGCACAGACACATCACACAAGGACAGTTTACAACCCCGGGGGAATGACAGACATACTGCAAAGTATGCGGTACATGGCCATGACTTTAAAGCTCACGTAACCTTCAGAATACCTGCCACAGTCCCAGGACAATGCAGAAGCCAAGGAGAACCACAAGGCACACATGCTGACACCTGCCAACATTGCAGCCATGAACCCGACAAGTGGGAGCAGTCACACACACATACAAATGTGTCAATCCCTGAAATGTACCACCTAGGGACAACTACATGATTTTGCAAATAAACAAGTGCCTTGGGGAACCCTTACTGTGTCCCATCTGTGTCTGACAACATCATCACCACACAGAACTGACAAATCCCAATGATGATAAACCAATTAACAGTAGTGTGTCATGCACCCACACATCTGGTAACCCATGGCAAAGTAGTGGGATGAACCCAGTACCACTCAGCAAGCATCAACAACAGGAACATATCAAGGGAACACTGCCTGTGTATGAACAGGGATGTGGACACACACACATGCTCATTCAACACACACCATGGGCCCAGGCTATGTCACGGGACAACACACTTACTTGAGGGGACCCAACTCCTGTGGAATCCCAGCTGTGCCAAACATATTCACAGCACCTCTCACTCATGTCTGCAGAACACTTGGTCAGTCAGCCATCAGTTACCACACAATGAAGGCTCTGGTCACAACAGCCTGGGTACGTGAGTCTCCCCTAAGTCATCTGCACATACTCAAAACATATGTCTAGCAAGTTGCACAGAGGACCCAGTTGCTCCTATACCAATGATGCCCACACCTGTAGGTCCAGTGGTGATACGCACAAAGTTTGTGGAATTGACAAATTGGACAATGGAAAGCACATCATATGTGCATGGGTGCAAGCCAGAGATGTGACCATGCAAATGAAATGTTCACAGAGATGTCCACAAATAGTTGATCATGACACACCCAGGTAGCTGCAAAGGATGACATGGATACCCACCAGAATAGGATACATATCTCATGGACCACATGGAGTACCTCACAGCAACACATCAGAATTCAACATTGGAAACCAAGCATTACAGGTGCAAGAGCATGTTAAACATCATCAACATAATGTACAGCTAAATCAAGTTCACAGGGATAAAGAAAAAAGCTTTATTCAGCATATTAAAAGTTAAATGTCCGTTCAAACAAAAGTCCAATGGCTAGTCCATGTCCAAATGCCAAGGAGTGAACTAGAGTGACAACTGTCACACGTTGCTTGCCTGAACTGCTAAGGACCGGGGTCATCCCCTTGGAGGGGCATACATGGGGGCAGGCCAGGCACCGCAGGGACAGGATCAGGGCGCAGCAGAAGGAGGCAGTGAAGAGGTGGTGGATGCAGGCGAGACACTTGCAACTGCAGTGGGGCTGACTGAAGTGGTGGGTGCTGTCACAACTGTGGGGCACAAGTCAGATGGGGTGGGTGCCAGCACAACTCCAGTGGGCAGGTCAGATGGAGTGGATTGGGTCCCCACTGCAGTGCCCAAGTCAGACGGGTGGTTGTGGACTCCACTGCAGTGCCTACATCCATGGGAGCAGAATGGGGGGCAGGTGAGGTCGGCAGGACGGGGGGTGGACATGGTCCCCACATCAGTGGCACTAACCGTCTGACCAGGTGTGGAGGAGCAAGTGGTAGGGGGGATGGCCTTAGCATTTTGGGGATGGTGTATCTGTGGGTGGGGGAACCCGGGGCAGGGAGTGGCGGGTGAACCTCTGGAGTGGTGGCCTGGGGGATGGAGGACAGAGACTTTGCCTTGGAGCTGCGTGGTGGCGGGGGGGGGGGTCTTGCTCTTCCGGCTCCGGGGGGACTTGCGGGTGGGGGTCTCAGTCTGACTGTGCATGGGGGAGGGTGTCCGGGTATGAGGGGCACTCCCCTCTGTGTGTGGGGACTTCCTCTTCCCCTTGTAATCAGGATCTTCTGGGTCGGTGGGAAAGAGGCCAAGGTCACAGAGGAAGAGCTTCTGGGGAGATGGGGTTGCAGGTGATGCAAGGGAAGGGGGCTGGGAGGGAGAGGTCTCGGAGGCTTGCGGAGTGGATGTGGATGACTTTGTGCGTATGTCAGCAAACCAGCCCCTGTGAGTGTGGTATCAGTCCCCTGTGCTTGCTTGTGTGCACGTCTAGACCTTGGTTTGGGTGTTTGTGTGCTTGGGACAGGTTGGCTGCTAGGAATCGTGGGTGGTACAGGGGTAGGAGGGGTGCGGGACTGTTGGAGGAGGGACACTGCTGCCATCAGGGAGGAGGCCATGGACTGATTGGTCCTCTGTAGGGCAGACATGCCCGAGGAAATGCCCTCCATGAACGACACCAGTTGTGTCAACAGACTTTTGTGTGCATGGAGGACCGTCAGCATCGACGTCTTCCCTACATGGATCTGTCTAAGTAAGTCCACAGACTCCTCACTCAGGGCAGCAGGGGACACAGGGTCAGGGGGTGCGATGCCTGGCACAAAGGAGACATGCTCACGAACACGGGAGCCTACAGGGACCTCTGGGATGGGAGCCGATGGGAGGGTGGAGGTGGTGGCGGGGACAGCCTCACTAGCTGGGGTTTGGTGGCTGCTGACACCCGCCTCCACAAGGGAGTCATCCTCAGAGCTGCTGTGGCCCTCAGCTGGGGGGGATGGTGCTGACGACTCCTCTGTGTGGCTCCACTCGCCCTCCGTGCCACTGGGTCCACCTGACTCCTCTCCTTCTGTCCCTGTCAGGCTCTGTGCCTCCTCCTGGTTCATGGAGCTGTCTCCTCCTGTGGCAGTGGATGTATCTGGATATGAATAGGAAGTAAGAGAACAACATCAGTCACCTGCACTGACTGCACACACCACAGTGAGTTCATCACATCACAGGGCAAGCCCTGGCATCATCAGCTGAACACAGCTCAAAGTGCCAACACTGTTTAGAATAAGCCAATTGTCATTCTTAACCTCAACCATGGCACACATATCCCTCCTTGACTTTCACACATATGTCTGTTGCATGTTGGATGCTAACACCCCAATGTGCCGACATGCAACACCCACACATCAGTTGGACATGCAAGTGAACATGTAGGAGTATGTCACTATACACACAGCACATCTCTTGCCACTGACTCAGTACAGGTGTCCGGATGAAGGGATGGGCAGAGACTCATTTCACATGCTTGTGATGCATGCCAGCAACACACACTATGATGTTCTCATGACCTGATGGGCAATGCCACAATGGGGTTCATGGTGCACACTTGAATACAATGCAGGATCACCCATAGCAAGTTAAATGCCATGACACTGGGATGGCCAGAAAGTCAGTCAACACTGTCTCCTGTCACAGGGGCAGGGCATCCAGACAACAACAATATGCACTGACTCACAATCCTAGCTCAGGGCTAAAGCTAACTCTGTAGATGACCGGCGCACTTGCCCATCCCCTGCAAACAACATATACAGGACCCAGAAGACCCCACATCATGCAAATCAGACATATGAGTCTCTGCAAACACAACTCCCTGTACATTAACACATCACAGTCTGCCATGCATGTAACCCAGCTGCATGAAGGACACAGTTGCACACCATTGTGCGCTGTCAGATAATCACACACCTATATGTCACACAGGTCTTGTCTCTCACAGTGACATCTCAGATGTCATGCTGACCCTCTGAATCATGGACACCCCAGTTGTACGTAATAACAAGCCACACCCTAATGACACAGAGGCAGACACCTGAGAGCACATGCCACTAAGCACAACCTGTTATTTGATACACAGGAGTGGGATTACAGAGTGCACTTGAAGGTATCTTTATGGCTTTATGAAGAATCACAGTCACTCTCGGAACTACTCTGGAACACTGCACCAGGTTCAGGTTTCCAGCCTTACTTCCAGGGGTGACTGGTGTTCATGGGCAAAAGGGGGCAGCCCTGCTACCCTCAGGAAAGAGGCAAGAACAGGGAAATAAAGAGAGCAGCTGAAAATAAATTACTGCTCTGAGGTGGTGTGCTGAATTTCCTGGGTGAACTCTAGTGAACTTTGCAGATGTCCTACTGCGCAAGCGCCAGCTGGGTGAGGTTTTTTCCACCTGAAGGCACAAGCTTCATCAGTGACATTACATGAGAGGGAGTGCCGAATCATATTGCCATGGATCCAGTTGCTTTTGGGGCGCAGGAACAGTGGCCCAGGGAGGAGTTACAAAACCCCATGCACTTAGTAGCGGCTGATGTAAGATAAATGTGGTGAGGCGGGATGGGCAGTGTGGGGGGAAACCCGGGGGGGGTGGGATCACGGAGGAGAGGGCAGCGCGAGGGGGCTGAAATAATTTCCCAAAAATTAAACTTACCTGCTTGTCTTCTGTCCAATGCACTTCTCCCGGGGCTTCTCCTTTTAGCACAGGCTGAAGCTCCCAGCTTCCCCTACGGCCATTCCCAATGCTGGTCACACTATGAGAGCAGCGTAGGGATTGGGCTGAGCACACTGGTTTTGCGCTCCATCGGGACATTAGAGCCCGTGCCTACTGATCTCTCCACCCAATATTACAGCGGGATTGGAGAGATGTCAGTGTGCATGACAGTTTGGCCGACCTGAGCAGGACGGCCAAACCCTCATGCGCCCCTACAGCAGGACCCACCACTCCTCCTACTCTGCTGCAATGCTGTTGCCCCACCCTCCAAGACTCAGCCGCAGGACGAAAAATAAAATGATCTTCATTAAGATCATTTTATTTTTCATTTGCCTCTGCAGGCAGTGGGCCGGCGCTCCTCCGCCCTTGCGCAGGAGCCGACCCTGCATGCACTTAAATGACTAGAGGTGTGGCAGGCCTATGAGAACAAGGAGGGAGTGGGTGGCAACAATTTGTTGAATATCAAAGAGGGACAGGCTGTAGGAGGAGTGCAGGAGGCTGCTCTTTTAGCACTAACACGAGTTTAGTACTGCATTTGGTTTCACTTTGAAAAAAAACATTATGGAGCTGAGCACACAGAGTGCTCCTTATCTCCACTGACTGTCGAGGCCCGAAAGAAGGAAGGAATCAGCTGCGGACAACAATTGCACTAGTGAACTAAGAGGTAAGTTTGCACTTAAGCCTCTGCATCAGGGACATCGTCACCTCCCACCCCCCTACCTGCTTTAAAAGCTACAGATGCAGTGGGGTTCTTGATGGGCCTCTTCTGTCTGCAGCTTGGCAGAAAAAGGATCATAATGAACCTGGGAGGGTGAGTGAGTGAAAGGAAGGAAGTATGGGTGGATGGATTGATGGATCAATGGATGGATGAAATGGTGAATGGATAGATGCATGAATGAATGAGTGAAAGGATGGGTGTAAGAATGGAAGAGTAATAGGGAGAGAGGGTGTATGAGTGAAAAGGAAGATGGATGGATGGACAGGTGAAAGGGTGAATCAATGGAGGAGTGAAAGGATAGCTCAATGGATGATGAGAGAAAGGATAGATGGAAGAATGAGTGAAAGGATGAATGGATGAGTGAAAGTGTAAAAGGGTGGATGAGAGGATGAATGGATGGAGTGAAAGTATGGATGGATATGCAAAAGGATGAATGAATGAAAGGATGTATGCAAAGATGGATGAGTAAAACAATGGATGGATGAGTGAAATGCAGGGTAGATGGATGTCTGAATGAAAGGATGAATACATGGATGAGTGAAAGGGTGAATTGATGGATTGATGAATAGATGGATAAGTGAGTAAAAGGATGGATGGCTGAGTGAAAGGGTAAATGGAGGGATGGATGGATGGATGGAATGATGGATGGATGGATGGGATGAAGGATGGATGGATGGATGTAAGGATGGATGGCTGATTGAAAGGGTGAATAGATGGATGAGCCCAAGGGAGGATGATGGATAGATAGAGTGAAACGATGGATGGATGGATAAGTGAAAGGGTGGATTGATGGATGGATGAATAGATGGATGGCTGAGTGAAAGGGTAAATGGAGGGATATATGAGTGGATGGATGGAACACTGGATGGATGGATGGGACAAAGGGTGGATGGATGGGTGTAAGGTTGGATGGCTGAGTGAAAGGTTGGATAGATGGATGAGCCAAAGGGAGGATGATGGATGGATGGAGTGAAAGGATGGATAGATGGAGTGAAAGGGTGGATGGATAAGTGAAAGTATGGATGAAATATTGAAGGGATGGAAGAATGAATGGATGAAAGGAGGTGGATAAGTGAAAGGGTGGATGATTTAGTGGATTAATTGGTTTAATGGATGGGTGTCCCTGGACCAGTGTCTGCTCTCCTTAAGAGCTTCACTGCTACACTACACCCTGCATGTTTTGTGGTCAATTCTTTTGGTACCAAGAATGAATAATTATTCACTCTTGGTGCAATAAAAATAAAATGCAGACCCGCTCCGGGTCCAGCAACAAACTGAGACAGATACTGTCCTTGATTGCTGACACAAGTGCAACAAATAGCAATGTCTCAACAGGTATCAATTAAAGGCAAATTTAGATGCATACACAATAGTTGTAAGAAAACAAAATAGGATAAGAAAACAGGTAGACAGCACTGTGAGTATGTCTGTGTGACTATATCTGAGTTGAAGTGAGAGAGAGTCAGTGCAGGAGTAAGTCAGAGTGAGTGAGGGAGAATGACAGTGAGTGTAACTGAGGGTTACTGTGTGTGAGGCACAGTAAGATTGAGTAATTCAGAATGAGTGAGAATGAGTGGGACTGAGTCAGATAGAGTGAGTCAGAGTAGAATGAGTGAGACTGCCTGAATTAGTGAGACAGAGTGAGACTGAATAAGTCAAAGTGAGACAGTAAACTTTGGGGGTTATTTACAAGAGGAGGCCTGCGCTGCTGGAGTGGCACTTTTTAGATGCCCTGCTGGCACAGGCCTCACAATCTATCTATGAGACGATGCAAAGCCACCCTGTGTGGCTCTGTATGGCCTCGTAGATATGGCAAAAGACAAGGCAGCGCAAAGCGCTGCATGCCTTACTCTGTGTCAAGGAGGCATTCCATGGGCATTGCTGTGAGTGTTCACACACAACACCCATGGATTTTGACACTGCCTAAGATTTACAAAGCCACATAAACCTGGGGCAGTGCCACCACCTTATGCCTCCCCTGAGCAGGAGAAACGTCTTCATTCCTCCTAGTTGTTTCCACTTTCCATGTGTGCTGCATTCTGCAGCCCATATAGAACGAGGACAACACCTCCATGGATGTTTTTGTGCAGAAAGGTGCCCCTTCCTGCACAAAAACAATCCTGACAGCAACGCAGAACAAGGGTACCTGTGTTGGCACTAGGCACTAACTTGTGCGCTGGCTTGAAGGACACGGCAATGCACCGTATCTCGTAGATAGAGTGCATTTCTACCCTTTCGATTTGGCGTAGGGCAGCGCAGCAAGAAGACTTATGGAGCTACTCTACACCAAAACTTTGTAAATGAGCCCCTTAGTGCAAGAAAGTGTGAGAGAACCCTTCAAGAAGAACTAATTGAAATTTGAACCAAGGATTACCCTTACCACTTTTAAAGGTCGCCAGCCGCTACTGCTTACTGCTGGGAATGTAATGTGACTTTCCCAAAGTCTCCTGTTCTCCCTGTGCAGACGTTTTCACAGTGGCGCAAGGGGAATAGGAGCCTCCTGTGCAAATGCACTTTTTTCCGCGTGAAAAATGTTTTTCTGTGTGGAGATGGCACTTCGCTACAGCTCTGTCAAGACTGAGGGTGATCTATTCCCCCTTCTATCTTGGGAGTTGAGAAGTAAACCTTCGACCATTTACAGGATGGAATGGGATCAGAGAGAAGTTTGGGGATGCCTACAAATGCCCACATTTGTGGGTGTTCACAAACTTACACTTAAGGGCATATTTATGAAAGGGGTTGCGTCACCCTTGCACCATGGAACGAGGTACAAGCGACATGCATGCCCGCCGTGAGTGGTCCTGAATGGTGTCCTAAATCTGGAGTAACGCAACACCGCACAAATCGCTGCATTGCTCTGCACTGAGAAGGTGTTCCATGGGCATTGTGTAGGTGTTTCCACGCAACACCCATAGTTTTTGACGCATTTCCAGATTTACCAAAAGTGGTAGGCCTGGGGATGGGCCCAAGATACGCCTTCTCAGGGGAGGCGTATTTATTTTTTATTTAGGAGTTTATAAAGCGCACTAATACCCGAAGGTGTCCTGGCGCTAAATGCTGATTAACCTTGAAGACCGAGGAACTAATCCTTAAATAGCCAGGTCTTCAGCCCCTTCCTGAAAGGCATAAGTTCAACCTCCCTCCTAAGATGTTGTGGGAGACAATTCCAAATGGTGGCGGCGCCAAAGGAGAACATCTTTCCACCCCAGTTGGCCTTTTTTATTCTGGGAACCTCCACAAGGTTGTTTTCAGCGGAGCGAAGTGCCCTCACTGGTACATACCGCTTAAAGCAATCTCTCAAAAACTCTGGGCCAGAGCCTTTCAAGGCCTTAAAGACCGTACAAATGGCCTTAAATTGCGAGCGTCTGTGAATCGGGAGCCAATGTAATTTCCTCATTCCTTCCCTAATTGAAACAAACTTGGGGGCCCCGGTCAGTAGTCTTGCTGCCGCGTTTTGAACCACCTGTAGTCTGTACAGATGCTTTTTCCTCAAATTGAGGTACAGACTATTACAGTAGTCGAGGCGTGACAAGACTAAAGCAGAGACGGCTAGCCGGAAACCATCCTTGGGAAGGAAGGATTTTATCTTCCTAAGAATTCTGATAATATGAAAACAAGAGGACACCACAGCGCTGACCTGACCACCAAAGTCCAATTTCTGATCCATCAAGACGCCTAGGTTCCTGGCTTTTGAGGTGGGTGCTGGTGGCTTCCCTAGGGCCTCAGGCCACATGGCAGGCGACCAGGTATTTGGATTGTTTCCAAATATCATGACCTCTGTCTTGGCAGCGTTCAGTTTGAGGCAATTCGCGGCCATCCAACCAGCAATATCTTTAAGACAGTCATGACACCTTGTTGTCATATCCACTTTAGATTCTCTATGGATTGATAACACGATTTGCGTGTCATCAGCGTATGAAGTAAGTTGGAGGCCGTAGGATCTAATCAAATCTCCCAGGGGGCTGACGTAAACGTTAAAGAGAGTAGGGCTGAGAGAAGACCCTTGCGGGACCCCACACGGGAGAGCAAACGGCTTAGATACCTTAGCCCCCAGCTCCACGGTTTGGGTCCTATCGGTCAAAAATGACTTCAGGAGACTCCAGGCCGTACCTACCACTCCTGTCTTAGCCAACCGGTCCATCATAACACCATGATGGACCGTGTCGAATGCCGCGGACAGGTCAAGCAGAATTAGGACTGCCTCTCCCCCCTGATCCACAGCCTCTCTCACTTCCTCTGTCGCCTTAATCAAAGCCAGTTCTGTGCTATGTCCAGTACGAACCCGAACTGCGTTGAATCCAGGGCCTTCGTTCGCTCCAAGAAAAGGCTAAGTTGCTTATTTATGGCCTTCTCAAATAGTTTTGCAGGCAGAGGGAGCCGCGAGATCGGTCTATAGCTGGTAGGGTCACTTTTGTCTAGCGTTGGTTTTTTAATTAGGGGTAAGATGGAGGCCACTTTCCATCTCCTAGGGTAGGTGCCTGCCTTAATAACGGCGTTGAATAACGGAGTTAACGTGGAGGCAATCACCACTGAACACTCTTTAAGGACTGCTACCGGACACGGATCACTAGGGGCCCCTGAACGTGCAGACAACAAGAGACCAGTGACCTCTTCAGATAACAGTGGGGTAAATTCCCTAAGTTTATCCTGCGGCCATCCTGACCCAGCGTCCCCCCTTTGTGCTGCAATACCACCCTCTCCAAAGCTTTCTGCAAAGGATGAAAAAATCTCTGCCACTTTAGACTGAAAAAAGGTGGCTAAGGTCTCACACATACCAGCACTGGGAGCTGAGATAGGCACCGCTGGAGTTGTAAGTTTGGTTATAGTCCTAAACAACTCTCTAGAAGAAGAACTGGCTCTCTCAATTTGCTCCGTGAAGTATGTTTTTTTGGCTTCAGTTATTAGATTTTTGTAAATCGAGAGACTCCTTTTGTAACTTTCTTTATTAGCTGGACTGTACCCATTCCGCCATTTCCTCTCCAGTTTCTTGCAGGCTGATTTGGCCATCTGCAAAGAATCTGAGAACCAAGGTGCTGAAGGCATCGTCCTTTTAGGCGTAAAAGATTTTTCAGGTGCAAAAATATCGCAAGCCCTCTCAATCCACTTGGAGTATAAGTTAACAGCATTATTCACATCCACTGGGATACTAGGGGCATTGCGACTTAGGTGATTCCCCATTTCAACCCTGTCAATCTTTTTCCAAGCCCGGCACAGAATCTTCGCCCTTGGCTTAGAACTAGACAGCATCTGAGAGTCAGGGGCAAGTGTGAAAATTATGGCAGCATGATCTGACCAGGGAAGAGGCAGGATATCAGTGATGGCAAGATCGGGTCTGTTTGAAAAAATGCCATCTAGGGTGTGCCCTCCTGTATGCGAAGGTCCTGTCATCCTTTGATCCAGCCCTCCTGCAGCCATAAATTCCGAAAGTTGCAGATTCTCTGGGTCTAAAGGATTCTCCAAATGGAAATTAAAGTCCCCCATGACGGTAAACGAACAGGCACTGAGACCATCCTCTACCAAAGTACCAAGGGTTTCCAAGAACGTGCTTCTGGGTCCCGGGGGACGGTAAATCAGAAGTGCTTTAAACGTATTCTGGGGAGACAGGCGCACCGTGATAGATAAGGCCTCACAAACATTGTTGGAGGCTGTGGAGAATGCAGGATCAAGGCTGTTGTGATAAATCACCGCAAGCCCACCTCCCCTTCCAGTAGGTCGGTCTAGCGTAAAACAGAGGAAATTTGCCGGAAGAGCATTAACAATATCGGGGCCTGAGGACTTGTTAGTCCACGCCTCCGTAATAAAGGCAAGTTTAATCTGGTGTTGCTCCATAAACAGCCTGCATTCCAGGCTGTGCTTCACCAAGGACCTAGCATTCACTAACATGCATTTCCATGTTGGGGCTTTCCTCTCTCTAGCCTGCAGGCCCTTCCTCTGTCTACTCTGTACGCTGCCATTGGTGGTGAAGATCTTTTTTAAAGAACATCGACAGCACCTATATTTTTCCCATGACTCATTTAAAATTATCTCCGGGCAAAGCCTAAGACAATCAACCTTCCCACCTTCAGGATTTAGAGATTTAAGTTGATCTGATGAATATCTGCACACCTCTGATCCTCCTGATCCATAGTAACACGCCCTGAGCCCTGGCCGAGCGCGGACGGGCGCAGACGGGCTTGCCTTTGGCGCGCCGGCGGCGCGCCCGCTGCGCGCGTCCGCTGCGCGGTCGCGACATGCAATCAATTTCACTCTCCCGCCCGCTCCAGCACCCAATCCGGGCCCCGTCCCCACCTCCCTGAGTAACCAATGAACAGGCTCTCCTCTGCGTCTCCGGAAGGAGCGGGAGGCGGAGCCCCAGCAACCCCAGAAAGATACGTGCAAAACCGTGCAATAGTGCAATAACAACTTAAAAATTGTTAAAACAGACAGGTTAGCGGCACATTTAAAACATCATTACCAACACAGTAAAAAATGTTTAAAACTGATTCACATTTAAAAAGGAAAGGAGCTACGCCTGGCGGGTATTGTACATAACCCGGACTCCAGGGATCAGCCCCGCGCGGTCGCGTCAGCAGTCAATTTCACTCTCCCGCCCGCTCCAGCACCCAATCCGGGCCCCGTCCCCACCTCCCTGAGTAACCAATGAACAGGCTCTCCTCTGCGTCTCCGGAAGGAGCGGGAGGCGGAGCCCCAGCAACCCCAGAAAGATACGTGCAAAACCGTGCAATAGTGCAATAACAACTTAAAAATTGTTAAAACAGACAGGTTAGCGGCACATTTAAAACATCATTACCAACACAGTAAAAAATGTTTAAAACTGATTCACATTTAAAAAGGAAAGGAGCTACGCCTGGCGGGTATTGTACATAACCCGGACTCCAGGGATCAGCCCCGCGCGGTCGCGTCAGCAGTCAATTTCACAGCGAGGAGAAATATCTTTATCAGCATTGCAGCGTTGTGATTGGTCAGGGGAGACTGGATGTGCTTCCTGTGCAATCCGACGAGGAGAGCAAGAGCAGAGACACAAGATCCGGCACGGCAAGGTTAGTATTATTATAATTTCTTTACATTTCCTCCCTCGTCATGCGCCGCCCCCGAGCGCTGGCACCCACCTTGCCATTAGCGAACTACACCAACCGTCACTGCCTGCATGCAACAGAGGCACCCTTGCAACATGGTGCAAGGGTGCCTGCATTGGCGCTCAGCAGCCAAAACGGCACCAGCGCAGCAACATAGGCAGGAATGCTCTGTATTCTTTGAATTGCGGCAGTGCATTCCTGCCCTTTCCCGGTCACACAGCGCAGCAACAATTTTACTCTTGTATACGGGCATTTGTATTGAAAGACCACTCAAATATACGCAAATACATCTCTGACGGGTCGTTAAAATGAACCCTTTGGCCTGTTTTACCTTCGGGGATATGAATTCCTGTTGTAAGAGAGGTACCCATAGGTCCACCTCCACCCACCAGGACTCTTGGAGACTCACTTATTCCTCCTGTTGGACCCGGCCTCGTGGCGTGGTCCGCATCCCCGTGGATTGTGCCCGTTCCCCGCACCGGCCTGCACGGGCCACCCTTCTGAACTGCACCGAGACCCCTCATCCTGAGCTGCACGAGGTCGCGTACCCCTCGTGGCTCCGCCATCTTGTTGGCCTCCACGTGACACTGCGCACCAGCCAGTGCAACCCCGCTCAACCCGGCCTCGACCCCAGCGAAGCCCCGACATCGAGGCACCACGAACTAGCCAGGGGGTGCTGCAGGAACCATTCATCGCCCCCGGCGGAGGACAGTATCGATGGGACCCCCAACTGTCCTCCCCTCTCCAGGTGTGATCGCCTTGCAACTCTCGTGGGCCTGGCGCCTCTCCTGCTGGGCGTCTGGCCACCTCCACCCGGCCTCTCCGCCCCCACCGGGCGCCTGGGTCCGGACATCAAAGGGCTCCAGACCTATATCTGGGGCGACCCCGCCACAGACCAGCAGTTGTATCCCGGAGTCGAGAGCCCTGCTGATTCAATCGCGGCCGACCCTACGGAGAAAAACTCTTGTTTGGACTATCACGAGCCCTGCAGACTGCGTCGCGGCTCCTTCTTGTGAACACTTCGAAGCCACCCGGAACATCGGAGCCCTGCTGACGCTGTCGCGGCCCAACCTCGCTGAAGCCTCCCTCGGAGCCCTGCTGACGACGTCGCGGCTCGAGCTGAGCAGAAACCATCTTGAGAGCCCTGCCGATTTGATCGCGGCTCTCCACGAACTGATCGCCAGAGCCCTGCTGACGCCGTCGCGGCTCCACCCCTCCGAGATCCGGAGGCCCTCCAGCTTGAGGATAAGAACTGGGCCCCAGGTACCCTCGTACCGCACCCCTGCTAAAGACTGTCCCGCTACCCCTACCCTTCCAAAGAGACACTGAGACTTTTGGTGGATCCCTCGATCCCCTTGTGTAAATATTGACCTCGTAACCTTTTTATTGCTGATAAAGAATTGCTTGTCTTGAGACAACCTCCTTGAGTCCTGTGTGGTGGTGTTACTGTGCTAGTACGTGATAGGAGAAGGATCTCTCAGGAGACTTCTCGGCAGCGCTCGGCTACTTCGTACAGTGTGAGGGCCCCCCCCCTTGGTGGTCTCGCCGACTCCTCGGGGTCCGCCTTCCAACATTTGGTGGCCAGCGACGGGATCCGAGCCGAACGCAGTACGTACCAGCCAGTACCCACTAGCTACCCATCCAAACGAACAGTAATCATGAGCAGCCAGGAAAACAACGCAAAAATGGAGTTCCAGCCCGAACGGCTGGAAGAATATACGCACAAAGAGTTAAAACAGTTCTGCAAAGCCAAAGGCATTACAACCACCGGCCTAGGTACCAAAGAGGAGATGCAGAAAGCTCTGAGGACATGGCTGGAGGCCGGGGTGGGCCCCTCCCAGGAAGAGGGTCCCTTGCCCCTGACTGAGACCACATCAACTGCACTAACCCCGGCAACCGGAGGAAGAAAGAGCCTAGAAACCGGCCTCTCCGAAGAAGAAATACGAGAGCGGGAGAAGGTCCGGAACCACGAGCTAGAGCTCGCACGACTGCGGCTGGACGGCGAACTCCAGCTGGCGGAAAAGAAACTGGCCCTAGAGCAGCTACGGCTACAAGAGGAGATAGAAGAGAAGAGACGGCACCGAGAGTTGGAGGAAAAAAGACTGACCCTTGAACACGAGCGAAGTCTCAAAGAGCTCGAAATCAAGGCAAAGAACGGGGGGACCGACACCCCCAGTAATAGAGACACCCTACCGCCTGCCGAGGCCAAGGTACATATCCCGAAAGATGTCGTCAAGGAGTACTATAAGAATGACGACATCCAACAATGGTTCAAGGCATACGAGGTGGCCATGACCTCCCATCGGGTGCCCCGAAAGGACTGGGGCGCCGGCCTGTGGGGTCGGTTCCTGAGTGAAGGTCGAGACACACTGCTCCAGCTGCCAGAGGAGGTGATGGCCTCCTACGACCACATGAAGGAGGCCCTGCTCATCCGCTACGGGCTAACCGCGGAAATGTACCGCCAGCGGTTCAGAGACTGCAAGAAGATCCCGGGTACGACCTGGGTGGAATATGTGGACTTTTTCAGCCGGGCCCTAGAAGGATGGATCAAGGGTAGCAAAGTCACCACCTACGGGCAGCTGGTCGACCTCATTGTTTGGGAACATCTCTCCAATAATTGCTTCGTGGAGCTAAGGCAACACCTCCTCGACAGCAAGATGACCGACCCACGAAAACTCGCCGTCGAGGCCGATCGATGGGTCAACACCCGAGTCCCCCGGAACTCGATGGGAGAGTACCAGAGGAACCCCACCGGACCTCCCCGCCAACGCGGTGGAGGGGGAGGGCCGAACAGGAACCGGGACCCCCCCGCCGGGGCTCCCAGGAGCCCACCTCGAGGGCCACCGCAGCAACCCCTCTCCCCGAGCCTAGCCCGAAGAGGGGCGACCCCAGCCAGGACCGGACCACGGCCCCCAGTAACATGCTACGGCTGCCAACAAACCGGACACTATGCCAGCGATCCGGTATGCCCCCTGAACCGAAGAAGCGGGGCCGGCGGGCCCCCGCCCCGACAGCTGGCGGCCGCCGCCCTGGGAGAAGGAGAAGAGGAAGAGGAGACCCTCGACCGAGGGACCACTGAATGGGAGCCGGCAGCCATGTCCCTGGTCTGCCTGGGTAGCCGAGAAATGGTACCCTGCACCCCCATCCCAAGCAACACCCAGAAGTACCGGCAGCAGGTCACGGTCAATGGACAACGGGCCGAAGCCCTTCGTGACACCGGCGCCAGTGTCACCGCTGTCCGCTGCCACCTGGTGACCCCCGAACAGATCCTACCGAATGTGCTGTGCCCCGTCCGGACGGCCGACAACAGCGAGAGCCTGTGCCAGATGGCCCTGGTCCCCTTCGAATGGGGAGGGGTAACGGGCCTGCTGAAGGTGACGGTACGCGACGACACCCCCGTCGACTGCCTCCTGGGGAACGACTTGGAGAGTTCCCCCTGGGCTCAAGTAGAGCGACGAGAGCACCTCCGAATGCTGGGACTAACCGACTGGGCCTGCGCCATCACCCGGTCCATGACCGCCCGGGCCCCCCGCTCCTCCTCGGCCTCCGGGGCCGCCCAGCCCGAGGGGCTCGCACCCCCTCCCGCCATCAGCGAGGGGGAGGCGGACACCGACCCTGGACCTAGTGAATCCTCCCCCGAGGAGATGGCTTCCCCGTGCGCCCTACCAGAGCTGACACAATGGCGACACGAAGGGGGCCCCACCCGGGAGCAGTTCCAACAAGAGCAGCAGTCCTGCCCCACTCTCGAAGGGGTCCGCCAACAAGCGTCCGCCCAAGCCAACGGGGACCAGACCGGCACCCACTGGGTCTACTGGGCCGAGGGCCTGCTATACAGTGAGCAAAAAGTGGCAGAACTCCGGGCCAGCCGAGTGTTGGTGGTCGTACTCCGCTTCCGGGAGTTCCTGCTCAACCTGGCCCATGATGTGCCCCTCGCCGGACACTTGGGGCAAGACAAAACGTACAGCCGTCTGGTGACCCACTTCTACTGGCCCCGGATGCGGAGAGACGTGGACAACCACTGCCGGTCCTGCCAGACCTGCCAAGCCAGCGGGAAGACGGGGGGTCGGGTCAAGGCCCCCCTCCAGCCCTGTCCAGCCGTCAGCACCCCGTTCGAACGGGTCGGAATCGATATCGTGGGGCCCCTGGACCCCCAGACCGCCCTGGGCTACCGCTTCATCCTGGTCCTCGTGGACCACGCCACCAGGTACCCGGAGGCGGTCCCGCTGAGAACTATAACGGCCCCCGTGGTAGGCCGGGCCTTAATGGGGATCTTCTCCCGAGTGGGATTTCCCCGCGAAGTGGTGAGCGACAGAGGCACAAACTTTATTTCCAGATACATGCAGTCCCTGTGGCAGCAGTGCGGGGTCACGTACAAGCTCACGACCCCCTATCACCCTCAGGGGAACGGACTGGTTGAGCGGTTCAACAGAACATTAAAGGGAATGATCCAGGGCCTGGAAGAGCCCCTCAGGCGGAGATGGGATGTTCTGCTGCCGTGCCTCCTGTTTGCCTATCGGGAGGTCCCGCAGAAGTCCCTGGGGTTCAGCCCGTTTGAACTATTGTACGGACACCCGGTCCGCGGACCGCTCAGCCTGGTCAAGGAGGGCTGGGAGACGAAGCCCCAAGGTGCCCCTCCTGACGTCTACCGATACCTCCTGACCCTCCGAAACCAGACCCGCAAGTTCCGAGCCATGGCCGAAGCCAACCTCGAGGCCAGCCAGGAGGACATGAAGCGGTGGTACGATCGGAACTCCTCCACCATAGAATTCGAGCCAGGTCAAAAAGTATGGGTCATGGTCCCGGTTGAACCCGGCGCCCTCCAGGACAAGTGGACGGGGCCCTTCAAGGTGGTGGAGAAGAAAAGTCCCGTCACCTACCTGGTCGACCTGGAGTCCCCCCGGAACCCCCTCCGGGTCCTACATGCTAACAGGCTGAAACCCCATTTTGCCCGGACCGAACTGAGCCTGCTGCTGGCGACCGACGAGGGGGGCGAGGACGACTCCGAGCCCCTGCCCGACCCCTTGCAGTCCAACGTCCATGATGGATCGATCCAAGGTGTCCAACTCGCCTCTTCCCTGACTCCGGAACAGCGCAACGACTGCCAGCAACTGCTGCAGGACTACGCAGCCCTCTTCTCCCTCACCCCGGGGGTGACCCACTGGTGCGTCCACGACGTCGACACCGGGGAGAGCCCTCCCGTGCGACACAGAGCCTACCGGGTACCCGACCGAGTGCGGGCATGCATCCAGGCCGAAGTAGCAAGGATGCTGGCCCTGGGGGTCATCGAACCCTCCGACAGCCCGTGGGCCAGCCCTGTCGTCCTGGTGCCAAAGGCTGCAGCTCCCGGCCACCCCCAGGAGGTACGATTCTGCGTGGACTACCGAGCCCTGAATGCAGTGACCAAGACGGACGCCCACCCTATACCCCGGGCCGACGAGCTCATCGACCGCTTAGGGGCCGCTCGCTACCTGAGCACACTGGACCTCACCGCCGGGTACTGGCAGATCCAGCTCACCCCCGGCGCCCAAGAAAGATCCTCCTTTTCTACCCCGGATGGGCATTACCACTTTCGGGTGATGCCCTTCGGAATGAAGAACGCCCCGGCCACTTTCCAAAGACTAGTGAACAAGGTTTTGGCCGGGCTTGAGGCCTTCAGCGCGGCCTACCTAGATGACATTGCCGTGTACAGCAACCACTGGGCAGAGCACCTCCTTCACCTCAAAGCCGTCCTGGCCGCCCTCCAGCGGGCCGGGCTCACGATCAAGGCCAGCAAATGCCAGATCGGCCACGGATCCGTGACCTACCTGGGCCATCAAGTGGGGAGCGGGCAGGTGGCCCCTCTCCAACCAAAAATAGATGCCAACCAGGCCTGGGAACCCCCCACTACCCAGACCGCTGTCCGGGCCTTCCTGGGTCTCACCAGATACTACCGGCGGTTTATCCGGGACTATGGGAGCATTGTTGGCCCCCTCACCGAACTAACGTCCAAAAAGCAGCCCAAGAAGGTGCACTGGACACCCCGCTGCCAAGCAGCCTTCGACACCCTAAAGACAGCAATGTGTACTGCTCCGGTGCTGCAGGCCCCTGACTACAATAAGGAGTTCGTGGTACAGACGGATGCCTCCGAGTATGGGATCGGGGCCGTCCTGTCCCAGGCCGATGAAAAGGGGCTTGACCGACCAGTGGCCTTCATCAGCCGACGGCTACTGCCCCGGGAGCAACGATGGAGCACCATCGAGCGGGAGGCCTTCGCTGTAGTGTGGGCCCTCAAGAAGCTCCGGCCCTACCTCTTCGGTACCCACTTCCGGGTCCAGACCGACCACCGGCCCCTGCGGTGGTTAATGCAAATGCGGGGCGAGAACCCCAAACTGCTGCGGTGGTCCATCTCATTACAAGGGATGGACTTTGACGTTGAACACCGGCCCGGCAATGACCACGCCAACGCCGACGGCCTGGCCCGCCTCTTCCGCCTTGACGAGGAGAATCCCCAAGGAGATGGGTGACTCTCCATGCCTTCGGCTGGGGGGGACGCCTGTTGGACCCGGCCTCGTGGCGTGGTCCGCATCCCCGTGGATTGTGCCCGTTCCCCGCACCGGCCTGCACGGGCCACCCTTCTGAACTGCACCGAGACCCCTCATCCTGAGCTGCACGAGGTCGCGTACCCCTCGTGGCTCCGCCATCTTGTTGGCCTCCACGTGACACTGCGCACCAGCCAGTGCAACCCCGCTCAACCCGGCCTCGACCCCAGCGAAGCCCCGACATCGAGGCACCACGAACTGGCCAGGGGGTGCTGCAGGAACCATTCATCGCCCCCGGTGGAGGACAGTATCGATGGGACCCCCAACTGTCCTCCCCTCTCCAGGTGTGATCGCCTTGCAACTCTCGTGGGCCTGGCGCCTCTCCTGCTGGGCGTCTGGCCACCTCCACCCCGCCTCTCCGCCCCCACCGGGCGCCTGGGTCCGGACATCAAAGGGCTCCAGACCTATATCTGGGGCGACCCCACCACAGACCAGCAGTTGTATCCCGGAGTCGAGAGCCCTGCTGATTGAATCGCGGCCGACCCTACGGAGAAGAACTCTTGTTTGGACTATCACGAGCCCTGCAGACTGCGTCGCGGCTCCTTCTTGTGAACACTTCGAAGCCACCCGGAACATCGGAGCCCTGCTGACGCTGACGCGGCCCAACCTCGCTGAAGCCTCCCTCGGAGCCCTGCTGACGACGACGCGGCTCGAGCTGAGCAGAAACCATCTTGAGAGCCCTGCTGATTTGATCGCGGCTCTGCACGAACTGATCGCCAGAGCCCTGCTGACGCCGTCGCGGCTCCACCCCTCCGAGATCCGGAGGCCCTCCAGCTTGAGGATAAGAACTGGGCCCCAGGTACCCTCGTACCGCACCCCTGCTAAAGACTGTCCCGCTACCCCTACCCTTCCAAAGAGACACTGAGACTTTTGGTGGATCCCTCGATCCCCTTGTGTAAATATTGACCTCGTAACCTTTTTATTGCTGATAAAGAATTGCTTGTCTTGAGACAACCTCCTTGAGTCCTGTGTGGTGGTGTTACTGTGCTAGTACGTGATAGGAGAAGGATCTCTCAGGAGACTTCTCGGCAGCGCTCGGCTACTTCGTACAGTGTGAGGGCCCCCCCCTTGGTGGTCTCGCCGACTCCTCGGGGTCCGCCTTCCAACACCTCCCATCAAAACTTCCCAAAATAAAAACACACAAGTGCTGCTTTTGAGGTGATTCGAGCCCTCCCTCTGCTGTCCGTGTAGTTACACCCAGCAGAGGAAGGCCGCAGGTCTTGTTTCCATGAGGTACATACTCCCCTGCGAGTGGTATGATCTTGCAGGACGTGAACCACCTGGTGTGCATGGACATAGAAAAACACCTCCAGGGGGTAAACCAGCCCTCAATACAGGAATGCAGTACTGGCAGCCACTGCTTAATTTGTGCCGGTGGTTGCAGTTGCTGGGCACTGACACTCATTTTTGGGGACCAGGACCAAGTTTTCATCATTAGAAGTTGACCCAACAAAAAAAATTAAAGGCATAAAAAAGAGAAAGAGAAAAATATGAAAACACTGACAAAGCGAGAAAGCAGGAATGATAATGAGCCTACAAGACCAAGTAGTGGAAGAAGTAGTCATGAGGAAGAATCAAAACGAGGTAATCTGTGTATACAGTAACCCTGACAGTGCCAGCAGTAGGCTTCTAAGAAAAGCTTGCCGCTGCACTTATCTTTTACTTTTTATTTTTTTATTTACATCTTAAGCACCGCCTCTGTCAGTGATTTGTATATCATGTAACGTAAGGCATCTGCCATTTTAAAGGGCACTGCTCACCTGTTCTCCCACCTTCTGAAATATGCATCCTTCTAAAATATACATTCTTTCGTCTTTTCGCTTGTCTAGGGTCCCCATTCCGAGTCTCCCACCTTCCTTTCTTTCCTAATTTCCTTACTTGCTCACCTTCATTCTTTCTCATGCTTTTATTTTACATATACTATTTCTATATAACTCTTTTTTGTTATATTTTCTCCAGTACCTTAGATGTTTTTTTATTCCTTCCTACTTTAGTTTGTCTTCTCCTTCCCCTTTCCTCTTCCTTTCTTATCATTCTCCCTTCACTTTGCACTTTCGTCTTTCTTTTAATTCCCTTTTCCATCGTCCTTCTTTTCTTCAGTCTCTGAGTATTCATCACTTCACTTATCTCTGGCCTATCTTCCTCTTTTAACTTGTTTTCATTTTAGTTGTATTCTCTTAATGTCCATCTCTTTTGTTTGTGCTTAAATACAACATTCGAATGGCTTGTGCGAATGCTTTTACTCATTACAGCAAGACAGTGGTCGAGGCTATATGTCTGATCTGTTTATTAAGAAAAGTTATGAAAAAGCAGTGGGCCTGCCATATTTATAGTGAAAAGCATATGCTAAGGCCAATAGGCCTTTGAGGGTTGATTGTCATTATGACTGTGGGTTAAAGCTTGTAGTCAGGTGTTTTGTCCCATGGATTCTCACAGAGCGCTGCAGTAGGCAAGGGTTTTGGTGTAGGGTGCGCCTTCTAACAAACCATGGGGATTTAAGGTTTGTACTGTGATATCACTTAGTTGGCTCTCTTAGGAGAGAGAGTGTATTCCTTTGCCAATTGTCATTTTGTATATATAGTTGTTTTTTGACTGCATGACTGATTGTTGCTTTGTGGCAATGCTTACACTCACTATTGTAGGCTCAGCTGCTATAGTGACAAGCTGATGATATAGGCTTTAGTTTGATTGGTTCTCTGGGACAATTTATGTTTGTATCCGTAGGTCTGGTCTAGTGATTATGAACATTATGAAAAAGGCAGTAGGTCTGGCTCGTTCATTGTGAAAAACATTTGTTATAGGCATCTTATTACATGAAATCTCACATATTTCTGTATAAGCAAGGGTTTAGGGGTTAGTCACTGGCTCTAACAAACCATGGGGGGTAGAACATGTTCACTGTGATGTTTCATCTTAAGTCATTAAGAGAGGAGATGTGTAGTGTTTTGCCAACTGTAATTTTGTACAAATGTATAATTTTTTAACTGTGTATCCAATGGGAGCCACTTTATAAGTACTTCAATAGGTCTGTGTTGGTTAGAGGCTCCACGCCCTGTTGGCTCATTGCGAAAAGTTATTATCCGATTCCATTCGTGTGATCTATTTAGTATGAAAAGTTATGGCACAGGCAGTTGGCCTGACTAACGTAATGTTAAACGCATGTATTAAAGGTATTAGGCTTCTAAGGGTGGGTGTTATTTCACAGTGCTAAAGCCCATAGGCAGATGTTTTGTGACATGAAGTCCTACAGACCACTATTGAAGGCAAGCGGTTTGATGTTGAAGATCCCCTCGATCAAACTGTGGGATAGAGCATTTGAACTAAGATAATCGTTATTCGGCCATCTTACCAGGTATTTTATATTGTTTTGACAACTGTAATTTTGTACTTGCGTAATTTTACTACGCTGTACTTGATGGTTGCCTTGCAGGAAAGCTTATGCTCAATACAGTAGACCTGAGTTGATTATGGTGACAAACCAATGATAAAGACTCTAGGCCCGATTACTTAATTGAGAATGGTTATCTCCGATGCCAGGGGTCTGATCTGGTTAATATGGAATGTTGTGACAAAGTCAGTAGGCCTGATTTATTTATTATAAAACACATTTGCTAACCCCAGTAGGTCTTTATGGGTAGATTGTTTTTGTACCATGTTAAGGCATACAGACAGGTGTCTTGCTACATGATATATCATAGATCACATTTGCAGGCACAGATATTGATGTTCATTGCCCTCTTTGGCAAACCATAAGGCTAGACGATGTGCACTGTAATAAACATTGATTGAGTTCCTTCAGAAGGCCTGACAGGCTTTGTTGTCTGACAGGATCTTGTAATAAGAGAAACCTTTAAAAAACCCTCTTCTGATATTTTCTGCATTTTTTTTAATATCCTGTTTCCATCCATGAGAGCAGACAACATGAGGGAATGGGTCAGACAAATTCAGCCACCGTCAGTCTTTCCCAGTGAGCAGAGGCCTTTGTATGATAACACATGCACAGCTGCCTGAACATGAGTGTGCTTCAGAGCCAGGGCTGGTGGTCCAGTCATTTAGTTTCCCATTTTCTCCTTCTGAAGGTCCCTTTTAATTTTCTTCTCCTTTTTGTATTTATTTGTTGGAGCTTTTTTAGAGCATATTACAGCTCCCTCCCCAGACAGTGCTAATGGGCTGCTTGCTTGCCACTCATTTTATTTGCAGTGTGCCACATTGAACTTGGCCACTGCCTCTAAACCAGACATGCATCATGGAATAATATTGTCCATAGTTTATCATTGTTTTACCATTTCAAGATAGGCAGTGCTTTGGCTGTATATTTGTCAGATATCCTGGAACTTTAAAACAATGATGCACTATTTATAATACCATTGCAAGATGGCCATCCGCTACCATGTTCAATTGTATTTGTTATTGCAAGCATATACCAGCTATCTTTAGGTGGCAACATGTTTTCATTTTTTCAACTTTTAATATTTTATTTTATCCTATTGAATGCTTAAAACCATAAATGAGATAATAGGTACTTTCATATACAACCTGGTGGCATTGCCAATGCTTCTTTTCTTTCCCATAACATGTTTTTGTCTCTTTATCTGTCCATTATTTTGATTTGATTTTTCAGTTCCTTTTCTTATTCTGGATCTTCATGCTATCTATCAATTGATAAACTTTTCTTACTTCTTTCACCCTCTTTCTTTTTCATCCAAGTGGAACCAACATTTATTGTTATAGTTTGTTTACATTTGTTATGTTTTATTTTGTTACCTTTTGTCTTTATTCATTTCCTCTGTTGCTCATTCCCTCATGCCTACTTACTTTGTTTCTTTATTTCTTTCTAATTCTTGTTTCTTTCTTTCTATTGTGTGTCACTTCATTGTTTTTCTGCTTCTTTCTTCTGTCCTTGTTCTTACTTTTTCCATTAAGTAAGGCTTGGGCCAGATGCCCGGCTCTGGCTCAGCTCAAGGTACTCTTGGAATCTTGAGTCAAAAACAAGCGAGGCCTTCACCTGGTTTATGCTGCCCCCTCTTACTTCAGTCACCAATTTCTAGAAAGTCCTTCATATTTCAAATAGATTTATTATGTAATATGTGTATTTATTTAACATGGCTAACTGATGTAGGTCCCCAAAGAATTAAAGACAAAGTGTTAACCTTTGATGTAAAATGGGAGAAATATATTTGCACCTAGTGCTTGAATTGTCCAACCAGGAAACTTCCCTGTCTGACCAAATTATGTAATCCTAGGCAATTATCATATTTCACGATGCCTCCTTTTCCTTTATCATTTTAGCATCGTGAACTTCATCAGTTGAGGATGTTTGTTCAATAAAATCCTCCCTTGCAAAGTTTAAATAGACTTTAATATTGTTTCATGTACGAAATTGGGTTATTGGTTGAGGAGGGTGGAAACCCCACTCAGGCACCAACCACAAACCTTGTCAGGGTGAACCAAAAAACTACACAAAATTAACCTGTGCTTGACTCTATGGTAGTTTGGCACCACACAGTCAGGCTTAACTTAGAGCCTATGTGTAAAGAATTGATGTAGCACACAAACAGTAATAATGTGAAAATACAACACAAGAAAAATTCCATACCAATTCAGAAAAATAGAGTACATTTTAATGAATAAAATGACACCAAAACAACTAAATCCAGTCAGTAGAGCCTGAGTTATTGAAGTTTCTATGGAAAAAAGCCCCCACATGCATAAAGCGCCAACAGCGGTTATCTGGTTGTGCCAGACTGAGACAACTTCACAAGTTTAGGCTGACTGCAATGGAGCATGGGTCATGTACAGGACCGAGTATGGCCCGCTGGAAGGTGTACCTGGTTGTACTTGGGGCTGAGATGTGAGGTCCTGCATCTTGCTGAGTCATGCTGCATTGCGCTGCATCAGTTCCGATGAGCACCCCTATCAGGAATTGTGATGTGCTGAAATCCGAGGTCCTGCGTCGAGTAGCATCTTGCTGTGTTGATTCCGATGAGGCAGCCGATCAGTAGTTGTGAGGTGCTGCGATGTGAGGTCCTGCGCCGAGCTGCATCACTCTGCGTCAGTTTTAAGGGAACCCTCATTTGGACAAGCAGTACACTCTGATGCCAGCTAAGGGTCAAGGACATGGAGGGCACCTCTTGGCTATTGGTACTCAAGCCATCAGAGTCCAGCAGCAGGGCACAGGCAGACCCAGTTGGGTTTGGTCAGCTAGGGAGATGCAGGAAAGGTCTCTGGAGCTTGCTGTGTCCTTCTAGCTGACATAGGCCAGTCAGCTAGCTCTTGGAGTCACTCCGGTGGTCCTGGGTTCAAGGGAATAGGACCAGTCTGACTTCCTCAGGCAGTAGGGCAGTTGGGTAGTCCTTCCTGCAGCAGGGAGCAGAGCAGTCCTTTTTCAGTTTCTTGCACAGGTTCAGAAATGATCTGATGAATGGCTCTGGAGGTTCCATATTTATACCTGGCGCCAGTCTTTGAAATGGGGCGATTTCCTAAACTACCCCCACATCTGGTTCTGGAAATGTCTTCCCTTCCCCTGTCAAGGTTCCAAGAAGTCTGGAGTGACTAAAAGACAGGACAGGCTTGATGTCAGATTCCTTTGTGTCTGCAAGAGGCAATGCCCTTTGAGATGTAAGTTGGACATGGCACAGCTCCGCATCAGCCACACAAGCAGGATATCAAATCCTTTCCACCTTTAATCCCCTTTGTGACACTGTCTCGGAGGTATGCACAAACCCCATCAGTAGATCTATTCACAGCTATGTGACCCAGGACAATGACAGATGGCACAAACGGGTAGGGCAAGAAAAAGCGGACAATCTAAAAGTGCCTTGTCCAGAATTGTGATTTAAAATCCAACTTTACCATTAAAGAGGATTTTACATTACAATTCATTTGAATGTAAACATCATTTTCCTATCTGCTTCCCATCTTAATTATTGTTTATTAAGTGTAATAAGGTAACCCAATGTTATCCTATGGGTGAGATAGGCCTTCCAGTAGTGGAAAAATTGCATTGAGAGTTTTTCACTACGAGGACATGTAAAAATCAAACACACGTGTCCTACTTTTCAAATACCATGCACCCTGCCATAGGAACTTTTAGGGCCTACTTTAGGGGTGGCTTATAAGTATTAACAAGCATTGGTAAATGCATTAGGTTTTGCCTATGTGATTAATAATAAGCTGATTTTTGTTGTTGTAGCTTGCTGAGTGGTTGTACAATATAAGTTACAGAAAGTCAGTTAAAGTGTTATGACTAGTGGTATAGTGCAGGTAAGTAATAGGAATATTTTGAAAATGAAATGAAAGAGGGAATAATAGAATTAATTGATATAATAGCAATATTTGGTGTTTAGAGGAGTTCTGACAACTTTCGGCCCCAGTGCCACTGCACCTGCTGCGTCATTCAAATCATGACCCTATTGCCTGTAAGGTAACTGCACTTGTGACTGCCTGTTTAGTATTAATATATTGCAATATTTGGTGTTTAGAGGGGTTCCTAAAGCTTTGGGACCGAGTGTCACTGCTCCTGCTGTACCATTGAAATCATGACCCTAGTGCCTGCAAGGTAACTGCACTTGTGACTGCTTATTTCGTAATTAAATATAGCAATATTTGGTGTTTAGAGGAGTTCTGACAACGTTTGGCCCATATGCTGCTGCACCTGCAGCACCATTGAAATTATGGCCATAGTGCCTGCTAGATAACTGCACTTCTGACTGCCTGTTTAGTAGTAAATTTTAGCAATATTATCCGTTTAGTATGGTCCCTAGAGCTATTAGCCCCAGACCACTGCACCTGCTGCACCATTCAAATCCAACCCCTTTCAACTGCAAGGTAACTGCAATTGTGACTGCCTGTTTAGTAGTAACATATAGCAATATTAGGTGTTTAGAGGAGTTCTGACAACTTTTGGGCATGGTGCCACTGCACCTGCTGCCCCATTCAAATCATGACACTGTTATCTGCAAAGTAACTTCACTTGGCTGGTTAGTAGTAAACGTTGGTAATATTAGGTGTTTAGTGGGGTGCCTAGAGCTTTTGGTCCTCGTGCTACTGCGCCATTCAAATCATGACCCAATTGCCTGCTAGATAAATGCACTTGTGACTGTCTGGTTTAGTAGTGAAATTTATCAATAATCTGGGTTTAGTGGGCTCCCTAGAGCACCTGCTGCCCCATTCAAATCAAGTCCCTTTTAACTGCAATTGGGACTGCTTGCTTAGTAGTCAAATATCGCAATATTATGTGTTCAGAGGAGTTCTGACAACTTTTGGGCCTGGTGCTAATGCACCTGCTGCACCATTCAAATCATGACCCTGTTGTCTCTGAAGTAACTACTCAGTGGTTGCCTGTTTAGTAGTAAAATATAGCAATATTAGGTGTTTAGTTGGGCGCCTGGAGCTTTTGGTCCTGGTGCCACTGCACCTGCTGCACTATTGAAATCATGACCTGAGTGCTTGCTAGATAACTGCACTTATGACTGCCTGTTTAGTTGTAAAATATAGCAATATTAGGTGTTTGGAGGAATTCTGACAACTTTTGGACCCGGTGCCACTGCACCTGCGGCATCATTCAAATAATGACCTTGTTGCCTGTAAGATAACTGCACTTGTGACTGTCTGTTTAGTTGTGAAATACAGCAATTTTAGGTGTTTAATAGGGTGCTTAGAACCTTAGTCCTGTGTCACTGCACATGCTACGCCACTGAAATCATGACCCTGCAAGGTAACTGCACTTGTGGCTGTCTGTTTAGTAGTCCTAATATAGCATAGCTCTGGTATTTTAATGTTTTTTTTCAACATGCAATGTGTATTATAACATTTAGAAATTGATCCTAATGACCAAATAGATTAAGTTGCAAAAACCAATCCGATAATGCCTACAAAGTTCAAAGAAAGGTACTGAGGCATGAATAGGAAATGCTACAAACGTTCTAAAGCTAAAGCATCAGCTTTACACAACTAAGTAATAAAAAGCAAGCATTCCAGCATACTGTTAGAAGCTGTCTGCCTTTTCCTTCGGAAGAGATCCTATCTTGACAGTGAATGGGGCTTAAACAGTGTGAGCAGTTTTAGTAGAAGTATCGTAAATGCATGCAGCCAGGGGAAGTTAACAACAACAAAAATAAGTTCCACACAAAAGCGAATGAACACATTAATTCGGCTATGGGACCTGATAAGAGTCCCCTTTTACGATATATATGAAAAACAAGAGATTTCACAAGCACAGTGCAAGCACTGTGCAGGCGAAACCTAAAAAGGAGGGGTTAAGCCTGGTAAAAGGTGTATTTGGTCAGGTCAATTGCAGTTTAAAATGGCACTACAGGCTGCCGTGGCAGGCCAGAGACATGTTTGTAAGTGCTACTTTAGTGGGTGGCACAATAAGCACTTCAGGCCTACTAGTAGCATTTAATTTACAGGTCCTGAGTGAGTACATGTGGTACCATTTACCAGGGGCCTACTAGTAAAGTAAATGTGCTATTTAGGTGCAGGCCAATTGTACCATGTTTTAGGGAGGGATCACAAGCACTAGTTAGCAGTGGTAAAGTACACTGAGTCATAAAGCCAACAAAAAGGAATTCAGCAAAACAGGAGGGGTGAAGGCAAAATGTTTGGGGGTCTACCACCCAAGAGTGTCAGGTCTGATACTGCACCTATAACAAGAACCTAGTCTACATATAGATGCACATGACATTTGACTTACATTTGGTTCACTAATGGCATTATTGTGGAGTGGTGTAGAGTACAGTACAGTGGTGTAGAGTGGAGTAGAATGTTGTGGAGTGGCATAGAGTAGAGTGGGTGGAATGGTGTAGAGTTGAGCAAATTGGAGTGGCAAGGCATGGTACAGAGTGGTGTAGAGTAGGGTGGAGTAGAGTATTGTAGAGTGGAGCAGAGTGTCGTAGAGTGGCATAGTGGAGTAGAGTGGCTTGGAGTGGCATAGGGTAGAGTGGCATAGAGTAGAGTGGCATTCTGTGAAGGGGAGTGGGGTAGAGTGGCATAGTGTTGCACTGTGTGTAGTGGACTGACAAAGAGTGGAGTGGTGTATGGTAGAGTGGACTGGCAAAGAGTGCAGTGGCAAATAATAGAGTGGTGCCGAGTAGAGTGATGTAGAGTGCAGTGGAGTGGTGCCCAGTAGATTTGCATAAAATGCAGTGGTGTAGAGCACAGTGGCATAGAGTGCAGTGCTGTAGATTGCACTGTATAGAGTGGAGCCAAGAAAAAAGGTGTATAGTGCTGTGGCATAGAATGCACTGCAGTAGAGTGGAGTGGTGCAGCGTAGAGTGCACTGGCACAGAGTATAGTGATGTAGAGCAGAATGCCATAGAGTGCAGTTGTGTAAAGTGGTGCAGAGTAGAGTAGAATGGTGCAGATTGTAGTGGCATAAAGTGGAGTGGTGCATGTAGAGTGCAGTGGCATATAGTACAGTGGTGTAGAGTGCAGTAGTGCAGAGTTGAGTACCATAGCACAGAACAGAGTAGTGCCGAGGAGAATAGACTGGTGTAGAGTGCAATGGTGTAGAGTGCACTGGTATCAATTGGTGCAGAGTAGAGTGGCACAGAGTGTAGTGGCGTGGAATACAGTGGTGTAGACTACAGTGCGTAGAGTGGAGCAGTGTACAGTGGTCTAGAGTGCACTAGCATGGAGTGCAGTGGCATAGAGTGGAGTGGTGCAGAGTAGAGTGCAGTGACGTAGAGTACAGTGGCATAGAGAAGAGTGGTGTAGAGTAGAGTGCCATGGAGTGCAGTGGCGTGGAGTGCAATGGTGTAAAGTAGTGCAGAATAGAGTAGGGGGTGCTGAGTGCAGTGGTGTAGAGTGCAGTGGTGTATAGTAGAGTGCACTGGCACAGAGTATAGTGATGTAGACCAGAATGCCATAGAGTGCAGTTGTGTAAAGTGGTGCAGATTGTAGTGGCATAAAGTGGAGTGGTGCAGGGTAGAGTGCAGTGGCATAGAGTACAGTGGTGTAGAGTGCAGTAGTGCGGAGTTGAGTACCATACCACAGAACAGAGTAGTGCCGAGGAGAATAAACTGGTGTAGAGTGCACTGGTATCAATTGGTGCAGAGTAGAGTGGCACAGAGTGTAGTGGCGTGGAATACAGTGGTGTAGACTACAGTGCGTAGAGTGGAGCAGTGTACAGTGGTCTAGAGTGCACTAGCGTGCAGTGGCATAGAGTGGAGTGGTGCAGAGTAGAGTGCAGTGGCATAGAGTAGAGTGGTGTAGAGTAGAGTGCCATGGAGTGCAGTGGCGTGGAGTGCATTGGTGTAAAGTAGTGCAGAATAGAGTTGGGTGGTGCTGAGTGCAGTGGTGTAGAGTGAAGTGGTGTATAGTAGAGTGCAGTGGCAAAGTGCAGAGTGGTGCAGAGGAGAGTAGACTGATGTGGTGTGCAGAGGAATAGAGTGCACTGGTATAAATTGGTGCAAAGCAGAGTAGAGTGTAGTGGCATAGAGTGCAATGACTTAGAGTGGTGGAGGGTAGTGAAGTGGGGTATAGGGTGCAGTGGCATTTAGTGGTGCAGAGTAGAGTGCAGTGAACTGAGTGGTGCAGGGCAAAGTGTCATAGAGTGCAGTGGCATACAGTGGTGCAGAGTAGAGTGGCAGAGTGCAGTGTTTTAGAGTGCAGTGCCCTAGAGTGGAGTGGTGCAGAGTAGGGTAGAGTGGTGCAGAATAGAGTGGTGAGGAGTGGAGTGGAGTAGTGCAGTGGCATAGAGTGGTGCAGAGTGGTGTAGAGTAGAGTATTGTAGAGTGCAGTGGTGAAGAATGCAGTGGTGTAGAGAGGAGTGGTGCAGAGTAGAGTAGAGTGGCATAAAGTGCAGTGGCGTAGACTTTAGTGGTGCAGAGTAGAGAGGCATAGAGTAGAGTGGTGCAAAGTAGAGTAGAAGACCGTAGAGTGTAATGGCCTAGAGTCCAGTGGCATAGAGTGTAGTGGCGTACAGTAGAATGGGGCAGAGTAGAGTGCAGTGGCATACAATGCAGTGCCACAGAGTGGAATGGTACATAGTGGAGTGTAGTGGTATAGAGTGTAGTGGCATAGAGTGCAGTGGTGCAGAGTAGAATAGAGTGGTGTTGAGTGCAGTGGCATAGAGTGCAGTGGTGTGGAGTAGAGTAGAGTGTATTGCAAAGAGTGCCATGGCGCAGAGTAGAGTATAGAGGCTTAGATTAAACTGGCGTAGGAATACAATGGCATAGAGTGGTGTGCAGTGGAGTGGTGCAGAGTACATTAAAATGGCGTACAGTGCAGTTGTGTAGAGAGCAGAGGCGTAGAGTGGTGCATAGTAGAAAAGAGTGACATAGAGTGCAGTGTCATGGAATAGAGTGCTATAGCGTGTAGAGGAGTGGTTTAGGATGCAAGGGTCTAGAGTCCAGTGGGGTAGAGTGCAGTGGCGTAAACTAGTAGAGTGGGGCAGAGTAGAGTGCAGTGGCAGAGAGTGTAGTGTCATAGAGTGGAATAGTGCAGTGGCATAGTGTTGTGGCATAGAGTGCAGTGCCATAGAGTGTAGTGGCGCAAAATAGAATAGAATGGCTTAGAGTGCAGTGGAATATAGTGGAGTGGTGCAGAGTATAGTGACGTAGAGAGCAGTGGTAGAGTAGAATGGTGCAGGGTAGATTAGAGTGGTGCAGCATGGAGTGGAGTAGAGTGCAGCGGTGCCAAGAAGAGTAGAGTGGCGTAGAGGGCAGTGGCATAGAGTGCATGGCGTACAGTGGAGTGGCGTAGAGACTAGTGTCGTAGAGTGCATTGTTGCAGTTAAGAGTGCAGTGGGAGACAGACTGAAAACACAGGCACTTGCATGAAATGCTTTATCCCAAAAACGGGAGCGGTGGAAGAGCACAAGTACATGGCCCATGCTCCAGGGGAGGGCCAAACACAAGAAGAGGACATGACACACGCTTGCAATGACAAACGGGAGCGAAGTAAATGAGTGATGCTGAAGCTAAGCAATGGTAAGCTATGAGAGGGGGCTGTAAGACCACTGTATGTAAAGAAAATGTCTTGCACAGATAGCACATGCACTATCTAGGCGAAACCTAAAAATGCCACTCAATGTAGCAATGCACTCTAATGCCCTCAAGGGGAATGCTTCCGCAAGTTAAAGAAATACACTTGTTTTAATTTCAAAAACTCTATTACATTTTTGAGCGACATTACATGATTTGCATGACAAATATGTTGAAGGCTCAGCTCGTGTTATGGCTCTTAGATCCAAGCCAGACCATGGCTGGGCTCTGACTCGGCTCTCCTTGTTAACTTCTCTCTTTGATTTCTCCTCCATTCTTTACTTCAAGTTGTTTCTCCCAGATTCACTTTCTTCGACATCTCTCCTAATTTCTATTCAAATTTGATTTTATCTAAGTGCACTCTCTTTGCTTTCTTTTTCATATCTATTGCACTTTCTTTTTTTCAGCGCTTCTTTCTCTCTTCAGTTTCTTTTTCTTGCCATTCTTTTTCCCTTCCCCTCGCTTTTTCGATTTCTCCATAACTTCCTCTGACCTGCTCTCTCATTTAAGC
Organism: Triturus cristatus; assembly: GCF_964204655.1. Taxonomy (NCBI): domain Eukaryota; kingdom Metazoa; phylum Chordata; class Amphibia; order Caudata; family Salamandridae; genus Triturus; species Triturus cristatus. The sequence continues at coordinate 377,471,318 of NC_140590.1, read as the reverse complement.
TCTGTTACTGGGTGCATCTCTCTTCTCTTCGGAATGGCGTCTCTTGGATACAGCTCAGAGAAGAGTTGTTGTTGGCTGGGGTCGACGGAGAGAGAACAGAGGCGGGATTAGACGTGGAATCACACCGAGGTGATGTAAAGGGGGGCAGGATGGAATCCTGGGAAATCTTTGATTTTCTGCCAAGTCAAACTGGCCCTCGATGTTCAGTTTGTTTAACATTGTGGCCTCTGCTGAACGGCCCGTTCATGAGAGAGCCGTCGGAGGTGTGGGAGAGTGACAGACTCCAGCAGGGACCATGTTCTGACACAGTGGGGGCTGGTGACTCAGTGGGGAGGGTGATAAATCGTGCTAGGGGGAAGGGGGTGGTGGGGAGAAGTAGAAGTGCTGCGTGCATGGGTCTTCGAGCATGTGTCTCTCCAGTGTGCACAAGGATGGCTGTGCGTATGCGTGTTTATAGCTGTGTGTGGGGTTGCCTGAGTGTATGTCTGGTGTGTGTGTTTGTCTCAAACTGTGAGTGCCTGGTTTCGTGTGTGTGTGTGTGTGCCAAGATGAGCGTCTGCTTGTATTGTAATCGACATCATGTGGATGCCTCATAGCTTATTGACTATTCGTGTGTGCTTTGTGGAGTATTTACGGCTTTTACCATGGACCACCCCTGCAAATTAAGCACTGGGTGAAAGTGCAGTTTTAAATATTCTGTGAAAAATGTCTCACCTGCTTCTGGCGCATTGGAGACTTGCGGTCTTCTGTGGCCAGTAAGGGCAGAAGTGGTTGGAGGAATGGGCTCATTTTCTCATAGCTCCTTCGCACTAGACCAGGTTGATGTGAGTAGGAACGCTCATGCCTGTCCAAGGCGTATGTGCACGTCAGAGGGGAGGAACGAGCACAAGTAGTTTGGGCTGTTGTCAATAGATGGGCATAGGGCAGTTTGAGCCATCTGCAGTCACTTGTATGTTGTAGATCCCAGCATACACGCTCTTGTTCTGCAGGGCTGACACACTGTGTTCCATGTGGGTCACACTGTGGTCTCTTATATCATTCAGGTTGGTCCATGCAGGCCAGCGGGTGTGGACTGCCGAACCCGAAGATGGAACAACTTCCAGTTTGAGAGAAATCAACATTTTAAGTGACTGACATTACCCAACTGTTGGAAGGTGGGTTATTGGTAGGGGCAAATGTCGGTCTGCCACTAGCAATAAGGCCACCAACACATGATAGGACCCAGCATAGGTCTTAGAAAATTATTCCTATGCTCAACCCTTGGTAACGTGGCTGCGAGCAGACAGGCTTAACTTCAAAGACAGGTATGTAAAGCATTCAAAAACACCATTTCAGTAAATAATTAAGACACAACACAAAATAAAAATCCAACACCAATTTATAAAAATAGGTAATATTTTTATCTTTTAAATGACACCAAAACGAAAATATTCCACTGTAGGGAACCAGAGTTATGAATTTTTAAAGATTAGTCACTTTCTAGTGCTTAGAAACCAACAGTGCCCCTTTTAGTCATTTCGTTTTCTCTGACAGGGACACACCTTTAGAAGCGGTTCTGGAGAATGTCTCACCACTGTGCAGTGCCGCCTTCTCCAGCAGACGGGTCCAGTTAGAACTCCTTCCTGAAGTTCTGCTTGCGGGTCCCAAAGTATCCAACACACAGTCCAAGGTTCTGGAATCTCCAAGAGGGTCCTTGAAAGTGTGAAACTTCAATTCCGCAATCCACTTGAACAAAACCCTTTCAAATCCACTGGTACTCCAGGCTGGGGATTCTTTGTGGGGATGTCCAGTTGAGCTCTGTTAACCTGTAGCTTGCAGGGAGTCTACTTCTTAGTCCTTTTGTAGCAAGGTAATCCACAGGGCTGCAGTTTTCAGATGGCGCAGTTTTCAGAGGTCAGGCCTTAGAAGTCTTTGCACAGCAGAACTTTTGCATCAGGGCACGTCTTGCTTCAGTAGTTTCAAGCAGCAGATCTGGCGGGCTCTGCCCCTCTCAGATACTTATTCACAATTCTCTGGGTCAAGCCACAGGTCACTTCTGACCAATGAAAGCAGGGTAACTCCTCATAGTTATGACCACATCCGGCAGAGTGTGGCATTATGTTGTCCCAGAGTGCATCTTTCTTCCAAATCCATAATGGCTGATTTTCCAGCAAGGAGGTAAGAGCTGGCTAAACACACCCCCTGGGATGGCTTATTTCCATGGACTCTCCCCCTACCATCTGCACATACCTTCCTTAAGCCTAGCCCTGACTCTGGGTCAAGAGTGTCAAAATGAAACTGAAAGCCAGGCCTCCCCTCTGCCTTTGAAGAGCATAGTTTACGACTCCACCCCTGGCCTGGCATACCTTATAAACTAGCACACTGCCCTCCCAGCAGAGTGGCCCTTTATCACCTCTTCAAAGCAGCCTGGCTAATCCACTTATCTCTGACCAATCAGGGCAGACCACTGGAAGGCTGAATTTGGACTTACAAACAAGAAAGTCTTATAACTTCTTGTATGTACACTTTAGGAGAAATTCAACAATATAATATTGTTGGATTTACTACTACCATTCTGGGAAGTCTTTGAATGGTCCGGCTAGTCCTCTCCTATCAATATTTATTCATCTTTAACTTCCTACCATGTTAACCTATGGGCCATGGGGTTTACAATGGGGAAATGACTTGGGCCAGTCTTCTAGCACCAGGGCTTATAAAAACATATTTTATAAGTATTTCCCTAATTTCTACAGGACCCCCCACCCCCTGTGCAACTAGGGGAGACTTTAGGGGTTCTGAATCTGTAGAAATATTGGAGATTCTCCTTTTACTGTATTCCTAGCATCAAAGTCGAATTTGGCCAGCAATTTACTGTTTCAAAGCAGTCCTGGCACCCAGTGCTGCTTTTAAACTGACCTCAGGCTTCAGCACTGCACACATGCTAGCTCAGAAAAAGCTGCTGGCCTCTATACTACCATACCCCAGGGTACTGGGAACCTCTAGGTAGTTTAAATCCCCTGCCCTATTATATACATCTAATGTGTTCCAGTCAGCAAAAAGTTGGGGGGTGCCCAGGGCACAGGATGACTTTGCAACACCAACTCTAAACTGGGAGATACGTTTATCGTCTTCAATTTCCTGAATTGTGATGCCCTCGCGTAGCCATTGATGAGTTACTGGTGGGCATTCTGAAAGCTTCCCTGTGAATGCATTCCCCCTATTGCTTGCCATTCACTTTGTGGGTTGTAACTAATGTTTTATGGCTTTCTGTTAGCTCGCTTTATTTGTTGTAGGCTGTGCAGCATGTCTTTGTCCCTCCCGTGTAGCAAAGCTGGTTCACCATCGCTCCTTGTATTCTTCCATGAGCCCTCGCTTTCTGTAAACAGGCCTTTAATTTTTGTTCTTATCTTCTCACATTTGCTCTGTGTTCAAAGACAGAGGTCAAATGTCAGGCTATGTCTTACAAGTGAGCTTGGTGTTTACTTTTCTTTCTCTGACTTCAAAGTGAGAGGATTTGCTGAGTACTGGAAAAGAAAAGGTTTTTTTCTAGCACACAAAAATGTAAATGTCTGTAAATGAACTGTGCAATTATTTCAGAATGTATCAGAATTGGAAAATCACACATGAAGCACATTTTTTTGTAATTCGGAAGTGTATTGGAAAAAGATTATTTGACAAGATCAAAACAGATTGCTAAACTAGGTGATGCCATTTTCACACATTATCATTTTGTGCGCTGTATAGTTTCATCAGTAAAACTGTATGCGTAAATGTAATGGTTGTTTCAATTGAAAATGTCTTGTCTGTAATGGCAGTGCGTTAACACACCATGAATACTCCACTCTATACCACTTCACTCCACTCCACTCTACCCTATGACACTGTACTCAACTCTATGACACTCTACTTCACTCTACTCTACTCTACTCTACTCTACGACTCTCAAATGTACTCCACTCTATGCCACTTCACTCTAGGCCACTCTACTCCACTCTGCTCCACTCTACGACACTCCACAGCACACTTCACTACTCCACTCTATGACACTTCATTTTATGGCACACAACTCTATGACACTCTATGATGCTCTATGCCACTCCACGACAATCCATGCAACTTTACTCCACGCTAGTCCACTCCACGCTATATCACTCCACTCTATGTCACTTTACTCCATGCTATGCTACTCCACTCTACACCAGTCCACTCTACGTCAGTCCAGTCTGCTCCACTCCACAACACTTTACTCCACTCTACTCCCCTCAACTGTATGCCTCTCCAGTCTACATCCCTCTACTCTCTATTTTACTCAACTCTATGACATGTTGTGCCACTCCACTCTATGCCCCTCTGCTCTACTCTACCACACTACACTCTATGACACTCTACTCCACTTTATGCCACTATATGCACTCCACTCCATGCCACGTCACTTCACTGTAAGCCACTCTACTCCATTCTACGCCACTCCACTCTATCCCACTCCACAACTCTACTCCACACTATGCCACTCTACTCTACAACTCTGCTGACCAGTGCGGCTTTGCAAAGGGCCTTCCACTACATGGCAACATGAGTCTCTGCATTGTTCGTAACTTTTGAACCATTTGAGCTAGAAACTATGTTCTTTGTTAAAATCTGCAGATTGTGCGGCAAATCTATAATTATGCAAAAATCGGCACAGCTGCCCTGAATATAGCCAATGTATGATTACAACGGGGAAACCCTGTGTCCCTCAGAACCTGGGTATCTTATGAAAAAAGCTACAGTGGTTCTGTCAGGAGAGCATAATCTTTTTTGCAAAGAGTATGTAAATCATAAGGTATCAAACAAATATAACACAGTTTGAACACAGAGAAAACAGACAAGTATGTACTTCTCCTAAAAGTGATTTTACTTCGCATTAAGTAAGGCAATCACAGTATGCATTTACAAGGCTGTCAGTCATTAATGCAAACACATAGTGACATATAATACAGTGAAAGTGAAGTGCTCAGTGACTGTGTTGCCATTATTGTCTTATATACAAGTGTGAGGGTGAATTATGTACACGTTATCAAAAAAAAGGAAAATTGAATGAAAAATGGTCAGAACAATGTAAAGCAATGTCTCCGGTAGATGGCATAAATGCTTATTATTCAGGGCCATGAAACTTGGTATTGCTGAGCCAAATGATATTGTCGATGTTTCGACCCTGACTACAGCAGTTGTTAAATAAATGTCAAAGCGGGTCTTCTTCAGGACTAAGGAATGTGATGACAGCCCATCCGGGGGGGGGGGGGGGGGGGGGAATTCCCTTAAAAAGGCCTCGTGGATAAAGGTTTGCGTTGACCTGATGGTTTTCAGGAAGACAATAGAATTTGATTCAAACTCAGTAATGAATCAGCGCGGTCGTATGAATCTCGACCGTGTAGATACAGGCAGACGTAATTAATCATCAACCAAGGGTGAAGCACAAACGAATTAGACTTCCCAAACGCTAGCCGGTTTTAAATTCTAGCGATGCGTCTCCATCCAGCGGCAGTCTCTTTGCAAAGGGCCTTCCACTACGCGGCAACATGAGTCTCTGCATTGTTAGTAACTTTTGAACCATTTGAGCTAGAAACAATATTTTTGTTAAAATCTGCAGATTGTGCGGCAAATCTATAATTATGCAAAAATCGGCACAGCTGCCCTGAATATAGCCAAGTCCTGGAACGACCTGCCCCTCTACCTTCAAGCAGCACCCTACCTGGCGGACTTCAGAAAGAAACTCAAGACTTGGCTTTTCGGCAGAGACCTCGCACCCCAGAGCCCAGATACCCATAGGGGTCACAGTGCTGGGCTCTACAAATGCTGATTGGTTAATTGATTGATATGTTGCTACTCTTCCCACTACCCATCCATTTACTTCTCCCCCACCCGCTCCTCCCCTGCTCTCCTGCCACAGACCTTAAAAAAATATTTAAACTTTTTTAGATGGCCCGCTAGTTCTTGTGTACTTGCTGGTCGTCTCTGTTTCCAACAACGTTTTCTGTGCACCTTTTAAAATCTTTACTTTATTTTTATGTATATTTTTTTAATAACCTACTGTCCAAGTGGAGTCCACCATCTTGCAATGGTAAATAAAACAATAATTAAACTGCGGCCATTTCATGCCGTATTGGTGTGCATGCATGGTGATGCAAGTGCATATACAACATCCCTCTTGGCCATCATATAGTCGTAATGTGCACACAGGGCATTGCTGCACTTATCATTGCACTCCTTTTCAGATTATTTTGTATTTTTGCCAATACTGCAGACCATCAGCAAAAAACATTGGCAAATCATTTGCACGAAAAGGTGCGGCTTGTTGCCTTTGCCAATACTTGTTAGTGTTTCAAGTCATTTGGGCCGAAAACAGTAAGTTTCGCAAACTTGTAACAAAGTAGCTCAGGATTGGTAGTAGGGTTGTAATCCTGCATTATACAGTGTGTTTACCATCCACTAGCAGTCGTGAACATTAGATGTTCATGAACCTTATATGAACCATCCAAGCGAATAGCTGTATGGTGGTTTGTCACTCGTTTTCAGGATTGTTCGCAATCATTTAGTGACCTCGAATGGCATAGAGTGTTCACTTCCACGAGCCTTGGGTGTTTTGGAATGTTGGACTACATTGACATTTTTTATTGTGCATTGTCACTTAAAGTTCTTTGCATTCTTTGATATGTATTTATTTATTTAGTGGGGAACACCAGCACTGTTACTTTTAATAGTGTTTGGGCGCCCCTGTGACTACAAGGACCAGGCAAGACTCCTGCTGGTGACGAGGAGCCATGGGCTGATGTGGTGCATGACTGTATTGCTTCTGTATCAAGGAAAACTTATCAATGCTCTACATTTGGAGACACTTTCAGCAGCATTTGGGATATGATTTTTGTGTCACAGCTGCAGTGACGTCTTGATATTGTTTATTTTACATTTAATGCAGGATTTCCTAATCCATTTCTATTCATCAGTTTCACCAAAGTCAAAGGTGGACAATGTTACATGCGGTGATGCAAATAAAGCTGATGTAGGTCAGGTGATGACACTTTCTATGATGTCATTAGGGATCAAAGGCCATATGATGGCACTCTTTCCAGCATTATGAATTTTATTACACGGTATCAATCTCTTGGAGCATCGTTTACTAAACGCACGGCCCCTTGCACTGCTGTTTGAACTCATCCATGAAATGTCCCTTTTCAGCTCCTCTCCAGGGGATGGCGTGCTGTGCAACCCTGCATCTGTGCGAAGAAGAACACCAGGGGCTTAATTACAAGTTGTTGACACAGGGTAGCGCAGTAACTCACTTTGCTGCCCTGCATTAAAAGGAAAAGGCAGGAATGCGCCATATTAATGATATACTGCGCATTCCTGTCCTCTTTCCCTGCGCTGGCGCAGTTTTGGCTGCCCTGCACCAACGCAGGCATCCTTGCACCATGGTGCAAGAGTGTCTGCTTTGTTGGCATGATTGCTTTTATGCCGGGAGGGGCACTATCCTGCACAAAAACAATCACATGAGGTGTTTTCCTCGTTCTATGTATGCTGCAAAATGCAGAACACATGGAAAGAGGAAAAACGAGGAGAAATTAAAACATTTCTCCTCGTTACGCCTGCTCTGGGGAGGCGTAAGGTTTTGACGTGGCCCTAGGTTTACGGGATTTTGTAAATCTGGGGCAGCGTCAGAATCCATGGGTGTTGCCGGGAACATCCTCTGCACTGCCCATTGAACGCCTGCTTGATGCAGAGTAAGACAACGCAGCGATTTGCGCTGCCTTGCCTTCTTCCCTTTCTATGAGGCCATGCAAAGCAACGCAGGATGGCTTTGCGCCGCCTCATTGATATGATTGAGAGACCTGTGTAAAAAAGTGATGCTCTGGCGGCGCAGGCCTCTTGTAAATGAGCTCCCAGGAGCCAGGCTAACAAGGGTCTGGTACTGGCTGATTCCGCTGCACTCGCCTAGAGGCACTGACCTGGTTGTAAATGTGTCCCAGCCCTGAAGTTTGGGATGTTACTGACTCTTCTACGGCTCAACCGGCCTTTCAGGGCCTGAGTCTGCCTGACATCAACAGGCTCTACCCCAGCCCCATTAACATTTTAGAAACGACCTGTCTGGAAGTCTATTAACTGGAGGCCAGTCCGTCTCTTTCCTCTAGTGCCTCTTTCCCTCTGCTCACATCTGGATGCCAGGCAGCCAAGGGACTACCACTGTTCTCTTTCCGCCCCATGTGCGCGTGCCACATGCTCCGACCTCGGAGCTCTACGTGTCTATAAAGGTTGTACAGCGCCTTGACTCTTTCATCCTCCACTTGAGGTATCTCTGGCGCGGCAATGACGTCAGAGCCCCGACTGCCGGGGGCAGGGGTTCCCTTCCGCGCTGAGACATCAAAACAAACTCGAGTCCTACAACAGTGCCACTCATGCTAGCAAGCTTGGGAGGAGGGGTTTGCACTCTGACGTGTAGTAGGGCATGATGGGGTGTGGGAGTAGGGGAGAGGGGAGAGGGTTAGCAGGTTTGCATCATCCCAAGCTTCCCTATGAGCAAAAGCATCTACTTAGTTTGACCTGGGAGTGAAGGGAGGGAGTGGGTAGGCTGAACTTTTGGTCGTGGTTTTGAACATGGGGATAAGAGATTTCTTCTTGACCGACTTATCTTTCACCTTGGCTAGGATTGTCTAGTTCCAGGGCCGGCTTTTGGCATGGCCGAGCTGGGCTAAGGCCCGGGGCGGCAAGATTTAGAGCAGTGCACACAGCTGACGTTGTGAGTTGCCTTAAATAATGTTTTCATTCATCCATTACATTCAGGCAAGCTACAGAATCTGCTTTTCTTTGCTTTCCTAAGGCTCCCTCCTATTGACATTCTTCCACGTTCCCGGTCTTTGCCCTCTCATCCTCTCCCATGGATCAGGACCTTCAATTTTGCATCTGGACAGGTGATTCTGGTTCAGGAACAAGGTGCAAATGGCTGTTCACAGTCTGGTCACTGTGCTGAGGTATTCAACTAGGGCATGACCTGCGAGCACCAACAAGCCCCCCACTAGGATCACCAATGGGAAGGGGCGGATTGGGAAGGGTTGGAGGAAAACGATTAGCAGGGGTGCTGTCTGTTGAACGGCCGGCCCTACCTAGTTCAACACACAAGTGGACTATACATGAGAGCAATTAATAGTCGAAGAGGGGATGGGTGTGAAGGGGACAGAAAAAAATCACTCGGGAAGATATTTGGGTGTGGATACTGTTAGACTTGACACCCTTGGCGAGGTATTCCCCCAAACATTTTGCATTAACCCCTCCTGTTTTGCTGAATTCGTTTTTGTTGGACTCTGTACACTTTACCACTGCCAACCAGTGCTAAAGTGCATGTGCTCTCTCCTTCAAACATGGAAAAATCGGCTTATACCTAATTGACACAGTAATTTATGTGTAAGTCCCTAGTAAATGGTACTACATCTACCCAGGGACTGTAAATTAAATGCTTCTAGCGTGCCTGCATCACCCATTGTGCCAGCCACTAAAGTAGCCCCTTTAAAACCTGTCTCAGGCCTGCCACTGCAGCCTGCAGTGCAGTTTTAACTGGTTTTCCGACCTGGCAAACTAAACCACTTGCCAGGCCTAAACCTTCCTTTTTAAGATATATAAATCCTTCCTAAGGTTGGCCCTAAAGGCTCAAAGGGCAGGTTGCAATGTGTTTGAAAAAGTAGGACATGTGTGTTTAAGTTTTACATATCCTGATTTTCTTGTCCTAACCATTTGTGCCTTCTACCAGTATCCTTTGTCATCTAGCTTTGAATGGCTCTGCTGTTGGGGTTTGTGTATTGCTGCTAGAGAGTGAAACAAAGGAGAATGCGTGTAAGCAGGATGGCTACGGGCAGAGTTGTGCCCTGCTCTATTTACATTTCAAAGGGCTTTGCCTCCTGCATGCACAAAAGAGCCTGACACTAGTGCTTTGTCACCCCAGATTTCTTGGAGATTCAACAGGGTGTAGGGAAGAACTATCCAAAACCAGATGTGGAGATATAACAGGGAATCCCCCCCACTTCAAAGGCTGGCACCAGGTATAAATATTGGACCTCTTGAGTCACTCATAAGTACACTCCTAGACCTGTGGACACTACAGAAGGACTGCCTTCTTCCCCAGAGGCCTCATTGGTGCTTGAGGCCTGCCTTGTTCCCCCAGAGGATTGTCCTGCTGCTACCAGAGGACCGTCCTGCTGCTTTAGGCCTGCTTTGCCCTCTGAGAAGGAAGACATGACCTGCTCCCATCATACCAGACTAACCTGAGTGACCCCAAGGGTCAGTTGGATGACCTCCTGTTCTGAGCTACAGGGACAAAACAAGCCCCAGAGGCCTCCGTGCAACTGTCCAGCTCGACTGCTGCAACTGGATCTTCCTGAAGCCCTGCTGCCCTCTGCTAGAGTGAGTCCTTGATAACCAATAGATGTTTCACCAGGTCCTGGACCCCTGTCTGGCATCAGAGTACACTCCTCTTCAAGAAAAGGAGAAGTCTTGAAGTTTTGTTATGTAATGTTATAGGTATTTATATAGCGTGCTAATCACCTGTTAGGGTAGCCAGTCGCTGAAGCAGGAAGGCAGGCGGCTGATGCCTGGACAGGTTAGTTGAAGAGCCAGGTTTTCAGCTTCTTGTTGAACTCAGGATGCAAACAGAATGCTCTGATGGGGTGAGGGAATTTATTTCATGCTTTGCGGGAGTCATAAGAGAAGGCACGACCTTTGGCTGTGGCTTTTCGGATGGAGGTATGTTGCTAATGAGTGTCCGGCTGAGCGGATGTGTGCAGAAGTGTATGTGGCTGTTTAGGTATGCAGAGCAGGATTTGTTTATTGCTTTGTATGTGTGTGAGCAGTTTGAATTTGGTGCATTTGCGGATTGGGAGCTAGTGAAGTTCCCTATTTTGGGGGATAAAGTGAGTGCATCGAGGGAGGTTTAATATGAGTCTTGCTTCAGTGTTTTGAAAGGTCCGTAGGCGGTTCAGTATCTTTCTAGTGATTTCTACGTAGAGTGTGTTGCCATAGTCAAGTCTGCTGGTGATCAAGGCCTTAATGACTGTTTTCCTGGTGCTTTCCAGAATCCTTTTGCAGATCCTTTGTAGAATCTTGAGGCTGTGGCATGTGTTTACTTGGGTTGTCATGTTGAGCTTGTCTTCTAGAATGATTCTGAGATTTCTTGCTTTGTTGGTGGGGGTGGGTGAGGGTCTGAAGTTAGTAGGCCATCGGGTGAAGCACCAGGGAGATTTTTTCTTTCCGAAGAGCACTACTTCAGTTTTGTTCATGTTGAGTTTGAGGCAGTTTGTTTTCATCCATGAGGGTTAATGTGGTCATGCATGTGATGGAGTTATTTTTCATGGCAGGGGTCTTGTCCGACAGGGAAAGATGTCTTCAGCGTAGGAGAGTATGTTTATGTTGTAAGATCGATGAGGTCCGCCAGTGGGGTCATGTAGATGTTGAATAGCCTTGGTCTGATGGATAATCCTTGGGATACTCCACCGATGAGGTTCTTGGCTTTTGATCTAGTTGAAGTTGGATCTTTGTTTGTCTGCCTTGGCTAGTCTTATGATTAGGGTTGGGTGGGAGACTGTGTCAAAGGCGGTGGAGAGGTCAATTAGTATGAGGGATGCAGTGTCTTCACGGTCAAGGATCATCCTGATGTCATCATTTGTTGCAAAGAGGGCAGTCTCAGTGGTGTGGTGTGGCCGTAAACCCAGTGGCGGCTGGTGACATTTAAAAGTGGTGAGGCGTAAAACAATTGTCGTAGTTCACTGCGGCGAGCGAGCGTAGCGAGCTAACCTGAACTACCTACGGAGGGTCAGGGGGGTTTGTCCCCCGAAATGTTTTTGAAAAAAGAGTGGGCAAATAGTGCATTTTTTTTCAAGCAAACAAGAAGGTGTGAAGAACAGCTCAGTCAATACTAATACTAGTCAATACTAGTGGAGAAGTGTGGCTCAATGATTAGAGCGGCAGACCCTGATGCAGAGGTCTGGCCCGGGACCAGGGTTCAATTCCCCGCCTCGGCGGGTCTTGGGCTCAAAAATTCCACGGACCTGATAATTCTCGCCTCGGTGCCTATTCCAATCATGGAGTCCCACTCTGCAACTCTGGGCAATAGCTTGCTTAATCTCCACAACGGCCCCCACAACGCTAAGGATGCCTGGCCTCCACCTTGGGGGTGCCCAGGAGTGGACGCCTCACAGGGAAAGCCAGGATGGGTTCCACAGCGGTATTCGTACAAGCGCCTTGAGACCCTTGCGGGTGAGTAGTGCGCTATACAAGTATCAAATTTACATTTACATTTACAATGTGCGTTCATGCAGGGAATGGAAATGGGCCTCCATACCCACAGATTAGTAGAACATTCATCTATAATTGGAGTTCTGAGCGCTCTTGCACCCTTGACACAGGTGCCACAGCACCTGCTGAACTAATAATAGCTACTCCCCTAAAATCATGTGATAAATGAAATAGCATTGTTAATGAAAAGGGGCAACTTTTAAGAGGGAGTCTATGAAAAAAACTGAGAATGACTTTGCAGTATTACAAAAAAATATATAAAACCTAAAAAAAAGCTTCTGTTGATAGGTGCTTTATCAATGTGCAGAGTGGAATAGTTGTTTAAGTACGTCTGTCCTTGCGTGGTTATGATAGGCTCGGTAATGCTCAGTACTTTCCAGATCTACTTTCTATTGCACAGTGAAGAAAAAATATTAAACATGTCGATTAAATTGGACAAATCCCTCTGCTGACACAGGTTTTAATGGTGGCTCATATGGAGCGTGTCCCCCTGATGACCAGAATTTATTTGCTTCATGGCCTTCTGGAAAGCAGTCATGATGACTATGACCCAAGGGATGGGAGAAACACATGTGGTGTGTTTAGTGTTTGAGGCGAATGTTTCACTCTGATGCTAGTCTTCCTGTGTAAACTGAAATTTACTGCCTATTGTTGTAACAATGGTGTACATTTGGAAGTTCTGCTATTTTAGCTGTGATGTGTACAACTGAAAGTACTAATGAACATGATACTGTTAATACACCACCTCAAACGACTTCAACAAACAACAAGAAGGCTGTTGTTTGTTGCCGTTGGTGATTGCTCAAGGAAGATTCTAGTCCACTGTATATGATACACTATGCCATTCGTTACAGAGACTAACCCTATCTAAACAAGCCATAGTCTGGCTCCAATAGGAATAGTCTATCCCAAACTGCCTATTCCCCCTACAGATGGCGACACATGCGACCCAAGTCACATTTGGCCTACTTAGTCCTCATCAGTGAAGTATAGCTTGTGTTTTTCTCAAGCTATGGTTTGGGTTCTGTCACATCTGTGGTCCCAGCACGCTAGTGATGTAGGTTGTTTATTTAACTGCTGACCCTATAAAAATCAGCTTTCTCAACAGAGCTCTCCAGCTCACATGCAGGCTAGGAGCATATGCCCCGGAAATCCCACTTTAGGGCCTATCCAATGGCAATTTCCCCATGACACTCGCAGAACTAAGTATTGCATAATAATACCCCACCACTCTAGACGTAATATCTCGTCTCTTGTATGACTTTTGTATATTAACTTCACAAAATTTTGTCACCAATATATTACAGGCAAACAACAGAGATAAGTTTATACAGAAGATTTTTTTTTTACTTAGAATCAATAGCTCGAAACATTACAATTTCATACAAGACTGTAAGATCCCCTATTACAAAAAACATGTAGATTGAGTAATTTTTTTGAAAGGAAGATTCAAAATTATACAGTCTTGATCAAGATGCGCGAGAACAGCCGACTCGTGTTTGGTCACATCCAGTGTCTTCCTCAAGGCTTTCTAAAACATCTGCCAGACGCTACTTTGAACGCTCACGCCGTCAGGTGGCCGGATTTAATGTGAGGGGCCTATTATAGCCTGAGCTGAAAATTGAATACTGGATACAGATACGGCTCTACTAATGGATTTTTAAGGCTACCCGTATTTTCCAATACCAGACACAGATACCACGACAATCTTACAGGGACAAGTACATTTTGGAAATTGTCTTTGGGCCTGGAACAAAACATTATGCTCTGAAAAATACGTCTTAGAGGTGGCATCCAACAATTAGACACTTCTAGTAAATCTTATTGGGAGAATTACGACTGTAGTGGATACATATGGGATAGGATGGATGATATCATTGCACTTTCCTTTTCCTATTATGGAATACGAAAGTGAGTATATGCAATAGATACCATGGGACTATCTAAACAGGAACCTCAGCGTGTGTAGTACTTATGATCTTTTTTGTGCTCTGATTAGATTTTTTCAGAACACTGTCAAGTAACATATTGAAGTGACCTGGTTCCATAGGTTGATGTGACATAGCAGACGTAGCCAGGATAGATCTTTAGTATATTTATTAAGTTGGTAAAGTCCATAGAATAACCCCACCAGGAGCAGCCTGCTAGCTGCTCAGCCCATCCTCTCAACTGTCTCACACCACACCAACCTCCAACATTCCAGTCACGTCAACATTCCACATGGAACTCTCACACTGGCTGAGCAGCTAGTTAGAAGATACAGGAGAACAGTATCAACCTTACATGAAGATACTACAATATCTCCCTTCTTTACAATTGAAAATACAACAAACAATACTAAAAGTTCAAAGCAACTATACACAAACTATAAACAAGAGATAAATAGTCCAAAACCCAAGGGTAAGATGAATAAACTATACCACGAAAGGGACCCAGACTATAAAACGGCAGAAAAAGAATAAGAAAAAGGATGAAAAGATGAGAATAAACTATCACCATCCTCCTCTTATAATAAGACAGAAAAGAAAACATTAAACTCACTCACTAACACCAACCTCCTATTTTAATAAAACACGAAAAGAACAGTAAAATCCCAAACAGATATTGAGTAGACACCACAAAAGACACGTATGAAAAAAACGCAGAGAATCACAATAGAAAACGACTACAGGTACTCTAGAAATTGAAGAAACCTACAGGAAGAATAACTCCCAGAACAAATATACAATGGGTGGATCTCACCCATCACTAAAACGTAGGTGGGACTAACACCCCCTAAACTCTGAGTATATGGGTCTAACACCCAAATGTACAGAAAACAGAAATGGGACTAAGACCCAACCCAAACGTGACAAAGGTGGGACTCACACCCCCTTTAAATTTAGTAAAAAGGACAAATACCCATTACTAATAACATAGGTAGGACTCTCACCCCCTTAAACCAAGTAAACGGGACAGGCACCAAATAACATAGGTAGGACTCTCACCCCCTTAAACCAAGTAAACGGGACAGACACCTATTACAATGACCTAGGTGAGACTAACACCCCCTAAACACAAAGAATATGGGAGTAACACCCAATAAGAATGACCTAGGTGGGACAAACACCCCCTAAACACTAAGTATGTGGGACTAACACCCATAAAAAAATTAATAGGTGGGACTCTCACCCTCTATAACTGAGTAAAAGGGACTGACACCCATTACTAATAACATAGGTGGGACTCTCACCCCCCATAACTGGGTAAATGGGACTGACACCCAAACTCAAAAGTCACACCTGAGTAACTAAACAGTGACTTGCGACATGGAAATAGGGCTAAAACCCATTCCAAATAATTAAATGCGGAGTACAACATTCAGAATGACCAATGTGCAGCATAACGTGACAAAAACAAACACACTAGTGGACCAAAGTGCAGCACAAAAGATAACAACAGCACAAGCAAGAATGATTATATTAGCGCTTAAAAAACTCTAGCACACAGCTATTGTGAAACAAGCGCCGGTGAGCGACCTCTCACCCGAGTTGCACATACTAGAACAATCGTATAAAGTATCGCTGGTGATGGCGCTGACATTTAGTCCTTGAAAGATTTTGTGTGCCAATCAAAACGTGGTTGCTACCATGAAACTGTGTCGAGTGTCCGGTGACAAGAAGGAATGGACAACTTAGCTGAACGATAAACTGTAGAGAATAATATCATCGCGGCATTTTGTCATCGAATAACTTTATCAAAATGGCTGAATTTGAAAAAAAACGTGGTTGGCAGATTGTAAAATACCAGACGAATGAAACAGTACACTTGACCAATCCAAAGATGAAGGCACGCTGACTTACGTCGTACCGGATGGCTCTCGGCATCTCCAAGCACTAAAACCGTATAGTCAGCAATGCGCGCATTGAACAGAAGAAGACGTCATGGAGATCTGAAGCTGCTTCGCGCGACACCCAGACCAGGTGAGGTGCACGAGCCACGTTTGAATTTTTAAAATGAAGCGCAACAGTAATCTCTTATCAGCCATGTAGAGAAAATAAATGACAAACTTTTACAAATTATAAAAATGTATTCTCTTCGCCCAGATGGCTCTAAAGCGACAGTTTAACCAAAAAAACAAAATGCAGTCACATTTCTTCTTTTTTTTTCCCCACTCGCTTCCTTACAACTCGGCAGCTTCCATTTTAACGCATCCCTTATGCTATGACATCTGATTTGGGCATGAAATACCGCACGAAGATTTAAACAGCAAGTCCAAAACACGAAGCTGTAGAAAACACTTTCAGAGCCCATGGAGTATTTAAAGTCTATAGCGAGTGGACAGCCACAAATCAAAAACAAGATGCTTTTTTGCCAAAGAGAACATTTTAACCCCGCACTGGTGGACAAAGATACAAACAGCCACAGATTACCTTGTTACTTTATGAACAAACTTCGCTGGTTGTGGCACAGTAGACGTTATTGTGGTACTGCAGACATTTGTTGTGGAATATTTTCTTCTCCAAGCGTAGACAGCTTTGATGAAGAATTACTTTCTGTAGTAAACGTAAAAAAAGTTGATTAACAGTACCACCCAGAGATCTGGGGTTAGTAGCAATCCTCACCAGAGACCCCTCTTCCGGTGACAACTCCCCCACGGTCCGACACAAAGAGACTGCAGGCACTACTCTTACATGACTGTCAAAGGGGCCAGCAGCCTTCAAAAAACACCAAACTTGGTCGCGGACACATCCACAAGGAGGCTCTGGGACACCACACCTTGAAGTTGAAACAGGACTGTGGCAAACCTCTGTGCTGCACTAGGGAACATCTTGCAGCTCCACTCCTCACCCCAACTGGCACACGGAGGTTTGGGCGACTGGTGTTGTGGTCACTGGTGGTGCTCACGGTGCCAGGTAGTTTCACCAAAAGAGGAGTTTCTTTTCTTTAAGTCAAATTTCTTCAAGTCACACAAGTTTAGTTACACACCAGTCTATTCAGGTTACACGCATGGTTTCTTTAGTCTCCAAATCGTCGCCAAATGAAGTGACCTGGTTCCATAGGTTGATGTGACACAGCAGACGTAGCCAGGATAGATCTTTAGTATATTTATTAAGTTGGTAAAGTCCATAGAATAACCCCACCAGGAGCAGCCTGCTAGCTGCTCAGCCCATCCTCTCAACTGTCTCACACCACACCAACCTCCAACATTCCAGTCACGTCAACATTCCACATGGAACTCTCACACTGGCTGAGCAGCTAGTTAGAAGATACAGGAGAACAGTATTAAGCTTACATGAAGATACTACACATATCTTAGTCATATCCTGCTATACATGAAGAAACAGGATCGGTCGTTGTCTCGAAAATTAATAAGAAAATGTTTTAGAAAGCCTTGAGGAAGTCACTGGATGTGACGAAACATGTGTCGGCTGTTCTAGCGCATCTTGATCAAAATTCTCAATCTACATGTTTTTTGTAATAGGGGATCTTACAGTCTTGTATGAAATTGTAATGTTTTGAGATATTGATTCTAAGTAAAAAGAACATCTTTTGTATAAACTTATCTCTGTTGTTTGCCTGTGATATGTTGGTGACCAAATTTTGTGAAGTTAATATACAAAAGTCATACAAGAGACGAGATATTACATCTAGAGTGCCGGGGTACTATGTCACACAGTGACTGTTGTCAGTACCTGTGTATTTCGGTACCCAAGGTAGTGGGGTACAATTGTTACCCGTAGAGGCACCATAATCAATTGTTGCATTTCTGAGAGTGACGAGGGAAGTTATATATATTTGTCATTGCCAAGTCTGATTACACTTACTTTTTCTGAGGTGCGATCCGTTATACACCACTACCGCTTCGTGTATCTTACTAGCAGAACTAAGACACTGACAAGACAAAAATATGTAAATGCTGGGCGTCTTATTTGTGGATGGCCAACTCCTCAATTTTGAGAAGCTCACTACTGAACAGGGTCTTCCAGTAGGACAATGTCTACTGTACTCACAGCTCAAAAGGATCAGCAATAATCTGTAGAGGATTACCCATGAAGCACTACAAACCCACAGAGTACTACATAAATTATTAACAGTACTTGAAGGCCGACACTTCGTTACCTGGCTGTATAGGGCCCTGAAATAACATACTCTGATCCAATTTACGCGACTTCGTGAGACCTGAGAA
Organism: Triturus cristatus; assembly: GCF_964204655.1. NCBI lineage: Eukaryota > Metazoa > Chordata > Amphibia > Caudata > Salamandridae > Triturus > Triturus cristatus. The sequence continues at coordinate 377,452,858 of NC_140590.1, read as the reverse complement.
ACAGATAGCAATCTAGATGGGAATGCACAACTCAAAGTGGTGAAAAGCTTTAGACTACCCACACCCATTCTCCAGGAATGCCCGGTTAAAAAAATACAATTCTCCATGTACATAGAGCTTATGCCACGCCAGCCGAATATACCAAGTGCACAACTCATGTTCTCTCGAGGCTGCTCTAACTACGCTGATCTATGACACATCATATGATATGGAACTATTCCTCATTACACCAGTACTGGCAAGGGGAGCTAACTACGGTAACCAACGTCACCCAATATACTGGGCGGGACACCTGGGAAGTCATCACCTTAGGTGCGTGTCTATGATCGCACTTAACACAACAGAGTGGCATCACAACAACTATTCCCACACGCCTCTTATGCGTCTGCAACCCTGCAACCACCATTACCCAGTCGCGGCCAGCAAAACGGGCAGGTGGGTTCGCGGAGGGGGGGAGGGAAGGGGAGGGAAGTGGCGGGACGGTAATCTTTATTATATAAAATAAAAAATCTTACCTTCCAAGTTCCTCCAGTTCCACGACCGCATCATGCACCACCACCTCAGCTCCTGCTGCTCCTGGTGCGTTGTAGGCAGCCTCCCTCCTGCTCCCCTAAGCCAATCACAACACTGCAATGGCTGCGTTGTGATTGGTGAGGCTCAGCGCAGAGCGCCCCAGCCGGGCCATTTTCTCTATGTAGGCTGCATGGAGCAGCCTACATAGAGAAAAAGGGAGAGTGCGCCTGACTGAAAGCCACTCCCCCCCTGCCCACGAACAGGACCACCCACCCGCCCGCCCCCAACCAGGCACTCCAGGCACTTCTGCTTTCTCACAGTGCGAGAAGCAGAAACATAAAATGGTAGTTTTACCATTTTATGTTTCTGCCTTCTCGCACTGCAACAAAGCAGTGAGGCCACGCCCCCACGCCCCAATGAAGGAGCCGCCACTGCAGAAACCTGATTGTATCTTACCAAGGAGCTGGTGTTCATTGAGGTGATGGGAGAGCTGTGTATTTATGGCTTTTTCCATTACTTTGGCAGTGTAGGGTAGAAGGGAGATTGGGTGGTAGTTTGCTAGTTGCGTGTTGTCTGCCGAGGGTTTCTTGACCAATGTCTTGACCATTACATGTTTCCAGGGATCTGGGAATGTCTGAGAAATTATGGAAGTGTTCATGATGTGGGTGAGGACTTTGCTGATGGGCGCAGCTCCCATGTTATAGATGTGGTGGGGGTAGGTGTCAGTAGGTGCCCTGGAGTGGATGGTTCTCGTGATACTGGCTTTACTTCTGTGGTGAGTATTTTCCAGACCATCAGGGCTGTGGGCGTTTGATGGAAGGCTGGAGGCAATGGTGTAGAAGTTTGGTTGAGGGTTAAAGTTGTTGTATATGATTTAACTTTTTTCGCTGAAGAAGTTTGAGAAGTTGTCACATAATTCCTGCGATGGGGTGATGCAGTTGGTAGTGGCAGTTGGAATGGGGAAGTCTTTGGTGATTGCAAAGATTTATTTTCTGCTGTTGGAGCTGTTGTCTGTGCTCCACTAGGACCTGCTTCTCTGTTTCTTTGATATGTTAATGGTAACATTGCAAGGCTGTCTAGTAAGTCTTTTTGTTGTCTGCCAGGTGGTACACTTTCCATTTCCTTTCCAGTTGCTTGCAGTGTTGTTTTGTTGTGCAGAGTTCCTCTGTGTACCAGCTGGCTTGCTTCAGTGGTCCAGCAGCGGCTCCTCCGCTAAGGCTTAGGAGCATCGCCCACCTGCTTTAAGAGGAAAAATAAAATGATAATAACTGAACATTATTATCATTTTATTTTTCCGTTCCTAGGTGTAGGAAGGGGCGGGCAGGCCAGAGCAGGGACCAGGGGGAGGAGTGGTGAGCACACTCAAAGTGCCCATGACTGTTTGGCCAGCCATCTTGGGCCGGCCAAACAGTCATGCGCACTTTGCATGTTCCCCACCAGGCTGCATTACTCAGCCTGGTGGAGAACATGCACATGCTCCCTGTCCCAGTCCGAGTGCCGATCCACGGTGCTCAGACCAATCACAGTGCTGCATTGCAGCTTTGTCATTGGCTTAAGTTGTCATTGGCTTAGGGAGCCTCGCAGCCCAGGTGCTCCCTGCGACGGAGGAGAGGCGGCAGAGAGGCGGCGGCTGGTGACGCAACCCGCAGGTACGTTTTCTTTATTGTTTTTTTTTATTTTCTCCCTCCACAACCTCCCCCTGCCCCCCGCCACCGTTCACTACCAGCTGCCACTGCAGTGGTCTTCTCTGTGCATTGTTTCTGGGATGCCAGGGAGTAGGCACATTTTGTGATCCAACTGTCTAAGTTTTTGATGTCGATGAGATTAGCTAATCTACAAAAATGGCTCTAGGTCCCTGCGGTAGACATATACAGGTTCAACTTAGACATCTGTAACTTGAAGTGTAGATAGTCCATGTAGAGGGTTGCGGTTTCTGTGGGTATAGTAAAGTTGAAGGAGTCTTTGAAAATGATTGTGATTCCTCCACCTGATCTGTGTTGGTGGTCTTGATGCATGAGTCGGTATCCTGCAGGGATAACCTTGGCGATGTTGGGTGCTGCCTTTGGGGTCAGCCATATTTCCGTGAAGAAGAGGAGATCCCGACCATTGTGCAAATTGTCGTAGATTTCCATGGTGTGTTTGCTGAATGAGCGGGTGTTGAGAAGGATGCATGAAAGATTGAATTGGGGTACGTGCTTGTAGGTAGGTGCAGAAAGTGCATTGTTGGTTCGTGATATGAGTGTGAGAGGTGTTGTGGTGCAGGCGAACTCGAGATGAGTGCAGGCAAACGCTCCTTCTGTGTGGTGCGGCATGGTAGCAGCGTGTGGATGGGCATCCTGGGTTCAGGGACTAGAGGCGCTCTGCGGAGTAGCATACTGGGGTGGGAGAATCAGGGTTTGTAGTACTGAGTGCAGTCCAAGTATGAACAGGGGCAGACCAGCTTGCCTTTGGTGCTCCTTCTCGCGCTAGCAGCATGTCTGTGCTGCAGCTGCCATTAAGTAGTCTCTTGGAGGGGGAAGGAGCACTGTAGCCTTTCAGTGGGGCTAGGGTAGAGCACAGGAAAAAGGGGCAACATGAGAAACAGGTAAGGAGTGGGGGGAGGCAGGGTGTGCGGGAGGTGAGAAAGAGGGTGAGAAACGAGTGAAAAAGTGTGAAAAAGTGTGAAAACAGGGGAGGGCGTGGCTTGCTACGCAGGAAGGTGGCCGCTTCCTAGAGTGGCTCCATAATTCCCTCTCCTAAAACTCCCGTAAATCAGGACAAAATCCAAAGCGGAAATCAAGCTGTGTCGCGGAACGAGACGAGAGAAGTGCGGAGGTCTCAGAGCTGTGCCCTTCATTATGAGGATCCAACGTTGGATAGCTGGACTATCTGATCCAGGGCTGAGTGGGAATCCCGAAACACCTGCCTTGCGCTGGGAGTGAGATTGAGGCTCCCGGGGCACCGGAGCAATTACTGGTGTGCGGACGTCAAGTGGACGAAGGTGCAGCAGACCGGCTCTTCGGAGGAAATCTACTGCTGCATCCAGCCGCTCCAAGAAGACCGGGCGCCGAGCGCCAGCATCGCTGAAGCCCGGCCCGTACGTGGCCGAAGCCTACCACATCTCAGAGTCTCCCCGCCCCTCCCTGCTCCCTGGACGGGGTAGAGTAGAGGCGGCATTGAGCGGTGCCCGGAGGCTGATGGGAGGATCCACCAAGTGAAAGAGGCTCTCCTAGCAAAACAGCGATGGCGCTGAAATCACCAAAAAGCAAACTGTTTGGTGGAAGGCAGAGACGGCGATAGTAGGAAACTGAGACAACTCCTCACGTGAGGGAAAAGGGGAGCGAAAGAGGGCTGAACTAACGAGCGGGTGGTAGACAAGAGAACCCAGAGGCAGACCGGAGTGCAGAAAACCAGTTATTTAAAGGGACGGCGCCCAAGGGGCAAAAGCTGGGGAGACGGTTTGGTGGGATCTTCGTCTAAAGGCACATTATATATCCGGTTGGGGAGAGGGCACACGGACTAACCTAAGTGGCCAAGCACAAGCCCACCAACACTCAACCCGGTGCAGGAGTGAGTGAGTGGCCAAAACGAAAAAGACTGGGAGGAAGCCCTCAAGAAAGTCCCAGCAGAACAAGGAGCTGGTTGATAACCTCGCCACTCACTGGCCAGAGAGAGGGAGAGGACTGAAAGTTTGGGAAAACAGGGATTAAACCTGACAGGTGGCAGAGGTCGTCCCAGTTACCCCTTGCAGGCAGCAGAGGCGCACCCAGGGTCCCCAAAGGAAAACTCATGTGGGCGATTTGCACCAATCTGGAAGCTGTCGCGGGGGGGGGGGGAGAACGTCAAAAACTCCCACCAAACCAAGCTAGATAAGTTTTCCCTCCTAAAAGGAACTGAAGTCCAAGATTCTCCACACAAACACCTACCCCCGGAGGCTCAGGCAGCATCCGACAAAAGTACATTATCCCTACATGACATTATGGCGGAGGTAAGGGGAGAACAAACAGCGCTGGAATCCCGTATAGATTCGGTCACAATGGAAGTCTCCCTCATCCGAGCTGACTGGCGCAATATGGGGGCAAGAGTACAAACAGTAGAAGACTCCACCAAAGCGCTACTTCAGGACACTTCTGCTCTCACAGCCCAAATGAAAGAAATGCATGTTCAAACGGCCCAGCTGGAGGCCTGGCTCGAAGACCAGGAGGGGCGATCAAGACGCAACAAAGTACGAATCCTGGGGATCCCCAAAAAGGCGGAGGGTCTCACGTCTGACCTCTTCGTGGAAAAATTGATAGTAGGGCAGCTCCAACGAAAGGGACTCTCAAAGTTTTACTCAGTGGAGAGAGCATACCGTGTACCAGGGGGTCGCCCAAAACCAGGGGCCCCACCGAGGCCTATCATTGCATGCCTATTTAATTATAAAGATCGGGACATCATACTACAAAAGGCCCGGGTGGCCCCTTCAGTCCTGTTTGAAAATTCACAAATAACATTCTTCCCGGATTTTACCCTAAAAACTCAAAGATTGAGGTGAAGTTTTATTGAGGTGAAAAGGGCGCTCATTGAAAAAGGAGTGAAATATTACATGCTCTCTCCAGCACGCCTCCAAGTGGGTGGGGGGAAGGTCTGGTTCTTTGTTAGTCCAGAAGAAGAATGGGACTGGCTAGAGGATTGGAGGACAGTTGGAGAGGCCGGTGGCGAGGCCCGCAGGGGAAATACAAAGAAAATGACGAAGATAGCAACAGGGCGGCTTACTGAAGAGGCACACACGAGCGAGGCATCATGAAAGTTAAGACCAAGACAAAGGATAGCTGAGACCAATGAAAAGTGAGCAAGACCATCGTATCTTAGCTGACTGCATGAAGAACGAGCTGTTGATTTAAAGGGAGTCCAGGCGATCTTTCAGTCCAGTGGCCGGACAAGGAGGAGATGTGCACACCGGGGGCCTGGCTTGATGCCCCGGGCAGAACTGGCCCGAGACATTGATCCACCCAAGCACGACTGGGACACAACAGCGTTTACTCAACGGCGGTCAGATTAACTGTAAGACTGTATAGGGGTGGGGAGGAAAATGGAGAGCAAGTACACATTCCCTATGTTTAGTATGTTGGGTTGGGTCAACAGGCTCTCTGCTGAGTTGGGGGGCAGGCATTTGATACACCGTCTGGCAGGGCTGCAGGGTGGGGGAAGGTAGAGGAAGGGGCAGGGAGGAGGGCTGTTGCATGCTTTTTTAATTTTGGTTTATGTGTTTGACAGTTTGTTATGTAACAGAGAACGAGCAGAGACTATTTCCCAATGCGACCGAAATGATGCGTCCCACTTGGAGGGTCTGAAGGGGCGACGAGAGGGAAGACGCCCAGCAAACTATAGCCGCAGGGTCAAGCAGAAATACAGATTAGGGACCGCATGACAGAACAAGGGCAGGCGGAATTGAAATTAATGTCCTGGAATGTAAATGGGCTGGGAAGCAAAGTTGAATGAGGCATCGTGCTCCAATTCCTAAAAAGCCATTCCAAGGATGTGGTCTTCCTACAGGAGACCCATCTTTTGGGTAATAGTTGCAAGGCCTTGAATCACTGGGGCTACGAAATGAAGACGCATGTAGGATACACCTCTGGGTCGAGAGGGGTGAGAAGCCTCCTTAAGAAAGGTCTTCCCCTCACCATAGAGAAAACTTGGACCGATAGGTTGGGCAGATATCTGGCGATCTTGGGAGCATTGGCGGGCAAAGTAATCAATATCCTGTCTTTCTACGTCCAACCTCAAGTTAGGGGAATCAACCCTGACAGATCTGGGGGCTCAAATACTGGAACTCCCGATGGGCCGTTTGTACATGGGAGGAGGTTTTAATATGGCGGGTTGCGACTGTTTGATCGTATGCCTCCTAGAGCGCCAAACCCCAGGCAAATGCGATTGGCGGATTTCATGTTGGCTTTAGGCCTAATAGATGTCTGGAGATCTCTAAATCCCACTACACCAGAGTACATGTTTCACTCAGGAGCACATGGCATCCCACCACGAACAGATTTTTTGATGGCTACCCCCGCACTCTTCCCCCACTTTGCTGAGGCCAGACATCTAGCCAGAGGCATCTCAGACCACTCTCCCATCTGGGCAACATACAAGGTGGTCGGAGCGCTATGATGGGGCACGGTGGCAATAAATCCCTGGTACATTAAGGTCCCCAAAATAAGAAAGGGTCTGGCGGAAGCCACCAGCCTATACTTCTAAGAAACCGTTAACACTGTTTCATCGCCACAGATATTATGGGAGGCCTATAAGACAGTGACCAGGGGACAAGCACTCTTGCTCATACACGGACACAGAAAAGAAAAACGGGCAACAGTTATGCAGCTCGAACAGGAAATCCTAGACATGGAGGTTCAAATCGTAAGCAATAAGGACGATGAAGTGCAACACACATTAAAACTTAAACAACAAGACTATAAGGACTGTGTTACAGAAGACGCCAGAACTAAAATTAAGGATACACAGCACCGAATATATGAAACAAGTGACAAAGCAGGCAAACTTCTTGCCTGGTTTGACCAGCGGCAAAGAGTGGGTAGGTGGGTACGATTGATTGTCTCTAGGTCCGGGTGGGAGATTAGAAATCCGGTAGAGATTGCAGAAGCCTTCGCAGACCATTATGCTGAGGTCTACGTCACAAGTACCAAATATTCTGAACAGGAATCTCTTGAATCCTTGAGGGATATCTCACTCATAGTATTGACAAAGGAACAGTGTCAGTCTCTGGAGGAGGATCTAACAGTAGCGGAAATAACTCAAACAATGGGAGCCCTAAAATCGGGTAAAGCTATGGGACCAAATGGTATCCCAATTGAATTATACAAGCTTACGGTGCAGACGATTGCGCCTCACTAACAAACAATGTTTGAAGAGAGTAACACCAAGGGCATACTTCCATTAGATCAGCGTGTTTGAAGAGAGTAACACCAAGGGCATACTTCCATTAGATCAGCGGCTAGGGACTATAGTTGTAATACATAAAGAGGGGAAAGCCTAGGAACCAATGTATCTCTTACCGGCCCATTACGCTGCTGAATGCTGAAGCAAAGATTCTGGAGAAACTACTGGGTCAGTGACTTCTCCCCATCCTACCAACCCTGGTCCACCCGGACCAATCAGGATTTATGCCGGCAATCCCTCCCTAAACCTTAGGCATCTTCATGGAGTCATTGGGCGTGTCCACAGAATCACAGAGGATGCCTCGGTACTATCTTTAGATGTGCGGATGGCTTTTGATACAGTCAAGTGGCCATACATGAGGGCGGTGTTCAGACAAATGGGATTCGGGCCGCAGTTTATATCATGGGTTAGCCTTCTATATGCAGAACCGCGGGCACAAGTTGTGGTCAATGATGAGAAGTCACATATATTTCCACTGCAACGTGGCACAAGACAGGGTTGTCCCCTGTCCCCGTTGGTCTTTACGTTGGTTCTCGAACCAGTGGCGGCATGCATCTAGAGAGACCAAATAATACGTGGGTTATGCTGGTCGGAAGTCTGTGACAACAGGATTTCGCTGTACGCTGACAATATCCTTTTGTATGTAGCGTCCCCCAGGGCCTCAATAATTAGAATACTAAACCTTTTCACCACATTCGGAAGATACTCAGGATACACCATAAATTAGGCCAAGTCAGTAGTATTTGTTCTGGCTGGGCAGAGGCCAAAGTTGCCAGTGGATTGCGAGGCACAGGTGGCCATAGACAGATTTCAAAACCTGGGCATTTTTGTAACTGCGGATCTGGTGAGTTTTCAGGCCCGGAATTTACAACCTCCTCTGGAACGTCTTAAAGGCGATGTTCATGACTGGCGAGCCCTCCCACTCTCACGTCTCGGGAAAGCGGCGCTGTTTAAAATGATGGCTCTGCCGAGATTTTTATACGTACTACAAAATACGCCCTTCTCAGTTCAGGACTCATATTTCAGTTCAATAGACAGTGAAGTGCACTCCCTCCTGTGGGATGGAGGCTCTCCAAGGAGCACCCTCAATAAATTGACCCTCAGTTGGTTTGCCGGGGGGATCGCCTTGCCACACATCCAAACATATTACTGGGAATCTCAACTCGCAACAGTAAACCAGTGGGTCCACCAACCGTTAACAGAGCCGGCGTACCAGATGGACTGGTTTGTGCTGCAGCCGAGAGTGTATCTCCATGCGCTCTATACAGAACCACGGCGACTGGCGCTTGAGGGCTCCACGGAGGTGATGGTTCACCAGTGGCAATCGACTCTCTCCAAGGTGGGGTGGAAAAACAGGCTCACCTAAGCCACTCCACTTTGGGAGTTCCAACAACTGGGCGCATCAGAATTGAGAAAAAGTTTCGCTAGATGAGATTTAATAGGAATTTCGAGGTTGGGAGATCTCCACACAGGGCTTAAAATGATATAATTTGAACAATTACAAAAAACATATGAACTGGCAAGGACGGAGTACTTCCGCTACTTGCAGATCTGTCAAATAATACAGGCAGCAGTGCCTTGGGGAGCCAAGCTCCTGGAGTCGTCACCTCTGGAATGTAGACTCCTAGTAGAACACCTGCCCAGAAAGGCAATCTTGCTTATTCATTGGAAGCTGATTAACAACTTACCAGACCCACTTACGGTCCTGTAGGAGCGCTGGGGTGTGGATATACCTGACTTGCAAGAGAAGGACTGGCCTGAAGCATTAGCCTCCCCGAGGGAAGTAGCAATTAGGGCCCGGTTCAGACTAGTCCAGCTCAAAATACAGCATAGGGTATATATTTCCTGCACCACACTTGTGAAAATGGGACTTAGGACAGAAGTTACCTGTAGCAGAGGGTGTGGGAAGGCGGGGTCGTTTTATCATATATTATGGACATGTTGGGTGATTCAAGACTATTGGCGTAAGATTGTATCATTCATGTTGGGGTGGTGGGAGATGAGCTTGTACTCTCGCTCAAGTGGGGCCTGTTAAATGTGTGGGAGGACACAAACCTGGCACAAGCGGACCAAACTTGGGTTACCCTGGGTCTTATGAAAGCAAAAAGAAACATAGCGCGCCACTGGGGAGTTGCACTCCCGCGCACCCTACCGACTGGAAGAGAGATATGGACTGGTGCATGGCGGCAGAGAAAACTGTCTATGTAAAAAGAGGATGCCCTAAGAAGGGAAAAATTTGGAACAAGTGGAACGAATTTAGGGGGAACCCATGTACGCCTCCTCTGGGTGAAATACATTTCTCCACGAGCAATTAAGAGACTATTTGACTAACCTGTCAGAACGACCATGGGTGAGGAGGATGGTGACCTGGCAGAGCTCTCTGGGGATGCCCTGGGGTGGTGGGTGGTGGAGTTTAGTTGCGTATACAATAACAATAATTTAAGATGTGTTTCTGCTCTGTTATGATAATAAAAATATTGTTTTTTTTTAAAGTCTGAAAACAAAGTTAAAGAGGCACAGAAGTCAGAGAGGCACAAAAGAAAGAGGCACAGAAGAAAGTATGAGCAAAGAGCGTAAGAGGCACAAAATAAAGAGCAAGAAAGAGCTAAAATGCCTGAAAAGAAGGGACACAAACAAGGTGAGAGAGGGTGTGAAAAAACGATTGAGAGGCCACAGAAGGGGGAAAGATATTGTAAAAAGAGAGCAGAAGGCATCAAGGAAGTCAAAGGCAAGAATGAGCACAAAGCAGGGTGCGAGTGTGAGCAGGGAGCGGAGGCAACAAGAAAGGCAATGACAACAGAAAAGGCAAAGGCAAGAGAGGCTAAAGACAACAGAGAGCAAAAGGCAACTGTAAGGACAATTAGTTCACATTGCATAATGAAATAAATTAAGACAAATTTTAATGTACTCTGGAAGTATTTTCCAAGAGAGACCCAATGGCTGATAGAATGGGCCTCCCCGGATGATTGGCAGCAACCTTGTGGAGCTTGGGTAGGAGGTAAAAGACTTGAATTTTGGGGAAATTACATTTAAGAAAAAGGTATTCCTCCCACTCAAGGAGCCCTCTGTCTTCCCAGTATTTGTTATGTTATGTTATGTTAACTGAAATTTGTAAAGCGCACTGACACCATGGGTTTCCTGGCGCTAGAAGGCAGAGGTGAGCGTGGGGTGTAAGGAGGCGGAGATTAGCCCGGGAGGGGAAAAAGGAAGGTTTTTAACAGTTTTCTGAAGTGAAGGAGGGAACTGCTGGATTTGATGGGCAGGGAGAGGGTTCCAAAGTTTGGGAGCTAGGTGGGCAAACCGGCGGCCACCAAATGTGTTGGTTTTAGTTTTAGGGGCAACAAGCAGGTGTAGGTGGGCTGAGCGGAGATTGCGGGTGGGGTGGTATGGAGTGATAAGTGTTTTCAAGAACGCTGGGCTGGTGCCATGGAGGGATTTAAACGTAATGCAGCCCAGCTTGAAAGCCGCCCTTTGTTCTATGGGTAGCCAGTGCAGTTTGTGTAGCAAGGGTTTGGCCGACTGCCATTTGGGAGTTTTGTAGATGAGATGGGCTGCCTGGTTCTGCATGACCTGGAGGCGGCGCAACAGTGACTGTGGGAGTCCGTAGTACAGGGAGTTGGAGAAGTCCAGGCGGGAGAGTACCAGGGAGATAACAACCTGGACCAGGGCAGCTGGAGGTAAAAGGTGACTGACTTTACGGATTTTACAAAGCTTGAACGTGCATGAGGAGATCACAGCGCCCACTTGCGGTCTGAGGGAGAGTTCAGCGTAGATAGTCACCCCAAGACTCTTTACTGATTTCGCAGGAACCGGGGGGAGGCCTAGTTCGTTAGGCCAAAACCGCGGGCCCCAGTAGGAAGAGCTGGAGCCGGGGAGGAGGAGCTCTGTTTTTCCCGGGTTCAGTTTTAGTTGGTTGTGGTTCATCCACTGCTGGATGTGTAACATAGCGGACTGGAAGCTATTGACGGCATCCGGGGAATTGAGTGGGAAGATGATCTGCAGGTCGTCAGCGTAATTGTATATTGTGATATCCCAACTCTGAAGTGAGTGAATCAAGGGTTGGAGGTAGAGGTTGAAAAGTAGTGGCGACAGGGAAGAACCTTGAGGGACTCCACAAGTCGTGGGGGTTTTGGCCGCTGTATAGGGGCCCAGGCGGACAGCTTGTGTTCTGCCGGTCAGGAAGGACTGGATCCATTTGAGGGCAGGTCCCTGGAACGCGGCCGACAGACCCAGAAGTACGAGGGCCTGGGGAATCCCTGTGTCTACGTTCCTCCTAAGTGTGTCCAAAACTGCTAGGATAACGGCCTCAGTGGAGTGAGCCGGCCTGAAGCTGGCCTGGTTAGGCTCCAGGTGGCCAGAAGACTCGATGAAGTTGGAGAGGTGCCGGGTGACGTAGGCCTCCATTAGTTTGGAGAAGTAGGGCAAAAGAGATATGGGACGGTAGTTAGATGGTTCCGCTGGGTCCGCACCAGGTTTCTTCAGGAGAGGCACCAAAATGGCCCCCTTGAAGGAGCTGGGGACAATACCGGTGCCAAGGCAGCTGTTCAGCAGAGGTAAGATGCAGTCGGGTAGTTTAAGGCAGACGTCCCTTAGGACCGAGGGGGGCAGCAGTCATTCGGCGAGCCTGATTTTACTCGAGTCGCAAGTTCAGCTAGTGAGATGGGATTGAGGGAGGGAAAGTGAGTAAAGGTCGATGAGTTGTTGGGAGGGGTGTCTGGCGGGAATGCCTGTGGGAGGGGGGTCATTGAGTTCTTGATTTTGTTGATTTTCTCAATAAAGAAGAGATTGAGAGCATCGCAGGTCTCTTGGGTGGGGGTCTGGGTAGGGAGGGTTCTATCGTCTGTGGTGAGTTCATTCATGATTTTAAAGACCTCCTTAGATTTATTATATGCGGACAAGATTCTGTTTGAGAAGTGTTCTGATTTTGCTAGGGAGATTGCATTTTTGTATTCTCTGCGTGCTATGGTGAATTGGAGTCTGTCTGGCTCAGAGTAGTTGCGTCTCCACGTCCGTTCCTGCTGGCGGACCTTCAATTTAAGTTGCTTAAGGTCGCCGGAGAACCACCTGTGAGAGTTGTGGTGTCTGGTGCGGGGGAACCTGGTTAGGAGGGCGAATTGGTCGCTGGCCGACTTTAGCCAGGTACCAATATCACTTTCCAGCGCATCGATATTTGCTGGAGTGTGGGTGGCTGGGCGGGTGTCGGCTAAGGTCAAGAGGAAACCTAGGGAGTCATGGGAGTTCCATTTCCGTCAAAGGCCGCCGGCCATCAGAGGAGCGGGGATACTGCCGGTGATGGTGAGGATGGTGTCTACTAGGTGGTGGTCCGACCACACGCAAGGGGAGACGGAAGGCTGGGTGAGTGCTAAATTGTGGGTCCAAATCTGGTCCAAGATGTGGCCCTTGATGTGGGTGGGTGAAGAGATTAGTTGGGTCAGATTGAGGCTATTAAGGGCTTCAAAGAGTTCGGTGGCGTGGGGGCCGGCGTTGGCGTCATTAAACCAGTAATTAAAATCGCTGAAGAGAGCTAATCTGGTGTTCCGTGTCAGTAAGTCGGACAGCTGTTCGATCAGGGAGGTGGCGAAGGATGGCATAGAATGTGGGGGCCAATATATGAGAAGGAGTGTCACGGCTCCTGCGTTAGTTTTCAAACTGATAACTAGGTTGTCTACTTCCGGGAAAGTAAGGGAAGATGTAGAGATGAAGTTAAGATGTTCTGATATGATGGCTGCCACCCCACCCCCTGGACGGAGTTCGGTGCGGTCAGCGTGGAGAATGTAGTAGTCAGGGGGAGGGCCGCCAGGATGTCAGGGAGAGAGTCTGTGGTCAGCCAGGTTTCAGTGAGCAGAAGTACATCTGGTTTCTCGATGGACAGGAGGATGTAGATATCAACTTGGTGTTTTACCAGGGAGCGGGTGTTTAAGTACAGCAGATGGAAGTGTCGCTCCTAGCTGGTTTAGCAGGGGGTGTGCTCCTGCCAGGGGGGGGTGGGTCTGGGCGTGCGAGGCCGGTTGTGGTGATTCGTCTGATGGTGGCAGGGGAAGGCGGTGGGTAAAGGAGTTGCAATTCTCTGAGGGCGTTAGACGAGCATGAGATGGGGTGGCTGACGAGGCTGGCCCCTGGTCCCGGCCTGGCGCGGACGGGCGCAGACGGGCTTGCCTTTGGCACGCCTTCGACGCGCTGACGGCGCGCCTGCTGCGCGCGTCCGTTGCGCGTCCGGGGGAGGCACATTGTTTTTGATTGAAGGGGAGGGGGCGTGGCCTCACGGCTGTGGGCGTGATCTGTGGGTTTGACGAAATGGCGGCAAAAGAACTCCGACCAGCGGCAGCGCTTAGATCGGCTGCGCGGGGATTTCTGATGTAGGTAGGTGGGGGGAGTGCCCAACAGATAAACACAATAGTTTCTAAAATACGCAATTTTAAAACAAACGAGCGTACTCCCGGCTTTCCGCCTCAGGAGTGTTGTGACCTCTAATGCGGGCTCTGTAGATCAGTGCGCCTTATATAATGTCCAGAAAGGGGCCTGGCCTCACGGCCGTGGGCGTGGCCTGTGGGTTTGACGAAATGGCGGCAAAAGAACTCCGACCCGCGGCAGCGCTTAGATCGGCTGCGCGGGGATTTCTGATGCAGGTAGGTGGGGGGAGTGCTCAGGGGGAAGTGCCCAACAGATAAACACAATAGTTTCTAAAATATTTGTGATTGGAAGATGTTATTTCAGAAGTGTTGGATGGTCCATAGCATGTGGAGTCCTTAATTTGCCTCTCCCCTTAAACAGGTAGTTAGATTTGGAGAGTATCACAAAGTTACCACCTGGCCTGATCTTACCGACAATGTCGCGTCTTGCTGACATTGACGCTGATGCCTGCACTGAGGTTTAGGGGTGGGTAGGGGTATTGGGTGGTAAAGCTGTTATTAGGATTTAGGGGTGGGTAAGTGTTTAGAGTGATAAGGTTACAAACATTAGTTAGGGTTCACCCCCAAAAGAATGTTTTTGTAATAATTAAAAAAATGGGGTGGGGCTTGGAGGTCTGCCCCCCAATTAAGAAAAAATATAAAAACATTTAAGTGACTTTATTGGCTTTTATGATATCACACCGACATCCAGGACAAGCAAATATCCTGCATCAGAAGTCTTTCCCCCGGCCTCCCCCTTTGTAATGCCTGAAGAATAAAATAACACAATTTCACAATGGGAAGAGCACATCAGCAAATTAAGAGAGAACTGCTACTGGAAAAAACCCATCTTTTAGCTCGTTGATACGTTCCATAATGTCTCATACGCTTACTATACAGCTCGTGATGTCTATATGGACCATGCCAACGCCAACTTTTTAACCCCCACCTCTACCCATCCCTCCCTGTTTCCATCTCCCATATAAACCAATATATCAAGTTTTGATATAACTAATTATTATACATCATCAACCAGTACTAAGCATTAGCGCATGCTCTCTGCTTATCGGGATCCCTCCTCCCATAGGCGGCCCCATTACCGATTCCTGAATTCCTGAGTCTTGTTTCTCGTTAAGGTCCGCTAACATCTGAAACCATTATATAAGATCCTCTTCCAATTTTTCATCTGTACGCACTAGTTTCTTACGCACTCTTTCCGAGTTGCCCACTCGTTCATGTCTTTCATCCATTCCCCCTCCTGTTGTTGCCGGGTCTAAGCGGGCTGATAGCTATGCGTGTTTTTGCTGTCACTAGACCCAGTGTTTGAAAGCGTCTGCTCAGCTTTTTGTTTTTGGAGGTGGGGAGTAGACCCAGCAGCACCTGTCGGATCCTTTTGGGAATCGTCGCCCTTTGTAAGTGTGTAACTATCGAGTCCTAATAAGAGCACAGCCGTAAACACGACCAGACCATACAAAAGGAAATCCACCTCTTGTGTTTTACATCTCGGACATTTGTCGCTACAAGTAGGGCAAATTGTGTTTAGCGTGGTCGGGGTGAGGTATACTTGGTTTACCATGGTATATTGTAGGAACTTAAAACACGCATTGGAGCTGGTTGTGTGTACTCCGTACAGAACTTTTTCCCACTCCCTATCCGATAGTGGTTCCTCCACCTGGCATCCCATCTCCGCTTTACCGATAATGTCATGCCTGGCAAGTCGTCTCTTAACGCTCTATGTAAATGGAAATTCATCTCTTGCCCTGCGCCATATAGCAGCCTTACCATCAGTATATTGGTGGTGGTTGGCTCTGCTGGAAACCCCTGCCAAATTTCATGTGTCACGCTTGATATTTTTTCATATTATAAAGATTGTCCTGGTCTCAGACCGAAGGTGTCGATTGCCTCGTCTCGGGTAACAAACCCCCCATCTACATACAGGTCTCCCAGCATTCGACAACCTCCTTCCTTCCATCGCCGTACGGACAAAGAGTCCGCTATTCGGGTAAAAGAACGTATTGCCCAAAGGGGCATATCAGGGGCATACAGGGTGTGTTGTACCACTCTCCGGACTACAATGTCCAAGACGAGGGCAACATGTCGTGCAATGCTTGGGGTCGAGGGTGGCTGCTTCTCACACACCAAGATTTCAGGCATGGTATAATCGTGTGTACCTTCCAGAAGATCAGTCTCCCAATTATTTTTATTGTCTAGCCAGTGTACTGCGTGCTGAAGCTGGGACGCCATATAATAAAGCTCTAAAAAGGGAACCTCAAGTCCCCCCACCCCCACATTCTCTGTAGCGTTGTCAAGCATACCATTTTATGTTTATTGCTCCATATGAGGTCTGGCAGGAGCTGGTCTAGAGTCCGAAAATAATGTTGTGGGATAATAAATAATGTGTGTTGCATCGCATTGAGACATCTTGGTAAAATAATCATTTTTATTATTGCGATTCTGTCCATTAGTGGTAGGTCTCACCAGAAGCGTGTGGAGCCCCAAAGTCTATCTATTATGCTTGCTATGTTAAGGGTATGGTAGACAGCAGCTGTATCCACCAATCGTATTCCAAGATATCTTGTTTCTTCACCCGCCCATTGCAACTCTCCCTTGTATAACTCAGCTTGGGGTACCCCTGCTAGTCTTCCAATGGGAATTAACTTGGATTTCCCTGCATTGAGCAGGGGACGAGAGACCTATTTAAGAAAATATTTAAATGTACAATATTTCTTTAAAAATTGGGAGGTTTGGGGGGTTTCCCTCATTAATATATATATCATCATCATGTGTCATCAGACACCATGGCTCTGATTGTGGGAGGCTACAAAGCCTTGCAGGGTGTGCAGGAACAGACACCTGCTACGTATCATACCACTTTCCTGGTTCTTGTAGAAGAAAAACGCCATACGCCCAAATCCGGTACAGGAATTCTAGTGATTTATTCTTGATTGGCAATCAGTGCCAGGCCACCACAGACTTACATGTTTTGGCTCCAAACAAACGAGTTTATAAAGAAACTGAATGAAAGAATCATCCAGCATCACACGGACTTTCTTCAATTAGTCTTTCACTTGTAGTCACACAACTCTTCTGGACATACACAATTGAACATTTACATGGCAACATTTTCTTCTCTTCAGATTGGGTTTACAATGGCGAAGAATATCGTAACACTCAGTCCATGCTATGTAAAAACAATACTAAGATATCACATGCATATTACTTAAAATCAGAGCAACCCAGAAAGGGCAGCTAAACCACAATAACCTATAGAAATTCAGTCGTTGTTGATTCACATGACAGTACCAATACCTATTCAAAATATCATGCATTTTTCACCCCAATCGATCACGCCACCATTGGGCCATATCCTTCAGTTCCCATTGTCCATGAGAATCCCTCTTGCTTCAAACGCAGCAACTATATTTAAAGTCCAAACGGTAATCTACTAAGCCATTTTCAAAGAAAGAAGAACTTAATTTGGCATTAAGGTATGCACGCAAAATAACCATAAAGTGAGATCGTGGCCATAAAACATAAAAACTTCTTTACCAGGCTGGGCATACTAGGAACTCCTGCATTGTTCTGACATTTAAAGTAGGGAGGTATAATTTATCCCAATTAGGTGGTAGTTATTGCAAGTTTACCTGTCCCACATCCTCTCCTACTCCGCCAGTTTCCACAGTAAAACTGTAGCTGCGGAGAACACATCTAAAAAGTCTACAGCATTTTGTCTTTTATTTCACCCTTTCTTTGGCCTTCCTGCCTATTATACATTTGCTCATCAAATTTCTTTCCACTTCACTTTTGAATTCCACAGACGAAGGAATCAATGCTTCTTCCTGTGTCCCTTGCCACTTGTACACAAGTTTGAGTTTAAAGAGCTTTATTGAAGTAATTAGAAACATAGGTACAATATAAAACAATACTCATAAAAAAAGGTAGCAGGGAATTAGCAAACTGAATAAATAATTTGAAGGAATAAGTGACTCAAGAAATCTGTCATTGGAGGAGCCAAGATGGCGACCGGAGCAGACGCTTGAGCGCCCGGCTCCGTCGGCCCTTGGCCCCGGACTATTATCCTGATTCCTATCCTTGCCGATTCTCGAGGTGAAACGTGTACGACGACGCGCTGTCCACGCCGCCACTTCCCCGAAGTCTCAGCCCGCCCGGATGCCGGAGTTTTTGGTGCTTTTGTTCTCCGCCCTGGACCCCTGCTCCATTGTGGCCTTTGCCGGCCCCCTGGAGGCTCCGCAGTCCCCGGACCCGCTAGCGCAAATCCGAGCCCCGCGGTCCCGACCTCACCTAGCACCGCGGACTGTCGCCAGATGAGCCTGGGGAGGGACGGCCAGACACCTCCTGCACCCTGCGCCTGAAGGGCTGGGGCTGTAAGGTAAGCCCCGGTGAGGCGGGTCTCCTGCCCCGATCTGTGGACCGCGCTGTGGGAGGCTGCCGACCCCCTTCTTCTACTGCCTAGTCGGCTGCAAAGAGAACCCGAGGGAAGGGAGGCGACTGTTGGCTTTCCCAGTTGCGGCGCAGACCTGAGGGGAACTGACTCCTTGCTACGACCCCCCCCCCTGGCCATTGTACCGTCCGGCGGTAAAACATGGCGTTGTTTGCCTGCTCGCGGCTGGGGGGTGATACTCCGGTCTTGCCCGCTGCCCGCTTTGCCCTCCCTCCACCAGACACTGGCTCCACAGTGCCGACCCGGATTGCTGCCGATGTGGGGGTGCAGCTTCCGCTGACATGCGGCTCCGTACTGGCCGTCCTGCGGGACTTTCGTTTACAAATGTTTGCTCGCTTTCAGGCGCTGAGTGAGCAGTTTGACTCCCTGTTGTCGGCTGCGGGCCGTGAGCGCTCCGTCTGTCATCAACACGGCGTGGGTCTGCCAGTGCTTTTGTCCTCTTGCGGGGACGCAACGGCTGTGTGTGATCGTGCTACACTGGTGCCTGCATCTGGCTTTCCCGGCACCCAGGATCAATTGCTCTCCAGCTTAACAGCGGATACTTTGTTTCCCCGTTCTTTGCTGCCTGCTTCATTGTTGCCTGCCTCACCGCGTCTGCAAGAGTATCCAGCTGAGCAACACCTAACATCCTCGAGGAATCGTTCACGGTGGCCTACTGCTTCTTTTCTGTGGAACTCCTGTACTCTACATGCCATGTCTGGACTTTATGTGGTGCACAAAGGGGCCGCTACAGATGGTCGGCAGCCATTTTGGGATTCTACTTCACCATCTTCTCCCAAACGGCCATATTGTCTTTGTCTGCACGGGGTGCGGGGCCTTCATGTAGGGGCTGGCTTAATCTCAAGCCCGCGATCGGGCCAGGGCTAGACTGATTAATATCGCCATGGTTTCACGGAGGGGCTGGACTGGGACTGGAACTGTATGTGTACTTTGTGCGCATTCATCGCGATTTGTCTTCCTTCATCTAAATTGTTGTGACAATTCATTTTCACACGACCGCTTTTGGGGTAGTGGGTTCTCAGTGTGTGGAAGCCAAAGATGGCCGATGGTTTAGGGCGCTCTGATGATACGTAGGCTCCTCCCCACTTTCTTCTTTTTGGGAGTTTAGATTAGAATAGTCCTATTCTTTTCTCACCCCCTTTAACTTAGGTGTATTGTTTTCTTATCTTTCTTTACTTTATTCTTACTCTCTTTCTTGTCTATATTTCGGGTTTATTGGGCGACAGGCACTATGCTGGGGGGGGGAAGGCCGTAGCCTCCGCATTGGTGTAGGGTGGGGGGGTAACTTACTGTTTCTAATTAGTTCTATGGGCCTTTCTTTTTCTTTATGTTTCTGCGCTATACTTGTTTCGATTCTGGGTCCGGGTGGGGGGTTGACTGAGTGGGGGCGGCACTGGAGGGGTGCGTAATTGCTCATGTGACTATCCTGTTATATAACTGCATTGCCTCACTGCCTGCGATTTTACTTCCATTGCTGTTTTAATGATGCTGCTGCTCTCCCGTGTGGTGAAGATATCGTGCGGACTCGAATCTCCTTGGTTCTTATTCTTCACTGACTATTTCCCTGATAAACTTATTTTGAAAACTTTAAAATTAACCTTCACTTCTCCTTTCCCTGGGGTCAAGGATCTCTCCAGTGTATGTTTCATAAATCGTTGCTAACCTTGACCGTTGAAGCACAGGGGCCGTAATGTTTGTATCAGTGCTTAACCGTATCGTGGCCGGCCTGAAGGTTGTAGGCCCGTATTTGTTCTTTTAATATGCACGAATAAAGGTTTAAAAAAAAAAAAGAAAAAAAAAAAAGAAATCTGTCATTAATATAGAGATATTCCAAAGTGAATAAGCAATAAGAAAGAGTTGCACCTAGAAACAACATAGCATTTTACATTTTTTTTCTTCAGTAAAAGGGAAAACCTAGAAAAGAATGAAATAAGAAAAAGAGAGAAAAAGCGGAGAGAGCAAGAGAACAAAGGATGGAGGAAAAGA